>NC_141695.1:1568003824-1569291160 GCF_964263255.1 Lissotriton vulgaris | reverse complement strand
GTTCTTTTCTCATAAAGCGGAACTCATCCTCCGTGATAATGCCTCCACTTCTCCATTC
Organism: Lissotriton vulgaris; assembly: GCF_964263255.1. Classification (NCBI taxonomy): domain Eukaryota; kingdom Metazoa; phylum Chordata; class Amphibia; order Caudata; family Salamandridae; genus Lissotriton; species Lissotriton vulgaris. The sequence continues at coordinate 1,569,291,102 of NC_141695.1, read as the reverse complement.
CTGGAGTTTGGCTGCTTGATCTCCCCATGTTGCCTTCAATGTGGGCCAATTACTCTTTCTATAACATGCAGAGTCATTAAGCTGTTTTTCCGCCTCCTGCAAGTATGAGTCCCGAGGCCACAAAACAACGTTACCCCCCTTATCTGCTTAGCGCACCAGAATGTTATTATCCGCAGTAAGTTTGTCCACCAGTTGTATGTAGCTCCAATTGCGTTTGTTCATGACATTGCACTTACTGTTAGTGGCAACATATAATTGTTTTAATTCTTTGGTCACTAGATCATGGTAAACGTCTATGTTGTCATGGAGCATGGTGGGCTGAAAAGTTGATTTAGGCTTGAAGGATGTCAAACCTGCTGCTGCATTTATTCGCTCCATTTTACAATTGCCCCCTTCATTTCCAGAAGATTCATTTTGGAGAGACCATATCGCATTGACATCCTCCTGGTCTCCCACAGTCAACAAAGTGGGGCTGTTAGTTTCTACAGGATTTTGTTTCTTGGATTAGAGACAGTGAAATTTGCTCACTTTGAGCTTGCGGATGAACCTGTAAGTATCCATTCGTGCATCTGCATAATTAAAATTGTTCGGCGGGCAATATGACAAACCCAAAGCAAGAACTGCTTCCTCCTGCTTGGTTAGTTTCGTTTTCGTGAGATTGATCACTGAGTTGGTGTTTCCGATTGTGCTTGATTGCGTTTCTGGGATCGGTTCCATCTTCCCTTCGGGGGTCCCTTTGCTTTTGCCTTTGCGGCTCCTGCACTTTTTGCGGCGTTGGTTCCGCCGGTAGTTGCGCCTGGTGCTTGTTTTGTTCTCAATCGCAGCGTGTCCCTGCGATCCAGGCATAAGCAATCTACTTCCTCCGCTATGGTGAGCCTGGTAAACCCCAACGCCTGGTCCGTTCTGCCCTCGCCTTCCGGTTCGCTCTCAATGTTGGAACTTAATTCCGAACTCGAAATGGAGTTGTCACGTGTGGCAGGCACTCTACTCTGCGCCCCCTTGACTCTAGCTTTCACCCCATCGTACCGTCTGGCAAAAGTAAACATTTGGCCATTTGCATAGTCTAAGCGATCTCTCTCAAACTTGTAGGCCTTCCTTTTTTTGATGATTTCCTCTTCCTTGTTTAAACGGACCAACATTTCCTCACGCAATTTCTTAATCTGATCATTTGTACCCAATCCAGTTATTTCCTCCTCCAATTTATCAATCTCAATCTGCAACTTTTCACGGTCACTTGAGGCATATTTCACCAGAATTTTCAACAATTTTGCAGATGACTCTAAATTGGCTTCAGCCCATTCCTTAAGCATTAACGGGTCAGGATTCTCGTAACTGGGGGCTAATGTTATTCTGAGCCCCCTCGGTACTCTGTTAACTTGCAAGTACCTTGAAAGAGACCTGTGTTCCCACCATTTAGATTGTTCTGATCTCATCAACTTCTCCAATTTCTTGAATAAAGTCTCGAATGGTGGGATTCCCTGTGATTGCCTGCGCTGCCTGTGGGACTTGGCCAGACCCCCCAGCCGGGGAATCCAAGAACATAGTCTCCGCCGCCTCCTCCCGCTCACGCAACTTGTTTGCGGACATTACGGCACTTTGGGCTGGGAGCTTCAATCGCTCCACCTCGATTTGCTGTTCGGTGCTAATCCAGTGAGCAAGCACCGTCACACATGCACACTCCTTACCGGATCGTCCTTAAATAGACTGTTCTCGCTGGTTCACCGCTGCAAGCGCCGGCCGGCGCTCCCTTCCTTCAGGTGTCAGCTTCAAACAGTCCGATAATCCAAGGCGCCCGGGGGCAACGCGGCTTACTCCTCCCGGAGTTCGTAAATCCTCTTCCGGGTTACCAGCCGAGGGAATGCTTCCTGCCGCTTAGCCCAAACCAACAAGGAGGGGTTCTGTTCGTACCGTGGAAGCCTCTACGGTAACACAAATGCACGAAAATTCGTCACAAGCCAAAGCAGCCGCCTCAGCCCAACACTCCAACACTGACGAAAGAACAGACCCAGATTTAGGTGCTTTAATCGAGGTGTTTTATTTCCAGCAAGCCTGCCGCCGCCATAACGCGTTTCGCCTTTCACAGCTTGATCACATGGCCAGTTGCTGAGAGCCAATGCCATACATTTAAAGTGCCAGTGCGCGCGCAATTTTCACAAAGTATTCAACAACATAGAAAAAATACTTCATCCTCATGCGCTAACATTTGTATGCAAAGTTATAAACATACCATGTTAAAAGTACAAGTGGCTTAATTTATAAAATATATAAATATATATTTACACATTAAAAACCACAAAAATTTAAATAATTGTATAAATACAAGTTATTTTTAAAGTGAACGTGAACCAGCAAGAATTGTTCTCAAATTCACAAGGTTAAGTTGTTCACATAATTACTCTCTCCCCAAATGTACAAGGCACTGAGTATATATATATATATATATATATGTATATATACACATACACACAGACTTTTCCATATTGTTAAATATAACTAAAATGTCTTTACATTTTTAAACTCTGTGCCTTCTTAACAAAGGTGAATACAAATGCGTTAGGCAAATTATATTTTATGAGTGCTTGCACTGGTCTACTCGTGATAGAGGTAGGATCAAAATACAGCAGGATTGAAAGCTTTGTAACCCTGCAAAAGACGACATATTTAACATGGATGACATTTTTTCTCAAAACAAACATATCTAACAGTCCATGGGACAGCAGGACAGATTAAGAAGCTTGCAATTTCATACCTGGTATATTAGCATATTAGCAGCATCACTAACTTTAAAGGAGGGTATCCTATAATGGAGTAAAATGGCATAGTGTATACAAAATGTGCGCTACTCAGACATAAAAAGTGCATTAGCTTTTATTTGTTTTGCACATTTATATGTTAATGGTATCTTAAGAGTTGTAAGTAAATATAGAAATACACTGATGAGGTACCTGCACACCATAAGTATATTTACCAGCAACCCCCCCCCCAAAAAAAAACAATATATATATATATATATATACATATATATATACATACATATATATATACACATACATATATATATATACATACATATATATATATACATATATATATATATATATATACATATACATATATATATATATATATATATATATACACACACACACACACACACACACACACACACACTCATTTCACTAAAAAAAAATGGGTAAAAGGATGGTAGAGTTAGGTGACAATATCAGTTCAATATCAGTTCAAACATAGTTTTAATAGAACAAAAATGCTACCCCACTTGTGGGAATTGGCTAGTGACCCCAAAAGGCACAAATCAAAACAGAGTCAATGAGAGTTGCTCCAAGAGACTCACTTTGACCGTGGTTTGATACTTGCCTGTTGGGTGCACAAGGCCCAGCCACACAAGTGAGATAGCAAATTTATCGGGATAAGTGGGAGAATGCTGGGTGGTAGGGATTTTTCAAATTTTGGCTCATTCTGAAATAGCAAGTCACAGAAATGCAAGGAAAATGTGCAATTCTAGAAAAAGTTTGAGGTTTGCTGGGCATTGTGGGTAAGATAACTTTGTGGGATTCATGCAAGGCATACTACCATGGACTCCACTGGGAGTCTAGATTTCAGAAAGGTCTGAATTTGTTTGGGGATTCCCTGGGGGAAGGGAGGGAGGTGGAGCGTCGATCTCTGGTAAAAAGTAAGACACGCTTCTACCCCCATTGCCAAATTAGATCATTTTTGTTACCAGAAATGTTAGTATCTCCATATTGTATATTGGGGGCTTTCCTGTTGCATGCATTAGCTCTACCCACACAAATGAGGTACCATTTTTATTGTGACACGGGGGGGATTAATAGGTGGTATAATAGAAAATGTGGGGCTCCCCACAGATTAGACGTTTTCCTCAGAAAAATGTGAGTAAAATGTATGTTTTTAGTCAAGTTTTGAGGTTTGCAATGGCTTCTGGGTCACCCACCCTGTATTCCCATATGTGTTTAGTTTTCAGTAATGTACAGGCTTGATAGTTTTTCTAGGTGCCTGCTGAGCTAGAGTCCAAAGTTCACAGATGTACACATTGAAAAAAGGGGCTAGTTTTCTGTGGAAAAAATGTGGTGTCCATGTTGTGTTAAGGGCCCTTTCCTGTCGCAGGATCTAGACCTCCTCATACAGGAGAGATGTAATTTTAATCAGGGGACATGGGAATACAGAGTAGAAGAACATTTGTTATTACCAATTGTATTTCTCAGCATGTGTGCCTTAGAAATGAAAGGCAGTGTGGAAAAGGAAGACATTTTGATAAATGCTGTCTGAAACACATGGTAGTATGGTACCTACAAAAATGTAGAAATGTACAAATAACACTGCTCATAATGTATTTGTTGTTAATTTCCGAAACAGAAAGGTTTCTTTGAAACCCATTTTTCACACTTTATATTTTACCATATGCATTATTCTATACCCCGTACACAATGGAAAACCATTGTAAATAGCAGTTCGGTTGTTTGTTCTGGGAAACCTGGGTCTTGGAGAACCTACAAACCCTATATACTCCCACAGCCCAAAGGACCTAGCCTGGTCTAGCTGTCGTTATGGTATACTGCCCGTTTTTCTTGCCCATTAATATTTTTTCATTTCAACAGGTACTTTCTTTGGAAAAACCTTGAGGTAGCTACACAAGTTACCCCTTTCTGAATTTAAAATTTGGTCTACTATTCAGAAATGTATAGCTTTCCCGGATCACCCAATTGTTTCACTCTGGTTTCCATGACAAACTTGGAGTAGGTTGAAAGTACAAAAATTAGGGAAAATGGGCTGTCTTCGAAAAATGTCAAAATTGTGGTTAAAGAAAATAGCTTTTTGATTCAGCTCTGCATGTTCCTGATAGTAAAACTGATTTTAGTATAGTAAACCGGTTGATGCAATTTTATGGGGAAAGGTTTTTTTGTGGAGCACTTTTTTCTATTTTATCCCCCAAACCCTCAAAGTTTTGCTATATTTTGGCTATTTACATAGTAGCTTCAGGGGAATCCACAAACCCTGGGTACCGTTGAAATCCCCAGGATGTTAGGAAAAAAGGACACCATTTTGTCATGGATCCGTTTTGTGAAAAAAAAAAGTTATGGAGGCCTACCCGACAAAATACCCCCAGTAGCCAAAAAAGGCCTTGGCATTCTAAGGGGAAAAGGTTTAGCAGCCACAGGGTTAATTCTACACTAGAGGATTTATTTTTATTCTTCATGTTTGCAAACATGCTCGCTTTTCATATAAAGGAGCTACGCATCAAGGTTATAAATGGTTTGTGGGAAAGGAGATGGTGTGACCATGTATTATATAGGATAACGTACCCACTGCCTTACATAATAAGGATATTGCACGTCACCTCAGTGTTCCATAACCTTATGAAGGAACTTTGCCTTCTGCCTCGTTCCTCTACAAGGTTATGGAATTCTGGGACTTGCAATATCTTTATAAAGTACAGCAGGGGTACTTTATCTCATATGCCTGGCGGAGCCAGAGCTATAGTTGTTTTAGGACATGTGTTAAATTTATGAGAGGTAACTGGTTAATTTCAGTGGTGTTTGTTTAAAATGGCATGTTTGTTTCAGTGAGGGTCTTTTTTTTTTAAACCGGAGAAGTAACATGTCCATTGCCATGAACGGTGTGGGATTAGGTGCAGGGCCAGGTCTGCAGCTAGGCCCTGTGCCCAATACACCCCTTGCGCACAAGTAGATCTCCTACAGACTACTCTAGCCAAGAGTAATTTGTAGTCCGCAAATAAAGCCATCAACACAAACAGTGGCGGCTGGTGACTTTTTAAATCGGAGAGGGGCATAAAACAATTTACAAAAAGAAAGGTTTCACTTACTTTACACTGCAAGTCCTCGAGGACATCCTCGATGTTCTGCAGCATATATTGGCTGTTCTTGGTTCCAGGCTACAGTCTGAGCACCAGGTCCTAAAGCAAACTCCCTTATCCAATCAAGACGCTGCCCTCATGCTGTTCAACAGCATGACTGAATTGTCTGGAGTGGGCTGGCTTTTCGCTCCGAAAGGCACTGGAGGCATGCGCCTGCTCTGCAACCCAGCTAAGACAGCTGGGTAGGAGAGGTTTGAATTGCACATCTGCTTGGTTGCAGCAAGTTAGCCGGCCAAACGAACCTGCACACTTCAAAATGAAGTAGTCACTCCTCACTGCTGCCTATCAGCAGCAGTGACGCACTAGCCAAGCCCACACACTGAGCTTGCTGGCTGAAAGTAAAATACAAAATAATTTTATTACCATTTTATTTTTCACACTTTCTGCACAGCTGTGTAGAGGGGAGACACTCCTCAGCTTACATGGAGGAACCATCGATCACCCAAGATAAGCAAACTATTAACCTTCATTAGACTATCTTCATCGAACCAGTTGTCACTGGCATCCCTTTTGTAAGCCTTAATCCACTACTTTAAAAGGTGTTTTCCAATTTTTGGGCTTCAAGTAGCATCTTTCTTGATGGGTTATTGTCTAGATTGTGGGAGAAAGTGAATCCAGATTATGCACTACTATCCAAGAAAGATATTGAACGCTCTGAAGTCCTCCCCTTCCCGTCTCCGCTGCTGGATTCACATCAGTAATTGAGACCGCTGGGGACATAGCATTACTTCCTTCTGAAACTTCACCAGCAAGTTCCACAGTGTGCTTGCACTATTACCTTAAAATAACATTGCCAGGACCCCCATCTGCCACTAGTTAAAGCCTATTGGATTTGAATAAATTGCATTTCAAAAGCCGATGTTCATTGCTGCAAATAAGTCCTGCATCTCACACGTTCCAGAAAAAGTCTTTAATGTCAGAGCAATTTGCCTCACTAATGAGCACTATGATGTCAAAATGTGAGATACTCCTATAGTTTAAGTCTTTTTGGACTGTGGACCACCAAAAACACTTTAATCATCCCACAATGCAGGGATGTGTAATTCCTATAGCCGGACACCCAGAACATATTGTTTGGGGTCAAGGGCAACAGGTTTTCATGCGTATTCTGTCCTTGAGACAAGTAGGCCCAACCCCAAACAGCACGAAGCCTTTGGGTGGCAGCTTACACTGCCACATGCTGAATCAGGGAAGGGCAATGCCTGCAGTTAAGGTAATATTTGTGTCCATGTGTTAATGCTGTTGAAACTTGTATTTATGGTTCATTGTTACAAAGCCTTCATTATTAGGGTGAGCACTCTGCGTAAATGTTGTAAGCTCGAACTGCACTACTGACAGTGGTTTCAGTATAAAAATGTGTGCACAAGTTTTCAAAGTTCAGCAATATGAGGCTATGTGTAATGCCCAGAGAATGCTCTCTGATTAGATGCAAACATTTGCAGAAGCTTGAAAGCAAGGTTGAGGACTTTTTGCTTTCAAAATAATATGCTCAAAAAAAGGCAAGTATGGAAAAAAGCATTACACTAAACTACTGTAAATTGTTAGGTACCATTTCTTTGCAGCATCATTTAGTAAAATGTGTTGATGTATGCTAGTATTTCCCCAAAATATTCATAATGGAAAAAAAGTTTAACCAGTTTCAATAAGAATATGGGAAACAAACAAGCATTGGCAAGGTCAGTAGGTCTGAAATTGGTGGTCAACTTTTGGTTTTGTCAATGTCTAACTCGTTTTGATATGGTTTTTGCAAGAACTTATTGGTGTGGGAGCTGCCAGGCCCTCACCATTATAACAAACATTTGCAAAACAAAAATAGTTTTTTGTGTCAAGCACACATTGTCACAGTAGTTCCTGGGAAAGAAAGAAAAAAAAAAGGAAGAATTTTAATAAATGCAAAAGAGCATGAGAAACAAAAAATTATGGTTACCGCCAGACCTACTTGGGGGGCAATTAAGTAAGCCTCAAAAGTGCACCCATGGTATATGTCCCTCCATTAAGTGCAGATATATGGCTTTCGCGAATTCACAAGATATTCCAGAAGTAGGCCAAGAAATAGAACTCCTCGAAAAGATTTATGAATTGCATTTTAAGATTAGCAAATATGCATGTGTAGATTTGCTCATGCGAGTATCTTAGTATTTTGTAAGTTCACTTTCCCTCCAACCACTTTTTACCCAACTGATGTTTTACGTCTGCCATAGTCCGGAGTAAATTTCCAAACTTTCTCAGTATGGAAAAAGATTAGAGAAGTTGATGAAAACCCTTAAAACAAGCAAGTTAATTTGTTTGCACAGATTCAAAAGGGCTTTCCAACCCTGGAATTATTGCTTACCACAACCTTCAGCCCCAGTACGTTTATCTGCGGAAACGTGGCAACATTTGGGAATTGCTAGTATTCAAACCCTACCATGGTGTGAGCCCTGGCACAAAAAGAACAAATAGATTTTGTTACAGGACAAATAGACTTATGAAGCAACCTGCCCCAGGGACAAGTAGATATTTTAATACATTTCACAACCCAGGCCACAAAGAAACTCTTAGCGAGTGAAAGGGCAGCCATATTGCTGCATTGCTCCTTGACCCACGTCTACTCAATTTTTCTTTCTACAATGAATCTGCTCACAATTATAGGATTCGCTTATCTGCTTTGTTGCAACTGAATTTACTCATTCTACCCCCTGCACCCTTGTGTACTAGTCACTATGTACCTCAACCAAACACATACATTCAGACAAATAATACATGTCAAACACACCACCCAACACTTCCGGTCCTCCCTACAATTAATTAATCCCTCAACACTCCTTAACGCTCATCAAGGCACACTGGGCACAAACACAAAAACACTCAAATTTCAGATCTCCTTCACTGAACGTAGACATTCTGGTCATCAGAGCCCTCACCACCACCTAATCTCTTAAATTCCACAAAATCATTAGATTGATAGTACAATTTCCACTAGCAATGCTCTCGCAAATCCAATAGGACACTCAGAAACAAATTTTGTTCAAGCATTATCTACTTCCCACCCTACATTCACAAAGCTTTGAACGACTTCCCTCGGCCCTGTCTCTAGGAGACATTGCACCACATCTTCTGCCTCAATGATCTGACAAACATGAAAACATCTTGGCTGTTCTCTCTCCATCGTCACCACACAGAATACATTCTGTGGTTTACAACCTAACCACAAATCAAAAGAACAAGGTTATGAGCAACTAGTTCCTGGATCCATTTACCTTGATCTACCTCACACTTCAACTACTACACCCATTATCTATGGCAACCTCAAGTTCATCCTCTTAGCAGCCTTCCAACCCATCCTCTTGACTGTACCAACTGCCTCTCACTACTGTTACTTGGACTCTCCGAAAAGACCATAAAAGATACTCAGAAGCCATCCATCACCACATTCAATCATTCAACCGTCTTCCTATCAAAGTCCTTGAGCACTATTTGGCTGTTCTACCCTTCACATTTATTCTGATAGCCTTTCTAGACCGTTAGCCCTGAAGCTGAAAACACCAATGCTTGTTGGTACCTTCAAAACATAAATGTCTTTAAACACTAACAGAAAACTTGGGATAAGATTAGTAATACCTTCTAATTTTCAGACTACCAGCTACTCAAAAACAAATGCTCCACTAGACAAGCATTTGCAATGAAATAGGTCTCATGTTTGCGAAAATTGGAGCTACTGGCTTTGTAAATGACAACGTCTTTTACGTATGCATGTTTGTTTGAAGTGGAGTGGAAGTATTTGCTATGCGGTTTCACACTTCCTTCACACACCGAATCCTGCACAGAATCAAATTTGCAACTGGAATATGTTGCTATTGCTCTGTGCACTCTAGAGAGGCCAAGGATTGGATATGCATGTATTCATAACACCTGACAGGGATCGAAAAACTCACACTGTCTTCACCCACTACAGAGGGTTCAATTGTGTTCTGCTATGTACACATGGGGCAACTCAGCTGAAAGTATGCACTACAAAAAAGTAATGTGCTTCTGCATTTTTTGTGTAGAATAACATAGTGCAAGTAACAAACACTGGAGAAATGCAAGATTAACTAAAACATGTGAAATACAATTGGGAATTAAATCAGTGAAATTGAAATAATGTTTAACAATTATTTAAAATAGAAAAATAAGAGATTTTTTTTATAAAATCGATCAGTACTGTTAAGGACATGAATCTACGGCCAGACAGGAACAGTTTTTATATCCAGTTTTTATTGCTACAGGATCTGAGACTGGGAGTGACCAGAATCACAAAATCCTGAGGACTGTAATAAATTATATATATTTCCTAAATATATTCAGCTTATAAAAATCTCAGCTTATAAAAAAATTAGAACAGCAAAGCTGGAGAACATGGCCACTGCTGTGTGAGCAGCCGCTTGCTCATCAAAGACTCCTGCGTTCCGCTTCTAAAACCAATGGCTAACTTCTGCCACAATAACTACAACATTCCATCCCTCATTCATATACGCAGCCTGGAACTGGCCGTGCCAATCATTTTTCTGTACTTTACCCTTACCGGAGTATGTGCTGCGGGGCTCCAGTGCCGACTGCGATCTCCTCACCGGCTGTCTCCGGTGTTTTTACTCGGTAGGAGGCGGCTGCTCAGGAGGGGCCGCACAGAAGCAACGCACAGTCTCCTACGAGTCAGTTTGAGAAGCGGCAGCACACGCCAGGTCCGCTCGACCACAAAGGAGGCAGCTGCTGGTGAGGAGACAGAGGTCAGGACCCCATGTAGTCCACAAATTGCTCCTGCTGCCACAACTAAAACAGGAGGGCCAATTGGACCAAACGTCATTTGGCGTGATATCTACAGCTAAGGAAGGTAAAGGGTATTGGAGGGCTTCTCAGGAACCTGCGAAATTGGCATCTAAGAAGAAAAAGCAGGTCCCCAGAAAAGAGACAGTTGCTGGTGGATAAGGTGGAAAAAGCCCTTCCTACCTTGCGCAACCTGGCACACTGGATCTAGAGTTTAGGGGGGGGGGGGGGGGGGGGGGGAGGACGGGAGCTCCTGTGCTTTTCAGAGGTGCGAGATAAAAGGTCGGACTATAAAGGCTGGGAAAGACAGGAAAAAATCTATTGAGCTTAAAGGAAAGATCACTCCCTCTCTCGGGTCATATTTTAAAACGATATTGTAAAACGGGGAGAAGCGCTCAGGAGAGGGTCATCCCAGCTTAATTTAGAGCCCGACAGTGCAAATGTCGGCTTCTGGGGGCCCCTCAATATCAAACCTCACTACTACGCTGGGACAAGAGCCTGTAGAAACAGATGTTGTGGAGGGGATTGTCGCGACCTGGGGGGATAGTATTCCCCCTGTGTTAGGAGGGAGCCAGTTTACGGTGGGTGAAAGCGGTCCCAAAGATTCAATGGGGGCCTCATCAGCATCCTTAGAAGTGCTATCCTGTACTCTCTCGAGCGATATCAAATAGGGGGTTTCTGTGCCTGAATCCAACCAAGCTGAGATTAGAAACTTCTGTGAGTCGCTGGAAAAGACAATAGATTTCCTCAACGCAAGAACTGAGACATTGGAAAGCTCAGTGGGGGAATTAAAAAAACTACTCTGCTTAGCCAAAGCAGATACTCTGGTTCTTAAAAAGGAGGAGCAGGCGGTCCGAGATAAGCTAGAGCAGCTGGAAAACAACTCCCGGAGGAATAATCTTTGTACTCTGAATATTCCAGAGGGGGAAGGAGGATCTAAAATCTTATATTGTCGAATTACTAAGAGAAACAATGCAGATCGAGGAGTCTAAGGAGGAGTTAAAGAAAGACATCCAAAGGGCGCCCAGGGACTCAGAGAAGGACACCCGAATAGGACCAAACCTAGGAAGATCCTTCTTAATTTCCATACATACTCTCTGAAGGAGAAAATCCTAAACATGGCCCTGAAAGCGAAATCTTTAAGGGGGAAAGATTTTTCTTTTGAAGTACGTTCCGAGCTAGCACGAGCTACCCTAAATAGGCAAAGGGAGCTGGGGAGAAGCTTGACGAAAAAAACAAACTAGGGGCAGTCGCCCAGCTAAAGTTCCTGGCATCCCTAAAGGCCATGCATAAGAATAAGATGCACAATCTAAGGTCGCAATAGGAGGCAGACGTACTTTTGGAGAGTATTAAGAAAGGTGACGCTCAGTCAGGAATGGCCCTTACTTCTACCTAAAGGCACTCAAAGGCATGGGGATGGCGCTAGTGTTGGTGATAAAAATCACTCCAATTCATTTAGCTTATCTCATCACATAGTTACAAATGAAAATAGACCAATATAAAGCGAATCATGTTTGCTCTGGTTTTAGGAGCTTTTCTGGATTTTTTTTTCCTACAAAAAGGGGACGGGAATGCGAGTTGCCTCAGAGTGTAGCAGGTAGGACTTCCATAAATCCAAGGGAATAATGGGATGGGTTCTCCAGTTTGGGGTACACTGGGTGGGGAGCATGTGGGGGAAAATAAAAAGAATTCCTCATTTACCTTAGCTGGTTTATTTACCTCAGTTGTCATAGTTATGGCAATAGTAAGACTGTTGCATCCACAGACATGGATATATGATTTTTTACAAAAACTGTACTCAGAGGATAGGGTAGTTAATACACCTGAGGTTGTGGAATGTTGGAGCATGGGCCCTCAATTCCGTGGACACAAGCCAACAGGAATCTTTAGAACAGGCAATCTAGCAGGAAGGGGTTAAGTGGGCCATTTTAGCTATCAATGTGGAGAAAGGCAGCAGGCCCCGATGGTTTGCCAATAGAACTTTATAAGAATCTGGGAGAGGTCTTGATTCCAGCTATGACCCAGCTTTTCAATGAGATTTTAGGTGATGGAGGAAAGATGCCAGGTTCTTGGGGTGAGGCAACAATTATCCTGTTATTGAAGCCAGGGAAGAATCCAGTGAGTTGTGAGGCATATAGACCCATATCAATCTTAAACACAGATTATAAAATATTTGCCAAAGTCCTAGCCGATACGCCTCGAACAGTAGAAGGGGATATGCTGCACCTTCATCAAAAGGGCTTTAAGAGCAGAAATCTATACGAACTTACATACGATCTGATAGGCGCAAATCGATCTAGCCACAACATACTCGCTTCCTCTTGCAGCTATGACCTTAGACGCTACCAAGGCCTTTGATAGGGTCAACAAGCTATATCTGTTGGTTGTTCTGGAGAAATACAACTTCGGTATAAAATTCTGCAGAGCCATCCAGTTGCTCCATTAGGACCCGTCTGCAAAACTGCTGGTAAATGGCAACCTAACTAGCCCCTTTAAAACACGAGGGACACTAGACAGGGCTGCCCCTTATCTCCACTCCTCCTTAATCTGTATATCGAGCCATTTGCTCAGAGGCTGAGGGATGAGATGAACATCTTACCATTACAACACAAGGGAATGGGAGAGGATAGTGGCCCTCTATGCCGATGTACTGGTCCTCTCCTTGGACCTTTCTAGTGACTTGCCAGCAGTAATAAAGCAAGCCGAAGACTTCAGCATGATATCAGGGTATGAGGTAAATGCTGAAAAGAATGAAGTTATGTCTTGGAACTTAGGGGTGTGCCAATATCAGACCAAAAAGAGAGATTAATTACTTAGGGGTTAGAATAGTACAGTATGTAGATAGAATCTCAGAGGGTAACCTGGCTAATGTAACAAAGGAGTGCCAGAAGCTTATGGAGAGCTGGGCCCACCTTCCTCTGTCAATCCTTGGGAGGGTTAATCTGGTAAAAATGATAGTGCTCCCCAAAAATCACATTTTTTCTTCAATGTTAGTTCACTACATTTTAGCAAACTGGCTATAGAGAAACTTCAGCAGGCTATTAATTATTTTATTTGGGCCTATAGAGGAAACGGGATTGCCTGGAGGAAGAGGCGGCGTAGGAAGGAGAAGGGAGGACTTTCATTGCCAGACTTGCAGTACTATGCTTGGGCCTTCCAAAAGTCCCACTCCAGGATGCTGTTAAAAACACCAGATTGTGCTGGGGTAGTGGCAATGTTCTTAGCAAAGCTAAAGGATGCCAGGTTGGTTCAAGAGGGCTTCCTGTTTAAAATATGGAGATCTCACATTTTTTTTTAAAGATAAGGCTGAAACTACAGGCAGTGGCCAGATCATGATAAATATTAGACGGTTGACGGGCCTCAAGGTATTTTTCTAGTCTTGCCCCCTTGTGGGACTCCCCTGGTGCACCAGAGTCCTTAAAGGATAAATTAGCACAGCTACTTAGAGGACTTAAGGTATGGGGCGATTTAGTCCAAGATGGTATACTTTTACCTTGGTCCCTCTACACTATCTTGGCAGTGGACATCTCCAAATTTAAATATATCCAACTTTAAAGTTGGGTTCGAAGCCAGAAAGTACCCATTGGTATAGAAAATACTTTAGAAGAATATCTTGTGGGCAGGCCAAGGGGAAAGTATCCGCATGGTATTGGACCATCGAAGATGCAGTTGATGGGGACTTCAAATTAGCAGAGGAACTGTGGAGTATTTGAATGCCAGACAAACCCTGGGAACATCTCTGCCAAACATAGTTTGGAGTTCTGTTCTCCATAGTTAAGCCTGCTTGGTTGAGAAGAAACCATCTGTTTACAACACATAGGGCCCACTTTACTCCCGAAAGGCTGTCACAGATGACGACAGGACCCCCTTGTCAGATGCAAGAAATTTGTGACCAGGAGAAAGCATCTGATATACATAGGTTTCAGGTACGTCCTGCTATTTCTGACTTTTGGGTAGAAGTTGGCGAAACTATCTCGGCCATTCTAGGCTTTCAAGTTAAAATGAGCCTCTCTCTAATAATCTTTGGGACCTCCAGTGAAGTTAAGGGCCCAGCAAGGGCTTTTCTTTTCTATGCCATACTCTTAGCCTGGAGAGAAATATGTAAAAAATGGATGGAATGCTTGCCTCCTTTGCATGCTGAGTGGTTAGCTTCGGTCATTTCGACATCCAGGCTAGATCGGAGAAGGATCCAAACCGGGAGGAAAAAAAGCACATTGGGACATTTTTATTAAGATAATCAAATGCGGAGGTGCAGGAGAACTATTGCGAATCCAGATTATATATCTATATCTTTAACAGAAATGGGTCCTATAATTAAACCTCTCTGGATCTCTCTAGACTGCGTTGGGCATCCCTCACACCCTTTATCGCCATCATCAGCAGTCGGCAGTGAATACTGGACCAAACTGGAAAGCGAAAGTGCCAGTCAGTGGAACTGTGCCCTCCCAGTACGCAGGTGTACCAGCAGGAAGGAGAAATCCTAAACCTGCAATCAGTAACATGTAAGGCACAGGCGGCTGGTAAGGTCACGGAGGTCAGAAGTGAATGAAGACCAAAAAAACAGCAACAGTGCTGTGTGCTTAAACTCTCCTAATCCAACGTTTAACAAAATTAAGTCATAACACTGTCATCCAGCCTGAACCTTCGCATGTTGCCACAGACACCAAAACAAATACTCCTCAAACTGCTGGGCACTATGACAATATGCAGAAGGAGGGGGGGGGGGCGTTACGGGGGGGGCCATTCTCGCAGGCTAGGTTCTCATTACATACGGTTCGGGTGGAGGGCCTGATCACAAAATGCAGGTGATCATCATGAAACGCAGGAGCAACAGAAAAAAAAATGCCGGAGGCGCCTTAATTATTGAAGGATGGTGGCCGGCAAAGACACAGGAGCGATGACACGACCTTAGAGAAAGGGGCTTCCACAAAATGCCATGGGGCTCTACACAGTAAAGATACTGGATAACACCATGTCATCAAGTCCACCATATTCAATACTACAGCTCAGAGATGTCATCAAATTGGTTGCAGGCGCAAACTTGAGTCCCGGGACGGATTGCGAGGGAGAGTGGGGTGGGAGACAGGAGAGTGAAAGCGAAACCAGCACTGCCCTTGTGAAATGGGCACCACACTAATAGAAAGGGCTACCACCTGCGAAGAGGGAGGGTTACGCTGTGAGGAGCAGGCACAGACAGCAGAGACCCCTGCTCGGAGGCAGGCTACAGCACAACCCTCAGTCTCATCCACCTGGCTCCACTGATTTGCTTTGAGGCAGGCCAGGCTGGAGCCCCGTGACTAATTGGAAGGGGGGGGGGGGAGCAGAGAAAACACACAATAAAAGCAAAACCCGCCCGTGAAACGGGCACAGCACTGACAGAGGACAACTTTAGACAGCTCTCTAAGTGGTAGCTGTGGAGAGTAGCCTTCAGGCTTAGTCCAGAAGGAGTGTAAAGAAGCTTGTTTTACCAGAATGCAATCTCATAGTATTGATTAAGTGAAACAAAACCACACCAAGTATTTATAGTTGTGTATTAATTATATAATACTCTCTAGTACGTTACAATATCTCCAACAAGGAGATAAACACAATGCACATAATATTTTAGCAAAGAAACACAGTAAACAGCACGAAATACAGAGGCCCCAGGTGTGGATCAATCCATATACTAAGAAAGTGGCATAAGCACAACTCGAGTCAAGACAGTGTCGAGAGGACGTAGAATTGCTAGGGACCAACAGAACCACCCATGGTAAATAGGGACCCCACAGAGAGCGTGTGCAGGGTGTGAACACGACTGTGTGCTTTGTACTTTAAATATTAAGGGCCCTTCCCAATGGACCCTGGGGGAACCCCTTGGAAGACAGTAGAAGACCCACCCCACCCGTGGATACCCTAGCATCCACGATACATACACCAGGGAAGCCGGGTGCAGTGGTGTCGGAAACCGCTGTCGAACCCAACGGAGGACTTCAGGAAAGTGGAATAGGAGAAAGAGTCCATGGGAATCCAAATGTGGATTCTTGAAGAGTACCTGAAAGCAAAGGTGACAGAATCCATGTCACTTAGGAGTGACCAGGAGACTTGGAAGATGAATGCCCTCCCATGTCGGCTGCTTCAGGGAAGAGGACGATGACCTTGACGCTGCAGCTGTGAGGACCAGGCGACACTGAAGAAGACCAGAACCCGGGTACGAGCTGACCCACGAAGGATGTTGAGTGCTGAGTCGTCGAAGTCCGGCAGGAGCACCAGCTAGCCTTGGCAAATGCAACCCAAGCCGGAGTGAAGGTGCCAAGTTGGGACCAGCAAGGTCCAGGGGACTCACCAAAGGCAAGGGAGTCAGGGCAGACCCTGAGCAATCAAGGGAGCCCAAAAGAAACAAGTGTGGCCCTCAAGTGGACCCACATGCCAGAGGCACTCGAGTCGCAAGAGGACCTCAAGCAGCTTACCGAAAGATGCAGGCCACGGTGTACACAATGCGGTGTGGCTAAAGACTCTGGAGGTGCTCAAGGTTGGGGCTACTTGGAGCCCGAAGATCTTCTTGCAAAGAAGCCAACAAGCCTTTGCAAATCCAAGTTGGACACTGTGCACAAGGGTTTGGTTATTGCAACCTCCACGAGGGATACTGGCCTCAAACTTGGTGGCAGGGCAGGCCATGGTAGCTGTGGAAAACCACCACCTGTTTTGCAGAGCCCACGGGAGTCCGGAGAAGCTCAGGATCTGCAGACCGGTTGACTTACTTGGTTGCCTGCAAATGCAGGGGAGTGACTCCTTCAAGCCAAAGCAGATTACTTTGGGTGTCTTTGATGCTTCACAGGCCTTGGAAGGATCCTGTATGATGCACAGGTACAGATGATGCAATAGACTGGAAGGGAGACCAATTCAGGCCCAAACGAAGTCCAGAGTGAACAGACGGTAGAAGTGCAGTGGCGATACAAAACCTGATAGGATTCGTTGCAGCCGTTTGAGGTGGTCATCGCATAATTACGGGCTGCCACTCTATACTGTATATGGCTGCTTCACTGATAACCAGGGAGAATAGACTCCGCAGGCTACAGGGGTGTCCTGCTCATGCAGAAGCACCCTCTCACTTAGAACCAAGCACCCTGCCTTCAGGATTGTAAAGGCCTGCTATAGAGGTGACATCGATTTTAAGTGCAGTGACCCTTAGATATAGTAAACCTATATCTTTAGTAAGTGGTACAAGCAGCAACTTACACAAGCTGCAATGGCAGGCCTGTGGCTCCATTTTGACTGGTCTCTCATGGGTGGCATAATACAGGCTTCAGCCCGTGGGAGACCTCTGGGGTACCTATGCCCTGGGTTCATGGGTACCATATACTAGGGACTGACATGTACACCCCAGATTGGACAATGAGGTAACCTTAAGTACTGATCACAACAGTTTAAGGAGAAAGCAGACTGGGGCCCTGATTAGCTGGATCCCAATCAGACTAGTCAAAAACAGCATCCCATCAAGCAAAAAGTGGGGTAACCATAGAAGCATATCCTACAGGTTTCCAAATAGAGTTTTATGGCGCTCCAAACCAATGTGACAAACCCAAACCCCTAGTTCTCACAGGAGAAAGTCTTATGGAGCAGGAAAAGTCTTTTAGAGAAAGGGGCTCTTGCCCAGAGAACTTTACACCCAAATGGGTTCCTCAGTAGTCTTTTCCTAGTGGAGAAGGACAGCACACCCTCCGGTTATCATTTTAAGAGAATTCAACAAGTGGACTGTTCATCGACACTTCAAGATGAAAGGTATAAATCTTCCCCTGGACCTCCTGCGAGTGTCAGATTGGATGGCCCGTTTGGACCTGAAGGACGCCTCCTTGACAGTCACCATCTTTCCACCTCACAGGCGTTATTTTGCAATTCCGATGGAAATCTCAGGCATTCAAGTTCTCTTTCCTTTCTTTCGGTCTATCATCGCGCCTTGGTGTTTCACCAAACTGAAAAGACCGGCGTCGAGTACCTACCGGCGTGAGGAGTGCGTTTGATCGTTTACCTCGACGACATCTTGATCATGAACCAATGTCGGATGCGTCTTTACAAATGACCATCGATCTGCTGGAGTCTCGAGGCTTCGTGATCAACACAGAAAAGCCAGCATTCCTCCCATCTCAAACACTGCAGATTCTGGGTTTCCATATAGATTTTGTCAAGGCACTCGCCGTCTTCCTGCCCGAAAATTGACCAAGATCAGACACAAACGCAGGAGAACAATGTGCAAGGGAGGAGCTGCAAAGGAAGGTTTCCGAAGAGGAGGCATGGAATGGTCGAGCGATCTTCAGCTCCCAACCTGATCTGGTAATAGAGTCAAATGCCAGTGGCTCAGGATGGGAAGCTCGTTGAGGGGAATTTACCACACAAGGAAGATGGTCCTTCCCAGAACAACCCCTGTATAGGAACTGTTTGGAGTTGATGGCAGGCTCATTCGCTCTCATGCGATGGACCAAAGACATGGTCCAATGGTCACTTCTCCAGGAAGGTGGAAAATGTGACCTCGTCCACCCCAAATGGTTAATGTAACAGACCACCGTCGAAGACATTGTCGGACCTGGCCCACATATTAGGATTACTGCCTAGGCCAATCACATCTGTGTCAGCAGAACACCTCCTAGGCTGCTCCAACCAGGTGGTAAACTAGCATACCCGTCAGAGGAGGGATACCAGTCTCTAAAGATTGCAACCTCAGATGTTCCGGCAAATTCAGGAGAGGTTGGGCCTGTTTTCCATAGACCTCTTTACGTACCGTTTGGACTTCTAACTGGACAGACATTGCAGTTGGAGACCAGACCCCAATGCAGTAGCCATGGACGCAGTCCTCAAAGACTATAGCATGAAAAAAGGTGTACGCCTTTCCTCAATTCGCGATGGATATGAGGTTAGCCATGCAGGTAATGGAAAATCTGGTGGTGAATACCCCACTCTGGAGGTCGCAAGCTTGGTTTCCAGCGATGACTGAACTTTCTTGGGATTTTCCATCCCCCTACACTTATTTCAGGCTCTCCGAGTTCCCCAAGACAATCCTCATCCTCTGGTGCAAGAAAGCTCTTTTCATCTCAAGGCTTGGAGGATCACTGGGAACAGTGGAAAGTCCCAGGAATTTCACAAGAAGCTGCCTCTCTACTCACCAGAGCCTGGGTGGACAGCACGAACAGGAGATATCGATCAGCCTGGTGTAGATCGATGGGTCAGTGCCTCCAATACCAGGTGGATCCCTTGGGGGCAGATATTCTCCATGTATTGAATTTTCTGACGAGTCTGACCTCTCACAGTCTAGCTTATTGGTCAAATACCTTTTGGTCGGCAATCTCAACAGGCCATTGGCCGGTGGATGGTCACCCAGTTAGGGAACATCCTTTAGTATGTTAACTTTTGAGGGGTAGATTGACACTACCCCCTAACCCAGATATTCTGTTTTATGGGACGTGAACAAGGTCCCTACACTCCTTAAATCTTGGCCTTCTAGTAAATACTTGTCTAGGAAGCAGCATTCACCAAAGCTAGCGATGGGATGTTCGAGCTTTAGGCATTAGAGGTAGAATATTTATCACAGAAGAGATAACCTTTAATATCACTCAAACAAAGTGTAATTCTAAGATGTATTGTATC
This sequence comes from Lissotriton vulgaris, assembly GCF_964263255.1. Classification (NCBI taxonomy): domain Eukaryota; kingdom Metazoa; phylum Chordata; class Amphibia; order Caudata; family Salamandridae; genus Lissotriton; species Lissotriton vulgaris. The sequence continues at coordinate 1,569,270,791 of NC_141695.1, read as the reverse complement.
CAACATTCTCAAAGGTGCATATATTTAGTGTTGGTCACAGAATCAAAGCGTGTGAACCTTTAATGGAGGACCTTTGTCCTCACAGAAAGACAATTGTTGATCGCTTTCACTAAATCTCATGAGGAGAGGTGATATGGCCTCTAAAGCTTTCTCTTTGGGAGCTAGACTGGAGGAAATCCTCAACACTGCTGACTGGTCCCATGATTCGACTTTTAAAAGGTTTTATTTCAAACCAGTTTCCTCTCTGCAATCCTAGTGGTGGAACAGCTTTAAACTAGCCTAATCCTCACCTCCGTGTCCTGACATAGAATGAACAATGTCTTAGCTATCATAAAGGAACGTTTCAATTCTATTAAGGACAGAGAGCCTAGGATTAGCCAACCCAAGATATTTAAGATATGCAACGTACCCACCCGGAAAGTTGTGAAATGTTATCCAAGATGCTTGTATGATTTGACATGTAAAATAAAATCATATTCTGTTGATTGATTCAGTGCAATGATATATGAATTATATGTTAACGATTGTCTGTTGCTTGCAAATAGATTTTGAACGGGATGACCGATAATATGCATTTCATCCCTGCATAGGAACGGAGGCCAACAAACAAGAATAGGTTTCGGAAGGACATGCTGTGTTCGCATGAAAAAAAAGAGTGGGGATAGAGAGTCTGCGGGGACCATTATGTAGCTCTGCAGGATCCAGATTAGATGATCCGTTTTGGTCTAATTTTCCCAAGGACTCATGGGAAATGTAGTTTATGTTTTGAAATTTTATTTAAAAGGTTGCTGGGTAATAAAAAGGTAGGGTATGGCAAGATACACCCTAATCCTCGCCCTACTGTCTTTAATAGAATTGAAACTTTACACTACGATAGCTAGGACATTTTTCATTCACCATTCAGCCGGATAAAAGTAGATAAAACCGCAATGAGTTAATGCTTAAAGCGGCTATTTGAATGGGGACAAATGCTCACCAATTAATTACCAGCAAGATCCAATTGCCTATCGTGGGAGGTAGAAAAAGTCTTTGATCGACTACAAGGTGGAACTCTTAAGCTGGGCCAGCGTCAATGTGACATAATTTGTAAGAAACTTAAGAATTCATTTTCAACCATAAACAGACTTTGCAGAGAGAAATGAATAAAATGTCCCTTGTGAATGTTTGGGTTACAAACACACAGAAAAAATATTCCATCTTCTGAACTTGGCAACTGTTCCAAAAAGGTGTATGCATGACATGACTGCCCAACTACATTCAGAGAAAATTACGAATTACTCACTGTTATGGCAAGATTGAGTTTGAACCGGAGGTGCGGCAATTCAGTCTCTCTGCATCCAAAAACGTAATAGCAGCTGTCGGCATGTAAGCTAACTGCATTTAACTATGTGAGCCATATGGCACCTCATCACAGATCTGCAATTCTTCAGAGCAATTCTCAGCTCATTATACAAAAGACCCTTGAAATCCTCCATGATCGAGCTAGCATGCCTTTTTGTCTCTCCAATATTTGGAATGCCCTGCCTTCGGCAAAAACAAAAAAAAATCAGTAAAAATTCTGTAAGTATCTAAAAACTCTTCTTTTTAAAACTGCAACAGTTTTTTGCTCTGTTTCCTTTGGCCAGGAAGCCCTCGGTGTTGCTGCTCCCTCAATGTCTATAATCAATCAACTACAGGGTCTCATTTGGTAAGCATTTCTTGGATAACAGAGGTTTTTCAGCAACTCTAGACTAATTCCAAAGGAGCCAACAAAAAAACCATATGATGGCAGTTCCCTAGACAGAGTGCAAAGGTGTTGTATTGATAAGCCACAGAAAATTACTTATTGCATCAGATGTGCCACTGGAAGCTCATTGTAAACAGCATATGTAGCAGAGGGTGTTATGTTCTTTAGGTCCAAATTGAATTAAAAAACAAATACAACATACAACTTCCAGGTACAGGGGGCAATCGAAGAATTAAATGGTACAGTTGAAGAAAGAGTGAACGGAGAAACAAATTCCTTCATTCTGCCTGCAAGGTGAAAGACAAAAAGAATTGTGCACGACCTCATGATGCATGTGTATACTGTGGAGCTTAAGCACGGAGTTTTCCAAAATTCTTTTAAAGACATCGTTTCTTCTTTAGAAAATCTTTCAGACTCGTGTCAGCGCAGGCAATTTCAAAAACGATGTGAAGGACGACGAGAGGGACAACAGACGTGTACATTTATTCTGGCCTGGTTTAAAAATTACGCCACCAATAACAGGTGTATATAATTAGCATCCTGTGGTATCTTCATTTCTATGCCATATTTTCTCCCCTTAGTGTTATGTCCCCTGCTACTCAGCCAGAGTGACTGGTGTAATTAGAATACCGGGGGTGTACATGGCTTGAGAGAGTGTCAGCTGAGTGCGTGGGCTGAGCAACAAGGATACTTCTCCCGATGGGGCTTTCTTACTACCATCTTTACCTGTAGACGCCTACTTTGAGAATAAACCTTATCCTGTTTCACCTTACTACTGGCCACCCTGCATCTCCATTTACCACACATCCATGTGCCTCTAGGAATCAAGTTTATATCAACTGGTAACTTCACCATGCATTGTACGTAAAAACACTGGGTAGCAGTTGGCTGGCTCCTTGCATCCACAGTGTTTCTTTTCATTAGGAAAAAGCGTGGAGGAACATGCTAGTACTGCTTGTTTTTCCAGCTCATGAAATGTTTAATGCTGTAGAGATATGTATAATTTTGTGCATACACTAATGAAACAAGTTTTTGAACCATGATTGTGTATTCGGGTTAAATTCCTTGGGTTGCGAGGTTGTCTTTTAGACTTCAGTGAATGTTGGTGACTGTAAGGGGGACATGAAATTAAGAGTAGCAGGAGTAACAGGGAGCTTTCAGGAAGAGGGATTACACAGGAGGTCATGTTCTGAGGGCACAACTGTTTTAAAACCAGCATTGGCATAGCCAATAGGTCTCGCCTTTGGGACCTTGTAAGTATTTAGTTATGCAGCACAATATCCTTTGTGCAACAACATCAACTGTTGCATGGCTAAACACTTAGAAGTCTCAAAGGCAAGACCTATTGGCCATGACAATGCTTGTTCTCAGTAGTCTGCCAGACATTTAGGGTTACCAAATATCAAGACTGTATAGTCTTAATTTCACCTCCTGCCACTTTCTTACACAAACAGACTCTCCCAGCATCTTTATAGGAGTTTTCAGGTTTTTCATTCCTACGTTCTCGCTTTGTCACTGTTTTAAGGTATTTTGCCTCCTCCTTTCAGCGCTGGCTGCATTTTCTTCTACTGTTCAGGGTCAAACTGATGATTAAAAAGAAGCCCTGGTCCCCGAAAAAGAGTACATGTGGGCCCCAACTGCAGCCATCAGTTAAAATTACGCCTGATTTTATGTTGAAATAGAAAAAAAAATACGCCCTGGGTAGAAAGACTGTTGCCCTTCCTGAGATGCATGGCGTTGGGCAGATCCTGCTAATCCATAAGTGGTCGAATTGATGCCTGTCATTGCACATCAAGGTGCACAGTCAAAAGAGATGCAGGCCCAAATTCACTGGCTCAAACCTAAAAATGCCTGACCGTCCACAAGATGAGAAAACCTCATGTGCACCTTGGAGTTGAAGGGAACATCTCAAACATCTTTCAGACATCTCTAGGTTTGTATTGGGTGGATATTAGATGACGACCGGTATAAATGCCTGGTGACCCAAGGTTTCTGACCATCTTCTAATGTCAAGTGCAAGTGAAAAAAATCAGCAAATAAATTCGAAAATCAGGAAGTTGGAATGAGTGATGTTGAGAATCTCATGATTACAAAAAAGGATTCAAACCAGACATTATTTAATGAGACACGCAGGGTAAGTTATCTCCTTGACACACAGGGAGCAGTCGTGAAACAGGGCTTTAACACATCCAATCTGGAATCCCTGCACTCAGATGCCCCTCACATTATTCCAATAACTACTCAGCCCCAGCAAACTAAGTAGAAAATGCTTGTACCTGAACCCATGTCATTCTTGACCCTCAGACTCAAAAGTAAGTTTCTGCAGTAGCATTTGAAAATCGGAGGAATCTTCCCGAACCCACCTATGCCTCAGGGTCCAATGTCCTCTTTGTTACAGTGCTAAAGTTTGTTGCTTTAACCCCGATTCCCCTTGCCCATTAGAAAATCACTGTTTCCCTTTTTCAGTAAACAATTTTAAATGTAGAAATAAAGCCGAGCTACGTAGAAGCCATCCTGCCATGGGTCGCTATTCATCTTTCAAGCTGCTTATGTTTAATGCACAGACAGGAAAAGAGGAATACACTGGAGAAACTACAGAAGAAACGGATCACGTCATTTGAAAATCATAAATGTGCACTTTGTAAAACGGGGGAAAAAAATACATCAGCGGGACTCCATAGATAACATTGTTTCTTATGAATAAATTACAGCACGGTTTGTTTTTCTCACAAATAATTATCAGTTTGTTCGGTTTCTAAAATATGTATTCCAGTTTGTTTCGCGAATAGCCCAATGTACTCAGGTGCATACCCCAGGTCAGCACTGTGTTTGCAGAGGTGGGTGGACCTCTTGTGCACTGAGAGAGGCCCCCGAGCTCGCCTGTGAAGTTGTCCCATCCTCTTGTCTAAGTATATCCAGGCCAGCAGCCAGGCCAGGCACCCTCAGCGCCGGGCGCTCTGTTCTCGCCTCAACTCCCCACCTTTTAATTCACAGAGTAGAAAATGTTCACAGGCCACAAATCTGGATTATTGAGCCCGGCAAATCAGGATTAGAAAAGCGGCATATGGAAGTATTTTGTCCCCTAAGCTTGTTTCCTTGAGGCGACCGCTTCAGTTTATTTTTAGAAATGGTTCCCGCAGGGCTCCTCGCATGAAATGCTGTAAAATGAATGCAATAATAAAAAAATGTTTTTTAAAAAACAGCTGAATACCGAAGAAGGGGCCATGCAGGCATAGCTCGACCTATGTATGTATGCACCGATTTCCTAAATTTTCATTTAGCATTTCACCTACACATTCACACAAGCATTAAAATGGGTGTTCTGTTCTTAAAGAGTCATTTTATCATAGCTACGAAGTAGGATAGATTTTGTATGAATATTAATTTGACACTAATCCCTTTGTTTCCTACCCTAGTTCCCTTCACATAACAAGCACGCGCCTGGCAGGAGAGGAGGAGGCAGCAGGGGGAGAGAGTAGACGCTGAGGGTGGAGGGTACGGCCAAGAGCCCACCGATCGTTTCCCGTGCGGGAGCGAGCAGGGGCACCATCCAAAGCTCGCTCCCGCAAGGGAATCGCCAAACGTGCACGCGTTGCTATTAAAAGCAATGCAACGCGTGCACGTTTTTCGACGGAAAAGCAAATCGATTACAAGGAGGTCCCCTATGTAGCGCATGCGCGCTGCATAGGCGATACCTAAAAAGGACTTTATTTGTTGCATTCACATGCTCATGTACAGTTAACTTATCAGGCTGTAAATGCTGGTACTCCCTCATATAGAGAAGTGGCTCAACGGTTAGAGGTGGCAGACCCGGAGGGAGAGGTCGGCCCGCGACCAGGGTTCAATTACCGACGCAGCTGGGTGCAGGACCAATGTCAGCGGGCCCGATAAATCTCGCCTCGGTGCCACTCTAACCATGGGGTCCCACGCTGCAACTCAATAGCTTGCTTAATCTCCACTCCGGCCCCATCACCGCCAGGGATGCCTGGCTGCACCTTTGGGATGCCCAGTAAAGGGACCATCACACAGGGAAAGCCAGGACGGGTTCCCTAGTGGTACAGCGCTGGTAACCACGCGCTCTATAATTCCAACTTCATTCATTCATATATGGCAACCAAATTAATAATCTCTGGCGATTATAACCGTTTGTTGATTAGTTATCAGTTGCAGCCGCAGGCTCCTAAAATTGGGAGAGGCACTCAATCCAATACTATTGTGGAGGGGTTATTAGGAAATCTCGGCTCTGCAAATGTTTATTTTTTTTTACAAAATGTTACAAAACTAGTCCGGATCCTTTCCTTGTGAATTTGGTTTAGCTTAATATTCTTAACGTTTTTAGGTCTACAAAGTTTAGTTCATCAGTTGTTTGAATTATACTATTTTTTTCCACTGTAAAGTATTCAGGTCGACTTTGTTTTGTGCTATATATACACGAGTATAAATTATTCTTAAGCCTGGTTGCATGGTATTGGGGGTTGAGGATATTGTCAAACTGAATAAGGTATGGGTAAAGAAAATGTATGGCTTTTTCAAACGTATGGAGATAATCGATGGAGGAAAACAAAGTAGGTTTCTACAATAACAGCCAGGTAAGGACTTGAGCATCAACCTACTGGATATTCGAGGGAGATGAATGAGAGAGACATGGAAGATGTGGCAATCAGCCCAAATTTATGGATGAGGGAAAACAGCTGGGTGCAGATAGAGATGAAATACTTTCGCTGTAATGGTTTGGGGTGGGGGGAACGTGGATAATCTCAGTTTTGGTGTGGGGAAGTAGCCAGTCACTACCCAGTTTAAAAATGCAATAAGAAAGTTAGGCATACAAACTTAGTGTGAATCTAACGGAGGAAAGTAAGTATCTACAGGAAACAAGCATTTGCAATGAAATAGGTCTCACGTCAACGCAACTTTGAGCTATTGATATTGCAAATGACAATGCCTTTTATTTTTGTTTTCGTTTTTAAAACATAAAATGCATTGTCATTTACAATGCCAATAGCTTAAACTCACGTAAATGCGAGACCTATTGCATTGAAAATGATTGTTAAAGTTTTACTATCCCTTTCCACATTCCTGGTGGGTGGACAGTAAACAAAAAAAAATCTGACTGCACACTCTAAACAAGGGAGATGGTGGCCTGACCTGCTGTTTCCTGCTCTACCACACCTGTTAAAAGTGCAGGTACAAACAGTCACATTTTGGCTTCTTACTTTCTACGGAAACGGTGCAAGGAACTGGAGGAGACACATGCTGCTCTTGATGTCATTTTAAAATTCACCCCTTTTACTTTGTGTCATTTGTTAGTCTAAACCCACCTCATTTTTCTCAATTACACAGAATGAAACAGAATAGTCCAATAGTTAAATACAATGAAGAGGAAACGTGCTCATAATAAGGTAAATATGATGCATACTAATATTAGTTTTAGTTCAATTTAGATCAAATTAATATTAGTTGTATTATTAGTAGTTAACAAATGGATACATGATGTATTAGTAATGTGACAAATGGATACATGAAGTAATGTCATACATTAGGATTGAATAGCGTAATTAATAAGTGATGAAAATAATACCAGAGTTCAAAATGAGTGTTTTGCGAGGGAGAAGGGGGAGGGGGATTTTAAAAAAAGTTATTTTGGAGCGAGTGCTTTCAAGGGTGTCCTCGCCGCCTTAGTCCGAGTTATCCTGCTTTGATCAGTCAAGAGCAAGAAGATATTGACTTGCCCAGCAGAATTTATGAAGGGTACATTGTTAAAAAGTAAACTGGATACACATGCACGCCTGTTTTGATGATTCAAAAACATTCCAAACAGCGCTTTCATTGGAAAAATAGAAGTGCAGGTTCCCTATACCAGAGTACCTACTTGCTTCTGAGAATCATTGGTACTCTCCAATTAAAAGTATTGCACATTTTCTGAGAAGTGAAGGTTCTCTCCCTTTCAAAATAAAGAGTTGCAGTTACTCAGTTCCTGACAGAGCCAGCCCATTTAACCCCTTCGATGCGACCGCGATTCCCCTGGCGTGCTGTAAACAGCACGAACAGGGGCGGGCCGTGACGAACCCCAGCCGTCATCAGCACACGAGCACCATAGTGCATGACGGCTGGGGTTCGTCATGAGCACGGAAGGGGTTAAAGCACTGTTCTGAAGGGGTTGTGTTGACATGTAAGCTTACATCAAGCCAGAGACCGGGCCAGCTCTTGTATCAGAAGAAGGACTCTTTTGTGCTCGTGAAAATACCAGAAACGTGCCACTTTACTGAGATTGGGGAGCACTCCAGTGCCAAAATTATATTTTTGCCTGGATCAATGAATATCCGTGCACTATTCCCAACAGTGAAAGAGCTTTTAGACAGGTTGAGGGGAGAGGCATGCGAATGTCTAGGGATCAGAGTAGGGCGCTCTGCTGTCTCCTCTCTAAAAGGTCTACCCAGGCAATCACACAGCGACGGTCCCTAGCTGGCCCCTTTAAGGACACCGAATCCTGTGTTTACAATTCTAATGCAAATCCACAAACGCGGCTCTGACTAGCCCCAAGCAGAAGAAGAGCACAATCTCTCCGAGCAGGGATCCGAGCACGTGACAGGCCTGTAGTGTGTGGAAGATAACTTTTTCAAATCGTTTCGGCAAGGGATAAAGGATAAAGCAATTAGGATTTTCGTAGTAAAACACCTCAGAGAGGGAGAAAAACGAGAGAAGGTGAAATGAGGGGATTTCGAGTTGTGAGACGGATTTGCATATTTAATAGTATTCACATGGAACGTCAACCATTTTACAGAAAGAGCTTTGTATGGAAATATTTCCAAAGACAATTTACTACTATATGAGGGGGGATAATGGTTTATTTAAATTGAGGCGATGTCTGTACAATACCAATGATATTTTGAAAGTAGCATCGAATAGGCTGTGTTTTGTGGAAGTGTGCGTGCCCAGCCTGTCTCATTGCAAGACATGTATTTATATATTTCAAGCCACCGTGTTCGCTCTTTCCCCAGCCCGCAAGCCAGCAGCTGGTCTCATCCCAAAAAAATCCTCAAATAAATATAAATGGGTAAGTTAATAAAACAAGCATTTACAATGCAACGGTCTCGCCTTTTCCAAAGTTAGAGCTATTGGCATTGAAAATGACAAAATTTTTATTTATGTGTTGGTTTTGAAAACAGATAAATAAAAGGCATTGCCATTTACAATGTCAATAGCTTAATCGCTCGCAAATGCGAGACCTATTGCATTTGCACCACACACAGAGACCCCCCCACACACACAGAGCCCCACACATACAGAGCACGCCACACCACTTTTAATTGTCAACTGCCACCACTGGTGCCAAGTCTCCAGTAGGAGAGTAATGCCACCCCCAGGGATGGATCCTGAGCACCCCCTGTAGGGCGCCTCCGTCACCACTTCAGGAGACAGGGGGTGCAGCCGCAGGCAGTAAAGACCGACGTGCACGGACAGTACAGCAAAGCGGCCTCCCTTGTGCATGAATGGAACATAGATAGTATCACGGGTAAGAACAGAAACAAGGAGTAGCGCTGAAACGTATTAACAAGAAAAGGATGCAATACCTATCTTGAGTGAAGGACTGGCGACAATGTAAGCACGTTGTATAGTCGCGCGGGGAGAGCAAAGCCACAGAATATCTAAGGGCTAGAAAGATATACATGGCTGTGGTAAAGTTGATAATCTACTAACCAGCTGCTTGACAGGCTCAAGGAGCGAACATTATCGCTATGGGCTTACTTGAAGACGAGCAAATGGGTCCGCCGAGGTCTAACATTGGAGCTGTAATGAGAATATTGTCCCAAGAGTTCATTATTAGTGGGAATTGTGCTAAAAAGTGGCGGTACGAAGCTAATTGTTAACAGAATGTTAGCAATCTGTTAGGAAGTAATAAAGAGGTTCTACAAAGAACTAGTCTTAATATAGATGAAAAATGTTGAGCCGCAACCGAAAAATAGTTGCATTGTAACGAAAAATAGAGTGTAAAGATATAAAGTACAAACAAGTTTAAATAAACAAGCGTTGTCAGAGCCGCCCCCCGTGGGAGCACAGGGAGGAGACTGCGAGCGAGAGGCGGAGCTGGAACAGACTGACGAAAAAACAGCCCCGGGGAAAGAAAAAAGAAAAAAAAAGGAAACACCCACAATGGCCCACCTCTACATGACGGCAAACAGGGGCGGGGCTTTAAAAAAATAAAAGACAGAAACGCCCACGGATCTGCTCCAAGACTGATTTACATAATTTTCTTCCAATGGCTAGCCTCCATTTATGGAGCTAGCCAATGGAAGAGAGAGGCGGGTTCAACCCCAGTACTGAAAAACAAAATTTCTCGAGCTGCGCGCCAGTGTCCGCCAGTCGAGGCCTAAAAACAAGAGCTGCAGTCCTGAACGATGCGGGGGGGGGGGTGAAGGCAAAAACACACAACTCCCTGCCTGCTCTCCGGGTTCTGAAACTTTCTAAAGTTTGCAGAATGTTTCTCCCAGACTCTGGCAGGAGGGGCAGCAGCACTACGGAGACTGGTGATTCTTTAGTCCCTAGACTGGCTGCCGTTCTGTCCCGGGAGTGCGTATTCTCAGGAAGCAGGCGGCACAAACAGCTACTCTTGCAACACATGCACTTCTTACGTACTGAGCATGCGTGCTGGCAACCTTGCCTGGGACATGGGGACATAGGCGGGGCATGGGGCGCGTAACAGTGTTCGGGGTTCCTGTGAGCTGAGGGGGCCCAGCATGTTTCTACGCCAGTCACCGGGTGAAGAGGGCCCCCTGCCACGAGGAGACCAATAGGGGAGCAGCGCAGAGTCCCCACAAGAGCCGGTAAGTGGGGCATACAATTGCAGGAGGCTGACTTGCCTCGGAAGCGGGACAGAAGATATACACAGCGCGTGGCTGTACGTGCGTGTGCACCTGCACCAATCGCCCTGCGCGTGCCCATCTCCTGTCCCACGTCGAGGCAAATCAGCAGCAATAGATCTCGCTGGCGACAGCGCTTTCGCGCTGCGTTCACCAGGCTCAACCTAAAAAAAGGACTCATCTAAAAGGATGCTGCAGAGTAAGGTTTTGCAAAAGAAGGGAATATACAGGAACATGAGGGACAGCCACTGATAGTGATGAGAACACAAAGCTAAAGAAACACCAGAACGACAAGAAGGAATAGCCTGCAGGGTCAAAATAATACCAGGATAAGGCAAAACCAGAAATGGCAAGTTAGACATGTTTGTTAAAAGTACATAATTATCAACTACACAAAAAGTGTCATCAATAACTAGAAGATGAATATGGAGGGGCAACGATTGTGTCTGGCTAAATTGCGTTTTCGTCTAAATTAGTCACTTGCATCGAAGAGGTGCAATAAGTGAATGTAAAGTTGAAAAGGTATGGGGAAAGTACAGGTGGAGCGAATTCATAGATCATTTAAAGGATCAGCCTCCCGAAGATTTAGGGAAGATGCGAGACTGATACAAAGTTGGAGATACAGAAGTCTGACAATTTTATTTTAGTATTGGAATGACAGAAGCAGCTTTCAAGCAGGAAGGTAAGATAAAAACCAATGAAATGGTGAGAGATTTTGTTAGCGTGGGTTAGGGGCGAGGAGGGAGATAATTAATGATCTGACAAACTATGATCTGAATAACTAGATGTGCCGGATATGTAAAAAGACAATTGGTTCTGCCGGAGTCTAATAGGTATAATCTTATACAGGTGCTTAGTAACTGCGTATACACTGTATGATTCTCATATACATTAAAGCATTGAATGACAAAACACCAAACAAAATGACAAAAAACAGACAGGTCTGATTACCAACATTTGGTTAATTTAAGCAGTGTACAATAGACACAAACACACAATTTAATAAATAGGTCAGTATTCATATAGGCTTCTTCGTAAGACCAACGTGAAAGTGCTCCTGCAGTGTATCATGTGAAAAAAGCATGTAAACAACTACTATTTGAACAAAGACAAAACTGGACTTCACAAAATCAGTACATATATACGGTATGGTATGTTTGGCCGAGACGATTGAATCTCCATTACCAAAGACAATGAAATATTGATCGGTCTTATTACTGTATATATGTACTGAGTTTGTTAAGTCGAATCTTGGCCTTGTTTATATACTGTTGAGATCAAAAGTTAGTACTTACCTGCTTCCTTGCATTTACATCACTAACTGCATCAACCCATAGTCCACCTCAAGCCTTTCTCTATACTCTTGTTCTGAAAGTGACCTCGCCTATACAATTCATATAGGTAGATAAACATATATAGCGCTACTTATAAGCCCTGGCAATCTTCTGGTATGCCACATCCCCTTCCATGCTGACTGGTAGCTTTCAAGTCACTGGATCACCAGTTTTATCCCCTCTACTGGCCTTCAATTCTTTGTGTGCCCCCTTCTTCTGCTGTTGCCCTTTTGTTTAATATCTAAAAAACATATTACTATTTGAAGAATTTAATACAAGTTGTTTTTAGACTACCCTCCAATACCTTTGAAATACTTGTGTTTTTCTAAAGCACAAAGCATTTTAACCCATCTTCAAATAGTAAGCAGCACGACCAGTGTGTATCGGAGGCAGACAATTATTTTCAGGAGCACAGGCAAAAGGGATGTGGGGGTGATAGTTATACCCCACTAAGAAGGCACTTTTCCAGATCAACAGGATCTATACATGTGGCCAATATGAACGTTTACGTTAAAACCCAACATGACATATTAAGTTCATTCAATTGTATATATACACACCAATTGTGCCAACAATACTAAAGAATGTAACAAGCTCTATACAGGGAAGGCTGGAGGGAGCACCATTGATTTTGTAAACCCGGCAAACAATTGATGTAATAAGTTCAACTGGAGGGAAAATAAGTTGAACATGGACTGAGGCTTACCTCTGCATAAGACAATAAAATTAAAACAACATACACCATTGGTTATTCAAAGTCATGAAAGCAAAGAAACCTTGACAGGGCAGATTTCTACAAAACAAAAGGTCTATTGTGAGATGGTAATCTATACATTCTTGACAAAGAACTGGAAATTGAAGTGTGAATATGGGGGGGGGTGAATAACTTAAAGGGGAACACCTTGACAACAGGAGCAAACAGAATGTGCATGTATTAGTCTCCATTGGTACACAAAACTTTAAAATCGGGGATTTTTTTAAAAAAAAAATGTAATATACAATGTATCCTGGCACTGAAGAATCTGTTTTTGTGGAAGAGGCTGTTACACGTCCTTTTCTCTTACCAGACTAGAGTGCATGTTGGAATTCTTTGTAAAACCCATATTTTTGAACAAGCGGGAGAATATATACATTAGTTAAACTGACTTGGTGACACAAGCTCCTAGGTGAGAATTTTGGAGGAAGGCAGTATACTACACCTCCCAAAGAGAGTCCTTTATTAAAAATCCCACTCTATTGCAGGAGGTGGCTGCCTCAGATTATAATCCACCCACGCAATAAAAGCAGTTTTCAGGGTTTGATCCAAGTACACAATTAAGGAAGGTATTGTTAGATGAGTTCTAAAACAAGGCCCCCACCAATGAACAATTGTAGATTTCTATAAGAGTTTTGTCAAACTAGCAGATGAGGGACTAATGAGGTTTCCTGGAAAAAGGTAACATCATGTGACTGTGTGAGCTGTTACTCGGAGTGTGTACCTCAATGAAAAGTTTCCAGTGTGGATAAGTACTACGCTCTTTGACAAGTCCCCTTTCCGACATGTACAGAAGATGCAGAAAAACCCTCACCATTAACAGTCATTAATATGACGGTCCTACAGTAGTGGTGCAGCACAATTAATTGCAGTGATAGGTCTTTGGGAGAGAACGTGCCATGGCCCTCAGAAAGTATTTTGTGGATTTAAGTGTGTTGTGTTCCTTGGTGGGATTAGTTTGAGGAAAAAACTCCAGTTATTAGCTGAACCTTGGGAAGAGGTGTATGATTGCCCCTTAGTATGAGGTATCGGATTCGTCACTGATAAGAAGTGAAGTGAGGTTCAATATAAAAGATTGCTTGGAAGAAGGCAGCAGTTCCGAAATGAGGCATTTAAATCGCAGGGGCGTGACATGTTTTCTTGCGACGCAGGTTTATTCTTGGGCGAGGACTCTGATTTTCTGTGCGTGTGCGCATCTTGCTCTCAAATTTGATTTGGTAAGAGGTGAATACCATAGGGTTACACCCATTCCCGGTGGAATAATTATACCATACTCTTACTGGCAAAGGATTCCTGTAAAGGCCATGTTAAGCTTCCTAGCGAGATGTGTTCATATCTTTTATGGCGAAACTAGTTCGTTGGCTAGTGAGCTCAACCTTCAATTTAAATGTGATCCTGGGACGGAAACGTTCTCCGATGGCAGCTGCTTCCCCAAAGGCCCTGCCGCCAATGGAGAACAGCCGATAGGGCGTGTGTGTATATTTGATAGCAACGAGAGCGATCTGTTACTGGGGTGGGGGATGTGGAGCACCTTATGCCACATTCAATCAAAGATGTTTCTGCATGGTAAGTAGTAGTTAACATGCAGAAGAAAGGGGCACCTCTAGCAGTGGATCTGATACTTCCTGGTGAGTGACACTGGATAGCTGCGAGAGGATAAAGTGTGGTTCTGAGATGTGTAACCAAGTGTCACAAGTTTCCTGTGATGAGAAGCCCCGCTTAGAGCAGTTTCCTAGGAGTGCATGTCCCAGTGATAGTCTGGGGTAGCGAGCCCTATCCGATAGGCTTATTTATTTACCAGCTGGTTGATTAGTGAGAGTTAAGGTCTAGAAGTTGCCCCTGTGTCACTCACTTTCTTTCATCGAATGAGTCTCTGACATGCATGTTCCGTTCTCGGTGACTCATATACATAACGAGCATGTGAAGGACATACTCTTTTTGAGGACAAGCACCGCAATACACCATAAACAACGAACTTGTACCGTTAAAAGACGGAGCGCTTCAACGAGACTGAACGAGGCTCATTTCCTGCGAGGGCGTGCCCTGCTCACCACTAAGAGTCGTATTGACAGGAACTCTCACCTATCACCGTGGACACACTCACATAGTCCAATAAATGTTGACATGCCTCCGGTCAATGTGTTACCGATACCGACTCCAGGAGAGACTAGGTGGGTGTACTACAGTGCTCTGACAGAGCAGGATCCTTCGATTCGCAGGCCTGACTGGGAACATTTCATTCTAACTAGAGTTGTACCCGGAGGCCCCTGGCGGGAGAGAGGCTGATATCTGGGCCAGAACCCACCGTTTAGCCCGTGCCCCGTTATACATAAGCAGCCCCTCTGTATCTCGCTCACCCGAGCCCGTGGTCGCCGCCATCTTGCGTCGCTCTCCTCCGGATGCGGCGGCTTCCTCCTCCCACCCACGTCACCTACCAGCCTGCAGACGCACGCGCGCCCCCGGTGTCTGCGAGAGCGCGCGCGAGCTCCCGATGTCACAAGACAAACGAGCACGTACAGAGCGGGCTAGTGGCTGCTGCGTCAAACTGGGATCACTACGCTACACCTACACCAGCCTATTAATGTTAGCGTCGTGTTGGCCGCCATCTTGAAGTCAGGTATACAAACCCTACCTTGGTGGCCGACGCAAAGGAAGATGCCCTTGTTTATTCTTAGGAGCGTCTCTCATTTGCAAATCTGCTCTCCTTTTGCAGGACAAGAACTTGTCTCAGTCGAAATGATTGCCTTACTGTTTTTATTCCAGGAGTTGGGTGATGACAGAAATTTTGTATACTGACGATTGTATGACAGCACGAACACATTATGCATTCTCTTTCCTGCTTTTACTTAGCTGACGTTAACCTCCTCCTCCTCAAGTCCTTTTTTTTTCTGGATGTTTAGGGTACATTGCGCTAAACCTTCATAACTTTTTTCCCAACAAGGTGTGTAACACCAAACGTGCCCTTTTTTGTTAGCGTAAACGTACGGCCTCTTGTCTTCCTTATTAGGTTAAGCGTAAGCATATTACCTCTTGTATACTCCTCTTGTGGGCCTAAAGCCACCCCCTGCTTTTGATTTGTTTGTTTTAGTGTTCCTTAATAATCCTTGCTTGCTAGTGGTCAGTGCTGCTGCTTTGTCCCTCCTTTTCTCTCACGTTTTTCTGCAGCAGGGAGTAATTCCTGTCTCATTCCGCTGTGGTTCTTTATCTGTTCTTTGAAAGACTATTTTTTCTTGGTTTCCATCCCTGTTACTGTTTGCCCGAGTTCGGATTTGGCACCATAGTTGTTTACATTTAAATATAATATTCTCCCCTCCTACCTCCTCTTAATGGTACGTTGTGTAAGTGCTCCCTCCTGCGCTCTACCTCCTGCTCCGTTGCTTGTATTTTTTTTTAACTTTTTGCAATTTTCTACTGTCAGTTGGCCATTTTTTGGTAGGATATTCGTTTGGGCTTCCTTTTAACTGGGATTGGATTTGTTGAAGTCTTGTTTGTAATAAGGAATGGTATTGAAGCCCCTCCCACTCCTCCTTGTGCCTGGTGCTACCGAGAAAATGGAGTGAATACTAAAAGGATTTGCACATTTGCATTTTGAGATGAGGATTTGAGTGGCTTAGGGGACGTGTGCTATGCAGAAAAGCATCTCTGTCGCACAAAACATAATCCCAACCTCCCTGGACATGACAACTTCTCCACCAACTAGAGCAAACACCTAACTTCACTGGCTTTGCCAATGCTTTATTTTTTACTTGGATTCTTAGAGTAAAGCCTGACCCCTGGCTCGGCTCGTCCCATTAATTACTGGGCTCGCCCACCTCTATCTACCACTAGTAGTTATGCAAAAAAAGGCAGTGCCGCACGTAATCCCAGTGGCCTTGCAATGAAAGGGTACTTCTTTAATAATTTCATCCAATAGCTCAAAAGGCTGTCTGGATTGATGTTCCGTCAACTTTGTTTACAGATAACCGCTATATGAAAGATGAGGGCCAAGCTAAATAAAGCCCTTGTTTATAACAGAATGGCAGACTTTGTTTTTGAAACGTACATGTCGAGCAACATATAAATAATATTTGTAAAATATCGTCCATATTTCATTCAAATGAGTATAATTATAATAATGAACTTTTATGTGGAAAGAAAATCACTCAGGTTTTTTTAAGTGTGTATCTTTTTCTAGTTAGTGTGGAAAGCTCAATTTACTGAAACAACTGAGGGCAACTTAGTCTTTCCACTATGTCGTAAGTGTTAAGCCTGCAAAAGAAACAAAATAAAGACCACAGGGTGTACTGGTTAAATGTCGCAGCCATGTTGGGTGAAAGAGACGAGTGCATGCTAACATACGACTCACACATTGTAACACAAAAAAATGTATTTCTTATTTTTTCTTTAGAAATGGATGTGTACCTTTGAAATATATATTACTATATACTTGGATGGCTCTAGAAAACGGTATATCTTTATAGTTATTAACCCCTTCCATGCTCATGACGAGCTCAGCTCGTCATGAGGCACAGTTGAGCTGTGCTGATGACGAGCTGAGCTCGTCATGAATACAGGAGAATACCGATTTCCAGCACAGGGGAAAAATAACCACAGCAGCGATGTGGTTAAAAGTATCTCCAAAGTGCTTTTTTTTCATCTTTCTCTCTCTTTTTTAATGTTATTTTAAAAAATATATTTGCAGATTTATTTTTGCTTTGTGCTGCATTTGCGGGACATTGCTGCTTCAGAAAGAAGTAGCCACACAGCGCAAACCGCGCCAACATACACACGTGCTTGCAGACTACCATAGACCGTATGGAATGTCCGTTTGTACAGGAAGTATGTTCTGGGCCGGCTCCATGCTAGTTCTTTTTGGGATTTACTGGCATCAAGGAGAAAATTATTTCATTTCGAATAGTCACTGCAACAACTGTGATGTTTATACTTAATTGTTGATGGAAATTATTTTTTAATTAAAAACTTTTACACATATAGGAATTAGCTTTATTATAATTTTAGAAATAGTCGCACACACCACTCCTCCGAGGTCAAAGCTCTTTTTAATTTGATTTAATTAAAATTAAATTAAGCTTTGTTTCTAGTCCCTTAACTTAATCTACCTGTGCCGTATCCACCACACCCTCGCCTTTCCCACAACACTGCATGCTCTCCCCACCACCCTTCCAAGATCAAAGCTTTTAAAGGTTCTCTTCTGCCACATAGTCTGCTGCGTGTTCTAATTATCACTATAAACGTTCATGCTTCCCTTGCATGTCTTCTCCCCTCTCCCTGTGTCAGCTCATTCTCCCTTTTTTCTAGCCCTTACATTTATACTCCGAGGCCACTATACCACACTCCCCCTTTTCATCTCTTCCCCCTGCATGCTGTGTGTTTATTCGGACACCATGAATGCAGTGCTTGCTTAGCACTGGGGGCCCAAGGTGCTGCACTTTTAAAGTCACATTCACAAACTGCAACAGGACTCGCACCTTCCCCTATCCCGCTATCTATTAACCCTCAAGTACCGGATGCTCACTTCTACCAAAGCATAAACAAATATACGGTTCACTGACAATCCGGCAGCTGCAAGACATTACTTAAGGGTATGTAAAGGTGCTAAAAACAAACATCTTCATAAGTAATAAACATTTACATTACAACGCCAATACCTCTAACTGTAAAAACGTGCGAGACCGATTGCATTGCAAATGCTTGTTTCCAACACTTTGGGAATTTGAAAGGTGCCAACGCGTAGCTGGCGAGGTTTCAGATTGCTAATGTGTGACATTTTCATAATTTCAGTGTAATTATGATTGACATTGACGACTATGAGTGCCCCTTTCTCGTGAGCGAAATCAAGCAATGAAGAAGAGGGAAAGATATAAATATCAGAAATTACGCTGTGACAGGGCGGGCAGAGGAGTGGGCGACAGGAGATCCCGAATACTGGTGGCCAAAAGCGGAAGGAATGGAACCCTGTCCCTTTAAAGAGGAGTACACCACAGATGAAACCCCGCCCCTATGGAGTGTCACGCCGACGTCAAAAGGGGGCCGAATCCAGGAAGCATCGGACGGCGTTTTCCTGGAGGCGAGGAGTGAATACAGCGACGGAGAGTGCAGAAAGCGAGAGGAGAACGAGACCAACCCGAAGACCGGAGCAGAGACGGAGAAGCCAGGAGGCCAACGTCTTCACGCATTGCTCCGCCACGCTCCCGCAGGAGGAGCGTGGCTCTAACAGGTACGGGGCCGAGTGGCGGTGTGGAAATTAGCGATATTAATGTACATAAGCGGCGTTCATTTGCCTTCTCCCATCCCCCTCCCTGTAGGCACCATGAATACCGTGAAACGTTGACCGCATCATTCCGCCAGTAAAAGCCCGTGCCCATATGTACATGACAGCCATTTTAGGCACCATGGCCTTTTTGCCCGCTCATTGGAATCCCCGGCTTCCCTCCTGCGCGCATTTGAACACCCCCCCCACACTCACATGCATAGACCATAAAACCCTCTCCCTCTGCGCGACCCTGCTCTGAAAAGTAACCCTCCTGCTCGACCCACGCACCCCCCCATTTCCTCTTGAAGAAGCACCCCCTCGCCTCAGCTGACATAACTCCCCCCAGCTGTACCTGACTGCCCCCGCTCTCTCATGTACGGGTCATAAGACCTCTCTCTCTGTGCGACTCTGTCCCTGGGAATCACACCCCGTGCCTGACCATCACCTCCCTTCTTCCCATGAATACCCCTCCCTTGATGACCCCTCCACTGAGCCCGATTGTCCGCACGGACCACTGGTCATCTCCTTCGCCTGAGGATACAGTTGATTGCCCGCCACTGTATGCACTCGCCCCTCTTCAAAAGAGCTACTATTGATCATGACCTCCCCACCCTTCCGAGAATCGATCAGGCGCACACATTCCAAAGGAATCAGCGGAACACTCAGCTGGGTGATAGCCCCCTCCCATTGTATGGGGTGAGGACCTCTACTGTAGCCATGTGTTGGATTGCGCCAGAGCGGGGAGGGGTCGGGATGTCTTTTCCTTGCTTCACAATGTCATTATTGTAATAAGGAATGTTTGTGATGCATAAAAGGCGATGTCTCAGAGAAATTGTTAGAGCACCTCCCGAAAGACACTGTGTTTCGTGTCCGAAATGACAGGCTCTCCTCATGAGAAATAAAACTCTGTTCTTGTGTTCCTGCCTCCAGCGCCCGTCTCTTTATTTGGTAACTATTCAGGATGGGAACTAAGAGGCGTCTTGCGGCAGCAGCCTGGGCATCGGTTGTAATTTGGGCTGACTTTCCACAATTGGCGTCCCAACGCGGGGCCCACCAGTGACATAGGGTCCAGTAAGAGAGGTCCAGACGATGGGGTGAACATCTAAAAATTGGAGTATACCTGCCTTGAGAGGGCCCTCGTCCGGCTGCCGATTGAATGAACTTCACCAATTCTGAACGGACCTCTCGCGAGTGACCTATTGTCCTGGCTGGGAGCCCACAGGAATGCTGCATGGAGTAAGAGAACGATCGGGCGCTGGAAAGGGAAGACGAAGAACTGTTCACATGGTCCGGTCCGGGTAAGATTAAGTAGGGCGTTTTTCACGCCTGATTGGTAGGATGGCTTTACCCATCTGATTGATTGATTGATTGTATTGGAATCGGTATTTAAATACTGATATTGTTCGCTTATTGGTTCATTTAGCTTTGGTTGCTACTTGAAATATTGGTTCTCTTCTTGAGACGAGACATTCTCTGTTTGCAAACAGCGGCGAATAGGAACGTTCGTCTCTCTTTGCAGATAGAGAAGGGTAGGTAATGCAGACTTTTGTCCCCGTTGTAATCCGTCATGCCTACCTTTCTCCCCACTGATTGTTTGATATCGATTTATATCGATTGTTGCTCTTTGAGATCTTCCCTGTCTACAAACAGAGACGAATAGGAATATTCCGTCTCCCTTTGCAGAGAGCAAAGGACAGGTAATGCAGACGTTTGTCCCCGTTGTAATCCGTCATGCCTGTTTTTCTCCCCACTGATTGATTGATTGACTGGACATTTATTGTTCAAGGAATAGTTTGTTTGAGGTATTTTCTGTTTGCAAATAACGTGGAATAGAAATATTCTGTCTAGTCTTTGCAAGTAGTAAAGGGTAGGTAATGCAGACTTTTGTCCCCGTTGTAATCCGTCATGCCTACCCACTCCCCACTGATTGATAATCTAGTTCCACCCGGACCATTTATTGGAGGTAAATCATCCGGCTCACCCGGAGGGTATCCCTGATAAAAGGACATATAAAATATGAAGTGATCGCCGAATCCTGTTAACAGAAACTTTAGCATGAAACACACCCTAGAAAAGGAAGGAAAAAGAAGTCGAGCTAAGTCAGTAGCCCACTGATGAGTTTCCGACTTCACTAAAAATAAGAAACATTAGAAATATACCGTAATAAGAAATATAAAATGGCGAAAGAAGCCAAGCTTGACGCCAAGACAGCCACGAGGTAGCTAGGCCCCGCCGCCCCTTCGCTATCCAAAGCATGTCTGTCCCACTGCCCGCCACGCCCAAATAACGGTAACATGAGATAGATATGAATCAGCAGATACCTACCCCCATTCCGGAAGCTCCCAAAGTGCAACAGGTCCGCGGTTACGCCCATCCGGAAGGCGAGGCCTCAACACGTGCAGAGCAGGGCCCGGCTGGCCGCCATCGGAAGGGGAGGCTGTGGGGCGGACGGCCCGAAAGTTGTAATGGTCTCCCCTTTTTCTTCTTTTGGCTGCCCTGCGGGCCACCGGGGGGGGATGTCTTGCCTCTGCCACCGACCCCCCCCCCCCTCTATCGCCTGCTCCCGCCATCAGAAAAACAAAACCGGAGCCGAGGTCAGCAGCGCCCTTCTGCGACAACACTGGAGGGTTGCAGGTAGCGCCCTTCTGCGACAACACTGGAGGGTTGCAGGTAGCGCCCTGCTTTTACAACACTGGAGGGTTGCACACGACGGCACTACTTCTTTCTTTTATGATGGCCCCGAAAACGGAGGGGGGGCGGATGTCTTGCACATGCCACCGAACCCCCCCTCCCCCTCGCATCGCCTGGTCTGGCCGCTACGAAAAGTCCAGAGAAAACGGTGCACTGCAGGCCGCGGGGGGGATGTCTTGCTGCCTCCGACCCCCCCCCTCTCTTCATTGCCTGGTACGGCCATCCCAAAGTGCTGGAGCCGAGAAGCGGCGTGGGGTCGCTGGAAGGGGGAAGCGGCACGAACGAGCCCCCCCACCTCCCCAGGTGGAGGCTTCCAGCGACGCCCCAACGCTTCGATCAACAGGGTCCCAATCGAAAAACGGCTTTTGGCCCAGGACTGGTGCACGTCCTGTGCTCTTCTCCTCAACCTTGAAGATTCTATAAGAGCCAGGGGGCCCTGACCCCTCCACGCGGGCGCCCCCGTCCCCCGATGGAACCACGACACGTCGACGCACTCATGTCGGCGCCAGCTTCAGTTTTGAAATGCCCAAAACCCTGCAAGGCTACCAACGTGTTCGGTTCCGGTGGAACACCAGAGTGACCCGGTAGGAGAGATTGTTGCCTCCCTCCCCACTTTTGACTGATGGTTCATATCGCCAGTCTGTTACCCTATTGCGAAAAACTCTTTGAACTGCCAAAAGAGGTTCTGGTCCAACCACGAGTCAGTGGAGACAATCTGAATGTACTGGAACCTGCCTGACCTCGCCCAAAATGGCGCCGATACAAATGAAACTTTCAGCTCTTTGTTGTACCCTGATTGCTCAAGCCTTGATGTTCTGAGATATGTATGTAGTTTTTGGACAATGAAAGTAGATAAGATGGATATTGATAATGTGTTCAGAAAAGGTAGTGATATAAGATGGATATTGATTATGTGTTGGGACAATGAACTGGTATAGGGTGGGTACCAATTATGTGTTAAAGTAATGAATTGATATGAAATAGGTACTAATTGAGCATTCGGACAATGAATTGATATTAAGTTTTAACGCACGATGGTTATTGAAAGTTTGACTTTTCGACATTTATGATGCTTACTCCCAATGAATTTCGATACGATGTTATTGCACTTGCCGCACTTTATATTATGAAATGAATGGCCACCGACTTCGTTCCCCTCACGCCCGGCTCCAGTCTGCTCTGTGGCCGGCCCACTGGGTTGTAGGCTCGTATTTGTGCGCCAACATTTTTTATTAAAGGTTTTTTGAAAAAGGCAAGTACAACTGTAGCGATTGCATTAATGAGTTTCGAATGTGTTACTACTGTCTCCGATATAAGCGAAAGGTAAGCATCTTTATTAAGGTTGAAGGTTAAAAAGCCCAATACTTAAGCCGTTACGTTGTATGCCACAGGCAGCAGGAAAAACGTTTTAGATGCCCTTAAGCAATACTGAAGAAACGCCACCTGACCACCACACTCGCACATGATCTAAAAGACCACGCTCGAGTGATTCATGCGGATACGCAGAACACCAATGATTATGTTTCTAACACTACTGGTCCCTCTGGGCTTAAATACCGAGATGGTAGAGAACGCACCGTGTGGAGATAGGTCGAGTATGTGGTAAGTAAAAACATTTTCGGATTTGTGCGCGCTGATGTGTTTTGAATGTTGACCCACCCCCCTTCTTTCCCCTCCCATCTGCAGGTCATGTCGGAACATCGGCCGAAGTATGGAGGAGTGATGACCGAACGACCGACGGAAGGGGAAGTAGGGAATTTGAGCATAGTGCTTATACATGACGAGCTTTGTAAGATGTAGCACCCCCCCTTACTTAGACATGACTGTTCCTCCCTCAGAACCTAGTGATTGGGAGGATGGACTGACGTAGATACTCGACGGGTTAGTACGATATGACAGACTATGACTCGAACCAGCACGCCAGATAATGCAACTATGACGTTTAACTAGATAGGGAAAGGACAAGGAAAGTTCCGGGGTAAGGTTTACCTAAGCACCGCCCGTCTGGAAGACTAGGAATGTTGTTAATGTTTAAAAAAAAAAAAAAAACGTGTACCACCTCCTTCTCGCACCCTTATAGATATAGCTAAGCTGTCCGACTGTTCTCCCGATTAATGCCTTCCGTTGCCTCAGCCTGGAGAACCTTTTCGCCACAAGGGAGAAAAGGAAAAATGATTCAAAGATCCCACCGTGAGCAGTAACCCGACCAGGTTAATTCCTGACCAACTGACCGAGGTGTAAGTATTAGTAACCGAGAACACTCACAAAGAGGGCAAACGAGAGGAAAAGGAGGAAAAAGGTAAAAAGAGCTCAGAACGTAGATAAATAGGATACTAAAGATGCGCAGCATGCAGAAAGAGATCTTTTTGGCCAATAACTGTTCTATGTTTTGTCGTGAATTTTTTTGTATGTAACACATGTACTGCCTACCCTTGTCTGAGTTTGTGTGTATGTAATGTATGGGTTTATGTCTTCCCTCTGTTTGCGTTTCCGTGTTACCTGACCCCTGCCGTTCTGTGTTGTGAGCGCACTAAATGACCTATTACCGTACACAACTCTCTCTCTCTTTCTCTCTCCCTCTCTATCTCTCTCTCTCTCTCTCTCTCTCTCTCTCTCTCTCTCTCTCTCTCTCTCTCTACCTTTCTACATGTCATACGTGTACCGAATGGCTTGTTTTGAATGCGGACGACTCTCACTCTCTATGAGAGCCCCCCCCCCCCCCCTCCCATTGCCTCTTCTTTTTTGTGGTAAAATTAAAATTGTGCCCCGCCGGCACCAGCCTAATTGGATGCTTATTGAACGCGAAGGTGTTCAGCAAAATTGACAGAAACTAAAATGATTGTAACTCGCCATATTACTACCTCTCCTTTCTGCAAAATGAAAGAACTTGAATTGGCTAAAAAGGAAGGGACAGGTAAGACGGCTGATGTCCCCAAATCTGGCCCTTTCATAGGGGGACTATATGTCAATGGGATCCTATTTTTCCAGTTCGTTAGAGATACAAGCCCCAATGTCCAGATTGATCCCCAATGCCCAGATTGCCCCACCCCTCTGCACTCAAGCGCGAATGTCCAAAGCGTCCCCGCCTCTCCCTGACCCCAGCTCCATATCAGCTGTCCTCGAAGTATAACTGATGACCTTGATTAACTGTCGCTCCTCGATGAAAGCCTGTTTTCCCTCCCCCTCTCTCGATGATAGCACCCCTGCCCTGTTTTTGAAAGGGTTAGCCGGAATGAACGATAAATAGACTTGGCACAAATACAGTAGGAATGCCGACATGTGTACCTCATGGTGGTAGGGTTCTGACTGTGACCGATGAACGTAACCCCCAAATGCGTAGGATTGAGGGCGGAATTCAAATGCATAAATGTCTTCTCCTGCCAGTTTGTGAGAAGTTGGCCCGATATGCAACGTTCGCTATTCTAGCGACCGCTATGTATCGTTCCAACGACCCTTATGGTGTTTGGTTGTAAGTCAACCTATAGACCAGCTATCCTAGTAGCGTGGATACGAGCAGTCTAAGGCTAAAGACTCGAGAGGGCGCGTTAAGCTAGCTGTTTACCACACATGTACCCCTTGAACACCCAGTGAAAGGACACCACACAAGTGTTATGAAAATAAACAGTATATTTATTAAGAATCACAACAGCCCTGTACTCTTTATGAGGACAGGGTACTAAGCACAAACCAAATCTCTTTAGCAAATACTTCAAGTGCACGTTTAAACAAGTGTCCGAGGACACGGAATGGTTAAGGCAAGTCGGAAGCGAGGGACTCGGGACCCTAGAGTAAGGAGGCTATGCAGGCACCGAAATGCCGAGTTACCTAGCCACGAGGGCTGCGGCTGCACAAGTCTTACAGGCGTCGGGGTCTTCGCTGACGAGCCAGGAGCCGGAAGAAAAGGAGTTGCTGGCCGGCGACCAGTGATGAATAGTTCGTAGAGATCCAAGCCTGGATCGGAGATTGATGAAACCTGAAAGCAGAGGGGACCAAGTTCGTACTACTAGCCAGTAGTCAGAGGGTACCAGGAAGGCACCGGTTGGCCGTCACCTCGACTAGGTGAGTGGGCGACGCTAGGCTCTGCAGTCTCACGGACCAGGAGGCGTTGTCCGCGACCACGGTGGAGGTGCGAGCTGTCCCACGAAGGATGGCGCTGTCGGCGTCTTGGGTGGACCAGGAGGGTCCGGGGTGCTTCTCGAAAAGATGGAAGCAAGGGCCAGTCTGGAGCAACCAGACCGGCAGTGATGATTCTCGGATGTCGTCACAGAAGGACACAAGCCAGCGGCTAGTGACCAGACAACGTGCTGAGCAGCGAGCAGAAGGGCCCCACGCAGATCGTGGAGATGCTAGGAGACTGCACTTCGGTGCTGGAGCGGCTCAGGGTCGGGGCTTCTCGGACCCCAGAGCACTCACCAGAGAGTTACCTCGATGGTCGTGCTGGTTTTTAAGAGCGTGCAGGTTCTGATGATGGCCGGTCCCTCGAGGTCTCGTCGCACCCACAGATCACAGCTGAGCTGATGACGTGGGTAGAGGTCAGAGGTGCCAGGGAAGCCGGTTCTCGTCGAGCTGGGCCGTCGGATTCCTTGAGGAAGGACTTACAGCAAACCGCAGAGTTCTTAGATGGTGCCCGCTGATGCAGGGTGACTACTCCTTAGCCACAAGGGAGAAATCTTGAGAAGAGTCTTGAAGTCCTTTCGTAGAAAGTATTCTTGATTCAAAGATGATCTAATTTGGAAGGGTCCCCGCTCCGGCCTTTATTCTAAAGAAAGGGGTGGGTACATGACTAGGTCCTGCCCTAAGGGTGGGACCAGGAAGGGGGGTAGTTACACCCCTCTCCCCTGTCGGACTTTCCCCAGGCCAGGGCTGTCGCCCCTGGAACTGGTTCTAACCGGCAGATGCGTAGTGAGCACCGGGGTGCCACTCCGCAGTCACCTTCTCGCAAAAGCCCTACCTACCCAGAATACACAAACCCTGTCTGGGACGGTGCGAACACCGCCCTCGACAGGAAACCCTTTGTCCAAGTGCTCCTCGCTGGAAGGACTCCCAGCAGCAGGAGGTCAGACTCGTGTCTGTGGTGGCAGCATCCATTTTGTGGAGCTGAGGCTTTCATTAACTTTAACCGGGGTTCACAGTTACGTACATGTCGTGTCCCTCTAGAAGGGCGGAATGCTAACCTCGTCGCCAGGGTTGGTGAGAGGGCAGCACCCCGATTCGTATGACACCTTACTCGACATGTCTTGATAACGCGACACCGAAGTTACCGATGTGGTACGCGTTATCATGGAACAGCCATTGGGTCTTTTCTCCGCAAGCTGCAACCGGCTCGGCTCGGGCCAGAACACAGTTCACACGAGCCCATGCACTCTGCCTTCAGGATTGTCAAGGCCTGCCATAGGAGTGACTGATAGGAACTCGGGTGTCCATTGTAGGGTTAGATATAGAGCTACTATATCTAAAGCAAAGGGTGATTACACGACTTCGCCCCAGCTGTCATGCAGCCAGTTGTGTCAAATTTAGGAGGCCAGCCAGGGGTGGCATAATACATGCTGCAGCCCCTGGCGGCCCTGGGTACACCTATGCCCTGAGTGACAGGGTCTGATAAGGTGGCCCAGTACCAATTGGTAAATGCACCTAGGGTACATATCGTAATTTAGAAAGAGAACAGCCAGGCTGTGGGTCTGATTAGCAGGCCCACAGCCAGAGAAAGTCGTAAACCAGTGAAACAAAAGCAAAAAATCTGGGTGATCATAGGATTGCAGACCCTACTCTCCTACATGACCCCCCCCCAAACGTCGGAACAACTAGCTAACCTTGACCAGGTGAGTCTTCTTGTTCTAAGTGGAAATATCTGGAGAGCCCATCGGCATTGCCATGATCAGTACCAGGTCTATGTTCCACTGTGAAGTCCATCCCCTGTAGGGAAATGGACCACCTAAGCAGTTTGGGGTTTTCACCCTTCATCTGATTTAGCCACAAGAGGGGCTTATGGTCGGTCTGAATCTTGAAGTGAGTGCCAAACAAGTATGGCCTCAGCTTCTTCAGGGCCCAAACCACAGCAAAGGCCTCCCTCTCAATAGCTGACCAATTCTTCTCTCTAGGGGTCAGCCTTCTGCTTATAAAAGCAATGGGCTGGTCTTGACCATCAAAATTCAGTTGAGAAAGAACAGCTCCCACACCCAACTCAGAAGCATCTGTTTGGACAATGAATGGTTTGGAGTAGTCCGGACTCTTGAGGATAGGCGCCGTGCACATGGCCTGCTTTAGGTCATCGAATGCTTTTTGACAGCTCGCTGTCCACTGAACCTTTTTTGGCATTTTCTTACTTGTCAGTTCATTTAATGGTGTCACGATGGAACCATAGTTCCTGACAAACTTCCTGTAGTAACCAGTCAGGCCCAAGAAAGCTCGAACCTGAGTCTGGGTGGTTGGAGGAGCCCAGTCCCTGATTGACTGTATCTTGCTCTCCAGTGGCTGAACCTGGCCTCCACCTACAAGGTGGCCCAGGTATACAACCTGTGTCTGCCCTATCTGGCACTTGGTGGCCTTGATAGTGAGACCTGCTGCTTGCAGTGCCTCTAACGTCTTCCGCAGGTGGACCAGGTGATCCTCCCAGGTGGAGCTAAAGACAGCAATATCGTCAAGATACGCCGCACAGAAGTCATCCAGCCCAGTAAGGACGTGATTCACCAACCGTTGGAAGGTGGCAGGTGCATTTTTCAGACCAAAGGGCATCACCACGAACTGATAATGCCCACCAGGGGTTGAAAATGCGGTTTTAGGCTTGGCGTCCTCAGCTAACCTGATTTGCCAATACCCAGCTGTCAGGTCAAACGTACTTAAGTAGTTGGCCGAAGCCAATCTATCGATAAGCTCGTCTGCCCTTGGTATTGGGTGGGCGTCAGTCTTAGTGACTGCATTGAGACCCCTGTAGTCTACGCAAAACCTCATCTCTCTCTTACCACCCTGGGTGTGAGGTTTCGGCACTAGAACTACGGGACTAGCCCAAGGGCTATCCGAGGGTTCAATGACTCCCAGCTCCAACATTTTCTGCACTTCACTTTTGATGCAGTCTCTGACGTGATCAGGCTGCCTGTAGATTTTACTCTTTACGGGCAAGCTGTCACCAGTGTCGACCTCATGGGTGCACCAATCGGTCTGACTGGGTGTCAGAGAAAACATATGTCGGAACGACTGAAGAACCTGTTTACAGTCGCTCTGCTGATGTTCGGAGAGGCTGCCACAAAAGACAACACCATCTACCGAGCCATCGTCAGGATTCTGAGTGAGCAGGTCGGGGAGAGGGTCACTCTCCTCTTCCTGTCCCTCATCTAGGGCCATGAGCAAACTCATGTCCTTCCTGTCGACATATGCTTTTAGCCTGTTGACATGAAGCACCCTGTGGGGGCTCCGGGGAGTTCCCAGGTCGACCAGGTAGGTGACCTCTCCCTTTTTCTCCAGGATGGTGTGGGGCCCGGACCATTTGTCCTTGAGTGCTGCTGGGGCCACTGGCTCCAACACCCACACCTTCTGTCCGGGCTGGTAAACAGTCAAGACAGCCTTTTGGTCATGCCAAGCTTTTTGGAGTTCTTGGCTGGCCTTAAGGTTTTCAGATGCCTTTTCCATGTACTCAGCCATCCGCGAGCGGAGGCCAAGCACATAGTCCACTATGTTGGTTGCAGGCTTTTTGAGAGGTCTCTCCCATCCTTCCTTCACCAAACACAGGGGTCCTCTTACAGGATGCCCGTACAAAAGTTCAAAAGGGCTGTAGCCAACCCCCTTCTGTGGGACTTCTCTGTAGGCGAACAAGAGGCAGGGGATCAGGACGTCCCATCTACGCCGAAGCTTTTCCGGTAGTCCATGAATCATCCCTTTTAGGGTCCTGTTGAATCTCTCAACAAGCCCATTGCATTGTGGATGATAGGGTGTAGTGAATTTGTAGTTGACACCACATTCCTTCCACATAGCAGCTAAGTAGCTCGACATAAAGTTTGCACCTCTGTCGGAGATGACCTCCTTAGGGAAGCCCACTCTGGAGAATACTCCAACTAGGGCTCTTGCCACAACAGGTGCTGTAGTGGTCCTAAGGGGAATAGCTTCAGGATACCTGGTGGCATGATCCACTACCACCAGTATAAACTTGTGCCCTGATGCTGTCGGTGGTTCCATGGGACCGACGATGTCGATCCCCACCCGTGCAAAGGGCACCCTCACCACAGGCATTGGTATAAGGGGGGCCTTTGTCGTGCCACCTGACTTACCACTGGCTTGGCAAGTGACACAGGAGCGGCAAAACTCCTTGGTATCTTCGTTCATGTGAGGCCAGTGAAAGTGCGAGACAAGCCTGTCCCACGTTTTCGTCTGGCCTAAGTGACCTGCTAAGGGAATCTCATGGGCCAAGGTAAGTAGGAAACCACGCTGGGACAAGGGTACGACCAGCCTCCTGGTCATGCCAGGCTTGGGGTCTCTTGACTCAGTGTACAGGAGTCCATCTTCCCAGTATACCTTGTGGGTACCTGTGGCGTTCCCAGCAGCCTCAGCAGCAGCCTGCTGTCTGAGGGGTTCAAGAGAAGGGCAGTCTAACTGGTCCTTCCCCAGGTCTTCCCTTGAGGGTCCCCCTGAGCCCAAGAATTCAACTTGATCAAGTTCGAACTCCCTAGGCTCAGTTTCCCTCAATTCCTGTAGGTCAGCCTCCTCTGAGACTTGATCCTCGACCTGGGGCAAGGGGGAAGGCACAGCCTTAACCCTACTGCTCTTTTTCTTGGGAGGTGTCTGGTCCGTTGTTCCAGGATCCAGCACCTGTTCAGTGGGGCATTTCCTGACCTGTGACCTAGTCACAGCGAACACATGTGCTGGCAAACCTAACATTTCCATGTGAGTCCGGTGCTCCACTTCTGACCATTGTGACGACTCCAAATCATTGCCCAACAAACAATCCACTGGGAGGTCTGGACTAACTACAACCTTCTTTTGGCCAGTTACCCCTCCCCAGGAGAAAGCTACAATTGCCATACTGTGATTGGTAGTGACATTGCTTGCATTGGTCACCAGGAATTCTGTACCTGGCATGATCTGTCCAGGGTCCACAAAGTTAGGCGTCACCATGGTGACGCTGGCACAAGTGTCCCTATAGGCCTGAGCCATCTTTCCATTTATGAAAGGCGTCTGTCGGTATTTGCCCAGCGTATTGGGGCTTACGTCAGGGGACATGTCCACGTCCCCTGTACTGACAAGGACAGCCTGAGTGAGTGTGTCAACTAAGTTGTCACGCCCCTCAGAACCCAGGGTTAACCCTACTAAACCCTTGGGAGGCGCACTACCACTGCTGACTGTACTAGGGGGCACAGGTGCCTTAGGGGCTGCAGTGGCAGGAGTCTGCCCTCCTCCTTTCTTGGTGCACTCACTAAACCAGTGAGATTTACTTTTACAGTACTGGCACCATCTTTTGGATTGGCCTTCTTTCTTCTTTTGGGGAGCCTGACCCCCACCCTCTTTGGGTTGTTGGGGACCTGTCGAAGACTTCTGGTCATTTTGTTCCCCCTTAGAATCTTTACCCTTCTGGTCTGCTTTCTTCTGACCACCTTGATTCTGGCCCTGGTTCTGTTTAACTCTCGTACGAACCCATTTGTCTGCCTTCTGTCCCAATTCTTGGGGAGAGGTCAGATCCGAGTCGACAAGATGCTGATGCAACAACTGGTTCTGACAATTGTTTAAAATTTGTTCTCTCATCATCAAATTATACAATCCTTTGTAATCAGTAACCTTACTGCCCAGCAACCAGCCCTCAAAAGCCTTAGTGGCACAATCGACAAAATCAGACCAATCTTGAGACTGCGTTTTCTGGGTATCCCTGAACAGCACCCTGTACTGCTCAGTGGTTAGGCCGAACCCTTCAACGAGTGTATTCTTCAAGACTTGGTAATTGTTAGCGTCCTCCACCCTTGTGGTGAGGAGCTTGTCTCTTCCTTTACCTTCAAAGGAGAGCCACAAGATAGCCGCCCACTGACTCTGGGGAACACCTTGCACAGTGCAGGCCCTCTCCAAAGCAGTAATCCATTTGTGGATGTCGTCCCCTTGTTTAAAGGGGGGCACTATCTTCCCAAGGTGCTTCGTATCGAAACTCTTTTCCCTATTACTAGGTACATTGCTGCCACCAGTGGGGACTGCCCCACTTAATTGTTGCTCTCTAGCAAAAGCAAGCTTTTCCTTGGCCAGGGCAAGTTCTTCCCTTTCGATCCTCAGATTAGCTGCCCTTTCCTTCGCTTCGTACACTCTCCTCTGAGGGGACGTCATCCCTCTTTGAGAAGAGTTGTGAGAGCCGTTGGTATGAAGGGATCTGCCAGAGCCTCTTGACAGAGATCTGGCTCGTCCATTCCCCATGTTAAGCGGACCCGACAGTAGCGCCGGGGTTTCCCCAGTACCACTATCGTGTTTGCTTAAGTTGGACCGTGTTAGTCTGACGACTTCTACCTGTCCCTTACCTGCCTCGTCCCTAGAGAGATCCTCATCCTCATCCTCCTCGCCATCTTCGTTCTCAGTTGCGAGGTGTATGAGGTCAGGATCGTCCCGGGTTCCCTCGAGGGGAGGCATGTCTCCTTCTGGATTAGAAGAGCTACGAAGTTTCTCAGCTCTCCTGGCATCATAAGTCTCCAAGAGACCAATCAGAAAGGACGTTGTGGGGTTAGACCCCTGCTGAATCTTCCGGGAGTGACACAGTCGTCTTAACTCCTTGAAGCTCAGCACAGTATATCCTGAAGGGATGACCTGTGGAGGGTCAACTGACACAAGGGGATACTCAGAGTTTCCTCCTTGGCCCGACATACTGTTTCTAGTGTGGTGTAAGTGATGCACCTACCTACACTATGTGTTTTCCTACTGTTCCCTTGCTAAGAGTTGTAGCCAAGGTGTGCTAAGCCTTGAGGAGCTACAACAGCTGGTTCAGTAGAACTCAGAGTATTCTAAGCTTTAGTTATATGTACTAACAGTACTTGTGCGATCTTTCAACAAGATATTCTTAGGATACGTGTGGTAAAACAACAGCAAGCTCAAATCCCACCGCTGCCACCAATGTGAGAAGTTGGCCCGATATGCAACGTTCGCTATTCTAGCGACCGCTATGTATCGTTCCAACGACCCTTATGGTGTTTGGTTGTAAGTCAACCTATAGACCAGCTATCCTAGTAGCGTGGATACGAGCAGTCTAAGGCTAAAGACTCGAGAGGGCGCGTTAAGCTAGCTGTTTACCACACATGTACCCCTTGAACACCCAGTGAAAGGACACCACACAAGTGTTATGAAAATAAACAGTATATTTATTAAGAATCACAACAGCCCTGTACTCTTTATGAGGACAGGGTACTAAGCACAAACCAAATCTCTTTAGCAAATACTTCAAGTGCACGTTTAAACAAGTGTCCGAGGACACGGAATGGTTAAGGCAAGTCGGAAGCGAGGGACTCGGGACCCTAGAGTAAGGAGGCTATGCAGGCACCGAAATGCCGAGTTACCTAGCCACGAGGGCTGCGGCTGCACAAGTCTTACAGGCGTCGGGGTCTTCGCTGACGAGCCAGGAGCCGGAAGAAAAGGAGTTGCTGGCCGGCGACCAGTGATGAATAGTTCGTAGAGATCCAAGCCTGGATCGGAGATTGATGAAACCTGAAAGCAGAGGGGACCAAGTTCGTACTACTAGCCAGTAGTCAGAGGGTACCAGGAAGGCACCGGTTGGCCGTCACCTCGACTAGGTGAGTGGGCGACGCTAGGCTCTGCAGTCTCACGGACCAGGAGGCGTTGTCGGCGACCACGGTGGAGGTGCGAGCTGTCCCACGAAGGATGGCGCTGTCGGCGTCTTGGGTGGACCAGGAGGGTCCGGGGTGCTTCTCGAAAAGATGGAAGCAAGGGCCAGTCTGGAGCAACCAGACCGGCAGTGATGATTCTCGGATGTCGTCACAGAAGGACACAAGCCAGCGGCTAGTGACCAGACAACGTGCTGAGCAGCGAGCAGAAGGGCCCCACGCAGATCGTGGAGATGCTGGGAGACTGCACTTCGGTGCTGGAGCGGCTCAGGGTCGGGGCTTCTCGGACCCCAGAGCACTCACCAGAGAGTTACCTCGATGGTCGTGCTGGTTTTTAAGAGCATGCAGGTTCTGATGATGGCCGGTCCCTCGAGGTCTCGTCGCACCCACAGATCACAGCTGAGCTGATGACGTGGGTAGAGGTTAGAGGTGCCAGGGAAGCCGGTTCTCGTCGAGCTGGGCCGTCGGATTCCTTGAGGAAGGACTTACAGCAAACCGCAGAGTTCTTAGATGGTGCCCGCTGATGCAGGGTGACTACTCCTTAGCCACAAGGGAGAAATCTTGAGAAGAGTCTTGAAGTCCTTTCGTAGAAAGTATTCTTGATTCAAAGATGATCTAATTTGGAAGGGTCCCCGCTCCGGCCTTTATTCTAAAGAAAGGGGTGGGTACATGACTAGGTCCTGCCCTAAGGGTGGGACCAGGAAGGGGGGTAGTTACACCCCTCTCCCCTGCCGGACTTTCCCCAGGCCAGGGCTGTCGCCCCTGGAACTGGTTCTAACCGGCAGATGCGTAGTGAGCACCGGGGTGCCACTCCGCAGTCACCTTCTCGCAAAAGCCCTACCTACCCAGAATACACAAACCCTGTCTGGGACGGTGCGAACACCGCCCTCGACAGGAAACCCTTTGTCCAAGTGCTCCTCGCTGGAAGGACTCCCAGCAGCAGGAGGTCAGACTCGTGTCTGTGGTGGCAGCATCCATTTTGTGGAGCTGAGGCTTTCGTTAACTTTAACCGGGGTTCACAGTTACGTACATGTCGTGTCCCTCTAGAAGGGCGGAATGCTAACCTCGTCGCCAGGGTTGGTGAGAGGGCAGCACCCCGATTCGTATGACACCTTACTCGACATGTCTTGATAACGCGACACCGAAGTTACCGATGTGGTACGCGTTATCATGGAACAGCCATTGGGTCTTTTCTCCGCAAGCTGCAACCGGCTCGGCTCGGGCCAGAACACAGTTCACACGAGCCCATGCACTCTGCCTTCAGGATTGTCAAGGCCTGCCATAGGAGTGACTGATAGGAACTCGGGTGTCCATTGTAGGGTTAGATATAGAGCTACTATATCTAAAGCAAAGGGTGATTACACGACTTCGCCCCAGCTGTCATGCAGCCAGTTGTGTCAAATTTAGGAGGCCAGCCAGGGGTGGCATAATACATGCTGCAGCCCCTGGCGGCCCTGGGTACACCTATGCCCTGAGTGACAGGGTCTGATAAGGTGGCCCAGTACCAATTGGTAAATGCACCTAGGGTACATATCGTAATTTAGAAAGAGAACAGCCAGGCTGTGGGTCTGATTAGCAGGCCCACAGCCAGAGAAAGTCGTAAACCAGTGAAACAAAAGCAAAAAATCTGGGTGATCATAGGATTGCAGACCCTACTCTCCTACACAGTTCTCTAAAACTTGTTTTGTATTCAAAGATATACGATCATCGGAGGAGAAGGGTCGGACGTGACGTACAGCCTGGCTGCAGATCTTGAGACACATGTGACCTCGACCAAAGGTGGAGCTGCAGAGCAACAAGATACTGGACGAGACAGCAATCTCAAACGTGGAAAATGAAAGGTTGAAGGGCTGCCCTGAAGCCCTCTGTCTGCTGACCCACGTGTGCCTGAAGTCTTCGTCCCCTTTTTTGGCCCGATTGATGGGCCTGCCTGCTCGTTTTCCTTTGCTCCCTTGGTCCCTTGATGTGTCCAAGAAAAGATCTGACCCCACTCCGCCCTCTCTTCCCTCGACTATCCAACACCCCCTCTTTTCCACATGACTTTTTGACTCAGACAAGAAGAACAGCATTCAGATGGAATTGGGGTTTGCCACAGAAGGAAAAAGGAAATACAGGTGCCGAGCATAAGGCACCCTTAAAGAAATGGTTAGGGAACAGGACTGTGGTCTAACAGCAGAGGACTGACCGCACCCTGCAACGCATAAGGTTAGATCCGAGCTGGACCTATAGCTCCACCGCCGGTGCTCAACAGCGCCAACGAAAGAAAACGGACTAGAGCCTACCAGTGATGGCTCACTGCTAAAAAGACACTGTGACGAAGACACCCATCAATTTGACTAAATTACTTGTGTCGAACTGAATTCCGCCCTCAACCACTTTGTATTGCTTTCAAAATGTTTTTTGGTCACTTTTAAAAACTGTACATTGATGCCACCAAAAGAAAGCCAGGACATTTATACTATGTAGTATGCTGAACTCTAGGCTTGTATAAGTAACCCAGCAACTGTGAATTCATATGTGCTGCATTCCACCAACTGCATCGATTGTGCCATGGTTATATGCAATTCGCTGGTATTTGACAAACGCTGTCTCATCGACCACACATGTATTATATGTACGCCCATTAGTTAGGAAATGAACTCACTTATGTTAAAAGCGGCGACTGTGGAAATTAGCAATATTAATGTACATAAGCGGCGTTCATTTGCCTTCTCCCATCCCCCTCCCTGTAGGCACCATGAATACCGTGAAACGTTGACCGCATCATTCCGCCAGTAAAAGCCCGTGCCCATATGTACATGACAGCCATTTTAGGCACCATGGCCTTTTTGCCCGCTCATTGGAATCCCCAGCTTCCCTCCTGCGCGCATTTGAACACCCCCCCCACTCTCACATGCATAGACCATAAAACCCTCTCCCTCTGCGCGACCCTGCTCTGAAAAGTAACCCTCCTGCTCGACCCACGCACCCCCCCATTTCCTCTTGAAGAAGCACCCCCTCGCCTCAGCTGACATAACTCCCCCCCAGCTGTACCTGACTGCCCCCGCTCTCTCATGTACGGGAGATAAGACCTCTCTCTCTGTGCGACTCTGTCCCTGGGAATCACACCCCGTGCCTGACCATCACCTCCCTTCTTCCCATGAATACCCCTCCCTTGATGACCCCTCCACTGAGCCCGATTGTCCGCACGGACCACTGGTCATCTCCTTCGCCCGAGGATACAGTTGATTGCCCGCCACTGTATGCACTCGCCCCTCTTCAAAAGAGCTACTATTGATCATGACCTCCCCGCCCTTCCGAGAATCGATCAGCGCACACATTCCAAAGGAATCAGCGGAACACTCAGCTGGGTGATAGCCCCCTCCCATTGTATGGGGTGAGGACCTCTACTGTAGCCACGTGTTGGATTGCGCCAGAGCGGGGAGGGGTCGGGGATGTCTTTTCCTTGCTTCACAATGTCATTATTGTAATAAGGAATGTTTGTGATGCATAAAAGGCGATGTCTCAGAGAAATTGTTAGAGCACCTCCCGAAAGACACTGTGTTTCGTGTCCGAAATGACAGGCTCTCCTCATGAGAAATAAAACTCTGTTCTTGTGTTCCTGCCTCCAGCGCCCGTCTCTTTATTTGGTAACTATTCAAGATGGGAACTAAGAGGCGTCTTGCGCCAGCAGCCTGGGCATCGGTTGTAATTTGGGCTGACTTTCCACAGCGGGCTGGATGGGACATCGGGTCCAACCTACCAAGTAGTCTGTAAATCTGTACAGCCCCTTGTAAAGTCCTCATCTCCTGTTTCCCTTTACCTCACGAGCACTACCCCAGGGCCATTACGTGTACATACTCACCTTAGCACTGGTTTCCCTCACTCCCGGTCCTGACGTACAATAGTTCCCAAACCCTTTTCCTAATACGTCCTGTCTCTTTCATTTCCATACGGAGACGGCTGAACCTGCTGGACGAGCTGATAAGATCCCAGAGGCAAGCTGGATCCCCCTCGCAAGCCTGTATTTGACTCAGCAGCGTTTGCAAGAGAAAGAATCATCAGCAGGAGGAGAAAGACTTACACTCAAATAAAGCCTTCACTTAAAAGCCTATTTAAGGTCTCCGGCTCTGCTTACCTAGACAGTCCTTCACTAGAAGTGACCAGCTCTATCCCTACGTCTCACCTCAACCTGGGACATACACCCATCTAAACAATGAGAAATTCGAAGAAGATCATAAAACTGCTGCAAAGCACCAAAAATGGAAGAGCACTGTGGGGCCCGACTGTAACAAACCGGCTTTGAGAGGCCTCAGCGCAGATGATCACAGCTGCCTGATAATAAATTATGATAATTATTGAGTCATGACTCCTGAGTCGCAGGCTTCAAGTGACTAGCTTATACAGTCTATATTTTTACTTTGCGTTCTGATATTGATAGGTATCACATTATTGGTGTAGGAATATAGGAATCAGAATGCAAGCTAAAAAAACAGGACTCGGACATTATTCCAATATGACAGCTTATAGTAAAAGTAGGCACGGTCAGGAGAGAAACCAAGGGGAGGATGTGTAGCTGACACTGAAAGCCTCAGTTGCAGGTGTGGGTCAGATAGTGTGGCCCAGAAAGCCTGTTGAGCACTGTGGATGCAACTGTCAGCCTCTTACACAGCTGGGAAGAGCACAGGGACAGCTGCTCGTATGGCACGTTCTAAGCATCGGGTTATGCTCTGTCTTTCTGACCATGGTACCATGGTACCAGAAGTCAGGCTGTGAAGCCTTATCTCCCTGTACTCCAATTGTTCTCTTTCCCTCTCAGCCA
Source organism: Lissotriton vulgaris (assembly GCF_964263255.1). Classification (NCBI taxonomy): domain Eukaryota; kingdom Metazoa; phylum Chordata; class Amphibia; order Caudata; family Salamandridae; genus Lissotriton; species Lissotriton vulgaris. The sequence continues at coordinate 1,569,232,585 of NC_141695.1, read as the reverse complement.
GTCAGAGGTAGAAGAGATGAGCCCAGTGGCATGCACAGAACTGATGACAGGCAGCCCATGTCACTTGATGCAAGCTCTTCTGGTCTCTGGTCCTGCGGTGTTAGATCGCTAAAACCTTTAAATCTAAACACGTCCATGTATATCAACCAGGTTAAAAAGGCGGTCACAAGCTTTGCAGAGTGATTGTGCAGATGGCATGATGCAGTTCGTACAAATTATTCATTACTAGTCTTGCATAAACACCACAGGTGTTTCAACATCCATTGTAGAGCATCGCATTGCATATAGGCGGGCTAATATTGAAATAAACTACGTTGCATTTAGATAACTCCTTTAAACTGTGAAAGTGTCACAACTCAAATACTGAAATGTCACACAAAGGCAGTCCCTTCCTCCCTCGGTCGCACAGATCACTCACCATATCACGGCTGCCACAGAGGGCTACCCAATGCTGCTCTGCTGAGTGATGCCTCTTCACTTTGGGGGACACTGGCACACTTACTTTGCGAGGCAACAACTCCCGCGGCAAAGGCGCCAGCCGCCCTCAGGCCTGGCAAGTCTTCTTAGACACTGTCATGGCATGATTCTGGCACAATTCCTCACTGTTCCTTATAAGGTCATGCTCTTTCTATCTATTATGCTGTAGCAGGGTTTCCGTTCTCCCACAGAACTGTGCATAGAGATCTAGAACCTCAGTGAGTTAGGATGATCCAAAACTCATCTCAGTATCAGAAATCCCCTTACCTAGCTAGCTACAGTGTCTCATGGATCATTATGAAATGATCCATGTCTTAGACAAACCAGAACATGGGGGGTCATTAGGATCGCGGACGGACTTGAGTCCGTCCGCGACCCCAGAGCATGAGGGAACGTCCGCATGGGCTGCGGCGTTCCCTCTGTGCAGATTAGGATGTGACCGCCAGGGTGGCGGTCACATCCTCTATTTTTAACATTGCTGCGGGTGGAGCTTCAAGCTGCACCCGCAGCAATGTTAAAAATGCATGCACAGCATTTGCGTGCACAAAGCGGCAGGCACCGCGCGGTGCCTGCTGCATTGTGCACGCAAATGCAGGGGGGTACCATAGGTACCCCCCATGTGCACCCCCCACCCCCCACTACACCTAGGGGGCCCGCAAAGGGCCCCTGCAGTGCAGTTACACATGCTTTTCCACGGCGGAAAAGCCGCCGCGGAAAAGCATGTTTCCATGCACATCCTAATCTGGCTGAAGGTGTCTAAGAGACACCTTCACCATTTTAGTGCTTTTCCGCCGCGGTTGTAAGCCAGCCGCGGCGGAAAAGCTGCGGACCTAAACCATGACCCACCAGCCATCCTAATGTGGCGGTGGGTCCTGGTGGGTCCGCAGAGGATTTTCCGCATCCTCCGGGCCGGCGGTGGCTTCCGCCGGCCCGGAGGATGCGGAAAATCCTCCATCCTAATGACCCCCATGATCTTTAGAATACCTCAGGAATCGTGGAACACATGAACACTCTTTCGTTATATAATCATTTCAAACCAAAACTGAGAGTCAAAGAACACACGTGCAAGTTTGAAATATTTATTATTCAATGCAAGGTTCTCAAACGCAGTATCTTGTATAATACCAAAATGCATATTATAAAAATCAGAGTTAGCAGCATAGTCACTAATCCATAGTAAGCTAAAGGTGATAGCATGTTACAATGCAAAATCTATAGAAATCTATATCACCTATATTTCGCGCACCCTATTTAGCATATTATTTTATATCTAAGAAGGTCTCATTCGGGTTTTAGCAGGGCGGACCCATACCTCTAAATGTCAGTAGGAGTAGATCACATCAACAGCTACCAGCTCTCTTCATGCGCAGCACCAAGTGTCTGCGTTCATTCCCTGTAACTCTATCTTAAACCCGCGTAGAGCCCAAAATGTTGGCATCAACATTATTTGTGTTATGTCTAATGTGGTGCGAGGATCAGGCCTCCCAGCAACCTTGTGTTAGGTTATTCTTAGAGTGTGCAGCTCTCAGTGTGCAGACAGTTGTACCAAGTGTACCAAGCAAAGCTGATAGCATAGTAATAACATATTATTCTCAAATAAATCACATCACCGCTTCTAGGGTGAAAGCGACAACAACAAGTAGGTGTCGTGTGCAAAACTGAAGCCGAAGGAAAAATGGCTGTTTAAACATGTAATACACTCATGCTAACTTAACGCAATATATGTAACGAAGTATCCATATGACACCCCCCCAATGATCCGAGCACCGTCAAACATAAGGGAAAGGCATTACTAGATCAGATACATAAAATGAAAGCAAAGTTCAATAATCTTGAGCTAAAATAAGCTAAAAAAATATGTATGAATGAATATGTATGAATGCCTACAGTGGCCTCAAATATAAAAAGAAAAACAAAACTTTCGAACCAAAAGTCATCCGCCAGGTCTCCAAAATATGAAATGTAGGACCAGGTCACATTAATTCAAATGTCTGTAAGAGAAAAAAAAAAAAAACAAGGCACTTATCCGATATCCAAAGTCATGTGCCACATTAACGTTATTCTCAGCGACATCACATGATTGGACTCTCCATCATCTGAACACAGTTCATCCCTCCAATTCAGCAAGGGGAAAGTCATATTCCATAACAAAGCAATCTTCCCAGGCATCTCACGATTGGACAGTATATGCAAAGTAAGTTGCAACAGCCTCCAGTATGAAATCACTGCCATCATCCGAAAATAGTTCAGCAATCCAATTCAGCAATGGGAAAGAACATATGTGCTCCTCCAGCATCGGATCCTCCTGCAACGTCAGAGGACAACTCGGTGGGTTCACCAGAACGCTGTGTGTCAGAAAGGCATGCGCCGCTGCAGAGATCTCCCATTGACCCAGTACTCCATTTATCGCTGCCAAGGCCATAACTCTTTCGTCAGAACAAATCAGCTCGTGAGCCACTACGGGACGCATTAGCTGATCAAAATCGACGTCAGGAGCAGTCCTCAAGCATAGACACAAATCAATGGCCCAATCGAACTCGCAGCTCAGGCAGTGAAACACAGGTTGGACACACGTGAAGTCAGTGAACCGAAATGACTATCTATAAGCCGTGCTTAATGCTGCAAGCGGCAATGTTCCATAGTAATTGAGCATCCGATTACGGCACAGTGTCAGGAGGCGTTGAACGGCTTCTTGCGCAGGATGGGCATCCATGTTTTATAAAGAAAAACAATAACAAAAAGCCCGCAGCCACAGCCAGTAAAACAGGTAGTCCACCAAACAAACTTGAAAAAATAGAATGGAAAAACGTGGGAATGATACCAAAGATTTTCTCAAATGTAGTCACGAGGCCACTGCTAACCAATTTAAAAAAATGTGCGAGCCCAGTCGTGGAAGATGCATTAAAGATCTGGTGCACCAGCTCACAGAAATGAAACGGCAAGTCAGTATTTAAAAGCGCCTGCACCTCTGTGCGTGTGTTAGCTATGTGAAGGACATAATTTTCCCGGGCCGAACTCAGGGTCACTTGTTTTTGAGACAAAAGGGCCCTTATTCTGCTTAAACCATTGAACTTCGCCTTCAAGGTTGGTATCCGTGGCCAGATGGAGACATCTGAAGACCCATGCGTGGGTGGGTATAGAACGTTTTTGCAACACACCACACGCTCTGATACAGTTACCACATAAGCCACACCAATTAATAACCCACAACATACTTCGTTGTTTAAAAGCAAATAACTACCATTAGTCAATAATGTAAATGTGGGAACCACAGCTGGAACTGGCGTGCCTTTTAAAACACATGCTAAATTTGGCCGGTCCTGATTACAAGAACCGTGTAACTGAATGTGTCTGCATATTAATGAATGGTCAGGTGACTGTGTGCATTCCTCACCATTAAGATTTACTTCTTTTCCATCCTTCAGACATCTGTATGTGTATGGTAACGACCATGCCTCATGGAGGAATGCATTGCCTAGTGGTTCATATCGTCCTATAGCAATATACCGCATACAATTAGTAAATTTGTATAAGGGAAATGGTAATGTAATTAATCCATGAATAAGCCACGTGGCAGTAGTGGTTTCAGCAACAGAGAAAGGTAAGGATTCTAGCTTCTCAATATGTAACATAGAAAATGATGCATCACGCATTGAAAGCATGCGCTGCTTTTCAGTCAGATTAAAAGGGGCAAAAAGGGACGAAATGTTCAATGAGTTCCAGGGAACTCGACCAGACTTAAGTGTCTGTAGGGTCCATGCAAACTGCATTACAGAGCGTAATTGATTTTGACCATGGTATAACGTGGACACTTCATCATGCACAATATCAACAACAGAAGAAACAATATTATCCAACGTGTAAATCCTGGAAGAAAGCATGTTAATACTGTTATCAACCACCGCAAGCACTTTTTCCAAATTTGCTTGATCAATAGCTCTCAGGCGTTTAGCTGCCTCAATCTGTGAAAATTTCCAAATTTCATTGTAAACAGCATAAAGCCAGCGCTTAGACCTACCCTTAGCCGGGCCTTTTATAAAATCATTCAGCTCTATATTTTCATTCAACTGGGACAGATGTAGTTTAACTGCAGCCAAAGTGGAATGTTGTAACCAGTTCTGACACATTTTGCCTACTGAATAAGTAGTAACAGTGTGACCTGTCTCAAAACGGGGATCTGGCCTGATGTGTGTAAAACCTCCAGACAAACCCAAAAAACGACGTTGGCAAGAATCAGAGCTTCTTTGCCACAAAAGCCACCCCTCCGGATCAAAACTGGATATATTAAAGGAGGAATTGTGCAAGAGTGCTTGTATCCCACTGATGGACAATGTAGTGAAATTATTCCAACCTGAATATTCTTCCAAATCAGGGATAGTAGGTGTATTCAATTTTTTAGATGTAGCCAATCCAAAGCATGTTGTTTGGAAAATGGTAGAATTTAAAAACAACATGTGATTCGGGATGAGACATGCACGATGCAAAGCCTCAGTGCCTTGTACCTGCCAATCTTTGGTACCCCAAACCGATTTAAGGTCAATAACCTCCTTCCATAACTCATAGCCATCTATAGCTAACCTGTCTAGAAAGGACTTCGAATACAATAATTTTGTATCGGTAAGTCTAACTTTGGACATAAATTTCTGTGTCACTTTAAAGTAAAACGACTCAGGATGTGATTGATTGAAGTCTGTAAAATAAGAGTATTTACCCAGAAATGTACTAAAGCTCCCTTGTACAGGAGCAGGGCAATGTTCCCACTGCGTGTAATTCACAGGAAACCTCCTGGAACTTGTTTTATGTAAGAAATGATTCCCATAATGTTGAAAACAAAACAAATCACCATAATTGACAGAATCTAAGTACAAATCCTCAGCATCAAAGGCCGCATAATATTTTAAATCAGAGAACAATGCTTCCACGGCCTGAAGATCCCAATCATCAGAACGAATATTTTGTTTAATCACATCTCCCATGTTTACTCTAAGCACATTAGGAACATTAATAACTTCTGTGGGGCCATGAATCTGAAACCTAACCGCATCCCACACAATCCCATCAAGGACAGGCCAAGCAGTAATCTCTACTGTATTTAAGTCTCTTTTTAGTCTGTGTGCTGAATGTGAGGAGGAAAGAGGGGCCAATGTTCCATTAAGGTACCGAATTCCTGTTCTTTCTTTCACATAATGGCCATCGATCAGGCGAAAAAAATAAAACACAAAACCAATTGACATAAAAAGATAGAATGAAAATAGTATCAGCCAAACATATGTCCAAGGTGGAATTAAAAAATGTTTTTTAAATAACGTGGTATATTTTGCAATAGTCGATGGTTTCTTTGAAAGTTCCGAATCAGAGTCAAAAGAGAATCTGGACTGGTTAGCCAAACGAGCTTGTAAATCAGACATAGATAAATCAGCAGGATCTGCATAGGTCAGCTCATCAATGTTAGTAACAGGAATAGTATTTAATAAAGGACTGGATATAGCAGGCATCTCGAGCGACACCTCCTGTTCTGTACCAGATGTAATAGCTAGCACAGAGTGCCTCGCCATGGAAGGACAGGATACAGCCGGTGTCATGCTATGAAGAATCGGCCACCCTGTGTGCCTTGACATTGTCAATAGAAATAAATCTGTTTTCTTTACGACCTGGAAGTGGTGGTAATATGACTGTTCTTGTGCCCTTCACTCCAAGAACTCGAACCGGTGCTCGATATGAGGGACCAAACTCTTTCCTGTTATCGATCTTCTCTCGAACCAGTTCTCCAACTTGGGGTAGCCAGCCAACTACCGGGATCTGCAACGCATCATCCGACGTGGAGGGCAAGTGTTCCTTAGCAAGACTGTCTCTGGTCTTTTGTAGATCCTGTAAAACATTGCAATGTTCATCTACGTCAAAGGCCGCGGCCTGGGCCTGGCAGTCTAAACCATCGAGGTCAGGGACGTACATCTTGATACCAAAGAGCATTTCGTATGGGGTCCGCCCACCCAGAGACCTTCTAGGGAGATTATTAAGCGCACGCTGCATGTCATTGAGGTGGGCCAGCCAGTTTCTACCAGTGCCTATAACTCGGGCTGTCAAAGATTGCTTTAAGTCGCGGTTCATTCGTTCGACTACACTATTGCCCTCGGGCCTGTAGGGACTTGAAAACTTGACTTGGACTCCCAACGAAACCATAGCATCCTTATACGCCTTAGAGGCGAAAGCCGGACCCTGGTCCGAATGGAAAGTACCACAGGCAAAAATTCCCACAAAGACACGCAAATCCTTAATGACAGTCCGCGAATCAGCGCTTCGATGTGGCCATACCCATACAAAGCGTGTGCATGAGTCAACTGCTACTAAGATGTATTTAAACGCAGTATCAGAAGAAAAAGGACCGCAGGGATCCAAATAAACGCAACCAAGCGGTTTATTAGAGATGTACAACCGTGTCTGAGGCGGACGCGCAGCAGTAGAAGGCTTAATCTGCTGGCAAATGCCACACATAAGGACATAATCGCGCGTCTGTTTGTACAGTCCCCGCCACCAGAACCTTTGTTGTAGCTGAGTTACAGTGGCTGAGACGCCCGCATGCGCAGACGCCACACCTTCATGAGCCGCTGTAATCAGAGAAGCCCTGCGATCCGAGTTGGGAACTAGACGTTCGCCAACTTCAGGAATTTTCACATAAGGAACCTTATCGGGACTTAAGTGGTATGTGTACTTCGAAGGGAACCCCGCAGGATATTTACCTCCCTTCTCCGTGGCAGCAACAGCCGCCAAGATGTCATCATCTATTTTGCTTTTGGACCTTGTGACTGCTGCAACTAAGTATTTTGATACCGCAGACTTCGCTGCCTCATCAGCAAGCGAATTTCCAACAGCGTGGACCCCCACGCGCTGATGGCCGAGAGTATGAATCACAAACACGAGCGGCAGCTTCTCTTTAAGTTCCGCCACTCGGACCCAGATCATTTTATGTTTTATTGTGCTACCTTTGGAATCACGAAAATCATTCTGTATCCAAAAGAACAAGTTCTCATTGTAAGACTGGACACAGTAGTAAGAATCACTTACGATCAAATCGTCACACTAGGATCAGCGTACTCCAATGCGAGCATCAGAGCACGAAGGTCTGCTATTTGTGCGGTGCAGTCTCCTAGTGTTTGCGTGTGCACGACACTGGACTTGAACTCATCGTTCACCATGGCACCGACCACAATGGCGCAAGCGGAAACGTAGGCATGTTTAGAGCCATGCGCAACCTGCGCCGAACCATCAGTGTAAATGATACAATGGAAATCCTCCAACGGCCGCATCGCTAAGGGAGCCGGATGAACAAATTCATACTGTAAATACTCCTGCGACCGTAAAGCGGCGTCAAAAACAAACGTGACATCCTGGGATGTCAAGGATGTAGCCCACTGAATCCACCGAGGGTGCAAAGCTTTAGAATTTGGTACACTGGCTTTCGTGACTGCCTCCAAGGCAGGACACGGGGTAATAACCAACATGCGCTTTCCCTGCGACAGGGCACGTTCCTTAAGAATTGCCATCTGCACAGCCGTTAAAACTTTCTCCACAGTGGAAAAACGCAGCTCAGCCGAAGTGTACAAGTGTGACTTGTAAGCAATAGGTACTGTATCTCCTTCATTAAAAGTCAGGTACGTGAAACCCACCGCCCCAGGGATAATTCTTATCACTAGGTTGGTCTGGTTATCACGAGTCTGTAAGTAGTCAGAAGCGAGCAAATCAGCCTGCAAAGACTGCAGAATGGCTGAATGCTCAGGCAGCCAGCATGATTTGGAAAAAGATGGTTGTATCAAGGCATACAAAGGCTTGATACGCTGGGCATATTCCGGAATGTATGTCCTCCCGAAATTTAAAAAACCCAGTAAAGACTGTAATTTCTTCAGCGTTGTCGGAGAGCGCAATTGCGCACACTTCTCCAGGAAGTGAGGAGCCAACCCCTTTCCTTCGTGGTTAAGTTCATAACCTAGAAACAACACTGTGTACTCCGCAATGTGTGATTTCGCAAAGTTAAACTTGTAACCCATGTCTGCAAAGTTACAAATTATGCTGTTTACTCGACACAGATGCTCCCAAAGTTCGTCGTCTGTGAGATAAATGTCATCCACATAAGAACAAGCAACAGGATCGAAGCTCTCTAAAAGAGAGACAATGCGGGCGGAAAACACTCCAGGACTATTCTTATAGCCCATTGGGAGTCGTTTAAACATTTTTTGTACACCGCCGCACGTAAAACTGGTCCATTGGGAACTTAGACCATCTAATCTGTGTGCATAAAAACCATTGGAAATGTCAAGCGTGGTTTTGAACCGTTTACGCTCAAGACTATTCACTAGGGCAGAGCCGTGAGTATTCTGTACTGCACAGTTACGGCAATGCGAGTTCAAATGCCGGTAATCCAAAACCAGACGATATGAGCCGTCCGGCTTGTTCACAGTAAAAAGGGGATTATTCATAGGTGACACACACGTTTCAATTACACCTTGATATTCCAATTGTTCAAGGATAGCCGCGACAGAAGCCTTAGCTTCACGCCGTATGGGATACTGAGGTTGTGGCTGCGGCTGTGACCGTAAAGGAATCTCATGGCTAGGAGATAATTTATCCCAGCCACACTGATTGCGGTACACAGCCGGCGCAAGCGCCAGAGCCCACTCTTCTGCAAAATGCAGCGCTTCCACTCTCGATACAGTGTGCGCGAAACTGGGGAGGATTACCTCCTCCCCTCGCGGAGCTGCGAGAACAAAAGGTGGGGGCCAGTCAGCCTCCGAAAGTAAAATGTCATACGTAGACGAAAGATTTTCCCAAAATACCCCTTTTACAGTTCTCTGCATGTCACCTTCTATTAACAGGACAATTTCAAAAAGTCGTTCAGGGGGAGCAACATGTGTATCAGCCGTTTCAATCACAACATAAGTGTCAGTCGCTGTCACCTTCAACAGTGGACGGAGGGCCTCTCTCACTATGGTAATCTCCGCCGCGCTGTCCAGCAAGGTCAGAGCCCACGTCAGATTCCGAAGCCGTGTTCTCACTATCTGGGGCATATCGATGCGCCGTTAAGGCTGCGACCTTCTTCTTGGCAAACTGCGGTCTCTTGGGCGTAGAGTCGTCCCGCTGATCCCCTTCACTTCGCGGGCGGGGCTGACCACGTCCTTGCTGGCCACCCCTGCCCCTGCCGCCCCCTCCACCACCGGTTGACGGAGCCGATTAGGGTGACCAACCGTCCGTAAATTTCACGGACAGTCCGTAATTTCGTCCGTCTGTCCGTTGTCCGTGAAGGATTCTTTAACGGACGCCATTTGTCCGTAATTTTAACTGGTCGCAAAACCGGCACAGCTGGCCCCCACCTCCCTTCTTTACTTTGATGATGCGGAGGTCGCGTGTAGCAGACTCCGAGGCAGTACAAAAGCTCAGAGACCCATCAGTATTGGCGAGGCACAGCGGGATGGCAACCCTCACACCTTCAGCCCTTGATGAGCTGTTAAGGGGTGCTTGAAGGTGACAGAGGGAGGGGCGGCAGCTTCGGAGCAGGGGCATCCATTCAGATGCAAACAGCACTGAATGCATCTTGTATCTGCAATTGGTGTGAGACATTCCCTTTCTGCCCAGGGTTCCAAACATGATACTTCACACTCACAGAGCTTAATTACTGTCACTAAATTGTAAACAAACCTCGATTCTTCAAACATGCAGTCTATATTGTAATAAAATAGAGAAATGGCACAATCGCACTCACACTGATTAACAAAGTATGGAGGACAATCAGTTAGATCAGTTCTCTTGGAGTATCTCCTTTCAGTACTGTACATCAGTGTGGGGGAAGGGGGCAAAAACTAACATTTTGGAAACAGAGCCTGTCTTCTCATTGTCTTGTCCAGGAGGGGGTGAGGAGCCCCCCCCCCCCCACCCTGGAAGAGACCAAGATGATACTAGAATACTGCATACCCACCCTTGTGTCAACCCTGGTGAATCCTGTTCCCCCTCCAGTGATGGCTCTTGTCCCCCCATGTGGTGGCTCCTGTCCCCCCCTCACCCCCCCCGCCTCGCCTGCAGCAAGGGTGAAGTTCTTGATGGACCTCTTCTCGAAAAGGCTCAGCTCAAAATTAATATGAAAAGGTGGGCGAGTGAGTAAGTGAAGGGATGGCTGGATGAATTAGTGAATGGATGAATGAAAGATTGAATAGATGGATAATGGGAGGGGATGGATGGATTGACGAGTGAGTGGAAGGATGGAAGAGAAAACGGAAATAGCTGGATGTATGGGTGGAAAGGTAGCTGGATGGGTAAACGGGTGGATGGATGAGTGAAAGGATGGATGAGTGAAAAGGTGGATGATGAGTGGGTGGATGGATGAGTGAAATGATGGATGGATTGATGAATTGATAAGTGCAAGGGCGAATGGATGGACGGATGAGTGAAAGGGTGGATGTAAGGATGGATGAGTGAGTGGAAGGGAAGGTAGATGGACAAAATGATGAATAGACCAGTGAAGGAGTGAAAGGATACATGGATGAGAGAAAGGATGGATGAGTGATAGGGTCAATGGATGGATTCATGAGCGGATGAGTAGATGGATGGATGGGTGGGTGGGTGGATGGATGGATGGAAGGAGGGTGGGTGGGTGGATGGAAGGCAGGATTGCTAAGTGAAAGAGTCGATGGAGAGAGAAAGGGAGGATGATGGATGACTGAAAGGGTGGATGGGTGGAAGCATCAGTGACTGGGTTGATAGATGAGTAAGTGAAACGATGGCTAGATGGGTGAAAGGGTAAATCGCTGGATGGATGAGTGAATGGATGGATGGGTAGAAGAGTGGATGGATGAGTGTACAGATGGATGGGTAGAAGAGTGGATGGATGAGTGTACAGATGGATAGGGTGAAAGGGCGGATGGGTGGATTATGGATGGATGAGTGAAAGGATGGATGAAGGGATGGATGAGTGAAATGAAAGATGGAAGGATACATGATGGATAGGTTTGCAAATGGCTGAATATGTCTAGATATGGCTGGGCTTACTTACATACAATTGCGCGACCTCTGATGTGTCTGTAAAACTTATCCAATTGTCCTGAAGTTTTGTCCTGAATTTTGACCTCCTGTCCTGAATTTGTGTCCTGAATTTTGACCCTTTGTCCTGAATTTTTTCACTCACCGTCCTGAATTTGCACCAATGCCAGTTGGTCACCCTAGAGCCGATGAGTCCTGAAAGGAACGAGAAGAGCGTTGGTCAGAAGCCTGAAATCTTTCAGGCGATTTAATCGTCGCACGATCGCGCAAATCATAAACTCTATCCGACTGCGCAGGCAGCGAAGGCGCAGGACTAGAAACCTGTGTCTGCTGTTGTTGTTGTTGCTGCTTACCCTGAATCTGCTTTTTCGGCCAATTTTGTTTTTTGGACTTGGGTTGTCCACCCGTTTCCGAAGACTGTCCCTGGGGCTGTTTCTTCTCCTTTTCAGAAAAAGCCTTTACACCCTTAGAAGTGCGGCCAACCATTTTATAAGCCGCCACAATAATCCTTGCTAACTGACGGGGTTTATCGGCATCGGGAACTAACGCCAGAGCATTGGCCACCTGAAAGTTCACTGCATCCCCCTTGACATTCGCAAGGATGAGTTCGCAAACCACATCAAAGGAGCCACTCAGACGCATACCCAATTCAACCGCCGACTCCGGTCCGTGATCATCTTGAACACGTTTAAGGACCGCAGACAGGTTGGACACAGTCGGGGTGCCATAGCACCTCGAATAAACCGCTGCAAAAGTCTTACCCCATGTCTCACAGTCAACAAGTTCAGGGGCTAAATCTTTCGGCAAACTGAGCGTAAGAATCCGGTGTTTCTCACCAGGAGTCGAATTAGGAAACACAGCCTCCAGCTGGTCGAATTTCTCGACAAGCCAGAAAGGAAAATCATCCTTATCCTGGGGCTTCTTGCCCATAACGGAATTCACCATGACAGGACTGATTTTCAAACCAGCCTGTTCTGCTCGAAGCTGCGCACCTGCGGGGGCTGCGCCATGAACATTACGACCAATGTAATGAACAAGCGCCCTAATCACTCCAACCGCGACTTCATGAAGACGCCGCAGGTCAGCCACATTACAAGTGACGCGATTAGGGTGAGGAGTAAATCCACCCAAAGCGGGCCAATTTGTGCCCGGAATGGACAAAGGACCTAACCTCGGATTGGTTAAAGAATGGGGTAGGGCGCCACCAAACCAAACTCCGTGCTGCCAAACATCTATAGGTACTTCCAGTGCCCTGTACGGAGCATAAGCCGCCGGTACAGCCGAGGCAGTGTATGAATGGAACACACCAGAATTAGCGTCCACTGCCGGAAATGTCACCCACGAATAAAACAATTTGTACGGGTACGCATGTTCCGCACTCACCACTAGAACCACAGCTAAGCCATCCACAGGGACATTATATGCCCGCAAGTGGTCACGCACCGCAATGCGGCTATGCTGCGGGATGTCCACGGCCATGTTAGCACAGGAAGAGAAAAAAGACAAAGAACACTTTGTAGCACAACTGGGTAGTAATCCAATGAAACCGTTTTTAGTAGAAATCAAGCTTGAAAAGACCTATTTTAAAAATAGGTAGGTTTTTCCGACACCACCGTTTTCCGGAAACGGGAATGAAGGGGTTAAGGTTCGAATGATATACTACTCGAGTGTCATGATATAAGGCCAACAACGTACGGGCGCCATGTAGCAGGGTTTCCGTTCTCCCACAGAACTGTGCATAGAGATCTAGAACCTCAGTGAGTTAGGATGATCCAAAACTCATCTCAGTATCAGAAATCCCCTTACCTAGCTAGCTACAGTGTCTCATGGATCATTATGAAATGATCCATGTCTTAGACAAACCAGAACATGATCTTTAGAATACCTCAGGAATCGTGGAACACATGAACACTCTTTCGTTATATAATCATTTCAAACCAAAACTGAGAGTCAAAGAACACACGTGCAAGTTTGAAATATTTATTATTCAATGCAAGGTTCTCAAACGCAGTATCTTGTATAATACCAAAATGCATATTATAAAAATCAGAGTTAGCAGCATAGTCACTAATCCATAGTAAGCTAAAGGTGATAGCATGTTACAATGCAAAATCTATAGAAATCTATATCACTTATATTTCGCGCACCCTATTTAGCATATTATTTTATATCTAAGAAGGTCTCATTCGGGTTTTAGCAGGGCGGACCCATACCTCTAAATGTCAGTAGGAGTAGATCACATCAACAGCTACCAGCTCTCTTCATGCGCAGCACCAAGTGTCTGCGTTCATTCCCTGTAACTATCTTAAACCCGCGTAGAGCCCAAAATGTTGGCATCAACATTATTTGTGTTATGTCTAATGTGGTGCGAGGATCAGGCCTCCCAGCAACCTTGTGTTAGGTTATTCTTAGAGTGTGCAGCTCTCAGTGTGCAGACAGTTGTACCAAGTGTACCAAGCAAAGCTGATAGCATAGTAATAACATATTATTCTCAAATAAATCACATCACCGCTTCTAGGGTGAAAGCGACAACAACAAGTAGGTGTCGTGTGCAAAACTGAAGCCGAAGGAAAAATGGCTGTTTAAACATGTAATACACTCGTGCTAACTTAAAGCAATATATGTAACGAAGTATCCATATGACAATGCACTGTGGCCTTTGCCTATGTATTAGTATTCTAGTCACCATTGACCATAAGCAAATTCTTAGTCAACCATGATTTGCATTTCGTTTCCATTTGCACTGTAGCTGCCAACATAGGCAGAGTTTGACAGAAATAGCATTTGCACTTTAATAACATTTATCCAGGTTGGTTGCAATCCTTTCTATTCAGTTGTATTTTAATTGTGCTCTCAATGGTTTGTGAATTTTAGGCTATATTAAATTGATGTATTTATTTGTGAATCTGTTACCCACCAGCACTGATATTTGTTGTCCTAAAATCCTGAGACCTATAGTATATCATACTGATGTGTTCTCTTTAACCAATCCACTTATTGGATAATAATATTAATTTACTGGTGTCTCCTGATGTGATAGATCTTATTTTGTATGTATTTTGTCTTTTTTAATAGATGATTTGCAATGATTTTGATTAATCATGCAAAGAAATAGCAAAAGTCTTCAAATCTGAAGTAGAGGAGAGTGGCATAGAGTTGAGTGGTGTAGAGTAGATGGGTATAGAGAGGAGTGTCATACAGTGGAGTAGTGTAGAGTAATTGGAGAGGGGTGGAGTATAGAAGCGTGGAATAGAGTGGCATATAGTGGAGTTGTATAGAGTAGCATAGAGTGAAGTGCCAATGAGTAGAGTGGGGTGGAGTAGAGTGGCATAGAGTGGGGTGATAAAGAGTGGCTTAGAGTGCCATTGCATACAGGAGAGTGGCATAGAGATGAGAGGGCTGTAGAGTGGAGTGGCATAGATTACAGTGGCGTAGAGTGGAGTGGAGTGGCATAGAGTAGTGTGCCAACGAGAGGAGTGGCATTGAGTGGCATAAGGTGGGTTTGTGTTTAGTGGAGTGGCATGGAGTACAGTGGAGTGGCGTACAGTAAAGTGTTGTAGAGTCGAATGGCATAAAGTTGAGTGCCATAGAGGAGAGTGGAGTGGCGTAGAGTGGGGTGAAGTGGCATAGAATAGTACAGCTCTGGGTGTAGATAACTAAAGTGTCAGTAGAAGTGGCAGTTAGGATGAAAGCAACATAAATAAGAAGTAAGTTAGGATGAAAGCAGCATATTGTGTGTCCAGGAATAATACCGAAAAGCTTATAAAATAAATTAAAAATAATCTGTTTCAAAAAGATGAGGAAACACAGACACTCAGTTAATCCATACTTAAGGAAGGAGCAAACACAAGAAAGGAAAGGAAGCCTACAGGAACTATGCAATGAAAAGTTTGCAAATGAGAGTGACAACAAAAACAACTAATGGTATGCTGTGGGTGGGTTGTAATCCCATTGAATTTGTTGCGTTCTAATCTAGGACCCTGATCTACCCTATGACCTTTGTGCCCCTATACAGCTATAATCCATTTATTTCCCTATAATGGCATAAATGGCATAAACTCGTCTCTGGCCTCACACGATCAAAGCCACATTCCTGTGCAGCTTCCTCTGCAGCTCATTAGTGAATGACACATCAGAAGCCACTGTCTGAGATTGCTAGATTAACACTCCGAGTTCTTCAACAAGATAAAAACTCAGCAAACCTGGAAATCCCCGCTTGCTGTGTTTTGATTAGTAATAGAACTCTAATGAGCAACTGATAGGCGATCACTTCCTAGTGACATCTTTATTGACGTCTTATGTCCAGCAAACTTACGTCAAGCAAGGCACCTTTCAGGTATAAATATTACCAACGTTGCCTTAGCCTGTTGCCCGTTGTTAGCTGTGGTTCGTTGAAGCTAGCTGCCTGTTGCACGTAGCCCGAAGCTGCTGTTATGCTGATGATACCATAGCTGCTATCGCTACTGCTATCGCTGCTAACTAGCGAACGATGGTGTGGTGAACTCAGGAGCTGAACAGCCGTCCCCTGCAAGAGCCCAGCAGATGCAAGCTGCCCGCGGAAGCTGCCCCCCCTCCTCCTCCTCGACGCGCTGAGAAGAGACGCTGTCTTTCTCCTGCAGAGAAATCCAGCTCCGGCGTTTCTGGTCTACCCTTGCGGGTGACTGGGATATCGAGTCCTGAGGGAGATACCAGACCTCCATCATTATATTCCAGAGGTATGGTGTTGACTAAACCCTTAGAAGAGAATTCTTGAAGCAAACCTTGGCAAAACCAACTTAAACTAAAGCTACTTACTTACTCCCCTCCCACGTATTAGGCTTAGGTCAGGTACACTGGGGTAGGCGTAGTTAGAAGCACCAGTTGAGTATTTTAGCCTAATGTATATATGAATGTATATATGTTTTATTCATTTTAAACCATTGTATGGCTAAGAAACCATATCAATGCTTTTACAGTATTATCTAGCAATACTTATCTTACTGTACGTACTTTTTATAATAACAAGTCTTGCAATTGTGGCAATTCATTTCTCTTGTACGAGAAGAAAGACTGTTCAATAAATGTTACCCTTTATTGACAACGCCTGTCTCTCTATTCTCTACATATTGTGAAAGTAATCTGCACCAACCTGACTGAGTAAAATAACTGTCTATTGTTTCACACGACCCTAGAGATTGACTCTTGATCTGAGGAGCAAAGTTGTCATGTTGCACGGTTGTTGCAAAACTGAGGGGCATATTATCAAGCCTGTGCGCTAAAATTATCGCCGCTTTATCGGCCGAAAACGGCCGATAAAGCGGCGATAATGGGCTTGATAATATGCTCTATGGAATTCCAATCGAAGCACATGTTAGATGTGAAGACATCTAACATGGGCTTCGATTGGAATTCCACAGAGCATATTATCAAGCCCATTATCGCCGCTTTATCGGCCGTTTTCGGCCGATAAAGCGGCGATAATTTTAGCGCACAGGCTTGATAATATGCCCCCTAATCCCTTCTTGGCTGTGCCAGGGAAGCTGATCACTTCCTATTCAGTCAAGAAAGTTTCCAGTGACCTCTGAGCTAGTTGGTAACAAACCCAATTAAGTTTAGCATAGTCAGTAGAGGCCTGGAAGATCCGCACTTCTACGTCGATACTACTGTTTATGTTATTCCAATGCGCAGGGCCTATTGGGAAAATAGGAACTACACTACATGGCGCCCAACGTTTGGTAAGGCGATAAACTAACGCAAGACGTTAGAGTAACTCAGTCGTGCATATTTCACACAGACCCCTTTCTCCCGTAAATACTCCAATAGACGTCTGGAGTGGGTGAAAGGTTAAAATCCGCCCGAACTCAGTAGGAAGAGATTCCTATGTAAAGCTCTGGTTTATTCAACGTTGAAGGATACAGTGTTCCAAAATATTGTGCACCTAATCTTTGTCTCCTTGGAGACCTGCTCTGCAAAAACTTTTCTGACAATAAAATGTCAGACTTAGAAAACGGAACCACTGGGGGCGCAGCAGATGCGACTCAGCAGGGTCCCGACGATACGGTACCGGGTGCAATAATCATCCCGGCACACTTAAGAAAATCTATAACGTTAAAACTTATAGAAAACGGACTGACACCACAAGGTGGTACAGTAATTTTCGTGATAGAGGCACACGAATATCGGCAGACAGAGGTATTCTATTCATGGATAAACTTTCCAGTGGCAAACGCTAGAACAAAAGAGTTTCACTATTACAAAATAGAGAAACCACCGGAAGAGTACGCTCCTTTCGAGGAGACTGAAATCCCACTAAAATTCCAAGAGCACCTGCTCTGGTTTAATGGCGCCCTAAAACATAATGATCATATTACCAGGCTCGGTCCACTAGGAAGACCAGGAGCAACGTGGCCGGTTCTAGCCAGCTACACACCACATCCAGACATTGCAAAAATGTCTAGAGAAGAGCTGATAGTACAGCTAAAAACATTAATTAAAATACATAGGCAATTAGTCCAATATGTAATGCGGACTGCAACAGTCCAACCAGCTGTTAATGTACCACAGCTGACCCCTCATCAGGGGAACACTAATAAAATTACACCACAGAACATACAGTCATGTCTTGGTAAAACACCCGTAAAACGGGAACAAATTCCTTTCTGGTTAGCACAGAAAACCACTCAAATAGAGGCAGTATTTCCGGATACTACCCCTATTGAGAAACACAGAATCTTGACAATCTGCCTTCCTATGGGAATCGCACCACACGTGGAGGATTGTGACACTTGGGGTACAGTCTTTGCTTCCATTTACACAAAAACACACGGTGTTCCGTCCATGGCGGTAATACCGGATGTGCTAAAACAGATTCAGAATGAATACGGTCCAGAGCCCGCTTTAACTCTTGGTATGAAATTACTGAAAGACTTCAAGCAGGTCTCGGCTATATTATTAGCCAATATAAAGGGAGAAGCAGCATCTGTGGCGATCCGCCAGAAGTTGAAGGAAACAGATATAACAGATCAGCCAGTTGAGCTTGCCAGAATCATAGAGAAATGCTATGAAGAATTAGGTAGAGACAGCTTGGGTGGAAAACCAGTAAAGCCCCAACTGCTCGAAAATCCTGAAAAATTATTTATTAAAAATAATTCAAACACTCCTAAAAAGAGCTGGGATGGAAATAAACAATCCACTCCCAAGGAAAAAGTTTTCCAGGCCAGAGGAAGGTCTCCTCGACGGAGGGAAAGCACTCCGACTCGAGAACACCAGTCTCCCCAGAGGGAGCCCTCTGAGAAAAGATATAACCTTAGAAATAGGGATAATCTGAAAAAACCTGATAGATATCAAAGTATTGATACACGTCCCTCTCGATCTTTTTCGCAGAAATCGGAAAGAAGAGGACGGTCAGACCCAGGAGAGCACACCAAGTCCAAAGACAAGGAACCTGCTCAGAGTAAAAAATCTCAATTTCCGAAAAAGAAGGTAGCCAGTATTAGAGTAATCAACCATGCCGAGAATACTGAGGACACAGTTGAAAAACGGGGAGTGGGCACAGACAATGTTAGACAGTGCAGCAGAAATCAGTATAGCCCGCAAGATCTTGATGAGTCATCTGGAGACAGTGGACACGAATGAATACATTCAGGTTGAAACTGCCGACACCAGACTTAGCGAGCCCCATAAGATATACGAAATAACACTTCGTATAGAGGGTGATAAGACTAGGAAAATAAGTGGTCTATTTTGGGATAAACTCTCAAAAGGCTATGATATTCTGTTAGCTGAAAAAGATTGGCCCCCAGAGTTAGTCAGGGAGTGCCCTCGTGGCGAAGAAATTATTATGCCTGCCTTCTCGAATCACATTCCGATTCCCAAAAAATATACATTTGCAAGGAAATGGGCAGTAGCCCAGGCACCGGCATTATATAAAAATCATGTAGGATGGGATGAGGACTCACCTCCTCACAAAATCCAATTAAAAAGTGAACCAACTGCCCAACGGCAGTATCCCATTAAGCAAGAAGCTAAAAAACAAGTCAGGGAGATCTTAGATCAACTGAATACCAGGGGGTGATTGAAACATGCACCTCTCAAATGAACAATCCTTTGTTTCCTGTCTCCAAGCCAGACAATTCATATCGTCTAGTTTTGGACTACAGACACCTTAATGCATGTTGCAAAACATTTGCAGTACAAAACTCGCATAGTGCAGCCCTAATGAATAACATAGTTAGGAAAAAATATAAAACAACATTAGACATATCTAATGGTTTCTTTTGTCAAAACATTGCACCAGAAAGCAGATATTTGACTGCTTTCTCAGCATTTGGGTCGCAGAAAAATTTCTGACTCCCACAGGGGTTCAAGAACAGCCCAGGACTATTCTCAGCTAGGGTAACAGAGTTACTACAAATGTATGATGATGAGGCATTATCTTACGTAGATGATATCTATCTCACCGACGACGACTTGGATACTCACTTGAAAAGAGTGAACACCATTATACTTGGGTTCGCAGCAGAGGGTTACAAATTCAACTTTAAAAAGTCTCGAATTGCCCATCTGACAGTACTATTCTTAGGGTACGAATTATCAAGTGAAGGAAAAAGCCTAGCGAACAACTTCTTAGAGAAGTGCGCTGTACTCCAAGCTCCAAAAACGCTGAAGAATTTACAATCCATTCTAGGTTTTCTGAATTTCGGAAGAACTTACATTCTAAATTACGCAGAGAGGGTTAAACCTCTCTACGAACTAATTAAACCTGGTTTTAAACAAATCAATTGGACTCAAAAACACACAGAAATTTTGAGATCACTGCAAACAGACATGTTAGCAAAAACAAAATTAGATACACGTGACAACACACGCAATCTTGTAATCCGAGTCATCCCAGGAAGATGCGGATTCACGTACCTGACCTCTAATGAGGGAGAAACGGTACCAATAACTTACAAATCTCACTTGTACACACAAGCAGAAAAAACATTCAGTCACACAGAAAGAACTGTGAAAGCAGTGCAAATTGCATTAGCAAATGAACGAGAACTAGCACACGGCAAACGGGTTAATATCCTAAGAGGGGAATCCGCCTTCGAGGCGCTATTCAGCCCAGTAAACCTGCCTAAAGTGTCACTGGGTCCGAAATGGATACAGTGTGTAGATTCTCTAGGAGCGGAAGATATTAAATACCATTTCGCCCCGCAATTCGAAGAACTGAATGATTTAGAATATGAAGAAGAATATCCTCTGCGAATCGAACTTCTGCCTCTCCCACAATACGCCTGTATAATCTATACAGATAGATTTGTACAGCATTTCAACGTAGAGAGCAAATCCTACGATGCAGCATGTGCGATTATTAAAGGTCGCTGGCTGTGCGGTAAATTCAGACCGAAAGTAACAAAAACTGAATCAGTAAGAAACTGTTCGGCTCAGAGAGCTGAAATCAGATCTTTAAAGATGGCGCTTGAAAATGCAGAACGTGAATTCCCGACACTAATCGTGTGCGATTCTCATTTATGCATCAACTCTTACAATAATAAACTGCAGAGCTGGATTGAAAACGATTACAAAGATGACACAGGTGCCACAATAAAGCATAAATTGCTCTGGAAACAGGTAGCTCTTTTACAGAAAGAACTACAAAAGACTCACGAGATACACGCACAGAGTCTTCAACGTGATGGCGTTCACGTTGCAGGGAATTCATTGGCTAATACAGCCACAGCGGAAGCAACTAAACCGGCTTCCGTAGCCACAAAAAAGCGTACAGAAAAATACATAGACGGGGAAACCATGCTGGCAGTAAAAACGACCGTAAAAGGCGACTGTGCAGCACTACCCGTGAACTATCCACTCAATTATGCATACGTAATCGATGCAAACTCCGTTCCTTTTGTTCGAATCCCTGGAGTGGGGGATAGAGTGATTCCAAACACGAACAGGAGAAAGTTATTAATAGCAGACGCACACATGGGTGAAGGTCCAAGGCACATTCAGATGAGGGAATCTCTGACTGAATTGCAATTAGTATACTGGTGGCCGGGGATGAGCGTGCAACATCAGATATATGTAAAGAAGTGTCCGGACTGTGACAGGGATCGCAGTATGAACCGGTCCTGCCTGTTGCACAGTTACCATTTATAGAAAGGGTAAAGATGTCCGCAAGCCATTCAGCGTCCTATTAATCAGTTAAGGCTAAACACACTTAAAAAATGTGGCCTCCAGCGCTCGGCTGACGCTAGAACGGTTATAAAAGATCTGCGAGTCTTTATCGGCACATACGCAATTACCACGTTCCATTCTGACCAGGGTCCTGCTTTCAGCTCTCGAACTTATAAGGAGGCCATGGCCGGCATGGGAATTGGGTTGCGGTATTCTTGTCCGTCGCACCCCGAAGGGAATAGTGTGGTAGAAAGAAAAAACCGAGACATAAAGCGATCTATAACAGCGAAGGTATTAGGTTCAGGCGCTGGGTGGGTCAAACATTTAATAAGTGTCCAGACCAGTCTTAACAATTTGCCAAGGAAATCTCTAAAAGGTTTCAGCCCATACGAACTATTGTTCGGAATTAGAATGACAATTCAGGACTTAGATAGTCAGGTATCAGTGGTACAAGAAAAAACAACAGACTTTGACATCAAAGATCGTTTGGCTGTTTTACAGGAACTGATTGAAACAAGAAAATCCTTAAGCAACATAAAGTTAAAGCAACAGCCAGATACCACTGACGAGGCACCACAAGCAACAGCCCCAGCAAGGCCTGTCTGGATTCCAAAGATTGGGGATCTAGTCAGAGAAAAAATAGCGGTGAAGAAGGAATTTGAGCCTTCTTACAGAAAAGCAGTACCTGTCTTGGCAGTCACGGGAATAAGATCAGTAGTACTACCGCCCCTTGCTGGTAAAAAGGAGAACAGGGTTGTGTCTATTGACCTGGTAAAACCACAAGCATGTGGCCTATAATCAACAGTAGGCCCAGTGGACTCCCGAGAAACAACAGAATACCCAAACTTGCAACAATCCAAGAGGTTCAAACTGAAAGACTAATCACATTCGATCCGCCTGCAGTGCACAGAGAAGGACTATGCAATAATGCCATGGAACTCGTGCCTCTTGAGACACAGATTGAAACAGTTCGTCAAGAAACACCAGTCTACAATAATGTGGCATCAGAAAGTGCTACCGAAAGACAAATTGAAAATCCAATTCCAACAATTAACAGAACTGGCTCTGGTTATTTCATCAACTTCGACAACTTCTCTGAAGATCAAAGTAACCCCGAAGTGATGCCAGAAACAAAAATGACTTTTAAAGAAAATACAACAGAACTCCTTCAACTAATCAAAGAATTATATCTGGATTCACCGTTGATTGAGCATTGGATTATTTCAGGGGTATTCATACTCCTACTATGCCTAATTTTAGTTTTAATTTTAGGAAAGTTTATTACAATTGAATGGACACAGCAAGTCAGAACATCAACCTAGTCCTCAAACCACACAGATCATCCCACGTGAAGAAAAGAGAACTGTCAACAGTAAATGTCACAGCCATTCCAATACCCGGTCGGGTAGTATGGGAGAAAACTGACTATGAGATCTATGGGCCGGTCGAGGTCCTGAAATATCCTCATCAACTGAAGGTTTCCTTAAGTGACTTTGTAAAACCTAGAACATTCTCTGATGATTGGGACTTTAACAGTATTAATGATATGATGTCTGATTTAGTAATGTCAGCTAGATTCACAGAACGTGATTATTTACAAGGTTCATCTAGTTATGAGCAGACATTCTGCTACACACATTATGGTGATCATTATTTGCATAGATCTGCACAGCCTAGAAATGTTTTTAAGTATAATCAATGGGAACATTGTGCTACACCACCTAAAAGCAGTTCTAAAACATTCTTTGAGAAATTCAAGTACTTCTCAGGGTTTAACACCAGTGATGCAGAAACGTTTTATTACAAACTGTTAGATAAAACAGGAATGAAAACAATACTGACAAATTCTAAATTGATATATTCAGAAGCATTTTATGAAAAAATGATGACATTTGGTTTTGATTATTGGAAAAATAACATTGAAACAAAAACCATTTGGGGTACAAAAGATTGGCAGGTACAAGGCCTCGAAGCACTATTCAGAACCTGCATGATACCAGAACAAATGATGTTTTTAAATGACACAATTCATCAAACATCCTGTCTTGGCCTAGCTAAGATCAAAGACCTTAGCACACCGTCTATTCCGAAGCCAATACCTGATAATGCAACAACAGATATTGAGATAGACGTAACTAAAATTTTACATTTTAACAGAACACATCCTGATTGGAAAAAGTGGTTAATCTGGCCTACTGACACAAACAACTGTCAATATAGATTCCTGAACAAAACACAGGGGTTAAAAATGACCAGACAAGACCCTAGATACTCCCAGAGACAACATCCAGGGATAGTAACAACATACAGTGTAGGGAAACTCTGCCTCGAATGGCTAGGATCATCCACACTGGCTGAAATTAAGCAACACTTGTCTTTACTTAAAGATGGTGCTGATTTGCGCGATTTCATTCTTGGACCACGCAAACAGCGTCAAAAGCGTTTCATAGTGACCAGTATCTATGCTGCATACAACGAGGCTTGGAAAGTCACACAAATTGAAACAGCAGAAAAAATACGAGAAATTGATCGTATTAATTTGGAAAAATCACTTTCTGTAGTGGACAATGGGTTAATGACTCTGTCCTCCAGAATATATTTGTTGGACAATATTGTATCTTCTACCTTTGACATAATAGACAGAGACTTGCTAATGTTACAGCATGGCCAATCTCAATTACGTTCTATTGTACAATTAGCCTGGACGCTGCAAAATCTTCGTTCAGGCTATGTGCCTTGGCGTTTAATCAACACAACGTCATTGTTTTCCATTTTTAACCTTACTGATAAACAAATCAGTTTGGCACAGAAAGGAGCAGACTATACAATCCTGAGCATCGAAAAACTTGAGAGATTACCATTGACAATGTCAGAGAGTCCTGTCATTAAATGGATAATACACGGAATTATCACTATTCCGATAACAACTTTCCGATTTAAAAAATGCCTTGAATGCATACCTACTGGCCAGTATGAACGATTAGGTAAAGGATATGTTAAATCAGAATGGAAATTACCATACACACATTCATGCTACAGTGACAGCGACAAAAATGTTTGAGGAGTGGTGAGTGTGTACTCCATAGAAAATCACAAGAGTTCTTATCAGGATTAATATCCGTTCTTTCAAGTTGTCATACAGAGGACAGAACTATTTCTGATTGCAATAGGATATCTTTATTATTATTTGTAGAGCGTGGACAGCCGACACGTGTTTCGCCCCCTCTTGGCGATTTGCGCCGGGGCTTTCTCAATGCTAATTTTACATTTATGGCGTAAAATATTTTGATTTCCAATTTTTGCAGTGTCCAAAATACAGTAAGTTCAATTTTCCAGAAGCAGGAATACTTTTGTTAGGCTATTGCCGTATTAGGTCTCTGCTCCTAGTCCTCCATCGTCACGGTAGTACTCGGGTTGAATCCCAGGGTTTCAAAAATGTATTTCTTAGTGGTGAAAACTGTAAACATTCACTAAGCGGTATACTTTTGTGCCAAGGTATTAATTTACACGGAGCTTGTGATGGAAATTCTAACAACCTTTCATGCCACCAGCTTGTCACACCTGCAACTCAGATAGAGCCCTTCTTTATGCAACTCGCGAATGGGAGTTACATTCTAAGAACGGATCACAGATGTTGTGGCCTTGTTCCAGGGAAAAGTTATCTAGTAAGAGTAACATCCATGGTCAAATGCTGTATGCAAGCATTGTTCCCGAGCGGGCCTGGAGACACAGAGACTCCCATCTGGCCTCGTCTGAATCTCTATTCTATACGAATTGATACTTTAAGCAAAATGAAGTCTGTGCTTTTACAGACAACAGTGCCCATCACGTCATCAAAAGAGACGTATGATCTCCTAGTTGCAAGGACAGCTACGGAGGTTCATGACCTTTTATCAACAAATTGCCCCGTGCATTTCGTAGAAATGTTGAGCCAACTCCTTAACATGTCTAGTGCCACAGGCATCCCAGGCATATTTAAGACGATTTTTACGGGACTGCTAACACCATTTCAAGAAATTCTGGGAATCGTTCCAAATTTTGTCCACTCTGTTTTTGGCGGCATACCCCTATTTTTGGGACTTGTAGCAGGCATTCTATTTTTGACCGTCCTGCTCCGATATGGCAAGCCACAGCTCAGACATGACTCCTATGGGAATGGAAGAAACAATCCTAGCAATGCGCTACCGGGACAGAATAACTAGAGTCCTTGGATTGGCCAGGCTGAGAGATCTAAACACGACCTGGTTCCTTTCATTCAGACCTATATGGCAGAACTGTATCTTACCGGTACTTCGATGTATGCTATGCGGAGATGAATGCGTGTTGGACATCTGTCTTTCACTTTTATCAGCAGTACCAATGGATATCGATACTTTGCTAAGTCCGATAAAGGCTCACTCATTGTGTTGCCCCCAGCGGCTACCAATCCTGATGACGGCATTCGTTGAGACTCCTGTGCTACGACTAGGTGGTAACAGTGGAGCGAGTGACAAAAGCAACATCACCCAGGTACGACCTTCTGTGAGCACTGCTGATCCCGACTTTAATGACAGCAATCATTCTCACACCTGCCAAGTTACAGCACTATCGAATTTGGTTGAACTGTCACCTGATTTTGTAGACAAATTCTTTGAGAGCCTGTCTGATGTGATGTTCTCACCCGAACAGAAGCAATAACTTTAGAGAAGCATTCCGACACACAGCGTTCCCATGAACTCTGAATTCGGCCTTCAGTTTTGAACAACAAAAACTGCTAAAAGCGTTGGAACTCTATTTTCCCCGTTCAAGCAATAATTCTTTTGAATTGAACACTTTTTAATATTCACCTTTTTCTGGCACGAAAAATTCTTTGCTTAAAGTAAAACTATTCTTAGAGAGCAGAAGCTTCAACTTCTATTTCTACACACATCTAGAGACATAGCTACTTTGCACCAGCCTCTAGCACATGTTATTGCAATGCATTTATATGTGATGAAATTATCTCGCCCTTCTTCTGTTTCAGAGATATTTCATGTGTAATTCTTTTGCATAATCGTTCATTGATATCATATGCTATAATTTTTGAATGATTTCTATGCTTCAAAAACGTACAGTACCTACATTTTCACATATTACAAATACGCCTATTTCAAATGCATATATGTATTTTGGGGTGGGCAATGTTACACATGCATCTTATTACTCTAGTTTTAGTAATTTGATGGACATGAATTCGTGGAGTGGGTGTTGCGTTCTAATCTAGGACCCTGATCTACCCTATGACCTTTGTGCCCCTATACAGCTATAATCCATTTATTTCCCTGTAATGGCATAAATGGCATAAACTCGTCTCTGGCCTCACACGATCAGAGCCACATTCCTGTGCAGCTTCCTCTGCAGCTCATTAGTGAATGACTCATCAGAAGCCACTATCTGAGATTCCTAGATTAACACTCCGAGTTCTTCAACAAGATAAAAACTCAGCAAACCTGGAAATCCCCGCTTGCTGTGTTTTGATTAGTAATAGAACTCTAATGAGCAACTGATAGGCGATCACTTCCTAGTGACATCTTTATTGACGTCTTATGTCCAGCAAACTTACGTCAAACAAGGCACCTTTCAGGTATAAATATTACCAACGTTGCCTTAGCCTGTTGCCCGTTGTTAGCTGTGGTTCGTTGAAGCTAGCTGCCTGTTGCAATTAGCCCGAAGCTGCTGTTATGCTGATGATACCATAGCTGCTATCGCTACTGCTATCGCTGCTAACTAGCGAACGATGGTGTGGTGAACTCAGGAGCTGAACAGCCGTCCCCTGCAAGAGCCCAGCTGATGCAAGCTGCCCGGGGACGCTGTCCCCCCTCCTCCTCCTCGACGCGCTGAGAAGAGACGCTGTCTTTCTCCTGCAGAGAAATCCAGCTCTGGCTTTTCTGGTCTACCCTTGCGGGTGACTGGGATATCGAGTCCTGAGGGAGATACCAGACCTCCATCATTCTATTCCAGAGGTATGGTGTTGACTAAACCCTTAGAAGAGAATTCTTGAAGCAAACCGTGGCAAAACCAACTTAAACTAAAGCTACTTACTTACTCCCCTCCCACGTATTAGGCTTAGGTCAGGTACACTGGGGTAGGCGTAGTTAGAAGCACCAGTTGAGTATTTTAGCCTAATGTATATATGAATGTATATATGTTTTATTCATTTTAAACCATTGTATGGCTAAGAAACCATATCAATGCTTTTACAGTATTATCTAGCAATACTTATCTTACTGTACGTACTTTTTATAATAACAAGTCTTGCAATTGTGGCAATTCATTTCTCTTGTACGAGAAGAAAGACCGTTCAATAAATGTTACCCTTTATTGACAACGCCCGTCTCTCTATTCTCTACATATTGTGAAAGTAATCTGCACCAACCTGACTGAGTAAAATAACTGTCTATTGTTTCACACGACTCTAGAGATTGACTCTTGATCTGAGGAGCAAAGTTGTCATGTTGCACGGTTGTTGGAAAACTGAATCCCTTCTTGGCTGTGCCAGGGAAGCTGATCACTTCCTATTCAGTCAAGAAAGTTTCCAGTGACCTCTGAGCTAGTTGGTAACAAACCCAATTAAGTTTAGCATAGTCAGTAGAGGCCTGGAAGATCCGCACTTCTACGTCGATACTACTGTTTATGTTATTCCAATGCGCAGGGCCTATTGGGAAAATAGGAACTACACTACAAATTGTAAACACTGAGTCTCACAGCACAGGGCATGTGCTTTGGAGGCTTGACCTAAAAAACGGCTGAGCAAAATGACACAGAATTCGGCAGAATGATAGAGCTTTATTCAGCATACTTTTTGTGATTTGTCATAAATCCCTATTTTTGAGAAATTAAAGTTAAACATATATTGATATCTGGACGGTTGGTTCTACCGATCCAACGGCTTACTAGCAACAGGTACTCCAATACCATATACTCACCTGGGTCCATAAACACACACACACTCTAGTAATGACCACTGGATTCTAAGTTTATTGTTTTCTGAAATTTCAAGATTAGTCACCTCTTATTCTCAACTAATCTTTCACTGATCAAAAAGTTCTTTCCTCTGGTCAATGGACCATTAGTTGAACTAGTTAATGGTGAAATGACATGAATTATTTCTCCTTTGCAATGAAATAACCACAGACCCGGGAAAGGTTTAAATCTTTAAATTAATTTCATGTGAAACATTTCTTACAGTACAGTCTCCGTAACTCATGGGAAGCAAGTTTCAAATTAATCAATCATCAAACACATACTTCATAGATTTGCTATGACTCCTGCTCAGAAGGGAGAGGATAGAAAGGAAAGCACATCTGCACAGACACGAAAGTATAGTTCCCAAGGATGGTGTGAAAACCAGCCCCCTGGTCAAGGAGCTGGGAAGGGTCCCCGGGGAAAGATCAGGCTACAAAGGCTTCTGAACAGGAATCAGGACAGCATAGTTGACCTCTCTACCACTGACGCTTGCGTAGCACCCCTCTCTGACACTCTCTTCCTCCTCGAGATTCTTCTGCGATCTTCTGCCAAGACCTGGAACTCACTCCCCACCCACCTCCGCCTTACTCAGAACCACATCTCCTTCAGAAAAGAACTTAAAACCTGGCTATTCGACAAATAATGAACCCCTTCCCCTAGCGCCTTGAGACCCTCTGGGTGAGTAGTGCACTATACAAATGCACGAACTTGAACTTGAACTTGTAATTAATTTAAGATGAAGTGGCTCTGCATTCAATTCTTCATTAGCATCTCTCGGACAGCATCCCGGTCTCATGCTCTCCTCCGTCTCTGCGTCTAACTAACTAACTAAGACTACCTCAGTTATACCCTACAATATTCATGCACCTCCCATTAATGTTTCAATATCGTAAAATTGCTAACTCTGATTGGACAGGCATGGGGGGATGATCATCACCCTATGCTTATTTTTCAATTTAGTCTTTCAGTCCATTGTTAAAAGATCCCACCCCTTAATTTTTATTCATAAAACTTTATTCCCACCCGTATTCACATCATATTAGAAACAAAAGTATAAACTTGATGTGTTCCCATTCATTTCAGGGGTCTTCAAACTGGTTCCCAGGGTATGTATCCTTTGCGACCTTGGACTGTGTACAAGAGTCACATAACTTCTTCCGGCTTATTCACATCATGCATGCGCGGTGATCAGGTGGGTTATAGTCTCTGGATTCGTACAAGAGGCCCAAATGCATACTAATAAGAAAGTAAAAAAGACAAATATTAATTTCAAAATATAATGGTTCCATTGTATACTACCTAACCTAGCTCTATTCTAATCCCATTCATTTATTAATGCTCTACCCACATTAGCATTAGTAAAATAGCTCATGTTAGTTTCAGCAAAGCAGATGCAGAGCATGTGATTTCTCAAGCAGCCATTTTAATAGCGTTTGCTCATGCCAAGAAATTCCCTAGAGACAGCTCGTCATACTGCATAGATGCAGCTGACGCATGCGCAATAAAGATTTCCTGTTAGCAGCATTTTAGAACTTCGCTCGAGTTACTTATTAGTAACAAGCATTTGCAATGCAATAGGTCTCGCCTTAGGAAAGTTGGAGCTATTGGTATGGTAAATGACAATTTTTTTATTTATGTGGTTTTTTTTTTTAAATAACGTAATTAATAGCTTTGTCATTTACAATGCCAATAGTTATAACTTTCACAAATGTGACATCTATAGCATTGGTAATGCAACATGTTTTGTATTTACGTGACTTACATGTGTTGATATTACAAATAAAAATGGCTTTTATTTCTTTTTAATAATTAATACTTAAAAGTGATTCTAATTTATAATGGCAATAGCTTAAACTTTTGTAAATAACTTTTGTGAATATTATGTTCAGTGTATTTTATTGTGACGAAAATCCAAGAACAGAAGTGAAATATTAACATCTTTTTGTGACATTTGTAATAAAGCTTGAAACATTGAGAGAACATATTTGAACCAGTGATGCTGTGGTGGTGCTGCGTGATGCAGTGGTTGCGCTGAGTGATGCAGTGGTTGCGCGGAAAGTAAAGTGTGCCATACTGCGAATTCTACAATAGTTAATTGTGGATGCGTTAACAATTGATGTGTGCACTGATGGCTGGTGGTGTGTGTGCCTGTAGAAATAGTGCACTGATGGCTGGTGGTGTGTGTGCGTGGTGGAAGTGTGCACTGACGGTTGGTGGTGTGTGTGCCTGGTGGAAGTGTGCACTGACGGCTGGTATTGTGTGTGCTTGGTGAAAGCGTGCACTGACAGCTGGTGGTGTGTGCCTGGCTAAAGCGTGCACTGACGACTGGTGGTGTGTGTGTTGGTGAAAGCGTGCACTGACGGATGGTGGTGTGTGCCTGATGGAAGCGTGCAGTGACGGCTGGTGGTGTGTGCCTGGTGAAAGCGTGCACTGACGGCTGGTGGTGTGTGCCTGGTGAAAGTGTGCACTGACGGCTGGTGGTGTGTGTGTGTGTGTGCTTGATGAAAGCGTGTACTGACAGCTGGTGGTGTGTGCCTGGTGGAAGCGTGCACTGAAGGCTGGTGGTGTGTGCCTGGTGGAAGCGTGCACTGACGGCTGGTGGTGTGTGCCTGGTGAAAGCGTGCACTGACGGCTGGTGGTGTGTGTGTGTGTGCTTGATGAAAGCGTGCACTGACAGCTGGTGGTGTGTGCCTGGTGGAAGCGTGCACTGAAAGCTGGTGCTGTTTGTGCCCGGTGAAAGTGTGCACTGACGGCTGGTGGTGTGTGTGTTTGTGCCAGGTGAAATCATGCACTGACGTCTGGTGGTGTGTGTGTGGTGGAAGCGTGCACTGACGGCTGGTGGTGTGTGTGCCTGGTGGAAGTGTGCACTGACGGCTGGTATTGTGTGTGCTTGGTGAAAGCGTGCACTGACAGCTGATGGTGTGTGCCTGGCTAAAGTGTGCACTGACGGCTGGTGGTGTGTGTGTGTTTGGTGAAAGCGTGCACTGACGGATGGTGGTGTGTGCCTGATGAAAGCGTGCAGTGACGGCTGGTGGTGTGTGCCTGGTGAAAGCGTGCACTGACGGATGGTGGTGTGTGCCTGGTGAAAGTGTGCACTGACGGCTGGTGGTGTGTGTGTGTGTGTGCTTGATGAAAGCGTGCACTGACAGCTGGTGGTGTTTGCCTGGTGGAAGCATGCACTGAAGGCTGGTGCTGTTTGTGCCCGGTGAAAGTGTGCACTGACGGCTGGTGGTGTGTGTGTGTGTGTGCCAGGTGAAATCATGCACTGACGTCTGGTGGTGTGTGTGTGGTGGAAGCGTGCACTGACGGCTGGTGGTGTTTGTGTCCGGTGAAAGCGCGCACGGACGGCTGGTTGTGCCTGTGCCTGGTGAGTGTGCACTGACGGCCAATGGTGTGTATCCCTGGTGAAAGCGTGCACTGACGGCTGGTGGTGTGTGCGTCTGGAAGCATGCACTGAAGGCTGGTGGTGTGTGTGCCTGGTGGAAAAGTGTGCACTGACATGTTTAGAAGTAAAGTGCACCATACTGCGATTGCTACAATAGTAAATTGGGGATGCGTTAACAATTGATGCGTGCACTGATGCCTGTTGGTGTGTGTGCCTGGTGGAAGTGTGCAATGCCAGCTGGTGGTGTGTGTGCTTGGTGGAAGCGTGCACTGACGGCTGGTGGTGTGTGTGCCTGGTGGAAGCGTGCACTGACGGCTGGTGGTGTGTGTGCCTGGTGCTCGCTTCAAGTGTGTGCTTTGAACGAGCCCCAAAGAACACTCCGGGGGGAGGGTGGATTACAGGACCTCAGCAAAATGCAATTCAAATGTACTTTATTAGTCATAGCAAGTCAACTGGGACAATTCCAAGAACACGCACTAGTCAATATTACAGATTTATGTATGCGATTTTATATAGCGCCTGCACTACCAGAGGCGTCAGAGCGCTCTACATTGGAGCGAGGAGTGCTACATGAGAAGGTTTAAAGTAACAAGGTAGTAAGGAACCACATTTATGGCTACTACGGTTATTCGAGGTGAGAGTTACATATTTACAGATTACAAATTCAGGTGGCACGTAGCCTGCCCCAAGGGGAGAACCACCATGACTGACAGACGCCCCTGCTAGGATGCTATTCAGCAACGGAACCCGAGCTGAGTAGAGTTTGGGGTAAATTTGCGGCTAGGCGTAGAGTTTAGTGTGAACTTGACTTAATTTTAGCAAGGCTCGTCATACTTCAGCGTAAGTGCTCCCAGCCCTCACGTTGATAAGAAAGCGGTGGAACTGGGAAATGGGAAATACCCCCCGTTCTTCTTTAATGTTTACTGACGATCCCCCGCTGAGGAGACTGGCATAAGGCCTGTCCCACCCAGTCGACCCGCCATGGGAAGTATGTTTATCAGGCAGTGTCTGCTCAGCGACCGGCACAGGAAGTTCACAGGAGGTGCGGAGGGCGCGGGCGAGCTTTGCCAAGATTCCCTGGAGACTGCCCGAGAAGGAGTGACTGTCAGTGGGCTTGGAGCAGATTTGACATTAGGTTTGGGTGTGCTCCTGTTCCAGTATTTGAAATGGAAATACAGAAGTTTAGGTACTCACTGTCCCAGAATACCCGCGGGATACTGCGAAGTGACGGTAATATTCCCCTGCATCTCTGCTGAGAAGGGCAGGTGCTCCCCCTTCATAAGTAAAGTGCAGAAACTCTGTATCCAACTGTACCTGCCCATTTAAAGTGCACATCAGCTCCGAGCGGGAGCCGCTGCATGGGGTGCACCCCGTGCGAACCATGCAGACTTTGGTGCCCCCACCCCCTGACCGCAAAAATACACAGATCCTAAGCTATGAAGAGGAGCAGAGAATAGGACAACTGAAAGGGCAGATCTCGGGTAAAGACACCGCAGATATGCCCACAGGAGACAGACCTGAGGTCAGATACACAGGACAGGGCAACAGAGAAGGAAGGAGGGCAGCCACATTGGGCATGAGGGCACATACAACGGGAGTGATACAGCATGGTGGCGAGGGCACCCTCATGGTATAGGAAGAGGGTAGCATCAGGAGTTGCAACAAAAGCTGAAAGGGCACAGGAATGGAAGCATAGAAATCCTGAGACAGACCAGGGGGCAGTTTCGGGCGAGGAAAGGGGCAGCCTTGGCCGCCACCCTGAAGTTTCTGCTGATACCATGTGCCGTGCCAGGGCGCCTGCTGCCAGAGAGCTCTCGAGTCACAGGTGAGGAGTTTGCCAAGTCCGCACACTGTTGCATGCACTGATAGGGAGGGGCTCACCCACGCCACGGGCCTCTACATGAACACTTTCACCCTTAAACTACAGATGCATCCTGTGCCCGTGCACCCCTTAGCTTTGCAGAGGCACAGTTAGCACTGCAGGGGCACTGTTGGCAGTACAGGGGTAGACGACGTCCCATGTCACCGGTTCTCTGCTGCAACAGAGCATCAACCAAAAT
Organism: Lissotriton vulgaris; assembly: GCF_964263255.1. Taxonomy (NCBI): domain Eukaryota; kingdom Metazoa; phylum Chordata; class Amphibia; order Caudata; family Salamandridae; genus Lissotriton; species Lissotriton vulgaris. The sequence goes on along the minus strand of NC_141695.1, from coordinate 1,569,198,514 downwards.
CACAACAAGGGGGCTGCCCGCCCCCCAGCACCAAGATCTGTCCCATCCGCAGCTCTCCTTACCTGTGTAAGTCTCGCCTTCCCGCACCGCAGTCACAAGTCACAAGCAAAGTCCCGAGGATGGCAGCGAGCGCCCGCGCCATGGCTGCTGCCGGACTGGCGGCGGCGAGAGGCGCCCCTGCACCCCGTTGTTCCAGCCGCGCGTCCGCCCGATGCTCCTGCTCCCTTCCGGCTGCCCGCGTGCCCCCCGCACAACTCCTTGCTCCGCCAGCAACTCTTTGCCCGCGAGCCCGTCTTGCGCTCCAGCAGCCTCCAAGCTCAGGCGGCCGCGCCGCTGACGTCAGCCGCGCGCGAGCTCTTCTACCACACCGGGCCACTAGAGGGCGCATGACTGCAAGAACTGCTGAAGGCTGGGCGAGCTCCCGCTGGGTGCAGAGCGCGCGCAGCTCTAACTGTACAGGAGGCGCAGCGTTAGGGAGCCCGGGGGCTTCGTCAGTGTTACAGGGGTGTCGGAACGCCCGGCACTCCACATCAACAACTACCAGACGCGTTGACGCCTGCCCCTTGAAAGCGAAACTCACTATGAAGCAAGCGCCCGGCCCACGGTAAATCAGAAGGAGGCGTGCTCGCGACAGGCTGGGGAGCACGCGCACACGTTCCAGGCAGCGAGGGAGGCGTGGCGCGCACCATGGATCTCGTCCCCTGAAGGTATGGCAGATCTCCTGATGCATGGGGCGGGGGTGTGTGTCTGTGGGGGGGTAGGGGGCAGCGGCGTGTGTATGCGTGCGTGTCTGTATGTGTGTGTCTGTTTAAGGGGGGGTGCGTGTGTGTATGCAGTGTGTGTGTGTGCCTGTGTATGTGCGCATGCGTGAGTGTGGCTTTGTTTGCGAATGGGAATGAAAGGCACGGCGACGTGCGCGGTCCCGAGGTGAAATCTCCTCTGTCCACATTCCCCCAAAAGTGACAACATAAGCTGTCTCGCCCTAGACGCAAAAGCTTTGCTTTTGCTTCGTCTAGGCGAGACCTAACAAGCAAAGTCCCGAGGATGGCAGCGAGCGCCCGCGCCATGGCTGCTGCCGGACTGGCGGCGGCGGGAGGCGCCCCTGCACCCTGTTGTTCCAGCCGCGCGTCCGCCCGATGCTCCTGCTCCCTTCCGGCTGCCCGCGTGCCCCCCCGCACAACTCCTTGCTCTGCCAGCAACTCTTTGCCCGCGCGCCTGTCTCGCACTCCAGCAGCCTCCAAGCTCAGGCGGCCGCGCCGCTGACGTCAGCCGCGCGCGAGCTCTTCTACCACACCGGGCCACTAGAGGGCGCATGACTGCAAGAACTGCTGAAGGCTGGGCGAGCTCCCGCTGGGTGCAGAGCGCGCGCAGCTCTAACTGTACAGGAGGCGCAGCGTTAGGGAGCCCGGGGGCTTCGTCAGTGTTACAGGGGTGTCGGAACGCCCGGCACTCCATATCAACAACTACCAGACGCGTTGACGCCTGCTCCTTGAAAGCGAAACTCACTATGAAGCATGCGCCCGGCCCACGGTAAATCAGAAGGAGGCGTGCTCGCGACAGGCTGGGGAGCACGCGCATACGTTCCAGGCAGCGAGGGAGGCATGGCGCGCACCATGGATCTCGTCCCCTGAAGGTATGGCAGATCTCCCGATGCATGGGGCGGGGGGGGGGTGTCTGTGGGGGTTAGGGGGCAGCGGCATGTGTATGCGTGCGTGTCTGTATGTGTGTGTCTGTTTAAGGGGGGGTGCGTGTGTGTATGCAGTGTGTGTGTGTGCCTGTGTATGTGCGCATGCGTGAGTGTGGCTTTGTTTGCGAATGGGAATGAAAGGCACGGCGACGTGCGCGGTCCCGAGGTGAAATCTCCTCTGTCCACATTCCCCCAAAAGTGACAACATAAGCTGTCTCGCCCTAGACGCAAAAGCTTCGCTTTTGCTTCGTCTAGGCGAGACCTAAAAAACACGTAGGCAAGCTTCTCTTTTCTTATATGTCAAATGTGGTGCGTATTAATTTAAACAATACACAATTAATACAAGGTTATAAGTTAAATGAGAGGATTGCTTCCGCACAAGTCTCTTTTCTAAGAGTCCTTGCTCCATCAATCCCCTCTCTGATGGTATTTTTGAGCCATCACAAAATCACCCATCCCAACCAGATGCCAACTTTAACATATCTCTTTTTCTTTCCTTTTTTCGTTCTTGTTCTCATCCTTATTCTTCAAATCTTTCATTTCTATCTGACCGTTCCTTTCAGGTGCACGCCCCTCCGTACCCATCCAGCAGGCTCCCCCTTGAATGTGGGGTGCCTCAGGGGTCTGCGCTCAGCCCCACATTGTTTAATGTGTACGTCCGCCCCTGGCCGTGATGGCCCGGGAGCGTAAGATACAACTAATATCATATGCGGACGATACACAACTTAATTTTAATTTCTCCAATAACAATGTGATTGATCAAATGAAGTTCCAAGAAGACATGCTAGCCATATCTAGGTGGCTATCCAACAACTGTCTTCAATTAAACTCCTCCAAAACAGAGGTACTCCTGATTGGCAATGGCACGCAGACTTGGGACGAGCATTGGTGGCCTCCTGCGCTGGGATCAGCTCCTATACCTAAGGAGTTAGTAAAAAATCTGGGAGTGATGCTTGACAACTCGCTCAATCTGGAATCCCATGCCAAAAAAGTGGCGGGCATCTGCTATGGGCGTCTGCGCTCTCTCAGACCCATTTTGGGTTTTTTCGAGCCCCCTACCCGTCAACTCATAGTCCAGGCGTCAGTCCTTTCTCATCTGGACTATTGCAACTCCCTTATGTTAGGCTCCAACACGACCACAATAAACAGGATGCAAAGAGCACAAAATGCTGCTGCCCGTGTCTTGCTTGCTCTACCCAAAACCTGTAACACTTCGCCCTTTCTCCGGCGACTACATTGGTTGCCTATAAAGCAACGCATTCAATTCAAAACCCTCTGTCTTACTCACAAAATCTTGTACAGCGCTGGCCCCCAAACTCTTCAAGGACTATGCTCCTTCTATATTCCTACGCGCGCACTCCGCTCAGCAGATCTTTCTTTAGCACGTACCATTAAGATTCGGAGGAGCAGAGCCAGCGGCCGTTCCTTCAGGTACCTGGCCCCTAAGCTTTGGAACTCCATCCCCCTAAAAGCTCGAGCCACTTCAAATCATCTGCTATTTCGTAAACTTATAAAAACTTGGCTGTTTGCGTCCATCTAACACACCCTCTGTCGCATTAGTTTTAGGTATGTCCGCAAGCGCTGGGACGCCCCGTTGCTGGGGTAGCCATGCGCTATACAAGATTCCATAACATAACATAACTATCATATAATTTTCTTTTAATTTCTTCTAACTGTATCTCTTCATATTTTGTTTTTGTTCCCTTTCCATTTATTTCATATCTACTTCTCAATTTATTTGTGCAACATTTACACCATATTACTATTGTGAAGACTATTATTGTTATACCTACTAATGGAAGAACTACTTGACCTAAGAAACTTTTTCCCAAGTAGGAAAACCGAGTCCTATTGTGGAAATATTCTTTGTTAGTCTCTCCCATACATTATCAACCTCCAGTGATTTCAATTTTTTATGACGTTTTGTAATATTTCTAATGTATCTTCTAATTTCTTTACTTTAATCTGGTATGTTAGTGCAACAATGTTGCACTTTCAGCATTTTACAGACTCCGGCTTCCTTTGCCAATAATATATCCAGCGCAAGTCGATTTTGCATAACCATAGACCTAATTGCAACCATTTCTGTATTATTCAAGAAACCTCCATCAGTATCAGTTGAAAGACGATCAACTACTGTTGACAACTGACAGATTCTATGGGAATTTAGAACGACTCCCACTGAAGGTATCAATGCACTAAATATGTCACATATTATTTCTGAAAAACGAGCTCTCTTTCTTTGTGTTTGTTCATTATGTTTTCATTACTTCCAGTGATTCTTTTTACATGATATATCTTCGGAAATACTATTACGAAGTGGCAACTCCGTACCACCTTGCAGGCAGCTTATAATAAGTTTTATTCCCACACATGTAGTAAACTCCAGGAAATACTGGATCTGTTCCCCCTTTTAGTCCTCAACCTCTCAAATTTAGGAAGTTATGTTCACATTCACTGGAACCAATAAATACATTGTTATAGTCTGTCTTTAATCTATGGAGGCAGGTTTTCTTTGTCTTTACAAAGTCCAGGTACTTCGCAGCATGAGCTTTGCCAGCTGTATAAATTTCCTCTTTCTCAGCCCACGGTGGTATATGGGTTTTCTGTTCTGCAGCTTTCCTTTGGAAATCCTGTCTCCTTTCTTCAACTAAATTCAAAAATTATTTCTCTTCTTCACATAATGAGCATGTTAGGTTATTTATATGTGCTTTCACTATATCTATTGACTTCATTGATAAGAAAAATTCACCCATAAACTGTGCGTCTGGACTACTAAGCACTGGATTCAAATTCTTTCGAATAGGAATATCTGAAAATACTACATCTAAGTTTCAATAATAATATTTAAGTTTTCCTGTTCTATAAAATAAAATTGATATTGTGCTACATGAAATACCATATGTTAAAGGCAAATTATGATTTGTGACTCCTTCTGCTGCTGAAGCTGGTAATTTCATACAAACATAACAATCACTAATCTCCATTGTGTCCACGTATTGAAACAATCACCATTGTACATACATTTAAAGACGTTTCATAATCTGTTACTGTGTGATGTAAGTCTTTCTCATCTGTTGCTTCTAATTCTACTCTATCTCCTTTCATATTATCTGTCTTTTCATTAGTTTCTGTGTCATTCTTCCAGTCTGTTATTATAAGATAAGGTACTGCTTTTGTTAAAAATAGCCATACTAAGATCACTAATAAAATACTACACATGCAAACCCTACACCATTTCTTTATACAGTTTTGTTTTGGTCTTTCAGTAACCCTGTATTTAGCCACCTTTACTTAAGAAGATTTCTCTTCTTTTCTTTTGGCTATGAATCAGAATCTTTAGTACTTCAAGGAGGCCTCACTTCCCCTTCGTAAATCTGTTCTGCAATTATTTCTTCATCTGTTTCTTCATTTAAATCTAGATTTTCAAATTCTTCAAGTATTATATATGTCCATTCAGGACCCTTGAACTTATTGTTCAAGTCTTTCAATCTTGGTTTTCACCGAATATTTTTAGCAATTGACTGTCCAGACTGAGTTTGTCTGGTAACCTTATTCACTTGTTCAGGGTTTTCAGATACTGTTCTCAAATGATATTTTAGCCTTTTGACTCCACCTGGCCAATCATCACCTTTTCTGACCCTTTTAACTTGCAATGCACTTTCACCTTCTTTGTCTTTCTCATGAGCTCGTTTATTCTCGTTATGATGTGGCACAATCTGATTTTCCCTTTCCTCAGTATTGCTCTATTTGCCCTGGTTCAGGTCTTGTTATTGGAGTTTCTTCTGCCTGAACTTGTTCTTCTTCCTCTAACTGGTCCTGTTCAGGTCTTACTACAATTGGTTCTTCTGCTGCCTGAACGTGTTCTTCTTTACCTGCTCAGGGTTTTTGGTTGATTGATTTACCTGAGTATGTTCTTCTGTCCCTGTCTGGCCCTGCTCAGGTCTCCTGTAGTTTTGTTTTCTTTTTGCTGAGCGTGTTCTTCTACACCTATCTGATCCTCACTAGTTTCTTGTCTTTCTAATCTTATTCTACTTCTTGTTTTAATGACCACGTCGACCACTGGTATCCAGTCTTCCTGACATATACTAGGTTGTTCTTAGTCAGTTCCCTCATAATCTGTTCTTCTAGATTCTTCGACTTTACAACCTTCAGCAACCTCAATTGTTCTGTCCAGTTGTGGTCCCTTCTCAGCAGGGGCTGGAACCTTTTTTGTGTGGCTGGCATGGATCCAATTGGGCAAACCTGCACACTTCAATGCTGTAGTAGTGACCAGTATGACTTGTCGTGGATCATCCCACCTGGGTGCATGACCCTCTGGTGTGCTTCTTTACCACCACCCAGTCTTCAGGATTCAAATCATGCGCCTGATCCGGCTGCCTGGCAACTGTGTCTTCTCCAACCTGGTGAGAGATAGGAGGCACTAGGTCAGCCAATCCTTTGCAAAAGTCTAATACCAGATCATCCGATATATTCAGCAATATATGTCCTGGTATAAATGCTTGTCTCATTGCCCTTCTCATGAGAATTTTTATGGGGACTCAATCCTGTCATCCAGTCACGTGCTACATTTCATGCTGGTCCCTTATATCTAGGGGAACCTCGTAAAAAAGTCCCTCATACCGGTGGCTCCTTTTTCCTCCTTATACAGAAAACTCCACGATACTATCAAGACACTAAGAGATTTCTTTTTCATTCACATCCACTTGATGTCCTGTGATGAATTAAGGACTTTTTCCTCGAATTGATTAGAGGGAAACACGGCTCGAATGCTATACGAGTCCGTTTTTAAAAACCCTGTCCTGATGAAGGTGTCAACTTAGAAACCGAAACGCTGCGTCGACAACTTGTTTTTAAAAATCAATTGCTGTTTTTAATTTCTTATTGTGTGTGTTTATGAGATGTGCACCATTGAATCAATTGTATGATGCTGACACTCTTTTTTTTAAATATTTTGTACTGTGGCACAGTTATTGATACTTCAAATTGTATATTTTTATAATAAATTGTTTAAAATTTTTTACCAGAATTGTTTTCATATTTTGTATACAAATGATTGGAGTGGGTCTAAATGTAAGGATCTCTTGAGCTATGGTGGCATAATGTGGACAGTATTATCCTCTTTTTTAATTTAATGAGAGGGACCGTTCTTATTTCTTGTTGTTGTGCTTTTGACAGGATGGCATGTGGACTGGGCCCAGGGACTTGATTAACTTCAAAGAGGCCTACACTGTCACTAGCTGATGTAGCGAACACAAAGGGCAGCACCCTTCTTTTGTCCCACCAGCCAGACCAGCCTCCATCACAGTGGGCTTCCCTCTTGTTGACATCACAGTGTCAGATCCTACTGGATTGTCTACACCTTCTTAGTCGGTATTCTGGGGATTCCATATGTCACGGGTGCACTTCCAAGGAGGGAATCAGAATATCAAAACGCTTTGTATTTATCCACTGCCTGGTTGCTGAGAAATTAGCATTTTATCTGCCAGACCCCTATCTTTGAGTTTGCTGGGGGTAAAAAGACTGCCTAAAACTAGATTTTATTGTTGGGTATGGGAGGATACTAGGACTACCATAGTACACTCCCCACACACCCACACCCAACCTACAGAACCCAAGTGTGATATGGATAAAAACTTTGGCCATTTTGAAAATGTTCAAAATGGGTAAGGTTATTACCCGGAACCCATACATAGTGGGGATTTGGCCACCTAAGGGGGCTTGGGTGTCTTAAGGGAATGGGCTGCCTGTGAGGGCCTGTGCACATGGCAAAGGTTTTGCGACGCAAGTACCTGCCCACTTGTGTGCTGTTGGATGCCGGCTAGGGGTTCAGCGCAAGGCATAGGCAGTGCATACTGTAGGTTAACCCCCCTAAGGAAGCTTTATTGTGTGGTTGGAGTGCACAACAGGAGCTTGCTCACCCATGTACAGTTGATTGCCCACAGGTGGTTTTCTGTTCACAGATGGTTCGTCACAAGGATTAGGCTGTGCGCACTCGGTGTTGTCCATCCACTGGGGCTTGGTTGTGTGGTTGGAGTGGGCTGTCCATGAAAATTAATGCACAGGGCTGTCTGTGAGTGGTTTTGCATATGGTAAAAACCATGGGCAATAGAGGCTTGCTGACCCATATACGGTTGGTTGCCCACACGGGGTTGACTGTGCTCAAAGGGTTTGCACAGAGCAAAGGCCATACATAGTAGAGGATTGCTCTATAAAAAAAATGTTTGGGGAAATTGTTAGCCAACTGAATTTCACACTCTACCCCTCCTGAACATTCTAACTTTTGTTACCCAGTCCTCTCAACTTTCAAGCCGTCAGCCACACTGAACATACCTGCTTGTCTGTGAGACAGGTAAATTGAAGCAGAGTGGGATTGAGGGCAGACTAAGATGAAGTTGCGGAGCTAGAAGGGATAACAATGGGAACCATGGTCTTCAAGGCCAAAAGGGTGCAATGAGAACTACTGTTGCCTCCTCCCTCTGAATCCTCTCAAGTACCTTTGGGAGGAGAGGAATCGGATGTTCCAGAGGCTATGCGATTGACATGCATCCACCCCTCACAACTGCCAACAGTTTCTTTCTATACAAAAGAGGGAAGAAGAGAATTCCAAAATAACTTGTAACCACTTGAAATGTGTGAATACTGAGGTGGAAAACTATAGAAGAGGGCATACTCTGACTGAGACTGTTTGCATGTAGATTTTCCTCCCCCTGGTATATTAACCCGTTTACTGCGCCCCCGATTTTGCGGAAGTGCAGCACTTCCGCAAAATGGGCGGGCCCGCGTCGGCTATTGGCCGACGGCAGCACCAGTGAGGTAGCGTTGCCATCGGCCAATGGCCGACGGCAGCATGGAAGGAGTTAATTATGGGATCATGGTTCGATCCCCGGCTCCGGCGGCAGGTTAGCCCAGCACCATGTGACTCTGGGCAATAGCTTGCTTAATCTTCCCGACGGCCCCCAGCGCCTATAGACCCTTACGGGTGATTGTGCGCTTTACAAATGTGGATTATTATTATAATCTTGTCGGTTAACTTGGCTAGGGCTAGAAAACATTTTCTCCCCTGCTCAGAGACTCCGAGAAAGCCAAGGCAATCTTGTCCATCATAACCATGGCAGCCAGGCACCCGTCATTGGTCATTGATAAATCTTTATCTGATCAGTATGCATTACTTATACTGTAGGTGGATGGTACAGAGCTCAAATTTGATGTGCCCACCACGGGTGTCAATTGCCCACCAACTTTTCTCCACATGTTTTAAATGTCTTCTTCGGCCTGTTGTCAAATTTCGAGTTTTTTCAGCTTATCTTGCAGGAGCTATGTCAACAACACACAGATCATTATGAAACTAGAAATCCCTACAGACCTAGGAACAGACTGCTGTCTTTAAGCCATTGACCAATGGATTTTGAAGAACCTCCTAAAATTGAACTCATCCAAAACTGTGACCCAAACCTGCAGAAAATGCAAGAACTATCAGCCCACAACTAGATGGACTCATAAAGTTCACACTGTTGCATTATTTATAGCATGATGTCTATGATCTTTAAGGAATCTAACCGATCAAGTGAACCAAGTCACAGTAAACATCTTCTAAGCTATGTATGTTTGGTGCATCGAGCCACGGCTAGGTTTCCTACAAAGGCCTCAGGCTACCATCACACTAGTTGTATCCCTATTATGCGGGCCAGCAACCAATATGGCTGCAAGTGGGAAGTGTCATTTTTGTCCTCTTTAGTGAAACACCATACCAACATAGCCGCAAGAGTGCTGTATTTCAGAAGAGTCATTTCTGAGACCAGCACCATCCTTTCAGAAGATTTTGGCTCTGGGTTAAGCATTTTCCTTTCTAGTGGTTTCTCTTCATATGCCATCCATTTCCTATCTGATGGTTCGTGTTCTACCAGTTGTCTTGTTAATGTAGCAATGTACTGCACCTCCACTAGCTTGCTCCTGCTGTTGGATTCTTCATTACTGATCTGATCCAGGCCTGCCAGCTTCAGCTCCACCCAGATCCTGTCACCTGCGATTGAGAACAAGCACTTAAAGGCTTTTTTGTGCCTTTGAACTGTTTTATCCAAGTGCCTGTACTTTCTAGAGGGCATCCTCTCTGTGACCCTTGTTACACTCTGGGCAGACGGTGTGGTTTCCAGAATGGGGGACTTATACACACAAGATCTAAGAGGTGAAGTACAAACCACTGCGTCCAGCTCTTGACAGTCCTGCTTATACTACACAAATTGGTTCTACCTTGGGTTACCACTCTCCTTACTCCAAAGATTCAAAAGAATCCAGCATGAAGCAGCCAAACAGCTACTACTCCTATGCCTGTGCGACTATATCACTACAGCTCTTTAATTATTTCACTGGTTACCATTGATCAGAAGCTTATCTTTCAAAGGCACTCTTTGTTGTCCAAAAGACTACGTATGGCATTAGATACACCAAAACCTCAGCGGTTACTCCCCATGAACAGAATTCATTGCTCTTAGATAGGCACCTTGCTAACTGTCTTGCCTACAACAAGTCACCCATTGGTGGAATTCACTGATAACAAAAAAGAAACTTTCAAATCCCCAGGATATTGTTGCATAAATTAGCTAATTTAGCAGCACAAAAACTGGAATTTAGCAGCACAAGAATTTAAATCTAGAGGCATTTTTTTCATGCAATATAATTTGCTACAGTTTCACCCTGCCTCTAATTTAAGCGAGTCAGCTTTGTGCCATAGCTACCAGGGAGTTGAGCTTAGGTTTAATTAGTTACTTTAGTGGTTCAACTCGAAAAGGATTTTGATTATTACTTGTGGTGGGTACTTACCCACCACAACTAATACTCCCATTTCTTACAGTCATGTTTTGGGTGGCAGGATGGAAGATAGTGTTTTGGGTGATGGTGGAGGGGCACCGCTGCCTCGGGTGGGTGAGAGGGAATTGGGGCTCGGTGCAGGCGTCACCTTATTTTTGGTGAAGATGTATTGGAGGGTCTTGGGTGGGGGAGTGGTCACTGGGGCCTGCTTCATCACTTGGTTGGTGGTTGTGGTAGGGATGGGACAGAACAGAACAAAAAGCTAACTCTAACTTTACTGCCATTAGAGCCTTTGGGTCGAATATGTGCTATATAGTAAAAAGAAAAAAAAACTGTCCTTTTGTGGGCACTTCTGTGAAAATCCTGTGATTTCTTTTACAAAAGTGGTGATCTTGCAATTTAGTTTTTTTGCAAATTGCGAAATGGCTATATCCTGGAGGGGTGTTTTCCGACAATAAATTACATTTTAAACTTACTTTTTCTGTCGCTTCATACCCGGGCATGACATATCTTATGGAGATGAAAATTGTTAACGAACCACCACCGTGACTCAACAACCCACGCACATTGTCTGCAGTCTCTGGTGCTTGATAACACGTTTGAGGGCAGGGCCATTCAAGAATTGATTGGTGGCACTATGACCTCAGTGTTTAAAACAAAGTCAATGGATAGGTATACTAGTGGTAATTCTTTTCACAATGTATGTATTCATGGTACCATTTTGTTCAGCCCTAATATAATGTTAGAACAGGCACATTTGTGATAATTTATTATATATTTCTAGACTTAGTGGTAGTGAGCGGAGATTTAATATTTTCAGTGGCATAATATTGTTTTTTAGCATACTACTGCTGTCTTAGGCCTCCACCTATGTGACTGGTATAACTGCATCCTTTCCACATTCCTCCAAGCACACCCTCATCTGTTCTTGTACTCACCCATCCATCCATGAACAAATTATTCAGTCATTCACTGATGCACTGCCTCACCCATTAATTACTGTAATGACATGAGCACAACTGAATTTTTAGTTAATATTCCTTTTATTATTTGCAACGTAATTTGTGAATTAAGTGTTAACATGAGTGCACCGGGTAGACCTTGGCACTGGACAACATGCATGCATTCTGAACCTGTATATTTTGTAGACAGTGACGTAGCTAGGCCTTTTGCCGCCCATGGCGGTCCAGGGGGCCATAAGAGCAGGGGGTGGGGGTGCTAGCGATCAATTGCGGCTTTTGTCACCCGCAGGGCCACTGGTAAGAGCGGGAGGAGGAGGCCGCCGCCCCAAAAAACATGTGCCGCCCAGGACGTATTGCCACCCCCCTTGCTACACCACTGAATGCAGAAGTAACCTTGCGCACCCATTGCGGAATGTCACTTTTCTTATACTGACAGAGGTTTCAATCAAACAGTGCAGCATTTTCTTTGTTATTCTTACTCCTTTTTTTGCTTAATCCTTTTGAAAAGTTTGTTCATATTGATGTAAAATATAAATATCCATATAAATTCATTTGCATGTACTTCCAAAGAGTTCATCATTATATAAGATCACATTAACATGAGGGCTGGAGCTCAAAATGGCTTCCTAACTGACCCTGACTGGACAAGCTTCAACAAGCTATTCTGTACACCCTTACAGGTCACCTTGCTTGTCTTGACTACATGATATGCAAGTGTTACACGGTGCAGAGCCTGCCTTTCTGGTCTGCCCATATCTGGCTGTTTTGCATGGTGCAGACATTGCACATCCATGTCAGCCATATTTGGCTTGGTGCCTTATTCTAGTTCAGCTGAAATGGCACTTCATACAGTATATAACACCTAGAAACTTGTCACTCTGGGAAGAAGCGGTCTGAGAGCCCCTCAGGTGGCAGATCTGACTTCTTCCTTGCTAATTAGCAATGATGCATGCTTTTGGTACCATTAAATAAATTTCACTCTGTTTCTGAGCGACCTGCTATGTCTGGTGAGTTTCATTTATATGCTCCTGGGAGGGTGCTAGTATTTCCTCATCACATAGCCTTGCACTCCAAAGTGCAGGTCAATCTGGCTGCTTCGAGCAGTAATGCAACCCAACCCCCACTACCCCCCACCCCCAAGCCTCCACCCTGAAACTCTGATTCTGGCATGCAATCAGTATTACTTTACAGCAGAGTGCATGCAATGGCATGCCTTCTGCCTCTCATTTATCCAGGCCAGTTCATATCCACGGCTCTGAATCCGGTTTGGGTATGCCCTGTGCAGTTTCCACTGCGAGCTGTGCTTACCATGGTGATTGGGGAGTCCAGAAGCATTCACTGTCAAGTGGAACATGTGTCCTTAAATAATGTAAGTGGCGCATCAATGTCTCCGGTTCGAGTTGCAGGATTTTTACAAAAGTGCTTATTTCGCGATTTGTTTGCAAATCGCGAGGTCGTTATATATTGGGGGCCTGTCTAGGAAGGTGCTAAATGCCTCACTCGTGCCCAAAAATTATCCAGGAGTGTATACACCCAAGCTTCTGATAATGATAGTCAAAACCACAAGCACAGCTATCTCTCGTTCCCTTTTATTCCTCTCCAGCAAGGCAATACGATCCCAGTGACACGAGAGGAACAAGCTGCTGGCAATCACAGATGACCTCAAAACACTTTCCATGCCCTTCCAACTTCTATTTTAATGTAAGGGAAACGTATGTGGTCTATCACAGACTCCTCTATGCTACACTACACACTTTAGTGAATCTGCATGTGGCACGATATGAACATAACTCTGGCTATCATGCACTACACTAAAACACTTTCACATAGCCCACTTTACAAAGCCACACTTGTTCAATTACAGTCTACAGTGTAGCATGCTACCTGATAGGATTATGAAGCAATGTATAAATGTGGAAAACACAAAGATGATGGGCGAATGTTTCAAAAGCCCAGTGGTGCAGCTAGACCTTTAGCCGCCTTTGGTGGTCCCTGCGCATGTAAGAGCGGGGGGCGTTGTTGGCGTTTGCTGCCCTGCGATGGACGCAGATGGAGGGGGGGGGTCGCCCACAAAACTCATGCCATTTGGGGAGGACCACCACCCCTTCCACCCCCCTTGCTACGCCAGTGCAAAAGCCTCAACCGCTGATAACTGCTGGTGGCCAAATTCCAGTCCATCATTTTTACCCAACAATGCTACTTCAACAAGAGACCAGTCATATGTAGATCAGCATTGGTCCTGCTTTAATCATGACAGTCCAGACTGAACTGCAATGCCATGTTCCCTCTGAACAGGAGCACAAGCAATCCCCTACCTGTTTAAACCTTCTTACACCTTTTGAGTAAGATAATGCTTGAGTCATGTAGTGTAACAAGCACGGTATCTAGGTTGTGCACATCCATCGCAGTTAAGAAATTGGACTTTAGAAAAGTCAAAGGTGATGGGTGGAATGCTTGAAAAACTACTGGCAATTGCAGTGGGCCACTGGCCAGTCCATCATTTTTAACCCACTATGCTAAGTGACAAACAGCCCAGCTGTATGCAAATCAGCCTTGCTCCTCTTCTAATACTTAGAACCCTGCATTAACTGCTGGCTGGCTCCCCTCTGAACAGGAACACATGAAACCCCAGACTGGTGTCAGTGTTGTTAGGACTCATCAGTGAGGTATTACTTGATTCCTGTGTCACAGTGAGCATGGAACCCACGTCCCATTGTAATACGCGCCTTGCTCTGGGCAAAGCTGAGATGTGATGTGTGGAACGATTGCAAAAATCTCAGCAACTAGCAACCGCTCAGAGCTATAGTCCATTCTCTAATTTTTCTCAGACTAGGCCACTTCAGACAGAGACCAGCCTTTTGCAAATCAGCTTTGGTCCCACTCCAAGAAGAACAGTCAATCTGACCTGCAAGGTAGGTACAATTCAAAATGTAACTACAATTCAATGCATACCTCCTTTTATTTTGAGTCTGTGAGAATGCCATTCTTGGTTTTGAATACACCCAAAGATTATAATTAACACCTCAGTGGTGACTTGCATGGATTGGTGCTTCGAGAGTCCTCGATAAATTGTAAGCCTGGTTAAATCTTGCATCTCAATCATTCAGCCTCGCCCATTGTTGGAATGGGACTGCCCATGCACCCAAAAATGGCCCCCATTTGCAAATCATGATTTCTGCAAAATCACTTGATTTCTATGAGGGAATGTGGAAGAAAGAGTGCGCAGAAAGGTCAGCAATCGTTACATTGTGTTTAAAGTGGATGCACAGCATGACTGAGGCGCTGCAGAGCATGTCTGAGAGTGTGCAACATATGAGTGAGGGAATGGAAAGCAAATGAGGCCGATGAAGTGAGTCAGTTTCCAAAACCACGTCACTGAACTTTGTGTCTGTTTGAAAAATTGCTGATTAAATATGACTCTATACATTGTATAGCTGCACGAGCAATCCAAGTCATTCAACCTACATATGGCACCATTGATAATGGTAATTATGAATAATATATTTGACAAGGTACAAAACACTTTGCTTCTGACAGGGGAACAAATCAGAAGATAGTAGAACTACTAGCCCCATAAACCTGGTGCTCCCACCTTCTCTGCGCTAGGCCAACGACAAACATCCACTTAGACATCTCTTCCACCCGCTCCTCAGTAATCAATGTCTGCTGCAATGTTCTTATCTTATCTTATCTTATCTTAACAAGAATTTATAAAGCGCTCGTACACCCGGGGGTTTCATGGCGCTGACCAACAGAAACTGAAGAACTGCAGCTCAAAAGGCTGAGAGAAGGTTACGCCAAAGTCTGAACGAATAGCCAATTTTTTAGGTGCCGCCTAAACTGAAGAAGAGTGGAACAGGAGCGAATATCTAGGGTGAGAGAATTCCACAGTTCAGTGGCAAGCGTAGCTAACCTGCGCCCTCCCTTGCATTGGAGTTTGTAGCGAGGGACGATCAGGAGGGTCTGCAATGTAGAGCGTAGGCTGCGCGGGGGAATGTACCTGGGCAAAAGGTTTTGGATAATCTTCGGGCTACGCGCGTAAAGAGACTTAAAAGCCATACAGGCAGTTTTGAAGAGAACGCGTTGTTTGATTGGGAGTCAATGGAGCTGATTAAGCAAAGGTCTAGCAGACTGCCAGCGTGGGAGACGGTATATGAGCCTGGCTGCTTGATTTTGAGCCATCTGGAGGCGTTTACTGATGGCATTAGGGAGGCCCAGGTAGATGGCATTAGCGTAGTCTAAATGTGACAACACCAAGGCCATCACCACCTGGGTCAAGGCAGGCTGGGTAAGCATCCGACTGATCTTTTTTATTTTACGGAGCTGGAAAAAACAAGATGAAACCACCGAGTTTACTTGAGGCTTTAGGGACAACCCTTCATCAATGAGCACTCCCAGACTCTTGACTGAGCTGGAAGGGGTAGGGGATGGTCCCAATCCGGAAGGCCAATAGTGTGGGCCCCAGAGAAGCTTGCTTTTGCCAAAAAAAAAACAGTTCTGTCTTCTCTGGGTTAAGTTTTAGTTGGTCGCTGTCCATCCAATGACGTATAAAGAGCATGGTGGACTGAAATTGATGGATAGAGTCTTGGAAGTCATCAATTGTAAAGGTGAGCTGTAAGTCGTCTGCATAATTGAAGGTAGTAACTTTGAAGGTTTTTAATGAGTGAAGTAGAGGGAGCATATAAATATTAAACAAAATAGGTGATAGTGAGGAGCCCTAAGGGACCCCGCAATTAGTGTGCAGTTTGGGAGATGAAAAGTGGGGCAGGCCGACTGCCTGTGTGGGCCACCGAGAAAGGATCTAATTCATTCATGGGCAGGGCCGCAGATGCCGGCCAGTTTGACACGGCCGAGAAGGATGTCATGGTCGACCGTGTTAAACGTGGCCAACAGATCAAGCAAGACCAGGGCCTGAGAAGTACCCAGATCTGCATTAAAGCGTAGTGAGTAAAGGACTGCCGTGATGACCGCCTCGGTAGAGTGTGCTGGGCGAAATCCGGCTTGGGCAGAGTCCAAGAAGTCGGATTTCTCAATAAAACTGGAGAGATGGGATGTGACATGAGCTTCCAGTACTTTGGCTAAGTACGGGAGCAGGGAAATGGGTCTGTAGTTTGATAAGGTTGTGGGTTCCACTCCTGATTTTTTTTGGAGGGGCACCACCACCGCCTCTTTGAGCGAGTTAGGCACCATGCCCTGCGTCAAGGAGGAATTGAGGAGTTCTAATATTGGAGAGGGAAAAGCAGTGAATACCTTTTTTAGGACATGGGGGGGCCGCAGTCACGCGGGGATCCCGACTTGACTCTATCCATAAGGGCCAGCAGGGACGTGACGTCCAAAAGAGGGAAGTGATCAAGGGAAAGTTCACTAGTGATGTGAATATGATCCAGGGGGGCAGGGGAAGTAACTGGGATGCTAGATTTGATAAGCACAATTTTATCCAGGAAGTAATGATTAAGAGTGTTGCAGAAGTCCTGTGTGGCTACAGGTTTGAGCTGAGTTCTTGCAGGGTTCGAAAGCTTATTTACTATGGAGAAGATGTCCTTGGTTTTGTTATTGGATCTTTTAATGATACTAGAGAAGAATTCTGCTTTGGCTAGAATGATGGCCTTCATGTAGGCAGTACGGGCGGCCAAATAGCTGGACTTTCCAATAGAGTCATAGTTTCTTCTCCATTCGCGTTCTTTTTGGCGAACTATTAATTTTTTTGCCCTAAGGTCAGGAGAAAACCATTTATGGGCATCGGATTGACGCATAGTTTTCAATTTTTTCAGTGGGACGTGTAAATCACTAGCAGCTTCAAGCCAATTGGAAATACTGGCCACAGTTTGGTTAAGATCAGTATTGTGCACAGGGATTGAGTTCTTCAAGCTACGTAAAAAAGCTGAGGTATCTAATGAGCCCCACTTCCCAATAAGGCCTTCTCGGGTGTCTGTATTTATTATGGACTTGGGAATAGAAATCTTAAATTGGATCAAAAAATGATCAGACCAGATGCATGGGCAAATAGTGGGAAGTGAAATGCTGAGGTTGGCGCTCCAAATTTGGTCCAGAGTGTGCCCCATTGTATAGGTGGCAGAGTTAATATGATGGCTGAAATTGAGTCCTGTGAGAAGTTCCATGAGCTGAATTGACAAAGGGCCGCCAGACGCACTGTCAAGCCAGTAATTGAAATCACTGATTAGCATAATCCTCGTGTATTCGGTGGCCAAGATGGCCAACTGATCACACAGAGAGAAGGGAAAGGTGGGCATACTCTGAGGGGGTCTGTATATCAGTACACATAAGAGTGGGCCTGACCTGGAGTCGAATCTGATGACCAAGTTGTCGACTGCAGGACAGTCAAGAGACGCCATTTTAAAAAATACAAGATGTTTATTAATGATGGCAGCTACTCCACCCCCTGATTTACCTGGATCACGGTCTACCTGTAAGATGTAATAATTATCGGGAAGTGCTGCTAATATATCTGGCGATGAGTTGGTGTTAAGCCATGTCTCTGTAAGAAAGAGAATATCCAGTTTTTGGCAGGCAAGGAGAAGAAAAATATCTAATTGGTGTTTCACTAGTGATCTAGTGTTAAGATAAAGGATATTTAATCGTTGCATTTCAATTGGGGCAGACCATGATTGTAGATGCCGGTGACGTGTTTGTAGCGGGGGTCTGGGGGGGGTTAAGAAAAGGTTGAGAGATACCTAATTGTTCTAGGTAACTAGTAGTAGCTGGACAGAGAGAGCCGGCAAGGCTACGAAGATTCACCAGTCTCTCTGAAGAATAGGCCAGCGGAGGATCAGGGGGGGTGGCCCCTAAAAAGATACGGTCACATTTTTAAAAAGTACACACAAGTTAAAATTACGGCAAACGGTGCTCCCGGCTTTCCGCCTCAGGAGATTTGCAGCATGCTGTTGGGGATTTCTAAGTTTTAATGAGAGTCTCAGCTCCACAGCACAGCTGCTACCATAACTTTAGATTGAAATTCTTCAGGCTCAAGGAATCACTTGTTGGGCATATGCCCTTTTTGCTCAAATTAATGTAAAATGCTGGTTATTTCTAGCATTGTATACTTGGATTTCATAACAATGTTATCTACTTTCTATTTGTGACCCTCCAAATGATCACTTCTCAAAAAGGTAAATGAGTGTTTATATTGATTATATTAAAAAAGGATGCATCTCAACTATGCCTAGACCAATTACCCATTGGTCACTTCCTTCTTACTGGTGCCTAAGGGACAGAATGAGGATTAGGAGGAAGAAGAGCCACTGACAGACCTGGTAAACAGGGTCACCCTTGCCCACCGCTACTAAATGTGGTTATCTCACCCACCTCTTCATTTGTTCTAAGTTGTTAAGTTCATGCAGAGGGCTTGTGATCTGGGACAACTGCTGGTACGATTCTCACCTTTTTAAAAAACCAAATCTGGATTTATGCACCAACTTCATGATAAAGTGGCACTCCTGTTCAGCAACTATTTTCACACAAAATATATTTTATATCTATCACACACATAACATAGTTACTACCACAACCTTGCAGTGCATTAGCAGTCTCAATAATATTACCCACCTCAGTGATTCATATTTTTCAAACTTTGATGTGTAGTGTTGTGGGCCTACGTGCTAATAGAGTGATGACACAGACACTGGAAATTGGAGGGTATAACTGTCCCAAGGCACGTGTATCTGGCCCTTTTTGTTAGCAGTGTCGCCTGACTGCCAGTGCTTAATTTAAGCCAGTGGTTTCCAGTGCTTGGCACCAGCACTTAATTGTCAACAGCGGCATATATAGCGCAAACTCGACCCAAAGGTATTGGAACACTTTTCATGAGCATCAGTTAAGGACACATTCATTTTTGGTAGGTACAGGAAGATTAAGTAATTTGCCCAGAATGACAGGCTGTTGAGCCTAAGCCGAGACCTAGTTCCCCACCTCCAAGATCGGCAGCTCTGGCCGTTATGCCACATCCTCTTCCCACTTGTAGCGTTTCATAGTTAGTAGTTGGTTCTATTATAGGCATCGATAATAAAAGCAATGGGCTGGTGCAAGCTGCCTCCTGACGAGAGCCCCAGCACTTATTTTTTCACAAATTAACCACTGCTGGTGATGGCTGTGTTGGATGGGTATGGGATGGGCATTAGGACTGCCCCTAGGGAGGGGGTTCTGCAGGAGGTGTCCAGCAGCTCATGACATGATGGATGAACACTGGGATGGCTGCATGAAATACGAACCAGTGATCTTCAAGTCTCCCACAAATTTCCAAAGAAGAAATCTTAACACACTGACCTATACAAATGCGTAGATTTTTTGGCCAAGTGTAACAGCTGCTAACTTTGCTCAGTGGGTTTAGGAACCAAGGGGCATATTACCAAGCAATAGCGATAATTATCGCTATTGCTTGGTTAGAGACAAAAATTTACCGCTGAGCTGCAGCGATTTTTATCGCAGATAAACCTTGGTATTACCAAGGTTTATCGCAAATGCGATAAAAATCGGCCGCAATGCATGAATATCGCTGAAAAGTCAGAGATATTCATGCATTACCGACCTAATGCTCTTAGCCATGTTATCCACCTCCCATTGGATAACATGGCTAAGAACTGCTCAGGGCAGGTGTTAGCTTTTGGAGATATTCGCACTTAGCGCGAATATCTCCAAAAGTTGGTAATAGGAGATAGCGATGTTAGCGACTGTTTCCAGTCGCTAACATCTTGGCACGCCCACTTTGCATGTCATTAGTGATAAATATCACTGACATGCAAAGTGGGGTCCAAGATGGTCGCTATCTCCTACTAGCTGTCGCTAACTGGTGTTAGCGACAGCTAGGTAATAGGGAGATAATTTTATCTCCGCTTTCTTGGCTTTTAAAGCCAAAAAAGCAGAGATAAACCCCCTTGATAATATGCCCCCCAAGTCCTGTACCGATCCACAACAGCTTACTTTCCAGTAGCCGTACAATAGTTTGAGTGAGTTATATGCCTGCTGCAGAACACTGCATGAAATATGCAAAACACAGGTTTGAATCGTGGAAGACTGCCTAGTGAGTTAGTTTGCTGCCAAATTTAAGGTATTAACAGCTGGTCCAAAGATTCACTTGTGTTAAAATGTGCATGCTGGTCCTCAGATCTGCTGTTCTGTTTTGTGACACATTGGAAACATGGTGGCAAATTCTTGAAATGGCAACCCATTCTTAGAGATTGCAAAAGGCCATTGCAAGATGGCCACCAGGTTTCTAATAAACCGTCAAGTGGTGCAGCAGCACTGGGGACTGAGCACTGACAAAATCATCTGAATAAAAAGTATGCTACAGAAAATAAAGCAACCGTTTTTCTGTAGTATCCCTTTTTCAAACGTTTTAGGGAGCTATTGCTCTCCTGTGCAACCGGAATCATCGCAGACTGTAAAATAGGCCCTCATGCATTCCAATGGATGTGGAAGGACAAACCAAAAGCGCCTTTAGAAAAACAGTGTCGTAAAATACTCCATTCTACTTATCCAGGATTTGATTGACAATGTCTCGGTTCCAAGGCTGAAGATTCTGGAACCAAGAAGCCAATGCATGAAGGAGTCTGACTCAAAGCCCCTTACAGAAAGTAAAGTGTTTGCCATAATTACTAACTTGAAAAATCAGTGATGAGCTCTCCCACCTGGAATGTGGAGGCAAATGCATTCTAAGTCCAAGCAGAACAGGAATTCTCTTAGGAGAATGAGCTAATTACCATTTGAAAGGAGGCCATTTTGAAATGGATTGTCCTAGTAAACTCATTGACCAGGTGATGTTAATTTGAAAACATGCTGAACAGTTCTGAGCCTGATATTGTGCTTGATACAAGTTACATTCAAACTGATAATCTCTCCATTGATCAATACACTCTTCCCATCACCATGTGATCAGTGGGAAGGCGCACTGGACCACCTCCTTCCTCTCCAGCAGAACACAGAGTACAGAACAAGAGTCCTTCCGTTCCGAAGCCACCGAAATCATCTGCGGCATACCCCAGGGCTCATCCCACAGCCCAACTCTGTTTAACAACTACATGGCACCGCTCGCCCAAATCGCCCATCGCCACGACCTCAACATCCTCTCCTATGCCGATGACACCCAGCTAATACTCTCCCTCACCAAGGACCCCCACACCGCCAAAAACAACCTTCACACTGGAGGAGCCAAGATGGCGACGGGTACAGACGTGTAGCTCCCGGCTCCGCCAGCTCTTTCACCTCCGCACTATATCCTGATCACTACCCTGGCAGTTCGTTGCGGAGAAATACATGCCGCGCTGTGCAGACCTGAATCGTCCTTCCCGGGATCCTTAACTCGCCCGGCAGCCAAAGATGGATGGGACGCGACTTTGAGCACTGACCCCGGGACTGCGCCGACGTCCGTCTCCGAGGCTGGGAAGCTTGGGGACGGCCGAGATACCCGAGAGACACCGGGGCTGGGAAGGTGGCACTTTCCTCCCGTGACGGACTCCTGATAGCGCTACCTGCTGTGTAACGCTGAGACCAGCGCCCGGGGATTTGCCGCTTCGCTGAAACGCTCGGCAGCTACGGCGTCTTTGACCGAGGCGGGTGGCGAGAGATGAGGACCACGCGGCCATGTTCTACGGATGTCGGATGCCTGCCCCCTTGGTCCGGTGCTATGGCCTGAAGCGCTGTGGTCTTTAGTACTGAGGGCCTGACGTGCATTGATTTAACGGGCTTTTGGTGCCCCGTACTGCTGGCTGGTCACGCCGAACCAGCCTCGGAGGCTGCTCGGTGACCCACTTCACATGGCGGTGTCTGCTGATTCGGGGGACGGGGGTGACTGCCCGTCCCTGCCTGCTGATTGTGGCGCCCGGTGGGCGCGGGAGAACAGATCGCACATTCCTTCCCGGGAGCATGACGACGGTGTAATTCACCTACCATTATCGTATGGGACTATCCTGGCCGCCCTGTTCGACTTCCGAGCCGAAATGTGCGCGGATTTTCAAGCCCTGGGTGACCGCCTTGATGTCATGGTGTCTGAACTACGGCAGGAGCGCAGTATCGGAAGCCGACCACCTTTGGGACTGTCTTCATCGGAATCTCTGGGGGATGAAGTGTTTTCTCTCACTCGTGCAGAAGACGTGATTGCCTCTGCCCCTACTGACGCCTGCCGCCAGCCATCCAGTGGACCTGCCTGCGATACTTTGTTTCCCCTATCTCTGGGGCTTGCCATACCGTCGCCTGTAACAATGTTTCTGCCTCGAGACCTAGGTATGCAGCAGCCGGCCCCTTCGATGGATCTCCTCCTGTGGCCTTCAACCAAAGCATTAGAGAGCCCGTGCCTCCCCGATGACCTATGGGAACTGCTTAGTACGGACAGAGGACTACATGGTGGTATTTGCCGGCCATTTTGTCTCACTGTTTCACTATCCTTTTTTAGGCCGCCATGTTGTCTCTTTGTCTCGATGGGGGCGGGCCTTCTTCACGAATCTCACTTGGGGAAGTATCCGAGGTCGGGCCAGGGCTAGGTTCTTTTTAGATGTTATCGGTTGCTTGGCGGGTTAGAATGGGACCAGGACTGTTATACACTTGATTGTGTTCTGCACGGCGCATTGTCATTCCCAAGCTGTCCCTGCTTCGCTATTTACTTTTGAATTGTTGTGACTTGTGTGGGGATAGCGCTTTTGGGTGGGGGGCTGGGACCGTTTGGAATTGCTCCTCCTCCCGCTTCATTTGCATTTGTATTTTGTGAGAGTCGTAGATTAGGGTGGCCTTTTCTCACTCTCTATATTTAGGAGTAACTTTTATTTCTCTTATCTTTTTCTTTTTTCCTCTTTCCTCTCTTGTACTGCATTTCGGGTTCTTTAACGGGCGACAGGCACATTGTCGGGGGGGGGTAGGCCGTAGCCTCCGCATTGGTGTAGGGTGGGGGGGTAGATTTTATTTTATTTGTTTAGTTCTATGGGCCTTTTTCTCAACTTTCTGCGCTTTCTTGTCCTATTTTCTGTTCTGGGTCTGCGACACGGGTTAGTAGGGAGTGGGTGGCACTGGGGGTGGTACGAGACTGATTCCTGTTGATCTGTATGTTTTTTACGCTGCATTGCCACCCTGACGGGGCGCTAGACGCTATTGCTGTTATCATTTATGCTGCCTACTCATATTGATGGACTACTGTACGGACTCAGTTCTCCTTGCACCTATTTTTCATTGCTTTATATTCGACCGAAAAAAAAACTTTAAAATTTAACCTTCAGTTCTCCTCCTCCTTGGCGTCATGGTCCTTTCCAGTGTAACTGTTACTAATTGCTACTCTACCTCCTGTTGCCGATGGGGGACCTAACTGCTAGCACCTGTGCTCAAACGTGTCGTGGCCGGCCCGATGGTTGTAGGCCCGTATTTGTTTTCTGCTACATGCACAATAAAGGTTTTCAAAAATTAAAAAAAAAAAAAAAAAAAAACAACCTTCACAAAGGAATGAAGGCTGTTGCTGAATGGATGAGGAACTTCCGACTGAAGCTGAACTCAAGACGGAGGTCCTCATCCTCGGATCCAACCCTTCAGCCTGGGACGACTCCTGGTGGCCGACCGCACTGGGAACCGCTCCAACACCCACCGACCACGCACGCAACCTAGGGGTCATCCTAGACTCCACCCTCTCCATGACTAAACAGGTCAACGCTGTCTCCTCCTCCTGCTTCAATGCCCTCCGCATGCTCCGTAGGATCTACAAGTGGATCCCCACTGAAACGAGAAGAACAGTCACCCAGGCCCTTGTCAGCAGTAGGTTGGACTATGGAAACGCCCTCTACGCAGGAGCCTCGGCCAAACTGATGAGACGGCGCCAACGCATCCAGAACGCCTCTGCACGCCTGATCCTCGACATCCCTCGCCGCAGCCACATCACACCCCACCTGAGAGACCTGCACTGGCTCCCGGTCAACAAGATGATAACCTTCAAGCTCCTCACCCACGCACACAAGGCACTCCACAACACCGTACCAATGTACCTCAACAGACAACTCAGCTTCTACACCCCCACCCGCCAGCTCTGCTCCACAGCCCTCGCCACAGTCCCCCGTTTCCGAAGAGTGACCTCAGGCGGCAGATCGTTCTCCCACCTCACAGCAAAGACCTGGAACACCCTCCCCAGCCACCTACGGCAGACCCAAGACCTGCTGACCTTCAGAAAACTCCTCAAGACCTGGCTTTTCGAGCAGTAGCAGCATTACCCACCCCAGCGCCTTCAGACCCTCACGGGTGAGTAGTGCGCTTTACAAATGATATGATTGATTGATTGATTGATTGATGAAAATTGGATCTTACCTTGGTCTAGCCACTCTTAAAGCAATTATAGAAGTCACTGGAGGACTTTTGCGAAAAGGAAAAGTAGAGAACTGTTGTTGAGGGGAAAATCACTTGAAGAATAAGTTATCTTTGACCCTACCACAGCATATGCTTCAGGTCTGTTAATGATTGATATCCTTTTATGTCCACTGAGTCCACCCAGTATTTTACTAAGAAAAGTGGGTTATAGTAGATCATATTTTTTGCATTCAATTAATCTTCTGATCCTTAATTCAGATTTGGTGCAGTGCTGCCACCGAGGCACTTAGCGCCTCTGCTGATGGCCCAATGGTATCAAAATAAGTCTGCTATGGGAAGAGCCTGTAACTCCAATTTAGAATGTATTTGGGGGCATCTGCCATTGCCCACAAGAATGCGTAGAGGAATCTAATGTTTTTACCCAAGGACTGAGATACATAAGTGGCATAGTCCTAACTCAAAGAGTGATATTTAGTTCTTTTAAAGCCTTGAAAAAAGCAAAGTCCCAATTTGTATCAATGAAGTCTGTAGCTCTGATTCTAACCTTTCCAATAGAGATATTTTAGCCTAGTATCTTAGACCTTTTCCAAGTCCATCTTTTCGTGTAAAATCACATTTTAGTTGCATTATTTAAAATCAGATTTGAAACACAAGAATGGCACCATTTTATACAGCTTCTTGGTGGTGTTGGGAAGCGAATTGTCGTATGACAACAGCTCTCTTGGGATAGGTCATTATTCCCATTAAATCTCCAAATATCTAGATGTTGGAATGAAAGCACTGGATGAAACATTTGCATTTTAATATTCTATAATTATTCCTTTTATATCCAGTTTTAAATTGCCCTGTTTGTGTATATGATTGGCAGCTAATACTCTTTTTCTACAGAAAGGGCCAGCACCCAGCATGTTACTATGTTATTGTTTTTTTTAATCTTACTCTAGTGTTTTTAATTGATTATCAGTACAACTGTTTACTACTACTGATTCCCTTAGCTCCTCCTTCTGTCCTGGTATGTCTTCCTCACAATCATATGCTGGACATATTCATAACGAAGGGAAGTAAGATTGAAGGTGTCAATAGTCAGACATATCTACTGTTTACTCAGCTTTCTCTGCTTCCCTAAAAGGAACCTGTGCCTATAAACATCTATCAAGGGTCTTCACATTAACACATTAAGTAAGGGAAGTGAAGCTGAGTTGGAGGGCCCAATATGGGGCGTCTGTAACGTTTTGGCTGTGAGCCAAGAATAACAAAGCCCAGCTGAGCAAGCATAAAGGGAGCAAAATATTGAAACACATATTATGCCTCCCTGAATATCTAGGCCCAAAAACAAATGCAGACAGAGAAAACGAAAAACAACCTGTTATATTATTTTGCTAATCAATGTACTCCCCGATGTTTTAAATAATCTAGAGCTTTACACTTTCAGCTCCACTTCAACGGGCACAAAGAACTAATATTGTGTACGGTACACAGTCAAAATATCGAATCTTTAATTTCGACTTACACTTATATCGAGTTGCTAATATCGAAGGGACAGAATATCGATGTCCAGAATATCGATGGCCAGAATATCGACCCTAAGGTAAGTAATATCGAAATGACTTATATCGATAGCATATATATCGATGTAAGTAATTTCGATTTACTAATATGTGTTAGACATTTTAGTTAAGTATTTAAATTAATTGTTATAATATGTGTTTAATATGTTTTTATAAATAAAAAAAATATAAAAGTAAATTATATGTTTTACTACCAGAGTGGGTTGTGGGTTTTTAGGGGAATAGGGTGGGAAGTAATTTATTTGTAATTAAATAATTATTTTTTAATGAATAATTTATTTTGCAATTAAATATTAATTGGCAATGAATTATTTTAATTGATTAATTGATTAATTAATTGATAATTTATGTATATTTGTAAGTAAATTATATGTTTTACTACTGGAGCGGGTTGTGGGTTTATAGGGGAATAGGGTGGGAAGTAATTTATTTGTAATTAAATAATTATTTTTTAATGAATAATTTATTTTGCAATTAAATATTAATTGGCAATGATTTATTTTAATTGAATAATTTAATAATTAATTGATAATTTATGTATATTTTTAACTAAATGATATGTTTTACTAATGGAGCGGGTTGTGGGTTTATAGGGGAATAGGGTGGGAAGTAATTTAATTGTAATATTAATTAATTTTGGGTAAAGGAGTATTTTTAGGGTTCAGGGTCAGTTTTCAGTTTTTGGGTAAAGGGGTATTTTTAGGATTCAGGGTCAGTTTTCAGTTTTTGGGTAAATGGGTATTTTTAGGGTTCAGGGTCAGTTTTCAGTTTTTGGGTAAAGGGGTATTTTTAGGGTTCAGGGTCAGTTTTCAGTTTTTGGGTAAAGGGGTATTTTTAGGGTTCAGGGTCAGTTTTCAGTTTTTGGGTAAAGGGGTATTTTAGGGTTCAGGGTCAGTTTTCAGTTTTTGGGTAAAGGGGTAGTTTTAGGGTTCAGGGTCAGTTTTCAGTTTTTGGGTAAAGGGGTATTTTTAGGGTTCAGGCTCAGTTTTCAGTTCTTGGGTAAAGGGGTATTTTTAGGGTTCAGGGTCAGTTTTGTGTTTTTGGTAAAGGGGTATTTTTAGGGTTCAGGGTCAGTTTTCAGTTCTTGGGTAAAGGGATATTTTTGGGTTCAGGGTCAGTTTTCCCTACTGTTGCACCCACTGGAGTGGGAATAGTAATTTTAACCCCTACGCTATCCAACACTTTCCCTACTGTTTCACCCTCTGGAGTGGGAATAGTAGTTTTTACCCCTACGCTATCCAACACTTTCCCTACTGTTGCACCCTCTGGAGTGGGAATAGTAATTTTTACCCCTACGCTATCCAACACTTTCTCTACTGTTGCACCCTCTGGAGTGGGAATAGTAATTATTGTTAAGTAAGTATATATTATATATGATTTGTTAATATTTTTTTTTATTAAATATGTATTATTATTTTTTTTACCATTATTAAATATATTTAAATATGTTTAAGTAATTTATAAGTATTATTTACAGTATTTTTCATGTTATTTTAAACCAAAAAAAACCGATATATTTGACAACGATATTTTTAACATCGATATTATTTTTTCGATATTTTGGCACTTACCATGTTGTACATAGGGCGTCGATATTCTTGCAATCAATATAATTACGCCGATATTTGTGTAGGTCGAAATTCTGTCTGTCGAAATTCTGTCATAGATCCATTGTGTACAAGTCAGCCAATTACATTAGACAACACACTGATTCAAATTTAAAGCGCTGGAGTCTACAGAGCGATGGGTTCAGGATGTAAGAGCAAAAAGGAAAGAAAAGTAGGGTATTAATAACAATAGCCTCCAGTTTTGTACTGTTTTTAAGTTTAGTCCTTGAACATGAAAGACCAAGCATACTGCAGGCTGCATGACTTAAAGAGAGCAAAGGAGCACACATTTTAGGCGCAGTGGGCCAAATGATCATGTAATTGGTGATAAGTTAAGGTAGTGCTTGTTGCAAAGAGCTTTCATCATGGTGTTTTGAAAGCAGGTTTCTGGAGGTGGTAATATGTGGCAAGAATCAATGAGTAAATTTGTTGTGTTTCATTTTGTTGTCTTCGTGATTTTTTCTGTTATTTTTGTGTTCCTATGTGCTTGTGCTGAATTAGTGCAATTTGAAGTTGTGGTGTTGTACAGAGATTTTTGTTCTGTTCTGTTTTGTTGCGTAATATTACTTTGTGAATTATTGTGTTAAGTTCTGTTGCTACTTTAGAGGAGTCATCAAATGCAACTCATTTCCAGTCAAAAGCAAACCATGCATTTAAAGTTCCTGTGACAAGCAACCATTTACCACTGTCCAAGGTTGTGATATGTCACTGATCAATTATTTAAGACACCAGACTGCAACTGTGACAGAAACCATGTCTTAAATTAGCACTTGCAATGCTCACTTTATGTGACATGGTGCAATCTCTGCTCCGTAACACATAAACCGTCTTTCAGTAGACTGCAGCAGGCTCTGCTAGTTTTGGGCTGACTACCATCTTCAGTAGCTGACGGACTGGAGCTGCGCTATTTTACCACCTTTGAAAGTGGTAGATGGTTGCTTAATGCTTATAATAGGAATTTTAAAAGGTATTGTATTTTATTGTATTGCAGTATGATATTTGCACAGCACTTACTACCAGTGCTTAATTTGTAAACTATTAAGTGCCAGGACTCTGACCAGGAGGCCACTGAAGCTTGCACCCCCCATCGCCCATGTAATCTCAGCCAAAACAACTCTTAGCCCTCTCTCTCGTGCGAAAATTCAGATTGCTCCAGGCCCCCAATGCTAAGGAATGTCTGGGGAGCCAGGTATTAGCAATTTTAATGTAAATTGTATTCCTAAACAACTGTTGTTCTGCTCATCTCTAAATTAGATGAGCAGCGCCACCATGTGGTATCCTGTTCCAAGTATGGTGTTGACAAATTAGTGTTGGTGCCGAGCACCGGAAACCAATTAAATGCTGGTGCTGAGCACCGGAAAGCACTGGCTCAAATAAAGCACTGCTACCCATACATGGAGTTGTAAAGCTGTTGCCTACATGGATATCATATTGCCTCATGTGGGTGTGCGGTTGGAAGAGTTTTGTCTTTTGCATTGACCCTATATGAGAAGAGTTTCCATGTTATGCGAGATTGTGCAAACTGAGGGGTGGTTATCATGTTATGGGATGCAGTGTTTAGCAGTGTGATGGATGAGAAAGTGTGCGAGATAGACACACAGTTTTATAACGTGGTGTGCTGGCAGCATTCATTAGCTTTGCAGGTCCCTTTATTGTGTTGTTAGTTTATCTTTTATGTTTTCAATTCGATTCCCTAGTCTGGCTATGGCAGGATATTGGCTACTCTGTGATCTAATGGCTCCATGATAGGTGGCATGTTAATATAGAGTGAGGGCTTTCATTATCGTCCTCTTTCCTGGATTCTGATTCAGTGGCGGCTGGTGACCTTTGAAAGTGGCCGATGTAAATGTTCAGGATGAGTGTCTGGTGGCAAGCGAGCCCGACCACCATAAGGGAGGTTCGGTGGGTGCGTTTTCAAGCACATTTGAGGAAGCAATGAGGTTAATAAAGCAATTGTGAAAGTGTAGTTATCACAATGATGTGGGAGGTACCCATACTTCCGTAGAGGATAGGGTTAGTCACAAGACAAAAAATAGTGTCCCCCACGTTTCTCCAATGTTCTTTTCCAAACTACCCACTCTTCACGTTACTCATCCACACTCACCAATTCTGAACTCTTCAACCTGTGACCATGTTAGCTGTGTACATACTCCAATTGCATTATTCCCAAGTCTCCAAAGAATGATCTTTGCAGGAGTAAATCCAATTTTAACAATTTATTTAAAAAGTATATTGTAGTGTAATCACACGAAAAAACAATTATTATATTAAAATGTTAAAATGATAGGGATAATTAAAACACTATTGCTTTTCTCCAGATCTCGATATAATCCTATTCACCCATCACATATCTGTGCATTAATAACGATAATCACATTTCATAACACTTAGGCAATTCATTGGATGAAAAATGTTTTTCATGTATTCGCATTTAAATTTAAAGCACAAAAAAAAATTGAGAAGAGTTCAGAATTGGTGTGTGTGGATGAGTAGCTTGAAGAGTGGGTAGTTTGGAAAACAACATTGGAGAAATGTGGGGGACACTATTTTTGTCTTGAAAGTGTAGTCATGGCATCAATAGAGAGATTTCATATGATAATGACGTAGGTAGCTGCTTATTCAATATAACCAGGTGCTGACAGACAGTGACAACCATCACTTCTTCATTTGATGCAGACAAGAGGCACCTTACAGCAGAGCTGCTCTACGCACCGGCCCTTCTCAGAAGGGACGTGGCACCTTTCTCTGCCCTACATTGTACACAACCAACTGAAAATGCACATTTCGAACAATGAGGTTAGAGGTGGCAAGTTTCATGTTCATAGGTCATCGGCACCTGGGTAACATTCTAAGGGCCAGATGTAGGTAATCCCAGATTACTGATTCTTAAATACCGAATCATACCGATTCGGTATTTAAGAACAGGCAAATGGGATGTAGGTATTTTTACCGAAAAAATTACCGAATCGGTAAGTTTCGGTAATTGCCTGGAGGTCCAAAGGAATGAATGTCAATTACCGAATCGGTAAATACCAATTCGGTAATTGGGGGAAACATTGAAGGGTGGCAGGGTGTCACTTTCACACCCTGTTGCACCCCTCAATTGTGTATGGATGCACATGTTGCAGACATACATGCCCTAAGGGCATGTATGTCTGCAACATGGCACTGAAGCAATTTGCATTAAATTGCTTTTTGGGGTGTCTTCTTAATAACGAATCCCAAAAACGGGAAAGCACTCATTTGAGTGCTCCCTACATTGCTAATTTGGTAATTTACAGATTCTGTATTTTAAGGAATCAGTAATTTACCGATTCCTTAAAATACCGAATCGGTAAATTACTGAATTAGCAATTTGGGCACCTACATCTCAGTAGCCTAATTCCGGTCGGTAACGGGCGAAATTAGGTAATTTCGGCTGTTACCGACCGGAATTACGCTTCCTACATCTGGCCCTTAGTGTTTATTTTGTCTGTACCGTCGCTGCACCCCTTGAGAGGGCACACAAGGAAAGTGTGATGTGACCAAGATCACAAGCATGGATGAAGTGGGGGTAGTGGGGATTGGAACCTGAGCCACATTCTTGATCACACATGAAATCCTCTATGGATGCTGGAGCTGGCCTTGGGACTGTCCACTTGCATGTGTCTCGCTCACAAGCAGCTCTGGCCACTTGCTTGAGGACAGAGGGGAGCCCCAAAGAAAGTTTACCTCGAGCTCTGTAAAGAGCAACAGCGAAGGGTCACCTCGAGGAGTGATGGGCACAAAGAGATGACAGATGCCCCTCACACTGGAGGTGTCAGCATCACACAGGCACAAAATTTCACCCTATATTATGACTTGTGTTTTTTTGTCAAAACTAGAAAAAGGATTGTGTACACAGCGCCTTCTGGAACTTGAGCGTCGGTGCAGAACACGACATGTAAGACTATGTGAAATATGAATCTCGTGCCCTTCAGTTTTTGTCACTATTTTCCCTGTTTGAGGTCTGTGTGTATTAAAAAAAACAGCAAGTGTATCGTCTGAAGAAGCGGGATACTTTCACATCAGAGCGCGCATACAAAGAGAAGGACATTGGGGCATATTACCAAGGAACACAGGGGGTCTATTAGCTAACTATTAGAGCTATACTATCACTACGGAGTCGCCTAGATCTCAACGTGTGTGGAAAAGGATGAAGACATAATTAAAGACAAGTGGATACAAAGGTGAAAAAAGAGAGATCGATACATTATAGATTATTCATCAGGGCCCTTTTACAGACAGATATTTGTTACTGTCATCTTGCACTGTTCTGTTTTTAATTAGGAGGCATGTCTTGTCCATAGAATAAAGTTGCATAAAGGAGGACATTCCATCCTATTTTAAGTCACATTTTCTGTTTTGTTGCACCTTTTTTTCAAAACCATCAATAGATCAGTCATTGCGGATGTTTCATCAGTATTGGTGGACCAAATCCGAAGATATCAACACTGTGTGGTTCAGTCCCCATGATCAGGGGACTAGCCGTTCACACTCCAGGGTTTGGCCAGATGATATGACTGATCACTAAAGTCTCTTTTGATGGAAACCCTATATCACTCTTTTGGACTGGTCAGCCACTGATGAATAATCTATAATGTATCGATCTCTCTTTTTTCACCTTTGTATCCACTTGTCTTTAATTATGTCTTCATCCTTTTCCACACACGTTGAGATCTAGGCGACTCCGTAGTGATAGTATAGCTCTAATAGTTAGCTAATAGACCCCCTGTGTTTCTTATGGTATATATCAATTTGGAGCTGGGGATAAAACCAGGTGTGGGTCTCTAAACTGTATATCCCTTGGACCCCCTTTAAAAGTTGGTGTATTTATAAGCATATTACCAAGGGCCATTATCACCGCTTTAGCGGGACTTTTTCCCGCTAAAGCGGCGATAATTATATCGCCCTATTACCAAGCTGTCGCTAACACCAGTTAGCGACAGCTTGTAGACGATAGCGGGCATTTTGGGGCCCGCTTTGCATGTCAGCGATAATTATCGCTAATGACATGCAAAGTGGGCGTGCCAAAATGTCAGCGACTGAAAACAGTCGCTGCAATCGCTATCGCCTATGATCAACACAGGCGTAGTTTTGGAAATATTCGCGCTAAGCGTGAATATCTCCAAAAGCTAACGCCTGCCCTGACCAGTTCTTAGCCATGTTATCCAATGAGAGGTGGATAACATGGCTAAGAGCATTGTCACGGTAATGCCTGAATATCGCTGTATTGACAGCGATATTCACGCATTTCGCCTGTTTTTTATCGCTTCTGAGATAAACCTTGCTAACAGCAAGGTATCTCAGCGATAAAAACAGGTGAAGGGCGGCAATAGGAATATTCCCGCTAAGCCAACTTAGCGATAATTATCACTAGTTGTTGGTAATATGCCCCGTGTGCGCTACCTTCGCAGCGCACATTGCGACACAAGAGCCAGAACTGCCCTTTGTACGACGACACAAATCCCATCACTGATGCAAGCAGGAGCTTATTGTGTTAGTACGTACTTCAGGGGCTTGTCCAGCACCGCCAAGTGCTTTCAGGTCGAAGACACTATGGGACATATGTACAAACCCCTATCGCCACCACAAGGTCACCTTTATGGACGTTGTGGTGGCGATAGGGCCTGCGCCTTATGTTCAAGGCAGCGTTAAGCCACTTAATGTGGCTTAACGCTGCCTTGTACATAAGGCACCCTTTCATGCGATGGTTAGCGTGAAAGGGACGTGCAGTGGGTGTTGTTCCACCGCAACACCCATTGTATTTGACCCTGCCGCCTATGTACAAGGGTGGCGTACATAAGAGGCAGCACCAAAATTAAGACCAGGAAAAACCTGATTTTACGCTGGCGAAACGAGTAGAAATACATTATTTATCCTCGTTTGTGCTTTTCCAAGTGTGCTGCCTTGGGCAGCACACATGGAAGAAGCAAAAGCCATGGTTTGTTTATGTACAGGAAGGTGATCCTTCCTCTACATAAACAAACCTTTAAGCCATTTTGTCACTTTCATGTCTGCTGCATGAAGCAGCACACATGAAAGTGACAGAATAGCATTTTAGGATTGTTTATCTGCAGGAAGGGACATCTTCCTACACATAAACAATCCTACCCTGCATGCGGACACCCTTGCACTCTGGTGCAAGAGTGCCTGCGTTGGCACTAAGTTGCTAAACTTAGCGACATCACAGGGGGAAACGCAAGTGTGGTCATCCAACTATGCAGGACACTTAGGCGGGAGTGTGGGATGAAAAGAATTTATTGAATACACAGAGATGAGTATGGAGGCGCTAAAACAATAAAAAAATAAGAAGGGGGAAACAACAAAACAAAAGATTAGGGGGCTTCCTTATGGTTCAGTCCATTCACTGTCCGAAGAGTCCTGGTCATCTGTTACGGGCCTGGGTATAAATATGGTGGTTTCCTGGTGGTCTCAGCCAAGTCCACTGGAGAGAACTGGGGGTTGTATGGCCCTCGGAAAAGAAACAAAACAATAGTCAGTTCTTCTGACTAAAGAGGGGAGTATACCGTCACCTGTCCCCGGGGAGGTGATAGTGCAGGGTCTAACAGTGAGGGTCCTAGTGCGCTCTAGCAGTAGTGTGGTTACACACCCAGTTTCCACCACCCCGCAGTGAGGTAAGAAAGAAAATGCACTTGCCTGGGGCCACGGCCCTCCGGGATCGTGGCAGAGGGAGTCTCACCTCCCTCCTCTTCTCCGTGTAGGCTGGACTTAAATGCGTTGCCTCTGGGCGGTTCCAGCGGGTACTCGGGGTCTTCTCCTCTCTCCTGGGTTTCTTCTGTCTTCCAGGGGTTTTGTCGAGGTGCTTCAGTCTTGGGTTCCTCCTTTGTGGCGGCGAGAGCGTTTTCTCTCTCCTCAGCGTTCTTTTTCAGCCTCTTCCTGCTCCTCCGGACGAGCGTCTAGCGTCGCGGCATCTAGAACGCTCACCTCCCCTTGCCGGGTGCTTTCAGCGGGCGCCATCTTGGAATCCCCGCTAGTGGATCGCGTGGGATTACAGCAAGGCTGTTAAGGAGCCATCCCGATCGTCGCCAGTGTTAAGGAGCCAAAGGAAACCTTCCAGAATAATAAAGAGGCGAAATCCGGTGAATGAAAGTAAGCGGGTCTTTATTCGTCAACCCAGATCAGCAGCGTACAGTTAAGATATCAGTCAACTGCCCACCCATACTATTTATACCAAACCCAAACATTCAAAGGACAACATACAGACACGCGACACAAATCCACATACACACCGCACGCGAAACACAACAAGCGACATACACACATTCAAACCATCACAGCACACTTATTGTTTGTGGATGACGCGCGTGCGTTCACGTGCGTCATTCCAAACAATAACATTATACTACAAAGGCTGCACCACATTCTTGTAAATAATGGGGCAGTACTGCGTTTCAGAAGTGGCGGATCATGACGTTAAGCCAAGGAGGCTAACGACATGCTCCACCACTTCCTGTACATATCACCCTATGTGTACGTAGTGCTTAACAGGGTGCTTCACAGAGAGTAGTTCTCACCAGGCCACAGCCTCAAAGAAGTTCCTCCGTGACACACACACAACACAAGAGTGACTCTGTTTCACTGTCCGGATGATCCATCACAAAAGAGGAGCACTCGTGACTTTGCCTCTACCAGGCGAGGTGTGTATGGAAGTTGTGACCAGGTCAGCCCAGCCTCAGGTTTCACCCCCATGACTCCTGAGCCAATGTAGATATTGCTTACTTACTGTTAAACAGCATGAGAGAGCAACGCGAGGATTGGCTCAGTCAGGCGCTGCCACCACTCCTTAGGAGACTCCTTAGGAGACTTGGAGGCTGTGCCTGTAATCACCTAGGCTCCTGCATTGCACAGGTAGGCGAGGGTTCAAGTGCTCACGTGGGGCTGGTCGGAGCAAGGCGCCCATCCTACCTGACATGTGTACCTCACCTCAAGCAGGCTGGCAGCGGAACCTGTCTGTCACAAGCCACCTCCCCCACCAACACCCACCCATCATGCTGCATAGGCAACCTTTGCCAGGCCACCCCACGCGCACTGCGGCAAACAAAAATAATCAAACATGTTGAACTGCTGATAGTAAACATTCGTTATGGGGCCTACTGCTCGAGGCAACAAAATAAACAGGGGGGAGGGCAAACGCCCCACTAAAGGAACCTCTGATGGTCTAGTCATATTATGCAAACTTTTACTTTACTATACCCTGAAGGGAAGGGGTTTACAAACTTCTAGCGTGCAGCTGAATGCGGCCCAAGAGTCTTTGGGTAGCAGATAGTCCCAGTAAGATGGAGTGGGATGGTCGTCTTCTCACAAGGGGCTGTAGGCAATGGTACTGTTAAGGGCAGAGAAGGAAAGAGGCATTCTGCCATAGCTTCCACCTCTCCCCTCTAAGTGTGGCCACTTCACTCGTCATCAGATACTTTTCCAGATCTTGGCCTTTAGTCATATTGACAACCAAATGCATTCTGGGAGTTGTGGTCTATTACCAATGATCTGTAAGTGAATAGCCCAGCACTGGAAATCGTGTTTGTGATGACCTGGGAAGGGTGGCCACCCAGCAGTATACTTAATAGCTGTTGCGAGCACCTTTCTATAACGAAATGATAATTGTACGTGCTTTATAGAACATATAACATGGCATATTTTAAATATGCAGGGTAAGGGTTACCATCACCCATAGCCACATCAGAAGCACGAAGATGGAGTCAGCACGTTCATGCTCCAAAGATCTCACCACAAGCTTGTGCAGACATGCCTATTAACCCATTCAGTCCCTTCACCGCATGAATAGGCAATGTTTCTGTGTGCTTAACTGTAAAAACAAGTTTTCCTAATACATTCAGCTGCTGTGTCTCTCAAATTCTGTACTGTTGGTGAGTTTCAAGGAGATGTGACCCCAGTGTTGTTACTTGAACTCCAAGGTTATGTGAGCATACATGCCAACCCTCTTGATTCAGGCGGAAGACTACCGATTTCAAGGCTAAACTCCCGCCTCCTGGTTCCTACATCCAAAAAACAGATTCCTCTGCA
Organism: Lissotriton vulgaris; assembly: GCF_964263255.1. Lineage (NCBI taxonomy): Eukaryota > Metazoa > Chordata > Amphibia > Caudata > Salamandridae > Lissotriton > Lissotriton vulgaris. The sequence goes on along the minus strand of NC_141695.1, from coordinate 1,569,161,535 downwards.
TGCTTCTGCAGACAGGGCCCGTTTATGTGTGACTCAGAGTGTGTACTACCAGTAACCTGCCCCTTTGTCACGCTCTCTTTGTCTGCCCTAGCGCTTTATCCGTGCTCCTGACAGGCAAGGAAAAAAACTTCTATTTGCATTTCTAACATCCGATCCTGCAGCAGCACAGTTGCAAGTCCCATACATGACAATATACCCGATTCCGGCCTCAATAGAAGTCAATGGGAGAAATGGGATGTATGTCGTTACAACACATACTTTTACAACGCATACCTTTGCAACGCATTTTTTACACCGCAACATCCATTACAACGCATGCCATTACAACGCATGCCATTACAACGAATTCTTTGAAACTACCTTTACAACGCATTCCACTACAACGCATACTACATTTACAACGCATACCATTACAGCGCATACCATTACATTGCATGTATGGTAAGTATTGGATAGTGTAGGGGTAAAAATTACTATTCTAACTCCAGGGGGTGCAGCAGTAGGGTAAGTGTTGGATATTGTAGGTATGCGTTGTAATGGTATGCGTTGTAATGACTGCGTTGTAATGACATGCGTTGTAGTGGTATGCGTTGTAGTGACATGTGTTGTAATGGTTGCGTTGTAATGGTATGCATTGTAATGGATGTTGCGTTGTAAAAGTTTAGTTGTAAAGGTAGTGCGTTGTAAAAGTTGCGTTGTAAGTGTTGTTTCCCGGAGAAATGCAGTTTCCCAATTTATTTTTGTAATTCTCCAACTTTCCTCCTCTAAAATGTTGGCATGTATGGGTTAGACTGGTCATTCTCGCATGTTCTTAGAGGAAGAAGACAACAGACAGACAAAAGACATACCATCTCTCTCTCTCGGGAGATCGAGGAAGATGCCCCCAATCTTCGAAGAAATGGGCACGTACCCATTTTAACACAAAGGTGTTGTGGGAGGATGCTCTGTTTTGTTTTTCAATTCTAACTCTCAAAATCAAATATTTTTCACGCTGTGCAGCAGACACAGGGAGACATACATCTGATCAAATCTTTAGGGTAGATGGACACACATCCTGGGCAGTAGAGGGCAAGTACAAACTTTACCTCAATGCACTATTTCACTCCATAGAGACCTACATCACTTCCTCTAAATAAAAGAGAACTGGGACTAACCCCCATAGATGTACTGCAAGGAAGAAAGGCACACTTCATGTGTCTTATGCCTGCCATCTTCCCTCTACAGAGGTGTGGCATTACAAGACCCGCTGTCTTTGGAGCGTGGAAATGAGGTTCGAGCCTCACCTTCGCTCCAAACACGCAAGTCTGGGAAATCACTTCATCTTCCCCTGCCTGTAAACAAGTGACCTTGTGCACTGAATGTAACTGGTCCTTACATCGAGCACTTCAATACCATGGATGCAAGTTCGTGCTATAGAAAAATGACACAAAATGCACAATGAGGTGAAACCAAAGCACCAACATAAGGAACGGCAAAGATATGCCCATCTATTAGCTGATTTGTATAAAGTCAAATGAGAAACAAGGAGAACTTGTGGCTTCTCCACTTAAATTGTGTGATCTTAGGCACACTTTTTACTTAGTAACAACTAAGATCAGGGAGGGGGGTCCTTCTCAGATCTGGTGGGTAGAGAGGCCCATTCACTGTCGGAAAGGAAAAAGGGGATATTCCCTATCTATACATACGTAGACTTCAGTGTCTCACCTACAGTGTCAGATGTAGCGTCAGGGCTTTAAATTGGCCTCGTCCTGCCGGTGCTCCTCACTGGCAGTTTTTAAAAGCAGGTGCCGAGACGGGTCCCTATCGGGCGCACCATTTTTACGCCCATGGTGAAAAGGGAGAAAAACCTTAACTCTGCAATAGCACAACCCGTCACTGCCTTTGATATAACTGCAAAGAGACTTTTTCAAGATACTTTTCCCAAGAAATTGTTAAATGCGTAAAGAGAACGTATTTTTATTGAAGTTTCAAAATGAAGGGACAGGTGCCTCACGATATAGGACTCACAAATAAGTTTGATGTTAGAAATGGACTTGGACGTTAAAAGCTAATGTACCATGTTATTCAAGCACAGCTTTTACATGTGTTAAGCACTGGTGAATTGTAGTTACATGAATATGATCTTGCTTTTGCCAACAATGTTAGTAAATAGAGAACACTGTTGAAAGAGTTGTTCTCAAAGCTGCTTGTTCTAACAAGCATTGAAAATGCAATAGGTCTCGCCTTTAATTAAGTTAAAGCCATCTGCTTTGGTATACAATACCATTAGCAAAGCAAATGGCTTTAACTTAATCAAAGGCAAAACCTATTACATTTTCAATGCTTGTTAACTTGGCAGACGCGCAGCTCAATATTCTTCCTCTCCCAGGGCACAGTGCACGCCGCCCGCTTTCATTATTAACACCCGCTTTCATTATTAACGCCCGCTTACATGTCACATGAATATTTTAATGTATTCATCTATGCCAATGTGTGTGGATACGTCGTGCATGCCTACTTTATACAGAATTTAACGATTGTCTTTTCTCAATACTTGTTTGCAACGTGGGAAAAAGCTTAAGATCCTGGTTCTGATGCATTTATAGTCTTGTTACTTTTAATGGCGTCTCCTGTCCTCAAACATTGAGAGCTGGTACCACCAGTGGGAAGATTGAAATTGCTACTTAAATGTTATGATTAATTAAAACAAGCATTTGCAATGTAATAGGTCTCGCAATTGCGAGATTTATAGCGATTGGCATTGTAAATGATAATGCCTTTTATTTATGTGTTAAAAAAAACCTGCAATAATAAAAGGCATTGTCATTTTCAATACCAATAGGTCATAGTTTCTAAAAAGCGAGACCTATCGCTTTGCTTGTATGTTGAAGCTACTACCAAATTGCTATTCTGATTGTCAGTTCAGCATTTCTCTTCCTAACCACAAAGTGGCGGTAAAGATCTAGATTAGAAGTAAACAAGAGTCAGGCAAAATAAGCTTGCTTTCAATCCTAAAACATAAAGCAGCCGGATGCCGATGGTCAGAGAACTGAAACTAAAGACGCACTACTTTTGCCTCAGGCCTCGATTACGAGCGCCCCCTTGTGGGATTTAATGCACTGAATATCTGACACTGGTGTGTTTGAGCTATAAATGACGCCCATTCTGAATTTTGCTCCATAAATAGGGCACAACCAGTGCTTTAAATGGGCTGATACTGTCCGGTACTGACTACCGGCACTTTGTTTTATTTTGAGAGGGGAGAGTACCTGCACTTTAAAAAAAAAACGAATACTTTTAATTATTGGAGAGGACCAGCACTTCTCAGAAACAAGCAGGTACTTGTGGTGACGGTCTAGCGTCTCGCAGCCCGGATACGGAAGGGCGGGACGGGAAGCGGAAGGCGGCCATTTTAGGTTGTTGGCGCCGACCGCGATAGCGAGCAGAAGTGGTTCCCGGCGCTCCGGGTAATAAATACGAGTTAACTTCAACAAGGCTTCTTTGTGGTGAATTGGGGGCCTCTATAGTACTCTTTCCATTTCGAGCACTGGGCATAATAACACACAGACAGACCTTTGTGCTTACCACAACAAAACCCGCATGCCCCAGTATTTACCGATCACTTTCCCCTGTTAAATCTTGGCGGGTTTGACCAGAGGGTGTGGGCCTTATTGCACCCGGTAGTGCGCTGTAAAGTTCGTACTGGTAAATACGATCCCTGTGCGCACAGGTGTTTGTGCAGGGCTCGTAAAAATCTGGTACACTCGTAAATGAGCTGGGTAAGGAAACATGACCACTCCCAACCAGAGGCGCAACTAGAGGCACATTTCGGGGGCGGGGGATTGGTTAATAAAAATTTCGGGTGGGGTTAATTCTTCCAGCAATAGGTAGAGTGGAGATGCAGGGTCTCTAAGAAGCGGTGAAACAACAACTAAAGTCTTGTTAACAAGTAAATGGTCTTTTAAAGACCTGTGAAGTACTCGGGTGCGGCTGCAATAAGATGGATGCCAGACCAGCCAGCCTACAGCAGCTCAAAAACTGTGTGTGTGCCCCGGAAGCTGTCTCAGCCCGGGCTGACACTCACGACCAGGCCCGGACTGGTCATTGCGGGCACCGGGCAATCCCCCGGTGAGCCGCACGCGTGGGGGCCGGTTTTGAGCCCCTGGGGGCCGATTTTGTTACTGGGCCATTTTTGCAGCATAGCTGCAAAATCGGCCCTGCAACAAAATCGGCCGAAAACCGGCCCTGGCAAAGCGCTCGGCGGCACCTCCAACCCCACCCCCCGAGTGGGGAGGGGGGGCCGGCCGAGCACTTTGCCAGGGCTGTTTTGGTTCCCAGTGCGGCCCTGCTCATGACATGGGGGGCTGAAGCCCTTTGAGCCCTATGGGCGTGGCCTGTCTTCTCACACCACTGTTCTGAAGATGTTGTCTATCTCTTGATGAAATGAGTTGAAGACTAACCCATGCATATTGCAGATCTCCAGACTTATTGGGCCTACTCATGAGCAAGCCTACTGCGCACTGGGAACAGTCCGGGGGAAACCATATTGTCGCCCAGATTTATCAAACGATTGAGTGACCCAGCGTCACGCAGGGTGACACAAGGGAAACACAATTCGTGAAACAGATTTCCCAAACCATGCAAAGCCACCACGCCTTGGTAATCTGGAGTAATGCAAGGTGGCGCTAGTCACTACCTTGTGTTACTTTGCACCCGGAAGGAGTTACATGGGTGAAGAGTGGGTGTTCCACATTCCCCGATTTACCAAGAGTAGTAAACCAGGGGATGCGTCAACATGGTACGCCTTCCTGATAGAGGCGCAACACGGAGAAATATCTTTATTTCTCCCCGTTGTTTCCTCTTTCTTTCTCAGTGTGCTGCAGAGAAAAAACCCTGTATGAATTGTGCCCTTTCTGTATAAATACAATCCTGCCTGCGACGCAGTCACCCTTGCACCATGGTGCAAGGATGCCTGCGTTGGTGCTATACGGCACATAGTGCACCAGCGCAGTGAGGGAGCAGAAATGCGCAAAATGTTAGTAAATGAGATTAATTCCTGCCCTCTCCATTTGGCATAGCACAGCCATGGCCAGACTGGCCCTACAGGATAACAGACGTTTCCTCTGGAGCCTGAGAAGGTATGGGGACCGTTTTGTTACTTTGGGGCAGTTTATGTAGCAGTGCAGCAGTTTTTAAAGTAGAGTTTGTTGTAAATCCAGCAGTTTTCAGGCAACAATAAAAGTGTCAAAATAACTCTGGTGAGAAATGTACCTGCTGGAAAGAGATGGGGTTTTGTATCATCTAAGGTAGCGCAGAGGGTTAATACGCCTACTGCAAAGGAAGTGTAACATGCAGATCACAGAACAATATTTTAAGTGCATAGTCCAAAACTGTTCCCAGGATGCTTGTTTCTGGTCCAGAGAAGACCTGGCTTGGCAGTTTGGGCTGGACTGTTCCCCTGAGGCACAGGGTCAAAACTGGTTTGCCTATGGCTGGGTCTGAACTGGGTTGGCGAAGTGAGCTAAAGAACGATGATGGACTTAACCCAGATATCTGACTGGGGTTGAGTGTCTGAAAATCTTCAGCACTCCGTTCATCATCTCCTTGTGTTTGCTTTGTATGCCCTTAGTAGGCAGGGTATGCCCAGACGTGGATCCCTTGCTCACTTAGCCACTGGATTCAAGCTTGCCGGCCTGATGAAGGGTGTCATCCCGAAACCGGTCCCAGGATGCTTTTTTCCGGTCCAGAGAAAACCTGGCTTGGCAGTTCGGGCTGGACTGTTCCCATGAGGCACAGGGTCTAGACTGATTTGCATGAGGCTGGGTCTGAACTGGGGTGGTGAAGTGAGCTAAAGAACAATGATGGATTCAAGCCAGATCTGTGATTGGAGGTGAGTGTCTGACAAGTTTCAGCGCTCCGTCCATCATCTCCTTGTGTTTGCATAGCTTAGTGGGTTACTGCTTTTGTCACAGAGACCCTTTTGTTACAGTGCAGTTCATAATTTACAATCATAATCTAGCACAGTGAGCTATGAAGTGTCATCAAATAGCTGCATACAAACTACATGGTACAGGCTAGAAAGTTATGTTTTTTTCTGAGTCTTTCATTATCCTAATGTTGCTAAAAAGGGTTTGGGTAGAAATAAATTCTTATTAGTAAAGCCAACCCTAACCACTGTGTTATGTTCTGAATCCTGATATCGTGCTTCCCCAGACCAAGCACTCTTAAAAAATGCCTACCAGTATGGATGACATGAATCCTACACCTTGTAGTCCTCTTTGTCTTATGTAACATTTTCTATATACTGATTTATACACATATTTGTGTGTGGGTTATAAAGTGCTCCAACCCCCTACACTGGTATGAGAGGTGCTATAAAACAAATGAAATATATGTGAGAGAGGGGCTATGGGGAGATGAGGGGTACTATTGGAGGGTGATAGTGAGGGAATCATTGAAGGGCTCCAGCAAAGATTGTCATATACAGGTGCACTGTACTATGCTTTTTAAAAGCTAATACAATTGAATATATAATGAATATGTGTTGTAGAATGAAATGACTGCTGAGTGACTTTAGGGAATGCCAGAGACGAGTGTAAAGATATGAATAAGGTTAAAATGTCCTGATCTAACATTGTATTGAGTAAATCATGTAAATGCTAAGGGGGGGGCCCTATATATGGCGTATGTCGATTTGTCGGCAGCTTTCGACTGCGTTAGTCATACTAAATTATGGTCCATTTTATTGGATATGGGGGTAGTGCAGCCTCTCGTAAATTTTTTGCATGAATTATACTCTGATGCTACAGCCAGAGTAAGGTATGGTGTTGGGGGGAATTAACAGCGTCAATCGGGTAGTGAGAGGGGTTAGGCAGGGCTGTGTCCCGACTGCCTTTCTTTTTACTCTTTATACCAATGGTCTGGAACAGGACATGGTAAAAGGGTGCCAGGACCTGCCCACCATTAACAATCGCCCAATACCGGCCTTACTCAACGACGATGACGCTGTGATTTTAGCCCGTACCCCCTTAGAATTACAACGTGCTCTTGTGAGATATAGCACTTTTATGGCCAATCTGGACCTGAAAATTAATATTTAAAAAACCTTTGTTATGTCTTCAGGTCCTAGAACCAAGAAAATTAAGGCTATTTTCATTGACAATGTAAAACTTGAGAGCACAAACACATACCCATATCTGGGAATTGTAATAGATCAAAAATGTTCTTGGAGGCAGGCCATTGAGTCGAGGAAATTGCTTTTTATGAGGTCAACAGTTGCGCTAGTTAATTTCTCAAGGAGATTGGGAATAAGGACCCACACCGAACTCATCGAGATATATAAGGCTAAATGCGTAGCCATCACAACACATGGGGGTGGTGTGTGGGGGTACGGGAAGGTTGAAGCCCTACAAAAGTTTGAAAATAGTTTTTTAAGGTTTCTCCTTGCTGTCCCACAGGGTACTGCGACCTACTCGTGCCACTTGGAACTGGGTCTGTCTCATTTCATTGACCTAGTTAAAATCCAACCCCTCTTCCTATGGCACCGAATTTGGTCATCAAATAAAACTATTTTCTGTCAAGGGTTTATCCAAGACTGTATCTCTCTAGAGAAAGCTCACAAGATTGGATGGATAGCCTACATTAAAAACTTCTTGTACGATTTGGGTATGGCACAATATTATCATTCTCCCATCCTAATCTCAGAACTCTCTAGAAAAGCGTTAAAAAAACACTGCTTGACGCACCTAGAATACCTGCGGCTGACTAATGAGGCCAGTAAAATAACAGTCCAACACATGTTATTAATCCAAACAACCTTGACCATTCAACCTTATTTAACTTTCAATCTTTCCAGCTTTGAAAGATTTTTATTAACGCGGTTCAGGTTGGATATTTTCCACCGTTTGGTCACTTTCCCAACAACTAACGATTGGGCAAAGAATTTACAAACATGCCCCTGTGATGATGTCTCTGCCCAATCCTCAATCCACACAATCCTATTCTGTAAATTTTACTGTGAAAAAAGGAAATGCTGGCTGATGCAGATTCTAAAAAACATGGGTTTTCGAAGGTGCCGCCCCACATTTCTCTCTCTCCAGTTTTTGGATGAAGAGTGTTCTGCTAAAGCCATAGCTAAATTTCTGAAGTTTGTCATCAGATACAGGCAAAATTTAGACTAAGCTGCGAATATTATATGCTAGGATTATACTCACTTCTATTCGCTGTTCGCTGTATAGCTTAGTATGTTTTAGACTGTTTTTAACTGTTTCTATCCTCGCATTTTATAAATTGTGATAGTTGTAAATGATTTTTTTTACATGTGCTCTACTAGAAGAACGCAATTTTAAATTTTAAATGTTTCCACTTGTGTAAATTTTTAAATGTACTTTTATGGTTTTTCAAACAGATGAAAGCCGAATAAAGGACTATTTGATTTGAGTAAATCATTGATATATTTAATTTGTTTTTAACCAGAAAATTGCACAAATCAAACAATCTATGTAATTGGTAAAATTACTTGCAATCTATATGTTAATTGTCCAGTTAGATTTCTTTTACCAGTCCTAGGTGGTGAGTGTTGGTCCCTATACTAATAGGGTCTCCCTGACCAGCCTCATACTGAGAGGCCTTAGATTTCTATTAAAAATCATATTTTTTATCTAGTGCTTTCTAGCTTTGAACATTTATTAAGACACATTTATATCAACCAAAGCTTTGCATTCTGTAACTTGAAGTTTCGTTATTTTTTTTACATTTTTCTAATAAAATACAGGTTAAAATCTAAGGTCCAGATTTGTGCTAGGCTCCATAAAAATCTAAACCTCTACATTAAAATAAGGAGTGATGCCCTGCTTCAGATTTGTACTCGTTCGCTTAAACTTATTGTAGAAATTTCTACATGCAGGCAACCTCAAATTAGTGAATTACATAATATGCGTAATTTTGTATAAATCACAACTACTAAGCATAGGACAATGATGGTATGTCTTTTGCCCATTGTTGATGCCTGCTTTCATTTGCTGCTAGGATTTCACATACAGCCCGGTTGCTCTCTTTTAGTAGATCAGACTATGCATGGACTCCTAGGAGTAGTTGCACTGTCCTCCCTTTGTTATTCTACCTTTGCATGGCTGAACAGGCATTTGGTGCTATGGAACAGTTTTACATTACTCCACAGGGCTTTTTGCATTGCATGAGTGCCAATGCTGTTGTTTCGAACGCAGGACTGGCTGTGTTGAGTCTCTTGAAAGCTATGTGAAGAGGGGCAGGGGGTCGGAAGGGGAAAGGGGAGTCCTTGTAGAGAATACCTCCCTTCAGTGCTACTTTCGCATTGAGTTGAAGACTCAGGTTTTGAATTGTCAGTACAGTTTGTTAGCTTAACATTAAGAGCGTGAGGGAACACATGGCATAGTATTCTTATACTGTTTGGCCAAGTCTGTAACTTTTTGATCATTCGACTCATTAGAGATCTGTGTTTCTCGTTTCTCTTATTTTATTTATTTATTTATAAAGTTTTATAGAGCGCAAACTTGATCCCGAAGGATATCAGAGCGAGCAGGCATGCTCACTGGAACAACTAACAGAATTCCACTGAATGCCATTGCTGTCTCCAAGTACCCAAACTCCCCAAAGAAACGCAGCCTTGTACTTCTGCTGCTTCGAAGCGCTCTAAATATAAGGTGTTGTTCAATCATAGTCTGCTTGTGTACCCCTAGACAACTACATACTCTCGATTATACGTGAATGCACTACACAAGCCCATAAATATAGCACCAACAAAATTGCGATTATGCGCAGTATGAAGAACAAACTGTGCTAGCTGTGGTAATATGAAGCAATATGTGGACAAGATGGCTCTCTGGTTTTTAACTCACTGAGCCATCTTGTCCACATATTGCTTCATATTACCACAGCTAGCACAGTTTGTTCTTCATACTGCGCATAATCACAGCCTTGTTGGTGCTATATTTATGGGCTTGTGCAGTGCGTTAACGTATAATCGAGAGTATGTGCATACGATGTACTCCTCCATTTAAAGACAGTTTCACAGAAACAAACAGATGGGTGTCTATAGATGTTTGATGAAAGTCTGCCTAAATTTTCAATTGTGCTTAACTTCTACAAAGTACAGAGCAGATGACAAATCTCCCTCTCCCCACGGTTTAGTGTGGTATAAAACGGAGGGAGGGGTGGCGGTGCAAGGAGTCGGTAGTATTTCGAGGCAGCAAATAGATACGTTGTCACTTATTCCTAAAGCAAATGCACGTATTTTTATGTCCAATTAATTTCGTCAAGTTACATATAATATAGTTCCTGCATTATTATTACCAAGATGAATGCCTTTATAAAACTTGTGATGCTTCACACGCCGCTTCAGCACTCATACTTCTAAAGCACGCAACTTTTCCATACTGAAAATAAATGTTATATTTACATATGCTTTTCAAACTTCGCAGGGTATCTCGTCCTCTGCTCAAGCTGGTTAAAGTGCTTGTGTTGTGAATGCTGAAACTGTTGTGAATGCTGAAACTGTTGTGAATGCTGAGACAATGCTGAGACGACTGTTGTGAATGCTGAGACGACTGTTGTGAATGATGAGACGACTGTTGTGAATGATGAGACGACTGTTGTGAATGCAGAGACGACTGTTGTGAATGCAGAGACGACTGTTGTGAATGCAGAGACGACTGTTGTGAATGATGAGACGACTGTTGTGAATGCAGAGACGACTGTTGTGAATGCTGAGATGACTGTTGTGAAATGTTGTGAATGCTGAGACTACTGTTGTGAATGCTGAGACGACTGTTGTGAATGATGAGACGACTGTTGTGAATACAGAGACGACTGTTGTGAATGCTGAGACGACTGTTGTGAATGCTGAGACGACTGTTGTGAATGCTGAGACGACTGCTGTGAATGCTGAGACGACTGTTGTGAATGCTGAGACGACTGTTGTGAATGATGAGACAACTGTTGTGAATGATGAGACGACTGTTGTGAATGCAGAGACGACTGTTGTGAATGATGAGACGACTGTTGTGAATGCAGAGACGACTGTTGTGAATGCTGAGACGACTGCTGTGAATGATGAGACGACTGTTGTGAATGATGAGACAACTGTTGTGAATGCAGAGACGACTGTTGTGAATGCTGAGACGACTGTTGTGAATGCTGAGACGACTGTTGTGAATGCAGAGACGACCGTTGTGAATGCTGAGACGACCGTTGTGAATGCAGAGACGACCGTTGTGAATGCTGAGACGACCGCTGTGAATGCTGAGACGACAGTTGTGAATGCTGAGACGACTGTTGTGCATGCTGAGACGACTGTTGTGCATGCCGAGACGACTGTTGTGCATTTCGAAACTGTAGAGAATGCTGAGAAAATGCTGAGACTGTAGTGAATGCAGAGTATGCTGAGACTGTATGAAGTGTTGAGAGAATGCTGAGACTGTAGAGAATTCTGAGACTGTAAAGAATGCTGAGACTAGAGAATGCTGAGACGGTAGAGAGCGCTGAGAGACTGTAGGAAGTGGAAAGAGACTGTAGGGAATGTTGAGAGACTGTAGTGAATGCTGAGAGACTGTTGTAGTGGTAAAGACTATGGAAAATGGCCATGGCAGGGTGCTGGCATTTTCAGTTAAGAGTTACTGTACTTTCTTTATATAAAAGGCTACTCGAAACTGGCATTGAAGTAATTTCACTGTGGCATGGGCCAAAAGTTAAATAAAAGACGCGCTCTGTGGTGCGGTAGGGGGAGGGAGTTGAAGCACTGCAGGTCTGACGTACGGGTCAGTGGCGGAGAAACATTATTTATCACGAAGATTAATAAAATAAGGGAGAGAGGCTGAGTGCTGTAATCAAAAGAAAATCAAGCCACGAAAGTGAAAGTGATCGGACGGAGGCAGAGGGGGATGTAAAATTGTAGGCACAGTTAGTACTCGACATCTGCAATTTTCAAATGCAAAGACATTTGGTCAAACCTAAGAGGAGATTTACACAACATTTAACAGAGTAATGGAGTGGGAATGAGGAAGAACTATTATTTTTTTAAACCACGTCCACCTTGTTCTGTGTTATCTTTTCTTCCCTTCCTGAATATTTTTGTTTCTAAATCTGAGGACGCCTTGAGACCCTACGGGTATGTAGCGCGCTTTATAAATGTCACTGATTGATTGATTGATTGAGGAGATGCTGAAAAGAATGAAAGGAGGCTTGTATGTGGAATGGAGAAGGGAGGAAGTGCTGAGGAAGTGCTGAAAGTAAAAACTTGTAGATTACTCATTGCCTCCTACTTTTGCATCAATTGTGGCACCAGCGTTTTACTTTTAACATGGTTGAAGGTAAAGCGCTGGTGTCGCGATTATAGCAAAAGTAAATAAACAGATGTTTTTTTTTCTATTTCTTTAGTTTTGCAGCAATCGTGGCACCGGCGCTTTACCTTTAACCATGTTAAAGTAAAGCACGGATGCCGCGATTGAGCAAAAGGATAGCTGAAACTGATTAAAGTGATCACGCGGCCTGCTACAGTATAGAGAGGCATGAAGCTGACGAGGAGGGAGTGGGAGGAGGGGGTAGGGGATGGGATTCATGCGAGAAAGCCAGTTGCCAGCTGTGCACGTCGCACGAGCTTGTGCTCGTAACAGCCAGCTGGTGGCCTGAAAAAGCCTGCGGGTAGCACTTTGAAAAGCCGCTTACTAAATGTCTCGCCAGAGTAGCGCATGCGCTGGCTCAGGCGAGACCTAAAAAGCAGTAGAGGAGAGCCACAGGTGGTCCTCATGAATCACCAGCTTGGTTGGGAAGAACAATGAGAGAGAGGAGAGAGAGAGAGAGAGAGAGAGAGAGAGAGAGAGAGAGAGAGAGAGAGAGAGAGAGAGAGAGAGAGAGAGAGAGAGAGAGAGAGTTTTTTTTCATGACCATCTCAGACCTAGACAAAGATGTCGCCCTTAACCTCTTCGCTATTTACCGGATGCCCCAGAAAGAAGGTTTATGTAAGAAATTAGGGATTTAACGGGTGAAGAGGTCACTGAGGAGAGCTGGCGATAGGGGAGGCAACAAAGGGGGGCTACTTAGTGACCCCATAGCAAGAGACAGCCAGACACCCTGCTAGCCGTTGTGGGTGACCGTTGTAGAAAAAACAACAGAACACTTGAAAACAGTGGTGGCTCCTCAATAGTGGCATTGGGGCATCGCCCCACTGCTTTCTTGCAGTGCGAGAAGCAGAAACATAAAATGGTAAAGCTACCATTTTATGTTTCTGCTTCTCGCACTGTGAGAAAGCAGAAGTGCCTGGTTGGGGGCGGGTGGGTGGGAGTCATGCGCACTCTCCCTTTTTCTCTATTAGGCTGCATGATGAGGCCTACATAGAGAAAATGGCCTGGCTGGGGCGCTCTCCGCTGCACCTCACCAATCACATTGCAGCGGTGTGATTGGCTTAGGGTAGGGGAGGAAGGCTGCCTGCTGTCTGCTTCCTGTTCCTGCAGGAACACGCGGGACCGGCTGCACCCGGCGATAAGGTATGTAACTTTTTTTTAAATTTCCCCTGCACCCCCCCCCCCCCCCCCCATTCCCTCCCGCGAGCATACCGGCCACGGCTATAACCTGTAGCTTCTCGTGGGTGGATGTCTGCATGTTCTCATTTCTTTGATTGGAGTTATTGTCTCCTTCGATTGGAGGGTCTGTGGGTCCTCGTGCAGAGAAGTCTTTATTTCCTCTGGGTGGGTAGTCAGTAACAGAGGCATCTGTGGTTCATTGGGGTAAGGTTTAGGGTTCTTAAAGTGTGAAGTTCGTAGTTCCTTGGGCAGGGGTGTATTTTTTTATCGTAATGAGCAAGTCTGTAGCGGGGAGGTCTGTCGTTTCTCGAGGAGGTATGACGTCCATATTTACTCCGATGGAATGTCCGCAGTGGCTTATGAAGTTATGTCTACTTCAGCCAGATGGATTATCTGTGGCTCCTTGGTTGTGATGTCTGTGGTACCTCAAGTAGGGTGGTCTGTATTTCCTCTGGTGGGATTACCGTAGCTTTTCATAAAGAGATGCGTGTATTTTCCTGGTAAAGTGGGTGTCCGCATTTATTTGCAAGGGATGAGTGGCTCCTCTGGCGGGATGTCTGCAACAGGTTGTTTGGCTGGAATGGCCGTCGCTGCTAATGAAGGGATGTCTGTGTTCCATCGTGACAGGGATGACTGTATTTCTATAGATGGAGTAATTGGTTCCTCAGGTTAGGAAGCCTGTATTGTCTCAGAATGAGGGGGTCTGTAACGGTAACACCTATGGTTCCTCATGCAGAGATGTCTGTATTGCCTGGGGATCTAGATGTCTGCCATCGGAGGTTAATTAATAAGGACGGACACCCCCGGTGCGGCAAGTGGAAGCAGAAGCGCAGGACTCCCGTGATCCTATTAATGTATACACTGTAATATGTAATTCTGTACATGCGACAACCTGACCATTGCTATGAGGCAAGTGATATTTCACCTGATGTTATTTTTCCTTTTTTTTCCCTTTATCAATAAAAAGAATTAAAAAAATAAAAATAATAATAAGGACGTGGTGGGTGCCCATAACAAACAGCACCCGCTGCGAGAGTCCACACAGGCCAGCCCTGCTTCCATGCACGATTTTGCATCTCTGCTGCCCTTGGCCACCCCACCGCGCTATCCCTCTCTGTCGTTATTTGCAAGTACTGTGTAAAGAGTGTTTTCTCTGTGCCTCCTTCACACTATCTCTTCGTGTGCCTGTCACCCTTGGGAATGGCTGTGCTACTATCAGTCTATGAAACACATAAGCAGTAGTGTACTGGCACATAAATGAACAGGCTGGTGGCTCTGAAAGGCTGTTCAGCTGGGACAAAGTCAGTCGAATGTCAGGAGACAAATAAAAGGTGCACTCCTTTAATTCCACAAAACACCAGAAGGCCTTCACCCCAGGCATGCTATATAGAATGGAAAGGGGTCTCAATCTAATATCAAAAGCGAGCCGAGGAGATTACAGGACATTCTTCTAATGCAGAGGGGGGCTTGGGGCCTGGCGCGAGCCAGCGTGAGAGTGAGGAACTTGAGCCTAAGACTCCGTCTGTTTCCTGGACTTTGGCTGATACTGTTACCTTTGTTTCTCTTTGTGAGCCTCTACAATTTTACAGTGATGTGTTTCGAAGCTTTCATATTTCAATATAGTGTGCTTGCTTTATTTGAACTCTCATTACGGTCAGTGCTGGATTTGTAAGAAAGTAAGTGCCTGGCCAGGTGTTTCTCAGCAGGGCACAGCAGCCTACACCCCTCCCACCCCTGATAGTGCCTCCAGAAGCCAGCACCAACACAACTACTAATCGTCACACCCCTACGAGTGTGATCATTTGGACTATTCCGGGCCACTCAAAGCTGTAAGAATGGCCTGCACCTGCTGGTATTATGAATTGTTAATGTATATGGAAGTACCTAATTGTGAGCTAAAGTGCCTACCTCAGAAATAGATTAATATCACCACCTTGCAGGGGATTGGCTTAAGTGCCAGTGTTGATAATTAAGTGCCGGTGCTGAGCACCGACAAACACCACCTCAAATTAGTCTCTGAATGAGCATTTATGGTTGTAAAAGTGCCTTTTTTCCCCAGCATGTAATCTGTGGCCGGTATTGTTCTGCATTCAGGTGATATGGCCATGCATTCTAACGGGGTCCGTTCTACTGCACTGCAGCTAAACTTACTCTTCTCTAGGTTGACAAGTTGTTTTGTTGCAGCTAAAGTATGGATAAAAAACGTGTGAGGGGACTGTGAATTTGGGAGAGATAAGACATGGGGATTTGCAAAGGTTTCTCTTAGTATTTGTAGTTACACATTGTAATTTTAGCTACCTGCAAAGATTGTTCACCACCTGCGCAGCCTGCAGTAGCCTTTCTTATTTTTTTTACCACCTTATTGAAACTTAAATTCCTGTCCTCTGCAGGGCGTTTCCTATGTTGTTTATTTTTAAATCCCGCCTGCTCCACCATCTAGTTGCGTCATTGCAGGGTATGACAGGGCGTTAAAATAGAATTTAGGGAACAGGTGTTTGTGGTAAAAGGGCAGATTACATATACGATAACATTGTACTTTAGTGTTTATTTCCTTTGTAGAGTGTGTGCGCGTCATGTGAAACTGCCAGGGTTGAGTCTTTGGTTTTCCTTTGAGTTAAGGTGGGGCAGTTCAGTTTGATGCTGGGCAAGATGAAAGCATTTTGGACACAGCACTGTGTGAGCAAGGGTCTCTGTGGACCTGGGTGAAGGTACAAGAGCAAATCTGTGTGAAGTGAGGGGAGGGGAGGTGCAGTGACCGATCTATGTTTATTAGGCCCAGCACTAATTGCTTTATTAACCTTCCTGCTTCATCAAATTTGCTTGAAAATGCACCGTTTGTCCACTCTTTTTCCAAAATTTTCTTGGGGGGTGGGGGGGAGATCCCCCCCCCCCCGAAGCCCGCGTAGGTTGTTCGGGCTCGCTGGCTAGGCTCGCTCACCGCAGTGCAGTACAGCAATAATGTTACGCCTTACCACTTTCAAATGTCACCATCAGCCACTGCTTGAAAAGCAAGGGTTTTTCAGCACCATTGCTCAGTCTTACAATACCCGGAGCAGAAGGAGAAAAGGAAAGCAGATGCAGTAAAGTAAACTTTTGCAATCACAATATTCATTAAATTTAAAACACTATATTTGAAGGCTCCCAATACACTGTGTGGTTTACATCTCATTGGGGGAGGGATTCGCTTATCAGGTCACTCATCATGTCACATGACGGACTACAACGTAAGGTATAGTGCTTTACTAATTAGCGTTTAGTCCCACTCTAATTTCCCTCACAAACTGTTTATAGGGCCAAACGGTGTTTGTTGCATGCATTTTATCACAATGATAAAATGCAACTTATACAATGCTTTCATATGAAAAAGCCCTTACGCAAATCACTTATAATTATTGTTACTGATGTCCATTTCACTAATTGCATAGACGAAGAGTACTTGCGAGACCTCCTTAAGATGAGAGGTTGCCATGCCGTCTTCCTTAGCAACAGGTTACTAAGCGATTAAGCCCAGTAACGGGTACCTAATTGCACTCAATAAGCAACTGGTTTTCTAGGCACCTGCATCTTGCCAAGGAATCACCCCTCGACCTGGCACAAAACTATACAACCCCACCTCATGGATACTTCCATTAGATTCTTTACTGTTCGATTATCTTGCAGATGTCAGCATGGATCTGGACACTTTATCCCAGCAATAGCTCTCAAGCACTACCAGTTGCCCCCCCCCCCCAAATTCCAACAGCCACTCTACAGGCCCAAGATGTACGACCCTTCCAATTTGCGAGTCGCAAATTGCGTTCTTTTGCAACTTGCGACTCACAAAATAGAATTTACAACAGTGTCTCAGACACTGTTTGCGATTCCCAATGGGGTCACAAATGACCTGCCTCATTAATATTCATGAGGCAGGTGGCAATTTGCGACCCTATTGGGAATGGCCAGCACTCACACGGATGGTGTCCTGCTGGGGTCAGCAGACCACCAGGTCTGTGACTGTTTTTTCAATAAAAAATTTTTTTTTTTAAAAATGCAGCCCGTTTTCCGTAAAGGAAAATGGGATGCATTTAAAAAATAAAAATGTAACGTTTTGGTTTCATTTTTTGAGAGGAGGCAGTGGTCCGTACCACCTTTTTGAAATGGGTGGTAAAATGCGAGTATTTTGCGACCGCAATTGCGATGCAAAACTATCGTATATTAAAGTGCAACGCTATTAGGAAGGGACGCCCTTGGCACACCCTCTCCTAATAGCGAGTTGCAAACCTTATTTTGCCAGTCGGTAATAGGTTACTGACTAGCAAAACAGGGTTTGTACATAGGGCAGACCTATATTGCGGTTGCAAGCGGGCTTATTTCCCATTTGCAACTGCGGAAAAAGGTCGTACATCTGGCTCTTGGTCAAATGTCTCCTCCCAATTCTTCAGGTTTCAAACCCTGTTGCCGGTGCCACAAGGCAGTGCCTTGGTAAGACCCATGTGACATCTGCATGTGGTGTTTTGGCACGGAACATGACCCATCGTCCTACAACTCTAGCTCACTGAAGCATCTCGGGGCTTCCAGGGAGTCGGAGGTCAAACTATTGTTTGCCAAGGCCCACAGGGATATGCTAAGGCATTCCATTTCCCCTTCAAATAAGTCACCTGACACAGAGTGATCTTCCAGGATATCTTCCCCACAAAGATCACAAAAGGAAGGCGAAGTTGCGCTCCTGGTACCGTTCGGAATCCTGAAGCATACCCAGACGCCGGGCTGTTCCTCATCTTCAGAGGTGAGTCTGATATTAAAGAAGCTAATGCCAGAATTCCTGACTTCATCTGCCAGTTCCCCCAAGTTTTTGTCCTTTTGGTAGGCCATGGTGAACATCTTCATGGTGAGGATTTGGTGATTCTAGAGGGTTTGACCTTGATGCCCCCCACACGCTGTGCTTTCACATGTACAGATCTTGGTGCCCCTTCTGCTGAAGCCTATGCTTTCCGCCCCACAACCAAGGTGTGACCCCTATGCACTTAGCCCCAGCTGCAATGAAGGCACCAACAACTCTAACACTGATGTCTTGCTCGAAGCGGATTTCAGTGCGAGCTTTGAAAACCTAGAAGTTGATGGACATAATCAGCCGTGGCAACGGTGGAGGACGTTCCTTTTCCTACTTTGCCGCGAAATCCTGCAGCCAACTCTCTCTTCACCTATGGACATCATCCTCTGCTTGAATTCAAGAGACGACTCAAGACCTTGCTGCTCATCTGATCCTCCATCGCAGTAGGGTCCTCAGCACCTGGATACCTTCATGGGTTACAAGTCACGCTTTATACATACCACTTGATTGATTGATTGATGCAGCAAATGAAAAAAAAAAGCTTTGGTAAAGTCAACAGGTCTCAGCCATGCAAGAGCTATTGGCTTTCACAATTCTTTTTGGCTTTCCCAATTCTTTTAGCCATGTTGTGTGCTGCATGGCTGAAAAGTTAGAAACAAACAGTTGCTTGTAGCCATGCTACACACAACATGGCTAATAGATAATGCCAAAGCTTGGGTGAGAGCTATTGATTTTTGAATGCCTGATATTTTATATAATTACTTTTTGAGGAATTTTCTTTGGGGGTGGTGTATAACTGCAGGACACTTTTTGGACATTGCCTGAAAAATGCTGTGGAATATTAAACATGATTTTTTTTTAATGCAGTATGTTAGAAGGAATACCAGCATGGGCATTGTTTTGTAATGTAATAGCGGTTATATGGCGCTTAATATCTATTGCTATGCGTTGACACAGTTTGTATATGCCTGAGTGAGCAATTCAAAACATTGAGAAATGGCTGGTTGACTGGAATAATCAATATGAGCAAAAACAACAGCATTTAAAAATTCTGAGGCTGCTCTGGCGGCGAGAAAGAAAAAGTAATTCATTGCATGCAACGATAATTAAATAGGAATGAAACAAAGGCTGTTTGAACTATATATTTGGAAGGTCATATTGCCAGAACCCAATAGGCATAGCAGATTGCACATTGTCACATGGAGCGCAGGGTGGGGGCGGATGAGGTTGGCTCTTCAAATTTGTATTTCACATGGCTCTTAAGCAGGCACCATAATGGGCAAAGTCTGCACCCATGTGTGCCCTGTGGCCCTGATAAGATCAGACCTCAAGTTCTAGACTTTAAATTGGGTCCTCAGAATCACACAGTGCTTGAGAGCAACCCAAAGAGCGCCTGTAGAGGAGTGATGGGGGTCCCTACAAAGAAGACATCTGAAAAAAACATACTTTCATGGAGTGATTCACAAGAAAGAAAAAGAGCATTCCCGAAAAGAAAGCGCTTGTGGCGGAATAGAAAGAGCCACTCAGAGAGGTGGTACACAGGCTATGCTCCACAGGAGGGACGAAGACAGGCTGGACGAGCCGAAACAAATAAAGCCAGCGAATAGAAAGCAAGCAAATGTGAATGACAAAACACAGAGCCAATGTTAGGCAGTGGGTGAATGCATTACTAGGTTAGCTTTCAACATCTCCCCAATATGTCTTGGTAACCAGACAGCTATGCTGTCTCGTAGCCTTTGACCTAAAAAACATTAGGGCCTGTTTCGACAACAAACTCTTGGCACAACACCTGCGTAGGTCCCAGAGATTTACCCACCTGCAGGAACTTCTCACACCTGAATCTGATGCATGAGATTAGGGTCATGTAGAAGGTAATGATTCTGAGCCGAAAACCTTCTTCCCTCTTACAACATAAATGCTGGTCTCTTGGACTTACAAAAGGCAAATCTGGAAACCTCTCCAGATGGGAACATCACATACATATCTAGCACTTCTCCAGAAAAAGTGTGTTTGTTTAGTACAGTGGTATGAAAAGTAGCAGAAGTGCTGACGCACTCGATTTGACGATGCCTACTACTGAGGCCAAGTCTAACATTTTAACAGAAATCCTGCAACTTTCCTCAGCAGTTGCACAGCTTCTGCTCTCGTTAAATGAAGCCCTTCCAGAGCCTTTACTTTCTGCCTGAGAGAAATCCTGTTCAGGTATGAAAGTCTACAGACAAATTGCAAGAAGATACAGGCCTGCTCCATATGACCACAAATTCTTGCCTTTACATTCCTCTCTAGAGATCCTTGTGTACAAGCTTCCTCAAAGAAACTGAATCTAAACACCTATTCAGTGGCTCATCCAGCCAGAGTGGCCAAGAAACTTGACTCTATGGGGCGAAAAGTCTTTGCTTCCGGCAGGTTTGTTCTTTACACTTTAAACTCCAAGTGGTTTTTGGGCACCTATGTACAAGCCCTGTGTGAACACATGAAAAAGCCTTTTTAGCTGACCTTTGTCAGTGATGGTTTGAGGGTTTCTAAATAGATCCAGAAGTGTGGCATGGATTCTGCAGACACAGGAGTCGTCATGCTGCATTGCCATGCTTGGATAATATCTGCTAGCTTTGCGGGAGCTGTCCAAGTAACCCTTATTGACATGACCTTAAAATGAAGAGCAGCTACTTAGAATAAAGGCCAACTCCTAGAACACTTTTAAAAAAAGCTGAGCCACAGCATGCGCACTGGGCCTAGTCTCCTCTGCAAAACAATTTGACCCGTTGTTAGAAGGGGCGATCCCAGGGGACAGGATGTACTCTCCTGACCACCCCGGAATCCTCCTCTCTCAAAAATACTGCCGAGTCTTATTGTGCGGTCCCCGCCGGGGAGGACTGCTGATCATACACACTGGACGTACACCACACTTATGAACAGACACCACACCATGGATCTTGAGTAAGCACGTTCTTTATCACAGTTAAACGGGATTCAATATTTACAATATTCGACGGATCATAAAGTCTTGGTTGGAAGGGATAGGGAAGCGGGACAATCTCACTCGTAGGTCAGTACGTCACGTATCCTGTGCACAGCCCTCAATCCTCGGGCCGGTGGAATACGGACGTTGGAGGTGGTACTGACTATCCTACTCACTTCAGGTCGAGTTAGGTCGTTGGTAGCGTCGATGGTCCAGCCTGACCAGAGGACTCCTCAAGCCGCGACGAGGTCAACAGGGCTGGATTCGGAGTGGACAGAGGCACTGTCAGTTCGTGAGGAGCCGCGACAGCGTCAGCAGGGCTCAGGGTGGTCAGATGAGCCGCGACAAGGTCAGCAGGGCTCCGTGGTCTTCGTTCCTCCTTTTCGAGGGCGAGCCGCGACAGCTTCAGCAGGGCTCCGTAGTCTTAGTTCCTTCGGTTCGAGGGGGAGCCGCGACAGCGTCAGCAGGGCTCATAGCTGGCAAAGTTCGGTCTCTCCTCAAGGTCAGCCGCGATCAGATCAGCAGGGCTTTCTTGTCCAGGATACAACTGCCCGCTAGTTCTGAGATGGGCCTTCATATAGTCCAGGGGCCCTTTGATGTCCGGACCCTCGCAGGGGAGATCTCGCGGTCCGGGGGCGGGGCGGCAGAGTGTCCCGTTGGCAGGCTCTTTGATGCTTTAGAAGATGCATCCGGGGATTCCCAGACGCCCATCCAGGTCTGGAGCCAGCTCTCGGGGAGGCCAAAGGTGTGATCGAAACCAGCCCCCAGGGATAGGTTAGAGGTGTGAGGGAAACCAGCCTCTCAGGAGGAGGCCGGAGGTGCCATTGTAGTCTTTTGTCCGGGGTACTTGGAGGGTCCTCTACCCCCCAGCCGGGTCAGGCGCGTCTGCCGCCTAAGCTTCTCCGGGGACGGCTAAGGGTGGCAGAGCCAGGGATGGCGGAAAGGAAAGATGGCGGCTGGTGGGCCTGTGTGGCAATAATGGTGTCTGGTGGCCACGTGTAGGGATGCAGGAACGGGGCCACCGGCACTGGGTTAGGGCATGCGGGGAGCGTGGTGTAGGGCTCTGGGCGGACCGGGGACAGGTCGAACCAGTAGTTCTTGGGGTGCAGGGCTGCGCGCACAGGGTGCTGAGGATCGGGGGAGCCACGCCACGAGGCCAGGTCCAACACCCGTATTACCTAAATTTCGGGGTTACTCCAAGGCTCTATAGTTATCTCGGCGATCAATCATCACAGTCGCACTAGATACTTCAAAAATTGCTACTTTCGGGACAAGGGTGGAACAAGAGGACACCTTCACAAACAAAGCAGTTTCTGTCATCTCCTGCTGGCACTGCTCTTCAAAAACTTTTATTCCTTTCTTTGAACTGTCATCTTCCGGTGGGAGCGATGATATCTCATTTCTCCACCAACTGGGAGACGATCACGCCGCATCACTTGGCTATCCTGCAAACCCTCAAGGGTTATGCTATTCAGTTTCTGTCCTCCCCTCCCACCTTCCCTTCTTCCACCAGGATGTGTACTTTGATTATAGAGGTGGAAGTTCTTTCACTGCTGACAAAATGAGCCAAAGAGGGGGTGCCCATGGAGCAAAGAAGCACAGAATTTAATTCTCTTTACTTCTTCGTCCCTACGATTGAACTTTTCAATTTAGCAGGACACATTTAAGATGCTGTCCATGAGACAAACCTACTGGCCCTCAATGTGGGCGATTGGCTAATGCAGTGGATGTCAGTAGTTTTAATTTCAGCTGCTCCGCCTACCTGCTCAATGGTGGCTACTTATGTTCACTGTGGGAAGTCAGCATTACCAGGGAATTGCTCTGCTGTTTGGAGTTTTTGCCAATGTGATTTTCTTGGTAGCAGTTTCATAGCAAAGGTCAAAAGTCTATGTTTTTCCACAATTGGATTGTGAAGGTAGGGTTTCCTCTGCTGGTCAAAGAATATCTTCAGTGCACAGTGACTCTTGTTCCAACAGGCGCTTCATGTTTAACCTCTTGGCTGCTAGGCGTTTTCCCGCTGTGTGCTGGAAAATGCCATTTTAGTGGCACCATGACGAGCTCAGCTCGTCATCAGCACACGACACCTGTGGGTGATGACGAGCTGAGCTCGTCATCAGCATCGAAAGGGTTAAAACCCAGATGTCCAATCTCGCACCTATGCAGAGGCTGACTTTCATAGGAGGGTTAGACATGCATCTTATGAAGGCTTTTCCTCCACTTTGCAGGATTGCAGATATTCGGAATAGGATTCTGATTTTTCTAGCTAAGACACCAATCACAGTTGTGCAAGATTTACGCCTGTTGATGACTTAATGCATTCTGTTGGCGCAACAGGCCAGATGGAGAGTGACGGTCCTTCATTGAGGACTAAGGAAGCAATAGCTCCAGCACCAGGGGAGCCTCTTGGCTTTGGTATAGACTTTTGGATTGAATCATCCCAGATCTAAACTGGTGGATGTACTTCGTCTCTCTGCAAGTGGGTCGCTCCTTCAGTTACGCTGCAGTTTCAGGCTATGATAATTACTCCTCTTGGTTGGGCTGGGGTGCTTATTTGGGCATCATCGCAGTGCTGGGCCTTTGGTCCATGTAAGAGCAGGGCCTTCACTTAAACGTTTTGGGTGTCAAGGTGGCCTATTTTGCTATGAAGTCTTTCCTTCCTTTTGTCTCTAGGAGTGTCATTGAAGTTCTATACGACAACACCACCAAAGTAGATTACATTAATAGAGAGGGCGCTATGAGATCATGGACCCTGTGTTGGCAGGGTATTGACTATGGCCACGGGCCCAGCAACAGTGCATTTTCACCATAGTGGCACTCCTCATAGGCAACCTCAACATGAGAGTAAATGGGGGACCATGAGTGAGAACTTCATCTTGAAGTGAGGCAAATTATATTTTCCGTATTGGGGCGCCTATTTGTAACTCTCTTCGCCACGAGCCAGAAAGTGTCCTCGTTTTGTGCATACACTTCCCACCGAACGGTTCCCTGGTGGATGCCATCAGGTTCAACTGGTAACAGGACGAGTTTTGTGCAGTCCTGCCAATCCATCTGTTGACTGGTCTGCAGCAAGTACAAAAGGAATGAACACAGATGATCCTTATTACCCTGGACTGAGCAATAGGATTTGGACAGTAATCTGTTGGAATTCAGCCCCCTCTTCCTCTGCCACTCAGCAAAATGGTCATATCCATCAACCCAAACACAAAATGCTGTGGCTGCACATGTGGAGATTGAGTTGTGCCAACTGGAGACCTCACGTTTACTACCTCAACGTGCAGCGGTAACTGTGGCTGCTTGCACCCCCGCCTCGAAATTGGTTTGGGCAAGCCACTGGAATAACTTTTTCAGTGGCGGGAGTTGGAATTTGAACTTCTTTGAGTCCCACCTTTTCAAAGTGCAACATTTCACACTATCTCTTGCAGAACAGGGCCTGGCAGTGAAGGGTTAGGTATTATTTAACTGCACTATGCGCCTTCTTTGTGTATCTGACCAGACTCCCGCGCTAGAGTTTCTTCTAATGGATCGCTTACTGAAAAGTTAAGTTTACTTTTTTTTCTCCCACTCCATATATTGTTCCTTAATGGAATTTGAATCTTGTGTTAACGTTCCTTAAAGCATTTAAGATGATGCAGTTGTCCAGTTCAACCTCTGACTCTGTAAGCCATCTTCTTACTGGCAATGACTTCAGCCAATAGTGTTAGTGGACCTCAGGACCGCTCAGTCCAACCACCATTCGCAGTCATCTACTTGGAGGAACTAGTTCTCCATACTTATCCATCTTTCTTTCCAAAAGTGGTTACTGGCTTTTACATGGGCCAGAGCCCCCCACTCTTCTTTCTTCCCTAATCCTCCTCCCATCAGGGTGGCCAAGGGCTACTTAGACTGGACCCCGGGCATGAAGTGCCTTAGTACATGACCGTAACAGGACAAAGTAAATGATCAATTCTTTGTGGGGCTTTGCCAGTGCCAGTGCAAAGCAATACAAAACCGTGACCAAGCACACCATTTCATATTGGGTTAGTCTTTGTATTAAAATCTTCGATTCTTTTGCTCAGAAAGGTCCCCTAGCTGGCACAATGTGAAAAGAGATGATTTTGCCCATTTCTGCCATTCACAACTAGCTGAACCACATAAACTTTACCAGAGAGGACTAACCAGCAAACTACCCCATTCTGTCAGGACCTTACAGAAATCATGATTGCTCAGCTCTCATCCCGTTCACCCAGGTGACCCAGAGGCAGCATGATCATTATCGACTACCAGGTTGACTTGATGCACATGCTGCACCACCCAATTTTCCCCTAACACTTCAGATCTTTGCTACAAAAATGTGCATTTTGATTCAAGCACATCAGACCTTGTGCAATGCATTTGCCTCTCTTTAATGCTGATCCAGGAAATTGCAGGCTGCCCCGATTCTGATTCAATACTCTGCAGCCCAACAGAATCACTCATTGACTAAAGTTAGTCAACCTAACCGATAAAAGAGCAGTTTGTTCAACAGCTATGATTGGTCATACATGCGCTTATGAAGATTGGTCCACGTATGTGTGTATATATCAGCAATGCCGTGTTTGCAGTGAGTCTTTAATCAATACAGCTCTTGTAGTTTGCGCTACACAAAATCTAATCACATGAAATTAAATATTTCACGATATGACAAATAGCGCATGTTTTAAGAATGGTTAAGCATGTGATAAAAGTGGTGCAGTAATCTCATTCTTTGTATACCTAGATTTTTAATTATGCAATACAAATAGTGCAGTCTAAATTTGGCATTGTTTTTTGTCTACACATGTAGCTGCTTACATGAATGAGGAGAGTTGTCTCCAGTTACAGGCCTGACCTAGGATTTAATGTTAGCCTCTGCCTTCTTCCTGAAACTGTGTTGTGCATCCTGCTTGCCCTTTATTCTGGTGTGCACCCGGTTAGATTTTGCTAGCCCCCAAAATGCCAGCATATGCGCATTCAAAAGACCATACTAACACACACTGTGTGCCGGACGACGTATGATTGTTCATTTATGTTTCCAGATAGGAGTCAGGAAAATTGGGATCTGGTGTACTCAAGAAAACCTGGGCCTTGCTACAGGGTCACTTTATAGGCTGAAACATGTCGACCCCTGCAGATGCAGTGATACTTGCTAATCCCATGCTTCGATGTAGTTTTTAAATCATTCCCTAGATCTACTCACATTAAAGGATAATCCTTGGGATTAGATAAAGGGATTTTAATAGAGTCTAGATACTGTTTCCACATTTAACCACCATGTCAATAGTACTCCTCATGAATGTGAGGAACCCATTCACCATTGGAATGTTTTTTGGGGAGCTACACTCTCTCCCTCTGGTCTAAGAGAGAGAGGGTGGCACCCTAGCGATCAGCACAGCAACCGAGGGTTGATTTCATCACCTGGCTTTTTCATATGTGCATGCAGTGTTGCTCTGGGTTGTATAGTGTGAATTTACGGAATGCAAGAGATATGATTGTAGAGTTGTGAGAGGTGTGTTTGTGTGTGGGGATGCGTGAATTATTTTCTTGTTACTATTTCACCAAATGTGAATATAAAAATGTTGTAATACTGTGTATTTTATGTAAAGCACTATTGGACAAATGATGATAGTCACTATGTTGTAATTGGAAACAAAAAAAAAAAAAAAATATATATATATATATATATATATACATATACACACACACACATACCCCCACCTTTTTTTTTATAAGATGTGAAATACTAAAAGTTTTAAAAGAAAGTAAAAATGAAATTAAAGATGCAATAACATATAACTACTCTGTGTGGAGAAGAATATTTCTTATGACCCATGTCTGAGCTTTGAGAAGCCGTCATTTAAAGAAATAGAGGTCCTAAGGGAATACTACCTTCGTAGTTTTTGTTTGAAACCTTATTAAACCATAAATATATTACCGTTATGAATAACGGGGTAACCTGATAAGTCAAACGGACCTTGGTACAATACGGGAATATAACAGTGGTCTGTGACCAATTCTTCAAACAATATATTAATTAGCAATATTCAGTCTGTATTGTGTGAATCCACTACAATACCGACAATTAATATCCAATACCAAAACATACTCACTCAACACAAATTTCAAGAGTGCACATATTTCTCTGTGACCAAAAAAAAAAGTTTTGCGCCAAACGCATTTCAAAGCATTCACAGATCATTTATTTTCACATTTGGAAACCGTAATTTGAGAAGTACAGGTTGCGCGAAAGAGCAGAAAAAAGGCGAGGATAGTGGTGGTGGTAGGTGGTAAAAGTGTGAGTCAAAGAATCTAGGCAAAGGTAACAAATTTCAATTTTCAAGAAGACTGGTAATACAGTCCAGTCAAGAAGACCTGTCCAATGTACAATTATTCATTTACATGTCATCTGTGAATGTTAACACCATGCACAAAATGCATTTTCTGTGTAGGAGTAGGGGAGAGAGGTACAGGTCTCAGTGGTGGAAGGCGTCGACGTTTCAGCTCGACTAATGCTGTGAGGGAATATGTAACCTCAGCGGTGAGTCTTCCTTAGGACGGGGGTATGGGCAACCTGGAAGGGGAGAGCACTGAGTTAGGCTAGGCGCTAAACGTGTGGTCACAGGCAGGGGGTCAATAGCACGAATCCGCCATCCGGGGGCAGAGCCAGCACAAACATTGGAGAATCCTCGATATGCGGCCTGCGATAAATTACCCTTGCCCCGATGAAACGCGCTGATAGAAAATACGAGGTTTAATGAAACCCCAGCCAGAAACCAAGTGGTGAATAAAATACCCACTGTAAGCACTGCAAAAAAAGTGTACGTACTGATACATTTTTTAAGTCCTGACGAATGCTCCACAGACCTGGCTGGGCGAGGAGGAGCAGAAACATGTTGACCGATTATTCTAAGTGGTATATTAGGATCTAGTCACACGGTCCATTAGTATACCCAACCTAGTTTTAATAACAAGCCACATCATACCCTCAATAAATGGTTGCTTGATGTTAGCTTGTTTTTTAACTAATCTTTTTGTGGGCACGGAACTATCTCTGGGCACTACCGCGCTGGACCAGAGGTTGCCTCCGGCTTGAGGCAGGCATACAGCACACTTATCAAACCCTATGACTATGCCACAATGCGCGTGAGGGGCGGAGAAAAGATACACTGCTTAAAACAATTCATCCACCGCGTTTAAGAGGGTTTTTTAAGCAACCAAGGTAACGTGGTTACAAGTGTCCATTCCACCTCTTGATTTTGTACCTTGACCAGGGGAACTGAATGGACAGTTATTCCTCCCCCCCCTCCCTTTGATTAAACCTATTTGTTATAAATACCAGGGGTGTTTTTGTCAGTGTTTTATATGGTTTTAAAATATTGTCAAAGTCAGTGACTATCAGTGTATACCCTTTTTGGATGAAAATGGTGTTTTTTCAGAACTTATAAAGAATTTGGCTTTTAATTCCATCCTTTGCAAATTTATTCCTATTGCCCTTTCTTCCTTCCTGCTCCTAATTCTGCTCTCTGCACCTTGTCCTTGAATTTGAACTTAGAAGCAACTTTTCATTATTTGCCTCACATCCCTGTCTTATTTCCCAGAACTCCAGCACCTTTTTCCAGCACTCCTTGTCTCACGCTATGATCAGGATGCACATGGCTGAAAATATGTATTCTCATTTTTCTATTCATTTGCTGCACATAGAAGGTTAATGGTGTGTTAAATGCCTGGCTCAGTAAGATAGTGGGGTCAATCATCCACCAAGATAAAAAGAGTTTTTTACCGGGCAGGCAGTTGCTGGATCCGGTGTATTCCTTAATTGGCTTGGTTGACCTGGTAACAACATTAGGGGCCCCACTTTCTATCATTACGGTTGATGCTGCAAAAGCCTTTGACCAAGTTAACTGCCAATTTCTTAACACTTTAAAGGCTTTTGGGTTTGGAGCTAACTTTAGGGAAGTTCTTAGTAAAATATTTAGTTCCCCCCGGGTACAGATTTTGGTTAATGGTAACCTTTCCGCCGCAGTCTCGATTCTGCGTGGTACAAGACAAGGGTCCCCATTATCACCGATCCTCTTCGATCTATACATTGAGCCTTTAGCTCAAAGTTTAAGACAGAATGATAATATCCTACCTTTTAATCAATGGGTTTACTAGGAGATTGCTTTGTATGCAGATGATCTTATATTATATTCTTCTAATGTTAATTTGACTATCTGAGCTAATGGCTGAAGTACAGTCTTTTGGGGAAGTGTCAGGTTACCAAATTAATAGTGACAAAACCGAGATTAAAATGTGTGTGCTTCCCAAATTTGCCTATCTTTTCAATAATATTCCTTTGAAATTTGATAAAACCGCTCTTTTGAAAATACAGGGAAGGATCTCCTCGTTTGTATGGGCAAGTAAAGGGATCATGTTACCCAGGAAGAAGCTTCGGCGTAAGATGGTTGAGGGAGGCTTGGGTCTGCCGGACCTTCTGTTGTACTGTTGGGCATATCAACAAAAAAATTGCAGGATGCAACTATCAAAACCAGATAGCTCCTTGATTGGTAGTATGTTTGAAGCCATGCTCTCTGATATGGATAAGGTGGATTTTATGTATAAATTTGAAGCCCCTAATTACTTAAAAAAGATTAGGCTTAAGACTTTATATATGGCGGCTAAACTATGGAGTGCCGAGCTGTTTTAGGCTTGCCGTATTACAGTGATTGGGCTCCAGTGTGGGACTCCCTTGGAACACCGGAATGCCTTATAGACGAACTATCACTCCCATTAAAAGAGGCAGGAGTCCTATTCTGGAAGGACATATTGGTTGGGAACATCTGTTATCCTTGGGAAGTATGGTGGAATATTACCAGCGGAGCCCTTTCTAGATTTAAATTTTACCAAATAGCATCTTGGTGTAGAAGTTTAAACAGGTTAATGCCCGAGGACACCGCCATTGAAGATGAGCTGCAAGATCCAAAGGTTAGAAAAAAGGAAGTTGGTCATTGGTACCAGCATCTTCTTGAGGCAGCAAATAAGAAAATGGAACGCCCATATCTGGTCTGGGAGAAGTGCTTGGCGAGTGAAGATCTAGAAAAGTTATGGCAAGTATCTTTGGAAATTTTATATTCACCAATTAAATCTGCTGCACTCAGGAAAAACCATTTCTTCACACTGCATAGGATATACTGGACGCCCCTCAAGCTTGCGAAAATAAGGGGAGGTGGAGAGGCTAATTGTACAAGATGTGGAGCCCCGAACGCAGATGATGTCCACATCTTCGCGGCTTGCCCTCGGATCTAAGAGTTTTGGGGCAGGGTGGGTAAGACCTTGTCTGATCTTTAGGGCATGGAGGTCGAGGTAAGCCCCTCTCATTATTTTTGGTATTATATTGAACCTGATGGCTTGTTGGGCTTCTAAGGTCTCGAGAATAAATTGGTACTTTACCTCGTTCTGTTGGCAAGAAGGGAGATCTGTAAGCTTTGGCGCCAGGTCCTCCCACCAACTTGGAGAGCCTGGTGGAATGTGGTACGATATTTTAGAGATTTAGATCAAAAGGTCAATCAGAAAAGGGATCGGGCAGACCTGGGGTTGTTCTGGAACCTGTTAGATGGAACGGTCAGTGTTTAATCTACCTGTGCTATCCGATGATTAGACCTCTCGGTCAGATCCAGATGAGTGGTGTGGTTGGGTGCCACTTAAACACCATCAGCTGAGCTCACTCCCCCTAGATAATAAACGACAAGGGCGGTATAGGTTGAGAGGTCGTTATATCTATGGAGGTCATATGAGGATAAAAGAAGAAAAAACAAAAGGTTAATGGTGAGCATTAAACACATAGTCCTGCTGCCCTATTCTTCAGACAATGATAAAAATTGGCAGCATTATTTTTTTCCTACTTGGGACACAAGATATGTACTGTTGGTGCTAGGTACTCTGTTATTCCAAGCCTGTGTCACACTATGGTATTCTTTACAAAATAATAGACTAGGCTTATAAATATTGATTTAGTGTATATTTTCAGCCGATTATCTGCCTGGTCAAAGGGAGAAGTCTACGACTGAATTGATACAAATACTGTTAGCTATGGGGTCCTTGGAGACAGTATACTAACCTGCAAAATAAGGAAGCAACTGTGGTGGTAAAGATACTCCATGATTTGCAGGATGCTTTGGTTCATTTGCCGGTGCTTTTCCTATTATGAATAAGGTTTATTTTACATTGTTGGGCCAAGCCTCTTGGGTTTTATGTTTACTTGAAGCCTGTGCGAGGACCACTAAGTAGTGACTTATACCAAGTATGTCAGTCATTATTTATTTGAAAGCTGTGCGGAGACTGCGATCTACCCAGGGATGGGCGAGGTTTGCCAATGGCACTTTGCTTTTGCATTCTGTGCAATGTTCACTCTACTAATGCATTCCAGTACATATGGTCACTGTGGTTTGAATAGGTGATTTTACCAAATGTTTAAACTTGTTTTGGCACCACAGACTACAAGCTTCATTTTGACAGAATCAGTATGAATGAAAGTCAAACTTGGAGTCCTGGAACTGTATCACGAATATGTTCTACTTCTGTATGCGGATCCAAAATGGGCCAGGCACCTGCTTTTACTCAAATGGCACGTACTTGGAAATACAGAGGAGAGTGCACTTCTTAAGGTTTCAGAGTTGCACTGGCTGCAGCTCACACACTATTTTGTACATTTTCCGAGTTAATGTATTCACTGTTAGCAGCACAGTTACAGCAAAACCGGCATAGGTATGCTTTCTAGGGCTATCAGAGCTTCATATGTTCTTGTCCATTGGGGGAGGGGAGGGTGACTACTGTAAGCATACCTTTCAG
Organism: Lissotriton vulgaris; assembly: GCF_964263255.1. Classification (NCBI taxonomy): domain Eukaryota; kingdom Metazoa; phylum Chordata; class Amphibia; order Caudata; family Salamandridae; genus Lissotriton; species Lissotriton vulgaris. The sequence goes on along the minus strand of NC_141695.1, from coordinate 1,569,129,413 downwards.
ACCATCATAATTTGAAATGTGTAGAGTTTTAGGTACAGAGGACATTTATTTTAGGAGGGTTTGTTGGCACAGTGATCTTTGTATCCACCATGTTGATGCCTGAGTTTTCTAAACTGAACAAAATAGGGCAACCAGGTTTTCCCTTAGGGACTGGGTATGTTTAAACAAAGAATACTTGTCCAAAAGGGAATCATTCAACATGAATTATAAATTCAAAATTTGCCACACACATGATCACTAATGTATTGATACAGGGTGACACAGAGGTTAGACCTATGGTTATTTAATTCCAATAGTTTTTCAAAATGTAATTTCAGACAGTAAAATACAAAGAGGCAACATAATATACTACTGATACGCCCGACTCAATCGACCGAGTCGACTCGGTCGATTGAGTCGGCCGTGGAAGGATTAAGCTGCTGCTGGTTCCGTAAATAAGTGATTTTCCGCAAAAGACTAAGGAATTGTAGATGTATGTTTGATTGATTTCGAAACATATAGATGGAAGGAAGAGCCCCAGCTGGAAGTTACTTCTTTGGACCTAGAGTTGAAAATTTAGGACTGAATTTGGATGTGCTACTTATACCGTCCTGATGCTGGTGTCTGGGATCTTGTAGACCGACGTGGGACCAAAACACCGATGAAAGAACACCGTTTTGTTGTTTACACAGTTATATGGAGTACATAGAACATGGATAAACACGCAATGTTTTGTTTGATCTCTTGTTATATGGTGTTTGGTTTTCCATATAATTTATAGGCAAAAGGTGTTCTAGATACTACAGCGAACTGATTGTAAAATATCAGTAGTATATATGTTGCCTTTTTGCATTTTACTGTCTGAAATTACATTTTGAAAAACTATTGGAATTAAATAACCATAGTTATAAACTCTGTGTCACCCTGTATCAATACATTAGTGATCTCGTATGTGGCAAATTTTGAATCTATAATTCATGTTGAATGATTCCCTTTTGGACAAGTATTCTTTATGAGTTTTCTAAACAGCAAAGCTCCTTTCCACTCTCAGTAAAGGAGGGTGACTTTCAGGTAGAGCATCTTGCCCTGGACTGAGACCTGTGGATGTGAGTGGGTGTGGGTGTGGGTGTTGGTATTGGTGTTGTACTTGTACGTCAGGGCCTGCCCGTGCTGTGTAGCAGTTCTTGTGCAGCTGTACAAATGTAGTGTTGAAGAAACTGAGTATAGAAAATTCATACATGCATGTAACTACCATCTTTGTAGTGGACTGTAGCATCCAATTTAATCCACATCGTAAACGAAACAGAGGATATCTGCCCAAGGGAGAAGAGAGCCAGAAACCATCTTGTGTGACGTTTTCGGTGTCCCTCACATTTTGCAGGAAGTGCCAGTCAGTAGTAGGTAACACTGGCCTCTCATTCACCAGCTAGTTTTAGGAGGAAAGTAAGCTGTGATTTAAATTGAAGGTGGGATATATTTAATTCCCCCACCACCCAAACCAAACTTTGAGGCAGATATCATCATAAAACAGGTTTAATAAACGTATTGAGTCATCTTTCCTCTGCTTGGAACTACGAACAGGTCTGCAACTGAGTACACGGACTAGGTTTTCGTTTCGCCCGCTGAAGCGTTTAAATCACCGATTGATATAACAGAAAACATGGTACATGTGATCTGGTGTTTGAAATTTGCTTTTTTGATATGATAAATGTTGAGACTGTTGTAACATTTCTGGAACTGTAGGATTAACTTATTAAGCCAGTTTGCACTCACAAACAAAAGTTTTAAGACAGCGCAATGGTGTTGGGCCACGTAAGATGCCATTTTAGCTAGTCGGAACACTATTTCTTGCTCAGAAAAGGGTTTTGAGAATCATTAAGACTCTTAATTAAGAGAGGGCTTGAAAAAGGTACCAGCTCTCAAAAGCAATTTGCTATTGTGATCAAAAATCACTGAAAACTTACAAACACCTAAAAAAAAGATGATTACTGATTTACGAAGGGGAAGGTGTCCGTAGGAGACAGACTGTCCAATTAATATTCATTACACATGGTTATTTTGCGATTACCCCCCATGAATGTTCAATTTGTGACGTGACCTACCATTATGAGTCACAACGAAAATTGCATACCCATTCACAAATCATTGTGTAAAACTTGCAGATCCAGGTTTGGAAATGGTTCTTAGGCTCAAAAGATATTCTTGTGAGACTTACTTTTTGGAAATAATTTTTGCCCAACTGAATTTAATATCAAAGAGAGATGATAAGTGTCTAGCCTGCTGATTCTTCTATACCACCATTAAAGGTCTCTGTGGCAGATTGTCCTATTACCAGAGTAGCAGAGCTTTCCACAAAAAGTCTACACACAGGTGGTACATTACCAGTCTGGAGAAAAACCACCTAACATAGACAGCCCATTGCAAACCCAAAGCCATCACTTGCCTTACTGTATTAAGTACGTCAGTCATGATAAACATATATTAAATAGCTTCTGTCATTTTGTAGGAGGCACCTACTGTGAAGCTAGCTATTACGTATTTGTAATACAATTTGTAACTTGTGCTTAGCTCACACATTATGTGGTTTCCTAGTCATTTAGTAAATCAGTGGCACACATGTATAGATGTGTAGCTCCTAGCAGCATGTTGAGCCTGGTAAGCATTTTATTCCTGAAATCCGCCTATACCGGCTCAGGACGAACAGGAGCTATTTTTTTGGCAGTCAAAGCTCTACGAGCATCTCCAGTCAGACATTAAGGTTGGAGAGGATCTGGAACAAACTCCTAACCAGCAGGTGAGTGTATATTATCAGCACTGTAGTTCAGTGAGTTAATGTGCATTCTACACAGACACATCAGGCACTGTAGTTCAGTGAGTTCATGTGCCTTCTACACAGACACATCAGGCACTGTAGTTCAGTGAGTTCATGTGCCTTCTACAAAGACATCAGGCTCTGTAGCTCAGTTTGTTCATGAGCCTTCTACAAAGACGCATCAGGCACTGTAGCTCAGTGAGTTCATGTGCCTTCTACACAGACACATCAGGCACTGTAGCTCAGTGAGTTAATGTGCTTTCGAGAGTGGCCTGGCATGTTCCTTTCATATTAGATCAACTTTGCGGTCTCTCCTTGTGCCGATATTCTTTCTTTGTTTCACTAAGGCCCAGTTATGACTCTTCTAGCTGATTCCACCATATCACCTTCTTCTCGATTCCAAAAACACTCTCTCTAATTCCAATATCAGCCAGTGAAGTCTTGTCCATACTGCAATGTTTGGTTTGCATGTGTTCGAGTTATTCAATTGTTTGTGAGATGTGTGTGCAGAGTAATGGGTGTGCGGGAGAAGGTCACTTTGATTACTGCTTGATGAACAACCCATGGTGCTCAAAAGGAGTTGTGTTAGAGTCTGCAGAGGGACCTCGTCTATTGAGTTACCTTAGAATCCGGTGCGTGCAAGCAGCATTGGAAACTATTACAGTCATCTTAGTCGTCGATTAGGTGTTCAGTGGTGTGTTATGATGTGGTGTTAATTGTTGGTATAAGAAGACCGATGAGAAAGGTTGATAGGGTAGGCGTGCAGGCTGTGGCGATAGTTGTGATCAGTTTAGGTATTTTAGATTATAGAGACCTATTTAACATATTGCCTTCTGATGCTTTGTTTGCATGGTATGTTGTGGTCTTCAGGACTGTGTTATGAGTGTGATGCTTGTGAAGATGGGTGATTTTCTGTGAGACAGTCTTTGAGTATTATTTGGTGTTGGAAGTGTGTGGAGTTATGGAGGAGCTGTGTTTGATTGTTGCTCTGAAGAGTGGTATTCAGATTAAGTTGCAGGCATGATGATGCATGTTATATTCAACTCAATCGTTGTCATGGTGGACGTTACATATGCTGGTGAGGTTAGGTACAATGTTTTTAGTGTATATCTTGAGGCAAGGGGTTAGACGATGAGTGTAGGAGTATATGGATTGGCCAGTGTTTAATTTGAGCGAGTGGTTGCAGGAGTGGCCCATTGCCACACTTTTTTGGGGGATCAGGGTCTTTTTTGCCTCATTAGACTCATCCCCCAGAACAAGTGAGAGAAAAGCAGCAAAGGAGGAAGGGGAAATAGGAAGAAAGAAAAACGCTGACAAAGGGAGAAAGCATCAATGAAAACATTTCATGCAACAATGAGATAAATGATCAGGCAGAGTATGGTAGTGGATGAAAGAGGCATTCAGTTATATCAAGATTAGAAAGCCTTGGTTTTCAGCAACCGCTACATTTGACAGTGATGCTGGAGGGCTTGTGAACTTTACACTCCGGCACTTGTTTTTATTTTTAGGTCTCGCCTTTTCCATTCCGAAGGAATGGGAAATGGCGAGAATTCAAGTGCTCAAAATTCTCGTGAAACCACGGGTTTTTTCGTGCGGTTTTCTTCGAGTTCACGTGGCCACAGGCACGCGCTTTTGGGCCATAAACTTTCACGCCCATCTATTCCCCAGCTCCAGCACCTCCCCGCACACAGCCTTACTTGCATTTCCCCTCCACCTCCCCAGCCAGCTTCCCCCAGGCCGTGTTCCCTCCCACCTTTCCTCCTCTCTGTCCCTTCTTTTTTCGAGATGTTCTCCACTAGCATTTTACCTCTTTGCTCCATTTCTTGCTACCTTTGCCCGTTTTTTTTCTCCTCTCTTTTTCCTTTCTCTTCTAATAAAATGTAATCTTTTTATGTATTATTTTTACTCACTGTATAATATCCTTTTAAACCCAAAAAACGCTGAAAGCGTCAAATTAAAATATATCTTTAGCCTATTGTTCATTTTCTTACTTTTATTCTGCTGATTTTAAACTATCTTTAAAAGACCTTTCAAAATGGCCGCTTTTAACACTCACTGTACAGTTACGTCTCCCTGCGACTAAAACACTCGTCCTTCTTCTGTGTCCATGGCTTGCATGGTGAATGACAGCGGCCAGTGTCAGTATCCGGAAGGAGCCGGCTCCGGGGCATGAGGGTAGAGCAGGGTTCGGAGGTTGCTCTGTCAGCTGTAGTAGCACCTGCAGGCGAAGATGTGGTGCCTGAAGCTACCGCTCCTCACGGCAGTCTTCTGTTCTTTTTATTGGCATCCTGTCCTGGGCGCAGATGACATCGTAGTGGGCTGCGGAGGATTTGTTAAGTCTGACGTGGAGATCAATTATTCTCTGATAGAGGTGAGTGCTGCCTGTATAGAGCATTATGCAAGTCAGCTGTCGTGCTGACGGTGTAGACGAGCTACACCACATCTCAACACACTGCATGCTAGGTCTGAAGGTAGCCTTCCGCCTACCACCACTGTACACTTACTATCATAAACACTTCTACGAGCCGTGCGCACAGACAGCAATGCAGCGGACAGTGCCATATGCTAGTATCGGCCCCTGCTAACCCTGGTTACTATTGGCAGAGAAGGGAGCCTTACACTGCCACACAAAAGCTAAATTCTGGAATATAGGCAACCCAACGCCATTTAAGTTAAAATTAGAAGAAGAGATGGCGTGCCCTTAATCTGTCTTTAGGGAAAAGATAGTAAGTACATAGGAAGATTCTTATTATGCAACTGCTGAGGGTGTCTGGGAAGATTTGGTGTTATTACAAAACGAGGAGAGGGTAGCTTCACATCACTCAGGGACACCACCACGGCACTCAGGGACACCACCACATCACTGATGTACACCACAAAATCAATCTGGGACACCACCACATCATCACTCAGGGACACCGCCACATCACTCACGGACACCGCCACATCACTCACGGACACCGCCACATCACTCACGGACACCGCCACATCACTCACGGACACCGCCACATCACTCACGGACACCGCCACATCACTCACGGACACCGCCACATCACTCACGGACTCCGCCACATCACTCACGGACTCCGCCACATCACTCTGGGACTCCGCCACATCACTCTGGGACTCCGCCACATCACTCTGGGACTCCGCCACATCACTCTGGGACTCCGCCACATCACTCTGGGACTCCGCCACATCACTCAGGGACTCCGCCACATCATCACTCAGGGACTCCGCCACATCATCACTCAGGGACACCGCCACATCACTCAGGGACACCGCCACATCATCACTCAGGGACACCGCCACATCATCACTCAGGGACACCGCCACATCACTCAGGGACACCGCCACATCACTCAGGGACACCGCCACATCACTCAGGGACACCGCCACATCACTCAGGGACACCGCCACATCACTCAGGGACACCGCCACATCACTCAGGGACACCGCCACATCACTCAGGGACACCGCCACATCACTCAGGGACACCGCCACATCACTCAGGGACACCGCCACATCACTCAGGGACACCGCCACATCACTCAGGGACACCGCCACATCACTCAGGGACACCGCCACATCACTCAGGGACACCGCCACATCACTCAGGGACACCGCCACATCACTCAGGGACACCGCCACATCACTCAGGGACACCGCCACATCACTCACGGACACCGCCACATCACTCACGGACACCGCCACATCACTCACGGACACCGCCACATCACTCACGGACACCGCCACATCACTCACGGACACCGCCACATCACTCACGGACACCGCCACATCACTCACGGACACCGCCACATCACTCACGGACACCGCCACATCACTCACGGACACCGCCACATCACTCACGGACACCGCCACATCACTCACGGACACCGCCACATCACTCTGGGACTCCGCCACATCACTCTGGGACTCCGCCACATCACTCTGGGACTCCGCCACATCACTCTGGGACTCCGCCACATCACTCTGGGACTCCGCCACATCACTCTGGGACTCCGCCACATCACTCTGGGACTCCGCCACATCACTCTGGGACTCCGCCACATCACTCTGGGACTCCGCCACATCACTCTGGGACTCCGCCACATCACTCTGGGACTCCGCCACATCACTCTGGGACTCCGCCACATCACTCTGGGACTCCGCCACATCACTCTGGGACTCCGCCACATCACTCTGGGACTCCGCCACATCACTCTGGGACTCCGCCACATCACTCTGGGACTCCGCCACATCACTCTGGGACTCCGCCACATCACTCTGGGACTCCGCCACATCACTCTAATACACCACCACATCACTCTAATACACCACCACATCACTCAGCACCATAACAGCATCACTCAGCTCTACAACAGCACTGTCCTTGCTGGCTGACAACAAGCATTCCCATAGCCAATAGGACTCGCATTAGGAAAGTGTAAGCTATTGGCTTTGTAAATAACAATGCTATTAATTTATATATTTTCAGTGCCAACACATATTAAAAAAATAATTGTCATTTACAATACCAATAGCCCACACTTTCCTAATGCGAGACCTATTGGCAACGCCAGTGCTAGTTTATTTATGTCATTTGTAAAGCGCCTGAATCACCCCAGATGGGGTATCTCCGTGCTAAGGACATTTGTTAGTATGAGTGACAGAATTAGAAAAGTAACGTTTTGAGTTTCTTTCTGAAACCTAAATAATTAGTGGTGATACGAATCTCAAGAGGTAGTTGATTCCACAGTTTGGGGGCCAGGTAGGAGAAAGATTTTCCTCCCAACCGGGCTTGCCTTATGCGAGGAATGATGAGCAGGCCTTTCTCTTCAGAGCGAAGGGAGCGAGGGGGTATGTATTTCACTAGCTTATCTGCTAGATAGGCAGGACCCATCTGGTTTATGCCTTTAAAAACAATACAACAGATTTTAAAATGTATTCTTTTGCGGATAGGCAGCCAGTGCAGTTTACACAGCAGAGGAAGTGATGGGGCACGGTAAGGGGCGCTTGTTACCAGGCGAGCAGCAGTATTCTGGAACACCTGAAGACCTTGCAAGGCTGCTTCCTTAGCGGAAATCAGCAGAGCATTGCTGAAATCCAAACGGCTAAGTACCAATGCGTGAACCAGAGTTTTACGCGTGGATATGGGTAAAAATGAAAAACCTTGCGTAGGAGGCTAAGAGCATGAAAGCAAGATCTTTTTGTTGCAGCTATGTGTTCATTGATCTTTAGATCTTTGTCCATTAGCACCCCTAAGTTTTTAACAACTGTTTTTGGCAGAAGTGCTGGGCCTAAATCATCTGGCCACCAACTCGGGGACCAGCTGGTTATTGCATCCTTAAAGAGTATTACTTCTGTCTTTCCAGCATTCAACTGCAAGAAGTTACTACTCATCCAAGATGTTATGGGCTCTCATACCTTTCTTAACCATATTTTGGATGTCGGGAGTATCATTCTTGTAGGATAAAATAAGTTGTGTATCATCCGCATAGGAGATCGGGATAAACCCGATCTTCCTAAGCAATGTGGAAAGAGGGGCGATGTACACGTTAAACAAGGATGGGCTCAGGCAGGACCCCTGCGGTACCCCTTTGGTAACTGGGGTATTCTTGGACACAAAAGGTCCAAGATTCCCTGTTTGGTCCTGTCATTCAGGAAGTACTGGAGCCAGTCCAGAGCAGACTTCTGAATGCCTATAGTGGAGATGTGTGGCTCACTGGTTAGAGGAGGCAGACCTGGAAGCAGAGGTCAGCCCGGGACCAGGGATCAATTCCCGGCTCGGCTGGGTCTTGAGTCCTAAAATGTCCAATGACTCGACAATTCTCGCTCCGGTGCCTACTCGATTCACGGGTTCACACTCTGCGACTCTGGGCAATAGCTTGCTTAATCTCCACAACGGCCCCTCGCGGTGGGATGCCTGGCTTTCACCTTGTGGATACCCTGCCGGGGCAATCTCACAGGGGAATACCAGGACGGGTTCCCTAAGCAAACGCTTAGATACCGGGTCAGTGATTTGCGCTATATAAATACATTTACATTTATAGAGCGCAATCCATTCCGCAGGATTTGATGAGAGATGGTATCAAAAGCGGCGGACAGGTCAAGCAGTAGAAGAATCACTGCTTGACCATCGTCCGCCAGCGTACGGATATCGTCAATACATTCACCAAGGCTAGCTCAGTACTATGCCTGGGACGAAATCCTGACTGAGATTGGTCCAAGCATTTGGAGGCCTCTATGAAGGCAGAGAGGTGGGTATTAATATGCCTTTCCAATAGTTTACTATACAGGGGGAGCAAAGAGATGGGGCGGTAATTAGACACATCATTTGGGGGCAATTTAAGATTTTTCCTAATGGGCATAATCTGCGCATTCCTCCATTTTTTAGGGAGACAGCCTATTATTTTCCGAATGAAAGACTAGAGCTTTATAATGACAATACGTTTCCCTCCTCAGTGTGTTATGCAGATGAAGCTGTATTATATATTGTTAGTATTCTTAGATGTAGGATTGGTATGTAATCCTGTTTACTTCAGCTGAACCTGCTAGATAACTACCCTCCCATACACTACATCAAATCACTTTAATAATTAGAACCTTACAACTTGGTTTACTCATACCATCTTCTGAACAGACAGCCTCCACTGCATAGTTTTATCAACAGAAGAGAGATCCTCGCCCTCTGGTTATTAACCTAGTTAAGAGACCTGAAGTCTTTCAGCTCAAAGGTTACATCATTGGATCTTCCACACATGCTAATTGTGACCTACCACCTCTCCATATGTATACTTCAACTACCAATGGACCAGCGTGTGCATCTCCATTCTAAAATAGTGCACAACATTTAAAGTTTAGACGGAAATCACTAACACTACATTAAAGTCTACATGCTTCAGCGAGAATCCGGGCCTGTTGGATCGAAAGTGTTCATCAAAACTTGGCTCAGAGGCACTTACCACCTTAGCTAATATTTAGCGTTCAGTTATATTTTAGTGCCATAGCACACCACCATTAGAATGTTCATAGCATGAAATGTTCTTTGGGAGGGACCACACTCCCCCACTGCAAGGGATACCTTAGTCTTGACTAATTTTGACTGGTCCCGATCTACAGTGGAATATTGAGCCAACAATTAATGGAGTGGAATTCAGCTTAGTACAATGACTAGAAGATACATTCAGTGAAATACATTCAAGCATAATCATTTTCTTAGGGTGCCAGTGTCAGCCTATGACAATACAGCATCTCACTGCTTCACTCCAAAGAAGCTGGCTATTTAAATAATTTACTCTTGATGTGGAACAGATCTAACAGCCCAGGACTGTCCGGCAAAGGTGGAAGAAAGAAAGACGTGGGCCTGGAGACGAAGGGAGGGGGGAGTGTTGCCAAAATGGGAAGCACAAAGAAATCTTGTGATAAGCAGCATGGTAGCAATATAACAAAATGGTTCACAGAACAAGGAACATCTAGGAGTGAGGGTTCGGTAAACTCCCCGGGTAAAAACAGGACACAAATCGCCCTACTCACGATTTGGCCTACTTTGATAAAACAAAAAAAACATGGCTGCTAACGTTCAGGCCAAGTGTTATAATGAGCCTCCACACCAAGTCCTGAGGAATGCTCTTGCACCGGTGGACATTGAAAGGAGCTGAAACATGTGAAGCTTGACAAGAGCAAGAGATTAATCTTCATTAGTAATCTTGAGTACAGAAGGCAGTAATAAAGGGCTATTCCTGCACTCCGTTTAAGAGTTCAGATGCAGAACATAGCTCTTTGGTAGCTTACACCATAAATGTAATCAGGCTTGTGTTAGGTTGCAGGCACACCAGTGAGGGAATCGAACAACTGTTTGTAAAATAAGGGGAGATGAAAGAAGGACAATAGTGATATGTGCAAAGTAATAGCTTGAGTGATGGAAAATTTGGATGACAAGGCAAGAGCCCAGGATATGGTGCTAGCATTAGAGATTAGAGAAAGACACAGATTAACACCACAAGAAGCCAGAGTTATGTAATGGGAAGTACTGCAGCGGAGCACTAGACAAGGGAAAAGTTTGCGGGAGTATGTTACGGAAGACCTTTCCTTTGCTCGAAGATATTTTAAGGTAATGGTGAAAACCTTAAAAATCAAACATCCATGTAAAAAGACTATGGCGATTGTCTTCATTTGTAAGTACGTAGCCGACACGAAGGAAACAAAATTATAGCAGCCAGGTAGAAATTTGTAAGGTGTTACTGTGGTAAAAGGTAAAACACATCATCTGGGAAGATAAAACAATAACTGTCAATTCAATCCATTAAAGAGGGGGGGGGGCAGGTGAGAGGAACAATGCACAAGACAAAGAGCTTTGTGAAAGAACATAAACACAGACACAAACTTCAGCAAACAAGATTTCTTTAACAGGGTTAGCAGTATCCAGTTGCTTTTTGTTATAAATATATTATATACATTCAGATCAAATCAATTTTCCCATTACACAAAAAAAATATTTTAAGGCTTTATATTATTTACAGAAAAAAGCAAGCACCTTAAAAAACATCATCACCCCTTAAACAATGTCCTTTTGCAGAGAAGAAATCCGATACCTCCGCTCACGAGAACTTAACAGCAGGTATCCAGTACTAGGGCTACTCTCGACCAGTGTTAAGGAATATATACCAGCCTGAGCAACAAGCCCTTAAACTGACTTAAGTGCATGTGTGTGTCTGTATGTTTGGAGTAAACTAACATATACTGTCATTTCTTACAACATCACTTAACAAGATTCAGAATTAAGTTTGAGGACAGGAAACAAATGCATGGTTGTATAATTTGGGATTGCAACATTTGGGCTAGTCTGTATCCTATGACCAACAGCCTATGAAGCCATGGTCTTACTGCATATTGGGAAGACCCAGCTCAAAAATGAAGCTATAATTAGTAAGAACTATTACTATCATTGTTGCAGAGCATGGTGGATTGGTTTGGTTACTTCGATATGCAGTTTCCATGCATTGTATTTTAACAGGCTTTTCTCCACAATGCAATGACACTAAGACCGCATTCTCTCTTGCTACCCCTCATGTGTCTGACATCTAGCGACTGCTAAACGGTATATTAATGTTGATACAACAAATTATTATAGTTTCACCCAGGGTTTCCTTAGTGCAAGTTTTATTACATTCGCTTCTTTCTGGCTCATATGATGGTCTTATGAGAATCGGTACGGTGAAACTCTACCTAAAACATCAGCATAGACAGTTACACTGAAAAGCGCTGCGTGAACAGAAATCTAACCCTTCTTCTGCTCAAGTGACTGAAGATCAAAATGCAAAGTTCTTATTTGCAGGGTGTAGGTTAGCACTTTTAGCTCCCGTTTAGAAGTCTGTTATTCTTTGCAAGTCTTGGATTTTTGGCTGATGGCTTATTTCTTAAAAAATATAGTTGGCAACAAGTCAGGGACAGCACAAGGCTGGCAATGTTTCATTTCACTTTTTGAGCCCACTTCAAGTCATCAGACCGTGGTTTCTCCCCGGTAAATCCATGAATTGTTTCTTCAAGGCGCCTCCAAAATCCAATCTTCTCCAATGGATAGTTCAACCAACCTGCAATTAAAGAGCAGATAAAACTCTGTAATAGGAACAAGTAACAGCAAAAGAGAATAGTGTTGTCAATACCACAAGCTAGGTTGCAAACGTCATCAGTAAAGAAGCCAAACACATTCATGCACATGGAGAACCAGCGCAGTGATTTTGAATTGCTTCTCAATACACCTTAATGTTGCCTTCGACACATCAATGTTAATACAGATGTAAACCAACAATGCCCTGTGTGTTTCTTAAAGGGACCTTCCTAGTTAGCAGAGATGCCCTGGATACAGGCTCACTTGAGAATAAGTTACTTACCTGTAAAAGATGATCTATAGCATAGCATTGGCCTTTGATAGATTTAGATGGTGTTTGACTATTCTTTTGTGCCAAGCTGGGCACTCTCCAGTTAAAATGAACATGAAGAATTTTTAAATAGCCATTCAGTCAAGGGACTCTTCTCTTAAGCCAGTTCAGCACAGTTTTCCTATCTATTTCCCGCCCTGCAGTGACTTCTGCCTTTGGATACTTTTTTGATCAGTTTGCAGCACGAGTAACCAAACATGCAACATCAAAAACTAGAAAATTAGCATATGAAAGACCAAGGAGGACACATCTGAAGCTATTAAAGATACCACAGTTGGAGAGCCACATTTACAAGTAAGTTAGTCCTCTCCAGTATTGCTTCTTTTATAGATTCAGATGCAATTTGAATGGAGGGCCAATCAACGAGTATCTGAGAGGTGGATGAAGGGTAGCTCCATCATCAAAACAGGTTCTTCAGTGCCAAACACCTCAGCCTCCGGGTACTGCATTGCTTGCATGCAGTCCTAGGCGATGACCAGATGACGGCTTTTCATATGTCTAGCAGAGGTATGGTTTCCATAAATAAAGCCATTGTAGTCCTGTTTTTTGTTGAGTGGGCTGAGACTCGCCAGATCTGTGGTCGTTGAACATTTTGGTGGGCAAACTTGATGCAGACAATTAACTATCCACTGATGGAGCCTATAGGCAACGCATGCTTCTGCCTGGGGTGTCTAAAGGCCACAAAGCACCTAGATGTAGTGTACGCTTTATCATTGTTTTCCTAATAGTTAAGCACCATCTTAAACTTTACAATACACAGTGCTTGATCAGTCTTAGACTGAGGGGACTTGAACTCCCGGCAAAGACTGGGTGACACAGAACTAGGAGACCCCTCCCGCGCAAATGTGGGTATGTCCAGAAACTGACTGTGTCAGCATAGAACTGGATTTCAAATGAACATGCAGACTCTCACCGATCCTCCTGGCACAGGAGACCGCTATCAAGTCATTTTCCATGTGGAGAATCTGAGCTCACAATCTTGCATAGGTTCCAAAGGTTTAGCTGTGGCACAGTTCAACACCACAGTGAGCGCCCATCTCAACATTAGCTCTCTGAGCAGCGAAAAACTTAGGGAGCAGACCTTTAAGGAAGGTTGCATTATCAAAGCAAGAAGTGTTTATTGCATGTGTTGAAGGTTCTGAGCATCGCTGACAGAGCCGGGAAATCTAATATAGCCCAGCCAGAAAAATACATAATAAAATACTTTTTATGGGGTGTGCTGTACACATGCGTACCTACTACCACTATACAGCCAGCACAGTCTACAGCCAGCCAAGGTAGCCAGCTTTTACTGAGACAAACGGCCAGTGCTCGCTGCCCAGCCTAAACCTAGCACCAGCCACACTTCAAGCTGGACTTCATCCAGGGCTAGAGCATCTTGAAGAAGCTGGAGGAGAACGAGTTTCCCACGCCTGTCTACCCCTGGATGCAAGGAATTAATACATGCAACATGGAGCGTCGCCCCTTCCTCTCTGCCTGCTCGCACTCCAGCCAAGCCTTCTGACTGCTCAAACCTGCACAATCCATGCTCACACCTTCTGCCTGCTCAATCCTCAGTCCTCTGACCAGTCTGCTTCATCCATCCTTACACACTTCGAGTACTCAACCTTCTGGCTCCTCCACCTGCTCAGCCCTCTGTCCTCTACGCTGCCTGATTCATCTAACCCTGTTCATCCAGGTGGGCTCTTTGCCTGCTCAGTCTTCTGTCCTCAACGCTGCATGCTTCATCCACTCTGTTCATCAGTGTGGTCTTTCTGCCTGCTCAGCCTTCTCTCCCTCTGTGCCCCCTGCCTTCTCGGTGCCTGTTCGGCCTCCAGTGCTTTGGGCACTCGGGTGAGGTACAGTTGGCGTCAGAGAAGGAAAGACATACTCGAGAAGTTGTTTGCACAGGGTTAGCTTGAGGAGCACACTATTGGCAGCATTTCAGCTTCCCCCCCTCTGAAACAGTTGCCACTATTAAAACTCTAAATTAACCTGCAGGTAACCTTTGCAGAGACTCACAGCAGCAATGCAGTGAAATTCTGTAACGGAACAAATCCCAGCACGGGCATTCATACACAAACCCGTCCATGTACAATGTGCCAGCATATATTCTGCTATCACATTTGATAGCGCTCCCTACTACAGTCAAGGCACTCTAGTGCTTTGTACAGATTTGTGCGAATGTATGCACACACGTAGAAACTACATCAATGTGTACCAACATGCCTGTCCATATATGCAGACAAAATGAACAATATGTAAGAGTACAACTTTACAATGTGCACATATAGAGGTAAACACAAAGTAAATTCAACAGCACACCACAGAATTAAACTTCACTACATACTACTCCACAACACCAATCCACATAATTACACTCTATTACAACCCCACTCTAAATAGTTCCATTACACTCCATACCACATCATTACTATCCACATAATTCCACTGCACACCATGCCACAATTGCACTACCCATACTCACTCATTCCACACCACACTATTCCAAGCCACAAAATTCCACAACTAACAATTTCAATCCAACCCACATGATTCTACTACACACAACATACATCCACTTCATAAACGTAAGCAAAAGACATTGTCATTTACAACGCCAACAGCTCTAACTTTCACAAATGTGAGTCCAATTACATTGCAAATGCTGTCTTCTGGTGCATACATCTGCCAGCAGATTACTTATCTTTTGAATAGATTACCAAGTAGCACACCATTTTAAGGAGTGAGTTGAAGGGATGGTAAGGAAAGGAAGTCCAGAACAGGCAAATGGGCCATTCCACTGTGCTTCTGAATCTAAGCAGTAGTGGTCCGCAAAAGTATGAAGAACCATCAGTGTTACCACTCTGCAGGTTTCAGCCACAGGAGTCCCCTTGCTAATGCCAAGGTAGAAGAGCTGGCCCTGGTGTGATGGGTCTTAAGCACTTTGGCACAACACATTTCAACATAGAAGATAATCCACTTCAACATGGTTTGCTTTTGAACAACTTTTGCCTTCCTATTGCATGCGTACTCTTCAAAGAACTGGTCATCAATCCGGAAATCCCTGGTGAGGTCAATGCAAAAACTGACCACCATCTTTAGATCCAGCCTATGTAGCCCTCACCACCTCCTCTGTACGATGTGGAGAGAGAAAAAGGACCGGGGGTAATGGGTTGACCCAATTGGGGAAAACAAGCAAAAAGAGGATTTACGGCGATTGCAACTCACCAACACGTCTTGCTGAAGCAATGGTAAGTAGAAAGAATCCATTAAAATAAGTTCTCAATGTAATGCACAACCAGATATGGAAATACAAACAATCACTACACTCTTGGACCACAATACTGGAATCAGGTTCTGTCAAACTTCAGGAAACTCCAATACTATTATATGCAATGAAATGGAGTAAGTACAAAGACATGGTCTGGGGTTTGTTTGTACAGCGCCCTCATCTCACCCATACACTCGATATTACTGAAAGACCCTAAAATGGGTTGACAAAAAATATTAGGTAAAACCTATAGAGATGAAGACTGGGGAAATATCCTTAAAACATGACTGAGAACTATGAAAAATCCGCTTGAAATACCTATAATTCAAAATGTTACAGTACTGGTATTGGATCCTTCCAAAACTATACATATCCAAGCGGACGAGAGAAGACTTAAGCTAGAGATGCAAGTCTCATGAACAGGACTTTTTTCATAGTCATGATGAGATATTGGGTAGTGTGGCATTTCCTACACAACACTATTGTTCATTCACACCATCCACTAAACGGGCAATGCATTACACCTTCACACACTGGTGGAGACAGATAGTCGCTACCTTTTCAACTACAAAAATATGTATTCTTAGACACTGACTTGCAGTGAAAGTGACCACACTTGAAGAACCGGCCCCAGAACTTTTTCGCCTTTCAGCACATGGGACACCTAATTTACAGGTTAGTACACCAGACAGATCCTTCTCTTTTTTTATAACCACACAACGTGTCCAGGAATTTAAATATATAGAAATCTTTTATATATCCCCACCCCCCAAATACCCATAACACCATTCCACCCCACCATCTTTCCCATAAGCTACAAATAAGCTTTGTCCCAAAATGAGCTTCTACTTTGTCACACATACCGAACACCTTTTGAATGTTGAGTCCGTAAAATACCGGTCAGTAATAAATATGGATAAACAATTCATAATAACCCACTAGAAATTAACAGAAATAAATGCCATCACTGACACAAGTTGGTTAGCTTAACTTGTGGGACATATACTGACTTTACCACTACATATTGTTTTGCTTGTTATTGTTCTTTATACAACTGTGAAACACTCGAAAAAGACTCCTGTGAACAGTAAGCCGAAATTACCTTGCCTTCTTTACTAATTTACCTGGACATTCGTGAACAGTTTTTTTCCCAACAAAGATTCAATGAAGGAAGAGCCTTAATTTTAGGTCAACGTCTTGATACTGTTTAACTATCAAAATGTTTCTTTTGCAGCATTCTATTCTGTTCTGCTATGTTTAGAAACCCTTCAGGATAGCAGCTGACAAGCTCTTTTTTTTTGCCACAAAACGTCACTTACACTTTACTATAAGTGATACAAGGATGCTACTTCATTCGGCTTTCTCAAACAACGACCCTAACATAGAACCCGTGAGTGGGTTACTCCTTTAATGACAGCAGACCAGTAGAATGCAGCTTGCTTTGTTTTATAAATGCCACCTCACAGAAGTATTCTGATGACTCATCATAATCTTTAGCCAATGACGCATTCGGGAACTGCTGAAGTGTACACTATTCTCGACACGGACAAGCAGATCAATACTCTGCTAAAAAAAAAAAAAAAAGTGAAACTTCCACTGCAGTACATTTTCTACCACTGGGAAGTTTCTAAGACTGCAACTGATATTTTCCACAAGAGAGATAGCGTTTGGACAAATGTGACTCCCTTTCGTTCCTAATCGGCAGCAAAGACACGGTCATATCCCTCTGTCCAAATACTCTACCACGCAGAAATTTTGCAAACGCAAAAAAAAAGGAGAAAAAAAAGGAAAAAAAATGCCATTGTACTGGAAGTGATCACCAATATGCCTTCTGCATACACTCAAAAGTCAGTTATCCCAATAGGTGTATCAAACGTTTAGACCTCCCGACTTTGGAGGGGGGGTGTGCATTGTTTTAAGGTTCAATTCATAGATTGTTTAAGAGGGGGTCAAAAGGTTAAGAAACTCTGCTCTAGAAGCCAAAAACATTGCGCAATAATCCATATAACCTCAGTAGAGAAGGTAACTGAACAAGACAAGGCTGTAGGAAAGAAGACCTCTCTCAATCGGTCACTGTCAAAGCTTTATTTCGATATAAATATATCATAAAAGCATTTTACAAATTGAATAATAAAAATACAGATTATAAAATTGAGCAAGGATACCAGATTAAGAATCTTAAAAAGTCAGTTGCGGGATACAAGTTGCTCTACAGGAATAATACTATACTTGTTCTAGGTATTTGATAATTGATAAACAATATGCCCCAACCTAAAAAAGTCTATTTTACATAATCATAACAACAATAAATAACATCTTATTGGAAAAAAAACACGAATCAAAGTTAAAAATGCATTAAACTGTCACAGCTTTGAAGCAGAATAGAAACACAAATTAAAAAAAGAGATCACCAACCGGGACATAACACTTTTGATCTTATTACCCATGCCCAGCTAAGAAATTTGGCTACACCGCAAGCCAGAGTTGTATTAGTATCTGCTTGCATTATTCTAAGTGCTACGCGGTGGTTCCTGGTTTCTAGTTGCCAACAAATAGGTTTTAGCCATCTTATTCTCAATTTGGTATATGCAGGGCATGCGAACATAAGGTATGGGATGCTTTCAACCACTCTTTCACAATGTGGGCAAGTTGAGTGAGCTTGGTGGGGAGGCTTCCATTTATTGGTATATTCACGGACAGGAAGCGTACCCAATCTAAACTGTATATAGAGGGCCCTATCCCTGGGTTTCTGTATGACGTCTAGCTAGGGCTCTAGGCTGGGAACCTGTTTAATTCAAACAAAACTCGTCAGTCAGTCTGCCTAGGCTGGGATTACTATTTTCCTGACTCTAAATCCAAGCCCAGTAGGCGCCCTTAATGTCTGACTTATTCAACAAAAACCCTGACTCCCAAGCTTCTCTAAATCCCAATAACAGAAGGAACTTTTTTATATTAGATAGCCAACTAATCTTCTGGGATCCCTCAAGATTCATCACTTCTCTTAGGCCGTCGGCGTATTTAGATAGCTCAGGTGTGCGCCAAAGACTGACCCAAAAGAGAAGAGGGCGTAGGGTGGCAAGATCCTTCAATGAGCGACGTCCCTGGTGGCTCAAAAATGGCTTTGTGAGTGTTCCCTGTGGGAGTAAAACCAATTCTCTAAAGAATGTATTTTATGCCTTTACAATATCATCAACTTGATAAAAGCCCCAAAGTTCAGCACCGTATAGTACTGCACCTACGGCCTTAGCAGCATAAATCACAAGGGCAGGAGCAAATGGCCTAGATATTGAAGAGCGATGCTCTTTTCCAATCACACCCACAACCCGCTTATGGTTCAGGGCCATTTTATCAATATGCGGTTTCCAGCTCAATTTGTCTGATATTCCGATTCCCAGGTAGTGAAAAGTTTTAACACAGTCACCCCATTGAGGGTGAGAGTAGACTTTACCAACCTACTAGGATTGAAATAGAGGAATTTGGTCTTGGAGGTGTTGATGACCAAGCCCCTCAAGTTAAAAAAGAGATGGAACCTATTTAATAAGTTTTGCAATCCGGCAGGGGTTTTAGATATTAATAGAGTGTCGTCCACAAAGAGTAAGGCTGGGGCATTATCACCCGCCAGGACTGGGGAATCAGCGTTTATTTCTAATAAAAAGGATACCACCCCATTCACAAAAAGAGAAAAGAGGGTGGGAGCCATAACCCAGCCCTGGCGGACGCCCCTGTTAACAGGGATTTTATCTGTTTTTTTGTTCCTGTGTGCCCCACCTGACTCGGGCATAATTATCCTCATGCATGCGGACCAGGAGATCTAAAATGGACGGAGGAATCCCCATCTCCTGCAAGACCGACCATAGGCGATCTCGAGGGACCAGGTCAAAGGCAGTCTAAGTCGATGAAGGCAAGATAGACTGCCTTTGCCAACAGTCAGCACCTTCCAATACAAAAGGGCCAGTCTGAAGGCCTGGTCAATCGTGCTTGTACAAGCCCTAAACCCTGCCTGATAATGTGACAGGATGTTGTTCTCCCCGGCCCAAGAGAGGATTATCTCCAGTAAGACCCTGCCAACCACCTTCTGACCAGCATCTATAAGGCTGATGGGACGATAATTGGCAGGGTCCCCCCTGGAGCCCCTCTTGTATATTGGAATTACTTCCACGAGGCAGGGACGGGGGGCCTTCAAGAAGAGCATCAGTCAAAAGGGCAAAGTATGTAGCCCATTTTTGGGCATTCGCACAAAATAGATTGGCCCCATCTTGGCCAGGGGCTTTCGCCCGGACAATCTTATTTATAGCGGCCTCTACCTCGCATTCCACAATGGGGTCATAGGATTCGAAGGGAAAGGAAATCGGGTGGCAGCAAGAGAACCCTCTTGACTTGGGATCCTCTTCTCCCGCATACAGTTTTTCAAAATGATCATGCCACTCCCGATTAGTAATATGGTTGGGAATCTGGTCTGGATCCCATCCATTTGATCTCCTAACCAGACTCCAAAACAGGTCACCATTTTTAGAAAGGCTAGCAGCCTTCAAATCTATCCAATGGGATTCCTCCCAAGCCCTCTTAGCCTCAACCATGGCCCATCTGTAATTCTTTTTAGCCAATCAAACCTCAATAGTATTATGACTTTTGATGGCAAATATCAAAGAGGTCTTTTTCTGTCTACACTCCCTGTTATACCATAGTTCTGGTGATTTGCGAACCATGGGTCGCTTATTAGAGACGAAAGATTTTAAAAAGAGGGAGCCTATCTGGTCAACATTGTCAACATAAATGTTCCCAACGATGGGGAGCCCATCCTTTTCCATGCATGCTCTAGACAGTTTGATAGTCTGAACACTCAAGATTTCCCTAAGGGCTTGCATTTTTTGTTCATTGACAGCAATTTTTGGCCATTTGACAAACCTCTTACAATTAGATGGTAACACCTCTTTTGTGGACATCTTAGGGCCAATATTGGGGCAGCATATCTTACTAGGCCATACATCCATCATAGAGAGGCATCACGGATTGTGGTCACTGTCGGTGGAAGGGACAATAACCATGTCAATCACGTGTCTCCAGAGTCTCCTATCAACTAAAATATTGTCGATTCTAGTAGGGGATAAAACCCTATTAAAAGTGTTAGCTCCCAAAGCATCCAAAGGCGTACGCCCATTGGCAGCCCTTAATCTAAACTCTAATGCTAGGGTATAAAATTGAATGACCAACGGGGACCATCTCTTGACTGGAGGTATGGTCAGAGATGGTATAACCCATCTGGCATCCTCGTCCTCCATTCCTGTAAGGTAGTCGGAGGCAAGTGGTTCGAATGTACAGTTCAAGTTGCCGGCCACCATGACATAGGAGTTAGTAGAGCAAGAGAGGAGTTTGTTACATAAGGCGGAGATAATTGAAGATTTGGCTCCTCCTCTTGTGCCTCTAGCATAAATATTAAATAATTCAATAATGTTGCCTCCCATTGGCCCCCTCAAAGTTAGTCTCATCAGATCTAGAATGGCACAGGGATGATGGGTGACCCTGCAATTGAGAGCAATGTTAATCCAGACCATGAGCCCCCCAGACGGGCAGCCATGCCCTACAGAAGTTGCGGTTATAAAGAAACACGAATAGCCAGGTTTATATAGTGGCACTAGACTCCATGTCTCTAGAAAAATACATAGGTCATAATCATCAATAAAGCTATTCCAATCTGGTAATGATAATTTACTTCGTAAACCCGCTATGTTCAACGAGATTAGAATTAAAACCGAACCCAAAGACAGTTAGTTTTCAGGATCACTTTGCCCCAACGGAGTACAATCTGGATTACAGTTCATTTATGCACTTAATTGATGTTATGTCATTAAGAAAGGAGCTTCATTTAGTTTATTTGAAAAGTTGTATAAAGGGCTGGCTAGACCCGAAGGTATCAGAGCGCTTTACATGAGGAAGAACATAGTTTTTCATAACATAGTTACAAAGTTACATCACTTGCTGGAGCATAGTTACACGAGTTACAAAAGCATAGCATAAACATAGGGTTGAGGGAGGAGGAAATACAATGGGGAGACAAGGAAAACCAGTGTCCAACGTCCGACCGGGTAGCCGACAGCCGAGGGGTGAACCAGAGCCAAACTCCTCTATAGCTGCATAGGACAGCTCCACCGGTCATCGGCCAAAGGCTACTCGGGCACCGCAGTACATATAGAAAGTTATATATTCCACCAAGGGGGCATAGACAAAAAGTTCCATCGTGAGCGCCGGTCACGGTGTGTGGAGCTGGGCTCTGAGCGGTAGTAGGGTCATTTCCAAGCCTCTGCTGTTTGTGACTCCCTTGTCACTGTAGTCTCTCTAAGAGGGGTCTCAAACTCCAGAGCACGGATGCTGGATCCCTCCCCAACAAGGGAAGAAGGGGAGCTTTGTTGAAGGGCCCACTCATGGCAGCCATCTTATGGACAGTCGGGCTGGTAGAGAAAGACCCTCACTGCAGTAGGTGAATTGTGAGTTGGGTCGCTGGTACAGAAGACTGGGAGACTGCTGCCCCAATACAGCAAATGTTTAAAGTAGCAGGTAGAGACCAGTACATTAACATGTGTTGGGAACCATTTTGATCATAGCGTATTCAAAAGCAGTTACACTTGAGGCATAAAATGGGTGAGAGCAGATTATAGCGAGTCAAGGGGCCACAGAGTGAAGAGAGCGCTGTCAAACTTTGGGATCCGCAATAACACGGGAAACAAATATTGCGGTGAGAAGAGAGTAGATGAGGATCGAGGGAAATTTTGGCCGCCATTTTAAAGACAGGCAGTTACTGGCAGTATCTCCAGAGTGGTCGCCGCAAGGGGCGAAAAACTGCGCAGAGTAGGTAAAGCCAAAAAGGGCACCTTGATCAGAGGGTCTCAAATTGCTTTCTTCCGTAAGAATCGGCCGTACAGTGAAGAGAACAGAAGAAGCTCACAGCGCTGTGATCGGGAGATTTGGCCATATCTGAGCCGAAGCGATGATAAAAAACTGTAGTTTTCGGCTTGAAATGATGCCTTGGTAAGAGTGATTTGACGGCTTGAGTGTCTCCTCCTTCAGGGCCCAATGGAATTCGCAGTCTGCTCCTCGCTAGACCGGGCAGCTCAAAAACCACCCCCGTTGCGGCTCCCGAGAGAGAGCAGTTGAAAGAGGCTCTTCCGAGGATAGGGTCCAGGGCTCGGACGACAGTGAGGAGCCAGTCGTTGCTCAAGTGCGCAACCGATGAGGTGAGCAGCGTCTCCGGATTGAGTGTGGTGTCGGTGGCATCGGTGGGGGCAGGTCAGGGAAGGATATTCCACAGAATTGATGCCACAGCCCGGGAGCTCTCGTTCAGGGCTCCGTTCCGCCGGCCATCTTAAGTCTAATCAGCGTCCGGTGTACAACTACCCTAACTAACCAACTAACCAGCAGCAATGACACTGTTGTATCCCTCTGTCCAAATACTCTACATCGCAGAAATTTTGCAACCACAAAAAAAAACAACTTACCATTGTACTTCAAGTGTTGACAAATATGCCTTCTGCATACACTTAAAAGTCAGTTATCCCAATAGGTGTAGCAAATGTTATATAAAGCTTATAAAGCGCCTGGTTACACTAGCTAGTGTGTCCCCGCGCTGGATAGAACTGATTGAAAGACCTGATGATCATATATTCCAGGCAGCCCATGGTCCCTAAGTTAATCATTGGGGAACAGGATGGTTTTTAGCTCCTTACGGAAAGCGGCTTCTGATGTTTCAAGTCGTAACCTCTGAGGCAGTCTGGGGGGGGGGAAATCACAGTGCAAAAGGATGGGACAGGGTTCTAGGGAGGGCAAGGCTGCACTTAGAGCGTATTACTCTAATCAGCCATGGAGAAGTGCAGAACTCTGCTGGGCAGTCAGACAGCAGACTACTCTACCAATCATTCACACCTTATCAAAAGAAAATGCTCTGTAAAGGTGAAGCAATTTAAAATCGGAAGCTAAAAATTAAGTTGGTACTGTTCGATTGATTCGTGAAAGCAGTACAAGTTCAGAAAACTGAATCTAGTATGGGCAACCAGTGCCTTAAAAGAAGCACTGGTTTGTGCTGATAATAAAAGAGCATGTAATAAGTGCAAAAAAGACAGGGATATGCTACAGTCTAGCATATTAATTCGTCTTTTAGAAATTGAACGAAATACTGAAAAGCTCCAACCTTCCCAATAAAATAAAAGCCCATTTTTTTGTTGAGCTCTTCGTTTGTGAATTAAATAAACATTTAATAATTTGTGTATTTGGTTTTTAATAAGTTCTGTAATGTTGTGCATTGTTTTAAGGTTCAATTCACTGATTGCTTAAGAGGGCGGTCAAAAGGTTAAGAAACACTGCTCTAGAAGCCAAAAACATTGCTCAATAGTCCATATAACCTCAGTAGAGAAGGTAACTGAACAAGGTAAGGCTGTAGGAAAGAAGCTCTCTCTCTCAACCGGAATTAAAACCTAACCCAAACACGGAGTGAGTCTTCAGGATCACCTTGCCCCAACTGAGTACAATCTTTAGGATTGCAATTCATTTATGCACTTGGCTGATTTGATGCCATTAAGAAAGAATCTTCATGTCAAGCAAGTTCAATTTTGGGGATTGTTGGCACCTGACTGGAGGCAAGGGTTGATTGGGTGTATCACCTATTTTTAGGGTAGCCTGTTTCAATAGGTAGGCACCAAAGCCAGAAGTGATGGCTATGCAGCCCAAAGACAGGAAAGAATCACAATATGATACTATGAGCAAGTGAGCAGGTTTATCAATTTACAAATGACCTAATACCGCAGTGATGTGTTTGTTAATGAACTGGCAGTTGCCTCTACAGCCAAGTTCTTTGCTAGCAGGCCAAGTTAGGCAAAGTCACCTCTCAGGAAACATGTACTCAAGTGGAGCACTTCAGAGGAGAGCAGAATCCGCACTCACTGACAGACACTCTTACTTGGAAGGAGGTAAATGTGATTAATCTGAAGTACAGAGAGCATATTTGAAATCAAAATGGTTTGCCAAGCGGAGACCACCAGGAAAACTAAACATTGTAGTTTGCCTCTGATCTTCTGAGGCACTGCTGGGATTCGATGATCGCGATGGAAGTCATACAGCAATGCTCCTGTCTAGTTCAACCTCAAGCTAAACCAGCTGCATATGAAACTCTGAGAAATCGTAAAAGCATCAATAATTTTCCCACAGCAGCACTCTAATACAGAGCTGAACATTTTGTGGTGCATCAACCCCTTGTGTGTAGATGTATTTATTTAAGATATTTATGTAACACGGACCAATCCACAAAGGCAATAGAGAACTTTACACAGAACAAGATAGGTAATAGTTAACAAGTTTGAGCTGAAAGAGGTATCTAGGATTAGAAGCAAGGGAGGCGGTCGGTAAGAAGAGAAAGATGATTAGGCAAGATAATGTTTTTGAACAGAGGAGTCTACTAAAGTTGAGAGCATCAGAGATTAGGTTCCATAGCCTTGGAAGCAAGCAGGAGAAGCTTGGTTAGCTGCTTTTCTTTTCTTTGTTCAAACAATTTTGAGGAGGCATTCGCCTACTGTGTGGAGTTTGTCTTTGAGGTGAGATGAAAGATTGGTGTGGATGACCTTGCAAGCAATGCAGGACATTTTAAAATTGATGTGGGCTTCTAGTGGCAGCCAGAGTAGAGTATAATTTGTTAAGAATTGGGATGATATGGTCTGATTTCTGTATTAGAGACAAAATAGGCTGCTGCAGTAAGAGGTTGGAAGATTTCAGTCGACCAGCAAGAAGCGGGTTACCTCCATCAATATGCAATAGCACAAGGGATTTAGCGTCTGCTCTGTAACCTGCTGGAGGAATAGAGGGTTAGATATTCCTCACGTGGTGTACATGATTTGACAGTAGTGTGGTTAGCTTATTGTTGTACTTGCTTATGTTGAGGTTGAAGTCTTAGACAAAACAAAGGGATTTAACTGATGATGCTAGAGAGGGAGTAATGCAGAATAGGAAAAAGAAGCCCTGCAACCTTTGGCTCGTAGAGAGGAGTTATCAGTATAGAGAAGTAGGAACTCTGTTTTATGGATTTATTTTTAGAAAGAAGGCTGACATCCATTTAATTAGCTTTTCCAGAAAAAGTGTAAAAAAGATCGAAGAGGATTTGAATTCCTGAACATGTAACATACCCCTATTCAGAGCCCTTGCTGTATGTGTTACATTAGTGAAACCACAAGATCTGATAAAATAACATTTAATGAATATCACTGAAATATATTAAATAACTATTACTTTTACAATGGCAAGGCACATCATGAAGGAAGAAAATATTTATCCCAAATCGGATTTTTGAATACTAACCATACTCTAAATCTTTCATGAGAAAGATCGGCACAAGAGGTCACTACAGAAAGAAGCATGGTGGATAAATGAAGTTGTTGCTCTTCACTCAAGAGGAATGAATGAACAGATTACCCGTTTTAAGTAAAAAAAGAAGGGGGGGACGTGCCAGGAGCTCGTTCAGGTCCAGTGTCCGTGCTCCACAAATGACTGTTAAATCTCAAGGGACACAGTTCCATGTGTGGGGTGCAAGATGTCACCCTGTCAAAAAAGAAAGATGTAGAGTAGGAAAGATAAGAAGAGAAGGGCCAAATCTTGCCTCTTAGTTGCCCTCCCACACCCCGAAGGATGTCATGCTTCATATTCGGGCTCTTGCTCCTCGCCAGGGCAGCGCTGTAATGCCAAACGGGCCCCCATGTGGGTTATCGTTACCATTTCTATCCTGGAACCCCTCTTTTTCTGACGTGCACATTTCACCACAGTAGTTAGGTCCTGAAGAAACGCCATTGATCATTCAGACTCCCAAGGCGTGAAAGATGTCGACCATTTGTTTAGTTACACGGGTACATTGGGTCTTCTGTTTTTTTTAACCTACCAGGGGCACCACACTATTACTATGCTACCCCCACGAATCTGGATAGGGACTGTCTTACAGCATTTTTGGTTCCCCCTCGGGAGACCCTATGCCAGATTGCAGGTAGTATTAAATCAGGTTTCCCTACAGACCCGGCGGCTCCCAAAGTACTACAAGGTAGTTTGGAAATCATTGAGCCCCATATCAGAAATTAGAACTCTTCTTTGACTCAGGACAGGTGCCTAAATCTTGGAGCAAGGCAGTGGTCCTCCCTCTGAGAAAAAAAAACCAACATCAGTATGGAAAAACTTGAGAACTTACGCCCCATTTCACTTCTCCCGTACTTCACAAAGATCGCGGAAAAGGCAGTCAATAAAAAGCTATCTGTCTATATTGAGGCTAATGGCTTGCTTCATTCCACCCAATCGGGTTTTCTTGCCCTCCACTCGACAGAGTCAGCACTTCTTTTTTCAACTGAAACCCTGCGGAAATATGCGGATGAGGGTCAAACAGCGGCACTGATATTACTCGACCTTAGTGCCGCCTTCGACACCGTAGTCCATCACACACTGCTACGGTGTCTGAAAAAGGGAGGAGTAGTGGGTAAAGCGTGGGAGTGGCTGGAATCATTTCTATCAGACCGCAGTTTCCAAGTGGCACAGGGACCCTTTTGGTCCAAAGAAATTGGCCTAAAACAGGGAGTGCCTCAGGGATCCAGTCTTAGTCCCACCCTTTTTAACTTGTATGTTGCACCTTTTGCAGACATCACAGATAGATTTGGGGAAGAAGTAGTGTCCTATGCAGACGACACACAATTGGTTGTGACTCTGACACAACCAAAGGAGCAATGTGCCACCAACTTCCCCGCGTGTATGCAGGAAATTGCCTCTTGGATAGCGGATAATTGCCTAAAGTTAAACGGAAATAAGACGGAGGTGCGGATTGTGGGCAGGGCTCCTTCAGTCTGGACTTTGGTATGGTGGCCTTCCACGCTGGGTGTCTTACCCACTCCCAGCAATCCAGTGAAGAACCTGGGGATCTGGCTGGATAATAAAATCTCGTTCGAGCGCCAGACCAAACAAGTGTCAGGCACCTGTTTTGGAATGCTGAGGATCCTCAGGAAAACACTGGACCTTCTGCCACTGCCTGCTAGACAAACTTTAATCCACGCTCTAATTACTTCCAGATTGGATTATGGAAATGTCCTGTATTTGGGAGCCAGTGCAAAGTGCATGCAGAGGCTGCAATGCATACAAAATGCGGCTGCCCGCCTGATTCTGATGCTTCCCAAGAGAGCGTCAGCAAAGAAAGCGCTCAAAACTCTACACTGGCTGCCAGTCAAGGAACGTGTGGTATTCAAAGCCCTCTGTGTAGACCACCGAATCTTACAGAGGAAGGGCCCCATGTACTTGCACAACCTGCTTGACCCATACCTCCCTACCCGCCAGCTGCGATCAAGTGGGACCGGGCTAGTCCAGGTCCCAAAATTCAACAGAGCGAGAATGGGAGGGCGCTCTTTCAGAGTCATGACCTCCACCCAGTGGAACAGACTGCCTCAGAGGTTACGACTTGAAACATCAGAAGCCGCTTTCCGTAAGGAGCTAAAAACCATCCTGTTCCCCAAAGATTAACTTAGGGACCATGGGCTGCCTGGAATATATGATCATCAGGTCTTTCAATCAGTTCTATCCAGCGCGGGGACACACTAGCTAGTGTAACCAGGCGCTTTATAAGCTTTATATAAATAAATAAATACAAAGTTCATCAGTGGATACCCCTAGGTATTTTGACTTTACCCCTGCACGCACCTCACCACCTATTTCACCAGATCCACCCCACACCTGCACTCACCAAACTGCTTTTCTCTTAAAATACCTCGTTAAAGTGACCCTTCGGGGGCCCTCCTCTTCGTGATTGGATTCTTGATACTGGGGATGAACCTCTGTGCCGCTTTCTTTTTCATCCTCCTCTTATCTTTTCTACTCTACATCTTTCTTTTTTGACAGGGAGACACCTTGCACCCCCCACATGGAACAGTGTCCCTTGTGATTTAACAGATTACCTGTGTAACATATGATACGATTACAACATTTAATAAAAACACATATCAAGCACATTCCATTTTAAAAAGATCTTGGATCTTCTATTTATGTCACTATAACTCTAGATACTGACAAAACTGATGTTTGGGGGATTTATGACAATGGTTTCTGGACTAATTTGGCCTAGAGAAATTGGGCTGATGCATAAGATACCAACTGGACTAAAGAGTAGTCAATATTGAAAGGTGATGTTCATATACAATGCATGCTAAACACTACCATATGTTCTGGAGCTGACCAACACCAAAGCCATATTGGAACAATGTTCACAAGACACTTAGGGATCCCATGGGGCTGTCACATCTGAACACCTGGGAAGCCTGCGTATTAGGTACCTTCCGGAAACAGAAGCAACACTAAGTGTTAATCCGCTTTGTCTCACTGGCAATCTTGCTGGCTAAAAGAAGTACAGCAATGCATTGGTAATCCCCCCACGGGTCCCCCAATTGCGGCATGGGTGGGAACAGGACACAAATGGGCGACGGCGGAGAGGACACACTAAGGGAGGAGGAGGTGAAGGGGATTCGTAAGCACCCCAACTCTATGGAGTGGACCCTATTACTACACCAATTCAAACCGCCACCAACACATGACGACCCAGTTGGTTCCCCACACACCCAAGTGGACCCACAATCACAAGCCCCGGCTGCAGGTACACACGCCAATTCTCCTCTCGTAGCAAACACGTAACATTGCTAGATATTATCACCACAAACCTCACGGGATTCGAAGATGAGACATAAGGGCTGGGTCTATGTGCAGGTAAGAGGAGGTGCATATGTATGTATACACATGTACTGTATAAGCATTTAAAGTTCTGAATCAACAGCTTTGTAGCAAGCTTCATACCGTTAGATGACATAGATAACCATATGTTAAGTTTGGCAAAGAGACAGAACCCAATGGTGATTTATCTACATTGGTGCTTACAGAAAGCTTTAACTAAAATTATTTCCCAGAAATCAAATTTACACTGTGCACAATCTTATACTTTTTTACCTGTATAAATAAACACCTGGTATAAGTGCCTTGAATATAAACAAGAGATCTGAAAAACAAAGAATACATGTATATGTGCAAATAATTGTGAATTGCACAAAACCAAGTGCGGTCTCCATTACATTTTATCGGAGAACCTTTTACACCTAAGTAGCCCAAGGTATCGACCTTTTCGAGGGGAGTCCCTCCCAAAAGTGGGCCCTTCCTACATGCCCTTTGGGGATTGAAGGCCATGAATCTGGTTTTGCTGTCAACTAAGCGCTGTAGCCCTGCTGGGGTCTTAGATATCAACAACGTGTCGTCTGCAAACAACAAGGTTGGTATCAACCCCCTTTCCCATTCTTTGTTCTAAAACCCGCCTGAAACTGGGAAAGAATGTCCCCTTCCTCGGACCATGTCTGGATCCTTTGCAGTAGCATCCGACAAAAACCTTCTGCATGGCATCAATCAAGCTTATTGGTCGATAGTTAGCGGGGTCGACCCTAGCTCTCTTTGTATATTGGAACTATTTCAGCAGACTTCCATGACGCTGTGACAGGTATACCTTTGGCTATGGCGTTAGTTAGTATTAAGATATAACGTGTCCAATGAACTCGATCAGCCAGAAATAGATTGCCTGGTAAGCCATCCGGGCCAGCAGCCTTTGCAGGGACTATTTTGCTTATGGCAGTTTTAACCTCCTTAATCGTAAAATATTCCTCCTCTAACGGGTGTCCAATATGCCCTGTTTGTTCCCCATTTTGGGTATCTCCTTCGGTGCAATAAAGCCCTTCAAAATGATTGAACCAAACTTGACTGGTGATGTGATTTGGGGGAGAATGTGGGCCTGATCTACTGCCCCAGGTAACCATTTTTCCAAAGAGATTGTTATCCCTAGATGAGCATGCAGCATTCAATTGTACCCAGCGAGAAGCATCCCAAGATATCTTAGCCTTAGGTTGGGCCACTTAATAGGAAGTTCTTGCAGCTTTTATTTGTGTTTTGTTCTTCCCCTTGATTGCCTTAATTAAGGCACACCTACTTTCCCTGCAGTCCCTGTTGAACCAGGAATAAAGGTCCTTGGCAAGATCACTTGCTTTCTCCTTTTTTAACCAATTTCTTATAGGTAAGGGAAGTGGCGCTTTGTGGCATAAATTCCGTCAGGAGTCTGTCCTCTAATGGGGATGACTCAGGAAGATCAGTGCCCTGTGGAATCGCCTTGAGTAATGTGTGGCTGATCTGTATGTATCTGAATGTCTCGGTGTGGCCCAGACCATACTGCTGTTGGAGCTGTGGTAAAGGAACCACTGTGCCCTTGTCCCATAGGTCCCCCACCGTGGAGATCCCTATTTGATCCCATTGCGTAAACCCTCTATATGCTCTAAGATTACCCAGTTGTTTGGTATCCCATAGTGGCGTTAGTTTGGTAAGTTTGCCTGCCCAACCTAGTCGGGCCTGTGCTTTGTGCCATAGTGTCGCCGTATGGTGTGTTGGGCCAGCCAGTCGCCTAACTTGGGTTTTATTATACAGGACTGAGAGCATCCCATCAGTTCCCAACTGTGACCAGTCGGCCTTATAGGCCGGATCATCCCGCGAGGCATGTATCCAGGAGTTGACCACCTTAAGTTGGGCCGCCCAGTAATATAGTTGGACGTTGGGAAGTGCTATCCCTCCTCCGTACCAACTCTTCACCAGCTTATCATGGGCGATACGCGCCGGACCATTGTTCCAGAGGAGACTGGAGACAAGCGCTGCAATTTGTTTAAAGTAGTGTGGCGCAACCAGATGCGGGGTGTTCTCCAAAACATACAAAAACCTGGGAAGTGCCATCATTTTGTATAAAGCCGCCCTGCCAAGGAGGGTCAAGGGGAGAGTCGCCCAGTGCTTGACATCCGCTTTCAAACGTTCTAGAGGGGGCTTCAGATTAGCATTATAGAAGTCGGTGGCGTCTCTCGTTATGTGGATACCTAGGTATTTAAAGGAGGACGCTGTTAAGGTCAGGGGGCAACTTTCCCGCAGCAATGGCGCCGGGCCCTGGAGCACGTATACCACTGATTTGGTCCAGTTGAGCGTGTAGCCCGATGCCGCCCGTGTGTGTCACAAAGCTGCAACAGAGCAGGAATGCCAGCCTCGGGGTCCACCATGTAAATAAGCATGTCGTCGGCATAAAGGGAGACCTTGTCTTCCCACCCTTCCGTCCATGTGATCCCCCGAAACAGTGGCGTAGTTCTGATTAGAATTGCTAAGGGCTCCAGTACCAGAGTGAAGAGCAACGGGGATAGAGGGCATCCTTGTCTCGTCCCTCTCTTCAATGGGAAGGGCGCCGAGATGTGTCCATTGGCAACCACCTGAGCCACCGGCTGTGTGTATAGTAGGCGTATCCACGCCTGAAATTTTGGCCCGAAGCCCATCCGGGTGAGCACCGCGAACAGGTACTCCCATTCTACTAAGTCGAAGGCCATAGTGGCGTCAAGGGAAAGGATCGCTGTAGGCTCATTAAGGAGGTGCGCGCGTGCCAGCACCCCATGAACCCTTCTCAAATTCATAGCCGTGCTCCGGTGTGGCATAAAGCCAGATTGGTCAGGATGGATCAGTGTGTGAAGATGGTGTGTTAGTCGGCTGGCCATGATCTTGGCGAGGACTTTAGCCTCCACATTGAGCAGGGAAATGGGGCGGTAGGAGGTGCAGGCCGTCGGTGGCTTACCCGGTTTAGGGATCGCCACAATGGTGGCAATGCGTTGGTCCAGCGGCAGGACCGCCCTGTCAAGACTTTCGTTATACATGTGTAGCAGCGGTTTACTCAGCGTGGGAGCCAGGGCCTTGTACCATTCCACGGGTAGGCCATTGGGGCCTAGCGCTTTACCCGATTGCAAGCACTGGATTGCCGACTGAATTTCCTCTTCTGAGAGGTCAGCATCCAGGTCTTGCCGCGTTTCGTGTGTAAGTGTAGGGATGTCAATATTTTCCAGGGAGAGCATCGCTGTCTGTGCGGTGACGTCGCGGTCTGGGGTGTAAACGTGTTGGAAGTGGTTTGCCAAAGTTTGCACTATGTGTTCTGGGTGTTTCTGTAGTACCCCATCGCGTGTGTAAAGCATCTGTAGGCCTTTTTGCTACCCCCCCTCTTGTCCAGCCAAGCCAGCATTTTCCCGGCTTTATCTCCCACCTCATACACCCTGTGTAGCGTGTGCTTGTGTTGAGCGTGGATGGTCGCCGTGAGGTGATCATGGTATTGCTGTTGGCGGAGTTGTAGCAGGTGTGTTGTCTCCGGTGTGGGGTTGGACATGTGGGTAATATTTGCTTCGTGTAGTGTGAGCTCCAATTCCGTGAGTTCCCGTCTCGAATCTCTTTTGTGACCTGTAATGGCTGCTATCGCCTCCCCCCTTAGGACAGTTTTGTAGGCCTCCCAAAGGACAGAGGGCGAAGAGACGGTCCCCTCATTTTCGACAAAGTATTGTGTAGTGGCTTGCTTGAGCTTTTTCCGTATTTTAGGGATTTTCAAGTAGTTGGGATACAGTGGGTAGGTCATCGCACCCTTCTTCCCCCTGGTAGCAAGCGACAGGGAAATCGGAGAATGGTCAGAAATACCCCTCGGTAGAATTTCCATTTTGTCAACTAATCCCAAACCCAGCCCCTGGAATAGGAAATAATCAATTCGCGAAAGGCTTTTATGGACAGCAGAGTAATATGTGAAATGTGAGGTTGTTGGGTGGAGGTGTCGCCAGACATCCGTAAGGCCCATTGCCTCTACAAAGTCGGGAAGTGCAGTCGCGGCACCCGAGCGGGCTCGCACAGGCAAAGTGTCCAGTGATGGGTTCATTATGGCGTTAAAATCTCCCCCGATGATTGTGTCCCCTTCCGGGAGGTCTAGGAGAAATTTACCGAGGGCCGGTAGTGCTGTTGAGTGAAGTGCCGGGGGGATGTAAGCTGATACCACATTCAGTGCCCGACCCTCCCATTGTCCATGCAGTGCCGCGAAGCGACCCTGATCATCAACTTTGTGTCCCCCCACAATAAAGGACGATGATTTTTTCATGAGAATCCCAGTGCCCCTGGAGCCCGATGTAAATTCTGAGTGTACCGCCATGACATATCCCCGTCGGTTGAGTGCTTTACACGTGGACCCTGCAAGGTGGGTCTCCTGAAGTAATACCAGGTCGGGTTTTTGACGTTTAACCGCCTGCAAGACCAGACCTCGCTTGATTTTATCCCCCAAACCCCGAACGTTCCACGTCAAGACTTGGAATGGGGGCACATCAGTTACCGCTGTCGCGCCCTCACCGGGCACAGTTTGTATCCTCCTAGCCATTGGGCCGGAGAGTCAGGGCAACGGGCCGTTGGTCGTCGCCCCCTGCCCAAAGGTAGCGTCCTGTGTTAGTGTACCAGAAGTGTGTGACCTGCAGAAGTGTGGTGTACCATAGAGTAGACATGATGACAAAACATAACTGTTTTAACAATGAAACAATCCCCCCGTCCCCCCTCCCTGCTCCCCTGCACCACGGACCGTTTCCCGCCCGCTTCCCCAACTTGGCAGAGTGCTTTTCCCCATTCCCAACTATGTTACTTGCTTGTGGGGTTGGCGAGTCTCCCGTAGGCATCGGCCAATGCCCACCCTACTCAGCTTAGCCGCTCAGGAGTCCAGTGTTATACATAAATGTCCTCAGATACGGTTCACCTCTAGATCGAGGCCGGCTGTCCGGAGTCGAGGGGGTCCCTTTCCAGATCAGAGTCTAGTCCAGAAGCCGCCGTCTGCTGCGAAGGTCGGGCATGCTGGCCGCCCGCTCGTCCATCGGTGTGACGATGTGGCTGTTCTCTGTGTGGTCGTTGTCGCTGTCCTGCCTGCCTCCATCCGTCGAGCCATTCTCGCACCACTTCTGGCGTATCGAAGAACCAAGCCTTTCCCTCGGCCACAATGCGCAATTTGGCGGGGAACAACATGGAGTATTGCAGGGCCCTGTCCCGCAGTGTTTTCTTGACCTCCGTGAAGGATTTCCTGCGCCTGGCTACCTCCGCCGTGTAGTCCGGAAAGAAGGCCAAGGTAGAGTTCTGGATTTTGATCGGCGGAGAAACCCTCGCCGCCTGCAAGATGGCGTCTCTGTCCCTAAAGTTAAATAGGCGAGCCAGCACGGGTCGCGGAGTCGCACCTGGTTTGGGCGTCCCGCCCGGGACCCGGTGCGCTCTTTCGACAGAAAAAAAGTTGGACAGACCTTTAGGTTGTAGATTGTTCTTTATGAGGTCCTCTACGTAGAGATCCATGGCACCTTTCCCCTCTGTTTCCGGCAGTCCAAGAATGCGCACATTATTTCGGCGGGAACGTCCTTCCTGGTCGTCCAGTCTGTCGCGTAAAAGTTTTGTGA
Organism: Lissotriton vulgaris; assembly: GCF_964263255.1. Classification (NCBI taxonomy): domain Eukaryota; kingdom Metazoa; phylum Chordata; class Amphibia; order Caudata; family Salamandridae; genus Lissotriton; species Lissotriton vulgaris. The sequence continues at coordinate 1,569,094,109 of NC_141695.1, read as the reverse complement.
CTTTTTCCATACGTTCCATTGCCACCTGTATGTCTGAGGTGTCTTGGATAAGCGATTTTGTCACCACTTCCACCTGCGCAACCCTCTCGGTGATTTTTGAAAAGTCCGCTCTCAGCTAAGTGACTTCAGAGGAAATGGAGCCCACCGTCGTTTTAACCTCCGCAAGAGTTTTCATAATGTCCTCCAGTGTCACTTTTTTGTTGCCCTCCACTTCCGGGGATGCACCCGTGGAGTGTCGGCCGCCGACCTGCGAGTGCCCTTGCTGGCTGTAAGCAAACTTGTCCAATTTCGCCTGTGTTGACGAGCTTCTGGTGCCTTTGCCCGCCATGGTGCGAGGCAGTCGTTCCCAAGATGGCGGTGTAACCTTGCCGTCCCGGGGCGTATGCCAGGCGTCCGCTGTTGTGAGGGGTCTGTAGGCAAGCGAGTGTGTCAGGGCTGCCTTGACAAGCGTGGTGCTGTCCGGGTCTGCGTCTCGGAGGCGCCCGCTCCTGGTCCTGGGCGCCCAAGGCGGGCAGATTACCACTCCAGAATGGCGCCGGTCAGGGTTTCAAGGGGCCGACCTTTTGAAGTGTGTTCAGTTCTTTCCACCTCTTCGGGTCTCCCGGGCAGTTGTGGGTCCGGCCGCCGTGTGCACGTGCTAGATTAGGTAGTCTCACCAAGACTTTCACCGGCAGATGGGTGGGGCCGGGCGCCGATATTGCGCCACGCCCAGGCAGGTTGCACTGTTTCCGGCGAGGACGGATAATCCAGGCCGGGGATTCCCCCTCGTTGTAGGCCTCACTCCGCACGAGATGGAAAGTGTTGTTTCCGACCACCGATTTTCACCAGTGTTGGATCAGGAGGTGCAGTTTCGGTTCCTGAGTCGGTGCCGCCGCTTCGGGTAGGCTCTGTGACGGATCAAGGTATCGGATTTTGCAGAAGGCCGTTACGCCTCGAGGAGCTCCCAATTTACGCTGCCGCCATGTTCGGCCGCTAGCCACGCCCCGCTTTCTCCTTTTTTAGTGTAATCAAAAAGTATGTGTCAATTTTGGTGAATATGTGGTCATGGATCTTAGATACTTCTAGAAGTCCTATAGTGCTATATACCGCAGTTTGCCGCTTGGCCATGCCGGTTGCTAGCTCTTGTTTAATACCAGCAATCTTGCTCTCACTAAATGCTACCTTTTCCCACTTCAAGGTCTTTTTGCAATTTGATGGGACTACATTTCTGGTAACTGCCAGGGATTGAATGTTCACTTGATGAGAAGGATTTACATCCCAGAGGGGTTTCAGGGTTAGGCACAAGGGGTTGTGATCGCTTTCTGTTGTTGAACCCACTCGCATGTAGATCAGATGACCCCATAATCTAACGTCTAGAAGGATATAGTCAATCCGTGATGGGCCGCTAGTTCTATGAAGGTGTTGGCCCCTTGCTTGTCAGATTGTGACGTGCCATTAGTAGCTCTTAGGCCGTATTCCATGGTAATGGAATTCAATTGGAGAACCTGTTGGAGATCGAGTTGGGGTATAGCCCACCTAGCGTCTTGGGGTTCAGTTTCTAACAGTTCCTCCAAGGCCAGGGGTTCGTAGGTGTAGTTAAAGTCACCTGCGACTATGATTCTTGCATGTGGTGGGCATTTATCCAGTCATTCCTCTAATGCAGAGATCGTGATTGAAGGCCTACCACTCTTGGTCCCTCTTGCGTAAATGTTAAAAAGCTCAATTTGGCTATCGCCCATAGGTCCCCTAATACTCAGACATAGAATTCGACAATCCACAGCTATACTTACAATCAGGCCCCCTGAAGGACACCCTCTCTCGATAGATATTGATGGGATAAAGTAGCATGTATAGCCATGTTTATATAGAGGTTCCAAACTCCACGTCTCCTGGTAGATACAAATGTCTAAATTCCCCAAACAATCATTCCAATGAGGGAGAGGGAGTTTGCTATTCAATCCTGGCACGTTCCAGGATACAATTTTTAATTGCTGATTGGGGTGAATGCCACCCTTTGTGGGGAAATAGCATTGTTTCCCAACATAGTGTCTGGAGATGGTAAGCCTGTGAGCGGAGGCGAGTCGGTGCCTACTTCCTCATCTGGATGTGTTATTGCCCCATTTGTGCACGCTAGGCAATAAGAAATGTGTGCATGATCATTTGGACGAGCAGAGACGATGAGAGGGGATTGTTTTTGCAGTCAATCATTGGACTCCAGAGAAGATGTACCTGTTATATATATTATTGCTTGTGTGTATTGTGTCTTGCCTAGTTTGTGTAAGGGCTGGTGACTAAACTGGATGGAAGAGCCATTCGAAGGGCAGGTGCGGAATTCCAGAGTTAGGAGGTTCTCTGCAGTCTCAGAATTCTTTAGGGTGATTTCAATATCATTAAATTGAGTAAGAGGTGTGGGACATTGCCAAGCTCTGAGGATATGGTTTCTGATCACTGATTGGCCTCCCCTAGTGTGGCGAATCCAGCGAGTTACTTTGTTAATTAAGGATTCTTTGCTCTCGAAAATGTTCTTAGTAGTAGTATTAAATCTTGGGATGTTAGTCATGAATATTTTTTGGGATCGTGTTCCATTGCTAGCGACTGTAGCAATTGCAGGAGTCAAGGGTGCTCAAGTGCGATAAGCTAAAGGATGGCTATAGGGTTGAGCCTGGTGTGGCTGGGCAGTTTGTTTTATTTTAGGGACCTGTAGAGACTGAGAGGTAGCCAACCTCTTAAGCCTATCCTGTATGGAGCTTTCAGGCCGATTCCTGCTGTGATTCAAAAGCTCATTAGAGGTATTTTTCAGGGTCAATAGAGCGGAAGTGGCTAATTGATGAGCGTTAGAGTCATAAGAGGAACTTTTAGAGCTAGAGGTTGATGAAGTTGGTTGTTTAGGACTATAATTGTTGGGCTGTGGGGGGTGACAATGCACAGGGGTAGTGTTTACCTTGCAATGTGTGTCCTTTCTTATGATTATAACTAGAGTTGTAAGATTCTCTATCATTCTTTTTCAATTCATCAATCTCTGCTCTTAATACGTTTATAGCAATGATAGCATCTGTGGGCTTATATAGATTTGCCATGCAACACGCCCCAACAGGGTAAGCCAAGCCATGAGGCAATGGCTGTGGGGAATTCTCATTGCACTCATCTCCAATTGCCAGGGGGGTGAAAATCTGTTGGGGCATGAGATAGTTGGTTCTAATTCATGCACGTCATGAGATACATTAGTGCTAGTTTTAGCGGGGTAAGTGGCGGGAGCTAGAGGCATGTTCTGGGTAGAAGAATCTGGCTTATTTAGGATAGTGGATGATTTTTTAGAAGGTAACTTTTGAAACAACGTTGGAATGGCAATGGGGCGGGCTGGTGTCGAGTTTGGAGATGATCTATCATCCAAGCCTCCAGGGATCTGGGGGGCTGGTTGATTACCCTCCAGAATTTCTTTGCACTCGTTTATTAAGGTATCTATCCTGTTGAGTACACAGTTACTACCTGGGTGTTTAAGAGACTTCCTAGGCCTTTTCCCTTTAGTAGGTATGCCACTCCCACCTATGTCTTCCATAGATTTCTGCTTCCCCACATTTTAATATTCAGGTATATCCAGGTGTCGCCAAGAATGATGTTAGTTAGTGCACACAAATCTGCCAGATCAAACAACGCTTAATACAATATTCCCTGTCAAAACGTGGCTAAATGTGCAAAATGCAGGCCAATAAATCAAGAGATAGTCAAGAATAAAACAATTCGGGAAAGCAAAGTCACTACGAAGTCCCTCGTGATGTCAGGGATAGAAACACCACTAAGGTCAGCTAACCGAAGTTTAGTCTTGCTCGGGAGTTTGGCGTCAGTGTCATATAGTAGGAGCCAAAAGAAAGAAAAAAGACAGTACCTTGCTTGACTTGTCCACAGCAAATTCAAGGAGGATGGCCCTGCCCTGCCTCTTCCTGTCAATGATGGGCAAGAAAAGGCCCGCCCTTCGCCCGGGCTTCGCCGTGCGCGCGTCACGCGCTGTGAGAGGCTGAAGGGCGGTTTTAACGCGCCTCCAGGCGTGCTGTACCACGTCACAGCGGTCGACGGAGCAGGGGTGACTGGGAGATGTGGTTTGCGTGGGACGTTCCCCTCACGGCTAGTAGCAGCAAAGTCCTTCAACGCTGGCCGTTTACCTCACGACTGCGGCGTGGTGGTATTGCCCTCTTTTGCTGCTGCCCCGGGGTGGAGTGATGAGTTTTCGCGTCCACAGAAGTATATGTAGACCCCTCCCCCACATCAGCAACAACTGCTCTTTAATCAGATTCCACTTCTGAAAAAAATACTTTTTCAAGAAACTTGCTTGTTCAGGCTGTAGTTAAGTTTCAGAGCTTCAATCAAGGAGTGTACTACAAGCTACTAATCACTTGCCGATTCAGGTTAAGGTTTAGTGGGGAGCCAGTTTACGAACAGGCCCCAAAATAAATACATCTGCTTGCTTTACAATTATCAAGTCTGGATTTGTTTCAAATTGCTAGGAGTCTGATAGTCATAGTCCATTTAGGATCGCAACCCAGTGATTCACAGGTGGAGACCCTAAAATTACATTTTCCTATGTACTAACCTCATTGTGTTAGTCGAAATAAAAATTCAAAAATGCAAAATGGGTTTTGCTACCCATATCAAATCGCATTTAGGAAGGGGCAATCTTATGTAATTGTGATTCGGTATATGTAAAACAAAACCTATTATCAGATACCAAAACCTCAAAGAAGTTGATCACGGATTCACAAAGGGGTACCCTTAGGACCTCTTCCCCTTTGAGAATCGTGTCAAGAGAATATGGGGAGCAGGCAGTGGTCCAGGGAACCACTGTCTCTTCAACCTGATGTTTTGCTCAAAAGCAACACTTTAAAAATTTTTTTTTTTAAAGCAGCACCAGTTCCTTTAATTGACACAGCCTGTTTAAAAAAAAAAGTTTCCCTGTTTGGGAACGCAAATGCTGGGACAAAGATCTGACGCCCATTACAGGGGTCCACCCCTGCATTTGTGGCCAACCATGGGAGTCACACCGCGATCAGCTAAATAAATATTTATTAGACAGGCCATATTGCAACCCCTCCAATTCACAACGCAACATGGGTAGGCCTGCAAATTGGATTCCCATTTGCAAAGCAGCTGGTGTGCATATTGAATATGGTTTGGGAACGAAAATAGCAGATCAGGCAAGTCCTTAGTGATGAACATTCCCAAAAAAGCAAAGGCACAAAAATTCTGTCACTCCCCAAGTAAAATGATAGGAGTCTTTTATGATGACCAAAAAATACTGTCAGAGGGAACTGATGGAAAGTGCCAACAGAATAAAGTATCATAGCTCTTCAACAGAAGCCCTGCATTTAAAGCTCTACATGTGTGTTGGGATTCGTAGATAGGTCAATAGTTGCTACAAAAAAAAAGAAATAGGCAACAATTTGTTGTTAAAATGACGTTCTTGGTTGTAATGATATTAATTGCAAATTACCTGTTGTAATACAGAAATAGGTCTCATGCGGCGACACATGGTGGATGCGATGATGCTTCCGAGGTAATATGATGTGGCAGTCCTGCAGGAAGACGACCCAACAAGGAAGACCGAAGTAGGTATGAGACCATTTGTGAATCTGGTTTGTTAACGTCACAAATATGGCAAGGGCAAACACAAAGCAATCCCACGGATATGTTCTATGTATTGCTTCTACAAAAGAGGAAAATTAAAGGACAAACATCAGAGAATCCCTCATAAAATATCTCCATAGGCAACACACAATCACTATCATTAAATTATGACTTCTTGTCTAGTAAACAGCTCAACATAATACATCTTAACTAAAAAAGGGAACTTGCAGTTGTTTGAAGAGCACAGAGGTGAGAATCACACTTGCTTTTCTTTCTATTTGGTTTATAACATTTTTCTGGGGGGAACAATACATCATTGCTGATTGAGATATACACAGACATGTACATGCAGTTGGTTTCTCTTATACAGTATCAGCTGGTATGTGGCAAGTGTTTTAACAAGTCCCGTATTGATACTAGGCAATATTGCGGATAGTATATTCTAATATTTATGGTAACCTGCCCTTTCATGAGGGCATGCCAATTGGATATATATGTGGGGATTCAGTTGTGAGAGGAATGCAGCTTTTGTTGAACTGGGGGGAATGGTCATTAACTGGAGATACACTGAGGGGGTATGGAAGGAGAGGGATATAAATGAATAATGTTCGCACAAGAAGAGTGTAAGGGGGGTTTGGTTCCCATGGGTTTCGGAGGGGGCCACCCATGATAGCTATTTATTTACTCTCTGTATATTGGTTTAGCGTATCACACCTGCTTTCTTTACTGCATACATTCACACACTTGACACTTTGAAGTTAGTTAATCCTAAGCTTCCTTCTATTCAGATCCCATGGAGGAGACACAAGCATTTTCAGATGCAAGTCATATAGAATCCATTCCTGCTGAGGAGCACTGATCAACAACTGCAAAAGAAACAATTGATGGATGGAATGCTGAACAATGCAAACATTCACCCCCAGTCACAAGGATCTGGGTTTAATCCATCATTCTTTTGCTGACAACACCACCCCCACCCCAGTTTGGACTCATCCATATGCAAATCAGTCTTGACCCTGTTCCCCGTGGAGACAGTCCAACCCGAACTGCCAAGCCAGGTCATCCCTAGACTGGAAACAAGCATCCTGAGACCACTTTTGGGGCATCAGCCCTCATCAGCCAGGATAGCTTGAATCCAGTGGCGCAGTGAGCACAGGACCCACGTCTGGGCATACCCTTCCCACTTAGGGCGACAAATGCAATAGACACAAAAACAACTATATCTTAAGGACAAATGCTCCAAGGAGAAATAAAGACACAGTTTCAGTCATTTTAGTGAAGTATGTAAGAATGTGAAGAAAATGGGGGGGGGGGGGGGGGTGTCAGGAGTGGTACTGTTGAAAGTTATTATGCAGACAACTCTGATTTACTTACACATACAATAAAATGGATGAGTTGGCAAGAGATCACGAATCTATTGAGAAGGGAACCCCTCAAATGCAGACACTGACTAGCACTCTAAGTGATATTACAAAAGATTCAACAGGTACATTTGGGCCTTGAGTTCATAAGAAAAAACGTGTGCGTGTTCACCACTGGACTTAACATGAGAATACAGAATAGCTAAACAGAGTTGCTTTGTTGCTGTTAAAACACTAGATGGCACTAAAGGAGAAACAATACTGTAGTTTGGCTAATCATTCGATATGAAATTTGCTGCCTTGTTTACTTTATTGCAAAATAACAGAGGATTTTGAGCGCTGAGATTGGAATTAGTTGCCGGAGACGATAGACTACGAGATAAAAATACGTTTTTTCTTTATAAATACGAATCGACCAAAAATTATGTACGTTAAGCTTGTAGCACGGAGTGTAGCATTGTTAGGAGACTGCTGAATGAATGTGTGCTTAACAGACAGAGCGCGTAGTACCTCAGAGAGGCATTAGGCATATAATTGTCAGACGCCAATAAATCACACACATTATGTCCGGTCTCTTATCACATAACGGTTCCATGGGCACTGAATGAGAATTCTTCTGTTATCCACCTGACTAGTTAATTAGACCAGTTGATCTTGACAGTGTTGGGCAAAACTAGTTCAACCTAAGGCAGACCCAACAGACCTCAAGAACTTCCGGCCCATCTCTCTGCTCCCCTTCCCGGCCAAGGTCATTGAGAAAACCATCAACAGACAGCTAACCCGATACCTCGAAGAAAACAGAATCCTGGACCCTTCCCAGTCAGGGCTCCGCAGCAACCACAGCACCGAGACTGCCTTCATCACCACCACCGATGACATCAGGACCCTGCTGGACAACGGCGAGATCGCAGCACTCCTCCTCCTAGACCTCCCTGCTGCCTTCGACACCGTCTGCCACCGCACACTACGCGCACGCCTCCACGCCGCAGGGATCCGAGACAAGGCTCTGGATTGGACCACCTCCTTCCTCTCCGGCAGAACCCAGAGCGTACACCTCCCCCCATTCAGTTCCAAAGCCTCCGAGATAATCTGCAGCGTACCCCAGGGATCCTCCCTCAGCCAGCGCTGTTCAACATTTACATGGCCCGGCTCGCAAACGTAGCCTCACAGCACTACCTCAATATAATCTTCTACGCCGACGACACTCAGCTGATCCTCTCCCTCACCAAGGACCCCATCACCGCTAATGCCAACCTCAATGAAGGAATGAAAGCCGTCACCGACTGGATGAAGACCAGCCGTCTGAAGCTGAACTCTGACAAGACGGAGGTCCTCATCCTCGGCTCCAACCCTTTAGCCTGGGACGACTCCTGGTGGCCAACGGCACTGGGGGAAGCCCCGACCACACTCGCAACCTAGGAATCATCCTCGACTCAACGCTCTCAATGACCAAGCAAGTCAACGCCGTTTCCTCCTCCTGCTGCTTCAACACCCTCTGCATGCTCCGCAAGATCTACAGATGGATCCCAACAGATACAAGAAAGACTGTCACCCAGGCCCTCGTCAGCAGCAGATTCGACTATGGAAACACGCTCTACGCGGGAGCCCCGACCAAGCTCATCAAACGACTACAAAGCATCCTAAATGCCTCGGCACAACGAATCCTCAATGTACCACGCCATGGCCACATCACCCCCCAACTGAGAAACCTGTACTGGCTCCCCGTCAACAAGAGGATATCCTTCAAGCTCCTCACCGACGCACACAAGGCACTCCACAAGACCGGTCCAGCCTACCTCAACAGACAGCTCTCCTACATCCCCAACTGCCAGCTACGCTCCGCCGACCTCTCACTCGCCACCGTCCCGGCGCATCCGAAGAACAACCACCGGTGGGAGATCCTTCTTCCACCTCGCTGCCAAGACATGGAACACCCTCCCACTGAGCCTACGACAGACCCAAGACCTGCTGACCTTCAGGAGGATACTCAAGACCTCGCTGTTCAATCAGTAGCACCCCCCCGCCCCCACCCAGAGACCCTCAGGGGTATGTAGTGCGCTTTACAAATGATTGATTGATTGTCGCAGTGTTTTTTTTGTAAAGCTCTCCCCACATTGGGGCCAAAAAGGGAAGCAGCTCACTTAAAGTGTAATAAATAGTAAAGTTATTTATTGAGAGCACAACAGAAGTCGGCCTAATAGATCACCAGGCAGATCAGTCCAACGAGGGGCGGCCTTCAGCGAGCTGGGCCTACTCCTGGGGCGCCAATATTCCGAGGGGAGCAGCAGGGAGCTGTATGACAATGGCACCTTGTCCATCCCACTTGGGGACTCAACTGGGTCCCGTTGAGTACTTTGTAATCGGCCCTTTATGTACCTCAGTATATCTTTTTTGTTAAACGTTTCATTTACATTTTTGAATCAAGCAATACAGCACTTTCGGGAAGGAAGAAAAATGAGCACAATAAATGTTATCTTGGATGTTTCAGTATAAAATAAATCTGTTATTTGCAAGGCGCAAACTAATCACCCTTACGGGTCCTCAAGGAGCTGAGGGCCGTCGTGGAAATTAAGTGAGCTACAGAGTCCAGAGTCACATCGTGCTGAGCTGAGCAGCCGCTGGAGATCGATCTGTGAACCCTGTGCTCCGAAGTCAGCTGCCCTGGCGCTGCACCACACCCAGTGCTTTAAATGGAAAAAAATAAGTGCAGGTACTCACCTGAGAAGTGGACTGGGGCAGGTTTAGGGGTGCAGGTTTAGGGGAGCGGGGCTATGGGAGCGGGGCTACGGGCAGTGCTAAGGGACAGGGCCAGAGCCACACATTTCATTTTATTGACGTTTAATTGGTGTGCAGATATGTACTGCAGACAACACTCACTTATACAAGAACAGGGACTTAGAAGCACTTTTGCACGCAGACCGAGTTTTTAGTTCATGTGTTTTAGAAACGCATATTCTGAAGTCCACATTACTACATCTTGGTTCCCCGACCTCCCCTCCTGCCCCCTCTGCTGTGCTACAGTGTCTTCATCACCACCTTTCTCCTCAATCTGGCTCCAATCAAATGCTGCCCTACTCTGCTATGCCAGCAGGAAGCCTTCTCTTAGGTTTCCCGAGTCAGGAGATGTACCTCTTATCCGACCCATTTTGCACACCTACAGTGCAATTGTCTACACAGAGCCTGAGTGGACACTGTCAATAATCGCAGTGTGACTCAGGCCGCTCCAAAACTCCCTGCCTGCTCTGATTGAATACATATGGGCGTTGCTCAATTAGCAGATTGTAAAGGGAGATTAGCACTGGAGGGCTTTACAAAAACGGACAGACTCCTCAGCTGTGTCACGCTTCCTTCTTTACATGCCAAATTGCACTGAGTTGGCTTGCTGCCCCATGAGTACCGGTACTCTCTTTGAGACAAGAAAAAGTTCTGGAATTCAAAGGCAGAACATTTAGAAGTGCTGGTACTTGGTACCGGTGAGTACCGGCCCATTTAAAGCACTGACCACACCTGACAAATACATACACAGAGACAGTCCTTCCATCTGCAGTTGGCCTCCTGTGAAGAGTACTGCACCCCCCCCCCCCCGGCATAACCCCTTAGCAATATCAACGCCTGCTCCATAAAAATTCTATGTCCCTCGCGTAGTCGACAACTCACTTCCACAACCTCCATAATTTTCAGCATCCGGACCTCGATATCAGGGTCAAAGTCCAGATTTAAAAACCCAGCACACAATTTACTCCACACCGCGATATCTTCTTCTGCCTTATCCCATTTACGAAGTCTCCTCTTCTACCGCCCATGCCAGAAAATCCCTATGCCAGCAGTCAAAGTCAGGGGCTTCCGGTCCCATTCAAGCTGTACCACACGTTGTTTGTCGAGAAACAGGGCCAACTGAAAACCTCAGCGTAATTATTAGCACCAGCACCCCACCCCCACAACAAACACCATGTTCGTGTTTGCACCCTGGGTGTAGTCCCAGTCAATTTAAGGCTGGCCCGAGTCCAACGGCCACCTGTTCCTACTTCGTATTTCATATGACATCAGCTGTGACACTGGTGCATTTTGCTCATGTCATTTTAGACCACCACAACCGGGTCATACAGTTAAAAGCAGATACTACACAAGTACATATTAAGAAAACATGTTTTATGAAGAAATAAAGAAACCGTTCCCCGGTTATACCTGTAAAGTTATAGGGAGGGTCACCCAAACTGTCACAGTTAAAAAGAGGGTGGGAGGAAGAGTTAAAAGGGGAAGATATAAGGAATCCTTTCCTCAGTGTTCTTAATAGAACTAACTTTCCTTAGCAAGACCAAAGCAAGCATTATGCGATTGCACTTATTCAGAGTGAGAAGCAAAGTCTAACGTTGGGTAAAGTAAACCTTCTTAAAGATGGATTCAGCAAACCACTCTCCTGTCTTCATTATATTGTCTAATCTGCTTCTCACCACAAATGGCTTTAAGGCAGGACTGCAAGCCAACTGACCAACAAAAGACAAAGTATCCAGACCGTCCTCGTGCATCTTCGCCAGACCAGTGTAGAAATAAGTAGCAAGGATGATGCTCAAGTCTGAAACTCTGTATACCGCCTTGTACTGCTTTAATTATTTCACCACAAAGAACTTGGGATAACCAGGAAAAGCTAGGTGTGAAATCAAGGTGTGTAGGCCTTCTGTCTTCTGTATACTGAATGTCACTGCCTCCACAGTAAATATCCTTACAACTATATCCTACGCCCAAATATCTCCTAAGAAATAGCACACAAAGCAACATGGTTTGTTTCACAAGGCTTTTCTTGCTGCATCTTTATCAGGCTAGAGCTGTACAAGGGAAAGGACCATGTTGACATCCAAATCTGCTGGTGCAGCAGCTTATAAAAAGTCTAATACCCTTAAGCAACTTGGAATACAGGGGGGTTAGACTGCACAGGAGCACTGGCAAAAGGGGTACAAGTGGCCACAACATTAAAACACCCCATTTTAAACCAGAAGTCTAATCACATTAACCCCGAGTATACTAAGCGGGAAAACTCAACCCACATTTGAAGAGCTCCCTTCACTCGTTCATCATCCTTCCATTCTTTCACCCTTCTATCTATTCATCCCCTCAAGAGCCCATTTCCTTTCTTTCACTCACCCGTTAACATATCCATTCACCCTTCTATATGTCCCCATCCCTCATTGTTCCACCCATAGAGTCCATGGCCCTTCCTTTCACCTTCCCATTCTGCCTTTCATGTTTTCTTCCTTATTTCCTTTCAAGTTTTCTTCCTTCCACAGTTCTATTCTCCTCCTTTTTTACTCCAACTACACATCTTTTACCTTGCATTCTCACTTTTTTAGGTCGAGGGACCGTCGCTTTTCACTGCGAAGCAGTGAGGGGCGGAGTCCCGAAGAATTAATGTTTTGGCGTTAGGGGCTTTGAACCCGCCTCTCTACTCCATTGGCTGGCTTCCTAAACGGAGGCCAGCCATTGGAGGAGAATGGAGTCACTCCAATAAAGCCCGGTCTCTTTCGGATTCGGGGGCGTGTTTTTTTCGTTCTTTACCCATGTGACGTCACCCGTCACTCTGAATCCAAAAACACGCCCCCGAATCTGAAATTTTCGGATGTTTGGGGCCGCCATTTTGCTGCTCGAGCAGCGTCGGACATGAGGTAACTATCCCTTGTTCTTAATTTGCGCTGTACTTTCACACAAGGCCTAGCTGCCGCTCTAGGAAAATGGTCCACTCTCTGGGGTATTCGCCGTAGCCGGTCCTCGAGTGCATGCACAAAGCTGGGGCTGTGCCTTCCCCGCGTCGTCTGTGCGGCTCCGCCTCTCCTTCTCACCCCTCCGGCTGGCTGGTGAGTGGACCTCGGGCTTTCAACAGAATGGGGAAGGCGGGCGGGCGGGCTCTCTGGGAGGCGTCTTTGCCATGGTCCACTCTCTGGGGTATTCGCCGCAGCCGGTCCTCGAGTGCATGCACAAAGCTGGGGCTCGAGCCGTCTCCGTCGTTTAGGCGAAAGAGTGAGTTAAAGGGGCGGCGAGTCAGACGCTGGTAGACGAGAGGAACAAAGAGGAGAGAGGGGGCCAGAAAGAGAGATGTAACAAAAGCCAGCGATGTGGGGGCGAGGAGGCAGGGGCCTGAAGTGGAAGAGAGATAAGAGGTGTGGGGAGTGATCAGTGGCGGCTGGGCAGGGGGCGGCATTAGAGGAGGCCCCTGCCGAGAGAGCTAGTGGGGATCACGATTGTAGAAGCGAGAGGTGAAATACGGCAGAGGCGGGCAGAGCAGCGGGTAAAGCGGCGTGAAGCCGAGACCAGTCGGCGAATCGTGGTCTGGTGGAAAGGATGAGGTGGAGCGCGAAGGAGGGACACGCACCTGAAACTCACAGGTCCATTATAAAACAAAAACACTCTTTTTTTATTTTTTTTTATTTTTAAAACCTTTATTATATAAAAGCACACAGCTATTCAGCCTAACATCCCGGAGGCAAGGCAGCATAGTATCAGGAGGACGAAAGTGCAAAACAAATTACAGCAGGACATTGCAGGTTGTTTTTATTATTTTATAAAGATAACTAAACCAAGAAAGAAGCGCCAAAGGGCGCATTAGAAAGGCAATGGAGTAAAAGAGACGTGTATGAGTCAGTCGGAGGCATCAGAGGTCAGGTAGAAGTCCAGAAAAGAACGGATAGTAGGATGTAGGGGGGGAGGGGGGGGGGGGGGAAGGAAAGCCAGAGAATTACAGTAAGTATGAAACAGCTGGTGTCAATGGTCACGGCGACAGGTGTTCCTCGCGGGGAATAGGCTCCGGTGGTAAGCACAAATCGCCCCTGTAGGCATTCCAGGCCCCCCACACCTTGTTCCACGTTTGAGGCCTCCCCCTGGCAGCGTACACCGTCTTTTCCCTCAGCATACATCAATCCATATTGGCTTTCCATTGCACCACCAGGGGGGCCGCGGTGGAACCCCATTTCTGCGCTATATCTCGCTTAGCGATCATGTTGCCTAGTGTAGCCCAGCGAGTCTGCGCCGTGCTATAATCATTCGGCTCCCAAATGTTGAGGAGGCACCTCCGCGCCTCTGCCGCCACCTCAACTCCAGTCACTTCCCTCATTACACGATGTATTCTCTCCCAGTAAGGGGCAATGACAGGGCACTCCCACAGAATATGCATGAAGGTAGCCAGGGCTCCACAGCCACGACGACAAAAGCCGTCAGGCGAGAAGCCCATGTGCACAAGCCGGGGGCCGGTGACATACACCCGGTGAAGGATCTTGAATTGCACTAGACGTAGACGCGAGGAAATGGCGACCTCCTTAGGGGAAGACACAGCACTCTGCCAGTCCTCGTCGTCCAGTTCCAGGCCGTCAGCTACCCATTGTTCTCGCAAGCGCAGGAGGAGGTCAATTCTAACATAGTGCCATTTCTTTGTCCTACAAGAAATTGATCAATCAGGCATATGGCCGTCCAAAATCCTGTCCTCCAAGGGGGAGCTTTCAGGGATTTCGCCCTCCGCTGGCCTAGCGGCATTTAGCGCGTGTCTCAGTTGGGCGTACCGGAAAAACTCCGATTCGCCCAAGTGATACTCGGCCTGCAGTTGGGAGAAGGTCTTGACCTCTCCTTTAGCAACCATGTCTTCCACCCTGGAGATACCTATAAAGTCCCATTTATCAAAACCCTTGGTGTGCCAGAGCTTGCCCAGGATATCAGAATCATACAAAGGGGTGAATCTAGTCAGTCTGTCCTGCCAGCCCTGTATCTTAGTAATCGTCCGCCACGTGTGAACTGCTGCCTTTGTCGGGCCCGTGAGGCGCCGATCAAAGGACCTGGAATACAGGGCGCGGTAGTAATTGCCTCCACGCAGAAGCCACCTGTCCATAGCGTAGCCCGGACCATTCACGGGGCCGTAAAGGCCATGGTTGATGGCAGTGAGTTGAGAGGACCAGTAATACCGCCGCACGTCCGGCAAAGCGATGCCCCCGTCGTACCATGGTAGTGTGAGCTTCTGGATGGCGACACGAGGCCGACCCTCCCAGAGCAGGGCACGTTGCTAGCTCTCAACCTCTCTGAAGTAGCGAGCCGGGACCAAGTCCTGGGTATTCTGCAAGGCATACAGGAACCTGGGCAGGGACATCATTTTAAACAATGCCGCCCGGCCCAGGAGAGAAAGCGGAAGCTTGCGCCAACTATCCACATCTCTCCGCAGTCGTTGGAGAGGAGGAAGGAGGTTATGGTCATATCGCGCCTTCGGGCTACCCGATATGTAGATTCCCAGGTACTTAAAACCTTGCCCGGCCAGTTGTATATTGCAACCCCTAGGGAGGCGCGGCGTGTCCCCCTTCAGGATGTAAAGGGAGGACTTGGCCCAGTTAATGACCAGGCCCGAGTAGCGCCCAAACAGCCGGAGCACGTCACATGCTACAATAAGTGACTTACAGGGAGAGGTAAGATAAAGCAGGATGTCGTCTGCGTATAAGGAGATCCTGTCTTCAAAACCCGGGGCCCAGGTGATACCATGCAGGTCAGGGTGCGAGCGTAGCATGGCCGCAAGTGGCTCCAGGGCCAATGCAAACAGGAGAGGTGACAGGGGGCAGCCCTGTCTAGTACCTCGGTGAAGCGCGAAGGACGCTGACATGCGGCCGTTGACTGCGACAGCAGCCATCGGGCACGAGTAAAGAAGTTGCACCCAGCCCAGGAAGCCCGGTCCAAACCCAAGCTTTGCCAACACCGCCCAAAGGTAGCTCCACTCCAGGGAGTCAAAGGCCATCGTGGCATCAAGGGAGGCAAGCACCGCCGGTTCCTCCAGGGTATGAGCTCTGGCCATGACGCCATGCAGCCGTCGCAGGTTAAGGGCAGTGTTTCGGCGGGGAATAAAGCCCGATTGATCCGGGTGCACCAAGTCACTAATGACTCCAATCAACCGATTAGCAAGCACTTTAGCTAGGATCTTGGGCTCCGCATTGAGGAGAGAGATAGGACGGTAGGATCTACAAACGTCTCTCGGTTTTCCTTCCTTGTGAATGACCACAATAGTGGCCAGTCGTTGATCCAAGGGGAGGATACCCTCCTCTCGAGCCCGCAGGAACATAGTTCTCAGATGAGGAGAAACCACGTCCGGTCGAATCTTGTATAACTCGATCGGTATACCATTGGGGCCGTTCGCTTTACCCGACCGCAAGGAACGGATCGCCAAGGCAATCTCGTCCGCAGTTATATCCCGATCCATGTCGGCACGTTCCTCGTCAGAAAGACAAGGGAGGTCAATCGTCGAGAGGAACTCGGCCGAGTCAGCATCGGAGCGGTCTGAGCCAGAAGTATAGACACCCCGGAAGTAGTCAGCAAAAGACTCGGCAATGGCACTTGGGTCCGTGACCGACACTCCGTCCTCGCCCAAGATCTCTGGCACCACCCGACTAGCCATCTCACGCCTGTCCAACCAGGCCAGCAACTTTCCGGCCTTGTCCCCAACGTCATAAATGCGGCCCTGTTGTTCCTTAGCCAGAACTAGGGCAGTATTCGTGGCGAGATCATGGTACTCCGATTGTTTAAGGGAGAGGTCGTGTAAAAGAGAAGGGTCGGGCTCAGGCCCCAAACGGGACTTGAGGTCCAGGACCTCTTCTTCAATATGCGCAAGGTCGGCATCACGAACTCGCCTAGCCTCCGCAATGAGAGCTAGGGCCTCGCCCCGCAACACAGTCTTGAAAGCCTCCCACAATGTGACCGCCGAGCCAACCGAGCCAACATTTTCGGAGAAATACAGGTCGATGGCCTTGGCTAGGAGTGCGCGCGTCTTGTGATTGCGAAAATACCAAGGGTTCACCGCCACCGGACGGCTAGACAGGACGATACCAAAGTCAAAGGAGACCCACAACGGGGAGTGGTCAGAGATACCCCGCGCCAGAAAACGGGCCTCAGACACGGCAGGTGAATGTGCCGCCAGGGTAAGAACGTAATCTATACGGGACAGACTCCCGTGGGCACTCGAGAGGAAGGAAAATTGGCGGAGCGCGGGATGTAGTAATCGCCAGCTGTCCACCAACCCCATAGAGTCGAGGAAGGCCGGCAGCCACATTTGGGAACCACGGAGGTCCCTCGGCGGTTGGCGGTCCAGGGAGCCAGAGCAGACTGAATTGAGATCACCCCCCAGGATCAAGAGGCCCGAAGGCAGGGACAAGATGGCGCCACCAAGGTCCCGAAAGGTGCTGGATTGGAGGCCCGGGGGAACATAAACCGAAAGTAGCGCCAAGGAACGCCCCTCCCATCTTCCCGCCACAGCGGCGTAGCGTCCCCTTTCATCAAGCACTGTGACGTCTATTTCAAGGGGAAGGGACGCACGCACCAGGATGCCCGCCCCCCGGGAACCTGAGGAGAACCCAGAGTGGGCAACCATTTTGTAGCCTTTACGGTTGAGGGCCTTGCAGGAGTTCCCTACCAAATGCGTCTCTTGCAGAAGCACAATATCAGGCATATGTCTCTTTATCAGTTGGATCACCACCCCTCTCTTAACCCGGTCACCCAACCCATTAACATTCCAACTGATCACTTTTAAATTCCTACCCCCCATCGTCCAGCAACCCGCCCCTCCCGACCCCAGCCAACTCAGACATCAAGTAAACAGTAAAACACACAATCCATTGCCTCAAGAAAAAGGAAGAAAGAGAACGAACAAACAAATAAACTTGCATAGTTGCACCCCCCACCCTAAACCCCTGCATTTGACTAAAAAGCCCCCCCAACCAGCAGTGTGCCTGTCGCCCCATAACTACTCTACAAGAAGAGACCCAGAGGAGTAAGGAATCTCCGCGAACACCCCCCGCCACCCTCCATGTACTGGCAGGAAAGTCAACAGGGTCAAATAAAACAATACCCGAAGGTCACATGAGGCAAAAATACCAAGCGATGGTTCTCCCACTATAGAGCCAAGTCTCATAGGTCCGGGCCACCAGCAGCACCTCCATCATGTTCATCCTGAGCGTCTCGGCGACAAAGTGTCCAGCCAGTCACTCACATTCTCGGCAAAGTCAAAGAAGAGGGCACGGCCCTCGTGTTCGATCCGGAGCTTGGCAGGGAACATCATGGAATATTTGTATCCCAAGTCCCGTAGTCTCCGTTTCACCCCGGCGTAGCTCTGGCGCTGTCGCTGTACTGTCCTGGTAAAGTCCGGATAGAAGTGGACGTCGGCGTTCAGATATTTAAGCGGTCCATGCCGTCTGGAAGCCTGCAGGACCGCGTCTCTGTCTCGGAAATTGAGCAGACGAGCCACGATGGGTCTAGGCGCCACGCCCAACTTCGGCGGGCCACCCGGCACTCGGTGAGCTCGCTCCACCGAGAAAAAGTTGCTAAGGCCAGGGGGTGCCAGATGGGTCTTTATCAGTTCAACGAGGAGGTCCGTCGCCGCCTCCTCCGATCCCTCCGGGACACCGACAATGCGGACGTTCTGCCGCCTGGCACGACTCTCAAAGTCCTCCAGCCGCCTTGAGAATTGTTCCGCGGTCCTCTGCAGGTTCCGGACCTCTGTTTGTAGGTCCGAGACATCGGCCGTCAGGCTGGAGGTCTTAATATCCAGATTTTTGACTCGATCATTAGTCTTGCCCAAGTCGGCTCTAATGAGAGTCAGGTCAACGGCCATAGTGTCCACTTTATGTGTAAGGACCTCATGCTGTTGCTGCATGTCCGCCCGGAAGCTAGTAATGGCCCCCATGATGTCGCCCAGGGTAGGTTCAGAGCCGTCCGGCGAGCCCGAGGACGGGAGGTTCTTGGCAGAGGGTCCGGTAACAGGTGGCGTCTTCGGCTGGGTATAGCGCTCAATCCTGTTCTGTTGCGACTGTGCTTTGCCGCGGACGCCTTTGCTCGATGTCTTGTCGGGGTCCCCTCTGCCCGCCATGTTAGGTCCGATGAGAACAAAGGGTTATGCCAGGCAAACCCGAACAACAAAAACACTCTTGAATGGTGTGGGTGTAGGCTTCACGCTCAGCCCTTGCTTGTAGCGCTTGCATAAAGTGGTTTGCCGTTTGAGAGCTAGGCGCATCACCTGATTCCGCACAGGTTCACATTGAGTCTTTCCCCTCACACACGCGTTGTCTCCGTTTCGTCTGTGTTTTCCATTTCTTCCCTTTATTTCTCCACATCCTTCTCCATTCCCTCCCTCGTATTCTTACCGCCCCCTCACTCTCGCGCTTTCACTCTCTCTCCTCCCTCTCGTTCCCCGTCACACTCAATCACCATTTTCTAGTGTATTTCGCCCGTTCCCCCCTCTTTTGCATCTCCCTCGTTTCCCCTCATTGACTGTGTGCGCTCTCTCTCTCTATATATATATATATATATATATATATATATTATAAATAGAATTTCGCAGGGTTTCCATCCCACACACAATCATAGTCTCTCTCTCAATTTATATATAGATATAGATATAGATATATTGTGGTCTCTTTATATGGCTCTCACACCTGCTATCTTACTTTCGGGCGCTCTTCCTCTCTTTACCCTTGCTCGCCGTCTCGTGCCCTTCTGTTCTCCCGTCCTCCCCACTCTCCACAACCCCCCATTCACACTCACTTTCTCTCTCCCTGCCCCGCGCCTCTGTAACCCGGCCACTCCGCCGATCCCTCGTTTCCTGTATGAAAGACACGAGCCTCCGACCCCCTCGCCCTTCCCTCCCCGTCCCAACTTCTATGTTTACACCAAGTCTCGCCTCCTAGTATTTTCTGTTTTGATTTAGTATCGTTGAGTTAGCAGGGTCCTGCATTCCAGCGGGTGCTTCAAAGTGCTATGTAAACGTGCATACGGGGCTTGCATTGAAGTCGGAGAAGCTGAGTTGTTCACCATCTAAGTGTAACTCAGCATCAGTCCCACCCCTAACAGGTGTGCTGATGAAATTACCGATTCACGAGAGAAGTGGGCAAATGTAGCTTGACTAGATACCGGTGGTAGCATGATGGGCTCTGCAATCATATAGCCAGTTAACCCTGCAACAGAACAACACTGACATACACGTATTCTGCAACATCTAAAAGCCAGTGGCCACCATACTCCCATACTCTGCAAAAATGACACGAAATGGGAAAAAACACATGGTCAATAGAGTCCTTTACGGACAGAAGAACAAAGCCAACTTATCAGTTCCGAAAACGTAGTTTAGGGAGCGAAGTACATATTGCTTCAGGAATGCAATTGGTCTCTTCTGTGGTAATTTCTGATAACACTGAGCAATATGGCCATTACTAGTTCTATTCAGTGAGCGCACGCATGCTTTTAAGTGGAGACAATGCCTATCTATGTATGTGTTTTTTTTAAAGATAACCAGTCCGAAGTTAGTTTGCACTCTGGTTTACCCTGAATTAAAACTTTAGTGTGCAGCAAATTGGTGCAGACTTCATTATCACACTAGCAGCAACTCTATGCCCCCTCCCCTTTCAAATTAAGACTTCTCCAGCAAATGGTTTGGTTAGAGGGTGAGTTAGAGGGTGAGGGTGAGTGTGAGACCTCAAGGGTGTTAAGACACTGGAGCGTTGGGGAGGGACAGTCTGGGAGCACAATGTGTAATAGAACAGCAGGGGGGTGCTAGCAGGGTTGAGGTGACACAGCAAAGCAGGCTAAGGCTTTTTACACAACTAGCGCTTTTTAACAAACTCACTGTTTTAAAGCATTATAAATACATTTTTACCAGGTAAACAGTGGTTTGCCTTGACTTCTTTTTTTTTCTTCTTTCCCTAGCTTCGGCTATATGAGCCTTTAGTCCTTTGAAATCCTTATTGTTGGGTTCCGCCCTGTCCCTTCTTGTATTTGTGTACATAGTGCAACTCCTACAAGTTCGAAGCAACTGTTTATTTTTGGGCGACAGACACACACCTTTCTCATAGAGGGGGTATATCATGTATGCCATGTTTGGCTTTCCGATATTTATGAGGGTTTCTCCCCATTCCACCAAGCTGGGCCTTTCTTGTGTCTTTAGGAGAGAGGTCCTTCCATTGCGTGTAAGGCCAGCTACGTTTGTGCCCTTGGATATTTAGTTCACTCATGCAGCTCACTCCTCTTTGCCTCATGCATTCTATCAGGTTAAGTGCTACTTCTTGCATCTTTCCTGTTCACTTTAACTGTGCTGTTGACTCTGTTTCTCTGATCTCATTATTCAGATATACTCTTGATTCAGATTCAGAGGGCAGATTCAGAGTGCAGATTCAGAGTGCAGATTCAGAGTGCAGAGTGGGCCTGGCTCCTGAGGCTTGAGCAGGCAAAGCCAGGCTATCTTCATTTCTGAGCACATAGGTCAGAAGGGGACATGTGCGCTTCCGCCCGTTTAATTCAATTGATCTGGGAGCCGCGCAGAGAATAGCGATAAAAAAGAAACCCCTTATGTGAAAGGGAAAGGGGGGGGGGGAGAACGTGTGTATATATACGGAGGCCGGCAGTGTGCGGGCTGCGACCCTGCGGGAACCGGGCACAGGCGAGGGGCAGGATTGGGAGGCAGGCAGGGCACTCAAAACGACAGGCTCACTCAGCTCCAGTTATCATAGTTTTATAATATAATTTATTAACGGGGTGTTTCCGCTTCTTTTTCCTGGTCCTGTTTTGGTCCTGTTTTGAATTGGATTTGGAAAACGCACAGCTTCTGGAGACAACAACGTACTTTTTAAGATGCAAGAGGCCGCCCGTTTGTGTCCCACTTTTAAAATATAAATGTATTTATTGATAAAAGGGTCGGGTTTAGCGTACGATGTTTGTCATTGAGCAAACTATTTATTTACAACTTGGGCTGCAATAAATCAGCCTGCACCGTAGTTTTCTGTTCGTCGTGTTGCTTTTGGCGTCTAGTTCAAGGGTAGCTAAATATATTTATTAGTGTTTTTTTTAGTTGGCACGCTCACACTTTCTGCACTTTCCCCTTGACGTTCAAGAGTGTGGGGAGGTTAGCCAGGCTATTGTGCCTGCTGCGAAGCACAGGTTGTAGCAGGCGCTACATAGCTGAGCATTTTATTCAGGTAGCTCAAAGGGTTACAGCCTATGTTGCATAAACAAACCCTACTGTGACAAGTTACAATCCTTTTAATATAGCCCGTTTGTATGAACTGGCGTCATGGGACTTCGTGTAAACAGCTAAGCATAAGTTCATAGCCTGCTGTTTTATTCTCTATGTCAAATTACGCACTCACCCACTAGTCACTCAGGCGCACTTCTTTCCACTCCCACATATAGTGGCTCACACACTCCATCCGACTTAATTGGTAAGGAAGCACATTCTGGAGCCAGTGAAAAGAAGCTGTGGAAGATGAGATATGCATGTGGACGAGATATGAGTGCACATGCCTAACGTGGAATGAGTTGAACAGGCATGAGTGAGTCACTTTGAAGACCACTACCCCTTCCATGGCCTCCGTCATGTTTAATTTGCAGACTCACAATTTCAGAACAAACATATTTTCAATATTATTTACAACAAAATCATGGTTACTCTCCATTGACAAAGCCAAAAGTCCTGTCTGGTTTAAAATGTATGTCAGTTGCTCGGTTATATATCTGGATGCAGACACTTTAACAACTGCTTCTTGCTTTCTCAAATATGCTTGAAAATTCACCATTTGCCCGCTATGTTTTCAAACTTTTCTCAGTGGAAGAACCCACCCCCAAAATCCCTTTATGATAGTGTGCTCACAATGCTCGCTTGCCACCAGGTGCTCACTCAATCTTTTACGCCCCACCACTTTCAAATATCACCAGCCACCACTGTGTAGCTGTGTGTGTGTGGCTCTGTGTGGATAGCTTTTTTGTAGGTGGCTCTATGTGAGGGTGGCTCTGTCTGTGTGAGGGTGGCTCTGTGTATGTGGTTGGCTCTATGTGAATGACTGTTGTGGGTGGCTCTGTGTGGGTCGCTCTGTATGTGTGTGTGGGTGGCTTTGTGTGTGTTGCTCTGTGTGGGTGTAAATGCAATAGATCATGCATTTGGGTGCGATTAAGCTATTGGCATTGTAAATGACAATGCCATTTATTTAACGATTACGCTATTGGCAATGTAAATGACAATGCCATTTATTTATGATAAAAAAAAACAGCAAAAAAAAATGTCATGAGCAATGCCAATAGCTCTACCTTTAATAATGCTGAGACCATTGCATTGTAAATGCTTGCCTATTTCTCCCCCTCTGTGTGCTGCTCCATCTTCATAATTTCTCTTAACCTCATGTGCTGTGCAGAGAAGTCACACTCCCCTCGTATTTCCAGAAATGTCAGTCTGCAGATCGGAAGAAAGAAGAGGCTCATAAACAACCATTTATGTTTTAGTGGGATATGGCTCACCAGCCCATGGGACCCAGTGGCAGTCTCCACTTAAGCTGCTTAAACGGGTGGTTCCCTACGGCAATGGCGGATAGCTATGCATCATGGTCCAATGGGAATTGACCGCTCTACCAAATCCGACTGGAAGTTTAAAAAGTGGCTAATGCAGCCGGATTAATACCACTCTACACGTAACCAATTATGCCAATGGTTCCAAACTGATAGATATCTCTTGCAAGTTCCAGGCACCCATAGACTGTTCATTAAGACGACCAACATACCATTAAATCCATAAAGTCATCAGGCGAAAATGACTAATTAAACTGTGAATGTTCTCCTTTGGATTCAGCAAAATAGCAGGAAAATTGGGTTAAGGGACTGGAGAATCACAGGATAGTTCCAGAACTGGAATGCAAGCTTGAAACTTCCTAACTGGAGCAATAGGAACCAGCTCTACCCTGCGAGTCTGCGGTGTGAATGCCAATCTAGGGATCGCAGGAATGGCATAAACGGGGCTCCTTTTCTGTGAAAAAGCATCAGTCACTGTTGCCTCTGCATCTGGTCTCTAGGTGAACACTGGTAACTGAGTCCTCCACTGCAACACCAAGATGTCCCAAGGACAAATAAATCCATTTGCCCATGGTTGGAGACAGGATCCCTCACTGTTTCCAGCAATCTCTAAAATTCTCTATAAATTGAGAATTCCTGTCAGCAATGATATTCAACTTCTCAGGAATATATTCCACCATAAAAGAAACCCCCATTCCAGGCAGAAGTCCTAGTCTAGTATTGCCACGAAAACTAGATCATTGATGTGGCCCAAAAATCTGCATCGTTAAGGAGGCATTCTGGAGGTGCAGCCTCACTATTCAGGTGCCCCTCAATAAAAGGTCGCCGAGGAGCAAGCCTTCCATCTTATAGTGCCTATAGCAGATGGTGTTGAACTCTCGTAAGTTAATGAATAAGCATAGATTATTTTTCATTTTATAAAAAACTCACCTCCTTGTCCACCAGTGCACGCCTCCTTTGAGAAAACACACCACAATGGGGTTGCACGGACTGTAGAAAAGCTCTGTATAACTCTGTCCTAAAGCCAGTACAGTCTGGACACATCAGAAGTAATCCCCCTCCATAAATGGTCTCACTGCTACCTTTACATGGGGAAAAAGGGGTAACTCACTTGCAAGGTTTATTCATCAGGTCAAATACCTTCTTGGAACTTCCCAGCCTCAATCTCCTAGCCCTCGAAGTAGGAATGGTTAAGCCTCAGGGTGTCACCCTGGCCCAGGGTGCAACACCTTCTGTCATTGCTACTCAAGATCCAAGGGGATCTCCACAGATGCCTAGACTTAGTCTCTTTTGTTGGAAAAGCTGGGCCTTATCTAGGGCTGTGAAGATCTCAAAGAACGTCCATAAGTCTATTAAAAATGGCTCTTTAAAGAATGGACCTTGGGCCAAAGGCCCAGCCTAGCAGGAAGCCCACTCCCAGAGCTTGGGATCGGATCCCAAGTAGTTCTGGACCTTCTTGGGTTCAGTTAAAATATTGCATTTCCCAAAAGGCACACAGTGCGTGGAGTGCATCCCTTGAGGAGTCCTCTCTGGAGTACCCTCGCAACCATCTAATCAAAGGAAACATTTTTAACATCCTCATCAGAATGTAGCATATTGGCATGCCCCTTAATCATATGCTACTTGTCAGATCACCTGGTCGACCTCTATGTGGCAGACATGAAGTACTTCTGCACATTTTTTAACAGATCAGATTCAGTCAGTGGACCACTTCTGCAATGTGAGGAAAACAATTGTGGGAAGCAGAACTGCCACATGTCCAGAACTGCAGTCAACCCCTTGCAGAGATGGAGGCAACCACGAAGCGGAGGGTAAATGATTGCCTAGAGGGTTGACAGCTGCCATTTTTTTTGAATAAGTGTTTCCTTTTACCCATATACACCTTGCCAGAAGGGGGCTACACCCCTATCCTACACCACCATGCACCTACTACACTCCATGATATAGACAAGGGAATAGTACTTAGCCATGGATTATAGAAAAGGCCTGTTCCGCACAGGTAAGGTACTTGATGCTGGAGAACTCAGGGAGGTGAGCAATGGGGGAAAAAAAACCTTGCCTCACTTAAAAGACTTCTGCCTAGAATCACATGTATGTGGCACAGATACTCCACCTGAGAGGTGGGGGGGCACCTACAAAGGCTAAAAAGGGATAAATGCACAAAATAGCATGTGCAGCGCTCCCTAGATAAACCGACTACAGGGAATCCCTGATCACCCCGTAAATTGGGCTGCAAAACAAGACACCCTCTTGGGCGACTTCAAAAGTGCACTGCATATCTGTATTCATATGTCAGAGGGGCAACCATGTGGAAGAAATTAGCACATAACTTTTTGGTCACCACCGGCTGTCAACAGAGAGAAATAAAACCTGAAAAAAATTGACAAATCGGTGTGCACTACATAAAATGACTTCCACCACAATGAAAACAACTATAGGTGCAATCAACAGCCACACAATAATTCAATCTTTTATGAGCAATAGTTGATCCATACAACACATCCATTGATGAGGAAAAAGAATATACTTGGTTGCCCAGCAGCAAAAAAATGGGCAGAATGTCTCGGCCAGAATATTTGAATGGATTATGCTGGGAACTACTGATTATTTTAGATCTTGCGCCTAGCGTTGCAGTGCGCAGCCCTGCAAGCTCAGCGCGAGACATTTAGTAAGGGAAAAACGGGGGTTGGGTAGCTGACTGAGGAATGGCACACGCACGAGCGTGTGCTTTTCCTCTTGTGGCACGCTACTGGTCTTTCTGTGAGTGTTTTTTAGCAATAGAGAACCCAATAGGCCAAAGGCGGGCGCATAGCTCCGCCCACGGCCTATTGGTGTCTATTACGCGCACCAAATGCCACGTAGTTTCAATTATCGTGCCCAGGCACAGGCACGATAATCAAACCCACATGTCTTCCTGTGGTGCGCGCAAGCGCACCATTAGCTGGCTTCTTGTTTTGTAAACGTTTCAGCTAGTGCTTGCTCGTTCTCATATACGGACACTTTTGGTGTCCTAGATTTGCTTGATCCAAACATGGTGCGTTTATTTAAAGTATTCCTCACCCTCGCAGTACAGCAAAAAGTTAATGAAAAACAATAACAAGGTTACAAAAGAATCGGGAGGACTTGGCAGAGTTCCAGGAAAACAGACCTTGCATTTGCACAAAACACTACTGAATTGAAAAAGCTATCATCCTGGTAGAAATGACCGGCGGGGGCAGCATTGCGAGGAGCTTTACTGCGCAGCTCCAGTGTGTGCTATGAACTCCTGACTCCCTGTTTGTGCAATGCTGGCTCGGAGGAGGCCGGTGCTACTGATTTGTGTACAGTGGAGCGCCGTCCTCGGCCCCCTCCTCCCCACCAGCTTGCTTCAGACGTGATAGAGCCCCTTCCCTGCCAGTTCCCTGCTCCTCCAGTATCCCGGCAGCCCAGTGTCGGACTGTCAGCGGCGCAGGACAAAGCTTGTGCCCAGCATCAGTGGCAGCCCCCACAGCAGCCAGGAGGTAGGAGCCGCAGGCATGGCTGCACGAGCTGCTTCGTCTCACCCTCTCCTACCCTCCACTGTGCGCCGGCTGTTTAGTTTGCTTGGTTATTGTGTGCCTTTGGAAGTTTCTCCGCCTTTACACTAAATTCAAACGGTGCGCCTTGCGCTCCTTGCGCTCCTCCTAGACTCCCTTGACCCCCGCTGCCCTGGTAACTCTGCCATTCTAGTTAGCACCGCCCTGAGCACCTGAGTCCCTGCTGTCCACTTCCGTGCAGCCGGGCTCTTCTCTCTCTTCCTTATGCACAGCAACACCTTAGTCACTGTTCCTTCATACACTCCAGGCCACTGCGCCCCTTGTAGGGCACAGCCTTTGTCACTAAACCCCTTGCTGTACAGAACAGTCGCTGGTCATACCTATACAACACACATCTGGTCCCTTGCCCTGGTGTCTTGCAGCACACCTCTGGGCACTTCGATACACATCCCTGCTGTAAGGTACTCACACCCATGGCCAATGTCCTTCTGTACAGAACCGCACTGGACACCTTGCCCTTACCGCAGCACTGCTGTAATCATTAGTGCCCCTGCAGTACTGCACAGCCATGGTCACTCACTTAACACTACAGCACCCAACGGATCTTCTATTCTCGCATGTTGCAGACATGGCCATTGTGCCTCTCCTTTATGCCACTGCTTAGAACTCTCTGCCTCTCATGCACAGTCCTAAGCACTGTGCCACCTTCTGTATACAGGGCTCTGAACAATCTTCCTTCTTGAATCACACAGGCCAGTCTCCCGTACAGCACGTTTGGGTTCTTTTTGCCCTTCCCTAACTATACAGCACAGCTCACGTCAGTGTCCCTCCTCCCAGGCTTTTGCAATGGCCAAAACACTTTCCAGAACATTCTGTCTGTCTTCTGTACCCCGCAAGCAGCCCTGGTCAGCGTGACCTCATGAAGGCCGGAGACGTGATTCCTCTGCCTATCTATCCCTGTTCTGCAGAACCCCTTGGTGTGCATCATAGTTCTTTCAAAGTGCACCCTCTTCGCGTTGGAGCACAGCCAAGGCAAGTGACCACCACTCCTTTCTGGCACTGTGGCACAGCACAGCCAGGTAACTTCCCAGGTCAAGCTACTCCCTTTTGCAGAGCACTGACCTGGTTACTCTGCCCTTCCTGCATGCCCCCATTTCACCTTTCATTGCCTAATGCCTTGGTGTACAGCATCTCTTATATATTGTTTACCAGGAAACGTCCTAAAAAACCAGAAGAGGGTGGACTAACCAAGTCAGGTAATATGCAAGTAGCATCATGGCACCTGACATCGCGCGTGTCATTACAGAAAGTGGCATCACAACCCATGATCTCACAGAAAGTGACATCACAATAACTGACATCAGAACTTAAGACCTCACACATATGTTTAGCAGTACATTTGGGCAAATTACAATATTTAACAAATTAGATTTGGCGTCGAGGTTGTGACAAAAAAAAAAAAAAAACAGACACAAACTCTGGGCATCAACCTAAACATTTATTTTTTAAAACTCTGCCACAAAGAAATTAGCAACAAGGAGAACTGTGCCTGTAAATCTGTTCTGCTTCTTTGCAAAGCATGCATTTTAAAATCTCTTATGCGGTTAAGGCACCTGCTGCATAGATCATAGTGTCCCCAGTAAATCTCAGTAAATAATAATTGTAAAATAACTCAGGAGGTTAATGCACTTGCTGGAGAGATCTGTGTTTTGTCTAGTCCCAGTTTTGATACAAAGTAGCATAGAGGGTTAATATGTCTCCCTCAAAGTACATCATGTGACATGCAGATGACAGATTTTTATTTAATGTTGATGGGTAAGCAGGTTACTGCTTTTAACACAGAGATCCTTTTGTTACTTGCAGTTCATACATTTTAATCCTTCAAATATAGCACAGTGAGCTAAGGACATGTGACTCCTACACCTTGTAACTGTCACTGTCTTATGTAACACATCCTGTACATTGATTTAAACACATATGATTTACTGTCTATGTATTATGTGTATGTGTGCTGTAAGGCGCGCAGACACCCTGGATTGGGATGAGCACAACTATAAAAGAAATATAAGAAAATAGTGGTATTTAAATTATTTGTGTCAATATTGGGGCGACCATCACATCGGAAATTCTTCTTTTTGTATCAACTCTTTATCAAAAAGTTGTGAATCGTCATTCCAAGTTACAGAAAGAGGGCAGTGCAGAATTGGATAGACAAATACAGTTGTTAATGATAGGGTATACAAATGGTATATAATGAGTAACATCTGAAATTCTTATAGTGCATGATTATGTCTTGTACCTCAGAGTCAAAATCCTGCCTCTCAAGTACTTGTGAAGTAATAAGCTGTTGGTCTTAGTTTACCCGCCAGGTCATTTGCAGGTAGGTGTGAGGCTCCAGATAGCTTGTAGCCAGCATACTCAATCAAAGGAAGACCTGCTGCCCACTTAACTTTGGCCCTTGTGAGGGGCCCAGCGGGAGTCTGCACTATGAAAGCCCCTCCCCGCCTGCAGGTTGCTGCTTGGAATGAAAGCAGACAACCTACAGGCAGTGCTGAATGTGTCCAGGATCTGAAAGTTACAGTGGAACCAGTTCAGGATATTTTGGTGGGTCCAAACTTCTTGGCAGGGGAGACGGCGTCCACCCTGTCAAAAAAGTGGGTTGACGCCATCAATCTGCGTGTATCCTAGACTTCCACCCTGCTGTTTTTGCACACATAGTACAGAGCACTTTACTCTGGTTCCTGGGGACTCTGCCCCATCCCCTGAAAATCATGCCATATATACGCGCACCGGTGTGGGTCCTGACTGTGTCTTTCCTGATGGCGGGTGGTCCTGCTGTGTAGTTTCTATGAGGCCGTGCCTCTGTGGCCCCTATTCAGCTGGACTCGCAGTTCAGGCATGTGCTTGTGCCTCTGCGGTGAGAAGCGTAGACCTGACCCGTGCTGTTGGATGGGGCAATCAAAGGAAGCTGTCAGTCTACCCGACGAGCTTATAACCCGTTGCTCTAGAACCAGAACGTTCAACCACCAAAACTTCCGTCAATCACGAGACCCCATTCATACAAAGTAGGCATAAACCTGCTGTGAGGCACACAACTAACCGTACGCCTTAAGGCAATATAAGAATACAGCACATACCCTCCCTTGCCCCTGTTGTCTGTCGTTGGACTTGCCCCTGTTTGTCAGTGGGCGCTAGACAGGCGTTCCCGGCCTGGTTCCCGCTGCACAAACAGTGGTTCAGCTAGAACTGAAATCAGTAGCTGCTTCCGACTCTCGAATTCATGGACCCGGCTTGAGTCGCTGCTGAATTCACCGCCAACCTGACACACATTGCACCAATGACCAGGCTGTAAACAAGCCACGCACGTGACTAGCCACGTGGAGGCACTGCGAGCGTCACAGCTAGACTGAACTGTCCAGTCACGCGGAAAAATTAGCAAGCGCCTCGCAGCAGCATCACAGACCTGCGATTATCCAGGGGAAGCTCCCACTGTGCTCTGTGACCATGCCTGTATGCCCGATCACCGATCTGGGTGACACATTCCTAACATTGCACAGCATCACCTATCACAAGCTCATTCCTAGCCAAGCCAACAGTGCTTTGCCTACGCATTATGAGACTTTACCATAAGGAAAGTTAATCCAGAAGTTCCAGAGTGCAACGACGTTGGGTAAAATGTTAGAACTGTCTGAAGTTTTACACGTGACTTTTCTTTTTGATGTCCGTGCCTCTACCTAGTACTTTGTGTAGCCCTAGCTCCTTTGATGCTCTTCTGACAGAAAAAGGCTGTCCCGTGATAGTTGATCGCTCTGAAATATGCTTTACTAGACTAGTTCAGCTCAGTTATCAGGGGTCCTGTAATTTTATTGACTAACCTAGTCAGGGTCGGATTGGGATCACAATTCGGCCCGGGCACTCACTAAACAAGCATTTGCAATGCAATAGGTCTCGCATTACTGAATGTTTGAGCTATTGGTGTTGCATCATTATTAGCAATGCCAATAGCTCAAACTTTAATAATGCGAGACCTATTGCATTGCAAATGCTAGTTTGATCATGTGGTTGCGTTCTTTACCGGGGATTGCAGAGTTGAGTTTTTTTGGTAAGGATTTTGTTTGAGTCTGTTGAGTTCACCAACTGGATTTAGTTTTCAGAACTCAAATACTTTTTCTGACTACCACAAGTGACATGGCTTTAGTGCTATTCAAAAGCAATGACCAATCGGGTGAGCTAGTAAGAAAAATGCTTTAGTGTAGTGTTAGAACCGGCTGTCTCTAGTTGGCAGAGGTATACACTTCTGACAAATAGGGACACTCCTTTTCTAGTCAGGGCAAGGGGATCACACCCTTCGATAACCCCTGCTCACCCCCTTGGTAGCTTGGCAGAGCAGAACAGGCTTATCTCAGAGGCTGTGTGTTAAGCAATTATGACCACATACAGTAATACAGTGAATACACTACAAATGGACACGACACCGTAGTATTATAAAAATAAGTATTTTTATATAAGGCTTAGCACAAGACCAAAATAACGGCAAAACTGTACACAATCGGAATAAATACGTTCGGGAAGGAAAAAGGATAGTTCAAAGGTAGTTTTTTCTTTAGCACAAGAGTCTTTTATATCAAGCAAATCTTCTTTTTGGAAACACAGTTCTTGGCAACAGGGTAACTCACACGGGAGCTACACAACGCTGGGCAGAGATAATCCACAGGTTCGGCATCGACCGCGAGGAGCGCTGCGTCGGGCCTGGAGTCACACGGACCCCCAACAACACAGTACCTTAGGAAAATGAAGCACACGATGATCAGCGGCGTCGAGCAATCCGGCGTCGCGTCTTCGGTGTCGATCAGGCCACAGCAGGCGTTGTCGGTGATGCAGTTGCACAGAGTGAGCAGCGCTCACGGCGTCGAAAGGCACACGGTTGATGCGATCAGCAGCGGGGCAGACACGAGGTCCTCTGGAGTTAGAGCCGTACTCCTACTCACTGGCGTTGCTGCTGGCGTCGGTTGGGCCCGGCGTCCGATCGTCGTGGTCGCTGGTTCTTTCAGAGGTGCTGGATTCACACTTCCAGCGGATAGCACTTTTTAGCAGGTGAAGTCCTTTAGCCCTGTGACTTCGGCAGGAGACTGGCACTCTTCCAGTCCTTGGAGATTTTCTTAGCAAGCGTGAGAGTACATACAAAGTTCCTCTCTCCTGGTTCCTCGGCAAAAATAAAGAAGCACTGCAGGATTCCCCCAACAACAGCACACTGGCAGAAGGGGTAAGCAGTCCTTTAGATCAGCAGGCTTCTTGTCCTTGGTTACAGGGTTCCTTGTCAGAAGTGATCTGATTTCCTAGTTCAGGGGTCCTTCTCTTATACCTCTTTTCGTCTTTGATCCCTTTGTCTATGCCGGGGGTTTCCCAACATCCTGGGTCTGTGGTGGGTGGAGCTAGGCAGTAGCACCTGGCCTATTCATTGAGCCGGGCCGGGTCCTCAGACGCCCCGCAGGAGGTGGAGCCAGCATTGACACTGGCAGGAGCAGAGCTATCGCCCTCCTGGCAGGAGGTGGGGCTAGGATCGTCCATGGCAGGTACAGAGCCATCAGTCGCTCGGCAGGAGGTGGAGCCAGCATTGTATCAGGCAAGGCAGGCTATCAACAACTACTCTCCCCCTACTCTCAACGTAATGTCCCACTCATCCCACACTGACTCATCCAGACCTCTTGGAGCCACCCAGCTCCTGTCACACACACGCAAGACCAGCAGAGACCAGATATGGTTAGACAAGAAAATAGACACTTTCTAAAAGTGCTATTTTCGAACCCAGAGTCCAAAAACCATCCACACCAACGGATGCGTAATCAAACCCCGAGTTCAGGGATACCAAACTCGACATTGCACCATGCTCCCCGAGCCAGCTAGGATTATAGCGTTAATAATCCCGGCGGCCCATTCTATCCAACGGAGAGCAGGCTACCTCGCAATAGTGAAGCCCTAAGATGGCGGCACTTCACTATCAGGACATGCCAACTTGGTCAGGCTTGTCCTACCTTACACTTACAATGCACCCTGCCCATGGGCCTACCATAGGGGTGACTAACATGAAGCCAAGGGAAGGTTGGAGGGGCTGGCAAGTAGGTATACCTGCGCAGCCGACGTGACAGTGCAGGACTGCACGTGGGTCTCGCAATGACCGACCCGTAGACATTCTTTTACGAGGCCGCTCCTGTGGGTGGCACAACACGTGCTGCAAGCCCACGAGCGGCATTTGTATTTACAAGCCCTGGCACTCCTGGTGCACTAGACTAGGGACTGACAGTAAACCAAATAAGCCAAACATGGATACAATAGATACATCATTTTAACAGAGGGAGCACTTGCGCTATGGCACTGATCAGCAGTGACACGGCGCCCAAAGCATATACCAGCAAAACATCGTAACACAGTAGAGGCAAACAGAAAAAATGGAGGAGAGACTCAAGCCAATGATGTCAGGTCTAACATGTAGCATTTTTCTTAGCGGTTCTCTTGAGTGTTAATCACTTTTTTATATTTATCACGCCTTCTACGAACTAAATGTTTAATAACCGTGGAATCCTATGCATTCACTCACAATTTTGCTCAATCTGCTTCCTTTTTTATTTTATTTTATTAAAGAACCAGTAGCAGCATAAGACAATCGGAGATAATTTTAAACAGTATATACATGGAAAAAAAATACAGGTAATAGAGAAAAACAAAACAGAACATAAAACTTCAAGAATGGGTACAATATACATACATTTAAGAACATTTAAGAACTGTGGAGCTGAATGCAAAGAGTAAGAGCTACTAAGTGGCATAGATACAATCAAATAGAGTCTTGTAAACCTCAACCAATTCCACTTGGAATTAACCCGGCTTTCCAATTTGAAACAGCCCGCCAAATCGCCTCACCTCGAAGCCTTGTTTTAAAGCCTCTAGTGGCAAATGTAGCCGATTCGTAGCTGTAAACCGCTAAAAAGCGGGCTAGCCACATCTGAAAGCTAGGTGGGGAAGCTTCTTTCCAACGGGCGGACAGAATTAATCTCAATACCGCTGTACCAATGAATAACAATCTTTGTTCATTTTTTGAAAGTTTTGAAGAGTTGTCATAACCTAAGACAAATAGGGTATCAGACTCGGGGAGTTTATGACAAAATCATTTCTCCCAAAAGGAAGCAATCATACTTTTTATAACAGTAAGTTCGGAACAGTTGCTAAACATATGGATTAGAGTAGCGGGTCCTTGTAAACATTGCGGGCACAAATTACTCTCTCTTTTGCCCCACGCAAAAAGTTTGGCCGGGGTAAAATAGAGATCGAATACTGTTTTGAACAGTTAAGCTTTTAGGTTACTAGCCATAAATAATTTATGGCTCAACTCCAGGACTCTGTCTATATCAATATCTGGATTATTAAGTTTTGCCGCCCATTTAGTTTCCGTCTGTTCCATATCATCCTGTGTTTCAGTCAGAAGGGTGTCATAACACGTTCCTATCCTAGTATTTGGTCTAACAATTGCCTGAATTATATAAATTTTTGAAAGACACAGTAAAGACCCTTTAGCTCTTAGCTTAGCGAATAACTGTGCAAACTTAAGAAAGTCCCCAATACAAAGACCATATTTCGATTTTAAATCCATAAAAACAGTATCTGATCCTTTTAGGAAAAAAAACGCTTAACAGTTTTATACCCAGCCTTTCCCATTTCATTGCAGTAGATTCAAAATCAAGACCAAGTGTAATAGTAGAATGTCACCGAGGTGTATAGCGATTGATTTTCCCAATGTTCATATGTTTTGCTACTTTATCCCAAATTTTCCAGGCGCTATTTAGGATTTCTCCTTTGTTCTTCTTGTAATAACTTGCCTCGGTCCTTCTTAGTAATAAACCTTTAGCATCTTGGCTGAGTACGAGCTCATAAATTAAGGGAATTAACGCTGTATCAGTCCAATTTTCTTCGATCGAATCTAACACCATAGGAGTTAGCTGTTTAAGAAAAGCTGCCAAGTGGTAGAAAGTTATATTAGGTAGAGTAAGCCCACCCCTATCCAGTGGAAGAGACAGAAAAGAGTGTGATCGCCTAATCTTTCCATGCTGCTAAACAAATTTAGACATGAGGGCGTTGATCAATGTGAGAATTTTAGGTTCAACAGATAAAGGAATAGCTCGAAATAAATATAGGCATTTAGGCAGTACATTCATTTTCAAATAATTGACCCTACCTATAATGGAGAGGTAGAGACCATTTACCCTATCCAAGTCAGTCTTTATCTTTTCCAGGAGCGGATCAAAGTTAAGTTTCACTACAAGCTTAGTATTAGAGCAGATGACTACTCCAAGATAAATAGCTGTCTTGGCTCTTCTTTGATCTGGGCATACAGTTTTATCAGTACATAAGATAACAGTCTTTCCTCTATTAAGAGAATACCCCGAGCAATTACCATATTCTAAGGCCACTCGCTCAATTTCATGGATCGCCTCGATCGGGTCAGGAGTTAAAATCACGATGTTATCGGCATAAGCTAACACTTTTGTTTCAAATTGATTACAGAGTGATGGTTTAATAACATTGCTTTCCAAAAATTTAAGAATTAGGGGGTTATTATAGAGAGCGAAAAGCAGGGGCGAACAGGGACACCCCTGCCTTGTGCCTCTTGCAATATTAATATAACCAGATTCTGAACCTAACATTAGAAGTTTTGCTTTGGGACGTAAATGCATTGATTTAATAGATTTCAAAAATTTAGGGCCGAAATTAGTGCGTGCCATGGCTACCCACAAAAAGTTCCATGAAACACGATCAAAGGCTTTCTCAGCGTCAAGTAGGATCATTGACATCTGGCCCCCCGTGATAGACATGGCATCAAATAGGGCAATACGGGTATGGACTGTAGTCTCCTTGCCCGGGACTAAGCCATGTTGCCGCGGAGAGACCAGATGCCCAATGACCCCACTGAGTCTAACAGCCATCACCTTTGCACATAATTTGGAGTCCGAATTAATCAAAGATATTGGGCGAAAGGATGTTAATTGCTCGGGTGGTTTTCCCTTCTTTGGGAATTCAATAATGCTGGCCTAATCCCAGGAGTGTGGAGGAACACCATTGTACCCAGAAATAAATCATATAGAAGGGGACATAATTGTTGACCAAGAATTTTATAAATATCGATCGGCAATCTATCCGGGCCCGCTGCTTTGCCAGATGTTAAAAGCGATAATGCAGACTCTACCTCAGCCAACGTGGTCTCACCTTCTAACTCTTGCCTGGATATATTGTCTAATAGGCTAACAGCCTCCGAGTTATTGAGGAAGTTCGCCAGAAAGTAATCGATATCTTTTTCGGTGGTAACAGCTTCTTCTGAATACAACCTTTGATAGTATTTTTGGAATTGAAGGATGATATCAGCTGCTTGTGAAAAGGTCTGCCCACCGTCTACAATTGTAGAAATGTTATTTGTTACGTTTTTTTGACGGGTTCGAAGTGCAAGCTGCTTGCCCACCTTTTCACCGCTTTCATAAACCTTCCTCCTATGAGCTCTATAGGTTTGGGCAGCTTTCTGGCTAAGATTAGTGTTAAGTGTAGCTTTTATGACCGCTACCTGGAGCATCTGGCAACTAGCATCTCTACCCTGTGCGATTAAGGAAGTGTGGTCTTGCTCAGCTTTAGCCAGTGCTGACACCTTTGACTCATGTTCTACTCTTGATTTGGTTCTGGCGAAGTACTGAAAACTAGTAATCTCCCCCCTTAAAGCGGATTTGTAGGAGTCCCACACTGTATTTCTGGAAGCGCTAAACCGATTTATGTTAAAGAACTCTTCTGTCCAGTTTTTAATATGAGTAATGAACTCGTGATTAGACCAGAGTTTCCTATCGAACAACCAGGACCGCCGTGGAGTGTATTGTGAATTGGCTGTGATCCCAAGTATGAGTGCATTAAGATCGGAAATTATTCTTGGGGGTTTATTAATTGTCGCTTGTGGTGCTAAGTCTCCGGAGACAAATATGTAATCAATCCGAAATTGTTTTTGGTGAGGATGTGAAAAATAAGTATATCCTGGGGGAGTATTGGACAACAACGGTATAAGTGAGATGTTGAAATCACCACACAAAACTAGTGGGCCCTGCCAGGTGGCCAGTTCAGCTTC
Organism: Lissotriton vulgaris; assembly: GCF_964263255.1. NCBI lineage: Eukaryota > Metazoa > Chordata > Amphibia > Caudata > Salamandridae > Lissotriton > Lissotriton vulgaris. The sequence goes on along the minus strand of NC_141695.1, from coordinate 1,569,057,162 downwards.
AAGTACCTCAAAGATAGTTGGATCGTCGTGGTTTGACCCATATATGGTGCAAATAGTAATTCCACAAGCAAGTTTAACAATAGCCCATCTACCCTGGGGATCTGAAAGGTGACTTAGTCCTAACCCAAGGCTTGTTTTTGCTAAAACGGCAACACCCCTTATGTTCGAAGATTGTGTAGAGGCTATCAATAAGTTATACCCCTTCAAGTTCAGCCATGATTTCTTAACCCCTGGAACAGGAATTTCTGGAAGACAAAGTATAGCAACAGGACTTAGTTTCATTAACTCAGCCAGACGTCTTAGTTTATCCTCAGATAAGAGCCCTCCAAATTCCAAGTTTGAACACTTAATCTACCCATTGCTTATAGGAAAAGGTAGTAAGATCACTTTAAGCAAATACAAATTTGTTTTGAGACGTTGCTCCAGCTCCATTTCTATTCCATTTAACTTCCCCTTACTTAAGCCTCTTGCTGACAAAACTGGTTCTTTTTTTAGTATGTTCACCCCCCCTACCCACCCTCACTCCCCCTTCCCTGCCTCCCTCCCCACCCTACCCTCACACACCCCCTTGAAACTCCCCCCCCCCTACCCCCCAAAAGTAAGCAAACAGACTCAACCAGCGTCTGGGTGATGCAGTTACAGCACAACATCTAAGCTACCTCCATTTAAAATACCGAAATAATAAATGAATACCCAGAAAAGGGGAAAAAAAGGAGACCCGAAATACCACCTATACTAACAGTATACAATTAAGTGCTAAATGACAACCTTAAATTGTTTCAATACCTCCCTTCTCAACCATATCAAAATCATACCCTGATTTAATGTGTGCATTTATCAAAGGTTGAAACAATCCAAGCCAAATAATCAAACCGAAGATCATTATAAAAAATAAAAAAAACCTAGGTAAACAAGCGTCAATAATATGTCATTTCTAAGACAATTCATCAAGGTATGCTTTTGCTTAGATTTCGGAATGAAACAATTTTGTGAGGCCACCAAATAAAACTTAAAGCTTCGCAGGGTTGTTCAAGTATGCTTGGGCACCTTTATCTTGGAACGGTTTAATCAGAGTGGAGCCCACACCGTCTCTCCACAGTTACGTGGCAAAAGTCTGGTCTTGTGAAATAAGAGAGCTCATTGTATACCACCTTATGGTCTGGTCTCGCTTTGTCGGCCACCGTCTGCTTTAACAAGAAATGTCCGAAATATACTAAAATGTCTCGGGAATAGACCCCGGGTTTAGATGGCAAGTTAAAAGGCATCCGGTGGGCTCGTTGGATTTCGGCGTCCCAGTTCCAGTTTTTAAGATCAGGCATAGACACTCTGAATAGTTTTACTACAAAAGCTTGAGTATCCGCCCCCTCCATTTTCTCCGGGATTCCCAGAATACGCAAATTATTGCGACGCTGTCGATTTTCAAACTCCTCCAGCTTCCATTTAATGTCTATGAGTTCGGCTTCCTGAAGTTTAATTCGCTCAGAGTTCAGAGTGGCCTCTTTCTCGTTCGTCATAACCCTGGCTTCCATCTCTGTGACTCTTTACCCTATCAGGTTGCAAGACTTGGAGAGTTTCCTGACAACTCCTTGCATTTTACGAAGTGCAGCCCGGGATCTCTTACTGTCCTGAACTGCCTCTTCCCTATGAGCTGCAATCGCCTGCAAAATAGTTTCCACTCCTGAGTGTGATATCTTCGAGGTAGCTGAATTTGTAGGGCCCCCCCCAAATGTAACACTGGGTTAGAAACGGAGCTGTTATCGGCCGAGCCGCACTGTTTAAGTCTGGCTTTAGTGTAGCATTTTTCTTAGCGGTTCTCTTGAGTGTAAATCACTTTATATTTATCACGTCTTCTACTAACTAAATGTTTAATAATCGTGGAATCCTATGCATTCATTCACAATTTTGCTTGATCTGCTTCCTGTGTATTGTTTGCACAGGCACTTAAATGGAAAATAAAGTGAAGCCTGTTGTGGCAACTGTTCACTGGTCTAAACTGCATAGACACGATACTCAATGTACAGGCATGCTGGAGTCAACAGTTCTTGTTAATCGAAACCAATTAGATGACATTAAAGGACTTTAAACACTATTCAATCACTATGATAAACCAAGTGGGCATACATAGTATGTAAAACATGCCAAAGGATTAAACCCACTGATTAAAAGCCCCCCTCTCTAAACATGTATGTTTTTGGTTTTGAAAGACAGAAATAGCAATGCGAACTAGAAGAGTTCTGAAATTCTGCTGCCGGCAAAAGATTGGCAGAGCCGGAATTCTGACGCAGCGCCAGAGGCTTGGTTGGCTTCAAGCAGCAAGAGAGGGACTACCCTGCATTTTCCTTTAAAAAAAATATATTTTTATTGGTATTTTCAAATACAATATATGACATGACATAACATCACACAACAAATAACACATTTCGCGGCTGGTCCTATTGGGGCACTCTACTTACAATATTGGCTGCATGTATTTGTGGGGTAGCCGATTGGGCCCATCGGTCTGCGCTTATCTGCCCTTATGACTTGTACACATATAACATGGAACATGTAGGTATTTGCGGTTGATCATGTATCTAACAGGTACATAAAGGATAACATAAAACATATACGTCTTTGGCGGTTATTTTGTGGCTGACCATCGGTCTCGCGAAAGAGTTTGAAACCATTACTACCTCTTCACCCCGTCCTGCCACCACACCCCTCAGCTGATCCCTAGTGGGAGTACGTTTTTGCTGGTGTATCATATTTTACGTTGTTCATGGTGGTTCGTATGGGTCTAGGAATTTGTCATGTGTTGACCACATGCCTCTGTTGGGGTACTTAGTGCTGTGATGTAGGCCCCCCTAAGATATGTCACCCAGTTCAGCCACCCCTTGAATGTGGCTTTGGTGGTGTCCTTCCATTTGGCTAGCACTGTTTTGACGGATGTTGTTAGGAGGAAGTCCAGGAGGTTTCTGTCTTGTTGTGTGGCTATGTCCGTCGTAATGTGTGCTGTGGTGATTGTGGTAAATTCTTCTTTTAGAGTACAGCCTAAGGCCTTGTTAATGAATTTGAACACTTTTCCCCAGAAATTTCTGACCTTACTGCATTGGAAGAGGAGGTGCGCTAGGTCTCACATTTCCGAGCCGCAGTTCCAACAGCAGTGCGATCGCCGCTAAGCACGCTAGTGTCCCGTATGCTTGGTGTAATAACCAGAATTTTGTCTGTGCTAGCACCAGGGAGATTATATTTTTTGATGAGGCTGCCCAAAGGGTGTGTATCACTTGCTCGGTAAGTGTGGAACCTAGCTGCATTTCCCAATAACTGGTATTTTTAGCATTAAGTTTGGAGGAGTCAGGGCGGAGAAGCTTGTATAAGTGCGACACCTGGTGTCCCACTTGGTTTATGTTCTCCACATACTGAAAGATCGAAGGTTTATGCTTGGTTATTTTTGATTTTGTTAGGGCTGTTTTAATTGCGAGGAAGTTGTATAGTTCTATGTCTGGGAGGTTATGTCGTGTTTTTAGGCTGTTGAAGGTGTCCTCCAGCTTTGCCGGGTAAAAGAGTGCTAGCCTTTTCCATGACTATGTCCAGGGGTTCCCCTCTGTATTTAATCTTGAGGTTTGCCCAGAGGGTTTCCCAGTGCGAGTTTTTGATGCTTTGTTCGAGTTTCTGGTCTACCTTGAGAAGTGCGTATCTAGTGGTTTTAAATATTGGGTTATTCTTTTGTGACTGCTTGTTGGCGGTAAGGAGAGCCAAAGGGTCGGTGTTATTTAGAATGGCCTTCTCGATAGAGAGCCAGGTTGGGGTGTATTTCTGGTTCGGTAATATCCAGTACATTCCTGGTCTAGCTATGAAGACCGTCTGGAATGTCTTGAGGTCCGCCACATTTAGTCCTCCTAGCTCCTTCTCTAGGTTTGGGAGGCTGCTTCTGAGTTTTGTCTCGCCATATGAATTTGTTTATGATTTGGTCAATCTTTCTGTGGAATTTGTCTATGAGAGTGAGGGGGAAGCATTCCTGCTAGGTAGTTTACTACTGGAGTGATCATCATTACGGTGTCTATTCTTCCCCACCAGGTGATGAACTTGGGTGACCAGGTTTCCAGGAGCCCTTTGATCTTTTCTAGGGTTACTTTCTCATTCTGCTCAAGGGTGATCTTCAGGTTTTTCCCAAATTGAATTCCTAGGTATTTAACAAACCATGGTTGCCTGGCTAACCCTGAGTCGCCTATTACCTCATTGGTTGGGTGTATGTTAAGTGACATATATTCCGATTGATCTCTAGTCAAGTCAAGTCAAGTCATACCATTTATATAGCGCACTACATACCCAGAGGGTTTCAAGGCGCTTAGGAAGGGGAGGTGGATTATTTGTCAAATATCCACGTTTTAAGCTGCTTTCTGAACGCAAGGTGATTCTGGGTGAGGCGAAGGTAAGCGGGGAGTGAGTTCCATGTTTTGGCAGCCAGGTATGAGAAGGATCTGCCTCCCATGGTGGTCTTGTTGATGCGAGGTACAGTGGCGAAGGCTTGGCTGGAAGAGCGAAGTTGGCGGGAGGGGGAGTAGAAGGAAAGTCGAGAGTTGAGGCAATCGGGTCCGATGTCGTAGAGTGATTTGTGTGCGTGGGTAAGCAGTCGGAAAGTGATCCTCTTATTGACGGGTAGCCAGTGGAGGTCTTTAAGGTGACCAGAGATGTGTTCGTTGCGTGGGATGTCTAATATGAGCCTGGCTGAGGCGTTTTGGATTCGTTGTAGTTTCTTCTGGAGTTTAGCGGTGGTACCTGCGTAGAGGGTGTTTCCGTAGTCCAGTCGGCTCGTGACTAGAGCGTGGGTGACTGTTTTCCTTGTTTCGGAGGGGATCCAGCGAAATGTTTTTCTGAGCATGCGAAGAATGTTAAAGCAGGAAGAGGATACGGCGCTGACTTGTCTGTTCATTGAGAGTGAAGAATCCAGGATGACGCCAAGGTTCCGTGCGTGGTCTGTCGGGATGGGTGCATTTCCGAGGGCTTCCGGCCACCAGGAGTCGTCCCATGCAGAGGGGGATTTACCTAAGATGAGGACTTCTGTTTTATCTGAGTTCAGTTTCAGACGGCTTTGTTTCATCCATTCGGCGACTTCTTTCATTCCTTCGTGTAGGTTAGTTTTAGCGGTGCTGGGGTCCTTGGTGAGAGATAGGATCAGTTGAGTGTCATCCGCGTAGGAGATGATGTTGAGGTTGTGTTGGCGGGCGATGGCCGCGAGGGGGCTCATGTATACGTTGAAGAGGGTGGGGCTGAGTGAGGATCCTTGTGGTACGCCGCAGATGATTTCAGAGGCCTCGGACTTGAATGGTGGGAGGCGGACTCTCTGGGTTCTTCCGGTGAGGAACGAGGTTATCCATTCCAGTGCTTTTCCTTGGATTCCGATGTTTCTGAGGCGTTGTAAAAGGGTGCTGTGGCAGACTGTGTCGAAGGCTGCGGAGAGGTCGAGGAGGATGAGGGCGACTGTGTCTCCATTGTCCAGTAGAGTTCGAATGTCGTCTGTTGCTGCGATGAGGGCGGTCTCAGTGCTGTGTTTGGCTCGGAAGCCGGACTGTGAGGAGTCGAGGGATTTGTTGGCTTCGAGGAAGGCGGCGAGCTGGTTGTTGACAGCTTTCTCGATGACTTTGGCCGGGAATGGGAGAAGCGAGATGGGGCGGTAGTTTTTGAGTTCGGTGGGGTCTGCTGTTGGTTTTTTCAGAAGGGCGGTGAGTTCAGCGTGTTTCCAATCTTCTGGGAAGGTAGCGGAGTTGAAGGAGCAGTTGATGACGTCTCGGAGGTGCGGAGCTATGACGGAGTCTGCTTTGTTGAAGATGTGGTGGGGGCATGGGTCTGTGGGGGATCCAGAGTGGATGGAATTCATCAGGCGGATGGTGTCCTCAGTGGAGATTGGGTTCCAGGCGTTGAGGGTGTTAACGGGGGGAAGATGGTCAGCTGATGGTAGGGTGGGTTGGCTTCCGGGTTGGTTGTCAAAGCTGTTGTGGATGTCAGCAATCTTGTTGTGGAAAAAAGAGGCTAGGGAGTCGCAGAGGGTTTGAGAGGGGGTGATGTCGTTGGAGTTGGCCGAGGGGTTGGAAAATTCCTTGACGATGTTGAATAGTTCCTTGCTGTTGTGGGCGTTGTCGTCAAGTCGATCCTTGAATGATGTTTTCTTGGCTTTTCGGATCAGTTGGTGGTGAGTACGAATGGCGCTTTTGCAGGCATCCTTGTTGCTGGTGGATGGGTCTTTCTTCCAGGTCTTTTCAAGGGAGCGGCACAGTTTCTTGGATTTCTTGAGGTCATCGTTGAACCATGAGGCCTTCTTGTTGCCAAGTTTGTGATGGCGTTTTTTCAGTGGTGCTAAGGTGTCGGCGGTGTTGGATAGCCAAAGGGTGAGGTTGGAGGCGGCTTCGTTGGCATTAGAAGAGAGGGCTGGGGGGTTTAGAAGGAGCGATGAGGAGATCTGGTCGATGGTGATTTTGTTCCAGTTTCTTTGTAGAGTTGGTTGGAGGTGGATGATGGGTTTCGGCTTGTTGTATGTGAAGTGAACGCAGCTGTGGTCAGTCCAGAGGAGATCTGTAGTGTGGCTGAAGGAGACATGGTTGCTGGAGGTGAAGATGGGGTCGAGAGTGTGACCTGCGATGTGGGTGGGGGAAGTGACCAGTTGTTTAAGTCCGAGGTTGGCGAGGTTGTCTAGGAGGGTGGCGGTGTTGCGGTCGTTGCTCTTTTCAAGGTGGAAGTTGAGGTCTCCCAGAAGGATGTAGTCTTTGGAGGGGAGCGCGTGTGGGGTGATGAAGTCCGTGATGTCTTCACTGAATTTTGCGCGGGGTCCTGGTGGTCTGTAGAGGAGGGTGCCTCTGAGTGTGGTCTTGGGGTCGATGTGGATCTGGAAGTGAAGGTGTTCAGAGTTGGCGAGGTTGGCATCAGAGCTGGTTGAAATGCGGATTGTTTTCTTATGGACGATAGCGATTCCACCTCCTGTATGGTCGGTGCGATCCTTGCGTGTGATCTTATAGTCCTCAGGGATAGCGATGGCGATGTCAGGGGCGGAGGAAGCGTTCATCCATGTTTCCGTTAGGAAGGCGACGTCAGGCGAGATGGTGTCTAGTAGGTTCCAAAGGTCAATGGCGTGCCTGTGGACCGAGCGGGTGTTGAGAAGGATGCATTGTAGGTGGTTGCGGTCGGGGATCTGTGGTGCGGTCGGAGCGGAGATGTTGTCAGTGCCGCTAAATTTGCAGGAGTAGCAGGAGAACGGTCCATGGGTGCGTCCAGGAGCGGCTTGGACGCAGTTGGGAGCGCGACCGGGGTTAAGGGCTAGAAGGGTGGCGGCATCGTAGGTAGCGCGGGGGGGCTGGGGAGCGCGAGGGGCAGGGGGTATGGCGCTGGGCGCGGTCCAGGCGCGGACGGGCGTAGACGGGCTTACCTTTGGCGCACCTTCGGCGTGTACGTAGCGCGTGGGGGCATTGGCCATAAATGGAAGGTGGGGGGGAGGGGCGAGGGCGCTTCAGCTGGGAGGCGGGGCGGGCAAAGGACGACGACAACAACAACAAAATGGAGGTGGGGGGGTCAGGGTGGCAGGAGCGCTAGGGGGCAAACGAATGCTGAAGAGATAAAGCGGCGAGGTGAACACACAATGAGCAACAGAGTCACGCTAGCACAAACGCACTTAGAATCGGCAAATCGGTAAATACAATAATTAAAATGCCAAAGCGGCAGTTCCAGCAAGCAGCGTAATGAGGGCACACAGCAGGCAGTAATTGTAAATGCAGACCAGGTCAGGGCTTAAGCGCTGCAGAAACGATACCTCAGCAGCAGCAGCAGGGGAGCGACCACTCAGCTTGGAAGCAGAGAGTGAGTCACGGCGCTTCCTGGTGTGGGCGCGCTGTTTGTTGTCTGTGGGAGGGCGCTTCAGCTGGGAGGCGGGGCGGGCAAAGGACGACGACAACAACAACAAAATGGAGGTGGGGGGGTCAGGGCGGCAGGAGCGCTAGGGGGCAAACGAATGCTGAAGAGATAAAGCGGCGAGGTGAACACACAATGAGCAACAGAGTCACGCTAGCACAAACGCACTTAGAATCGGCAAATCGGTAAATACAATAATTAAAATGCCAAAGCGGCAGTTCCAGCAAGCAGCGTAATGAGGGCACACAGCAGGCAGTAATTGTAAATGCAGACCAGGTCAGGGCTTAAGCGCTGCAGAAACGATACCTCAGCAGCAGCAGCAGGGGAGGAGTGGCTAGCGTATATCTCTATGGTGTCCATGAGTGCTAGTATAGAATGATCTGGATCCTCTGTTATTATGAGTATGTCGTTTGCGTAGGCAGCAAGTTTGGCTGTAATCTTGTTGATGGTTACTCCCACCATATTTCTGTTTGCTAGGATGTCTTTAATCAGGGGTTCGAGTGCTAGTAGGAACAGCGCCGGGGATAGGCCGCAGCCTTGCCTCGGCCCCCGCTGGAGGTTGAATTGGTTTGATGTTGACCCGTTAATAGCTATCTGTGCCTTGGGTCTTTTGTAAAGTGCCATTAATTTCCTCATGAAGCTTTCTCCCAGGTTGTACGCTTGCATGCTCTGTTCTAGGAATTGCCAGGACACTCTGTCAAAGGCCTTTTCTGCGTCTAGCGTGATTGCTACCGCCGATTTGGAGGAGTTCTCTATGACCTGGCAAAGGAGTCTTTTGTTGTCATGAGACATGCGTGTTTTCAAATAGCCTACCTGTGTGTTTCCAATCAACTGTGGGAGCACGTTGTTTAATCTTGTGGCTAGGATTTTGGCATATATCATGCAGTCTATGTTGATAAGTGAAATGGGGGGGGGGGGGTAGTTTTTGGGCCACTGTGTGTCTTTGCCTTCCTTGGGTATGACAATTATTAGCTTGTGACATAGATTGTGTTACCTCCCCTCCCTTTCGCAGTGGTTGAAGACTTTTTTCATGACCGGGAGGAGCTGATTTTGGAAGATTTTATAGAAAGGGGCTGTGTATCTATCTGGTCCTGGGGCTTTGTTGTCCTTCAGGGACCTGATAGCAATAGTAATCTTATTAGCTTTTATGTCTTGACCTAGTTCCCTGGCTTCCTCTTTTGTTATTTTGGGCAGGTTAAGTCTGTCTAGGTAGGCTCTGCAGCCTACCTGGTCAAGAGTGTTGTCTCTTTTGTAGAGCTCTTGGTAGAATTCCATGAACGTGTGTAGGATGTCCTTATGTTGGGTGTGTGCGATGTTGTTTGCATCTGTGATTGTTGAGATGCAGTGTTTTTGTTCTGCAGCTCAAGCGTTACAAATGTATACAAGGAGCATTCCGAAGATCAAGGAAACTAGAAGCCTTGCGGACTACATCATTACAAAGTCTATTGTGAATCCTTAAGATCATTACATAACATTCTGACTCCGCACTCACCATAAAAACAAGCATTTGCAATGCAATAGGTCTCGCATTCACTCGAGTTTGAGCTTTTGGCATTGTAAATGACAATGCCTTTAATTTATGTTTTCGGTTTTAAAACATTATTAAAAGGCACGGTCATTTACAATACTAATACTTTAAACTCTCGCAAATGCGAGACCTAGTGCGTTGAAATAAAGGGCCCTCTTGACCGCTTGTTAGCTTGTAAATATCAGAGGAAGAGACCGTCCTGCGACTTCATGAAGGTAGTGATGTGTAAGTGTTGTAAATTACACAGACACAAAGTGTGAAGTGAGAGTTACATATGATCCGAGCTATAAAAACGAACAAAGAGCTCCAACACCTTTTGCTCTCTGATTACACGGTTGCGGCTCAGGAGGAGGAGCGGGGGTGGGGGGGCCATTTCCTGCCCTCTCCTTGATTTGAGTGTGCAGTTGGCATTGTGTATCATAATTGCTATTTTTGGCCTAATAAAAAAACACTCCATCAGTAGTAGGACCCTAGCTTCACCTCCTAGTGCACAGCGGGCTGTGCTTTATGGCAGGCAGGAAGAGAGGGATGGGCTCGGCTGCAGCTCCGGCGGTAGTGTAGTATTGATGGTGGTGTTGTTAATAAAGCAGGATTTTGAAAACAACCAGTCAGGTGGCCTTAGTACAGATGGCATGTAACAAAGATGCCCTATTGTCAGCTTCAGCCCATTAGCACAGGACTAGGTGCTACCTCGAATTCATATGACTTAATTAGCTAATCATTTCTAAATCCACTTTACTTGGGGGGGTTGAAACAGACACAAGATGATGCCGGGTTAAAGTTATTGAAAGCAGGCACTTATGTTACGGGGGCGGCCTTGAAGCTTTTTTAGCTGAAGCAAAGCATGTCCGGCCTGCAGTAAGAGAAACTCAAAGTAAATAGTGCTTACAGACTAAATAACAGGTCCCTCGTACCAACTGAAGTAAAAGGGCCAGTGGCCATGGGAGGGTGCAAATGAAGACAAGGCTGTACAAAGGAGGGACTAACAAGCCTATTAGCGAATCCGAAGGCAGCATTTATGAAAGACAATGACACAAGCCAATGAAAAATATGGAAGGAGAGTGGGCGCGGCTTCTCTCCCATACTCTACTACAGCTGTCTAGCAGTGCATGCACACTGCCGGCGCACTGCCGCTAGGCTCAACCTAAAAATAAGGCCCTCTGTCCTGTTCAGAGAGAAGATAGAGGTGCTCTGTCATCTCCCTTTTGAAGCATATGTCCTTCAACTAAAGACTGGGATAAATCTCCAGTCTTGAGTTTAATGTTGTGAGGCGAAGGCACAATCTCACTTTGGTCCTGTAATGTGGTACGGTGAGGTGGCTCAGGAGGTTTTCTTCTCCCTTGAAAGCATTTGAAAGTCCTCTTTAAGTCTTTGATGAAGGGTGTAGGGGGACTTCTAGAGTTAGGGTCCTAATATTAAAAAGGTATGAGTGACTATATTGTTTGCATTTAGTCGGCTGAGGGCAAGTAGATTCTCGCAGACTGATTTTAGGCACTTAGTTGTTTAGTAGGAAGGATAGGATGTCAAGCTCTTAGTTAGCTGCACACCAACCCCTATAGAAAAAATGCTCCTCTTGAGGATGGTCAATAAAAGCTTGTTTCTGACACATAACCACCTCATCTAAATGACAGGTGAGGGGAAAACCTCAGGGCATTAGAGATGGGTGTTGGAACTAGGAAGAAACCGAAGACAGGAAGCGGGAGGATATATTCACCGAGCACACTTCATGTCGAGATGCACAATGATATGAGAGAAAATGGTGAAGATGGTGATGCTCTAGTACTACACTCCTGCAAAGCTACAAGCCTTTAATTTGCGAAGAGAAGATACCTGCAGGCATGGGTGTGGTAACAAGGGAACACTAACTGATTTTCTTTGGCAAACACTAAAGTTATGTAACTACTAGATGGGCTGCCCGCCTAAGGGAGTTTTTGTGTACTAAATAGACCGTTCACATACTTTTCAAGAGACGTAAAGAAGTGGTGGCACTGACTATGTGCAGCCAGATTGGCGATCACAACTCTCTGGGGAAAAGGAAATGGTAAAACAGACTCTGGAAAAAATTGGGAAAAGAGAAGACTTCCATGGCTTTAGATATGAGAAAGTAATACTTTGATGTGGTGTGGGCTCGGTTTTTGGCATATCTTGCATCAGAGTTTAGGGACATCACATGTCCAAGCCACCAGAGGAGCCTAAATATACTCATACCCGCCTCACACAACTTATAGAAAGTTGAATAGAATACATTAGATATCCTGCGGCCATTGCAGTGCACCCAGGGACATAATACAAGCCTGCATGATGGCAGGAGATGAAAGAGCTGGCAAGCAAGGGTAAAACTGGGGCAGAAATAGTTGACACAGGCTGTTTTGGACATTGTCAGCCACTTGATGATGGAGAGTATGTGTTGAAATGAAATACATCGATTTAATCCTAAAACATAAAATACAAATCAATTAGGTAAGCTGTGGACAAGCCGTTGCCGTAACTTCTCACCTCCTGCGCTTCTTCCCAGTCAATATTCGTTAGCTCAAGTACTCTAAAAGCATTTCGTTTTTGTGCAGCTCTTCACCCATTGCATATTAGCAGAGGTTCATGAAGTTGTACACCTCTAGCATCCTTGATTAGATTACTAGCAATATTATCTCTTGGAACGAAAGTACATAATGCTTACTTTGTCGCATTAGTGCCATAAAAGAACATACGGGTGGAGGATTGAGACTAAGCTTATTTTGCAATTAAGCCTGAACAGATCAGGTGCAGTGTTGTTGTGAATACTTGTTGAAATAACATGGTGAACCCTTTGGCCTTATGGGATATTTACTCTGAATGTGCTGAATCTGTTCTTTGAATAAACTGCATGGTGCTGGATTAAAAAACTGTTAAATACAAAATAAAGGGAGCATAAATGAAACCGCAAAATACAATGTTCAATAAAAGGGAGCATAAAGCATAAATCCCATTAGAACTTTTATGCAAATGGTTATGACCCATGTGATTATATACAAGTTGAAATAGCGAGATGAGGACTGGTTTTACACGCAGCTGCAATTTGCTTGCTCAGATCAGTGGCTAAAACCATGGCAACATAATGCAGAAGTGTTTTTTAAGCCTTTTGTAAATGAACAATTGAAAATCTCAATCCTGTGTAGAATATCTGGGCTAAAAGGATATCAAAAATAGCCTTGAGATAACAGTGATATATCCTATGCTGATTTTATGTTAATGGCCGAAGATGGATTTAAAATTACGTAATACTGGACTTGCAAACTACACACAAACACACACTGAATTCACAATTTGGCTGCAATAAATTTTCCTCTCGCAGACATTAAACATCATATAGGTTATCCTCTCACGAACTGGTTCTAAAATAAATCAGCTTTATTTTTATATCCCTCTCCAGAAACTCTTACTGTGAACAAGTGTGCGGCACCGGTGCAGTAAAGCAGCTAATGGGCAATCAAGCGGTCTTAATCTCTGCTCCTTAAGCCTAATGTATAAAATTAACATCGTGCGTACCATCTCGCCAAACAATGATCTTAAACGAAGATTAAATATAATTCCTAAGTCTTAAACTGGCTCAATTATCACAAAGTAACGTATGCACGTGTAAGTCAGGTAAGCACTTAATGCAACTAATCTTTCGGGCTCTAGCAGATACGGTCAGTATTCACCAAATACTTGCTTGATGCTTCCAAAAGGTTGGTTGAACAACTATAGGTTTCAAATCGCCCTCAACTAAGAAGATACAAGATAATGTTGACTTAGATGGCCGTTCCCTGGGTAACAAAGCATCAATCGCATGGCACTCCTCCAAGTGACTACCCAAGCAATGTTGTTGGAAACTGAATACATGTTTCATTAATTCAATGTAAGAAAAGTTGAAGTTTAGCAAAACATGGGTTCTGGAAAGACCAACCACACATCCAACATGATAGCTTGATGTTAACGCAGTACCAACTATGCACGTTGAAATAAAATACACAGAGTCAGCTTTTCAAATTGATAGTAACGTCAATCAACAGCAAGACATTGGTTGCACCGGATGTTTGTGCATGTAAGTTGTACTATAGCTTAATTCACTGTGTTGGATACTTTAGTGAAACCGGCCAAACGGCCTATGAAAGTCTGAGATAGTTCCATGCATTTAGGTGTTATCTGTTTAAGAAAGTCTTTATCGACATCCATAAAGTATTAGTATGTCGCAAACGTTTGAGTTCTACATTACAGATGAATCCGCCCCCAAAACATAGGTAAGGACAGCACCTGTGAAATAATGAATCTGTTTGTAAATGGAGTCAGACGAAAACTTCATCAATAAAGTGCGAATGTGGGACTCTTAGTTCAAATTGTTAAGGCAATATATTTTGTGCAAAGTTGTTAGGCAACTTAATGTTTGTATAGCGCATGCCTAGCACGCCAAACCCTTGCGTGGGAACTTTTTCAGGAGTCCCAGGAAGTCATGGGTTATTAGCTCATACTGTAACTAACAGTCTTTTATCATTTATGTATTGGGCACAGGGGTGGAATTTTATAAAATATCTACTTGTCCAAGGCACTGGATGAATTAAAATATCCACTTGTCCCTTTAGGTGCCATGGAGTGAGGGGCTAAATTGTGGCAACATTCTTATTATGTCGCAACTCTGATAACAGCCTTTCCGATTATGGCAGGTTCCATAATGGTTTTACAATGGCTCACCATTATTATTATTTTGTTTTGGACAGGCATCAAACACGTTCACTAAACGAAGCCGAAGATAAATGCAATTTTAAAGTTGCACAAAGGTTTATCAACTTTTTTTCCTCTAGATGCAATTTTTTGTGCACATTTTATTTTGAAACTGCTGATGTTGCTTTCAGGCTGCTGCATTTATTTGCATATAATCAAACTGCATTATAATGTGTGTTACATTTTCTGAACGTGTACCCAAAAACTATTTTAAAATGTTGGTTTGCACATCAGGCTGCCATTCAACAGTATGCAATTGAACACTATGGACAATAACACATTGCAAAATAGCTTTCTTTGAGTATGCCTGGCGCAGCCTTCCAGTGCTTCATTTTGTAAATAAGGTACAAATTGTATACCAGCACTGGTGATTTACAGCATTCCTATGAGTGCAGATTTAGAATTCCCTTTGCCATTCAGGTTCATATATGTTGGTGATATAAAACCAGTTCATCCAAGACCAAGAATTAGCATTGAAATGTTGAACTGGTCCTCTTTACAGGAACCATAGTAAACTCTGGTACTAGTCCAAGGGGATTTCAGTCAAAATTCTTCACTTATAGGAAGGTGTGGGGAGGTAACTGTACTGATGCAACATGCTGAATGATTACTCGGGGTCAATCAGAAGCCCCAAGATTGCTGATGAATATCCGGGCATAAAGTTATCAAAAAAGGAATCTCCTTATCCTAAGAACTGGATTCAAGACATCCACTGTTTATTCTTAGAGACATACTACTCAATAGACTAATTGCTAATCCGTTATTTCAGAAACCCGGATATGGATCTTGGTATGATCTGTGTGCATGTGATAGCGGATTGCAGGGGGGAGGGGGCATTTAAAAAAGTGGTGGTGGTGAATAATAAGATTTTGGGTGCACTGCCGAACTTGGAAGATGACGGAGAAACTGGTCAAGGCATGTCACTGCTCTATACACATAAATATAAGGCCATCCAATGGCCAATGAACGTCGACTTTTATCTTAGTTGCCACATGAAGTATTCAAGTGCATAAAGTGGGGCCGGAACTACCTTATTTAAGACATGCGAGCAAGCACCCACCTTAAAAAAGCCCGAGCCCCTTCTCAAATGTCCCAAAATTCAGTCTCAGACTTCCATTCCATTCAGACGTCCTAACATTCTCAAACATACCATAAGCTAGTTGTTTCATATGCCAAACCACCGCAGGGAGGTATTGTGTAAGGAATGGGGGAAACTCAGGAGTTCTTCTTGCTTTACTAACTAGCCAGAACACTGGGCAGCTATTAATGTCACTCCAGTTTAAAAGCTCACGATTCACTACCACTCATAAGGGCTGTGATTATCAAATGCTACGAATGAGGACTATGGATGAGACCACTGATCTGGGACGGACAGGGGAAGCAAGAGCAGCCTTGGCAAAAATGCTCAAACCAGCCCCGCTCTCTTCCTCTCCCTGCTTATTGCTCTCTTTGCATGCATCCATTGTCTTCTGTTATTTCTCTCCTCTTTCTTCTCCTCTTGGTTTCCCTCCATCTCTCTTTCGTTCTCTTGGAGCTAGTGCGTGTGCACGCGTGTGTGTGTGTGTGTGTGTGTGTGTGTGTGAGACACCAGAAGTGGCCGTGGGCTTTCACAACCTGCTTACATGGGCTCCAGCCCACTATGGAAATGCCAGACTTAACAAAAGAAAAGTGTCTCCCCAGAGCACTCAGTTTCAAAAGCGTTTCAATAAAGTTCAAATAAAGGTACAATGCGTGTAGATCAGTTTCAAAGTTATTCTTTACTTGTGCATTTTTTTGTGTTTCTTCTCATTATTTACAAGTGTTTTAACTCATTGGCCCAATGCATTTCGGGCGGAGCCCTTCCTCGGGGGCCCTGTACAATCCTGAAACATTGATAACAAGGTACAGTTTCAAAAAACAAATCTTTACACTTTTGTGCATATCATAATATAACAATGTTTAACATGTGTTCACATGCAAGGGGGGCGAAAAATCCGTGTTCAGAATGTTTTCTATGCTAATGTTGCTTGTTTAACGATGCTCAGTAATGTTAAATGGAAACGTGCAATAATTAAAAGTGTCTAAAGGGTGACTGTTGTCATCACAATTTTAAATAAAGTGCTCGTGAAAAACAACTCTGCAAACCTGTTCAGGCGAGTCTAGTAGTCGCGCTGTGATAGGGAAAATATCTGTAAACGAAAGGTAACACTCGTAAAAAAACGGGTCTGCGTGTGACAGCATTATTCTGTGGAATATGCTGGCGTAAAATGAGGCTTACCGAGAAAAATAGTCGCGGAGGTCCGTAGTGGAGTCCGGTGAGAATGTTCGCGTTCCAACTTGTTTCCGCGTTTGATATTTGAACTCGCGTCATGAAGCTTCTTAAATGTAACATCGAAGCTGATAGGATGCGATGTGCGCGCAGTCACAATGAATGTGATTGGTAGCCGTGGGGTCACGTGAAAGCGTGGTGTTTACTAGTGCTCGGTATCTCGGGTCATGAAGCTTCTTAAATGTAAAAATAGAAGCTAATAGGATGCGATGTGTGCAGAGTCACAATGAATGTGATAGGTTTAAGCGGGGTCACGTGGAAGCGTAGTGTTTACTGGTGTATCTCTGTAATGGAAAATAACGTGTGGGGAAAAATGATTGTCTGGGAGGAAATGGAAGTTTGAGGTCTGGATAATGGTGTACACTTTAAGATAAATGGTCAAAATGGTGAAAATTGCATATTTCAGTAATGGTAAATGAATTGTTCACAACAATAGCAAATTATAGAATATAAATTAAATGCATGTTCTGTCAACTAATATCAGATTGTATAATTACAAATAACAACTAAATTCTAAGCGTTCATTTAGTCCTCTTGGCGCTGTCGATGACAATTTGTTAATCCAGAAAAGTTCCCGTCTTAACAAATGTTGATCATTGTCTCTTCCTGGAAGTAAAGGGACTATTTCTAAAATACAGAATTTCAATTGACTGGGGTTATGTCGATGGTCATTGAAATGTATTGCCACAGTGGATTTGTTGGATTTTAGACGAATGTTACTTCGATGTTCTGTCAACCTGGTTTTTATTTTTCTCGATGTCTTGCCCACGTATGGGAGTCCACATGGACACTTCAACAAATACACAAGGTTGGTGCTATCACATGTGCCGTTGACTCTTAATTTGATTTTGCTTCCACTAGATGGGTGATTAATTTCATTACCTTTAATGATGGAATTGCAATTCCCACAATTGTGGCAGGCCATTGTACCTTTGTATGTTTTTGAAAATTCTGTAGCTTTAGGTTTGAGTAACTCTTTGAGATTTCTGGTTCTCTGGTATGCGAATCTTGGGTTTGAAGAAAAGATTCCTTTAAAGTCCTCCTCCAGGGCCAACAACGGCCAGTGTTTTAGTATGATTTTTTTGATGTTGTAACTCCTGGTGGAATATTTTGAAACGAACACTGATCTTTGTTCCTCCTTTGCAGTGGAGGGTGTCAATAATTGTTGTCTGTTCAAATTTTTTGTTCTTTCCACAGCTTGTTCCAGTATGGTTTCGGGGTATCCCCGGTCTTTGAACTTCTTTATCATGTTGTTTTTTTGTTCTTCATATAGTTGTTGTGAGGAGGCTATGCGTTTCACGCGTAGCAATTAAGAGTAAGGGAGATGATTTTTTAGTGGAGGTTGATGGAAACTCTGATAGTGTAGCAAATTATTTTTGTCTGTGGATTTCTGATATACTGTGGTCAGTAGTTTGTCTTGGTCTTTGATAATTAGTACATCCAAAAAGGATAGTTGTTTATCATTGACAGTGTAGGTAAACTGAATCCGGTCATTGACTTTGTTAAGTTCTTGAATTGCTGATGTTAGTTGAGTGGATGATCCTTTCCATAGTAAGAAAATGTCATCTATGTACCTTTTGTACAGTATGAGGTTGTTTTTCCATGATTGGTTATTGAGGATGTGCTCTGTTTCAAAGTGATGCATAAAGATATTGGCGTATGCCGGGCGGCACAATTTCCCATAGATGTCCCATTACTTTGTCCAAAAAATTCTTTGTTGTACTGATTATCAAAGACCAAGACAAACTACTGACCACTCTCAATTGCTACGCGTGAAACGCATAGCCTCCTCACAACAACTATATGAAGAACAAAAAAACAACATGATAAAGAAGTTCAAAGACCGGGGATACCCCGAAACCATACTGGAACAAGCTGTGGAAAGAACAAAAAATTTGAACAGACAACAATTATTGACACCCTCCACTGCAAAGGAGGAACAAAGATCAGTGTTCGTTTCAAAATATTCCACCAGGAGTTACATCAAAAAAATCATACTAAAACACTGGCCGTTGTTGGCCCTGGAGGAGGACTTTAAAGGAATCTTTTCTTCAAACCCAAGATTCGCATACCAGAGAACCAGAAATCTCAAAGAGTTACTCAAACCTAAAGCTACAGAATTTTCAAAAACATACAAAGGTACAATGGCCTGCCACAATTGTGGGAATTGCAATTCCATCATTAAAGGTAATGAAATTAATCACCCATCTAGTGGAAGCAAAATCAAATTAAGAGTCAACGGCACATGTGATAGCACCAACCTTGTGTATTTGTTGAAGTGTCCATGTGGACTCCCATACGTGGGCAAGACATCGAGAAAAATAAAAACCAGGTTGACAGAACATCGAAGTAACATTCGTCTAAAATCCAACAAATCCACTGTGGCAATACATTTCAATGACCATCGACATAAACCCAGTCAATTGAAATTCTGTATTTTAGAAATAGTCCCTTTACTTCCAGGAAGAGACAATGATCAACATTTGTTAAGACGGGAACTTTTCTGGATTAACAAATTGTCATCGACAGCGCCAAGAGGACTAAATGAACGCTTAGAATTTAGTTGTTATTTGTAATTATACAATCTGATATTAGTTGACAGAACATGCATTTAATTTATATTCTATAATTTGCTATTGTTGTGAACAATTCATTTACCATTACTGAAATATGCAATTTTCATCATTTTGACCATTTATCTTAAAGTGTACACCATTATCCAGACCTCAAACTTCCATTTCCTCCCAGACAATCATTTTTCCCCACACGTTATTTTCCATTACCGAGATACACCAGTAAACACTACGCTTCCACGTGACCCCTCTTAAACCTATCACATTCATTGTGACTCTGCACACATCGCATCCTATTAGCTTCTATTTTTACATTTAAGAAGCTTCATGACCCGAGATACCGAGCACTAGTAAACACCACGCTTTCACGTGACCCCACGTCTACCAATCACATTCATTGTGACTGCGCGCACATCGCATCCTATCAGCTTCGATGTTACATTTAAGAAGCTTCATGACGCGAGTTCAAATATCAAACGCGGAAACAAGTTGGAACGCAAACATTCTCACCGGACTCCACTACGGACCTCCGCGACTATTTTTCTCGGTAAGCCTCATTTTACGCCAGCATATTCCACAGAATAATGCTGTCACACGCAGACCCGTTTTTTTACGAGTGTTACCTTTCGTTTACAGATATTTTCCCTATCACAGCGCGACTACTAGACTCGCCTGAACAGGTTTGCAGAGTTGTTTTTCACGAGCACTTTATTTAAAATTGTGACGACAACAGTCACCCTTTAGACACTTTTAATTATTGCACGTTTCCATTTAACATTACTGAGCATCGTTAAACAAGCAACATTAGCATATAAAACATTCTGAACACGGATTTTTCGCCCCCCTTGCATGTGAACACATGTTAAACATTGTTATATTATGATATGCACAAAAGTGTAAAGATTTGTTTTTTGAAACTGTACCTTGTTATCAATGTTTCAGGATTGTACAGGGCCCCCGAGGAAGGGCTCCGCCCGAAATGCATTGGGCCAATGAGTTAAAACACTTGTAAATAATGAGAAGAAACACAAAAAAATGCACAAGTAAAGAATAACTTTGAAACTGATCTACACGCATTGCACCTTTATTTGAACTTTATTGAAACGCTTTTGAAACTGAGTGCTCTGGGGAGACACTTTTCTTGACAGATCAGTGCATCAACGCATCAAACTTTACCCAAGTACAGAGGGTTTTACCCCACGGGCACCACCTACTTTGTTAAAATTTCATCATCACAATCAGGAGTGCGTACCCCGACCTCCATTCTTGGATTCTTAGACTTAACAAAAGGCCAGTTCGGCCCTGCAGTGATCTTATTAAAGTTTCTACAAATTCACACACAGTAATAAAAACGTTGTTCTTATTTGCATGCCCTTCTAGCCAGGCAGTAACAAATCCCAACCTACCCATATTTTTTACCATATGTAAAACAGCTTTAGATTGCTATTACTCTAGGACCTATTGGTTTACATCGTGAGTGAGCAGACCCGTTCTTTACTATTCCTTTTACAATACGCCAGTGCCTGCATAACTTTAAAGAGGATAATTTACACACCTTCATACAAGTTTCACCACAGAACTGGTCCAAAAATCATGTTTTTTGTAAATAAACCAATCGTTAAATGCAAATGAGCTGTGGGAGGTGATAACAGCTTAAACTTCTATCTGCAACAACTGTAAACGCTACAGCATTTACTATATTTTAAAATGGGAAAAGAAAATCTGCAGTTCCCTTCACAAATTAAAGTGGAATTCCAGTGTTAACAATATTTGTACTCAATTATTTTTTCTTTGAGATGAAGCACAAGCTAGAATTTTACCTGGAGAAAAAACAAGAAACTTGTAGGCCATGTTAGCTAAAGGGATTAATGTCACCAGACAATTATCACCGTTGGTTTCGATGAAATCGTGTCTTGTTATTGCTGTGGGGTCAATGTGATGCTCTCGGAAAGGTCTGATAAAAGCCTGAAAAACAAAAGGCTTAGTTAACACTTTATAGATGGTGGTTTGAAGAGACAATTATATTACGAATTCCAGAAATGATTAAATCATCCTCCAATTCAGAAAATAATCTAAGACTCACTTCCTCAAAGAGCATTATAAGGCTTAGCAAGCCCAGTCCTGTCTAAACTATTGTGTATGGTTTCAGTGGCCCTCTTCTAGTTCGAGCTATATAAATACCTACATCATACATCTAGGCATACACAGAGCATGTAGACTACTTCAACAACCTTTACAGGGCACTCTCTTGTTTTCTTGTATAATGTATCTACCTGTTTTTATTCCAAATGTATCCAGGATTTGAGACTGCTTGTTTTTCTTGTATAATCGATCTACCTGTTTTTATCCCAACGGTATCCTCCCCTCCTAAGTCTTTTATATACCACCGGTCAATCCTGTAAAGTGCTCCGATACTCTCACGGGTCTGGTTTGCGCTCTATAAAACTTTAAATAAACAAACTGCAATTCAAAGACCTGATTACATTGAGTATATGGTCTTAAAGATTGTCCCTTCCCACTGAAGGGTATCCTGGAGCTAAAGGAAAGAAAACATATCCACCGCTGGAAGAGGAATGGCTTGATTGGTGAGTTTGAGTTCTATATTTTGGAAGCTAGGTACTAGAAAGAACAATCGCCTAGACGGCTCCTTCTCACAAGAGGAAATTGTAATAAAAGGGCAAAAACTGGTCTGAGACAGCGAGGTGGACTGTGGGTTTTCAGTAGATGGCAGCAGGCTTTAAGTGGGCCGGACCGGCCGGTGCTCAGCAGAGGCAGTTTTTAAAAGCAGGAGCCGAGACTGGTCCCTATCGGGCTCTCCATTTTTAGCCTCAGGGTGAGAAAAAAAAAACCTTAACTCTGCAGTAGTACAACCAGCCACTGCCTTCAAATGGACTTGTTTAGTTTTATACAGCGCAAACTTGGAGCGCTTTACATGAACGCCAGTTACATTACACAAGGGCATGTTCAGTTTTTGAATCACAGGATGTCAGACTCAAACATTTCTCAGCTCGAAGGTCGGCTGCTCTAGACTTACGCCACAACCCCGCCCACAAGAGCGAGAAGCATTTCCCATATTATATACAACGAAGTGATAGTTGTTGCATATTTATCTTATACAACTCACAACTATTGACTAAGCCAATAGTCCTGGATTGTTGTAGGTGTAATGTTACTTGCTGTGTTACATATCTGGATGAATGGACAGAAGCAGCAAAAAAAACAATGGGACAGCACACTATGTTAAACACAGATTTTTAGCTTAAGTGGTTTAAGCCACGCCCTTAATTACAGTGGCCATGCCCCTATGAGAGACCACCCAGTTTTTTCATCCCACGTAAAGCCCTGGATGGCAAAGTTATCAGGTTTCAGAGCAGTGGTAGTCTGTAAACCAAAGTGGATTGAAAACCATATGTCTGTTTACAGGAAGCCAATGAAGAACTTTCAGAGAGAGGGAAACTTATTGATGAGGTCATACGTTCAGTTCAGGATCAAGCGTGTAACTGAATTAGGGACCATCCAAAGCAAACTGAAAAGGTAGTCCGGAAGACCCTAATATAAGAAGATGGTATAGGCCTTCAATTCCAGATTGGACTATGGGACCACTTTGCTAGATGAGATAGGTAAAAGAGAGGAGATTGTTATACACAGTGCTCTAAGCAAGGTGAAGCAATGTAGTTAACTTGAGGCTTTAAAGGTAACTCAGGATCAAAGTAGATCCCTAAATTGTTTGATGAGACATTGGAGTGGATAATGGCCACGGGACCACCAAGAGGAAGACCAGAGTGAAGATGGACATTCAAAAATAGGATTTCGGTCTTCAACTTTTTAAATATTTATTTCTCACCCCGGTGGCGACTGCTGACATGTCGTGTGGGCGCATATCTAGTTGCAAGTGGAATATCTTAGCATAAAAGACCTTGATGGTGCCCATCTCTTTTACTTTGGGCACCCACTAAGAATGTTTCTCAGGTATGCAAGAATCCATAACAATTGAACTGGAATGTCTTAGGCAGAAGTGCAGTCAAGCTGTGTGCAAAGTCAGGGAACTGCGACCTCTTTTACCCTTGAACTATATATTCATAAAGAAATTAAACTTGGACACCGTTTCTTAAGTTTTAAGTAGATGATAAAGACTAGGAAGGAAGCAGGAGAATCTTTGACACCAGCAGTATCGTTCAAGTGGAATAATAGGCAAAAATGTGCTTACATGGCTTAGGTTCGTGGAAACAAAGGTATAAGGGTTGGTAATGACCAATACTGGGCTGAGGCAACCATAAAACCTCGTTCTCATCTCCAGATTCTGTTAGTCATCAATATCCCAGCTACAACTCAATATGTTGGAACATTAGAGCAACATGTGTGTGGTTTGATTATGCAATTGTGCAATGGCTATAGCTCAGGCTGCAACCCAGTGGCTTGAAGGGGAGGGGGCATAGAGGTATGAGGTGTGCAAGAGCGGGGGAGAGCTATTTAAAGCTTGAAAGTCTGAACATTTATGGTGCTAATTTTATTTCAAGGCTGTAGATGAAGAGTTGATGCGAGAGGCAAGCTTTGTGTTTGCAAATGGAAGTATTCAAAACAACTGTGCTTAACAAATAAATACATGTTCTCCAGCTCTTGAAGACTTAGCATTTGTGTTCACTGAAGTATACTATAGTGATTACGGAGTTAGGAGCACAAAAGGTGGCATACTATTTTTATCATCTGGCCAAAACATTTCTGCATCCATTTCCACCTCTTTCACTGACAAATTAGCAATATTTAATGTCCCAAAGTGGGAGCTGTACCCTGTAGTTCCAATGCGAGCTATGAAACTACCTCCTCTAAATAAAGCAACTTTTACCAGTCCTCTTTGTCAGGTTACCAATCTGAACACATTTTTACAGATAGCATGGCAACATTTCCCCCCCCCCCTAAAATGTGCCAATTCGTTCTTGAGACTAGAGACATAAAGAAGACAGGATATATGGCTACTACAGATTCCACAATATCGAAGAGAAAGCTCCTTGTCCATAGGAAGTCAGGGCAAAATTGACCCTTTGGTAAAGTTCAAGATCTTCAAAACTATGTGGCGATGAAGATAATCCACCACATCAGTGAGCTACTAAATAATTCACCAGCAGGTGAAACGTCTACCTTTGTGCAAGGATCACCAAGAATTAACAACCTTGATTACAGCTCAATTGTCAGAACTTTAGACCCTTAATACTACATACGCTCAAACAAGAGCTATACGATGTATCTCTACAATTTCGGGGTTTTCCTTAAAGACTATAAAACATTCCAAACACAATGAAGTGGAGATGAACCAGGATTCGCTGAATGCACTACTCATGATGAAAAGATCTATTCCAGAAAAACGTGACCAGTTCTGTTCTATCACAAGGTTCTTTACGTGAATATAACAGAGAAGAAAGCTAAACTGCACAGAGACATTGAGGCTGAGTCAAGGTCAAATTATTCACTGGGCGAATTATTACATTACTGTGGGACTAAATTGGGTTTGTACTCTGAAAGCAACATCACAATAATGTTCTCTAAACGTGTAGAGAGAATACAATATCAAAGCACTACACATCTAAGAATCATCAAAGCCTGTTTAGTGTACTTGAGTGCAGGATGTCCATAAATGACCACACAGAGGTGAAAAAGTAGTGCAGGGCTCAACAGCAGAAAGCAGGCAGTGCTTTAGTCCAGGACGCCTAAGTAATTCCTCCAAAAGGAAAGGAAAAAGTTCCTTCATGGTAGTGGTAGGATTGAAAACAGCTTGAATAGTTTTTCAACAGAGCTCCAGTGTGAGTGTGTAAGCAGGAAAGCAGCCTGAGAAGAGGTTTTGTATGGCAAAACTAAGTACACCCAACGCTATTTTGGAGCAGTGTTTTAAATGACCTGTTGGTGATAATGTAGGTTTTAAGGACCACTAAATAAATTGGCTTACCGTTGTTGAGACAAGAGGAAACAGTGGCGGCAAAGCTTTTTCCTCTGGAGAGAACTAACTACGTAGTCTGAAAAGTTGGTAGGTGCAGAAGACCGCTTAAGCATAAATGAATAGGTTCCACACAATCTACAGTTTAAACTGTGTATCCGTGCAAAAGGAAGCCTAAAAGCCTAGTAGCAGTAAATACATTTGCAAGGTGATCAAGTTACTTACCTTCTGTAACACTCTTTCTGGTGGATACTCTAACTGCACATTCTGTACCTTTTCCATTTACCCCAAGTGCCAGACATGATCACGATTTTAACAGCAACTGTGAACAGGCAGGATGTGATGCGTGTGAATTAAAGGAAAACGAAAACTGAGAAACCACATTGGAGGAAACCAAATCATGGACAAGCTATTCTAAAGAAAACAATTTTAAGGAAATATCAAAACAAAAAAAGAACAATTGAAAATTCAAGGAAACATTTTAGAAGAAAGATAATTTTAAAGGAAAAAAAAAATCTAAATTAAATTAAACTTGGTTGAAGTTAAGGACTACTGTGGAGTTTTTGGGTTCAGGGATTGGTAATGTGTAGGATGATGAGGGTTTTTTTAGGAGTCAGGAATAACCGGAGTTAGGGAATAGAAAGTATATATGTATATATTTTTTTTTAGAGATCAGAGATGGTGGGGTGTCTAGGGTGGTGATGGGTTTTTAGGGTTCACACATGAGTGGTGTTTAGGTGTATGAGGTGTTTTTAGGTTTCAAGGATGGGTGTTTAGGGGGTTTAGGGTTCATGGATGGGTAGAGTTTAGAGATGGTGAGGGTTTTCAAGGTTCAATTATGGGTAGCGGCTGAGATGGTGAAGCGATTTTAGGGTTCATGATGGGGTGGAGTTTAGGGTGGTGAGGAGACTTAGGGATTAATGGAAGGGTGGAGTTTAAATGTAGAAAAGGGATTTTAAGTTTCAGGAAGGAGTAGTTTAGGGTTATGAGCCATGTTTAGCTAGTGGGTGGGGTTTAGGAGTGGAAGGGATTTTTATGGTTTTGAGAT
This sequence comes from Lissotriton vulgaris, assembly GCF_964263255.1. Classification (NCBI taxonomy): domain Eukaryota; kingdom Metazoa; phylum Chordata; class Amphibia; order Caudata; family Salamandridae; genus Lissotriton; species Lissotriton vulgaris. The sequence continues at coordinate 1,569,031,170 of NC_141695.1, read as the reverse complement.
GGGTAGGGTAAGGGTAGTGAGTTTTTAAAAGGTTCGGAGCATGGTGGATTTGGGTGTATAAAGGGCGTTTAGGCTTCAGGGATGAGTGAGTAGTTTAGGTGTTGGAAGTGGTTTTAGGGGACAGGGATTGATGGCATTTAAAGGTTGTGAGGAGACAGCAATTGAAAGTGTTTACAGATGGTGATGGGTCAGCGAAATAAAAGCATTTATATAAATATGATATATTGCCCCTGAAATAAAGCAATGAAATGAAATGAATATCGCAGACAAAACTGTTTCTGAAAGCAAGGGTTGCGACCTGTGCATTTACACTTCTAAAACTAAGCATTTAAAAGCCAATTTCGAACAAAAATACATTCGGAGTTGGTTTCTAGGAAAAGGTAAATGCCATTCAATCTGAAAAATGTCATTAAACAGTTTAGAGGAAATGGTTTCTCAGTGATGGTATTCCATGAAATCGGTCCTCTATGAAACCACATACAACCATCAGGATGCAGTATCAGACTCCATGAACATCTCATAGCTCTGTGGAAGCGACCATGCTGAGTTGCGACCAGATATTCTTGCACTTTAACAGGCTCTCAGATGTGGATGAACTATGATAGAATAGAGATAACAGTTTGCAGAATCTAACAGGGCCGTATTAACATTCACAGTAGTCCACTCCACATAAAAGGATGGGGCAGGTTGGGGAGAAATCTGCTGTTATATAAGAGTATCCACCATTAAGAACATTACCAAACATTAGTAACCTGTCCTTCTAATGCATACTTCTAACTGCAGAGTCCTCAGCTTTTGAATAGATACCCAGAGTAGTATTTCTCCAAAGGTGCAGGTTATAAGGAATGGACTCATACCAAAATGTCCTACAGCAGGGGTCTCCAAACCGGTCGTGGAGGGCCGGATCCATGCCAGATTTTTAAAATAACTACATGTATCTCAATGGGGATATCCAAAAAATCTGGCATGGATCCGGCCCTCCAGGACCGGTTTGGAGACCCCTGTCCTACAGAATCAAGCAGGCAAAATGGTACACTAAGTGCAAATGACTGGTGAGGAATAGGTGCTTGGTGAAAGCATGCAAAGCTGCCAGTGTTGCACATATGTCTATGATAAGAACACCTCACGCCAACACTTTCAAAATTGCCTTCTCTCTGGTGAAATTAGAATGTAGGCCATTGTGGGGTGGATGTTTCTTGGCCAGGGTGCAGAAAGAAAACAAGTTACTTACCTGTAACTGTAGTTCTCCAGTATTGGAAGCTTTCGTAGATTCACATTCTTGAATCATTCCCAGTCGTTGAGACAGGAGTCTCCGGTATATAAAAAAGCAACGCTGGAGGAGGAGCCAAGATGGCGGACGGGACGGACGCTTGAGCTCCCGGCTCCGCAAGCCGTCTGGCTTCCCTTGGACATCCTGATAAATTATCCTGTCCTGCACCGACCTACCTGCGTGGAATAGTGGCGCAGAATCGACTGGCTGTCTTCCGGTATCCTTACCGGCGGAATCGGTGGCAGACTCGGAGTTTTCTGACCTCCGGCGCTTCCTCTGGACCCAGCGCTGATGGCCGCCGCTGGACGCTGTGAGACGTGAGTGGGGTGGCGAGCTGGAGCAACGCTGTGGACCTTGGGGGCATAGAGCGCTGCTCGGACGACCGGAATCGGACCCGTCCACCTGGGTCAGACTCTCCTTTTCACTGCTTGTGGTGTGGAGGACGCGGAGGCCTCCCCCACGGTCGTCGCTCCCCCGCCATCCCCGTCGTGAGCTGGGCGTCCTCCATCTTGGAGCGTCTTCACCGTGGTGGACGGCGGTTCCCCACGGGATGTGTAGAGGACTTCCATCCGGCGCTGCTCCCCAGTCGCACACGGAGTTCCCCCGGCTGCTCCGCTATTGCCTTCTCCACGGCCGCGCTCGTCCCCGCATTGTCCGTTCGTTGGGGCTGCAGATACGGACATGGCGCCTATCCTCCGGGCCGCTGCGTTGGCTGATCTGGGGACTGCAGAGATTGGGGGCCCATGCGCTCCGGGACCAGTGGCCGCATTGATTGAACCGGGGGATGACGCGGACCGGTTACCAATGCGGAGAGACCCGACTTGGGGAGACGTCCTGACTGCTCTCATGGACTTGAGGGCTGAAATGCGAAGCACGGCCCGGGCATTGGTCTGTAGATTTGCCGACACGCTCCCAGGCAAGGGGCGATCCCAGCTGGAGGTTTCCCCGCCGTCCCTGCTCCAACTTGGAGAGGATACGTTGTTGCTGACTGTGGTGAGGACGGCGAGGCGTTCTCTTGGATACAATGTACAGAGTCTGTCCATCGACGTTGCAACTGTAGCGGAGGCACCCTCTACCTTCTATGAGACAACTCTGCCTCTGCACTATCCACCGGGGTCCGGGGACTCCTTTTCATCGTTACCTGTGTTACTCGCTGCCCCTACCATTGGACCCCCCGGGGTCTGTTTGTGTACTGCTTTGGTCACTATGGCGATTGGAATCTTCGGCGTTTTCCCTCAGAGTAGGCGGCCATCTTGCCTCTTTGTGCTGGTTACAGGCGCCTTGCAGCAGTGGACGGGCCTGGAGAACTTCTGCCGGTCTGGTCAGGGTTGAGGGACTACTTGTTGATGCCATGGTGGGACCGGCTGGCGAGGACCTGGACTGATTTATGCTTTTTACTGTTGGCTGAGTACTCTTTAATATCCTGATTTTGCTGCACTGTCGATTGCTCCAGTTGTTTCGCTTACCTGCTGGGGGGGGGGGGGGGGGGTTTGCGCCGGACTGTGGTACTGGTTGTTATTACTTCAGATTGACTGGGGGCACAGTTTCTTGTCATTGTAAGGTGGTTGGCGCGGGAGGTCTCGACGGTGAGGGGGACCGGGAGTTCGGTTGTAGGGTGGGCTCCTCCCCACTTTTTCCTTTTCCTGGGGGTAGTAGGGTAGTGTATCCTTCCCTCTCTCCCTACGTGCTTCCGTGCATCTCTGGATTTTTATTCCTTTTCCCTTTCCTTTCTTTACTTACTCCTATATTTCGGGGTTTCCTTTGGGGCGACAGACACACTGCTAGGGGGGGATGGGCCATAGCCTCGGCATGCGTGTAGGGTGGGGGGTCTTCTTCGATTCGTTTTTTATTTTCTATGGGCCTCTTTTTCTCCTTTCCTATTCCTTTTTCTTCTGTGCTTTCTTGGGTCAGTGGAAGGGGCTGCTGGAAGGAGGGTGGCGGTTAGGGGGCACGCTTCGTTTCGTTTCATTATCCTGGTATCTTAGACTTGTGCCGCCCTTTTAGATATGTTCTTGTGAGTGGGCTCTCCTGGTGGACGTAGCCCCTTTATTGTCTGAATACATGTGCTGTTCACTGATCCGTTCTAGTTTCTGTATCTCTTTATATAATCAGTTTATTACCCTTCCTTTCTTCCTCTACTTGCTTCTATATTTCGGGTTTCCTTGGGGCGACAGACACACTGCCAGGGGGGGGGGGTAGGCCATAGCCTCGGCATGCGTGTAGGGTGGGGGGTCTTTCTCGATTCGTTTTTTATTTTCTATGGTGCCTCTTTTTCTCTTTTTCTGTTCTTCCTTCTCCTGTGTTTCTTGGGTCGGTGGGTGGAGCTACTGGTAGGAGGGTGACGGTTGGGGGGCACGCCTAGTTCCGTTTTATTATCCTGGTATCCTCGTTTGTGCCGCCATTATAGGGATGTTACTGTTAGTGGCCTCTCCTGTTGAACGTTGCCCAGTTATTACCTGCATACATGTGCTGTGCACTGATCCGTTCTTCTTTTGTATCTCCTTATTTAAAAAATCTTTAAATTAACCTTAATATCTCCTGGCACTTGGTGCACGTGGACTTCTTGTAACGTATGTTGTATGCTTTCATGTGATGGCGAGCTACTGAGTGCACGTACAATTTGCTATTAAGCTTCACAAGTGTCGCGGCCAGCCGGATGGTTGTAGGCCCGTATTTGTATTATGAACAGTGCTAAATAAAGGTTTTCAAAAAAAAAAAAAAAAAAGCAACGCTTAGTGTATAGCAAACTGAAAAGAGGCCTAGGCCCCTTTCCCTTTTGCAACCCATAACCTTCGTTATGTAAAAGAGACCAAACTTGGCTCTGGACCAATCAGATCTCCTCACCCTCTAGTGTATAGCAAACTGAAAAGAGGCCTAGGCCCCCTTCCCTTTTGCAACCCATAACCTTTGTTATGTAAAAGAGACCAAACTTGGCTCTGGACCAATCAGATCTCCTCACCCTCTAGAACACTCCTGAGAGAACCTTTTGCCCCTAAGACTTACGCGCATTTGTGCATTGACACCTTTCGTGCTGAATCCAAGGTGAGCCTCTCAGGGGAGTAGGGTGGGTCGCATATGAATCTATGAAAGGTTCCAATACTGGAGAACTACAGTTACAGGTAAGTAACTTGGTTTCTTACTCCAGTATTGGAGCTTTCATAGATTCACATGCCTGAACCAGAATAGCGAGCAGTAAATCATAGCACATTTTGTTCTGTCACCCAAAACCATGAACTAGGCAACATAAGTCATTTAACAATAGTATTAGCAAGACATAAATATATATCTATAGATAAACGTTCATAAATCATATATAATACAGCATAAGACGATAAAATGTGCTTATATCACCAACCAAGGAAGGAGGGATGGTAAAGAAGGCTCACCGTTACTGGAAAAGGTTCCTGAGTATTGCTTGGCCCACTGCCACATCCTTTTCTGCAGGTGCATCAAGGCAGTAATGTCTGGTGAAAGTATGCGTACACTTCCAGGTAGCAGCTCTGCAGATATCCTGGATGTGGAGGTGGACACTGTTCTTATGGAATGTGCACGAACACGTGCATTTAACGGCTTCCCAGCCGCCAGATGACAGTACTGTATGGCACTTGAAATCCACCTGGCAATTCCCCGTTTCGACAAGGGGAACCCCTTCCTGGGGGCACTAAAAGCCACAAATAATTGGGTAGATTTCCTGAAAGGTTTTGTTCTTTGTAAATAAAACTTCAGACAACGTTGAACATCCAAAGTATGGAGTGCGCTTTCTGCAGCTGTCGATGGTTGAGGGAAAAGCCTTTTAAGGATCAACGGCTCATTCAAATGAAAATCTGTTGGTACTTTTGGGATGAATTTGGGATTATTCCGGAGGACAATCCTGTACTCTCTGACCAGTAGAAAAGGTTCCTGAACTATGAATTTAAGATCCTCCCTGTGAATTGGCCCGAAAGGCTGTTTCATGAACTGGGCTAGAACAATGTTCAACTACCATAGCGGTGGAGGAGGCCTTATAGGGGGGAAAGACCCTAAATAATCCCTTCATGAATTGTTTTATAATTCTTTCCGACCATAGAGATGGACCCGATGAAGTTCTCCTGTATCTAGAAATCGCCGCCAGATGCACTTTAATGGAAGCATGGGCCAAACCAGATTTTGCTAGCATCAGAATATATGGGATGATATGATGTGCCGCTGAATTCAGGGGATGGAGATTTTTTTCCTGGCACCATAAACAGGTTCTCTTTCACTTCATCCTATATTTTCTATTTGTGCTCTCAGCCCTTGTCTTTGATAGTATAGCTTTGCATTCTGCCGAAATTTCTAAATGGTGAAATTCGCTGTATTCAGGAGCCAGGCCTCTAATCTCAGTGATTTTGGGTCTGGATGAAGCACCTGTCCCTGGGCCATTGTCAAGAGTGCTGGTTTGGCGGAAGACGTATTGGGCGTTTATCCGACAGTAGGGGCAACTCTGTGAACCCGTGTTGCCTGGGCCACCATAGGGCTATCAGTATTATCTTGCACGTTTCTTTCTTCATCTTTGTGAGCACCTGTGGCAGGAGGGGGAATCGGTGGAAAGGCGTGGGCAAAGACGCCTGACCATACCATCGAAAACGTATTCCCCCACGATCCCTGTTGGTGACGCCAGCTTGCGGAGAATTTGATTTTCTTGTTATGGGCTGTTGCTAACAGATACACTGTCGGTACTTCCCATTCACTAAAGACTCTTAGTAAGATGCCCTGGTTGAGTTCCCACTCATGGCAGGCTGATTTCTGTCTGCTGAGAGTGTCCGCTTTGATGTTCTGATCCTCCAGAAGGTGAACCGCCTTTAGAGATACTCTGTGTTCAATAGCCCATTTCCATATCTTTTGGGCTTCCCGCAATAGGGAGAGTGATCTGTGCCTCCCAGCTTGTTGAGATAGTGCATCGCGGTTCTGTTGTCTGTTCGCACCAAAACAGATCTTCACTTGACTCTTGGTAGGAAAGCCAGCAGCGCCAATCCTACTTTTCTTAGCTTCAACAAGTTGAGTTGAAGTTTTTGTTCCTGATGTTTCCATCGATCGCTGACCTATAAATCCTGTAGGACTGCCCCCATCCTTCCAGAGATGCGTCCGTGGTAATCACCAAAGGAGCTGTTTCGGTAAGGAAAGAAAGACCCACTGAGATGTTTCTGCTTTGGGTCCACCATGTTACTGCCTGCAGCATAGCTGGCCTGACTTTTACTTTGTCCTTGAAGGATCCCTTTACTTGGTACCATTGCCAATCGAGCTCCTCCTGCAATGGACGCAGTTTTAGTCGGCAAAGAGGAATGAGAGGTATGCACGAGGACATCGTCCCTAGGAGCGATTTGTATTTACGTACTGAAAGACACTTTTCTCTTTAACTCCTTGGCTAGAGTTACGAGTCCCAGTTGCCCCTCTGTGGAGGGAAATGCTTTGTTTTCTAAAGTGTCCAGAATTGCCCCTAGGAATGTGATCATTCTGGAAGGTTGAAGGGATGATTTTTATATATTCAACGTCAGTCCCAGTTCTGCAAACAACTGTATGCATGCCATAGTTGAAGTCTGAGCTGAAGCTTCCGATGGGGCCTTTATCAAACAATCGTCCAGGTATGGAAATACTTGGTGTTTTCATCTTCTGAGAAAGGCTGCCACCGGAGCTATACATTTTGTAAAAATTCTCGGGCAGACTTGAGGCCAAATGGCAGCACTTTGAACTGATAATGGTCTCCAGCTACTGTAAACCGAAGATACTTCCTATGAGAAGGATGAATGGGGAGATGAAAATATGCATCTTGCAAGTCTAGGGTGGTCATATGATCCCCTGGGTTTAAGAGCAGTAGAATGTCTTGGAGGGTCACCATCCTGAATGACTGTTTTTTGAGGTAAGTATTCAGAGATCTTAGGTCCAGTATCGGACGCCACTGGAGAGCATTCTTACGGACCAAGAAGAATCAGGATTAAAATCATCTCTCTTTCTGGGAGATCGGCACCGGTTCTATTGCTCCCTTTCGTAGCATTGTCAGAATCTCCCGGCGCATTTGAGATAAATGTTTGATTTCTTGACTTGTAGGTGGAGTGCAAGGGGGAAATTGAATACATTCTAGAATATGTCCTGTAAGAGAGTAGGATCTGCTTCCTATGGTTACCCCGACTTTTTGCTGTGTTTCACTGGATTTTCGACTTTAGTCTGGCTGTGGCCCTGCTAATCAGGACCACAGCCTAGCTGTTCTCTCTCTAAATTGATTCCATGGACATTAGGTACATACCAGATTGGTTACTGAGTTACCTTGTGAGCCCCTAGTATATGGTACCTTAGGTACCAAGGGCATAGGTACCCCAGAGGCCCACCAGGGGCTGAAGCATGTATTATGCCACCCCAGGGAAGCCTTCCAAAATGGCACCACAGGTTTGCCCTTGCAGCCTGGGTAAGATGGTGTAAGCACCCCTTACTGGGATATAGTATACCTATATCCACCATTTAAAACAGACACATATTAACCTATAAGTCACTCCTATGGCAGGCGTTGACAATCCTGAAGGCAGAGTGCTTGGTTTTATGTGAGAGGGTGCCCTAGCAAGTTCCGAGCCCCTCTGCAGCTTTCGGAAACTCTTCTTTACAGCTGTTCTGTGATATGGCCATACCATATACTCTTAAGTGCATTATAATCCTCGCGGTTAATGCTAACCCCCGCCAGTTCTGGCGGCGGGGTTAGCATTCACCCTTCTAGAGGGAGAAGACATGTACACACTGGTATACCCAGCAATAGTTTTAAAGAGCCTCTGCATCACAAAATGGATGCTGCTGCCACAGACACAAGTCTGATCTCTTGCTGCTGGACGAAACTCTGGCAGGGGAGTCCTGGGCAATAGGTTTCCTGTGCCAGCACCTCCCCAGACAGGCTTTAGTGTATTGGGGCAGGGTGGGTTGCATTCAGTGAATGCTTTTGAGACACTGCCTGCGGCAAACAAGCTGCTCCATGCATTTTCCAGTTCAAACCGGTTGCTGGGGCACGCTGCCCCAGCTCTGGAGCGAAACTGGACAAATTGGGAAGGGGTGTAACCACCCCCTCCCAAGGTCCTCCCATAGGTGGGACCCTAGGGTTAGTCCAACCCGTAAACTTAGTATAAGTATAGGAACCCAGTCCCTAGGACTTTAGATTACCCTGGACGAAACTCTGAAGACGAAATCCTGGACCTTCGACATTCCATATCGACTGGAAGACAGAAGAAATCTCCCTTGGGGTCAAGGAGTGACCTCCCTGTTCAAACAGGCACCAAAAAGCATCTTGCTGGTCTGCATTTTTGAGGCTCCCACCGATCCCGAAGAATCTGCAACACAGGACACGGACTTCCAGACATCTCTGAGGCAGACATGAGATCCCAGTAAAGCTGAGACCCGCAGCAGACAAGAGACGTGGGACCGGAACTCCTGGACATCCTGCAATTTTGCTACTGCACCTACTTCCTGAAGTTTCCCGAAGTTGTGCATTGGGCTATTTATTGCCCTTGCCCCGAGCACCTTTTGCACCGAAGCTAAGAAGCCTACAATCCACGAGTGTTCCGTGGGCCCGTTTTCTTCACCGCAGATCAAGGCTCCTTCGCGATCCCTAGTCCGTTGGCTAGTGGGTCCCGATGAAGGACAATCCTTTGTTTCTTGAGCTTTCCTGGTATCTCCAGACATGCTCTGACTCCCCTCCAAAGGGTGAGCCCCTCAGACCTTGCTGGTCTGCACCAAAGCCAATCTTGTCATCTTGCGTGGGTTGCTGTTGCCAAGGCTTGTTGGGTCCAATCCGGATACCGAAGCTGCAGCACTAGACATCCTTCGTGGGACAGCTCCTGGCCATAGTCAACGCCTCCTGGTCCTCGTGGCTGAAGAGTCTAGCTTCACCTACTTCACCTTAAAGCACCCGACATCGGCTGGCATCTTCTTGTCGCCATTTTGGTCACTGGCTAGTGACCCAGACTCTGTACCCTCTGCATTCAGGTCTTTCCGATCTACCCTTGGATCCATCCGGACACTTTGCTCCTGGTCGCCTGCAGCACTTCTTGCAGCTCTCCATAGGAATCGACGACAAAACCAGACACGAAAAAACACCTATGCACCGGCTTCCCTGGGTGAGGTAACAGGAGTACTTCGGTGCTCCCGTGGGTCTTGGCTCTCGAAGTGTCAGAACTGAAGGGGTTCCCTCGCATTCCACTCCTAAGTGTCCTAAACCTTTAACTTTGTAACTTAAACTTTCCTCATATAAGTCTATGGTGATTCGCGGCTGTGTTTAGACACTCCACGCGTCCCCCGTGAGTCTCCTGCGTCCTTACCTTGGGTGGTTCCTGGTTGCCCCAGCAGTTCTACAGGCCCTAGGCCTCACTTCCATCCCTCAGTGGGACTCATACCACTATTTTAGTATATGGTTTGTGAGGCCCCTAGGGCAAAACGTATACTGTGCTATTTAAAGTTCTTGTGTTGAACTTTGGCCTCTAGCCTCATAAAGAGACTAGAGGGTTTGTGTTTAGATTAAATACATATATTTTATATATATACCTTGTGTGGTGTACTTTCATTTGATTATTCAAGAGAATATAGACTGGCAAAACAAGCTGATTTACATTCCTTCAAGACTTAGCCTTCAGGCTGCTCTCCACAGCTACCACTAGGATAGCTTTCTAAAAAGGTTGTCTTAAGCCTACCATCAATAAAGGTTGTTTGGACTGGTGCAGGGTGCCCACTAGAATAGTGGACATCTAATGCCAGGCCAACTTCTCAAATGTCCGAATTGTAGGATGTTGAGGACCCATTTGTCCTTAGTTATTGTCTGCCAATGATTTAGATGGGAAGTGACTCTTCCACCCAGGGGAACTTGTGGAGGGGAAGGAATACATGAAGCCGGATACCGGAGGTTGTCATTGTCTTCTATCATTATATTTTCCTTGATGACCCCCTCGTCCTCTAGGAGCGGATTTAGAATAGCCCCTTGACTGGCTCGGTCCGTACTGTTGACGGTATTGCTGTGATGACGGTGAATAAGAGGGGTATCTTCCCTGTTGGTAACTGCCTCTATAAGATGGTTATCTTCCTCGGGCGCCTCGAAAGGGAACCTTACGATATTGTAATGTACCCAGGGCCTGTGTCATATCTGTATCCTTCTTGATACCCTGAAGGGATTCATCTACTTGCCTTCCAAACAATTCTTCCCCATCGAATGGGAGATCCAGAATCTTATTTTGGACCTCCGTTCTAAAGGCAGTAGCTCTTAACCAACCTTGGTGTCGTAGAACCGCCGCACCCCCAAGGGAGAGAAAGGCTGTGGTCGCGATGTCCATCGCACAATCGATTACTTCAGCCGAAGTCCTTTCTCCTTCTTGCAGAACTTTTCGCCTCCTGTTGGTTGTCCTCAGGAATGAGGTCTATGTGTGGAGCCATATCACACCACATTTGTCGGTCGTATCTGCCCAGAATGGCAAGGGCATTTGCCTCTAACGAGGAGAGCTGACAAAGAAGAAAACCTTTTCCCCGCATTGTCCAGACTTCTTCCCTCCCTGTCTGGAGATGCAGCTTAGGCGCCGATCGATTCTTAGATTTTTGTTGCGTGCCTGGGAAATGACAGAATCCGGTTTAGGATGGCCCAGTAAACACGCTGGTGCGTCCGAAGGGGCCTTACATTTCTTTTCCAGTCTAGTGAGCACAGGTGAAACTGTCGCTGGTGTCTTCATCACCTTCAAGCCTTCCTCCCACACATGGTTGACAATGGGTATGGATCTAACCGATTTATGGTATGGCTCTTTAAAATCATAGAGGAAGCATTACTTTTGAGTCGTAGCCATTGGAAGCTGAAATCTCTTTGCGGATCTTTTCATTAAATTATGGAATTCACCAGTGGGGAATCCGCAGGTACTGGTGTGGACGACGCTGGAGATGGATTAGGTAGTCATCCCACTCCTTGTTGGGATCAGTTATTTCTCCCTCTTCCTGGTCCTGGTCATCATCATCCGTGGTAACCGGATCCTGGTGATGTTGAACTTGAGGTGTTAGAAGCGTAATTTCCTGTAGTGACTCCCTGCTTCTGACTGGAGTAGCCGGGATGGAACATGGGTGTGACACAGGAATTTCCTGAGAAGCTATGTCGGCAAAAATCTCTTTCTATAGTCGGCCAGCATAAACTGCAGATCCATCATCATGGAGGATGGCATAGCAACCATTTCCTCATGTTACCTTGTCGATAGTGTTGCTGCGAGGGGTTCTGATACTCTCCGTAACCGTCTTCGTAATCATCCTCCTAGCATTTCACGTGCAGTTGTGATGGACTACTAGCATAACCAAAGGGTCTGTCATCATCCTCCTCCTCCTCCTCCTCCTCCAGTACATGTGATGGAACTAGAGGAGTAATTTTGCTCGGGGAAGAGACCTCTGGCGTAATCTTCTTAAGGACAAGTAGTTGTTTTTCTGGAGTTTCTCTCGTCGACAAGCCCGTCGACGAGATCGCCGTCGACGCTACTGTTGACGATGTCGTCGTCACCAGGCATAGAGCGCTCTCCATCGTTGATGACATAGTAACCGTCGTCGATTTTCCCATCGACGACCCTGTTGTCGTCACCGTCGGCGACATGGTCCTTATCACTGCCATCGTCGATGTCATCGGTGTCGCCGCGGACACCGTCGACACCACAATAGGCAATGATGGGGACTTTGTCCTTTTCTTTACCTCTATCTTCCACGACTATGGTTTCTTCGTCGACGATGTAGGTTTCTTAGGTTTCTCCTCAGGAGTTAGAAGATGGCTTCCTGAAGGGCTCTTTGACCTGAGGAGGTGACTTTGATGGCTCAGAAGTAGATTTCTTTGAGGATTTTTCACCAGAAGTGTGTCCTTTCCTCTTTTTCCTTTGGTTGAGGAGATTTCGAAGGACTACGCCCAGAAGACCCATGAGTGGTCTTTTTTAGGGCCATCCCAGGGTGTTCCTCTGAGGAATCAGTCTGAGGAAATTTTATTCTCTTGTGAGATCTCCTAGATGTAGAGGAGGATCCCTCATCGCGGTCACTAGAGATAACCTCCTTTCTGGCCTTTAGCTTCTGAAGCCATATTAAAAGGCGTCCCTCGCAATCTTTAAGTGCGACATACCTTGCAGTCATTGGCCTGGTGATCAAGGTATAGACAGTAAATGCAGTCTTCATGAGGGTCATCAGTGTAGAGCCTCTTAGAGCAGGTAGCACAGGCTCTAAATAGACCTTTCTTTTCTTTTCCAGACATTCTAAAAAGAATGTACTTGAAGACAGTCCAAAGTATTCTCAAATCCAACTGAAGATGAAAGAACAAAGTTCCTCAAAAAGGCTGAAAAGATAAGAGTTTGCGCAGAGCTCAAAGGAGACTCCCTAGCACAATGTGCGGTAGAAAATCTGAGGGGCAAAAGGTTCTCTCAGGAGTGTTCTAGAGGGTGAGGAGATCGGATTGGTCCAGAGCCAAGTTTGGTCTCTTTTACATAACAAAGGTTATGGGTTGCAAAAGGGAAAGGGGCCTAGGCCTCATTTCAGTATGCTATACACTAAGCATTGCTTTTTTTATATACCGGAGACTCCCATCTCGACGACGGGGAATGATTCAGGCATGTGAATCTATGAAAGCTCCAATACTGGAGTAAATGAAATGTTTATGCAGAGGATGATCCACACGGACAGTGTTTGTCTACGCATCACCTTTCTCAATTTTAGAACTGGCTATCCTCACCAAAAATTTTTAAACCACTTGGTGCTCCCTTGTATGCCTAATGTAGAAGCTAAAAGTTCTCAGAGTAACTAGTGAAGCCTCTTCTTCTCTTTGCATGGATCTGGTGGAGAGAAAAAAGCAGAAAGGGTGTTGGATTGATCCATGCAGAAGGTAGATACAAACTTGGGGGAAAATAAGCCAGGTCCTCAGCACCAATTTGTCACAAAAGTAATTGGTTTCAGAGGTTGTACTAGCAGTGCCTGTAGCACACTGACATAGAAGGCAGATGTAATTGCGAAGAGGAAAACCATCTTGACGGTGAAGAGCTATAGAGTACAGCTAGCATAGGTTTGAACGGCATGGGCACTAGGAATGTAAGGTTCCATTGCCGTAATGGAAGTTATTAGTGTAAACATGTGCGTCAGTCCTTTTAGGATCTCATCACAACCGACTTCTAGAAAAAAGGTAAATGCAACAAGGCTGAGAGAGCAGACATTAACTGTGTCCACTGCAAAACCTAGCAGGCCAGTAACAAAACAAAACATCAGATTACTTGGCCTGAAGAGTGTCAAGCTGACGGCCCCCGTCCTAGGGCACAAATTTCCCCCAATGTCCCCAATAGATTGATTGGGTGACAAGAATCACATCTACTATTTAATGCAGGCAAATTGAAAATTATTAGTTATTGCTGTTTAGTCTCTGTGCATGGAGGTGTAGTTTATGGAGGGTACAGGCGGAAAGCCTCCCATAGGAACTCTCTTGGCAGGAACTCCAGCACAACGTAATCGAGACACTGCATTCTTGGGGTGGAAAAAAGCTCCAGCCTGGGCATAACCAACCAGGCAAAGTTGTCCTCAGGCACTCAGGGTCGAAGACACTTAATGTCTGTTGGACTTGTCTACTAAGGCATCAAGCAACCGTGCCAGATGATTGGCCCATGTGGCTATAGCCCAACAGTCCAGCAATCTGCAAAGGCGTAGTGTCTCATGACACAAGGTCCAAATCCTCAGACTGCCCTTCTTGATGATATTCCACATGACTGTCTACAAGGGCTTTCCACAGCATAAAAGCTTTCAGAGCTAGACAGATGTCACTAAGCTCCAGAAGCCTGACTGTGAGCTTTTGTTCCATTGGGGACCATAGACCCCTCTTCTCCACCTCCCTCAAGTGACCTCCCCAACTATGTATTTGTTACTACTATGAGCCCTGGTTGGGAGAAAGGTCTGCTGCATGACAAGTTGTGTTCCACCTTCCACCGATATTGGCCCTAGGGGTTCCCCTCTGAGAAACAGATGTTATCTGAACGGCAGCCCTGGTTCTGTCCCCACTGGAAATGAAGGTTGTTCATGAGGGGCTGCATGTGCCAGTGGGCACAAGAAGCCAGGAGGATAAAGACGCTGGGAGTTCAGGAAGCCCCAGAAGATGCTGCATCAAGACAGACAATTGAACCTTAAACATCAGGGAATCATTGCAGGGATTGAAAGGTCCTGAACACTACTGTGTCCGGAATGCAAGTCTAAGGAAATCATCCAATCCTGTAGCTTTACCGTGGAAAGAACCTAGGATAGAGTGACCCAGAAAAGATCAAAGATTGCCCAAGACCTCCATTCATCTTGGCCACCAAGAAGTAGCAGGAGAAACATCCCTCACCCTTCACTGCTTTCGATACCCTCCGTGGCCCCTTTTGCAAACAGCAATCAAGCTTCCTACAGAAGGACGGCAGCATGGTTCACTGAAGCTTGAGCGAGAACCGGATGGGATACAGAGGGGGAATAATGTGAAAGGCAGGGCATACCATTTCTGAAGAATTTGTAGAACCTAGTGATCTGAAGTTACTGAGTTACAGCCGTGTAGGAAAAAGCAAATCCTCCCCCTACTTTTGCACATGCTCCTGAAAGAGGAAATCAAAGTGGCTTGAACACTGTTGCAGTGGGTGCAGAGGAGCCTTTTCTCTCCAGATCCCAGAGTCCAAGGGCATGTTAATTAGGGATGCCTGCAAGCTGCTAAAGAAACCTTTGGTACACATTCAGGAATATTGTCTGATAACAGCGGTGTCAATGGCACGGCCTATACAGCTTGTAGTGTCACGTCTGCCCTAAAACATTTAGAGGGGTCTTGTGTATCCTGAATTGTTTTGACAAGGGCATTCCTGAATTCTTCAGGACTGGCCGACAAGGTCTCATGTGAAAGGTCTCAATGGCCATCTGTACTTCAGCTGAGAAAACGTACACCTTTTAGGGACCAAGGGCACAACTGATGGAAGAAAATACGCTTAAAAAATGTGCCAATGCACTTCGATTCCCCATCTGAAGGAGCAGAATAAAACACATTTAGGTTAGCCTTGCTCATGGACGGCTTGGACCACTATTCTCTCTGGGGTAAGGTATTTAAAAAAAAGAAAGCTCCGACTGCCTGGGCTGGCCTATGCTGAGACATTGTTCCTGGGCAACTAACTGGGCACGCCAAACATTTCTTCACCAATGAGGACATGTTTTCAAGGTGTCTGTCAGGTCCTGATTAAATGGCAGCAAGGGTTACGATATGGAAGACTGCAAGAACTCAGTGAACAATTTGTTTTTTTTCTCAATATTTGAAAGTACTAGGTCTAGTGCTTCTGTTGCACAATCTCAGCAGACGTAGGTAGACTGCTAGAATGTGGAAGTCCAAACACAATCCAACATCAGTATAGTGAGGGGGAAGTAAGTGGTTTGCCTCCTCAATAGGGCCTCTGGCCTCCTGTAGTACTGGCATTGAGGAAGGGACTGTGGATCATCAAAGGTTGGAGTTTGCACTTTGGTTATTTCACAGTGCAACATGGGCCAACACCAGGTCAAGGTCGGAAAACGGCATTGAGACAAGATTGCGAGAAACAGATTGTTGGTGCTATCCAAACTGGCATGGCCTCTGGGGTCAGATCAGGCAAGGAAACAGGAAAATGTCCCTTCCTGTTGGTATCAGGGGGCTCCTTTACCTCCATGGAGCCTAAAGGCGATCTACAGGAAGCAGACATCACCTTAAAAATCTGCAGCCTCTTTGAAAACCTCTATCTGCTGCCGGGTCCATGACAGGTGGGAAAATTCAGGGCACGGAGAAAATCAGTTTTGTAAAGATCTTGTAGTCATATGACATTTATGGAGTTGGACCACTGAAGTGCCAACTGTACGGTTCTCCCCTACGTGGGAGTGGCAGGAGAGAAATCCGCGTGGCCTTTGTGGGAGACTTTGACTTACCCGACGACTTGGAAGCAAGTTTGGGACTAGGAAAGGGATGTATCACAGAGAGTTGGAGTGGTGTCGAAAACCGTGGAAATAAAATAGGAACTGTCGTCAGCGTACGGCGGTGGCGCCTATATGCGGCTTTGTACGGTCCCTTACAGGGCTGTACAAAGCCATCATGGAGTCTGATGGCATTACCGGCTGGGCTGCAGAAGCAATTGCTTTTACAAATCTGGATCTAGTCTAGTGCCTGGGGATATTGAAAAAGAGAGGAATCTGTGGTTAAACGTACCCACCAGGATTATCCCTTTAATAGAAAATAAAATTATAAAAAGAAGGACCGCAGTTAAGTGCATGGCTGGAAGGACGTTTTGTGTTTCCATATTAATCCATCACAAATCCAAAGAAACAAGGGTCCAACTGTATCATGCAGTGTTTATTAATGGGGAAGTTCCCCACCAAACCATAGTAAATCAGTTGTAGCTGTGATGCATTGCTAAAAGGGAGAAGGAAACCTGCATGCTTTTCTCTATCAGCCGTAACATTTTGAAAAGCAACTCTACCCATCCGCGCCCACCCTCAACTGCTTATCATTATTGGGTGACATCTCGGGTATGTACTACTAGTCACAAACGACAGCCAACTCGAGCTTAACATTTCAGGAACAAGTAATAATTTATTTTCATGAATATAAAAAAAATGACTTACTTTCCCAACAATTGGCAGCTCTACAGATCCCCAAGTGTCTGCTCCCCAGTGAACCAATCCAGACATAAAATCTGCTGTAATGATCCCTGCAACTTTAAGAAAGAGAACAGTCAACAAATGGTTGGGTGACATGAAATTCAAGTTCCCACTTTAAAACCCATTTGCTTCACTGAACGCCAGGACTTATTTTGGTGCAAATTTCAACAGCAAAAATTGGTCAATTTTATGAATTACAAAAGCAAAGGAAAATGTAATAGTAACTGTAAGGCAATTCGAAATCAAGATGATTTTAAGAGGAAACTTCAACCCATATTAATCAGAAATCGGACAATTAAGCGTGACAGCCAATGTACAGTTTTCCCGAGTCCTGGGGAGCAGGTTGTTACCTTTGGAGCATCAGGTTAAGGACACCGTTGTCTCCAATACTGTTGTACCATTTCAAAGTAGGCATTATCTTTCATGTCAACTGTGACCATGCTTTCTGTTACGCCACCTCCCCTTCCTCGCCTCGCTTGCAAACATATTTGAGAGGTGTAGAGGAGAGGAAAGATTCAATGGAATTAATACCACACTCCTTTACTCACTAGTGACTATTCTCCTGGGTGCAACAAAACAAAGGAAATAACCTTCCCAGGGCGATTGCACTAGGTGAGATTACTTAAAAAAACAGAAAAAGAGATGGGACCTTTATTCTTTAAACTTTGCTCTTTTGATTATTTAAAAAAATAATCAAACATTAACAATACATTGACTTAACAGAAAACCACACATAAAATAGGTGATTACAAGTATTTAGATTTAAACTTCACGGAGTTGCGTAACCAAATGAATTTTTTTTAAAAATCGTCCACCAAATTAAGGGACTGAGTAACATACACAAAAAAAACCAAACATAGAACGCAGGCTTTTGGATCTGACCTTAAAACGACACAGTTAGAACCAGTGCTTTAAATGGAAATGAATAAGTGCAGGTACTCACCATATTGAGAAGTGGACTAGGGGGTGGGGCTTGGGCCGAGAGGGGATATAGGGGCGGGGCTTCGGGCAGTGCTAAGGGACCCAGCCAGGGGTACACATTTAATTTGATTGAGATTTAATTGGTGTGCAAAACTAGTAACCCACATGCCTATGTACATAAAAAACAAATCGGAGATCAGCATGTTACATGTGTTTAGCAGCAGCACATGAACCCTCTGCTCTAACTTATGATGAGTCAAAACTTATAAGATAAAGCACAGATCTTTTCTGTAAGAACTTTTGCTGACGCTTGAAAAACAGAACATGTGCAGGTAACCTAATTATTGGAATTGGGATCGAGCTTAAAATGTACCAATGGTGACAACACCTCACCTGGCCTCCCAGCGAAGCCTCTGAGCCTTTGCACACCCCCAGACCCACCATGGCCTGAATGTGATGGCCTGACAGAGAGGTCAGCTGAAACAAATTGCTTCTGCACTGGGCTAGCCCCTTAGGGCTGACGTGGGAACGGCCCAAAAGGTAGAGCAAAGCAGGCCTCTCCTGAAGGCCTCTGAATAGTGCCTTCACTCCCAAGCCTACCACAGGATGGATGTGAAGCTCAGGACTGGAAGGGAGCATGGGGAAAAACACAACTTTTAGGCTGCCAAGCGGCCCTACGGCTACAACACCTGGCCTGACCTCCCTGTGTGGCTTCTCAGCCTCCTCACACATTCTTCTCCCCCGCTTACCATGGCTCCGTGTGAGTGCTTGGCAGCGGAGGATCAAAAAGACACTGCTTTTGTCTTTACCTGTTCCACCTACCGAGCCCAGTGTCCCACAGGGGCTGAGTTGAGAATGGCCTAATGACCAGAGCAACACCTGCCCCTCCCCTCCCCTCCCCTCCCACATCTATTAAAGCTCAGTGTGAAGGAATGGCAGGAAGGAATGTGGAATAGCACTGTTTGTGAGGTCTGGCCTGAGGTGAAGATGGCCCAAAACTACAGCCACAAAACTGGCCTCTCACTAGTTTCGGCTCCCCACCTTTAAGCACAGCGTTTTGTGCTGCAGCCCACCTACACATTCCATAGTGGCCTAGCCAGAGTGAGGGCTGGGTGGCTGTCCTCCATGAAACCAGCCCACTGGCGACAATCAGGCAAAGGCCGAATGTGCGCTTTGCCAATCTAACCCTGGCTGCTGCCCACATTACTAACCTTGATTCCATTAGGCTGTGCTACAGTTTCACGGTCACCACCGTCGTCCTCAATCTGATTTCAAACAAGTGCAGCCCTACTATACTCTGCCAGCAGGAATCTCTTAGATTTCCAAGTGACAATATGCCTATTAGCAGGCCCTGCTCACACACCTACAGTGCTCGACTGCACAGAGCCTGAGTGTCAAATATCACAGTGTGACTCTGCCCCTCCCAAACTTCCTGCCAGCTCTGAATAAATGCATATGGGCCGCCCCGCAGTTAGCAAACTGAGGGCAGATTAGCACTCGATAATTAGAGTGCTTCACGAAAACGGACTGACTCGTCAGGTCTGTTGCGCTTCTTTTTGTACATGCCAAATTTCACAGAGCTTGGCTTGCAACCTCATGAGTACCGGTACTCTCGTTGGACACAGAGAAGTTCTGGTACTCAAGGTCAGAAAATGTAGACATGCCGATACTTAGTACCAGTGAGAACCGGCCAATTTAAAGCACTTGTTAGAACATAAGACAACAAAGATGAGGGCTGTTCAGTTGTCTTACTCCAAATACAATTATATGTACTTTAACCCCTTCAGCGCGGCGCAGATTTTCACGCTGTGCTGGAAGTTCTAATGGAGCCTATCGGCTCATGATGGAACGGTTCCGTCATGAGCACAGCTCAACCGACGCTCATGACGGAACCGTTCTGTCACGAGCATGGAAAGGGTTAAGGATAATACCCAAGCATTCAAAGAAAAGCAAATGGGGCAACTGTTCATTCAACAAATAGCTGTTTCGATGCGGCGCACATTTCCCCGCTGTGCAGGCGAATTCTACGTGTGCACAAATCGGACGGCCCCCAGCCATCCGAAGCACATGCCCACTGTGATGTCAGACGGCCGGGGGCCTTTGGACGCACGGAAGAGGATAGGAGAGTGGAGCATGAGGCAGAATAATGATAAAGGGAGAGTACTGAAAAAAGTGCTACACCATTTCCAACCAAGAGGCTCCATGTCATGTGCCCCTGTACATAACGGTCCTAGCGAAGACACTGTTCAAAACAGAATAGATTTGCCTGGATATGGGGGCTTAAATCGTTGCATTGGAAGGAATGCACATCCAAATCCAGAAGTACATAAAATCTCGAAAAATCTTTTAAACATCAAAACGAATTAAGATTTTTGTAAATGTTTAAATTTATATCTGTAAAAAAGGCAGTAAATAAATCAGTTAAAATACAGATTTTGAGCAGTGGTATCAAATAATCCCGAATATAGTGACATGGGAACCTAGGTAGCCACAGGATAATCCATCAAAAATATTAGAAACAGGTTGAATCAGTACATCTCAAAAAAGCTTTCAATGCCACCTATTCTGGCATCAAACACAATAACACTACAAAAGGGGACACCAAATCCACATATACCTTTTTATGACTATCATTAACTACAGATCTACTTTTTACTGACACTGACAAAAACACAAGAGTGAGGTGTTAACGTCTAAGAGGGCAACATTGATGGCTGACAACTGGCTAGAGTTGAAATAAGACTATGTTCTATAACAGTATTTAATGATATTACTGAGAACTTTCACGAGCCACGTATGACCTTTAAAAAAGGCAGAGTATGAAGAAACAGTATTGTTGGAAAAATTTAAAGCACAAAAAGGAGAGCTAAACAATTTTGAAATGCAAGGCCAGTTGCGTGGCATTGTTTATAGATTTTTTTTCTACGGTTTTGAGAGATTTTCCTCAAATTAAGCAATAGATGGTGGGTTCGGAAGCCCTTAGTAATTTTGCACAACAGACTAGCCCAGCTAGACTGCACATTTGCCACTCCACCCTTCACATCCCACTTCACCTCCTACTTTCAGCAAAATTGCCATCATCTGACCACCTTAGGCCTTTTTAGGTCTCGCCTATGCAGCGAGCATGTGCTGCATAGGAGACCTTTAGCCATTGTTCAGCTCTTTTTCGAAGCACATACTCGTGCTTGTGGCGGCATATACCTTGCGGGAGCGCACAGGGGTACGCAACAAGCATGAGTATGTGCTTCGAAAAACAGCAGACCGCTCTCCACAGCGCGCGCGCACCACTCACGGGCTCACTTCCTGCTCCCCCTCTCCCAATTAACTTTCGGGGCTGCGCTTGTATTTCAGTGCTTGTAATCCTCCTTGTGATGAGATCAGCCACTGCCTCTCCTGGGAAAGTTTGCTCTAGCTGTCTCCCTTAACTAATCCCCACCTCTCTGCCTTGTCTGTCTCACCTAGCTCCAGAGGGCACACGTGAGGTAATTAGCTCCGAAGGAGACTTCCCAGCAAGGGTCTGTGCTCACAAACTGGTGCTCTGCCATGGTGGGTCGCCTCACGTTTATATTTCCATTTCAAGGAAAGCCTAGCCATACGGTATGATTGAAACGTACTATTTAATTTAACCTCAACGCCATGGCTTCTTTCTGTAGCACTGCCCACCCCTCAGCCTGTCAGTATCCCCTCTCGCGGCCTCTTCTTCCCATAGCTGTCAAAGACCCTTATTGTATGTTGTAGTATCTAATACTGCAAAAGCAGCGCTGAGGGACCACGCTCTGATCTAATTTCCGCCTTGGTTTCAGTGAGTCTGATGCTGATATTTCCTCCATGTGGAAATAGAACAAAGTAGTTTTGAGGTGAAGCTGATATTTAGGTCCGTCTGATACAGCACTTGGCTGTCGCTTGAGTAGATCTTTTGTCCAGATCTAGAACATTTTCCCACAGTTGCTTCCCACTTTGTCGAGTGACAACCAGTTTAACCAATTTTCAGTTCAATACCATTCGTATAGTACACTTCAATAAATGTTAGCCTTCACATAGTAAATAAATCTAACCAGTCATTGCACAACACTTCGGTCGCTTCTGAGGGCGCTGTGCTGTTATTTGCAGCCCTTGTAACTTTCCTCACCCCGGAGGCTCGTGACTATTGCACAACATTTGTCATGTGAACATATCCGGGTAAATTTACATTGCGGAGTAGAGTTCACAAGAAGAAATTAACTTGTGCTCACAGTAGGAATGAACTGCACATAATGCAAGGAATGTCTATGCTTCATTGTGTAATTTTACAGCAGGGATTCTCCTGAATGTGTGTAAATAAGGCAGTCACTCCTTTTATCACTGAATTTGTTGATGATGCATTCTGACCCATTTGCTCATTGTTTTATTTTACTGCTATCCCTTGCTGCCCCGATCTTTAACGCACCACCATCCTTGAGAGGTCGGAGATTGAGCTGTGCTGGCACAAGTCTTTTACATCAATATCTCTGCTGGCCATGTGTGTTACCGGGAAGGGTTCAACTGTTATCGAAAACAGCCGGTGACAAAGGGTTCACAAAGGACCATCCTCTGCCACTCTCTGGGAGAAGAGATGTGTTTACAGAACAATCTGCTCATTCATGGAGGTCGGAGATGTGCCAGGGAGGAATTTGCGGACCACAGTGTCATATTGGATAGTGGTAGGCATTGTTCGGGTAGATCAATGTATTGTTTGATAGGTTGTATTGGAAATCGGTTGTTGGATCCTGTTAAGAATTACGTCCAGCATTGTGTGTGGGGCTAAGGATACGCCAATTGTTCTGTTCAGCTGCGTGCATGGTTTTCCGTTGTTAGGCGTCAGGCTTTTTTAAAGTTTAAACGCTACAACGCATCCAAAACGCCTCCGCCCGACTGATCGTCAACATCCACCGCCGCTACCACATCACCCCCCACCTGAGAGACCTACACTGGCTCCCCGTCGACAAGAGGATCACCTTCAAGCTGCTCACCCACGCACACAAAACACTCCACAACGCCGGACCAGCCTACCTGAACAGCAGACTTAACTTCTACACCCCGACCCGCCAGCTCCGCTCCGCCAGCCTCGCCCTCGCCCCCCGCATCCAACGAACAACCTCCGGTGGCAGATCTTTCTCTTACCTCGCCGCCAAGACCTGGAACACCCTCCCTACCCACCTACAGAAGACCCAAGACCTACTCGCCTTCAGAAGACTCCGCAAGACCTGGCTCATCGAGCAGTAGAGGCACCACCTCCCCTCAGCGCCTTGACACCCTCACGGGTAAGTAGCGCGCTTTACAAGTACTCTGATTGATTGATTGATTGATAGATAGATAATGTGCCTCTGATGCCATTCCAGGCTGTTTCATACATATTGTTGAGGGGGTGAGCTCTGGGCTTTTGCGTGGTGTGCAAGACCTATTGGCTTTGTCAATGCTGGTTTCATAAAGCTGAAGCACAGTGTGGTGTGCAAGACCGATTGCCTTTGCCAATGTTTCATAAAGCTGAAGCACAATACACTGAGTACTGTTCTGCAGCATAGTCTTCAACCTGAACATACAGGGTCTTTACAAACACAAGATAAATAAGTACACTCATACACATCCTGCAAGCACACAGTGCTGACCGAGAATGAATGACATGCATATCACAGACACAGTGTCCTTCTGTGCAGATGCACTAGGCAGACAGTCTTGCGCGCACTCTCTCTCAGGCACGCACACTCTCTCTCAGGCACGCACACTCTCTCTCAGGCACGCACACTCTCTCTCAGGCACGCACACTCTCTCTCAGGCACGCACACTCTCTCTCAGGCACGCACACTCTCTCTCAGGCACGCACACTCTCTCACACACTTATTGAGATACATGTGCAACCACTCACATACATTGCAGAATGACATGCCTTACAGACATACAGACTTGGCTGACTGGCACACACCCTGCAGTCTTACACCCAAACATACTCTGCGTACGCATGACTGGAAAGGCATATGATCTGCTGGCCTAACCTCCAGCAAACTCAATATCCCCAAGAGTACTGGCTGCCTGGATCAGTGGATGACACAAGGCAGCCACAATGACTGACCATTTGACAGAATGGAACAGCCTGCTGAAATGTGCATTATTTATGTATGTAGAGCTTCACAGCCAAAGTGCATGAAGCGCTGTACATATATATGAGGTGTTGTATATATTATTTATTTACATAAATGTTACAAATAAAAGAAATCTGGGAAAAATGGAATGGTCAAGTTTCACACAAACACTCTCTTCTTCATAATACAGGAATGGCTGAGCATCAACTTAATGAACTTAATTCAGCAAGCTGATTAGACAGTATCTAGCTCTTTTAACGGAGATCCCCTTCTGGTTTAGGGCAGTTGAAGTGCAAGTTTGCACATGACTTATCCTTCTAACAAGCCTATTAGGTAAAAATGCATTGGCATAGCTAATAGTTCTCGCCCTTGGGACCTTATAAGTGTTTAGTTATCCAGCACAAAATCCATGGTGCAACTTCAACTGTTGCATGGCTGTACACTTATAAGGTTCCAAAGGCGAGACCTATTGGCTATGCCAACACTTGTTGAAACATTTTGAGCCTTTGTCTAAACCACTAGTATCTAGCACTATGAGCAGGTGCACACCTCCAGAATTATTCAATAATTGAGCATGTCCAATAACATAAGATCTCAGTAGAAATGTTTAGCAAGTTGATACAACCATAACATTAAACCTCCATGGTGTTTTTTTTAACCTACTAATACATGAAAGCAGCATCTCAATTTGTGTGTAGAAATGTTTTTCTTTTAGATATTTCCAAATTAAACTTTACCTTTGATGCGTTATTCCTTAAGAAAAGATCTACTTTTGGATATAGGTAATAAGTAAAAGAGTACACCCTACTTACAGCCTACACTTCAAGACTCGACAGGAGTTCTAAAAATGTTAAATCATAAAATATAAATGAGCCTGATCTATGAAGTGGCTTCCTGTTACAAGACAATGTATTAAAATGAACACATTAAAGTAAAAGGATAACAGCAACACAAAGAACAAAACACATTAAAGATAAATACATTTTATGCAGCAGCCATAATTTCACCTCATTTATTTGCCACTGGTCAGATGGAATAAGGACAACCAGAAGTGAGAGTAGGGTCAGAAATAAGATTACTCTACACCAGCTGCAATTAGCCTTAAGTCTTTTACCACATAAAAATAATGGTTGTTCAACAGGTACATCTCTGTTATAACAGAAAAAACTGAGCAGAAGCCTAGTACAGATCATTAGGATAAAGCTAGTTAGGTGTAGTTGGAAAGTTCCCAGTTATGTAGAGTCACATAGGATTTGCAAACCCTATTTTTGCTAACTACAGAATGCTGTGGGCTTTACCCATGTAATGTGTTTGTGCTCCTCCTTCCAAAATGATGATATTGGTCTACAGTTAATCAGCATATTTCACTCACCAATAAATCCCTAGTATATGGAATGAAGGTGTACCCAGGGCCTGTAAGTTAAATGTTACAAGTGGACTGCAGCACCCAATGTGTCATCAACTAAAGCGACGATGTAAACATGACTGCAAGCCTGTCACTAGTTGCCTGACTGTGCAGGTTTTAACTGCAAATCCAACCTGTCAAAATAACCCCTTTTGGCAGGCTTAATCCTTCCTTTTAAATATGTCACCTCCAAATAAGACTTGCTGCCCATTAAAGCAGGATGCATGGTATTTAAATGTAGGACGTATAAAGGTTAATGTTAAACATGTTCTTACAGTGACTAGCTCCTCAAAGCCATTCTTACTGTAGGAGGTTTTCTGTTTCATGAGAAAGCACCGGGATACAATATTAAGTTTCATACATGTTATTTTCACCTAGGAAACAGCAACAAATTAAAATTTTGGACTTTTCTTGAAATATGTATTACAATTCACTGGGCAAGTAAGATTTGTAACAAATGAGATAAGAAGACTTTTTAAAACTCTCCTCGGCCCTGCCTTAAGGCCCTGGAAGTTAAATCAGAATTTTACTCACTCGCTTCTGCCAGCCAATAATTAGCATTTCAGTGTTTGTGAACCTGTTCCGAGGTTAGGGACAAAAGGCACTGGGTGTGGGAAGGTATGGTTGTATCCTTGACAGGGTGTCCTGTAGGCTGGGCCATAAGACAATTACATTTAAAGCGGCCCATCATGTCACAAGCAGATGTAGTTAATACCCAGGACTGCACCCTTATTTGTCACAGAAGTCAGACATGCCTCCTTCACAGTGGACCTTCTGCTAACATTAGTGTCAGATCTTGCTGTATTGTCAAGACCTGCTTGACAGGTCTACTGTTTTTTTTTTACAGAACTTTGCGGGGCACACTTTAGAAGAGGGAAACAGAATTCTAAAACAATAAGTATATATCCACTGACTGTTTGCTGAAAGCTTAGCTTTATCCTAACAGACTTCTGTCTCAGAGTTTGTTGGGGGTAGAGATTTTAGTATTCGATATAAGAGGTTACTAGCGCTACCATAGTACACTCTCCACACACAACCCTGCATCCCTCAGAGCCCAAGTTTAGTACACTGAAGAGTTCAGCCATCTTGAAAATGCCCAAAGTAGGTAGGATTAGCCTGGAAATCTTACCCTACTGGCTAAAACATCCACAGGGGTCAGTCTTCTCTTCACAAACTTGTGCCAAGTGTAAATGTGGCATCTTCAGGCACCCATTTGGGAACACTCCTGGACCAGTAGACGAGAACTGAACCTGCTACCTGGGACCCGGAAGAGACTTGAAGGACTGGACCTACTCTCCATTTTGTACCGAGGACTCCAAGGGTTATAAGGCTGAACCCCTGTTCAAGCTACAGAGATACAAGCTATAAGAGGCGTTTTCTGGACTGCCCAATGGATCAGTGGCAACTACACTCTCCCTGTGAGTTTCTAAGTAAGTGTATGTACCAGGTACTGACCTATATACACACGCTTATTTTGCTTCAAAAGGTGGGCGATATGTGAAGTTTTCACCACAGTATGATGAGTGCAGGTAGTATGATCTTTACCACCTTCAGATCTTGTTTATTTTTTAGCAAATAGTGTCTTTTTGGTAAATGTTGCATAGAATGTACACTGTGTTTAGTAGATTCTTTTGAATATTGTGTGTGGTGTATTTCTCAAGAGAGTTTCATTGATTGCAAACAGTATGGTATAGAATAAGCACTCTCCATAGAGTAAACATTGTTTACAGTACTCAGTTCTCTACTGATATCAACTTCTTTTCTTAATGTAGGTACGTTGTGTGTTAGTGGTTTGATACAGATTGACAAGTTACTTACCTTTGGGAACACCTTAACTGGTAGAGACATGATCTAGCTGCAGATTCCTTACCTTTAAACTTCAAGGCGTCAGGCTGGATCTGAAAGATTTTTCGTAGCAGTACCCCTGCGTGCCGGTAGGTTGTGTCGGTAGACTACTCTTGACATCGTCGCCAATATCACCGCCACTACAGCGCCCGGATGTCAGTACTTTTCACGACTTTCCACGCCAGAATTGCAGAGCCACGAAGTGACTGACCATGGTGTGTTTAAAGAAAAAAAAGACAGGTAGGGCCCTGAAAAGGAACAGCCTTGACACTAACAATTCCGCAGTGAGGGGAGGAAGGGTGGGTTGGTAAGGAATCTGCAGGTAGATCATGTCTTTACCAGATAAGGCGTCACCAAAGGTAATTAACTTGTCCATCTGATAGAGACATCTAACCCCAGATTCCTTACCTTTGAACAGATACCCAAGCAATACCTTTCCCGGAGCAGGGACTGCGGAACCGCTTTTGACCAGGAAATCCTGTAGGACAGCGGCCAAACAGGCCCTCTCTGCAAACCTGAGAATCCAAGCAAAAGTGTCTGGCAAACATGTGCAGAGATGCCCACGTGGCTGCTTGGCAGATATCAGTAATGGGAACACCACGCTGGACAGCTGTGGTGGCTGCCTTTGACCTGGTAGAACCGGCCTTAAGTAAGCTGTTTCTTCCTTACTAAGGAGTAACATTAGGATACAGAGGATAACCCAGCTTGAAATGGTCCTCTTTTGGACAGCATGCCCATTTTCATTGCTCCCATGTACCCTATAAAGAGTTTGTCATCCACCCAGAACTCTTTAGTGCGATCAAGGTAGAATGAGAGAGTTCTATTTGGGTCCAAACGGTGGAGACGATCCTCCTCTTCAGAAGGGTGAGGGGGTGCACAGAAAGTGGTAACAGACTTTCAGAGATGGAAGGAAGTTACAACCTTGGGCAAGAAAGATGTGCTAGTTCTTAGCACTATTTTGTCCGGAAAGACTGTCAGGTAAGGAGGCTGTGATGACCGTGCCTGCAATTCGCTCACCCTCCTGGTAGAGGTAATTTACAAGAAAAAAAAGGGAGTTTTGATAGTAAGCAACCGTAGAGGGCAGTTGTGCAGTGACTCCAATGGTGCACACATCAAAAAAGTAAGGACCAAAGTAAGGTCCCATTGTGGCATAAGAAAAGGAGAAGAGGGAAACAAGTGGGTTAACCCCTTCAATAACCTCTGCACCATAGGGGACTTAAAAACTGAAGGCTGATCTGGCAGCCAATGAAAAGCAGAGAGGGCTGAAAGTTAGCCCTACAAAGTGCCCAAAGCAGAGCCCTACTGGGCCAAAGAAAGGGTAAACAGGAGAATAATTGACAAAGACACAGAGAAGAGGTCAATATACGGTTCTAAACAATATCTACAAAATTTGTTTCATCGGCAGGCGTATACAGATTTCGTGGAGGAACGCCTGGCTACCAGAATAACTTTGCAGACTTCGGGAGGAAGGTCAAAAGCAGTCAACTGTTGCCGCTCAATCTCCACGCAAGGAGGCGGAGAGTGGACAGGTTTGGGAGGAGGACTCTCCCCTGCAGCTGCGACAGAGGATTCTCCTGAAGGGGCACACTGATCGGAGGATCGGTGCTTACAGCCAGAAGCTCGGGATACCAAACTCTCCATGCCCAATCTGGAGCCACAGGAATGACTTGTGCCCTGTCGCTCCTGATCTTGTTGAGCACTCTGGGCAAGGAGGCCTGAACTCCACTTGGGATGAAAAGCTCCAACACGCAAAACTGCTGATATTGCGCAATCTTTTCGGAGGCTAACAGATCTAACCGAGGCTCTCCACCACTGCTGAAAGAGACCTTGTACCACCTCCGGATAGAGGCGTCACTCGTGATCCCCAAGGCACTTCGACCGAGTTTGTCTGCTATGGCATTTAGAGAACCGGCCAGATGTTGAACCACCAGGGAAATGCCCTGCTGTTCCAGCCAAGTCCAGAGGTACAGGGCCTCTTGACAGAGTCCATGACCCCACTCCACCCAGTTTGTTGCAGTACCACATGGCAGTAGTGTTGTCCATGAACACCTGCACCAGACTTCCCTTGATGGACAGGTAAAAAGGATTTCAATGCCAGTTGCATCACCCGAAGCTTCAATAGCTTGATATGGAGCTTGGCTTACACCAGAAACCAGAGTCCTCTGATCTCCAACTCCCCCAGATGGCCACCCCATCCAAGAAGAGACACATCCATCACTACTGTGAGATCTGGGTGGGGAAGGGAGAGGGGTCTGAATCTGACCCAATCGCGGTTTTTCAGCCACCATTGCAGGTCTTTCACAGTACCCTCGTATATCTGAACCTGGTTGGTGAGATTCCCTCGATGCTGTGCCCATTGGAACTTCAGGTCACACTGCAGAGCCAGCATGCATCGCCGTGCATGGTCAACCAGCAGGATGCAGGAAGCCTTGAGGCCCTACAGCCTCAAAGTCCTTCCCACCGAAAGCCAAGATAGAAGATACAACAACGGTATCATAGCCTGAAAATTCTTGGACTTGTCATTGGTGAGGATAGGCTCAAAACTGCACCGTGTCCATGAACGCTACAATGAAAAGGAGCATCTGAGAGTCAGGTGAGACTTCGGCACGTTGATAGTGAACCCCAGTGAATGCAGGTCGCCGTAGTCTGAAAGTGAGAGATGACTGCTTGGGACGAGCCCGCCTTCAACAACCAGACGTCGATATAGGGGGAAGACTGGTACCTCTGATCTTCACAGATGGGCTGCGACCACTACTATCACCTTTGTGAACACCCAAAGGGCACTGGTGAGGCTGAAGGGGAGCACAGCAAACAAAGTGCTCATGGCCCACTGTAAACCGCAGGTAAAGACGATGGGCAGGCAGGACATGGATCTGAAAATAGGCATCCTCCAAGTCCAGCGCTACCGTCCCGTCTCCCGGGTCCAGGGCAGACAGGACCTGAGCAAGGGTGAGTATCTTAAACTTCTCCCTTTTTTAGTAAGTAGTTCAGGGCTCTGAGGTCAAGAAGAGGAGTAAGGCCTTTGTCCTTCTTTGGGACCAGAAAAAAGGGAAAACAACCACAGCCTACTTCTGGCCCAGGAACCCTAACTATAGCTCCCTTGGCCAAGAGCCTTAGCTTCCTCGCTGAGTAAGGCAAAGTGATACTCAGTCAGCTGATCGGACACTTGAGGCATGGATGGAAAGGGGGGGAGGGGGGGGGGGGGGAGAAGAGTGGCAACACCCACCTGTCCAGAGTGATGCTTTGCCAGTGGTGGAGATGATGGCGTATTCGGACACCAACTGGCCGTGAATGATCATGGGGGTTCAAACTAGTAGAATTTTGCGAAGGAGGAGGGGATCGTGGCTTGGCTCAACATCTGGCCTCTTGTCCAACTGTGTCCATGGCCCCGCAGAGGTTGCTTAACTTGCGGGCACTCTGGACGGAATAGGGTTGGCATGGTTGGTAGTCCCTTCCGTAGCCACGAAAGGAGCAAAGGCAGACACAGGCCAGGATGTTGGCCGTAGCCTGCGAGTCCTTCAAAAGCTTAAGGGTGGCATCTGCTTAATTTCTGAAGAGACAGAAGCCATCAAAGGTCATGTCCATAGGATTAGCTTGGACGTCCCCCGAAAACCAGCCAGGCGAGGCAACATATGGCCACTGTCATGAAAATCATTCTGACCAGGGAGTCTGTTATGTCCAAGCCAGATCGGATGGCGAACTTCGCTGCATCTCTCCCGTTTGAAATGGCTTGGGAGAGTAGAATCCGGTCCTCCTCCAAGACTCTGTACAGCACCTGCGCAACAGAGGCCCATATCGAATAAGAATAAAGTTCCAAAAGGCATGCGGTGTTCACCAACAGCAATGCCAAACTGGAGGAAAAAAAGATTTTCTTTTCAAAGCTTTCCAGTCTCTTGGATTCCCTGTCCAGGTGTGCGGAAAGGAATGCGCCAAGAGAAGTCGAAGCTTGAACCACCAAGCTTGGTAGGGTGGGCAGGGAGGAAAGCTGGGCCGCCTGGTGCAGGGCGATGATGGCGGCTGGCAATTGTTCTATTCACAGGAGTCCATGTGCTGGGCATGGACCAGGTACCCAGAGGTATGTCCGTCAAGGCCTCATTGAAAGACAGCAAGAGTTACAAGCTAGAGACACCAGGCTGCAGGACCTCCGTCAAGACGTAAGTCTTGACTGCCACCGCTGGGAGCTGCAGGTCCAAGACCTCCGCATCTCGACACCACGATTCTCCGGAGCGGTGCTCGAACCTTCCACTCAACCGAGACCGGGATCGAGATAGGATGGGGCGACCTCCGAGGCTTCGGATGCCGGTCCACGATTAGCTTTAGGGACCGCTCCCTCAAAGCTATAGGTACTATGGCCCGGCAATTGGAGGACAACTTTGTGTCGTGGTCGCGCTCCAGGCACCAGAGACACTAAGTGGGGGCCCATGACTGACAAGACACGGTGACAGGCATCGCACAGCTTATCCCTAGCACACCAAAAGAAGTTGACAAAAAGTCGAAAAAAGTCTGCAAAAAATTAATGGGGTGATAAGCTCTCTGACAGATCTGCGCTGGCTGGCGTGGAAAGAAAAGAACTGATGCCAGCGCGCCAGAGTGGCAGTAATATTGACGACGTGGACGTCATTACGAACACGACACCGACAACGTCATGCGGAGTCGACAGTCTTACCGGCGGGCAGGGGTACTGCTATGAAACATCTTTCGGATCCAGCTGGATGCCTGGAAGGTCAAAGGTAAGGAATCTGTGGCTAGATGTCTCTATCAGATAAAAGCTATCCATAATAGGGCATTTGTTTTGAAATTGGCATTCACTATTTTGGCTTTCTCTGAACAGCTGTATACAGATTGTACACGGTACTCAATGAGGGCTTCCCATATATCTGTGGTTGATTGTTTTTTTTTTTAATTTTTTGAAAACCTTTATTGTACAGTAACATGAAACAAATACGGGCCTACAACCATCCGGCCGGCCTCGACAACGTTTGAAGCACATCAGCAAGCAATACGGCACCTCAGTAGTACATCAAACAGAATACAGTCGTCATGGGTAACTCTGGAGAAATCAGTACTACTAGGGAAGAGGAGAAGTGAAGGTTTATTTTAAAGGTTTTTTTATGAAGAATAGTACCTGTAAAGACTAGAAAGGATCAAGGACCAGACATACCATACGAAACTGAAGTGGGTGGCGCGCAGCAAAGATATCCAGCGAGCATAAAAACAGCATCAAAATGGCGGCACCAAGACAGTACAAAAGGATTGACAATCGCAGAACACATTGTGTGCCAAGTGCTACCCACCCCCTTACAACTAACGCCATTGACCCAAAGAAATAGGGGAGAGAAAAAAGGAATGTAGAGATAAGAGAAAAAAAGGCCCATAGAAACCAAAACGGACAAAATAATATCCCCTCCCCCCGCCCCCCACCCTACACGCATGCAGAGGCTACGGCCTACCCCCCTAGCAGTGTGCCTGTCGCCCAAAAAAGAGTACACGAAATAAAGAAGAAAGAAAGAGAAGAAAGAAAAGGATAACCTATATTACCGGAGGAGGGCCAACCAGTTGCACCCGAAACAGCCAGCATGAAAATTATCGGCCGCCTCACCCCCGACCCCTAATCGAAGCAAAGCCAACGTCCAGCTCCCCAGTCTATCCATAACAGTCATTAGCAATGTAAGCCTCGGTAAGTAAGAAGGGGGAAAAAAAAAACCCAGAGTCAACCTTGTCCCTTGCGATCCAGTGTGACAGCGAGGTACAGATGCAAAGCAGCCGTGCGGAACAGGAGAAACAGCCTGAGTGACCACAGCGAGACAGGGCACCCTTCACCAGTGTTCTTCCGGCGTAGGACAGTGTGATCTACAAAGGCACAGTATAGGCAAGCAAACAGCAGCAGTCCTCCCAAATTAGAGTACAAGCCACATGCCAAGAATAAGGGTGCCAGTCTCGCCAGTAGATTTCGAAGGAGGTATCAGACCTGACGTCCAAGGGCGATCTCCCAGCATCCGCACCAGTGCAGGAAGCATACTTTTTTCCACTGCCGCGATAGGTCGGGCCGCGATGGCGTTTGGCTCGCTCACCCCCAGCGCCTCCACGCATCTCCGAAGAGGCAGTTCACAATAATCGTACCCAGGATGTGGCGAAGTGCTCCGCACACGGGCGCCAGCTCGGCCACTCGAGGATAGGGGGGGCAAAATGTCGTCCAACCGGCCCTCCAGGTCCCGGGCAGTACAACACAATGCAGCTCGAAAGTCGGCCAGGGCACCCAAAACATCACCGATATCCAAGGGCGGATCAGAAGAGGATGGTACTGCAGCTCCCTGCACCTGAAGCTCGCAGGCGTGTAGCAAACATCGAGCCCGGTCACCGGCATCCCTTCCCAGCTGCCGATCAGCAAAACGGCTCCCCGACGGGCTCGGCCAGGGCGTGGGGACCATGGCAGCACTCTCAATTACTGCACTGCAGATATTGGCACCACAGTGTCGATCACAACAGGCGCCCGCAGCAAAGATCGGTTCACCAACTGCAAGCTCTGCCACTCCGTTCAAAATGGCCCCCTCCATTCCGCTCGAAAACAAGAAGACTCTCGGGGCCATCCGGGGCGAGGGATACAATTGTTGCAGCGGTAGCAATGTAGCAGTAGAAGCGTGGAAATCCTAAGAAGGAATGTTGCACTACTGCGGGAGACCCAGAATCTCTACCGCGTCTCGCCGGCCGAGTCCGCCCTGTCCACAATGGCCGATGATATCGTAGGCAGTCTGGCCGCCGCGGAGAACAAAGGACCGGACCCCATCGTCATACAGCAGCAGAAGGACAAGGATGTTCCGTCGCTTCCATCGCAGGAAGACCGACGAGGAGCACACCGCTGGAATCAGCGTCGCTTCCCGAACCCGATACCGCACCACAATTTCAAAGCAGCGCACAGGAGAAGAAGCGGTACGGGAGGGAAGCGGACAGGTCGGCGGAGCCGAGGGCTCAGGCGGCCATCGCAGTTGCTGGCTAGGCTCCTCCCTGTGGTTCATTGTTAATGTGAACTATGCTATCTGTAAGTATGTGCTATAGGGTCAATCTTGACACCCAAAAAGTGCCTCCCTCAATGAGGGCCTGAATAAAATCATGCAGAAACAGTGTTTGCTCTTTTTACATTCATTATACATCACATAATCAGCACAAATTGCGCTCAGCACATTTTCCTTCATGGGCAATGTGTAGGAAATTGTGCTGGAAAAAGTGAGCGAGAAGGGAAATGCCATGTGAAGAAAACAGCTCCAAAGACTGTTGTTGCGACTAGTTATTCCTCATTTCTTGGTGCAAAGGTTGGATACGTGCACAACAAGCATTTGCAAGGCAATAGGTCTCGCAGTTGTTAGAGTTTGAGCCATTGGCATTGTAAATGGCAATGCCTTTTATTTGTGTGTTGGTTTTTTTCAACGTAAATAAAAGGCAGTCAATTACAATGTCAATAGGTTAAACTCTCGCAAATGTGAGACCTATTGCATTGCAAATGCTGGTTTAAAATGGAGCAGGGTTGGGCAGTTCTAATGGATATGGGGAGACTGTTCCATGGATAGAGAAGGCTTGCAGGATTTTTTTTTTTTTTTTGCATTTGGTCAACTCCATTCAGATTGTGCCCTTGTGCGAGTGTGCCAAGGCAACTAAAGATGGCAAACTAGTTAGTCAAGTAGGCAGGGGTGCCAGTTGTGATGGCTTTGCGTAGGTGCACAACAGTTATAGAAGCCTGTTGATTTAAAAGTAGACATAATTTCTTGTATATAATTCTCAGTTTGCAATGAAGTCACTGTGCACAGTGACTGCTTTACATTCTGAAAATACATTGTGCATGTGACAGATGTACATTTTGAGAATCACAGTCTTTGAATTCGCATATAAAAGGTTTTCTAAATTAATCTGATGGTCTTTTTAAAAGAAAAAAAACAGGCCTAAAATGCCCCAAAAATAGTCAGAGGTTACGGATCCCCGTGTTGGTTTAGGCATGCATAGAAAGGGAACTAAAGTGACTGGAACCTGTGACCTTTGTATAGGGTTGTTGCATCACTTTCAGTGAGGTCTCAGGATGTCGCGGATGATGCTGGACAGCGCCTTCTGGTACTGGTGACCAAATCTGAAGCAAGTACTTATGCACATGTCAAAACATACAAACACAAACGTACACATACAGACTCAAAGACTTACACACTTAACCACAGGCAAACACAAGCATAGACGCGTACGCAGGCACCAATACACACAGACTCACAGGCACATCGACTCATAGATCCAGACACACCATCCAACACACTGATCCACACGGCACGCTCATACAATCACACACACACACATACTCACAGATCCAGACACACGCCATCAAACAAACACACATAGACCCACACATGCGCACACACAAATACAGATCCAGACACACAGAAAGGACCACGCACGCACACACACACACGTGCATATACGAACGCGTGCACACATGTAATCACGCACACACTAAGATGCAGAGAAGAGAGCCAGGATAAAGTGTGCAGATTGGAGGGGGATAGGCACAACCCCTTCCCCACCCTCACCCAGTCCCTATCAGTCGACGCCGAGACTCGAAGCTGGTTTCCCAGCTCCAAAGTGGGCAGCTCTGACCGTCACTCCACATAAAGGTGAAGCATCAAAACGCGAAGTGAAAACACACAAAAAAATTATAATGCAGTCTTGACTACTCTTAAGTTTTTTTAAGAAATAGAGACAGGACAGCTGTGTTAAACAAGCCAGTCTGACATTTTGTCAGGGGATGTATTTGCTAATAGTTGGGCGATTTTGTACGTTTTGGCACATGCAGTCCAAGAAAGAAAATAGATTAAGATCAAACGGTGCGTGGGAGTTTATTCTGTGCTTGAAACCAGTAGCACCGCAGGGCTGCACGCGAAGCTGGAAGAAGCCCGAAAAAATGTTTCATACCGCCTTCCTAGCTAACTTGACCCACTCCAGTGCCTTTCTGAGGGTTCCCCTCAATATTTTTTGGGAAAAGGCCACAACACTTTATTTGAAAAAGTCTAATGTTTGAAATGGGTTGGGTAAAAGTAACGTAACTGGTGCACAAGTTAAGCGCTCCAATACCTTCGGGTCGAGTTCACGCTATATAAATGTGCTAAAGAAAGCACAAAAAAATAAAACTAGGAGTCTGCCTGCAGAAAGACTATGCTGGAGTCATATTCAAAAATATGTTATACCAGTATGCCTCTATCGCTGCTGACGGTTAGGGTAATATCGTTAGACGTCAAATACAGAAGCGTCACTTTGATCTGCCATAGGTTGGTGGGTTTTAAGAGATTGCTTCTCTGGCATTGTAATTCTTTTCCCTATGTTTAAATTCCATATAAATATCTAAGAAAGGACGTTGTTTCTATGGAGCACCTGGGTTTTGTGCAAAAAAATGGGCTCAAAGACAAAGGGGCATGTGACAATGTTATGGAAGGGTAGAAACCAATGCAAGCAGTTTTTTTATTGCATTTTTCATGACAACCACACCTTGGCACCCCGTATAATGATGGCGACTGTGTGCTACATTGTGCATTGTCATTCGGAGAGCTTGTCAGCCAATTAAAGAAGGCCTCCCTTTATGACAGGTGTGGGGGTGGGCCTTCCGCTAAACACAGTTTGGCAATGTTTTACCACAGGAACACAGATTAGCTGCCACAGCAACGTTATCTTGTAGGCAGCCGCTGTCCTTCATCTCATGGTAAGGGCTCCTGCGTTACACTGTGAGAGCAGCATCCTGCACAGTGGTAGGTGGGAGCGACGTGAGCAGGTGCTCTGATGAGCAGTGCTTAACTTGAGCCGGGGGTGAACGACTGCTCGTGTGCCAGGAATGTTATTTATGCACTGCACCGAGCGCACCAGAATTCTGCGAGTGCCTTAATATAAAATAGTTAAATGTTTTCTTGCTTTGGGCAAAGATGGCTTCCTGAATGGGAGCACACTATTGTCTGTCTCTCTTCCGGCTAGCGGTCACTTGTGTTCGCCTACTTCTGCCCCAGTGTGTAGGCTTGCCGGTCTGTCACGAGGCCAAACAAACTTATCGAGGGCGGGCTGTGGCCTCTTGAAATGCAGCATGTTGCCTAGCATTGACTGGCGCAGGAAGGAAGAAGAGAAAGCGGGGTTTAGTATACAACAAAAACAGTATTGCTGACTTTCCCCCCCAAAAAAGAGCTGCCCGCGCTTTCGCAGTACATGTTGCTTGCGCGTGATCTGTGGCTCGTGCCCAGTGGCATCGCAGGCAGCGCCTGTCCCCTTCCGGGGCTCCAATGGTGAAGAGGGGGCCCCGGCGCCAGAAAAGAAGTGTGGGAGCTGAAGTCCCGGGTCCCAGGAGGGGGCCCGGGTGAAGAGCAGCAGATTGCAGTGCGGAGCTCCCGTGACTGAGGAGAGAGCCCTGCATCGTGCTGCCAGAAGTATAGAGGAGCAGGAGTGCTCCGCAACTGCACCGCAGCCAGCCGCCATTCAGGAGGAATCCCACCGCAGACCGGGTGAGTGGGGGATTCTCCATTTGACCAGTAGTTGTGCGCCGATGAAGGCACAGTGCGCGTGTTTAAAAGTGAAAGTGCATGCTGGCTTACAAGGACTGAACTGGGACAGGAGATGTGCACACGCGTTGCTTTACGTGCGCGTACACCTGCGCAAAT
The DNA here is from genome assembly GCF_964263255.1 of Lissotriton vulgaris. NCBI lineage: Eukaryota > Metazoa > Chordata > Amphibia > Caudata > Salamandridae > Lissotriton > Lissotriton vulgaris. The sequence continues at coordinate 1,568,993,325 of NC_141695.1, read as the reverse complement.
CGCCAAAAGCTGTGCGCGTGCCCATCTCCTGTCCCACTTCCGAGGCAAGTGGATAACAATAAGCCTCGCTGGCCACAGAGCTTTGCGTTGCGACACCAGGCTCGACCTAAAAAGCAAACTGATGGCAGCCACCGGCACTCGTTGGTTACACATTTGTTTTTCATTATCCGAGTTTAAACCCAGTGCAATTGAGGGAAAAGTTAAAGGGGGTGGGAGATGAACAAGAGATCGCTAGGAAAACAGTGATAAAAAAAGAAGGCAAGGATGATAAAGAACTCACAATAAAGAATACGATAATGAAATGGTAAAGAAATGGGGTGAAAGAAATGAGTATAGTTAGGACTAGGGAACCTTGGCATTCGCGATTCTGGCGTCAGTCAGCCCGGGAGGCGGGTTTCTAAGAACAATTTTGGGCCCGTACACTTGTTTTTTTCCTTCTCTTTACGAAATACAACTTTCCCCAAAACAGTCCCGCAAGTTTATTTGCGCTCATAACTCCAACTGTGGAATATTTTAGTGTTCAAAATCTTATTGCCGGTGAACGAGGGCTGAGAGTATCGCGGGTGACAAAACAAATTAAAGGAATACAATTTATAACCTACCACTACATTTTTACTGCTTCCATGGCCCATTTACCTCGTCAAAATAAAAACCTGTCTAACCACTTACACAGACAGTTGATGACTTGACTGATTGGAAGTTCTGCACATGACTGAGGAATGCGCTGACCCAGTAGGTTTTGGGTTGTGCCTACAGCATCATGGCTTGTCAGAAATATTTGTGGGGACCAAATAACATGTGTGAGAGGGCCTCTCACGTTTTCTCGTAGGACAAGCACCTCAAAACAGAAGCAATGTCTGACGAAACATGAGGAGCATATGTTGCCAGCTAGTGGTAGTTGCCTTTACTTCTTTCATGAATATATCACTAAAATTGGCAGCTGTCTTAACTGGTCTAATACTATACCACAAAAACACGTGAAGCCTACATTTGGAATAAATACCTGGATTTGACAGTAGCAGTGTGTGGCTCTGTAAAGTGCTCTGCCCAGGGCAAACAGCCCTGGCAGTCCCCTACCTCTCTTTGTAACAGCCCTGATATATCTGGTAGAGATTAACAAAAACGTGGCCCACCTACAATTACTGCTAAATTTAACAGCAAGACTTCTGTCTGGGTTGGAACATGTTTCAAACACTCTTAGTACACTACACTCGTTGCCAAAAAACTCAAACATTAGTAAAGTCAATAAATCTGGTATTGTTGGCTGCTAACTTTTGGCTTTGCCAAGGTTTGTGAATTTTTGTTGTTGTAAATTTGCTTAAATTAAATACTTACTGTGTGTAGGTGCACATTGTACAAGAAAAGAACTTCATCACTCAGAGAGCTAAGCTGACGACTGAAGTGGGCTGATCAGGTTCCCAGGCTGCATGCATGTGGGTGGAACAAAAATGTCAATAACACACGGACAGACCAATGGGTGAAGAGAGCTGACCGACAGCACCTATAGCTAAGTACACAGTCCAAATAAGTGTCTTCAAATCTAAAAGTCTTGGCCTACGCTAAAACAAATATTCATAACCTTTAATCGTAGCACACAAACCCATCTTTTCGAACTCACGTTTTGTTTTTAGTAAAATATAGATTATCTCCTCGTTTTTCCCATCCATCAAACCGGGCTAGGAAGTGAAAGGTGTCATATGGAGTCACGTGGTAGATGGAGCACACATAGGACAAGAGTCACTTTACCACAAAGAACTGGATTACGAGTGGGCCGGAGAGGCTTTAGGTATTTCCCTCCACAATAAAATACAGATATCGAGGAGTGTGATATTTACCCGGTATGAAATATACCTGCTATTCAAAGTTTTCCTCTGAACAATAAAGTATTAAATGCAAAATGTGGTGCTTCTGCGGGCATCGCATCCCCCTACATATTTTCCACCCAGTAAAACGTAGGCAGGCAGGTTCTACATATATACACCAGCAAAAAACTGACGTGGTCACGAGAAAAGACATTCTGAATCACAGATCGGAATTATGGCCTAGGGATGGATGTGAATAGTGCACTACTGTGACCTTAATCTAATATTATTTGGAAGTGTCCCTCTATCATCTCTGCAATAGATGAGCACTCGCCCTGTCAGATGGCGAAAAGACGGAGGATAAAAATCAGGATGAGCCACCATTGAGACCATCCCCTCACAATAACAAGGGATGGCCTGATGCACAACGGCTGCTGACGTTTGCTGCCTCGAGAAAAAAAAAACACGTCCTGCCTCGTAATAACAAGCATTTAAAATGCAATAGGTCTCTCCTTTCATTTAGTTAAAAGCCATTTGCTTTGCTATACACTACCATTAGAAAAGCAAATGGCTTTAACTTCATCAAAGGCGAGACCTATTGCATTTTCAATGCTAGTGAAATTTGATGAAAAGAAGTAATCCTCATAGGTAAATGGTCTTAAGCCAGATCTAAAAACATTAAGTTAACGAGGGACTGGGGAATGAGGGGCAACGGCGAACAGATACTCGACACAGCAAGAGTACAATTACTATTATCGCATTTTAGAAAAGAACTGTAAAACCTGCACATTATTGGTGCCGTGACATATAAGTCTCCAATGTCATGACCTTGCATCCTCGAGCTGCAGTCTCGCGCAACCAGGAAGTAACGCAATCAGTCTGTGCCACATTACAGCCTCATTACGCTCACATGGGGAACATAGTTCTATATATAGGAATGTGCTCACCCGCAGCGGATGACTTTGATGAAAAGGACCCATGTTCCTGGTTTTCAGCTGTTTGCAGTGACGTAAGCCCCGATTGTCGCGGGTTTTTACAACGCAGTGCGGCGCTGCCCTTGAACAAAGACCACGCAGCAAGCCTGCTATGGGGACTAAGACAATGCCAAGCATTATTTTACCGGACAGAGTACAAGGCAAGCCATTGACATGCAACGCTGCACGTCACGTGCTCCAATCTATTTTAGCTCTTTCTCCATTTAGACAACCCGCTCATATGGAAACCAAAAAAACTTCAGATTGCGGCAGTTTCAGGCATTTATTGACTGAAGGGTGGGCATAGAATGAGTGTGCACTCCCGCTGGCAGAATCAGTAAAGAGATGGAGGATAAACGACCCTTTCTACCTCAAGATGAGATGAAGAAAAAGAGCAGAGATAAACTAACAGCCCCAAGTTGTGCAGCCGTTAATGCACATTGCAAACAGCCCCCAGAAATATAACAAATTCTTGTATCTATGAAAACAATGCAAACCAATTTCAATTTGACGAAAGTACCAAGAAATTATGTGTGTGTGTGTGTGTGTGTGTAGGTTAGTGTGTGCATACATGCATGGGGAAAGAGTGAGTGGGTGCACACAGCAAAGCTAAAATGTGGGGCCTAGCCTAAGAGTAGTCATTCTTGATATTTTTTGTGGCTCCAAGGCATGATGATGTCCACCCCTGGTAAAATGCTTGGTATGGAATAATGTTGCCAATTCTGGTCATACTGTGGCCATCCGTGGTATGCAGGTCCCAGAAAAAGAAGTAATTCCTGGCTTATGGTGCCCTGGCATGACATGACAACATATAAGCATACAAACTAGAGTTTATCCATGCCTGGCAGTATTCCATGTGAGTAACTGACGAAAATATACTGACAGCTTGGGCAGCAATCATGCATTTACATAAAATGAAAAGCTAGTCGTTCCGGATACGAGTGGGCATCTTAATAAACAAGCACTGGCATAGCCAATAAGTCTCGCTTTTGGGACCTTTTAAGTATTTAGTTATGCAGCACAATATCCTTGGTGCAACAACATCAACTATTGCATGGCTTAACACTTATAAGGTCCCAAAGGCAGGACCTATTGGCTATGCCAATGCTTGTTACCATTAGTTCCTACTTCAAAATCTGGTGAGAGGTCCTGTCTCCTGTACTCCCCCCACACACCAAAATCTGGTGGGAATAAAAAATACTCACTGCCTCCATGGTTCTTTCGCCGATGGGGAGATGGTTTGTGCGATTAAATCTGCTTTGTTGAACAGTGGTATGTGATAGAGTTATCATCATTCGGGGTGCAGATGGTGCAATCTCCTGATGCCAGTGGTCCTGTCTATGACTAGGTGGTCTTTTATTTGGTTGTGACTGCATCCTTGGTCACAGTTTGTCCATGTGAATGTGTCTGTGGGTAGGAGGGCAGAGCGCTATCCACAGTGGCAAGTCATCTCGCCATGCAGTGTTCGAAGGCATCTGTCTACTTAACTAACATTTAAATTTAATGCTTTGGTCTGTGTTTGGAAGTGCACTACCCCACCACATCATTACATGGACCCCTGTTCTCAGAGGAAATGAGCTGCAGGAAGACCAGAGTCTGCCTTTCAAAGTCACGTTCACTCTACTGCTAAGTGAAAGAGGGAAAAACAGCAAAGACAGACTATTTCCTTGGGACTTGGCCTTTCCATATGAACTGTTTAACCAGGTAGCCAAAGTCAAGCCACTTAACTCGCACAGAGTCCGCAATTACCTTTTGCCTTGCAATAAATAAATTAGAAACATTTTTCAATGCAGCATCTAAACGGGCTTTATATATAATTTACGCTTTAATTTCTCACAGTTCCACCCATGGCACTATTCAGACAAATCATTAATCAATAAGTAAGTAAATCTTTATTGCTCAGTTAATTAAAACCATTGCAAATTTTAGCATATAAAACATTAGTTAAATACTATTATATAAAAAAATGTAAAAATAGAAGTAGCTTCATATAAATAAAAAATAGTAATTACTACAGAAATGTATGCTTTTTTCAAGCTGAGCACCGAATTAAAATAGAGTGAAGCTCTTGTTTTGCCTGGACTGGTTGTGTCAGAAGACTTACATCAAGGTGTAGACCGAACTGGAAGAAAACAAGTTACTTACCTGTAACTTTAGTTCTCCAGTATTGGTATCTTTCATAGATTCACATGCCTGAATCATTCCCCGTCATCGAGACGGGAGTCTCCGGTATATAAAAAAGCAGTGCTTAGTAGTATAGCAAACTGAAAAGAGGCCTAGGCCCATTTCCCTTTTGCAACCCATAGCCTTTGTTATGTAAAAAAGGCCCAAACTTTTCCCTGAACCAATCAGAGCTCCTCACCCTCTAGAACACTCCTGAGAGAACCTTCTGCCCCTCAGATTTTTCGCGCACTTGTGCATATAACACACTTCTTGTGCTAAATCCGAGATGAGCCTCTCAGGGGAGGAGGGTGGGTGCATGTGAATCTATGAAAGATACCAATACTGGAGAACTAAAGTTACAGGTAAGTAACTTGTTTTCTTACTCCAGTATTGGATCTTTCATAGATTCACATGCCTGAATCAGAATAGCGAGCAGTGAAAAAACAAAGCACATTTTCCTGATACATTACATAATCATGCAATACCATTAGAAAATGAGGCATAATCTCATATACACATATACATACTTATATAAAATGTGACTTTGTAAACAAGAGATTATGGATGGAGGGATGTAAGAAAGGCTCACCGTTACTGGATGATATTCCGCAGTACCGCCTCTCCCACCGCCGCATCCGATTCTGCGGCTGCCTCCAAGCAGTAGCGCCTGGTGAAGGTGTGCGTAGATGCCCAGGTTGCTGCTCTGCAGATATCCAATTTTGGCACTCCTCCTACCAGGGCAGTGGATGTGGCCACCGCCCTCGTGGAATGGGCACGGACTCGTGCATTTAAAGGCTTTCCAGCATCTTGATGACAGTAGACAATCTCACTGGAAATCCATCTGGCAATTCCCCTCTTTGACAGAGGGAAACCTTTCCTGGGTGCGCTGAAGGCTACGAATAACTGGGAAGACTTGCGGAACGCCTTAGTTTCTTTCAAGTTAAATTTCATACATCTCTAAACGTCCAGCGAGTGCAATACTTGTTCTGCCACTGTCGATGGATGAGGAAAGAAACGTTTCAACACCAATGGTTCGTTCAAATGAAAATCAGTTGGCACCTTCGGAATGAACTTCCGGTTTGTCCTGAGAATCATTCTATCCTCCTGAAACTGTAAGAAAGGCTCCTGAATCGTGAGCGCTTGTAGTTCACCTACTCTTCTCGCTGAAGTCAATGCACTGACAAGAGCAACTTTCCAGGACAAGAACTTCAGGTCTGCCCTGTGTATCGGTTCAAACGGTGGTTTCATCAATTGAGAAAGTATAACACTCAGATTCCATAATGGTGGTGGGGAGGCTTTACTGAAGGAAAGACTCTAAATATCCCCTCCATAAATTGTTTGATAGTCCTTGAGGACCATAAAGATGGGCCTGATGATGACCTCCTGTAGCGGGATAACGCAGCCAAATGCCCCTTGATGGAGGCGTGTGCTAATCGTGACTTTGCTAACAGCAGAATGTAAGGTATAATTTGATGAGGTGCAGCAGTAAGAGGATGAACATCATGTCTTACACCACTGACAAAACCTCTTCCATATCATCCTGTAGGTTTTGTTTGTACTCTCCGCTCTGGCCTTGGACAGGATCTCCCTACATTCGTGTGAGATGTTCAGATGGTTAAACTCAGTGTTCAGGAGAAAGGCTGCTAATCGCAAGGATTTCGGGTCCGGATGGAGAACTTGCCCCTTGGACCTTGTTAGAAGCGATGGAATAAGGCGCAACCGAATTGGACGGTCCTCTGACAGCAGCAGTTCCGTGAACCAGTGTTGTCCGGGCCACCACGGGGCTACTAGGTTTAGCCTGCACGGCTCTTTCTTGATCTTCACCAGTACGCGGGTGGGAAGAGGAATTGGAGGAAAACCATAGGCCAAGATGCCGGACCATGCCATGGAAAAAGCATTCCCTCAATATCCCTTCTGGGGAAGCCAGCTTGCGAAGTACTGGCATTTTCTGTTTTCCCTTGTAGCGAAGAGGTCTACTATCGGTGTTCCCCATCTTCGAAAGACGCTGTCCAGGATCTCCTGGTCTAGCTCCCATTCGTGGCAGGACAATGTTAGCCTGCTGAGAGTATCCACCTTGACGTTTTGATCCCCCGGGAGGTGGTCGGCTGCCAATGATATTCCTTGCTGAAGAGCCCATTCCCATATCTCCTAGGCTTCCTGAGACCGGGAGAGAGATCTCGTTCCCCCTTGCTTGTTCACATAATGTATTGCCGTAGTGTTGTCTGTTCTTACCAACACCGGAGAACCTCTTATCCTTGCCAGAAAAGCCAGTAATGCCAAGCGGATCACTCTGAGCTCCAGCAGATTTATGTGTAACTGCAGCTCCTGTGCCTTCCAACGACCGCTGACTTGAAGGTCCTGAAGGAAAACTCCCCATCCTTCTAACGACGCATCCGTCGTTACCACTCTTGCCAGAAACGTCAGTCCTTGAGACACATTAGCTTTTTGTGTCCACCACTTTGCTGCCTGTATCATCACTGGTGCCACCCGTATTGCATCGTCGAAGGATCCCTCCGCCTGATGCCATTGAAGATCGATCTGTTCCTGCCATGGTCTCATCCTTAGCCTGTAGCAAGGTACCAGGGGAATACAAGAGGACATCGTGCCCAGCAAGGATTTGTACCTGCGGACTGAAAGAGGCTTTCTTTTTACCAACTCTTGGAAGAGGGACACAATCCTCAGTTGTCTTTCCTCGGAGGGAAACGCTTTGTTGCATTCCGTGTCCAATATTGCCCCCAGAAATGTCGCTGGAGTCAGACACTATATGAAGATTAATGGTCCTCCGGCTACTGCCAATCGAAGATACAGTTTAAAGGAAGGATGAAGGGGATGTGAAAAATAAGCATCCTGTAAGTCTAGAGTGGTAATATGATCCCTTGGGTTTAAGAGTAGCCGAATGTCTAGGGACAGCATTTAGAAAAAATTGCTTCTTATGGTAAGTATTCAGAACTCTCAGGCCTAGAATAGGGCGCTATTGCAGGGCATTCTTCCGAACTGGGCAGAAACACAGGAGTAAAAAACCTTTTTGTTTTTGGAAGATCGGCACCGGTTCTATTGCTCCCTTTCGGAGCATTGTCCAAACGCATCTGAGTTAGATGTTTTTAGTCTCTGGACTTGTCTGCAGTGTTGGAAGGAGGGAATTGAAGAAAACTGAGGTGTGTGAATTTTGGTATATTGAAGCCCATCCGTCTGCTATCTTCTGTCCACAATATAGATGGGAAGCAACTCTCCCACCCATGGAACTCGTGGAGAGGAAAAGCAACATGCAGCCAGATCCCGGAGGTTGTCATTGTCTTTAACCAATTTTTTTTTTTTTTCCCTGACGAACTCCTAGTCCTCTAGGAGCAGACTTTGTATAGTTCCTTGTTTGTTGTAACTCCTATTGTTGACAATATGGTTGTGATGATGAGGAATAACAGGGGTTATCTTCCCTTGTTGATAACTCCCTTTGTAGGATGATTGGCCTCCTTTCCAGTCGCCTCGGAAAGGCACCTAACGGTATCATAGTGTACCCAGGGTATTTGTCTTCCCTTTGATACCTTGAAATGCCTCATCCACTTGTTTCCCAATAAATCTTCTCCATCGAAAAGGAGATTCAGGATCCTAATTTTGGACTTCTGGTATTAAGGCAGTCGACCGTAACCACGTCTGACTCGTTAGCACCATCGCTCGCCTCATGTCTAATGTTCTCTAGGAAGAGATCCAGGTTAGGCGCCATATTGCACCATATATGCTTGTATTAACTGCCCAGAATAGCAAGGGCATTATCTGCTTTGCCTAAGAGAACAGACATGGATGAGAATCTCTGTCTTGCGTTGTCCAAGCATCTCCCCTCCCTGTTCGGAGGTGTTGATATAGGTGCAGAGGGATTCTTAGATTCCTGTTGTGCCACTTGCTAATACACGAAATGAGATTTTGGATGGTTTTGAATGGCTACATGAAATCGTATCAGAAGCAATCCGTTCGTATTGTCGACATAGGAAGCTAGAATCTCTCGCAGCTGTTTCCATTATATTATGGAATCTGCGGAGAATCCACCCGTCCTGGTGAGGGAGATGCTGGAGATGGATTCAAGCAATCATCCCATTTTTTGTTGGGATCTGTTATTTATCCCTCTTCCTGGTCATCCTCATCTGTGGTGACCGGATTCTGGTGGTGTATTATTTGAGGAGTTGCCAGCCTACCTTCTTGTTGTGGCTCCCTGTTTCTAACTGGAGTTGTAGGGATGGGATTTCCTGAGCAGCTGGTGCCAGCGGAAACCTCATTCCATAGTCTGCCAGCATAAACTGCAGATCTATCATCATGAAGCATGGCATTCCAACCATTCCTTCCTGGCACTCATGGCGATAGTGCTGTTGCTGTGGTACTCCCCATATCACTCCTCACAGTCCTTCTCATACTTCACATGTAATTGTGAGGGACTAATAGCGTATCCCAAAAGGTTCTTTTCCTATGAATCCTGCTCTTGAAGCAGTTGCTGATGATTTCTAATCTTGGAATTTTCCTCGACGAGCCCGTTGAGGAGATTGTCATCGTCGACACCAGGTATAAAGAGCTATCCGTCGTCGACGACATAGTCACCGTTGCTGGTGACCTCGTCCTTGACATAGTCGTCGTCGCTGCTGTCTCGTAGACGACCACCGTCGTCGACGGCCATCGTAGACAGCCATTGTAGACGACCACCCTCGTCGACGACCCTCGTAGACGACCACCGTTGTAGACTACCACCGTCGTCGACGGCCATCGTAGACGACCACCGTCGTCGACGGCCATCGTAGACGACCACCGTCGTCGACGGCCATCGTAGACGACCACCGTCGTCGACGGCCATCGTAGACGACCACCGTCGTCGACGGCCATCGTAGATGACCACCGTCGTCGGCCATCGTAGACGACCACCGTCGTCGGCCATCGTAGACTACCACCGTCGTCGACGACCACGTCGTCGATGGCCATCATAGACAGCCATCGTCGACAACCACCGTCGACGACCACCGTCGTCGACGACCATCGTAGACGACCATCGTAGACGACCACCGTCGTCGACGGCCATCGTAGACGACCACCGTCGTCGACGGCCATTGTAGACTACACCGTCGTCGACGGCCATTGTAGACTACACCGTCGTCGACGGCCATCGTAGACAGCCATCGTAGACGACCACCGTCGTCGACGACTATCGTAGACGACCACCGTCGTAGACGATGCCGTCGTAGACGATGCCGCCGTTGACGGAGAGGCTGCCTTAGTCTTTACCTCAGAGGTATAAAAGACTGCTTCATGAAGGGTTCTTTGACCAGAGGAAGTGATTTTGACGGCTCAGAAGTCGTCTTTTTAACATGATCTTACCCCAAAAGCATGTCCTTTCTTCTCCTTTTCCACAGAGTGAGGAGATTTTGAAGGACTGCGCCCATAAGACCCATGAGTGGTCTTTTTGAGGGCCTTCTCAGGACGTTCCCCTGAGGAATGAGTTTGAGGAGATTTTTATCTCTTATGAGATCTCCTAGATGTTGAGGACGCCGCCTCATCACTGTCACTGGGGAAAACCTCCTTTCTGGCCTTAGCGTTTGACACCCTATTAAAAGGCGCCCTCCACGACCTCTCAGAACTTACTTGAAAAAATGCGGTATATCTTGCGGTCTGTGGACTGCGGGTATAGACAGTAAATTTAGTCAGTGTGAGGTTCATCAGTGTAGTGCAACCTCTTGGAACAAGTTGTACAGGCTCTAAACGATCCTTTCTTCTCCTTTCCAGACATTCCTTAAAGAATGTATTTGAAGATAATCCATAGTAGAACAGAATCCAGAAGAATTCCTAAGAACAAAGTTCTTTAAAGAAGTTAAAAAACACAGAGTTTGAGCAGAGCTCAAAGGAGACTCCCTAGCACAACGTGCGGTAGAAAAATCTGAGGGGCAGAAGGTTCTCTCAGGAGTGTTCTAGAGGGTGAGGAGCTCTGATTGGTTCAGGGAAAAGTTTGGGCCTTTTTTACATAACAAAGGCTATGGGTTGCAAAAGGGAAATGGGCCTAGGCCTCTTTTCAGTTTGCTATACTACTAAGCACTGCTTTTTTATATACCGGAGACTCCCGTCTCGACGACGGGGAATGATTCAGGCATGTGAATCTATGAAAGATCCAATACTGGAGTAATATATGATTCCAACGGAAAATGCTTGTTTTTCCACCAGACTCTTATTGGTCCGTAGTTATCCCCTACTGTTTTATTGTGTGCGAATTGGCATTCGGGAGTCTGTTCAATCTCATATTGAATAGTTATTTCCTATTCGTAGCCCCTTTAAGTTTTGCTTCTTGGCTTGGAGTCATCCAGTGTCTGCCTTCTGTCGTTCTTATTTTTTTTCTGCTTCCTCCCGGAATTTGACAACATGGCTTGCTAATTGAATATTTTTTCCCTCAAAGCAAGCCTTGACCGCCTGCCGGCATGTTCTTATGCCCAGCTGATTAAAGTTATTCCAAAACAGAGCCCACCAATATTCCCATGAGGACTGGGTATATATTATAACAAAATACAAAAATGTCCTAATAGGATTTGTTCGCAGTTTGAATTACAAATCATTGATTTGCCGCCGCAGCGGTCATTAATATCATAGAGGCAAGGAGAAAACAGAATTAAACTGTTCTTTATTTTTCTCCAATATAAAATTATTTCATTAAGTATATCGAATGGCAACAAAAATACTACTCAATTTGTGAGATCAATTTAACAGTAGTATTAAACAACTTTTGCTGATGACATGGAGAAAACCAATACCATGATCTAACAATTATTTTCCATGTTAACACAATAAACGTTCAAATAATGATACATCCATGAGCAAAAAGATGTCAAGCGTCGACGTTTCCGTCCCCGGTGGTTAACAAAATCCATAGAACCATCTTCAGGACCATACGTTGCACATATATCTAAAACATGAACATATGCAAATAAATACAATATTCTCCTTGTACATAAGGTATCGTCTACTTAGCCCAAGGAAACAAGGTTCTCATGTGTACCCTGTGTGTATAGCACAGAGCAGCCACCACCACATAACACCAAAAACTATGTGTATGGCACCTAAACAAAACCTTCAGTGTATACATTCAATCTACCACCACCAATGTACAAAAACACCCACAAGACCACATTACTGTGTCTGCTATCTAACAATCAGAAGTTATATACCGAATAGATCCTTACGAAGAGACCTCCAGCCGGAGGTACTACGGTTTGTAAACCCTCTTTAACAATTCTCTTGCAATAGTCTAAAAACGGCAAGAATGACAACAGCCAGTTAACCCTCTCTACACCCACATGACTAGGCAGCATTTACAACAGTCAACTATATTTCAGAGCAATTAAAGCCCTTCACCACAGCACTTACTGATGTACTGGAATTGCAGATGTAATGAAAATATCGGTCTCACAAAACGCCTCAGTCGTTTAATTCCAGAATGCGCAAATGCAGGAGATTGCTACGTTATCTGTAAGTTAAGGCATGCACCTCCGTTAATGTTATGAACGGCAAAAAACATATCTATTAACCAAGTCGTTTGTTCCCGGTCCAAGCACTTAATCACGTTCGGAACGCCTCTCAATCGGCTACCCCTTCCAAGCAGTCACAGACCTTCGCTTCCGCATATGTACGTGAGCCGCGTGATGGCGTCACCCATATTCCGGTTAAACCATATTGGTAAAGGCAGTAGAGTACATCTCACTTACGGGCACCCAAAATGGAGCTACCCACGGTGCATAACCTTATAGATGACAATCACTCAGACCAATGCTTAATTTAGAGACAGAAGCACGCTAATGTCTATTTCCAAACCACAGTGTAAACATTAGCACCACCTCTTCGAGCCACTCAATATCCAGATTCACCACTCCAATAGGAGTAAAAGAAGATATAAAGGATGATATGAACCCGTGGTTGTAGCGGAAAGTTATCCTGTTTAATGTAGCAGAGCCATCAAAGTCTACATCACGTCAGCGTAATCGAGGCGGCCATCTTAGAGCGGAGCCCCGCTCACATATGTCTATACCGGCGCCTCATAACGCAGCAGTACTCTAAAATGTGTATTAACAGACCATCAGAGTACAAGAACCATCTAGACCAGCCACATCATATGATTGCTACGGTATGCCACTCAATTAAAGAATTCAAACCATTTTCTACAGTGTTGCACATCCAGATCCACTTATTTTCTCTTAGGGTAAGTAGACGATCCACATTATGGTAACGTTTGTTATTCCTGATCACATCAATAACAAACCATTGTATTTCATTAGGCAGATGCGATTGTTGATGGTAGTGTTCCACCAAAGGAGCAGTTGTAACATTGCATCTTATACGAGACTGATGCTGTAATATGCGTTTTTTTACTTCTTGTTTTGTTTTGCCTATATACGATCGCATGCATGGACACTGTATACAATAAATGACATTTTTGGTGTAACAATTCGAATGATGAAACAATTTAATATCTCTGTCATTCACCTTACAATTTTTCATTGTTTTTGTAGTAGCACATGCCGCACAATTACCGCAGGGGTAATGACCCGTAACCGGTGGCAATCCCCACTGTGTTTGTATCGTATTTGCTGCTGGCTCCTTGTATGCTTTTACCAGGAAGTCTCTCAAATTCCTCCCTCTTTTAAAAGCAAATCTAGGTTGCGTGAGATGAGGTTCTACCTTCCTAATCAAATGCCAGTTGTTACTGATGATCTTCCTGATCTGGTGTGAATCAGACCCAAACGTGGTTACACATGTCAAAGGCTTAGTACTAGCTCCAGTGACGTTAATGCCTTCCTTTTTCATTAGCAGCGCATCTCGATTGTAGTACCAGGCGCGCTTCATGGCCTGTTTCACTAATCTACAGGGGTAAGACCGCATTACCAATTTTGATTGTAGAATTCTACCTTCCCGGAAATAATCCTCCTTTTTGCTAGAATTGCGCTGAAGGCGCAAGAACTGCCCAAAGGGAAGATTATCGCATAAACTACGCAGGTGGTGACTATTATACTTTAAAAGGGTGTTTCTGGACGTTGGTTTCGTGTATAGACTCATTTCTAAGGTATTGTTGTCATCATGGATTAGTAAATCCAAAAAGTTGATGGTGAATCTATTACTTTCAAGTGTGAATTGTAGGTTACGGTCTTGTTGGTTCAGCCACTCATGGAACCTGTGTAGAGCTTCTTGCGTACCATTCCAGACTAGACATACGTCATCGATATATCGTAGATAATGACGTAAATGATCAAGCTAGGGGTTATTGTTGTATATCACCCTCTCCTCAAAAGCTGCCACATACAGGTTAGCTATATCTGGCGCAAAAATTGCACCCATGGCCACTCCTTGGAGTTGGCCATAAAAATCCGCCCCAAAAATAAAGTAATTCTCACACAGGGCGATTCTTGCACAATCCACAATAAATTTGGTAGGGACCTGATGTGGACGTGTCCGTGTTTCAAGGATGTCACTGATGATTGAAAGAGCATCCTCTTGCGGGATGCTTGTATATAAGCTGTTAATATCCATTGTGACTAGAATATCATTAGCTGGATCAAAGGATTGCCCTTCAAGCGTCACAATCAAATCTCTGTCTTGGGTGCATGCTCTAGTTAGAGGGACGAATGGTTTTATGAAATGATCCACATATTCAGCCAGTGGTTGGATTAAAGGGCACTTTAAGGTGAGATCTGCGCTCTATGTCCAGGCCTTTACAGGTGCATATTAGGTGATGGATGTCTTCTTTTGCGTTCCCACATATTCGGCAATTGGATGTAGCTTGAGGCCTTTTCCATGGGGGTAGATGGGTTTGTACTGGGAGTTGGCCCAGCCGTAAGCGTAGGAACTTCTCCTTTGTGCGCCTGGTGAACCCTGCTTCTAAATAGCTTTGGCAGAGACTACTTGTGTAGCTTTGGATGACTATCCAGCCATGGGCCCGGTTAGCTAGGCTTGTTTTATCCTCAATTAACGAGATAGATCTTACTGATTTGTTGACTAGCTGTTTAAAGGTGTTGTGAGACACGCTGAGCTTCCAGGCTTCTTGTAGGCACAAGGAGTTTATTGAGTGCTTAAGATATTTTGCAGCCGCACTATTGCTCTTACTTTCTATCTCATTCTATAGATAGTGATTTAGGCTTGCGTCTTCTTCCCTCTGGATCTTATACCATCTTTTGCGTAAGCACCCATTCGCTCCATCGAGTGATTTCGGAGGCTGAATTCCAGCCTTATTTGTGCCTGAGAGGTGTAGTTGGGCAGGCTGAAAATCATTCTTGTGGCCTTCGCTATTATACTGTTCAATAGCTGAGCGTCCCTCCCTCGGAGGCATTCGCTTCCGTAAGTTACTGCCGATGTTAATTTTGGCTGGAGCACTTGAAGCAGGGGGGGTGAAGCTTCGGCCGACTGCTTTCGTTTTGAGGCTCCTTAGTGCAATTGCTATGCTGATGCCCCTCCGTTTTATTGCTTCCGTTTGCTGTTGGAATGAGCCCTTTCTGTCAAGGATTACCCCCAAGTACCTGTACTCCTCCACTATTTCCAGGGTGATCCCTCCCATGAGCCAGCAGAATCCAGCTGATGTTTATTTATCTTCATTATTTTAGTTTTTAAAAGGTTTATGCTTAAGCTATTCTCTGTTGAGTACTTAAAAAGTTGTGCTGATCAGATGCTGTAGTCCTATCGGTGTTCTGCTGATTAGCACAATATCATCAGCATACATTAAGTTGGAGAGAGTAAGACCACCTATGCTTGGAGCGTGAGATTTTCTTTCATCCAGCTGCTGTGCAAGGTCAGACAAAAAGATGTTGAATAATGTATAGTCTGTGAGCAGGTTTTTTTAAGTGTTCAGAAATTTGGCGCTCAACTTCTCACGGTAAAGTATTAGAATGTCGTTGAATAATGTTGGCGCTAGTAGGCAATGTTGGCGCTAGTAGGCAACCTTGTTTTAGGCTTTTTGTGGTCGTTATTTTTCTTGACAGGAAGTTTCCTGATCCTAGCTTGATTTGGACCCATGTGTCCGTATATAATAAAATCAGCTGTGTGAGTAGCCCTGGTGGAATGTTCCTTTCTTCCAGCTTTGACAATAGTAAGTTTCTGTTGATGGTGTCGAACGCGGAGGTAAAATCGATAAAGCATACATACAGGGGTAGATTGGCTGTCTTTGTGGCATCGATGAGGAGCAAGAGAGCCATCATTTTTGACGTTGTCCCCATTTGTTTGCGGAATGCTGTCTGGGTGATAGGGGCCATTGCATTTTCTTCAGACCATTCCAAAAGCTCCTCTAAAAGGAGACCAGCATAGTATTTGGCATTGTTATCGATTAGGGCTACTAATCTGTAATTTTTGGGATCCTTTACGTTGCCCTTCTTGTGTATTACTCAATAAGGACTATTACCAAGCCTTACATTAATCTTTATTTATGGTGCTGAGCATGCAGGGAAGTGGATAGATTAAAATGGGACTCGAGGGGCACCTTTCAGAAGTACTTAAAACACCAAGCTCCTCTCCTCCGGCCACCCCCAAACCTAGATGAGGGCAGGCGAGACCGCATGAAACAGCTGAGCCCCTTGAGGGGATACGAGTAAATATCATTAAATAAACATAGCCCTCAACGCAGAATAGATTAGTAGAGGGTTGGGAAATCTTTAACAGAAATGTAACAAAAGGGAACAGAAGAGGTGAACCAGCCAGTGGCGTATGAGTCATTAAATGACTCTGGGCATGCCACCCTCTACCACCACTCCTCCATTTCTCTCTTGGGCTCCTGGGTGTGCAGGAAGCTGGTGAAATCATGCAGCTGTAAACAGATTTTCACCCTTGCATTCGCTGAAAGCAAGGCCTCGGCACTAAGAAGAGAAAGGGGGTGCACCCATCAGACCCATAGCATTTTGATGGAAGTTATTTGTATTAAGCGGAAAATATTCAGGCTCAAATGTACTTGAAAGCAACACAAGTGACACATTTCCTGTAAAGACGCAGACCCTCTACATACATGATGCCAATAGACCCAATTCAGGCGGAAGACTTGCGATGTATGAAGCCACAAAAAGCCTTTATTTAGGCTGCCTCCCGCCTGACAATGCCTCTACTTCAACATAGATCAATGAAGAAAATACATTCTGATTTTTTTTTTAAATCTCCCAATTTTCTCTTCTAAATTGTTGGCTTGTTTGGACCTATGCCATCTGATGTGCTCTAGGAATGCACTGACTTGCACATACCGCGAAATGTAGACTATTCCGTCCAATCGACAGCACCTAGAGAATGCGCTTTTTTTTTTGCTGCAACATTTGTAGAACTTGATAAATCTGTAGAGACCCCCGCACACTAGTAGAGCTTGCTGCTCTACTAAGCGAACCACGACGCACAAGACGCGGCAGTGGCCGCAAGGTGGCACTCCAGAGCTGTACAAAATTCTTTAAATACATCTTTACATTCAGATGGTAATTCCGCCTCTAATGTCACAACTTACTGAGCATTCTACAAAACAGACTTTACAATACAATGCAGAGTTTACGTCAGCATGCATGTGCTGTCCCAGCTTGCTTAACGTTCTGTGGGATTTCTTAAGATGAAAAGTAAAGCATGTTAAAAGCTTAACTCTGCATCCACTTAAAAGAAACATAAGCCAAGGTTTAAATGAAATCAGGTCAGTGCCATAAAAGCAAAAGAAACAAGCACAGGGACGCGCTTTATGGTGTGGGAGAAGCAGAGCGAAAGCGAGGAAAGGCAGATGGCGGCGACGCGGAAGTAATCGTGGCTGTAAAGGTGCCCGAGAGATGGTGCCTGTGCTCGTAAGCGCGCGCCCGCAAGCGCGCACCCGCGCTCGTAATCACTCACTGATGGCCGGAGAAAGCCTTTTGGTAGCACTTCAAAAAGCCAGCTACTAAATGTCTCGCCAGACCAGCGCATGGGCTGGCTCTAGCAAGACCTAAAAACATTGTTTTGGGGGATAGCGAGATGCTAACTTTTCCAATGTGACAGTCTTTTAAATGATTGACAAATGTGTGTTTTCATAAACTAACAAGCTTCCATTTGGGGACAAAAGTTATTACATTTTCAAATATATAATTAAAGCTGATATTTGGTTACTGTACACAACAGAGAACATATTCAATAAGAGTTTGTTTAACCTGTCCGCTATCTAACAAAGTTTGGTCTTGGTAACCTGGTTTAAAGCACTGAACAGGGGACCTGCAACTTTGGTATATTTCTGTTTTGTCCTACTTGATATTGCAAGATATATATATATTTCACTATAGCCGTTCCAAAGAGGTTGTCAATAACAACATATGACAGATTATAGTCGGAAGGGGCAGAATGAAAAAGACCAGAATAAATTAAATGTAGAAGTGATAAAGTGTCATAAAAATGTATAGGCCATGAGAAACTGTATTTTTGAATTGCCAATCCATCTCCTTGGGATTTTTTGACACTTAAGTAAAATATGCAGAATAAATACACCATTTTATGTGAAATGCCTTTAAACTGTAACCCCAACACACCATACAAGTACTGGAATAAGTAATGAGTCTACTTCAAAACCTATGTTTTTTTAAAGACCAATTTATGCCAAAACTGTGCTATAACTGTACGACTTGGACCCATTTGTATGCCACAGCCTATCAGTCAGTGCAACAACATCTTGGTCGCATTTGGAAAGCTTACCCGGGAATGCATTCAGCCCATTGCTTACCATTGGCTTTGTAACTAACATTTGCTTGCTGGCTATATTTGATTTAGTCTGTGTAGCTTGAGTTCGTCCCTTCCATTGCCCACACCCTATTTATTGTTTTCTTCCACCAGTCCTGGATTTATGTAAACAGGCCTTTAAATCTTGTTCTTATCGTGCCACATTTGCTGTGCATTCAGAGACAGAGGTCAAATGTTAGGCTCAGTCTTCCAGGGAGCTTGGGGGGGGGGGGGGGGGGGGGCGGTGCCGGACGGAAGGTTGAACAGTGGTATTTTTTTTCTAGCACACAACAAAATGGAAATGTCTGTAAATGAATTGTGCAGATATTTCAATATATATCAGAATTAGAAACACAAATGAAGCACATTTCTGAGTAATTCTAATGTGTGGTGGAAACATATTTTAATACGATCAAAATAAATCAATACACTAGGTGATGGCATTTCAACAAATCATTGTTTGTGCTTAGTATACTTTTATTAGTAACACTGTATGTCTGTGCAAATGTAATGGTCGTTTCAATTGAAGATGTGGTGCCTGCAATGGCAATGCACTACCACACCATATTTACTACACTTTACCACACTCCACTCTCCTCTGCAACACTCCATACCTCCCTACTCTACCCCAAACTGCTCTATTATGCGCCACTGCCTCTATGCCATTGCAATCTGCTCTGCACCACTTTACTGAACTCTACACGAATGCACAGTACGCCACTACACTTACTCAGCATCGCTCCATTCTATGCCACTACACTATATGCCAACTCACTCTAATCTACTCTGCACCACTGCACTCTACGTCACTGCAATCTGCCCAGTGCCACTCCACTCTATTCTGCGCCAATGCACTCTACACTACTTTACTCAAAACCCAAAAAAACTCTAAATCACTGCACTCTACACCAGTGAACTCTACATCAATGCACTCTACTCTGCGCCCCTGCACTCTTGCAAATGCAATCTATGCCAATGCACCACTCTAATCTACTGAGCACCACTGCACTATACACCTCTACTCTACACCACCCTACTCTATGCCAGTGCACTCTACCCCACTTTGCTAAGCCCCACTGCACTCTACGCCACTACTGTGCCACTGCACCACTACATTCTACTCTGCACCACTCCTCTCTATGCCACTCCACTGTGAAGCAATCTCCGCCACTGCAATCTACACCACTGCACTCTACCCTGCACCACTGTACTCTACCCTGAACTACTCAATGCAAATAATCTACTCTATGCCACTGCACATTACTCTGCAGCACTCTACGCCAATGCACTTTACTCTACATCACTGCATTCTACACCAATGCACCTTAAGCCACTTTACTACAAACCAAAGTACTCTACCCCCCCTGCACAGTGTCAATCTACTCTGCACCACTGTACTTTACACCACTTCACTCTAGGCCAAACTATAACACTCCAATCTATGATACTCCACTCTAAAACACTCCACTCCACAACACTCTACTCTATGCCATTCCACTCTCCTACACTACTCCACTCTATGCCACTCCACATTATAACAATCTACTCCACTCTACGCCACTTTACTCTTCAACACTATATGCGAAACCCTCTAAGCCACTTCACTCTGTTATACATCACAACACTATGCCACTCAACTATATGACAAGCTACTCTGACTCTCTATGCCACTCAACTCTACTTCACCCTACGCCCTTCCACTCTACTCCCTCCACAACACGCCACTCCACTTAACTCTACACCACTCTATGCCACTCCATTCTACTTCACTTTACGACACTCCACTCCACCCCACTCTCCTTTACCCCACTAACTTTTAGCCATGCTCAGCAGCTTCCACACTGGTGTAAAACATGGCTAAAACACATTGGTAAAGCCAAAAGCTCTTGCATTGGCAAGGCCGAATGGCTTTGCCAATGCTAGCTTTATTTTTTTTCTGTGAGAGTCTACCCCGAAGCGCTCACTCAATTTCTCAGTTTAAATTTATGGCAGGTGGTTACTCTGCTCCACAATCAATGATTGTCTGCCACTCTAGCGTGGGCTCACTTAGAGCAGGGGAAAAAGGTTATCATATATTTGTGTTGTGTGTGTATATTATGAAATTAGAGGTATGGTCTAGAACATTTTCTGAGAGTAAACTTTTGACCCTTCCGAAAGAGGTTTCATGAACAAGAAGCTGGAAAAAGTGATCTATTCCACTGAATGCCAAAGCCAAGCTGATGTGAAGAACCTACATGAAGGAGCTCAACATAAAGAGATGGGCCAGGAGCCATGAAATCACCACATTCAGATCCACAAATACAGTCTGGGTCGAGTAGCTGATCCACCATCTAAACAAACAAAAAAGGGTGAGGCTGCATTGTTCTCAACTCCACCAACACCCGCAGAAGGCCTCTACATAAATCTGAGGCTGTCAAACTTTAGAGAAATCTGGGCCCAGACCACTGGTCTGTCGTCTGTTTGCTCAGCTGCAGTCACAGAGGTTCCAAAATTACTGGAATTATCGTCTTAGCTGTAGCGATTGCCTAGATATCACAGGTTGAAGTTCCAGTGCAGAGCCAGTGATCATGGTCAACAACCAGCTCATCACTTGACTCTGGTGCACACTGGTGGTGCTCCTGCCAGTAGAAATCCTTTGTTGCGACAGGGGGTTTACATGCACTCTATTCTTTACCCAACTGCCAAAGCCAAGTGCACCAGGGTGGACTATTACACTAGCCAACCACTGTCCCAAAGCAAGAGCCTAGTGACTACTAGACTCTCGACTCCTGTATCAAGGACTGTATATGCCAATCAGCCACCAATGAGAGGACCGAGATCACCCCTGGACACAACAAAGAAGAGCCCCTGGAGCACCCACAAAACATATTTGGCAGTGTAGACACTTCTGTGTTTGGGTGGCAGGCTCTGTGGGTTTCTCAGTACACTGGTATGTGCACAGGCGTTTATTCCCAACATTTCTTATTAGGTTACCCACAATCCCCGTCACTGACTAAAGAGTGAGGCAGAACTTACAATATTGTGGTTTTGTAAGCTTTTGCCTGGCTCTTCTACTCCATTGTCTTTGGGAATATAAAAAGTTTCCATCCGCACCAGATTTCCCCAAAATATCCCCTCCAGAGGATAACTTTGATGATCGGGCTTAATGGTACATGAAACTACAGAGTCCCAAATGGTTGTAAATTGGCCCCAGAACTCGTTATGCACTTTGTTTTCTTCAGCAATATGCATTTAGACTGTATACTTAACTGTATTAAAGTCATTTTCTTTTGTAAAGGGTTTCTAACCTCATACTACTTCCTGCAGTCCGCTCACTGCTCAATCCCATCACCCAGAGAGAGTAAAGTGCTTGAAGGGAGTCCTTGATCACTGAATTTTAGTGCAAGAGCACTGTGGCTCCGTGACACCAGTAGTAAACAAAAATTATGCTAACCGTTATTATCAAGCAACCTGTGACGGACTTCGAAGCCAAGAAAAAGACACAGTTACACACACCTTTTCAACCTAATCCAGTAAATCTATGACACATTTTTCTTGCAGAGGCAGTTCATAGTGCACAATAGAACAAGGTGGGGCACAGAAAAAGAAGGAAATGTCTGATCCAGTGAAAGAGGAAGCCTTAGCGCTACAACTGGGATGTGGAGAAGCATATTCTATTAGACTGCATCGAGCTGTCTTGCCTCTCAATCCGTGGGGCTTTGTAAACAGCAGCAGGTCAATGATTAGCTTTGAAATGTTCAGAGTAGAAGAAGCAAGGTATTTAGCAGAAGAGCTTGTCAGTAATAGAGCAAGGTGGAAACAAAAAATGTTGTATACCCCTTGTAAGTCAATTCTCGATAACAGTAACATATATTAATCGTGTGATTTTGAAATTAACCAACATAGAATAGAATGCCACAACACAAATACATGTGGGATACTAAATTGCATGTAATGGCCAAGCGTAATTTACTAATTTGTTATGTATCTCGTCATAAAAAGTACGCATTTGTCATAATCTAATCGGAAATTGCATGAATGTGCTTTCTGTCTGTTTATTTGTGGCATAAATTATGAAGATTGGTAAGTAAATTCACACACATTTGTTGCTTAAAGCTAGGTAAATATTAACTAGGATACTATTAGAAGGGAGGAGGTAAACAGAAGGGCTTTATTTCTCAAATGTACGTTTATTGTTTCTATAATAGTTCCCAATTTGAGGCCTATGTGGCCTAAGAAAATGGAAGCTGTGACTGAGGTGGCGATCTAAGCATGCATGCGCGAAGAAGAGCGAGCTGCCTGTGCCTGTGTAGAATGGGTCAAGGACAATGTGGCCTGCCACTTGGAACAGATGCTAACTTTTTCGAATGTCAGCATCTTGAACATGGGAATAGGGCATCGAATAACGAATTAAAGGACACAACAGAAGAAGCATGACATGAACAATGGGTTTACTATTTTTTTTCTATTATAACGATGACTCTGCAGAAATTGAACAGTAAGGCGATGAGGTGATGCTCATCCACCCCTTAATTGACCAATCACGAACACTCCAGGACCCTAGACTTACAAATTTTAGATAGATAAATTAGTGAAAAAGTGTATAAAAGAGGACATTTGGGATGATGAAATTAGCTCGCTTTTCGATCTAATCTTTGCACCCCGAGATGCTGTTGGATTGCGCAATTTTCCTATGGCGCTGGGACTTTGAAATTTTTCTGAACTTTAACTTTTGAATGGGTGCAGAGTCCTGTGTGAGGGGAACATCGAGAGAGATAGAGAGGTGTCCTTTGGGAACTATTCTGTCTTACGCTGAAGTCTGAGTTTCTACATTTTGGTATTATTAATTGTTCTTATTTTCTGAACGGTCATGCTAATAAATGAAGGCTTTGAATTTTAAACTTTTCTTTCAGGTTATTAATGCATAATTGAATTTTTCCTTTGAAATAAACAGAGGGGCCTGCTAGGAGATTGTATCTCTAAATAAAAATTAAATAAATGGAGAATTAAGCAGGTCTTGTTACCCTTTAGTTAACTTTTGCTAGCAGATCCATTGACAAATAATGGTGGGGTGTTTTAAATGTTTTCCTTTAAATCAAAACCAGGGTATTAAAATTAAACTGCAGACGTAAATAATGTATAAAATTTTAGTTCTAGACACTCCGCTATAATCCAGCAGCTCTCCTTTGGTCTTCACTGAATCCTCGAAGCAGAGTAAATGTGTTTATGAGTGACTTGCAGTGTTATGGGCCCACTGATGTGTAAATTGTGAATAGCTCCCTGGGTTAGGGTGATGGTTTATAGAAAATGTCTGGAGCCGCGCTGGACCATCAGGAATTGGGAGGGCCTGGCCTGGCAGTTCGGGCTGGACTGTTCCCATTGGGTTGAGGGTCAAGACTGATTTACATATGGCTGGGTTCAAACTGGAATGGCATGGTGAGCAAAAAAACGATGGATTTAGACCCAGATCTCTGTACTGGGGTGAAAGTATGACATTGTTCTGCATTCTGTCCATCAATTGATGTTTTAGGAAATGGAAATGGATCATGGGGACATTGATGATTGGTCATTTCAACAGTATGCAATGTCCAACCAGTTGAGGCAAAGACCCCTTGATAGTCCTATGTTGCTGTTGCCACCTCCTCTTCCTTCGCTGCTCCGGCAGCAGAGTTGAGTGCCTCCGGCTTCATACCTAATTTTCTCCTTTATTGTTTGTTAATCTGTGCTATTTGGAGACTTTTGCTCTGTTTATTGACAATATTGCGCAGTCGTTGGAATGCTAGACGCACCTCCGCGGCAGCGGTGACCTTTTGTTTATGTGCCGCAGCGCCCGGGCCATTTCGGTGTGGCCCGCAGCCACTAGAGGGAGCCACATTCCTACAACACGGTCAGCGTGTTTTGCTGATTGGCGCCAACCACCAACTTCAATTATCCCGAACAGCCCGCCAGCTTACCAGCATATCAACTTCTGTGCCTCTGGTACCCCATATTCCTTGAGCAATTACACCCTCAAGAAGGTCTGTATTTACAGTGCTTTGCACGTTTCAGTACCTGTGAGCAATTGGACACCGGCCCAGATGAGTCCATTACCCGTTAATTGCAGTGGGTGTGTGGTGGCCTGCAAGGCACAGCAATTCAGTTATTGGCCCCCTGGACTGCATTACTGGGCATAGAATACCACACTTTGCTGAGACCTAAATTGACTGGCTGGAGACACCAGCACTGGTACCCTTGCTTACCTTACTGCCTTGTGTCTAGGACACTATTTTGCTCAAGAATGAGTGTTGCTGAGGAACTCATCAGGAAGAGGACAGTGCGACCTACCCAGTCACTGATGCTCACTTCTGTGAGGTCATGGACGCATCTATTTCCAAAGTGGTATTGCAGGTGGTGGCCCCTGGAGAGGAAATTGCTGCAATATGCAGAACTTTGCTTCAAACCCTCCCTGGGAGGAAAGACCCCTTACTGCTTATGACCCTTTTACCTGTGGGAGGGCCCACACAACCCGCACCACTCCAGAAGCATAAGAGGGAACCTGTGGCAAGCGTTGATCTCAACAAGTTTGATATGCTAAAACGGGCCATCATGGACCACTCAGTCTGACCCTAGATCCCTCGGAAGCCAGGCCTTCAGGGTTAGAGCCAGCAGGACCTCTTTGCCCTCCTGCCTGCCCACGCCCCCACAAAGGTCACAGATTCTCCCTCCTGCTCTGATGCGGAGCATGAGACGGGGTCTCGACCAAGGCACCCCTCTCCTTGCAATGCACAAGATGCGAGTGAGGCCCCCCCCCCCCCCCAGGCTATCTCAGAAATGCTGGACCCAGCACATTTGATGCATCCCACTCCTCAGAATGAGTCCCCACAGATAAGTTCGCAGCTTTTGTCACAGAGCGGCTTCATAAGCCAATAGAAACGGAAATTTGCAACTGCCTGCGGGCGGAGTGCCCATGCCAATTCCTGGGGGGGCAAGGTGTAAGTCACAACAGACTTCGGTTAGCGGATGGCTACATTCTTGGGGAATTACATGTGTGATCCATTGGTCCCAACGGGCTTGCCAGGACAAGCTTCTGGATATCTCCGGTCCCTTGACCCACATCCTAGATACGGCAGAAGGCACCAAGGCGTCTGGGACTTTGACTTCTCCCGAGGTACTGTCAAGCTGGGTTCAAAGGGTCATTATCTTTTGGGGGAATGAGAACCTCACCAACTCTTCCGATTTTCTGCATTTTCTTCCTTATAGGGGAATAGCTGTTGTAAGAACCTTGGATACGGCTAACAGGCTACAACGGTGACTGGGGGTCCCATTTGACAAACCTTACAGGGAGGGGGAAAAAACAACTTCTGCTTCGAAGGAGAGACTTCCAATAAATAGCAATAATCAATAACTACTGTAGTAACCACTAACCTTGGGTTCCGGACTCTCCATATCGCGTTTTAACGCCTCGTCTGCGCTTTAACCGCTTGTCAGGGCTAGTAAGTGCGCTTTAACCGCTTGTCAGGGCTAGTATAATACAATGCAGGAAGGACTGTGTATTGTTGAAATGGTAGAAGGGTATACAAAGTTTACTCTGAATAGTGTGCTTGCTAGACAGCACGGTGCATTGCATCATTTGGCGAACAATTAAGAGAAGCTCAAAATGCACAGTCGGCAAACGCCTCCCAGCGCTGGGGGAAGAGACAAGTGCAAGTAGGAGACAAAATGCTGTCCCGCCAGGTCCTTTTGCGACAGCGTGCAAGAATCTGTGTACATTGGGCGGCAACGCAGCACACAGTGACGTAAAGCATATTATGCAGCAGGGCAAGCGCGTGACTCTGCACTGAAGGGACGCGGGCGGCCTGTCACGTCTCGCACGCGCTCCGCCGGGATTTCATTTCCTTAGAAATGCTTCGGTTTCTTGCCACAGCTCGTGCTGGCTATCACATTACGTGTATACAACTGCTTCACAAGCGCGCTCGGCACAAACAACACTACAACCTGTAAGAAAGAGGCGCGAGGAAGAGCACACAACGTACCCTGCCATGCAGGTGTATGTGTACACGAGCTCGCTCAGCTGTCCAACTAGCCTTGCAGCATTCCAGGAATGCTTGCCCCGCCCAAGGGGAAACGCGCGTCAGTCTTGTTAACCAGTCTGGGACATTCTGCCACCTCACCGCCTGGAGGAAAACTGGCGGAAATAACTCTGCCAAGCTACGAAGGAGGCACGGTGCCAGCTCGTTAGGTCTCTACAGGCAGGGGGACCAGTGGTGGGGAGGAGTGAGTTTGGGCAATAAAGGCACACAAGCAATGGCTGGGTACACGGCGGTAAAAATAAGGGCGGAGGACTCAGAGTCTCAGACACCAGTGATGCCAGATTCTGCCTGGCAAGTACGCGTGCTCAATGTAGCTACTGTTTTTAAAAGATCACAAGCTAGTAACAGATGTGAACGCCCACCCCCCTTAATAATACCGACAGGGGCGGTGAGGCGTCATTAGAGTCAACTCCGTTTTACAACAGCCTATCGAGAGGGTTAGTTTCTGATGATCAGGTAGATTTGCGACATAAGACAAAATAAAATTTCTACTGTCCTAAGACTAAAAGATTGACCACGCGATTTAGTCTACAAAAAACATCGAAGTTGCATTGATTCATTACAGAAAAGGGCATGGCTTCATTGGCTTCATGTGCTACTTCTTGGCTTTTCACCCTCGGACGCACTTGGCTTGTAACATACAAAGCAGAACCGGTTCCTCACCCGCGACAATAATATTAATTGCCCTTCTTGTGAAATACACCACTCACCTGTACAGCCATCACAACCTCCCGGAACCATAACAAATCTTTAACAGAACTCTACTCTCGTGTTCGTTGCACAAAAAAAAACAGACTGGCAGCTCTCCACCTTCAGCAAAGGGACTCAACCTCCTCTACCTTGCAATTGTTCTCTTTTCTGACCCATTCCAGCGCTATGAAGTAATCCCAAGGTTACAGGCAGCGCTAAACAATCTGATCGAATAAACGTAACCACAAAACAAACCCAAGGGAGCTCACAGAAGAGTTGATCTTTCTTTCTTTCCCTCTTGTAATAAACTCTTTGCCTCTACTGCTCATGCAGGGTAAACCTTTGTCAATGCCAAGAAACTTAGGAAGAGACTGATTAGTAAGGATTTATTTTTGTCACTCCATTCTCTAAGAGTCAGCAGACTTTTATGCAGGTTCATTTTATATTTTAACCTATTAAATTTAACCTGTTAAATTCCATCCAACTGGTTATGAAAATTGAACTCGAAAATGTTCACATTAGTGAGAGTGTATGAAGAAATGCTCCAGCTGAATGAGCATTAATACTTTGTTCAGCGAACCTCATTTTTCAGCACAAATCAATGAATCATGATACAACAAGCACAGTTGACCAAGCAATTATGAAGGAAAGTTGCTGCAACTTAACAGTCACATGCTTTTCAAAGAAAAAACATATTGTTTTAATGCTTTATCATATTATATTAATTTATAACCTAAACAAAAACTCTTCTTCCTCTTTCAGCTGTTAAATTGACTGTAAGCATCTTCTAGGCTGAGGAAAACCATATAGGCAAAACATAGAATGTTTGCAAAATTCCCAGCCTCTGCCTCGAATTCGGCCTGATCAACTGATTCCCTGATACTTTGACAAGTATTTAACCCATCACCTTTTGTTACTTAAACTTGGACCTGTATGAAGCAGAAGAGCAATGTAGAAGAGTTGCATTTTTTAGGTCTCGCCTACAGACCGTTTTAATTAGATATTGTTGAAGATCTTACTATGGACAATACAATAAGTACAGAGGGCTTTCTTGTCAGGGGTTTGCTCAAGACTGGATGACATTCTGGTCTATCTCTGTTCGATGTTCTGGATTTACACATTTTTCTTGTTTTTCTCTTGACCTTGGACCGCAGCTTCTTCACCACCGTTTTTTGACAGAATGACTTGTTTCTTCAACTGCAGATATCTACTTTTTAAAGTTCCCACAATACCGTCCTCCTGCTCATCCGTTGCCAACCATTTTGTAAAGGTAAATTAAGAATAAAATATTAAAAAACAAGTATTACAAGAAGGTCACCTGGTGTGAGCTTGAATACGCACATCCTGCCTTCTATTAGGGAAATATTTTTGTTATACTTCGAAAACAAAAATTATAAGATGGCCACCTGTCCATAAAAACATGCTTGCAGAGGCAAAGGAGGATATCTTGAATTCCCTTTTTCAAAGTCCTCCCAAAAAATTGAGGATAGTATTGGTGCATGCACATTTATTCAGACACAAAGACATCCACATTAGAATGTTTAATACTTCATTGGCAACATTATTTCAAGGTGGCAGCTCTATAATGTGCATGCATGGCCAGCCCAGAGTGAACGGTTTTGGCCATAAAATACGCTAAAAGCAAACAAGCAGTGGCAGAAGGAAAGCTCTGGATCCTATATTTGAAAGCATAAACAGTGCCAACTCTTGTTTTTTTGCTGTAGCAAATCAAAGAAAAATTGTACATTTAACTTTAAATCTGAAATCAATGTGAACACCACACCCTGACCCCCTCGGATGCCTTCACCTGGTTCAAAGGTAGAAGGTAGTTCACAAAATGGTAAACAGCAAATATAAGACAATAGATTACACAGTGGACATTCCACCGCGGTGCTGAACAAAATGACACATGCATGGTTTGGATGCCCCCCAGCAGTCCTCCGCACACGCCCACCGTGACATCGGACGGCCAGGGGCCGTCTGACGCATGGAAAAGGTTAAACGAACGAAAACAAAATCAGATGTATGAAAAAATTGTCTGACAAACAAATGAGTATCCTCTGCCTAATGAGGAAAAGTGCAGCTGTGTGTGTGCACCACGACTAATCACTGCTTCAGTGAGCAGTGAGAAAAAGGATTTTTTTTTTATATACAACTCTCACCCACTCTAGTAGTGGCATGCTTCATTATCTGGTTCACCCTGACTCGTAAAGGTCATGGAAGGCTCAACTGTATTCCAAGAGCTCTTAGAACATTAGTCATCGAGAAGTTGGGAGGGGGTGCTACACAAATACTAATTCCTCATCCACCCACAAGGTATCCCAAGGGGCAAAAGGGGTACAATGGCACCATAAAGGTCATAGGACCCTTGCATCCCTTTTTGCCCCTTTTATAGTTTATTTTCATTTCGGATCCACCCGCTAATTAAGGGATACCTTGGGAGGGGATGAGAAATCGTTATTTATGTATAGCTCCCCCTGACTACTAATGTAGTATATATGGTAAGGTTGTGGAGGAGACAGCTTATTTACCTATACCCTCCCCTGGTGGAACATCAGACCTCTCAAGGTACAGACATTTCTGTCATCAGGATTTTACCTGCTACATAGTCTGTCAGAAGGCATCCAGGATAAGCTGCAAAAAGGGGGGAAACTTGCCCATTAGTTAGGAAGCCTCCAGGAGTAGTGTAATGTGGAAAAGTGGCAACTGCCCCCAGCTCCCCAGAGCAGACCAGGACCAGTAGAGGAATAGAAGAGGAGTGATATGAGGTATGTGACCTGTGCGGAGACCTGAAGGGCCAGACCAGCTCCCACTTTAACTCAGCACTTAAAAGTAGGCTCCATGGGTCAATTGGCTGCCATCCCGTTTAGTTACAAGGATACCAAAAGCTGCAAGAGGCTTTTTCCTGGAGTTATCTGCTGACCAGAGGCAAGTGAACCCTGACTAGACCCTGATGGTGTCTCTACTGGAGCAGGTACTGGCCCTTATCTGCTGTCCCTGAGGTCTGGGGAATCTTAGAAATGACCATGACTAACTGCTCCAAAAACATTGGAACTTGTAACATTTTCAAGCTCAGGAGGACTGTGACTAAACACTCAAGGATACTGCCCAAAGATTGACCTTGCTGGGGAAGAAAATCAGGTTGTACCTGCACTGAACATTCCTCCCCCCCCCCCCCCCCCCCCGAAGACCGCTTTTGTAAAACCTCAACTTTTTTGCGAGCTTCCTCGCAGCAGCTTCTGGACTTGCTTTGTTGGAGGGTTTTTTTTTTGTTTTTAAGTACAAAATGAGGCAGGTCCCACCATTAACATCTTGGCTGCATGATGGTGCGAAAAGTATCTGGCTGATGAGGTTTTTGGACGGTACAAAATCAGAATTTTCTTGCTCAGAACTATTCTTGTCAAAATTAACTGATTCAGGAGGGCCTCATCCAAGAGGTATCCGATGTAGACAGGTACAGCCTTCAACCTTGCCCTGCCAGGGAGAATTTCAACATCCCAATAAAACAAAAAAAATTTAAGTTAAGTAAAGGCTTTGGCTGGGATGACTTACCTGGTGTATCCGACCCCTCACCATTGCAGTCAGCCTGAAATCATGGCTTGGTCCCAGTCCTTTTGACGCTTTTTTTCCATGAAACTTGGAAAGTTCATATCTTCAGTTCCCTAATTGAATTTGAATCATTTTTTCATTTTTCTAATCAAATGCATCTGATATTAAAGAAACTGGTGGATGGATTTTATTGTGTTATCTTATGTTTTTAACTGTTTCAGTACTGCTAGATAGTTAGCCCATTTTCCTTCCTTAAGTTAAGCCGGTCTTCTCTACGGTCATGGCTACTAGGGGTTGAGACCAGGTTTAATTTATGTGTTGGACCCGACTAGATTTTAGACTTAGTATTTGAGGAAGACTCACATCCTCCTCAACTAATAACCATTTTCCTAAAGGACCCGAGATATATCGTTCACACCTTAGACTATCAGACTTGATGAACAACCGCCAATTCCTTTTAAGAGGGAACTTCCTCTCTTCCCTTCAGGTCTTGCTCCTCTATTAGAATTAGAACCTGCATCCCTTTATTCCCTGAAGGTCAAGATCCACTTGTCCTATAGTTATGGTTTAGTCTTTCCACAGCAGTTTTCTGCATCTCCTTTTTCTCCCGATGCCATGGTTGCGCCAACATATTGTCAATGCTACATGGTTCTCTGTGATGCCTTCCTTTAAGGATAGTATTAAGAAGGTGCTGCATGGTCATTCATGCGCAGTGGTAAGCACCAAGAGAACATCATTCTGACCTGCAACGTATTAGCAACGTAATAACAGTATTTCCACACAGACAACGCAGTAAATAACATCAGTAGTTCGCTTTCCTACTTGCTAATGTCGGTTTCATGCAGCAAAAACATACTTGCAATTAAAATACAAAATGTGTTATCTTGGGCAACTTGTTTCACGCACGTAGCGCGTCTTTGTACTATGTTGTTCACACACAAACATTTATATATCCATATATACGTATTTGAAAAAGAGCAATATTAAATTAATTGCAGTTTAACCCCTTCTTTTGTTCCCCCCTCCCACCCCAAACAACAAATGACGAGTAATCATTAATGCGTGTCTGCATTTTTATAGCATAATTATGAGGATGGTAGTCTGAGCAAAAACAAAGAAACTTCTTTCTTTGCAAAATAACAGACATGATCAGTTTCTGAAAGATACACAACTATTAATTATGAGAAGTAACAGAAAATCAGCCTCCAACATAAGGATCATGCGACTCCAGGTCAAGAAAATAGGGATGGCAGGACCTGCAAGTAGAATGTGCAAAGGAAAAATGTATGCTTGTGTTCACAGGAGTTGTAATTTCATAAAGATAGCAAGAACCTTAAAGGCACAGCAATAGCCAGTTTAAGGCAGAAAATATCATCTTCCCAAGCTGCTATAACCAGAACTTTGTGGCACTGAAACACCCGTGACTATCATTAAAAGAAACAAGAGGACAGAATATTCCGGATGAAGTGTGACAGGAACATTTCCAGCGCATGGCTGACCAGAGATCACAGAGAACTGTATCTAAAGGCTTAGAACTACAATGGAGGAAAAACGTTGGTAAAAGAAATGGCAAGTGCATACAACCACCAGCAGGAACAAACCATTCTGCAAACGAGTTAACTATGACTGGCAATAAACATTGAAGATTTTCATGGCGGTTATCAGTTTGTATTGGTAGGCTGGTCTGTCCATTTTAGGACTCTTCACCGATTAGGTAGAATTGCAGATATAAACGTTCAGGACAGGTAATATGTTATATATATATATTTGAATAATACAGCATTGCTATGGTTTGCTTCGGCTAATATTGGTTCTGCATTCAGATAGGTGTTTGAAACAACATAAATACATAATCCTAATGGGAGCGGAGGTTCCCGAAATGCATGGAGGATTTAAATAGATGCCATATTTTCAGAAAGGAATTAATTTTAAGACAAAATGTATTTTAACATTCTGATTTTAACTGGAGCAAGAAATGCAATAAAAATGGTTTTGGATACATATGAATATATTAAGTTAAGTTTAATTGAAATCCGAGATTGTATAGGAGGTTAGAGACCTCAAACAGTAAAGGTAAAAACTGTGTGCAAGAGACCACTTCAGCAGTAAACCACAGAAACAGACTGCTAAAACTGCAACATGGGAATTTCCTTTACACGCTTTTACGCCTCAGGATACCTAACCTAAATAGATCAATGAAAAGGTAACCTGGGAAAAACAGTGTAAAAACAACATACCTAATGCAACCACTGTAAAGCCCCTGGGTTAACTGCAATGTTTATAAGACGCCATTGATAGCTTGGGTCGCGCAGATTTTTAAATATGCCCCAGTGGCAGACTTTTTTTCCTCCACAAAGGACTCATTACCCATATGGAAGGTCAGGAATGATTGCTGGGTGACTTATTTTACTTCGTACATTAGAGGTCCAAAAGCAACCACATATGAGTAACATAAAAGAGTCAAAGGCCTGGTCCATCTCGTCATCGTTCACATCCCATTCCTTGCCACGGAGTACTTTTAAAAGGGAAATTTGTGCCAGATAGCATTAGGGAATGGAACCAGGGAAACATAGGCAGGAGACTGTCATGTGGAGGTTCTTGGGGAAGGAGTTTACAGGCAGAAGTCCACCATTCACTTGCTGCTGAAGTAGTGTTTTTTCCCCTTGTTCTTGTTATCCTGGTCATATCAAGTAGCGCACAGAGGCTAGGCGATTTACCCAGTTGGGTGGTTTGATAGCTAACCACTTCATCTTTGCTGCCTACAACCCTGGCACCCCTTGACGAAGTCTCTGGGGTAAGTTGATTTTTAAACCGGTGCCATCATATGTAGTTGGAGAGTCTTCTAGGTGGCTGACAGTGATGAAAATGATGGAGAACAGACCATTTAAAAAAACATTTAATATTGAATTTTCCATCTTTTATTTTATTGTTGCCATCAAAAGATCTAGTCTAGTCAACAATATGGGTGAAGACAAGCATTCGAGAGGGTGATCCCATTAAACTGAACCAAGGATGAACAACTTAGAAGAAGGCGACATAAGTTTGAAAAGTCTATGGTGGAATTTTGTTTGCTAGGAGGGTAAATAGAAGCAAAAGAAGAAAACCCATCAAATACAAATTAGTTAAAAGGTATTCCAAATAAGTATATCCATTGCCTACATTTTTTTCCTTGTTTCATACTCTAACTTCTTGATTAAATAGAATCTACATATTACAGACATACGGGTGTACTGTTCATAGTCTTACCTCGTTATTGCATTTTACAATTCCATTTGACTTAAATACATTCTATGTACCTCGCATTTAGCTGCAAACGCTTACAGTTCCATGACCAGGGTTCCTAACAGTCTGTGGGCTAGGGTTTCTGTTGTACACCATTCATCTGAAAAATTCTCACAAAATAAAGATGAGAATGCAGCAAAGTGGTTATGTGACACAGACAAATTATACGTTTTAAATAAGGCTTCCATTTTGCGTACAGATGAATAAAAAGGACCCATCTGGTTAGGCTTCGCATTCAACGGATCGCTTACGCCGCTGGCTGCAATTATATGTTGCATGACTGACTATCTTCCTGATGTGCTGTGCCATCAAACAACAGCTGGGGGTCCTCCAGAGGAAAAATAAGTCTTAAAAATCATACCCTTTGCCTGTTCCGACTCCAGATCACTCTTCATGACACCGTAGAGTCAGTGTGAAAGGATGTGCCCAATTCCTGTTTTTTTTCCCCCTCAATTTATTCTATATATTGTTATTTATAGAGCGCACAAGAAAGGGGCAATACTTGTTCACTTTACCCTGCATGGCCAATCTACTCAATATGTGGACTATTGCTTGTCATATTCTGAAGCCAGCCCCAGAAATAGACAGGTGAAACAAAGAAATCTAAACGGCAATCCCAAAATTGTACGAAGTGGCTTAACAACTATGAAAATAGTTCCAAAATAATAGCATCTAATCGGAAATCGTGTGCAATACTAATATACAGATATTCCAAAAATAGGCAGGTGAAACAAAGTAGAAGGAGAAGTCTAAATAGCAATCTCAAAATTGAACATAAAGTGGCTTGACAAAGATGAAAATAGTTCCAAAATAATGATATCTAATAGGAAATCGCACACAATACTAAAATACAGATATTACAAAAAAATATGGACCATTCTTCCAGAAGCCTGAAACTGGGCATTAGGTGTTTTTGTTGGGCTATTGGAAGAAGAAGAAGGAAAAAAATGAAAATCAGACAGACAGAATGTTTTCAGAGCCAGTCAAAAAGCTGAACAAGCTGTGAAGTACAGCAGGGACGTTTGACTTTGTACGATTGCTTATCGAACTGAATACTATAGTCGGCTCCACTACCATTATGGAATCACTTAAGTAAGGATGTCATTGTGGTTCATGCCAAATGTATGTAGTCAGTAGCTGCAGTGTAGGCAAAGATGGCTCCAGGGAAGATTAACTCATACACCAAGGTGTCTGTGAACCTACACTGCAAATGTAACTTTGCAAACCTGTTTTTCAGTGACATGTGAACTTTGGAATTGTTGTACGCGAGAAGCAGCCATGTGCAACCCCCTCTAAAGACTGGTATCATCTTTAGAATAACAAATGCCATTATATGGTTGTCATGGGGTTTATTGTGCAACAGATATGTGTGGCGCGACCCAGGTTTGTGCTAACCGCATTAAGAGGAGCACAGAATTGGGGTAACCTACTGCACAAGGAATGGAAGAGAAACAATAACACGGTAGGTGCTTTGGACGTGGAAAACCAAGACTGATGCTTAAAAAAGGCATGTGATGCAAAGCAATGTTATGCAGAAAGTTCATGCAATAAGGATGAATTGTGCATGTTGTCAGTCTCAATTTATGATGGGCAAGGGGTTGATAGAGAGAATTGAAGCACTACAGTCCCCACACTGAAAGGCTTCAAAAACTGGGGACTGCATTGGTGGCCTTCTTGCTAAGTATTAAACGGACATAAAAGTTGTAACACAACAGTTATTTGTTCTGGTATGAAGAAATGTATCCTAGAAAATGGTACGAGTTCACCTGATTATAATATGATATTATAAAATAGGCGTGACATTAGCTAATATTGGTTCTTGGCTGAAACATTGTCAGGTGAAATTAAAAGGCCAGCAATCTTTCAATTGTCATAAGTTTCTGTATGGGCTAATTTTTCAGCTCATCTCGGTTCCAAAAGGTTATGAGGCCAACCCCGTCTCTCTGAAGCACAATTATAGGCTGGCTGACGGGGTTGGAGAGTGGGCAAAGCAATCCTGTTACACAAAGTGAAATAATGGAAGGAAAGAAGTAGAAAAATATATTACGTTTACTACAAAGTACTCCTTTCTCAACTATCTGTTCAGAATTGGTCTCATCTCGGTTCAAAGCAGAGTGTAGATTTATTATCTTTTACAACTGAGGGGAACATTGGCTCTCTGCGAGGGAGAGTCCCAGTCATGTAAAAGGTGGTGAAACATTGACTACACTGCCTTGTTTCCCCCATTGATCGAGGGCTTGCTTGGTGTCCTGAAAGATTCTTAGGCATCTCCCTGCACTTTCCTCAAAATAACTTCCTAAGAAAAAATAAATACATCAATAATCGAACTTCGGCTAGGCTATGGAGGTCTCCACATATACAACTGTTGATTCATTAGAGATCTCGTCCAAACAATAGTAAAGACGAGAATTCCTCAAGCAGGGAAGGGGGTATGGATGCAAGTTAGGTGCTGTAAACTGAGGTACTTAAGGCACAACTCTGAGGATCGTGAAATAGGTTATCAAAGTTAAAGAGCAGGACTGAAAATTTAAGCACACACAAAGGTCATTGCTACAAAGAAATGTACGAGTGTGAAACAAGCAGGTCTAAGCTGATGCCGATGACAGAAAAAAAAAAAAAAAAAAAAAAAAAGAATATAGCCAGGATGTGCACTACACACTTTTTTCACTGAAAAAATAAAGGCTAGAGTAACGTTAAAGCTGCGTGAAAACAGTCGCTAAAGCAAAACGAAATATAAAAAACACTGAAATTCACCATAGTGAACTTGAAAAAACTAGAACACATGCACCTGCTTAGCACAGCTTGGTCATCACTTATGTCATTAGCGATGTTCTGTGTAATTGTATAGTGCACGATCACCAGCTAAATGTTATTCATGAGGTCATGTACTATGGCATGAGAAGTGTAGGTTGTGAATTCAAAAGCAATGTATGGCTAGGGTGCACGTTGTCGTATTTTTTTTAGTACACTATAACTCGTGAATTCAAGTGTTTATTTTTTTTAATAGTTTAAAACGTTGTGTTTCAACTCATGTCTTTACCTAACAACTTTTTACCCAACTATAACACTACTTTAACCTTTGTGTTTATTCAGAGTTGTTCAACAAAGTAATAAATTAGAATTATACCCAACTAGACAAACCCCGTGCCGAGCTCCGCCCAACCACACGTGGGCAGTAATCAAAGGTGAAATCTGAACAAGATAAAAAATGTTTTAAAGAGACTCTATTCTCTTACGTGTAATAAAATAAAGAACAAGAGCTTTTCATCAAGTACTTCAGTGATGAGGAGAATAGTTAGAAGCTGCAGACATCCGGTGAACATGGTAAAATGGCTATTTATTGCTACTGCTACTTTATGACCCCATTTCAAGCAGATAGCGGCAGAATTTCACACAACCACTGTTTGCACAAACCTAGATTGGACCATAATAGCATTTAGTGCTGTTCAAACACCATTATCAGGGACTCAGCCTTCTTATCAGTCCAACGGGTAACTGCTACACACACTAAACGCTCTTCAACTTCCCTGGAAGAGCAAAGCGTTGTAGAACTGAGACATCACAGTCCTGAGGCAACATTTTAAATATGTGAAATAATAAACCGGAAAATGCCGAAGAAATGAGGCGTATAAACGAATTGTATTACTTACAAGGGGTCCAGGTGACTTCTTTCGATCCTAATTTCTATACTTTCCAAGTCTTTTCGGAACGAAGGTGCTCAAAAACTGAGGTGGCAATGCAGTATACTTCGGTATTTATAACTAAACCACTTAGAGTTTTCCTTTTCTTTGTTCAGTTATCATCAACTACTCACAAGACACCAATATGTCTATGATAAAACTAGAACAGAGAAACACCAGGATACAAGTGACATCTAAAGTACTGGAAATTAGAAACTCAAAAGATCAATGCTTGCACCACTGCAGAGATTTGCATTTGGCTCCCTTGATCATAGGTTTCAATCCTGGTGGGACCACTTAAACATTCATATGCCTGAGAACGATTTATTGAATATCATTCAGCTGGTTAACAACTGACAACCTATCTAGCATCAAGAACCCTCAAGAGAATGTGCGCTTTACAAACACATGATATGTTATGCAACATGTGCAGCTATAAAATCACTAAGGTCTACATTTTTAGCAAGCCAATTTCTCGATGGTTGTGCCACAGGCTTACAATAGATTTTACAGTGTGTGGATTCTTAGCTCCCAATCATATGATGTAAAAGCACAAGACCCAGTGATTTCCAAAATGTGGCAAAGAAAACTACGTGCACGCTATGAAAAAACTAAACCAAAGAATGGACTGCACCACACAAAAAGGTAAAAACAAAAAAAAAGTCATGGGAATGGGGGTTTCAAGTCAAAAGAGAAACAGAAAAGCACACTTTTACTGCCTGTTGGGAGACTGAAGGGATCTGTTCTCCTAGAGAGAGGATGGACAATTAAGTTACTAAGTCACAATTTCTTTGGATTTCTGATTCTGATCCAGTGGCCATGCTCTGTACAATATACCCACAGGAACAAAGATGTGGGGTTTCTAATAACACCCAAACACTATTTATGGCAAAAGCAGTCTGCTTCCAACCTGGTCTCCTCCTCAAGGAAATCCTGCTTCCTAGAAGAGGTCTCTATAGAATCCTACTAGTAAATTTTCCCCTTTCAGAGTGCAGGTCTCCCCAAATGTTCACAAATAAAAACAAGCATTTGCAATGCAATAGGTCTCGCATTAGGAAAGTGTGAGCTATTAGTATTGTAAATGACAATTTTTTTAAATATGTGTTGGCTTTGAAAATATAGAAATTAATACAATTGTTATTCACAAAGCCAATAGCTTACACTTTCCTAATGAGAGTCCTATTGGCTACGGCAATGCTTGTTGGTAGCAAGCAAAGACACTGCTGTTGTGGTGCTGAGTGATCATGTGGTGGTGTATTAGAGTGATGTGGTGGTGTCCCCGACTGATGTGGTGGTGTCCACGAGTGATGTGGTGGTGTCCCCGAGTGGTGTCCACGAGTGATGTGGTGGTGTCCACGAGTGATGTGGTGGTGTCCCCGAGTGGTGTCCCCGAGTGATGTGGTGGTGTCCCCGAGTGGTGCCCCCGAGTGATGTGGTGGTGTCCCCGAGTGGTGTCCCCGAGTGATGTGGTGGTGCCCCCGAGTGATGTGGTGGTGTCCCCGAGTGGTGCCCCCGAGTGATGTGGTGGTGTCCCCGAGTGGTGCCCCCGAGTGATGTGGTGGTGCCCCCGAGTGATGTGGTGGTGTCCCCGAGTGATGTGGTGGTGTCCACGAGTGATGTGGTGGTGTCCACGAGTGATGTGGTGGTGTCCACGAGTGATGTGGTGGTGTCCACGAGTGATGTGGTGGTGTCCACGAGTGATGTGGTGGTGTCCACGAGTGGTGTGGTGGTGTCCACGAGTGGTGTCCCCGAGTGATGTGGTGGTGTCCCCGAGTGGTGTCCCCGAGTGATGTGGTGGTGTCCCCGAGTGGTGTCCCCGAGTGATGTGGTGGTGTCCCCAAGGGGTTGTGAGGTTGTGAGGGTGAGGGGTTGTGAGGGTGAGGGGGTGTGAGGGTGAGGGGGGGTGAGGGGGTGTGAGGGTGAGGGGGTGTGAGGGTGAGGGGGTGTGAGGGGGTGTGAGGGTGAGTGAGGGAGGGTGAGGGAGGGTGAGGGAGGGTGAGGGAGGGTGAGGGAGGGTGAGGGAGGGTGAGGGAGGGTGAGGGTGGGTGAGGGTGGGTGAGGGTGGGTGAGGGTGAGGGAGGGGTGAGGGAGGGGTGAGGAGGGGTGAGGGTGAGGAGGTGTGAGGGTGAGGGTACGAAGTAAATGGTGGCAGGGCAGACATCATAAGACAGAGAGAAGAGACTGCGTGGTGACTGCGTTGGTCAGTTTCAGAATCAGGAGGGGCAGAGTCAGCACAGTCTGCGAGGGATCAACGTGTCTAGAGGCAAAGCATAGCGGATGTAGCATTGCAGCTAGCAAGTCGAGTGTTTTCAAGCTGAGTGTACCCAGAGAGATGGCAACACAGTAACAGCATTTGAGGAGCAAGGCTACTGTAAACAAGCACGGTAGGCTTTCACTTTCGTCCAGAAACAAGCTCTCGGCATTGCTGTGGCGGGGGGCGGAGGAGCGGGAGCGCATTCCTTTGAAGTCTGATGGGGGGGGGGAGCGGGCGCCTTTGAAGTCTGATGCTGAGGCACAGACAAATTGTGGTGCGCGATGTGCATGCGGGGGGGGGGGGGGTGGCAGCCTTTGAAGTCTGATGCCGAGGCACAAACAAATGGTGGTGTGTTATATGGCTGGCTCTGTGCACGCGCATAGATCACATGAACTGTATGCGATCCGCAGCCGTTTTGGTAGACTTCTTTTCCGCTTACTATAATCTCGCCAGAGCAATGCGCAAGCGCATTGGCTCAGGTGAGACCTAAAAATAATTGTATCCCCAATGCATACCAGTTTATCCACAAGCTGTTATGTGGATGACCACTCCTATTCTGATTTTTTCCATACATCAGCAATTACTTTGCCTTTCTATGCTCTAGACCCCTCAATTTGACATGTAAAAACCAAGGGTGTTGTATATCCCATACAGCCCCCTACTCACCTAACCTCCCAGGGTTATTGGGGGCAGAAATAAAAGCAAAGGGAACAAGCATTTGCAATGCAATCAGTCTCACATTTGTGAGAGTTAGGGCTACTGGTGTTGTAAATGAAAATGTTCTTTACCCATGTATTTTGGTTTGTTGTAGAGTGGATATATGTGGTGTGAAGTGGAATGTGTTGGATAGGATTTTTTAGTTGTGAAATTATGCTTGGGGGAATTGTGTGGTGCGTAGCTGATTTGTGTCCTTTGTTGGTTATTAAAATGGATGTGAATGGATCACAACAATCCTGCGTGGCAAGGATGGCATTATTTATTTAATGTCACTAAAAAAGGCAGTAAGGGATTAACGAAGTGGGTACGACAAAAACAAGCAAATTTTGAGCAGTAATTAGGATGAATTGCTACTGCGAAAAACATTTGTCGATAAAGATGACAAAATTGTGCTTAAAAGACTAAGCAGTGATAACTTTTTTAAAAGACTAAAAGGAAAACAGTCCAAGATTTTTTTTTAGCCCATACTCAAAATGCTAACAACTAAACTACAAGTCCCAGAATGCAGTATGTGTGGCGTAATGTGGCTTCTCTGATGAATCCCACTGCCCGACAAATATAGCATGAGGTATGTGTGCTGTACATAGGCTTGGGTGGTAAACTCCACTTTGTGGGCAGAGTTCACACCATTCTATGCTCCTCTGGTTCGGCAAACACTCGGTCTACGTCACGAGGCGGTTTATCAGTGCCCGTCCCAAAATTGCCCAGAATCACAGGATGTGTTGAGCAGACACAAGTTTGATTTTTTTTCCACATTGGTATTTTTTTCAAACCAGCTGTTGTAATTAAGTAGAGATGGGTTTCTAGGGCTTCCTTCAAAAGAATGTTGCACTTTCATGCTTCCTGAAGGTTTAAACCTTACTCTGCGCCATTCTTCCCCTGTTCTTGAGGTGTGGATGCCAGGGAAGGTCTCTGCTCTCCACTGGGATTCTGAGAGGTGCAGCAGCATGGTACGATGGGTAGAAGAGCATGGATAAAAATGAGAAGGAGTGGCTAGCGCTTGAGCGACAGGAGTCTCCAGCCGTGTAACTATGCATGTGAGTGAGGGTAAGCAGCAAAGCAGAGGACACTTTGTGAATGTGAGGAGGACACAAAGAATTGGCGGGGCAAAGGGGTCAAGGGCAAAGTGAAATGGATCCAAAAAATGAACAAGCCCACAAGTGGTGCCCGCGCGCCACAGCGAGACATCTGGTTTCAATTATTGCGCCCGTGTCTGGACACGATAATTGAAACCACATGGCGGCCGTGAAGGTAACCGCAACCAATAGGCCATGGGCGGAGCAATGCGCCCACCTTTGGCCAACAGCGTACTGTCTTGGTTAAAAAGAAGCACGCAAAGGCCAATAGCCTGGGGCAAAAGTAAAAGCACACACGCAGCATGTGTGAGCATCTGAAGCGATTTCTGAAAGCCCTTACATAAACTCTTCGCTATAACAGCGCATGCGCGCTGTTACAGGCTCGACCTAAAAAGGTGGCTTGAGGGACCACCATACCGGAGGCCAGTTAGTACACTGAACTCATTTCCAATGGGTGTCAAGCGTTATGTTGTGAAACTAGATGCAAGAACAAGCTGGCAGCAGGTTAGAAATGATGTAGCTAAGCTTTCACATTTATGTGACAGACTCATGGTGATGAAGGAGGAAACGAATGAGACCGCATTCTACTAGCAGTTTTTTTCTTAGACTGGGATTCTTCACTTTTGTAGTTTTACCATAAAATATCACATTTTCCAGTATGAAGTTCAGCTGTCAAATATATATAACTTCACCCTGACCAGACAATAAGATTAGTGGTTGCCTTCAAAGATTGCCTGGAAAATCGTTCCAAACATGCACAGCCAAGAAAATGATCTGATCCCTAGATACTCTTAATCCCTTAACTGCTAGAATCCCCAACACCCTCAGTTCCCACACCTTACCCACTCTTCAACCACCCCCCCCACCCCACTCTCTCAAGTGAACATTTTTTTTAACCACAAAATGCTTTAAGGCCAAATGTTCATCATTTTTCCCCTCACATGTTGGGAATTCTAAAAGCAACTAGAGTTTGAGATTCCCCTGGAGGGAAATGAGAGAACAGCCAAAATACAGCAAACATTTTTTTAAACTGCTATGAAATTAGGTTTGTTAAAAAAACAAAAGGCAACAAAACATTTGTTGAGTGAAGATCTGGCTAGGGAGACAGAAAGACTGGTGGCTCTTTAGGGAGGAGTGAACGTCTGATGTCTGATGAAAGGACAGGCCGGCCTCACCCGTGGGAGCCTGGATGATTTACAACTGGGAAAGGT
This sequence comes from Lissotriton vulgaris, assembly GCF_964263255.1. Classification (NCBI taxonomy): domain Eukaryota; kingdom Metazoa; phylum Chordata; class Amphibia; order Caudata; family Salamandridae; genus Lissotriton; species Lissotriton vulgaris. The sequence goes on along the minus strand of NC_141695.1, from coordinate 1,568,950,190 downwards.
GCAGAAAGACTACTGGGACTTTAGGGCTGAGTGCTACGGCCAGATGCTGGACGGCCCTCAACCCATTTATTTTTAAAGATACATAAATAAATATTCCCTGGTTTCTAGTGGGCTTTTGGCACCCTCCTTCCCTCCTCCACTGGGCAGCAAGGCTAGGGGGTAACCCATTGCCATTTTCAAGATGCAATAGCTTTAGAGCAGCATACCACTGAATGAAATGGCAAAGGGCCCAATAAGGAAAGCTATGTTTCACGGTCCTCATTGTATCATATGGGACTTTGGTCACTTAGTTAACTGGGGTTCGGATTGAGAATCCATGGTCACTTCTGATGTGCCTGGTAGTAGTCCTATCTTCAATTGGTCCAGAGGTAGCCCTGTAAGTTTTGCCATGATGCGCGTACCCCATTTTTGAAGGACTTGAGTTTAAGGTGCTTATGTAGCAACCACGAGTCAACAGCTGCTAGATATTCACCAAAGACAGAGTCTAAAGATCCAAGGTTTTTTGTCCTGTTTTAAGATGATTTGGGTATGGTCAGACTAGTCATAGCAGTTGAGCTGGATCGAAGTGTCAAATTTAGGGAGTGGAAACTTATATATTGAAAAGAAAGAGGTGATTGTTTAGATGTGGGAGACTTCTATCTAGTACATTTATGGTATCAAACAGAAAGGAAGACATTCACTGGTTTGAGGTCACATCCAGACTAGGATCATATGTGATGTGAAATAGCCCAAGGAATCATATTGACAAATGAAAACATCTCGCTCAGTCCATTTTTAAAACCAAAGTTTCCACATTTTATTCAAGCACTTAAATGGACTAAACACAATACCTCCGTCACCAGCAACATGAGGGTTTAGGCACTTCTATTTAATGAGAGACAAAACAGTCATACAATTACTTTAAAAGAAAAGCACTATTGAGAGATTTGGGGGAAATCATGGTTTTGCACACCACAATTTCAATTTTTGGAACTGGGCTGAAAATGCAAATCATAGAAAAGGAAAGGTTGTGAAACAGCTACTGGACACCATCTTTTAACATTAGTGTGAGTAGAAAAACATAAGTTACATGCAATGTAATTTGAAAATACATACACAACAGGTTTTTAATTATGAATTGAGTAATGTACTATTTGATAAAACAAAGTCAATAAGTATGTCTGGTGGTACTTTTGCAATCTCACTGACAACTCGCCAAGGCCCACGGTGTTCCAATCCCACTACATGTCGAATCTCTAGAAAAGCGCAAAACTGAATTTGTGATGTAGCCAAACACTCCTCCCTTGATGACGCACTGTAGGGAGGGTGGTAAACCACAAAGTCAACATATTAGTCCGGTATGAACAATAGAGAAGCAGATCTACCAAGGGGTTCGCCCGAGAGGCCAGATGAATAGGCCTTTAATAAGCTCTTTTCTTTGCAGAGCGCACTTTGCTTTAAAAGGCACGCTTGCAATACGTAAGAGCTTGGCTTTGTCATGGCCGGGGTGTCTACTGAGAAACACTGCACTATAAACAAGCATTGGTAAAGTCAATTGGCGGGACCAATGGCAATACGCAATTCTGCTGACGCAGCTTTTTTCCCATAGTTATGGATTTGCCGCAATTTCCACATAATCCATCCTCTGCTGCAGAATCTGCGGACTTTAACACCCAAAAAAACAAAAAATGAAGTCCTAGCTCAAACGGATTAAGTTACTAAAAACTCAGCGACCTGTTCACAAGCAGTGGAAGGCCGTTCGTGAAGGTTAACTGATCATCCTTCATTTACTTCATTTTATATTTAATTGTTAAACTGACACTGAAGTGAAATCTTTCCCAAGACTGTATTACCATGTGCAAAAATGCTAAAATAGTGAATGCTCTGAAAAAGAAAAAAAGAAAAGTGTACCATAATTTGACTTTTCTTGCTGCATAATTTAGTCAACCCTGCCACATAATTTGGTGTTCCTCTACTGCATAATTCCAGTGGCCCTGCAAATAGGTCTTGACTAAGCAGGAACTTTTGGCTTTGCCAACATCTTTTAGTCATGTAGTAGAGCAGCACAGCTGTTGTGCAGCATAGCTAAAAGATAAAAAAGAAGAAAAAAAGTGGCCATCGCAGGCTGCATCAGTATTTCTAACCCCATCGCAGGATGTGCCCTCAAGGCAGCACTTTCTGCAATTAAAAATTGCTACTTTTTAACCTTTCCTAAAATATGTGGGAGTAAAGAAGCAACACTGACAAAAGGGGTTGAGAGGTAAGAAACAACACTGACAAGGGGGGTAGGAGGGAAGAAGCAACACTGACCAAGGGGGTGATGGGAGTGAATTCACTAAAAAATGAACCACTGTTTAAAAAACATAACAAGAGAAATTCACTAGTTATACGTAACAGGCATAAGTAGAACTTGAGTCGCTATCATGCACTGCTTACAAACTTACATGTTACATCGCAGATGGTATCTGAAATATATGGCAGAGTAAGATACACTTATGACAGTTATATAGAACTGGCAAATTTCCCTGGTTTAATGTTATTTTATTTTTTTTAAACAGTAGTGCTTTTTCAGTAAAGTTTTTTTTAACAAAAGTTAAAAATCTGATTACCTTCCTCACGTATTATAAATATATATGTATGTTTCACCCGATAGCGGTCCGCGCTGGGTTACTTAGGGCTAAGTTACCATAGGCAATAGATTGTTTGGTTTGCTAATAACATTGACTGCATTTGGTTAATCTTCGCAAAACTTTCCCCCAAAAAAACCTCCTCGACTTGGTTTAAAGTTTTGGGGTGATCTGTCAAACTGAGGCCGAGAAAAATGGGGGGGGGGGGTTCCCAAAGCATAATTCTCCATACAATTTCCCTAAGGATTTGTGAACAGCGCTGCAGCCAAAATGGCTAAACTGAATTACTCCAAATTTGGCAGAAATCTAGATCTTTACCCAGAATGCACGCTTTTTGGGTATGAATTATGTAGTTTTTGAGAAATTAAGGTTCAAAGCAATAAGTTACTGGAACCGGAATTTTTGTAAAGCAATACCCCTGCACATAGGTAGGTGGTGTTCAGCTCTGCATGGCGGCGGCGTCAATGCCGAAAGTGACGTGCGCGGTGCCTTCATAGGTGCCACCCGAGTGTGCAGACGTTAGTCTGCTTTTATAACGTTCCCTACCGGGCACGTAGAGCCCACACCAGGAGCGCAGAAAACTGATCACTGGTGTGTGGGACTAGGGCCCTGAAAAGGGAATAGTACATTTAAATCCATTAGGCAGAGCAGGGAGGATGGGTGGCTTGGTAAGGAATTTGCATCTAGTCAGATAAGGCGGCACCAAAGCTAAGTAACTTGTACATCTAGCAAACTTCTAGCCACAGATTCCTTACCTTAGAATAAATACAACAAGCATTGGCAGGGTCTTACCCGTGTGAGATCTATTGGGTTTTGCCAATGTTTCTTAGCCATGCTGCAACATGGCTGAAAGTAAAGAAAACAAGCATTTGCAATGCAATAGGTCTCTGTTTACGCGAGACCTATTGACTGCAAATGAATGGCATAACAGACAACGGGAGGGAGGGCGGGGGAGAAGGCACGGACATCATTGGGGGGGGGGGGGAGAGAAGGCACGGACAACTTGGATGGGGAGAAGGCAAGGACAACGGGATGACAGGGTTGGGTGGGGGAGAAGGCACAGACAACGGGAGGGAGGTTGGGCAGGGGAAGAAGGCACAGACAACAGGAGGGACGGAGGGGGTATAAAGGCCCCAAAGCATGTTGTGCCTGCAGTATGAGACCCTCATTAAAGAATATAGTGCTCATAGTCTAAATTACACGTACTGTGTAACAACCAAAGTAAAGGGGCGGTCGCCATGGGAGGTGACAAATTAATAGGAGGAGGTACTAAGGAGGGACTAACAAGCCTATTTACGAATCATAAGCCAGCATTTAGTACATACAAGGACACAAGCCAATGGTACATTTGGACGGAGAGTGGACGGAGCTTCTATTGACTACTCCACCACAAGTCTCGCAGAGCAGCGCATTCATGCTTGCACTAGAATCGACCTAAAAAGCTGTATGACACAGTCAGCATTGACTGTGCGCCATGCTGCACTAAAGCCAGAGCTTCTGTATAATATATCTATGAAAACACTGACAAAACCAACTGATCTCACATATGTGAGGCCCATTGGTTTTTCCAGTGCTTGTTTTTTTATTGCAATGGGGAACATGTGCACGCAATGCTAGTATAATTTATAGAATTGATAGCTTTGTAAAATTATGTCTACACGCACTTTTATGCAGGACCTTCTTAAAACCACATTCTTATATTGAATGAAAAACGTTTACGTGCAGGTACCTCATGCGCTTTTTATATTCTGAAATACGTATTATGGGAGTCTAATTTATCCGCGACCACGACAGACATCCTTGAGATGTGGAAAAATCTAAGATGTAACATTTACGTTTTCTTTCCTCCTGTGAATTCAATAAATTATATATTTAAAAAAAAAAAAAAAAGGGAGTCTCATTTATGAATATTTATTCAAGGGCAAAGTACCAATGCGCATATCACGCATCCCAACTTGTTTTGCATTTCATCGTCACAATCATCAATTAATTCTCCCCGTCTCGTCACTGTATTTAAGTACCCTAAATATTGTACAGTTTAGGAGCCTTTGTAATTTCCTCTTTTCAGTGCTCATAACCCGATTTATCTTTGTGGACGACGTCTTGGTGCTACATTTTGTTTCAGACAGGCCACACAGAAGTACGGCAATCACTGGCAGAATTTATATAAATTTGAAAGTCATTGTGCTAGTATAGTTGAAGCTAGCCACAAAAAGCCTGGGTCTCATGTGCAACAAAAAAAAAAGATAGAGAACACAGTATTGTGAAAAGATCCCCCAAATCGATACGTATGTTAGGTTATAAGTAATAGCACATAGTGGTAACAAAAGAACATTATCTTTTAAGGTATTTAAAGATAACTGAAGCTTTGAATAAAAAATGTCCAAAACGTCCTAATATGTATTTGTCCTGCCGCATATTCAGTAACTTCATGTCCCACAAAAGTAAGACCAATGTTCTGTGCAGCTGGAGAACGAGATACCCATCTCAAAAGGCGTTTCTAAAAAAGGGGAACACGCAGGGTCCATGGGAAAGTAATCTTTATTTCTCTTTCCTGTAAACCTTCTCACTTTGAAAGCAGCCGAAAAAAAAGTAAAACACCAAGCCAAGCTTCCTCAAAGACATCTTGATGTTTGGCCTGTGTCTTTAAATGCACAGCAAAGGCGACAAGCTTTAAAGGCCTGTTCACAGAAAAAGAGTTTGTGGAAGAATACAGTGAACACAGCTTTGGCAAATGGAGGGACGAAGTAAACCAGGACAGCCTAAAGCAAATAAAGTCAGCAAATAGAAAGCCAGAAAATGTGAGTTACAAATGACAAAGCCAATGGCAAGCAACGGTTGGAATACATTCCCAGGTCAACTTTCTGAAACTCCCCAAAATGTCTTTAACAAACAAGTCTGGTAGGCTTCGACCTAAAAATGAATAAGTGGGCGGCAAAACACTGGAATTCGCCAGTTATAGTAATCTCAAGCAATTCTAACTCATACACTAAAATAAATAGAACGTGCAATCTCGTCATGCACAGTGTTGCCATCAATTTCATAGGTTGCTGAAGTTTCATCAATAATTATCATAGAACATGTCCTGAGTAATGTAACATGGGAGGTAATTAGTGCATGGCGAGAGTTCTAGTTACTTTAGGGCAGAAGATAGTTACTTGAAGCCAGGCATCCCTACTAGCACCAGCGAGACCAACACACGACAAAAGTCTCAAAAAGATAGTCAAATAAGCGTGGGCTGGTTCTACAGTGCATAAAAAGAGCAAACCCAGCGGTGGTATTACTGCAGGAGACGCATCTTAAAGGCACGTCTACCAAAGCAATGGACAGATGGGGCTATAAGATGGTGGCTCACTCTGACTTTACATCAAACTCCAGGGGGGTTGGAATATTAGTCAAAAAGCTATTTCTACTAATTTTAAAAGAAGTTAAATCTGATGGAGCAGGGAGATTTGCTGCCATACATACGCAATGGGAAGGAAAACACCGAAATATTTTTTCAGTATACATACCCCCAGCGTTACACACAGTGGCCCTCCCGGAATTAATCGCATTCTTACTTGGGCTACCGGCGGGGGAACTACTCATTGGTGGAGGCTAACTCGATTGCTGACAATTCCATGGATAGACTCCCTCTGAGGGCGGGTGTGTCTCGCATGGGGAGCTTATTAGAAGCGATGAGACTGATAGATGTTTGGAGGAAATACCACCCCGCAGAGCGACAATACACATATTACTCTAGTGTCAATAACAGCCTCACTAGAATAGATTACTTTCTAGGCTCCTTGGGTAGCCTTTCTAATACCAACAATATAGAAATCAGACTACTGGTGAGGTTCCGTGACAATTATAAGTGGTGTTTTTGACTCGTTCGAATATGGACGAGTTTGGTATCTATGAACCGCAAATGACGAGTTTAGTGGGTGTACGCGTTTTCGCTATGCTGACCTAAACCGTTCGTCTGTTTTGTGGGTTTCTTCATCTGAACCCACGGGTTCCATTTTAGATACGGCATCCATTTTGTCTCTTGCCCTCAAGTAGCCAGCGAACGGACACTGTCCGCTTCGTGACCCTGGGATTCCCAAGCTCTTGCGGAAGACACGCGTTTCTTTGAGGGTGTCTTTATGACGAGGGGGATGACACTGCAAAGGCAGATGGCCTGCTCGAGGCTCATCTTGCCGTGCCCGTCTATTATTTCAGCCGTGCATTCATTAGGCATGTCTCCTTTGATCCTACAATCGTGTTTCCGATATCACTCCCCCTTACACTCTTTTCAATCTGTTGCCTATCTTTGTCTTCCTTTGCACCTGTTTCTGACTCTTCCTTAACTCATTTACAGCCGGAATGGAATGTACTAATGATGGGATGATGTACTTTTACAGTTGGGAACCGGTGATGCTACTGTAATTATGTTCCGGGACCCTGAATACATGAAAGCGACCCTTTTGAAGTTTACTGTGGGAACTGAGTTGTAACCTTTTGTTCGCCATGTTGTGCTATGACAGAAATACGTATAAAAGGAGCGATCTACAGTTACAATTTGAAGCAGTCTCCTAGAACCTACATGCGTTGTACTTCTTGTGACTTCTGTGTTCCCTGCAGTAAATAATCCTTGATCTTTGACGCCGAAGGAAGTGTCCCCTGTCTCTGTCATTTGTACGCCGGAACAGGTAACCCACGAAGGTTTCAGGTGTTGTCCCCTGGCACCGCTGGGCCTTAGAATAGCCCAGTCCTTCACTGGGCATCTCAGATCATTTCCCGATGCGACTCAGCTATACACACCATCAACTGAAAAGGCGCCGGACTTATCCGATAGGTCCTGGTTACCTTAGGATCCCTAAGATTAGGAAGGAACTAAAGAAGATGACAAAACACTATTTTCAGGAGAACGAGGGGTCGGTGACTTCCTATGTCACTTTATGGGAGACATATAAGGCAGTCCTCAGGGGACAGGCAATATCCTCCAAAGTAACTAATAAGAGAGAGAAACAGCTAGAATTACAAACTCTGGAGACAGACTTGGCTGTGGCGGAACCCCGACACGCTAGGGACCCGACCCTCTACGCGGCCCACAGTTTGGACCTCGCACAGAGAAGTCACGAGGAACACCTGACGGAACTGACCAGACAACAACTAGCACACACGCGACACAAAATATATGACATTGGCGATAAGGCAGGAAAGCTGCTGGCATGGTTGGACAAAAGGGAGAAAAGGGACAGATGGGTAGCGCAGCTTAGCACAGTTGAAGGGCGGCACAACGGACCCACACACAATAGTGAACCTACCGGCACAACACTTCCAGACAATCTACTTCTCAAACTCAACGATCTCAGAGGAGGAGGCGATGACTTATGTAAAGGATCTGGCAATGCCCAAATTGACCCCAGAAGAGGCACAAGACTTGGAGAAGGACCTCTCGGATGAGGTGCATACAGCCATTAGGGCGTTACAATCGGGCAAGGTGGTAGGGCCAAATGACATACCGATCAAATTTTATAAAAACATGGCAGGCTCGTTAACGCCGTGCACGCTGCACATATTCGCAGAAAGTTTAAAAGCGGGGAAACTCCCGCCAGACCAACGTACGGCCACCATAATAGCCATCTTAAAACCTGGGAAACCGGCAGACCAATGCACCTCATACCGGCCCATCTCCTTCATAAATGCAGAGGCCAAAATCCTCGCCAAGCTGTTGGCGACGAGACTCACACCATACCTATCGAAGCTCATCTATCAGGACCAGTCTGGCTTTATGCCCAGAAGAAAACATAGCACTTAATTTACGAAGATTACACGGGGCACTTGCTCGTGCGGAATATGTGCAGGAGCCAGCAGTGATACTTTCACTAGATGTAAATATGGCATTTGATATGGTTCACTGGCCCTTCCTTTTCGCAGTGATGCGAAATTTAGGATTCGCCCCAAAGTTTTGTGCCTGTGTTCGACTACTTTACACGAAACCCATGGCGCATGTCACCGTTAATGGACACATCTCTGAGGACTTCCCCTTGGCACGAGGCACACGTCAAGGCTGCCCATTGTCACCGCTATTATTCGCTTTAGTGCTAGAATCCTTGGCAGCCTGGATACGGTGGGAGCCAACGATACATGGCTTCAGATTGACTGATACCTGGGAGGAGAAGATCTCCCTTTACGCCAACGATATCCTGCTGTACCCACTTCCCCTAGGCGTTCCATAACCAGTCTTTTAGATGTCTGCACGGCTTAAGGGCAGGCGTCCGGGTACACCCTCAACTGGTCCAAGTCCACCATGTACGTGCTCCACGGCCCTCCTCCACGTCTTCCGGACAATTACCCGCTAAGGACAGCGGCAAGTAAGTTTAAATATTTAGAAGTCCATATTACAGCTGATGCAGAAGACTTTTATAATATGAATCTTCAACCGCCGCTGGAATGTCTTAGGCGTGATATCCGACACTGGGAAACTCTACCGCTAACCTTGCTAGGGAAGGCGGCACTCTTTAAAATGATGGCGTTGCCTCGTTTTCTGTATATTTTGGAAAATACACCCTACCCTGTAAAACCCGCATATTTTAAAGCAATAGCAGCACAAGTATCCAATCTGCTATGGGGCAACAAACCGCCACGTATAGCGCAAGCTAAACTGGTGCGCAGCTGGTACGACGGAGGAATAGCGCTCCCAGATGTACAACTTTATTATTGGGCAGCACAATTAAAAGTAATTAATCACTGGGTGCATCTCCCGTAAACAGACCCGGCACTGAAGGCAGACAGAAAACAGTTAGGTATGGCAGACCTGCTAGCTCCCCTCTACGATAAACAATTGTCACTGAAAAAATTGGGACCGCTGCGTCACACACTGGGGATATGGCACATAGCTCAGGCAAAGCTAGGATGGCAAGGGGTGCTCAAGCAGCTCACTCCGCTGTGGGACACAAAGCGACTAGGAAAACTCAGACACAGCAAAGGTTTCGATCGCTGGGATGCTATTGGGATCTCCACGATCGGAGACTTGTGGCAAAAAAGGGGGGAGTGATTGCCTTCAATATGCTACAACAGCAATATGGCCTAGCCCCCTCTGAAATGTTTTGCTATAACCAAATTCGACATGCCCTGGTAACAGCGCTCCCGCCTGACTCAGAAGTTCCAGAGGCGTCCCCTCTGGAGGATAGATTGTTAACAGATTACATGCCAAAGAAGGCGACCTCCCTAACCTATCGAAAACTGGTGACTAATCTGCCTGATCCGATGGGAAAACTAAGGGAAAGATGGTCTAATGATATTGGTGAGAGTGATGACTGAGTGGCAGGAAGCACTGGGGTCCCCGAAGGCATTCCCTCGCGCCTTAGACTTGTACAATTGCACATTCAACACAGCTCCTACTATACGAGACACACCCTACATAAAATAGGACATATAGCACACCCCTACTGTTTGAGAGGGTGCGGGGAGGAAGGAACCTTTTACCACACCATATGGGATTGTCCAAAAATAGCTGAATACTGGGCACAAGTGCTGAGGACGATGTCGCAATCTGAGGGGGTCATGATACTACCTGGGCCCAGACGCTGCCTGATAAATATCTGGGAACCAAATGACTGTATGCATTCAGGGCAGAGTTTGGCTACAATGGGCATGATGGTGGCCAAGAGGAATATAGCACAGAGGTGGGGCAGAGCAGAAAGAGCTACTCTAACAGCATGGTGTAATGACATGGACGCTGCCAAGATAGCAGAAAGGGCGGTGTTCAGTGGCAGGGGGGTGCCCAAAAAAATGGACTAAACTTTGGGGGGCGTAGAACAAGTATAGGGGGAATATTTGTGAGCCGCCACCAGACCAAGATGATAGCAGTGAGGATTCAGAGGAAGACTAAGGGCTCTAAAATTATGGTACAAAGTTCACTCTGGAACGCTCTAAAAATGTACACTTGTGATTCTGACGTACTAGAATGTGTCTCTGATGTAATGATACAATGCTTGGCTATATGTTTGTGCTTGAAACGTTTGTACTGTGCGAACATACAAAATCGAATAAAAAATGTTTAAAAAAAAAAGTCAAAAAATGACCACGGTACGGGCTCTAACCAGATCTGCGCTTACTGGCACGGAAAAAGAAAGAACTGATTCCAGCGCGCATGGGTGGCGCCTAAGTGATCTCCGTGACGTCATCTCGGCACGTATGACGCAAGAGACGGAGACGCGGGACGCCACCTACTGACGCGCAAGGGTACTGCTAAGCAAAACTTTCCGGATCCAGTCTGACACCTGGGGATATGCGAAGGTAAGAAATCTATACCCAACGTGTTTCTTTCAAATTGGGTGTGTTAGTGTCTGTATGACTGGATGTGCAAGTGGCTGTACTGGTGAGTGGGTGCACGATGGGCTGTATGGGTGAGTGAGTGGATGTACGAGTGGCTCTATGAATCAGTGCATGGGTGTGTAAGTACTTGAATGGGTATGTGAGTGGTTGAGTGGGTGTATAGGGACGTGAGTTAGGTGTGAGAGTGGTTCTGTGGATGATGTCATTTGAGAGGTCATCAGTGAGGTCACTGGCCATGTCATGAGTGATGTAATATGTGAGGTCATAAGCAGCGCATTGCAAGGACAGAAGTTATAATTAGCTCAGGTAACTAGAACTGCTGATTTTCGGTGGTTTTCTTCAAATGAAGTATGAGCCTAACCAAAATGTCCCTATAACCTTTTGTTTTTTTTCAGTGAGTTTTTTTTTTTACATTTTATTTCTTAACTGTAACCTTTGGGAGTGTGTGTGTGTATGTGTGCATCTCACTGGGTGCATGACTGGTTCTGTCAGAGGGTGCATGAGTGCCCGAGTGGGTTTGTGAGTGGGTGTGAGAGTCTCTGAAACGATATATGAGTGGGGGCATGAACGTCTAAGTGGGTCTGTCAGTGGGTACATGAGTCTCCGGGTAGTTCTGTGAGGGAGTGTCTGAATGGGTCTGTGAGAGTGTCTTAGTGAGTCTCTAAGTGGGTGCATGCATGTGTGAATGGGTCTGTGAGTGACTGCAAGAGTGTCTGAGTGGGTGCATAAGTCTAAGTGGATCTGTGAGTTGGTGCATGAGTCTAAGTGGATCTGTGAGTTGGTGCATGAGTCTAAGTGGATCTGTGAGTGGGAGCATGAGTCTAAGTGGATCTGTGAGTGGGAGCATGAGTGTTTGACTGGGTCTGAGACATGGCGCATGAGTACCTGAGTGGGTCTATAAGTGGGTCCATGAGTGTCTGACTCACTCCATGACTGGGTTTTTAAGTGTCTGAATGGGTCTGTGACTAGTTGTATAAATCTCTAAGTGGGTCTGTGAGTGGGCGCTTGAGCACCTGAGTGGGCTATGAGTGGGTGTGTGAGTCTAGGAGTACATGGGTGTCTAAGTGGTGCTGTGACTGAGTGCATCAGTCTCCGAGTGGCTGCATCAGTCTCCGAGTGGCTGCATCAGTCTCCGAGTGGCTGCATCAGTCTCCGAGTGGCTGCATCAGTCTCCGAGTGGCTGCATCAGTCTCCGAGTGGCTGCATCAGTCTCCGAGTGGCTGCATCAGTCTCCGAGCATCAGTCTCCGAGTGGCTGCATCAGTCTCCGAGTGGCTGCATCAGTCTCCGAGTGGCTGCATCAGTCTCCGAGTGGCTGCATCAGTCTCCGAGTGGCTGCATCAGTCTCCGAGTGGCTGCATCAGTCTCCGAGTGGGACTGTGAGTGGTTGAATCAGTCTCTGAGTGGGACTGTGAGAGGGTGAATGGGTGGGTCTGAGTGGGTGAATGTCTGAGTGGGTGCATGAGTCTCACTGGGTTTGTGAGTTTGAGTTGGTCTGTGAATGGGTGCGTCAATCGACTGAGTCGGAGGGTGCATGAGTCTCAGGGGGTCTAAGTGGGTGAGCATTTCAAGGGGGTCTGTGACTAGGTGTGCGAGTCAGTGAGTGCATGCAGTTCTGTGCGTGAGTGCGTGAATGTATTTTTTCTTCTGTTATTCTGCCACGATGTTATATCGGGAGCCGCACTGTGTGTCAAGGTAGGTCTGCGACTTCAACAATGTGTTAAAAAAAAATTATTTTGCTCTTTTCAAAACTCATAAGGGGTTCCTTGGAGACCCCTACAATGCACCCATGGGTTCAGGGTACCCCTAGCTTGACCCCCTACTGTACTTTTTAAACTTTTTTTCCCATCCCACGGGATTGGGTCCCACTTCATAAAATGGTAGTTGCACTTTCTACACCGGTTGTGGCCAGCCAATCACAGCACTGCACCTGGAGCGTGAGGTCACGTAGGCCCGAGTAGGAGTCTCGAAGGGTCTTCGCCTCTAGATGTACAAATGTTTCAATTATTCTAAAACTACTGAACGGATTTACACCAAATAACAAAAAAAGCACTCTTTCTGGACCAGGCGCTAGCTTTCTGCCAAATTTGCCATCATTTCGTCCAGCGGTTCAGACTGTAGTCGTGTTCAAAATCCCACTTCTTTTGACTACCTTCCCTTTTTTCGGATCGGCCTAAAACTTTCCATGCACAACTAGAATCAGTGGGGCACCTTCTTTGGAAAGTTTTGTGCAGATTCGTCAAAAGGTGCCAAAGATATAGGCAAGCCAAAAAACACATTTTCTATGGAAACATGGCTCCAACTATAACATGGTTCTACTACCTATTGGTGACTACCAGAAGGATAATATATATATATATATATATATATATATATATATATATATATATATATATATATCCGCCACAGATTTAGCGGTTTCTCTTTTCCTCTTCTGACGGTGAGCCCTCGGCGGGGTGGCTAACCCCTAAACTGTTTACCACAATCTTCACATCATCAACGCTGTTCACATCAAAGAAGAACAAGACAGCCTGGGCTCATTCTGTTTCTGCGTGCTTAATTATTCAAGCAGCAATTGAACGCCTTCAGCGGGTTAACAAGGATTATCAAATTACAAATCTACTACCCGCAGGGTTTATCAGAGAGGAAAACCAGAAGTGGGACCCATACCGAAAACATTGCCTGTGATCTGAAAGCATCTATGTAAGATGACATTTTTGCAAAGAACCAATCATACCCATAACCATTGTTACTAGTTAATCACCATAGCCAATTCAGGCCAACAGTATTTTGCATAACCTTTTCTAAGAGGCAACTATCCTTATCAATCATAAAATTATACGTACAAAATTGCAAGTTGGCAAAATATACAACCCTTCCTAAAGCGGCATAACAAGAATTCTCACAATGCAAATCTTCTACCTCTAAGGTTTGTCACTAGTGGTAACCAACAACAAAACCCTTTGCTACTATGGTAATCTCTAAGATTCTCTAGCAAAACACCTGCATGCAAGTTTGAACACTGTAGTAACAATACATCCTTAAAGGTCATGTGACTTTCATAAATGATGTATATGTTAAAAAAAGTCAGGCTTTCTACCTTGGTTTCAACTTTTTCATATTTAAACATATCAGGTCCATAGCATTGACCAATGACTTGTCTCTATGACCTACTCAGACCACCTGTATTGAGCTTAAGCGTTCCCACAAGGCCGTCATCGGACATAGAAGTCGTAAAAGTACCAAAAGCATACAAAATTGTGATTGGCAAAGCAAAACACCATCTCCTAAGAGGATCTAACAAGGATTTAGAGAGTGCTAATCGTCTATACCCCTAGTACAGCATCAATAACCATTCTACCGCAGCCAGTTGATCTTTCCTGTGCGTGTGCAGTCTGGTAGGTAAACAAGACATCGCAGCTTGTTAACCCCTTCCATGCTGGGCCGATTTTTCTCGTGTGCTGAGCTTTTAAAGAATCAATGGCTTCATGACGGCCCCCAGCCGTCATCAGCACACGAGCACTGTAATGCATGACGGATGGGGGCCGTCATCAGCATGGAAGGGGTTAAAGGATTAGTAAATCAGTAACTCAGTAAATAGCTTTTATCAAATGTTCCAGGTTGCTAAGAGCGTGGTAGAAACAATCAAGCAGCTACCGCTAAACTGATATCCGATGCTCCATTAAACGGGGGGCCAAATTACAGAGAAAACAGTCCCTTTTCGTTGATAACAAGCAAAATAAAATGAATCGCGAGCTTCTTGGCCGACTAGTGTCTAGCAACCATGAAAGCAAACCGTAGAGCTCACTACTCAGCTAGTCAATAACTGAATTATTCGAAAAATGGTCAGGAGCTGGTTACTCAAGAAGTAGCATATATCAACAACACACCAGATTCTTCATATTCTGGAGTGCATAAATCAAGTTTAACTTCAGACTGGTCATCTGGGATACTCACAATTTAATAAAGTGGTAAACAGGATTTTATTCAGTTAGCAACTTTTGACAACTTACTGGGAAGCAACATTTATACAGCAACAGGTCTCCATCTTACACATCCAATCATCTTTTCTATAGGCCCGGGCGGTTGTAAGGTTTTCCACACTCTACGAGGGGTTCCCCAAAACTCTGCTCTGTGGAGTGAAGTTTTTTCCTCGCCTGTCAACTTTACGTTGGCGACCGTGGACAATACAATGCTAGACTACCTCCCAGTGAAATGCAGGCATTCGTGGATGGTCGTGACCGCTTGCATTGAGAAACCATCCGTTCCCGTTAAGGAAGCGGTCACTCGAGTAGAAATTCTACTCGAGTAGCAAAAAGAAGCATCCCCTCTTGCACTGCGCATGATGCCATTCGAACGGACGTTCCAGCGCGGGACAAACGCTTGGCGCTAAAAATCAGCATAGCCCAGCGCGCTCCGCTGGTTGTGAAACTCCACGTGACAGAGTGTTTGCGGAACTCCCCCAAGCCTACTTTTCTATCCATCTAGTCCTGTATTAATGAGAGCGGAGGAGCAACAGTGTAGTATAAAGTAAGCACCACCAAGTGGCTAAAAATGAGGAACGAGGAATTAGGGATTAAGGAAGGAGCCAGATGCAATGCTACTTTTTTCTTTTAAGCCGTGCAGGAGAGGCAGGGAAAACAACAACGCTCTAAGAAGGTTGGTGGGCAAGAAATGGGGGCCAACATGGAGAATATGGGCATGGAGGTAAAGGGGGAAGCAGCACATGGGGGTGTGCAAGAAACCATGTTCTAATTGTTCCATGAATGAGAGCAGTGGAAGGATCCAAGTCATACAATAAAAAAATGATGGTAATGATGCTATGCTCCAGAGCAGGGACAAATAAAAAGAGTAAGGTAAATCACCAAATATGAAGCACGCAAATACGACTTCCAAGAAAACCAACCAAATATAAGCAATAGGCTGGGCCAAAGCCTACTGCATGCAGTGGTACTGTCCATAATATTTATTTTGACAACATATAGCAAAAGGTATCTGTGGGCAAGACCTAACAAAGAAGGGGTGCACTAAAGGATAAGCATGAGAGAATGCATGGGGAGACAGGGAGGATACGAAGGAAAGCTTGAGGGAGAACGCCAGAGAGAAACCAATGAACGACATGAGCTTCATATTTTGTCCTTTGCTTAATTTTTCGTTCATTTGTCTTTAGGCTTCCTCATAATGCAAGATCCCATTCTTTAAAAATACTACTCTTTAAAGATCTGTGGGATGTTCTGTAACATAAGGCTGTGCGTCTCAGCCCAACTTACTAAGAGTGATTATCACCATCTGTAGATCAACTTCCTCTTTATACTGATATTTACATGAACATTTGTAAAATTCTATATTAACCCTTTCAGTAAAGCAATAATCACTGGAACTGGAATTTTCTCCATTGTGTATACATGTACAACATATGTAGAAGAGCACAGTGTAATATGCTCGTTACGCCGATATTAAAAGGGGGGGGGGGGGGGGGGACTCACAACAGGTGCCCTGAATAGGCCATGATGCCTTTCTTCTCCTTCAGCAATTTTAATAAATGGTACGTTACTCACTGTGCATCTGTATATATGTTTTATGCCATGCGGGTTTGAGGGTAGGAGTTAAACGGACATTAAATAAGAACCACAACGGGTTAAATCTATGTACCGAGAGAAAAATTACACTGATTATTTTTTTCCCTCGTCACTATTGCATGCATCCATTCGGTGAAACAGTAAGTGTTTTCTCATGTGTGTTGCACTGTACTGCGCCAATACCATAGCATTTTACGTTTGTGCTGTGGTAGCTACTGAATATGTGTTTATTAGTAACCATGCTCCAAAATACCGTGTTATTAGGCCATATTTATTTTCATCGGTATGGCATATTCAAATAACATATGCATTGGTTTGTTTATAGTAACCACAAAGGAGGATGCTATTAACTTGCCTGATTAGGTCCCTATGTCTGGGTATTCGAGGAAAAGCTTTACAAAGAACTGACGCTAAATAAGGTCCACGTGCACTCCACCAGCATCTGTTATGCAAACTGAAGTTCAAGGTCCTTTTGGTGCACACCCCATGTCTTTGACTGCCACAGCTCAATTGTCATTATTTCGGCCGGACCATTGCCTTCAGAACCCTTAGTTCGAGTCCAATAAAGCAGGTATTAGAAAAGTACATCTACCGAGTTAAAATCAAGTTCAGGGTGGAAGTAAGATCTTGGATCAAATATTGACTTGCGTCCCCAAGTTCAGCACCCGAAAATAAACACTCTAAATAGTTAATTAGCAACTAAACACACTTTCACGTTGTCAGCATTTTGTTGCTATCACCGTTCCCTCTAGGGTGCGCGCACGCACACCTCTCCTTACATCCCCGCGCACCGACTCGCTAGGAGCGCACACACAGGACGTCGCGAGAGAGTCGCGCCGCCGGCCGCTTTGAAAAAGCGAGCGGCGGAAACATGACGAGTGTAGGTAAGGAGGCGGGGGGGCTGGTGGCTATGTGGGAGCGCGGGGCTGACTGTGGCCTTTTGTTTAAATATTACTGTTAAATCGGAGCCCCTTCACGGGCTCCGATTAACATCAATACTTAAACAAAAAGCCACAGTCTGCCCCGCGCTTAACTAACAAAAGCGTGGACACACTCAAAACACAGCGTGTACTTTAGCACACGCCGTGTTTGGAAACTATCTCTACGCTTTTGTTAGTAAAGCGCTGGGCAGACGGTGGCTTTTTGTTTAAGTATTGATGTTAATCGGAGCCCGTGAAGGGGCTCTGATTAACAGCAATATTTAAACAAAAGGCCACGGTGGGCAGATCGGAGGGTGGGGCCGCAGGGGGCACAGCGGATGGGTAAATGAGCGGAACAGAAGGCAAGAGGGGCATAAAACAAGGAAAAAACGAGTGGGACAGAGGGCAGAAGGGCACAAAAACGAGTGGGACAGAGGGCAGAAGGGCACAAAAACGAGTGGGACAGAGGGCAGAAGGGCACAAAAACGAGTGGGACAGAGGGCAGAAGGGCACAAAACGAGTGGGGCAGATGGCCCAAAGCACAAAAACGAGTGGGACAGAGGGCAGAAAGGCACAAAAACGAGGGGAACAGAGGGCAGAAGGTCACAAAAAAGGGCAGACTGGCACAAAAAACTAATGGCGCACAGGCAAAATACAGAAATATAGGGGCAGTTAAGAACAGAAGGCAGAACGGGCAGATAGGCACGAGGCAGCGAGGCGAGGGGAACAGAAGGGAAAACTGGGCAGAGACACGGGCAGCGAGGGGTACAGAAGCAAAGACCGGGCAGAGAGAGCACAGGGACAGTGAGGGGAACAGAGGGGAGTAAAAGGGGCACGGACCACGTACAGGCAGCGGGGAAGACAGACAACAGCAGTCAGACACAACAATGAAAATACAGGCAATACAATAAATTTGCAAACTGCCTTTAAGACACTTATTTTGGCTCTGTATGTGTGAAAATGCACCATCTTTTCACTTTTTAAAGTAAACGTTTTGAGTGCCATTTGGCGTCGCAGTCACGCACGGTTTGGTTCCTGGTGCACATAGCCATGGTTGCAGCGCACAGAGACCCTCCACTGCCGCACACAGAGAAAAAAAATTAGAGGGAACATTGGTTGCAATATAGTCAGATGAACGTAAAGTGGCAAAATGTCGAAACGGCACTGTGACACAAATGTCGAAACAGCACTGTGGCACAAATGTCGAAACAGCACTGTGGCACAAATGTCGAAACAGCACTGTGGCACAGATGTCGAAAGAGCATTTGTAGATTTGATCTTAGTGAGTTACTTATAACACACTTTAAAACACAGAGTATCCATTATGTACCAGGAAACATTATGTTTGCATTTGTAGTTTTACAGTAGAACGTATTGTAATGCACTGGTATTTTCACAGCGCAAGCATTAGATGATTTATCAGAGGATAAACTGATAAAGACATTTAAAATCAAACATTTTTGGTCTTGACATTCATTTCTTTGGGACACAGTGGGAAGACGCTCACAATCTCTATTAAAAGGGCATGTATGGTAGTTAAGTTACATCATCAGATTTGCATCGTATAGCAGACCACTGTTGTACTTTATGCGTCTTATGTCAATTTAGGATTCTGAATAGAATTTCTCGTTCAACTTCCAGCAGTTTGTACTTTTTCATACATAATAAAGAAAAAGTAGAGTTGTGATAGGGTTTATTCTGAATAGAATTTCTCGTTCAACTTCCAGCAGTTTGTACTTTTTCATACATAATAAAGAAAAAGTAGAGTTGTGATAGGGTTGTGCATTAGCTAAATATTGTGTTGCAACTATGCCTGAATCCGCACACCTTACATTTTAATGACACACCCGTATTGTATTGTGTTAAGTAACATCAAACTGTACAAGACGAATACACCATACAGTGTATTAAGTTCAAGACATTTCCACATGGTTCTTAACTTTAACATTCTGAAATCAGTCTTAGAAGCCTTTTATGCATCAGAAATCAGAATAAAGTGCATTATTGTAACCACAATCAATAAATGTAGTAAACAAACCACTCATTCTTTATTTGCTAACGAGAAATCTATTCCAAATGCCAATCATGCTTCCCAAGGACTTCTGATCTTCATTACTGTGAGGATATGCCTCGCTGGAAAAAGGCAAGCCCGATTAAACACTCCATACAAGTAGTGCTGTGCCATTTTTTCATGACTCCATTAGCTTGCCATTAAAAATAAATATACAGTGTATACACGACTGTACAAAAATCAATCATTAACTTCCGCCTCCTCAAAAGGGCCTTCGAGTTACCTTTTTCTGCAAGTAGTCCTTTAAAATGGAGTTGGCATCACAGAAACAGACATTCAGAAAGCTCTTCAAAACTATGAATTATACTCAATGAATAAATGGCTCACTGAGATGCATTTATGTTCCTATGCAAGCAACATCAAATTGATGCGTTGAGAGAGCAAACCTCCACAGAGACATATGTATATTGCACTCGCTGTTACATAAAATGTACATAAAAATGGCCTTACGTATTCCAACTATAATCATCGCCGTATGCTCCAGACTTGAATGCAGTATAAGATTGCAAAAGTTGAATGAAAGTAAAAAGAAGCATGAAATCACGGAAATCCATTCTTGTAAACGTTTCCCTGTGGAAAAACAAAGAAGGAAACAGATTAATTGTAATCAGTCCATATCAGCTTTGATCAGCTTACACATTATGTATGACATGCTTACAGAACAGCAGTGCAACTGAACCACATAAAAAAAAAGATGAGAAATCCAACCAATGTGCAGTACGTAATAATATATATTCCTCTAAACATGCACACATCTTTCATCTAGACTTATTTTCCACATCTGTTTCGCACTAAACCAAAGCACAAAGATTAACATCTGCTGGGAACGCACATCTTTTATGCTTTTGAGGCATAACATAGGGCCATGTTCTATCTAGAAAATGAGGAATTTAAATGCTGATGAAGCATGTGGTGAAAGGTATTTTTTAAGGTAAAACATGTTTAAACTATTAATGCCCTATAATACGACTAATAATTGCCCTAAAAAATCTATGAGGGGGACTAAAAAGAATCTTTTATCAGTCACATTAACGTAAAATAGTCATCCAGCAACGACATCAATAGCTTGAGGAATGTTCTCTTAATTAATCCAAACTTAGATATCAAAGGCATGCTTGAAGCTCATCCCCTTTTCACCTGAAAAATGGTTATGTTTATCGACAAGGACAAGTTCAAGAATAGCTCTCAGTAGAGACCAACACAGGATTCACAGTTCAACTGTATGTACAAGTGCCCTTAGATTTCATGTTGACAACAGGCTCAACATAACTGTCAAGAACACCAAGACAGTTCTGCATCAACTTTCCCTTCACTGCAGTCATTGAGTTCATCCCTGAACCAGACTTTTAAATGGCCAATGCACCAGCAAGGAGGCAATACCCAGCCTACCACCATACCAAACACTAAGGTTCATGACTCAAAAGTATCTTCCATGTAGACACATGATGAAGAACCCCAATGGTACACACACACCCCTAAGTCAGACGTTATTGTATTCTAGGTCCGCCATATTTACCTTCAAGTCAGTATGCCTCAACCTATGACCTTTCATGAATGGCAAGATGAAGAACCCCTATGGTGTGCGTGTGCGCACACACACACACACACACACCCACCCACCTCTCCCAAATGACACTTCCAGACTTGACACAGTAATTGAATTTCTGCAGCACAATGGTCACTCTAAAATAATAAAAGAAGAAAAACAAAATGTAAGACTAGCCTAATCCGCACTGAGAATGTGGTTATCAATTCGGTCAAATTTTCATCTCCGCGCCATTTGTGGGGGAAGAAAAACAGCCATTTGTGGAACAGCTCATCTACAAGTAACAAGAGCTTTTGGTTTCCTCAATAATAATAATAATAATAATAATAATAATAATACCTGCATTTGTAAAGCGCACAGCTACCTCCGGAGAGGTGTCCCAGCGCTGGGGGACCTCAGGAAGATTAATTGAGCTATTGCCCAGAGTCTCACACAAATCTGTGAAGAATATCACAAATACTGAAAAGTAAGATTGACGAAACTTCCGTGACCACTCTTGTTAACGTACCTATTGCTCCTGTTGCTTTACAACTAGCTTTGTGCTAAATATATATTTATATCATAACGTGACAATAATTGTGGCCCAGTTGTACGTTATTTAAAGCAACTGTACTAAAAAAAAAAAAAAAAAACTTCACACATTACAGCAGTGCAAAGTTCAAATTAGAGTTTATTACCGCAGTAAAATGGATAAGATAAAAAGACTATTTACTGCCGCACAAATTACATGTGATAGCTCCTTTAAATAGGGAAACATCTCCTAGCAGTCACAAATTTCCCTTCAATGTGACATTACCATACTGCACAAACTTACCCCCTTGCATCCTGGCTTTGGTTAAATACCTTGTGCTAAAAAAAGGCACACAAAAATATGGCATAAATCATATACGCATATGTACAGATAATAATCTATGGATTATCATTGTTAGAGAAAGTAGCATCATGACTCACTTAAGGCTTCTCCTCAGTGGCCATGGCCTCTCCCCACATTCAAGAATGGTAAAAAATAACATATTATACTCCGTAGATCTGTACACACATACACACACACATTCATAGGGGAAAGGAAAAGAAATGTTTGAAGTAACGTTCTAGTTAGGTGAAAATTTGAGTGACAAAGTTTTTAACAAAAGAAAACATGAAAACTACCTGGTTATGGTCATCTCAAGTAACTACAACTCGTGTCCTTGCCCTGCACAGTTCTCATTAATACTTTCATTGCCAACTCTTCAGTGATATTTTCAATTAGGTCAAAGAGAAGTCCTGAGTGATGTAATATGTGGGGTAATTATCGGGGCATGGTGAGGGTGCGAGTTATACTTCCTCAGAGATACCTATAACTGGTGAATTCAGAGTTTAAAACGCAACATTGTCATTGAAATTTTCACCTAATGATATTACTTTTCAGTGAATTTCTAGACTTTTTTTAGCATAAAATAATTTTGTATTACAATACGTAAAGCAAACAGCCAACCTCACTCTACCTTCGCCATGTGTGGTATGTAACTGGCCGCACACTCGCAGGTAGCCAACTTCATGCCATGCAGGCCTTTGGAGTAGTTTCCACCGCAAGTCACTTACTCTAGCGATACCATCCCCCAGGGCCTATTTTTTTTCTCCAAATGGAATGGGGGCAAGAGGCCCCACCTCCCTCCCCGAACCACAAGGGATCCCAGCCATTCCATCACCATGGGGCTTTTAAGGGGGGGGGCACGGCCCCCTCCCCTAGCCAATAGTGGCCCTGGGGACCCAATCCCCAGGCCAAAACATTATATTTTAAGGCAGTGGTTCCCAAACTTTTGACTCCCGAGGACCCCCATTGACTCTCCACCGGAAGCCAGGGACCACCAGCAATTTGAATGATTTAAATTTCAAAACATTAAAAGTAATTAAAAAAAAATGAAACACATGCGCACACAAAAGAAATACTCAAATTACTAAGGATTTTAGAATTTTATATTGATAAGAGTTTTGGAAAAACAGAAAATGTTATTGGGAAGGTTGGTGCTGCACGATTAACTTTTAAATGGTTAGTTTTATTTCACAGTACAAGGCCCCTGCTCCTGCCAGGAATCCCAAAGTAGCCCTGGCAAATGTTTTCAGACCAGTCCCCATACAGTGCACACCAAGTGCAGTGAGTGAGCCTGACCACTACAAAGGGGGCTTTGGGAGGTTCTCCCCACAAGAAAATTTAGGATACAATGGTGCATTCTACAATACATTTATCATTATATATTGAATTGTATTAGCTTTTAGAGAATAGTAAAAGATGACCCTACAATGGACCAGGATACAACAATCTTTGTGGGGGTTTTCAATGATTCCCTTATTATCACCCTTCAACAGTGCCTCTCATTTCTCCACAACACATCTGTCACATGTATTTTATTTGTTTTATAGCATCTCTCATACCATTGTTTGATGTCAGAGCACTTTACATCACACACATATAGAGACAGTGAATCATATTTGTAAATCAGTTTAGAGAAAATGTGACATAAGGGTACGGGGACTACAAGGTGTAGGATTTACGTCTTTAATACTGGTAGGCATTTTTAAAGAGTGCTTAGTCTGGAAAAGCACAAACTCGGGATTCAGAACATAACACAGTGGTTAGCATTGACTAACAATCAAATGTATTTCCACCCAAATAAACCCTTTTAGCAGCATCCGGATAATGAAAGACTGGGAAAAAAAACACAAGTTACTAACTTGTACCATGCAGTGCATAAGCAGCTCCTTGAGGACAGTTTATAGGTCACTGTGCTAGATTATGATTGTCTCTTAAGAGCTGCAGAGTAACACAAGAATCTGTGACAAAAGCAGTAACCCACTGACGTATGCACATAAAATACTGTTTTTCAAAATGCATGGCACAGGTTATTTGCAGCAGGCATATTAACCCTCTGTGCTACATTAGATAAGTCAAACCTGCTACTGCACAAAACTCCTCTCTCTCCAGCAGGTACATTAATCAATAGTGTTATCTTGACACTTATTGTTGCTCAAAAACTGCTAATTCTACAAGAAAATTTGCAGTGCTTTTAAAACTGCTGCCTGAGGACCCCCTGGGAATGTGTCATGGACATCTGGGGGCGATGCACAGCCAGCCTCCCCAAGCCCAGAGTGGCACCAGGGACCACCTCCCAGGGCTTGTGTTCTTTGTGAGTGGGTGCCCTGATACTAACCAAACAGCAAGTTGGGGGCAATCCGGGGTGCTGGCATTGCTCTACCTGGTGGGAGCAGCTGTTTTTGCTTGCTCCAGCCGGAAGGGAGCAATGCATGTTTGCCTGCCTGCAAGAGCGCTGTAGGTAAACAAAAATATGCTTCCACCCAGAGGTAGCATTTTTAAAGCTCTATAATTCGCACCCCAGCCAAAACTTGCTTGACTGCGCGCTCCTCTGTACACGGTTTCGTTAACTCGCTAGCAACAGAAAATAACGAACTCGAGCCATCCCCATACACTGCTTTCACCCTCTCATATTACATCACTTATAGCATTCATAACAAGACTCATGACATTTCTAATGATTTCAATTACACATGGTGGAGGAGTAAGTTGTAGTTCATTTACTGTGAATAGCGAGCTGACAACACTGTGTACGGGGTTGCGGAACTTATAGTAAGTTTTCGGAGGGATGCAAATTACAGCATAAAGTTCTAACTATAACTTTTAATTCTGAGGTTTGAGTAGTTTAAATTGGTTTCATATATAAATTTTAAATGAACTTTTCCTAATTATAACTAGGCATGGGCGGTAAATTCCGTTCCGTTCGCGGAATTTGCGGCATTTGGGTAATTTTGCGTTCCGCGGAGAACGCGAAATTGCCCAAAATTGTGCATTCTGTGACTTCGAGAAAATTTTTGCTTGCTTGCATTCCCAAATGCGTGTACGCAAGATATTTCTCCCCGAGCACGCAAACAGTGATTGCAAACAGTAAAAAAAGCATTGTGAACAAGCAATTCCGCATGTTTGCGGAATTTCTGCGTGTTCACAGAGATTTTAACAGTTTCGCGGATATTTGCGTAACGCGATAATGCAAATTCCACCCATCCCTAATTATAAATAATCTTGAACCTTTGTTCTTTTTTCATTTTGTATTCATATAAATATATATATATATTTTTTTAGGATACTGGAATAAATTATAGGCAAGTGTACAAACTTAGGGGCGTTCTGTTGGCTTGATAAAGCACAAGGACAAAGGCTGAGTGGTTTGTGAATGTCAACAGAACCCCCACAAGGCCATATTGGATCATATGACCGAGTTATCCATTATGTATTTTTTCATATTACATGTTTATTAAAGGAGATTTAGCTTGAAAGAAATGTTTTCTTGAAAGGGTTGCTAGAAATGGCCACTTAATTTTAGTTTAGCATTCATGAATGAATTGTTGATGAAACAATGTTCCCTAGTGATGGCGGGTGAATGTATGTGATACAGCGGTTGCAGAATTTACCACATAAATATGCCTCTACTGCATATTTTTCAAAACATAGCTGGAAATTATGAAAATAACCTGGTTTCCTGTGAAATGTAGGTTTTCTATCATTGCATTTAAAAGCCTGTAGTTAGGTTACCTGGAATCTCCGCGAATATGGTAGTAGGCAAGGGTTTTGGTGTTGGTACTCATTCTGATAAACGATGGGGGTAATATTATTTGAACTGTGAGAATACTTATTATGACCTCTTAGGAGGATCTGTAAGTTGTTTCGGGAACCATAAATAAGCAATTATGTGCAATTTAAGGACTATGCCCGATGGGTGCCCTCTGGAAAGCGTGAGCTTAATACTGTGGGCTTGAGTTGATGAATCAATGATGAATCTTATAGGCTGGGTTGTTTAAATGCCAAAGGTAATGCCATTTTCCAGAGGTCTAATCTGTGTATTATGAAAAGTTTGGAAACAGGCAGTACAGTTGACACATTCATTATGTAAGCCATATGCTAAAGCCATCACATCTTTAAGACAGTATTGTCATATTCTGTATATACTATGTGAGGCTCTACTCGAAAATGTTCTGCAGGTGCTGATTTTTTTTCTCGCTTGGTTTGTATTGCACGAATACATCCCCTTTCTTTAGGCACAAACATTTTTTATTATGCAAAATTTTTGTCGTAATTTATCTTGCATATACCGGTTTTAAGTCTTACTGTGGATGGAGGAGTGGTTGATTGGAAGAATGAGTGGGTGGATGAATGGATGGATGGATGGATGGATGGATGCACGAGTGCAATGATGAATTACGCAGGACATGTGACACTGAGTGCCAACACCTTACCAGTAACTTAGAATAACTTTCACTTATAAGTCATACCAGCTGCCATTGTCAGTTCTTTTAAGCTATGTTATTACCTCTGGAATCTTAAAAGACACCAAGAGAGGAGTGCAAAGCTGAGAACTTGTTAACTTTTTACACCTATCAATTGTACACTTACAGGCCCCAATTTCTTAGAAGGCTTTTTCCTTTTAATTCCTAGGTCATGTTTTAAATTGGTGCCTTTCTTGAATTCTAATCATGGCACATTCCAATACTTATGACCTGCAAGAATGCCGAAATAAAGTATTTATGGTATATGCTACAATGCAATAGAGAAGACACACCTACCTTTACAGTGAATGCTTGGAAACAGTACTGTATGAGCAGAGCATCCTTCTTCATGCCGCTCTCATGAGAACCAGTTTTAACTGAACATCCCCTCGCATGCTGCACAATAAAGTAGAAAGCAGCCTTTGTAATCCCGAGCAGCTGCACCCACGGGCTGCCTGGCTTCATTCGCAGCCCGCTGTCGAGCACAAAACAGCCACTTGTTTAACCCCCTCAGCAAGCAGCTACGCAGCATAGACTCTAATGCAATTAATTTACTGCAAGTGCAGCATGTACTAGAAAGGATTCAATCCCTGGAGAGAAGTTAACGCTGCCAGGCAGAGTCAGGTGAAAGATCAGAGTACAAATACATTGAAAAAACACACACAAGCACTACTTAATGCAAACCAACTTTGTTAACATCGTTTATTAAAAAAAAAAAAAAAAACGTAACGCACTTCTAGGGATCATCCATCTTCTTAGGATCTTGAGCAATATCGACACAAACATTAGAAGCTGTCCAATGCTCCTCCGTTGAGGAAGGAGCAGAAGACTCACTTGTTCAGAGTACACTGGATATCCACTCCAAATGATTCACCATCTACTGATAACCGCCTTTTTAAATCATTTGAATGGTACCTCGCAGCCCCAGCCCTTGTACAGGGCTCCACTGCTCTCCAGATAATCTGGAGTTCCACAAAGATCTATACAGAGAATAATACATATACATCAGATCAAACAATGGCCCAAATCAAGTCGCACCCTGCGTAGGAATGCGTCAAACGGTTGCTTGTTGCATGCCTGAAAACTCCATCATCAGACTCTCCCACTACAGTGACAATTTCAGCCTTTGTCCTACAACAGCCATTTCAAAGGGCCTCAATACAAAGTGTCAGTCCAAAGGCGGAGTTTGAACCTATTGCCAGCTATTTATTCACAGGATGGATCTTCTGGCCACCCAGTTGTGCTGCAGCCACCGATGTCCCCTCGTACTGCGGTGAGACTCGTGCAATGGTGACTAAGGAGGTAGCGGACCAAAGTCACTGCTAAAGCGTTACACCTACAACAAGACTCTCTGCAACACTACCAGCCTTATGACACTGGGGCACCTCTTGCACCTGCAATAGGACTCTACAAAGGGACCTATGAAAAGATCACCCTGTAAAAGGTGATGACAGCTGTCAAATAGAAAACAGTATTTACAAGTAACCCAACCTTGAAAATTATAAAGGAGAGCTGATGCCGACAGGCAAACTGGTGAGAAAGAAAGGAGAAGGTGGAGAGAGAGTTCCGCACGGTCTCCGCTCATATACCACTATTACGTTTATACTTCACCACACCCACAACTACAATATGCGATTTCTGTCCTCCGTTCGCCTTTCTTTTTCACATCGTTGCCCATTTGTGAAGCGATTTGCCCTAATCCTGACACTCACCTGCCCAAGCCAATTATTACTAGCAAACCAGAGATCATATTAACAGCATTTTTAGGCGTGCATCATTTTGTGACACAGTAATTCAGTTTTACTAGCAAACCAAAGGTTAAATTAACTGTACATAAGAGATAAGGACAACTACATTTGTTATAGAAATTGTAAATAACAAAAAATATATGGGGACACAACATATCTCACGAAAACCTTTCATATTTTTTTATGTGATTTGTAAGATAACACACATATATTTCCAAACTGCTGCTAGCTTCTGGGACTGCTCCAGTAAAGAGTATACACACCCATCTTAGAAGTTATACCACCCCCTCTTAAAAGTGAACTAGCCTTGATAGGAAAGGACTGTGGTAGCACATTAAATGCACACCCACACGCTTGAAAAGTGCTGTACTCTGCTATTGAAAGTACATAATCTCTGCTGCGATCTTTTGTGAATGTCTCACCAACATATAGTGCTTAATGCGGACGTTCTGTCACTCTCACATTAAAGTGAACCAGCCTTGCTAAGAAGTGATTGTGCGGGTGCTTTAAGATTAAAATATCCTGCCTGCTTCGAATGTGCTGCCTGCACCATTAAAAGTATGTAGTCCTATTGAGAAGTTCTGTCACAGTCCCATTAAAAGTGAACCAGCCTCTGCTGACACCTGGGTCTGTGGAGTGGACAATTATTGACATGCAAGTGGGCTCGGATAGTACATAGTGCGGTGTGGTGCCATTTTGGAATTGCACATTCATGTCCAATAGAGCCTGCGTCCCTGTTTCCTTGTGAAAGGTGTCGCATAGAGCTGTCCCTAGTTCTTTCAGACGCTTGGCGAGTGACAGGGTTTGTGTGCCTGGTGTTTGACCCTGATTGAGTCTCATTCCTAACCAGGTATGATGCCTGATGGTGGGCGTGCACAGTCCTAGCTCGTGAGACATCCCCCGGTGTCTGACAGTGGCTTTGCACCCTGCTATGTCCTGCTCAATGTCTGACAGAGGCTGTATCTTGTAGACTTCTGCTGGGGTCTGGCAGTCTCAAAGTCTAGTGTTTTCTTGTGTCCTTGCATAACTGAGTCCTGTGCTCTGGTGCGTGGTGTGCATATTTTCTGGTCTTGTCCTGGTCTTACCTTATTTCGGAATGAGATCATCAGCTATATCAAAGAAGTGGTGGGCTTCCAGATTCCTTCCTCACCATTGATTGTGCCCCTGGGGGTTAAAACAACCACATTGACAGCAATGACAAATGCCAAGTCGCACCTAATCCTTAATCTGCTGGGGGCGGCTAGACAATTCATTGCCTTATATTGGAAGAAACCACATCCTCCCCCTATTGCCCTTTGGTGTCTTCGGTTGTGGAATGTTCTAGCTTTCGAATTACTTACAGCCCGCATTAATCATACAGACACGCGCTTTGAGCGCATCTGGCAGCTATTGATACATATCTCCAAGACTGGGCACTCTTGAATGGTCCCTCCCCCACCCCCGATTAAGGGCCCTGTAACTGTTTGAGGATTCAATTGAGCCATTGGCTAGAGGGCATACACCAGACTCCCCTGGCTGACTCATTTGAATCTAGAGACGTATTTTTCCATCCCTCGGGCCTTCTTTGGTCCCCAGCCCAGCCCCTAGACAATTATAGCGCATCCAGACCCTGCGATCTCCTCTCCTTAGGGAAGCTCCCTCCGATTGCTCTTTCTGTCCTGTCTCTTTTCTTCCTTTTATTCTTTATATGTCCTCTCTTATTTGTCCGTTATATGATTGGTATCATTTTCTAATGTCTTTGTAATTCATAATGTTTTCTTCATTGGGCAGGATGGTCCTCTCTATGATAAATATACAATTCATATGTTCTGATGTAATGTTGCCGCCATTTTTGCTGGGACGCAACCCCCTAATTTGCTTGACCTCCTGTTTTTCTTTGCTTAATCTTCAATAAACAGACTTCAAAATAAAAGAAGGAACACTTAAGAACTTTCAGAACCAACATTTGGGAATATGTATTGGCTGGATAAGGTTATTTTTTTCCCCTTTTAAAAAAAGTTTTGTAGATATAATCATACAGCACATCACACCCATGATGAGGCACTCATGTGCATTTACAGACAGGTAACATGTACTCCGTGGGAGTGCTAGGGACTGAGGAATGTCAACAAATCTAATTTGCTACTTTGCCCTCCATTGTAGTATCCATAACGTGGAATGATATTTCTAACTGCTCACTATGTTTTCAACAAGATGCACAAAACAATCAATTTGAAGTTCAATCTATTGGCAGTCTGTACATATAACATTAATAGTCAAATCAAAGCAGTAAAGCCCTGCACGCACCAACCACAGTTATATTATTCACTTCTACCAGTACATGAAGCCTTGACAGTATTCCCCTGATCTCCCAATTGATCACAGTGGTTAGGCCACCGCCGCCAGATCCGTAAGTATTTGTTACAGCACCTCTGCCATCTGCAGACAGCCTCTTCTGCAATGGAGCTAGGATCCGTGCCCTAGAACGGGTTTTAAGACATGGAACCTGCAACATCTATATGGTTTAACTGTGCTCTATTCACAAGTGTTAAGAAAATGCGTGCTTGCTCCACTCTGACACCCCTCAACAGTGACGCCTGAACTGAGAAGTAATGTCCAAAAGGGTGCAGAAAATCAAAACAAATCAAAAGGAAAGAGACCTTAACATTACAGATCAGACAAATCCCGGAAAACGATATGTTTTTAAATAGGGGAGGAGTGGTTTTCACTTTCCACCATATGAACAAGACGCTTGATTCAGGCAATCGGACAGGTATTTCAAAATATTTCTTAGGTAACTCAATCAAGCAAGGGGGACTATGTCGCAAGTTTCTGACTCTAATAAAAACTGCATTGGTTGCTATAGAGTTTCTTGCTAGACATATGCAACACAAAAGCTTTATATTGTAACTACAAAGACGGCACCCCCGGAGACAGTGTCTCCTTTGTACAATAGATTATTGAATTATCTTTGAAAATACTAATGGTGTGTATTTAGGGTCTTCGGTTGGACTCCATGAATTAGCAGATGGAGCTTAGAACTATAATGCTGCACCTGACTTCAGTTACATGTCTGAACTCCTCATTATGTCATTATTCAGCCTATCGAAAATAATTTTGCATTTAAAACGATTGCTCTTAAAGTATATACTTTAGATAAATGTAATTTGACTGTACCTGGTGCAAACATTTTTATAAGTGTCCAATTCAACGATGCACTGCAGAACTCAGCTGATTGCCAGCTCCCTTACCTTACCTCTCAAAATTAATAAATTCCCATATGAAGCTTCAACTGGCTCCTTCAATTAAAGTCTATACAGGTTCTTAAGCAGCTTTTGCATTTGTCAATTAACTGATTGCACACATTTGCTTTCCTTTCAGGTATTAGGCACTCTGGTAAAATGTTTGTTTCTTTATCTCAGTCCCTTTCTCAGCTCAGAAGAAAACAATACTATTTAGGTCTCGGCTAACAGTGCGCATGCGCTGTTGCTGCGAGGGGTACTGGATGCAGTAAAGGACTTTGAGCCCTGCCAATGCCAGGCTTGATTGCCAATCTTTGTGGCTACAGCCTAATTGATGACCATACATCTGACATCGCGTACTTTTTAATTCTACAGGAGCATGGACAAAGTACTAACACATTTCATTTAATTTGTGTCCTTCCGCTACTGGCACTGTGGTTCTGAGAACTTTTATTTGCCAACACTTTTTTTTCCTTTCGGATGGGCAATTTCTTTTTTACATTAGCATTTTTAATATTTCCACGTATCACTTTGTTGTACTTCACTTTCTTTCAATATCACAGATTATTAAAGAAGTCGGTGTGACTGTATGCGTTTGTTCCTCTACCTTTTTTCATATCGCCATTTTGCTCTGTGTGCCTTTCTTTAGATGGCACAGACTATTAATCATGCCACATCATTATTCTCCGATTCTGAGAACATCTATTAAAGTCCCTGGACATCTGAAACAAATTAATGTAATTATTATATTTAAATGTGCTGATCATGTGCAATGCGTTTATCTCTTGCCACAAAGTTCATTCCAAAACGCTGTCAAGCGTCGTCTGGGTAAAACTGCTCCTGTAGGGCTTTCATATGTACTCTGCCTCTGTTACAATGGAATCCATGGAAAGTGATTTAAAGAACATTCAGTTCACAGCACTACTACTGCATATGCAATATATTTACTTTTGTAAAGAGGCACCACTCGCAGGTATACTAAGTGCACCGTGCACTTTAATAAAACAAATCTCCCTTGCATGGCGCACTTTGCTAAGAGATTAAAAAAAGACTCACTAAAGCCCTTTCATATGAACTCCGCCTAGTACAAAATACGTGTGTTTAAAACATACACTAGTCTGAAACCAGACTCCCATAGTCTTTTCACACAAGCAGTCCAAAAACGTGCTTCAATGAACAGCCTCTGTTACAATACAGTCGGTGTGAGTCCATCTGCTAACTTTATTTTGGCAAACACTTTTTTGTTTCGGACGGGCAATCTTTTTTCATCTACATTTTTAATGTTTCCATATTTCACTTTGCTGAACATCACTTCTTTCAATTTATTAATTTTAATTATTTCAACAGATTATTAACAAGCACTGGCGTTGCCAATAGGTCTCGCAGTAGGAAAGTTGGAGCTATTGGTTTTGTAAATGACAAAGCCCTTTATGTATTTAAAATGATAACCAAAGTGAAAGGCATTGTTATCTGCAATTGTAATGGCTCCAACTGTCGTACTGCGAGACCTATTGGCAACGTGAGTGGTTTTTCGTGTGTGAGTGGCGTTGCCTGTGTGAGTGGCGTTGCCTGTGTGAGTGGCGTTGCATGTGTGAGTGGCGTTGCATGTGAGAGTGGCGTTGCATGTGAGAGTGGCGTTGCATGTGAGAGTGGCGTTGCATGTGAGAGTGGCGTTGCATGTGTGAGTGGCGTTGCATGTGTGCGTAGTTGAGTGGTGTTGCGTAGTTGAGTGGCGTTGCGTGGTTGAGTGGCGTTGCGTGGTTGAGTGGCGTTGCGTAGGTGAGTGGCGTTGCGTAGGTGAGTGGCGTTGCGTAGGTGAGTGGCGTTGCGTAGGTGAGTGGCGTTGCGTAGGTGAGTGGCGTTGCGTAGGTGAGTGGCGTTGCGTAGGTGAGTGGCGTTGCGTAGGTGAGTGGCGTTGCGTAGGTGAGTGGCGTTGCGTAGGTGAGTGGCGTTGCGTAGGTGAGTGGCGTTGCGTAGGTGAGTGGCGTTGCGTAGGTGAGTGGCGTTGCGTAGGTGAGTGGCGTTGCGTAGGTGAGTGGCGTTGCGTAGGTGAGTGGCGTTGCGTAGGTGAGTGGCGTTGCGTAGGTGAGTGGCGTTGCGTAGGTGAGTGGCGTTGCGTAGGTGAGTGGCGTTGCGTAGGTGAGTGGCGTTGCGTAGGTGAGTGGCGTTGCGTAGGTGAGTGGCGTTGCGTAGGTGAGTGGCGTTGCGTAGGTGAGTGGCGTTGCGTAGGTGAGTGGCGTTGCGTAGGTGAGTGGCGTTGCGTAGGTGAGTGGCGTTGCGTAGGTGAGTGGCGTTGCGTAGGTGAGTGGCGTTGCGTAGGTGAGTGGTGTTGCGTAGGTGAGTGGCGTTGCGTAGGTGAGTGGCGTTGCGTAGGTGAGTGGCGTTGCGTAGGTGAGTGGCGTTGCATGTGTGCGTAGTTGCGTGGCGTTGCGTAGTTGCGTGGCGTTGCGTAGTTGCGTGGCGTTGCGTAGTTGCGTGGCGTTGCGTAGTTGCGTGGCGTTGCGTAGTTGCGTGGCGTTGCGTCGTGGCGTTGCGTAGTTGCCTGGCGTTGCGTAGTTGCGTGGCGTTGCGTAGTTGCGTGGCGTTGCGTAGTTGCGTGGCGTTGCGTAGTTGCGTGGCGTTGCGTAGTTGCGTGGCGTTGCGTAGTTGCGTGGCGTTGCGTAGTTGCGTGGCGTTGCGTAGTTGCGTGGCGTTGCGTAGTTGCGTGGCGTTGCGTAGTTGCGTGGCGTTGCGTAGTTGCGTGGCGTTGCGTAGTTGCGTGGCGTTGCGTAGTTGTGTGGCGTTGCGTAGTTGCGTGGCGTTGCGTAGTTGCGTGGCGTTGCGTAGTTGCGTGGCGTTGCGTAGTTGCCTGGCGTTGCGTAGTTGCCTGGCGTTGCGTAGTTGCCTGGCGTTGCGTAGTTGCCTGGCGTTGCGTAGTTGAGTGGCGTTGCGTAGTTGAGTGGCGTTGCGTAGTTGAGTGGCGTTGCGTAGTTGAGTGGAGTTGCGTGTGTGAGTGGCGTTGCATGCGTGTGTGAGTGGCGTTGCATGTGTGTGTGAGTGGCGTTGCATGTGTGAGTGGCGTTGCATGTGTGAGTGGCGTTGCATGGTTGAGTGGCGTTGCGTGGTTGAGTGGCGTTGCATGTGTCAGAGGCTAAATGTAGCACAGGGAGCCCTCCAGCGTTAAGACAATCAAAAACAACTTAGAAAACATTTCACAGTATGAAGAGATCAAACTCATGAACGAGCGTGATACACCTCAGCTAAAAAAAATCATGATAAATAACAACACACATTAGAAGTGAAACTGCAAGTACAGAAGGACCAGCTTTGCTTGTTTAAAACTCCCACTTCAGGCAGATGAGTGTAATGTGTAAAGCGTCTTGTGCACATGAGCAGATCGGAGTCTGGAAGCAAATACAAACAAGAGGAATGACTGAGGCGCATTGGTGTGAAGCACATCAAAGGGCTTCTCCTCCCCTAATTAGGTGAGGAGAAGCCGTTCCGGGAAACTGAAAGTACGGCCGGCCTGCGACCGGCCATGAATAATTAGGGGAGGAGAAGCCCTTTGATGTGCTGGGCTGGCTGGCCCTGAATGCGCGTGCATGTTATCACGTGGTTCACGTGAACAGCATGAAAACCGCGGGGCTGAAAGCCCTTTGGTTTGAAGAGAAAATAGCCGACTTGAATTCTCCCCATTTCCCATTCCTGCGGAATGGTAAAGGCGAGACCTAAAAAGGAATTCATGTGACGCTTATCTCTTTCCACTAAGTTAATTTTAAAATGATCTCCAGGAGCACCTGGATAAATATGCTCCTGTAGCGCCAACAATAAATTGCTGTTAAGAGCTAGATAGCTGCATGGGTGCGGAGATTGCTGTGTTCCAGGCGCGCGGCTGCCCTTAGAAACATAGGAAAATATGGTTGCAACGGGCTACATATCGGGGTATAGATTTCCCCCCCTTTCCTTCCCAGACCCCTTGATCAGTAAGCGCCCCCATACGTCCTTGGCCAAGTTACACCGTACTCCGAATTCTTACTGTTACCTACACGGGTACTCACCCAAGCACTTATACTGTATGAGGAATGGAACTGTCTGTGCAAAGTTTTGTTGTTATATAGACATCGGTAGTCAATATGGTTTATACGTTTGGTACTTTGACTCTATCCCGTCTTTAACCGCTCCCACGCTGGTGACGGAACCGCTTCGTCACGCCCCTCGGGTGGGCTGTGCTGGTGACGG
The DNA here is from genome assembly GCF_964263255.1 of Lissotriton vulgaris. Lineage (NCBI taxonomy): Eukaryota > Metazoa > Chordata > Amphibia > Caudata > Salamandridae > Lissotriton > Lissotriton vulgaris. The sequence goes on along the minus strand of NC_141695.1, from coordinate 1,568,914,665 downwards.
AACGTTCCGTCACAAGCACAGCTCACCCGAGGGGCGTGACGGAGCGGTTCCGTCACCAGCGTCTGAGCGCCGCGCGGCCCCCCCGCCCCTTAGCACTGCGGCGAAATAGCGGCCGCAGCGAAAGGGTTAATATGTAACTGTTAGGCTGCTGCCCAAATGGTACCATTAAAAGTCAATAAAATGTTTTTTATTTAAATAAATCAATTGCTGTTGCTCCTAAAGCAGCGTTTCCCAAACTGTGGTCCGCGAACCCCCAGGGGTCCGTGAGACAATCCCAGGGGGTCCGCAGGACTAGAGTGCCTGTCGTAGTCAAAAATTAAACGCCCATGCGTCCTCACAGCACACAAGAGCTGTGACACAGAAGGCAGAAGGGCACAAAAAAACGAGTGGCACAGAGGGCAGAAGGGCACAAAAAACGAGGGGAAAATGAGTGGAACAGAGGGCAAAAAGGCACATAAAATGAGTGGAACAGAGGGCAGAAGGGCACAAAAAAACGAGTGGAACAGAGGGCAGAAGGGCACAAAAAACGAGGGATAACGAGTGGAACAGAGGGCAGAAAGGCACAAAAAACGAGGGAAAAGCAAGTGGAATAGAGGTCAGAAAGGCACAAAAAATGAGTGGAACAGAGGGCAGAAAGTCACAACAAATGAGTGGAACAGAGGGCAGAAAGGAACAAAAAACGAGGGAAAAACTAGTGGAACAGAAGGCAAAAGGGGCACAAAAACGAGGGAAAAAAGAGTGGCACAGAGGGCAGACGGGCACAAAAGACGAATGGCACAGAGGCAAAATACAGAAATATAGGGGCAGCTAAGAACAGAAGGCAGAAAGGGTAGAGAGGCATGGGGGCAGCGAGAGGAACAGAAGGGAAAACTGGGGAGAGACACAGGGCAGCGAGGGGTACAGAAGGAAAGACCGGGCAGAGAGAGCACAGGGACGGCGAGGGAAACAGATGGAAGAAAAAGGGACACGGACCACATACAGGCAGCGGGGTAAGACAGACAACAGCAGTCACAGACAACAATGAAAATACAGGCAATACAATAAAAGCAATAAAACATTGAAAGGCACATGTGTATAGGTTACCGTTACTTGGCAGACAGGTAAAAATAGATGGAGCCAGGATCAGCAGTAGGATTTTCGTGCTGCTGTAGGATTGCTCACTTTCCACAAGCCCTTGGGTACCACTAAATAATACACTGCTGTATGCATACATGTCCTTGCCAATAGACCCAATTCAGGCTGTCTCCCTCTTGAAATTGCCTCTGCTTCAAAAGGCTTTTTTAAAAGAAATTTAAAATTGTACAAATTGCTTGGGGGTCCCAGGCTTCCAGTAGTGATTCAGTGGGGGTCCTCAGGAGTCAAAAGTTTGGGAACCACTGTCCTAAAGTACTTTTGGATGTACGCTGCCACTGATACAATGTAATCCATGGAAAGTCTTTAAAACAGCATCCAGATGACACCAATACTACTGTGTACACAATATCTTTTCTAAACCAACGAGGGTCAGGTCAAGTGGCTACTAAGTGCACTTTAATTTAAAAAATCCTGCATGCAGGCAGCACTTTACAAGAGAATAAAAAATATGAATTACAAAAGTGTTGTTATATGTTCCACTACTGCATACGCAATATATTTACTGTTGTAAAGAGGCTCCACTCCCACGGGATATTAAGTGCACGGTGCAGTAACAAATTGATTATTTGAAGAAAAAAAAGAAATTTGCACATTTTGTATGCACAATAAACAATTATCACTAGGGCAACATTTAATAAACGCATTTAATACAAAAGCATATGTAAAACAAATATACACAGAAAACTAACAATTACAACACACATTCATTCAAACACATTCCACTACATTACAATGATACCATACATCACATATTAAAGGCGTGACTTGTTGGCTTTGCCAATGCTTGTTAGCCAGAGGGAACCTGAAGTTCTGCATTAACCGTCAAGGTAAAGGTATTATTTTATTTTTTTAACAAAAAGCTATAGAGACAGATATTGTAAATTTAAAAAGGTATGGGGACATTGGTCCCCATAGATCCCACTCACTTCCATTTCATTTTACATGCAGATGTCATTTGAGGTGAGCCATGGAGATGGCAGGGAGGAGGCGAGCAGGATCGCATTCATAGTCCATATCACTGGGTCTCAAAATACTAGCCCAGGAGAAAAAGGAAAAGAAGCAAGATTCATGGATACTGTCAAAGAGATTGTCCTGGGGAGGGGGAAACTATGTGGGAGCTCATTAGAAAAAAAATACAAATGAACAGAGACAACTTCCGTTGTGAGATATCTGGGGAAAGGGGAAGAGATTTGGGGGCTTTTTTTTTTTTAAAGGACCATTATCACCACTGCATTTGCCGTTTTAAAAGTCTTGCATTTAATATAGACAACGTACCCCTAAAATCATCTCATAAGCTTCACCCCTGCACTCAGCCCTGCTCATCCATTTCCTTAATCCTTACCATAAAGTTTCAGAAGGTGCGCCAGACTTCAAAACATGTTGCTCTGGGACCCTCATAAGCAACAACAACAACAAAAAAGTCAGGAGACCTATTATATTCTAGACCAGAGTTTCACCCCCTATAACCTGGAGGGCTTTGGAGATCAGGTGACATCGCCTGAACGATAAGAAATACTCTCATTTCCACAATGAACAAACAAACAATCGAGCAGGAAAACAATACTGAATTTGAGAAAATGTTAGCCTAGTTTCAAAAACTAAAATTTGCGATATTCAGCAAGTTAAGAGGTACTGCTCAAGTACTGTCCAAGGTTGGTTCAGGAATCAAACTTATCTTAGAGAGCAAAAATAAAAGTTCATAAGTTCAAACAAATAAACATACAGAAAACAGGATTGTAAATTTAAGATAGAAAATTAAAAACCTCTAAATTTGAAGTTACAGTCCCTCACAAAACCCTAAAACACCCATGACCAAAATAATGAAAACGAGACAGACCTGGTGGTTGGGAGATAAGCATATGGTTAGATTAGCTATAGGGATCGGTATTGGGTTTCTGCAACTGAGGAAGAACCATTACTTTTGTTCCACGCAGTGGAATCAAGCATATCAGTTGTAACGATTTTATTGATCCATGCTGAAAGAAAGTCTACTCAAAGATTCAAACTTGCAACTTGAACTACACATAAATCTCTGCAGGGTGCGCACTGACCCACTAAACTATCTTTTCAGCTTTTGGTGGCTACAATATTAACTGCCGCTCTTTGTTGAGTGCAGAATCATTTCAAGCACCACTGCAAGGGCCAACTATATGCAAATCCAAACACTGAGACAATGTCTTGGTTGTCAAGAAACTGAGTAGATTATCCGTAGAACAAATATTCCTAATCAACCAACTGTGAATCTCAGTTTTCAATAGAGATGGCTCAACTCCAAGTACTCCACAGGTGGTATGTCATGGGAGATACCCCCAGAAAAGATTAAATTCACCTACTTTTTATACCGCATAAACACTTATCTCTTCTACTATAATCTGGAGTGAGGACTTTGCTGGTTACCTATTCATCCTATTGCCTACACAAAGTCCAAATTGATGTTACTTTCATCAACAGTGAATTCAGACCTGCCAACCAAAAGTGGAAACATTGGAATGGTATGGGAAGGCATATTGAATACTGAACACTCTATGCAGCCATACTATACGCTATATAAACCTCAATAACATTTTCTTCTTAATATTATTAGCCACATTGCTAGATTACTTGTGTATAAAGTTCCCTTTAAGCTGGCAACTTCGTTTCTATATGACCGTTTAGTTATTCATCCACTCCAGAATGCTCATACTCAAACATCTATATGCCTAAATCACCATTCAATTCAAAATTCCGACAAGTGCTATATGACTTCCCTCATGTCTGTGCCTCCGTGGCAGGAATATATATTCTCATCTACCCGGACTAATCCCTTCCACTCCAACCCAGTCTCCTGCTAAATGGACATTAACAGAAATTGGTGGTAATATACAATTGATATTGTATTGCAAATCATTTCCAGGTGAGTGTGTGTTGCAAGCCAGCACTCCTCAAAGAAAGATGGCACCCCCACCCCCCTTTCACTCTGCGCATGAAAGTGGGGCATTAAAGGAGGACTCCACAACACTGCACACACAGCATCAGCTATAATACCCAATTTACAAGTCATTAGAATGCTCCTGTTTTTCACCAATGCCCTTTATTGGCCACAGAACATAAGTTGATCACTGCCAATGGGAAGCCAGCAACCACTCATATGTCACCAAACAAAAAGAAATGTAGGGGTAAGACGTCTCAGCCACTTCCATTTGTGAGAGTATTCTGATGTGGAAAACGTTCTGGAAGATGTTACACTCTACCCAGGATCGGGTGACATCACAAAACAAACGTGTACCCTTGTTTTTCGTCTTTGCTGCAAGGGAGACGCCCAACCTCGAATGTTACACGTCCTGTCGATCGTTCAGCTCCTTCAAGCACCTCGAAATGTAATGACAATCTAGAAAACAATATTTTACCTACTCGTTTCCATGGTAAAAAAAAAACCGCAGACATAAGCACAAGAAATTCACACCCACTATCCCTTCCGAATGCTTCCTGAATAAGGATGGCCAGAAGCAATAAAGCACAGTGCAAAAGACATCTGAAACAAATTAGAAGTAAAGAAACCGGTTTCTCAAAAGGTCAAAAGAACACATACTTCTACTTTGTGGAGGGATCTTTGTTCTGCTTTAACTTGCATGTCGCGTTACTGATTGGAAGGGAGCTACAAGGGAGACTCTGGGAGAAATAGGTCCTCTGATCTCAAGATGTCCTCCAACTCCTTTAACTGTACTCTGCCTACCTTATCCTTTTAACCACCCTAATCCTTTTAACCATCCAAAACAAATGATTTTGGAGAATGGCCATGCCCTCCGTCCTACCGCAGAGGAAATAAATGCTCAGGCTTCTTTCTACATGAACGCTTGACTCGAAAATAAACCTGAATTTCAGAGCTGCCCCCTATAGTCAGATAGGAGCTCTGTCTGGAAATTAACATAGGACAAATGAAGTGGTCGCTGTAGGTTGAGAGACCAGAAAGGGGAGTGAAGGGGAAAAGAGATTATGGTCTAGAACGCAGGGCACCCGTAGAACACTTTTCAGTTACTCTGCTATTCACAAAGCATTCGTTCTTTCAGACCGTTTGCCTATTGGAGCTGCATTTCAAAGTTGCCCACTGACACAGAACCCCTCATTTCCTGGCATAGATTGGGTTCTTTCACACATGAAAGGAATTTTATTGATCAGCTTTGAACGCAACTGAGATTTATGGACTCATCTGGAGGTGTTCTACAATGGGAGCTGTAAGAAGTTGGGTTATTAGTTGTGCAGGATGCGTGTCCTGCACAAGTAATAGGTCCACAAGCGCCTCGGTACCGGGAACTAAGTACCCCATTCTAGCACCTGACTGTAAGGATAGCGAGAGAAAGCAATCCTAGGCCTACTTGGGGGGCGTGGTGTGGGCTTGTAATCTCCATTCTATAGCACGCAACAACAAAACTCAATAACTGGTCCAGTCAATCCTTTTGAAAGTAAAAGTATGTTACACACACTACTAAATACTTTGCATTAAATTACAGATATATATACACGTCAGTAAGTTGAAAATAGCTTTAGTATTTTATCTATAGAGGATGAACCACATAATCATAATGCCCTCCAACCTGTACCAGATGAATCATCAAATATAAGGGGCTGTCACAATGTAGAATGCAGGCCTAGTGGCTTCATCAACGGGTCACCACATTAAAACAGCCATGTATTTGGATCCACCATTGTAACAAATTGACTCAATCATATTAACCCCTTCACCGCGGGGCAAATTCCCCCGCAGTGTGGGGGGGGGCGCACGAGGTGCTGCAGTACGCATGACGAGCTCAGCTTGTCATGCTCCACAGCGCAGCTGTGCTCATGACAAGCTGAGCTTGTCACAACTCCGCCCACTCAATGGAACGCCCCACACAGGAGGAGAATTATCCCCGCGTGTGCGTTCCGCGGCGGTTATGACGAGCTCAGCTCGTCATGAGCACCGAAGGTGTTAAAAATGCATTGCCCTGATAATACACATTTTAATATTCATTAACAGGTATTTTCTATTAAACATTTCAAATAAAGCATTTCAATGCAATACTGATTGTATAGTAATAATAATAATTCTAAGTCTTTCTTTTACATCTTCAGGACACATAATGTAGCCCATAGGACCAACCACTGAGGGGTCCTTGAACTGAGTTGAAGAGCAAAAGCTTCATCTCCCGGAGTGCTTGAAAGCCTGCTCAGAGGTCCTGAATCGAGGGGGGTAGCTGGGGGTGGTGCTGCACTCTCAATTAGGTAATTTGTTGGTGGTGCCCCTGCCCACCCTGGCGCACCGCAGAAGCTAACAGGGTATTCAAATTAACTGTTAAAGGGGCACTCAAGTCCTAGAGCAGTGGATAATTAATTAGTGGAACCTGCCACTTGGTTTATGTTGTCGAGCAACCTTGTGCTGAGGCACTCATGTTTTCGGATGCTTTGGTGCCAATTGGGCACCACAGCCTTCCTTCTTTGTTTTTAGAGGTAGCGCAAAGAGACAACTAATACAGGCCAATCTGATATTCTGGTCTCCAGTCCGAGCTTGGACTCCAGTGGATGGGAGGACCTGGTTCACTCTACTGCCCTGATGGAGTGCAAGCGAGTGACCAGCTGCGGACCTCTGATCCGCTGAGAAGAGCATGGGGGCAGAGGAGGAAGATCACATTGCTACGGGCTCTGACCTATTCAGGAGAACACTGCAGTGCTCCAATGTCTGCCATTGTTCTCTTCATCCCAAGTGATGGCGTCCACAACTCGAACTGCCTGAAATGTGCTGTGCTGTGCCTGCTGGCTGTCTTTGCATCAGCCACCAGGGAGATGGGGGCCTCAGGGAGCAAACAGCCCTTGGGGGAGGGTGCTCAGGCACACCCACTCCCTCAGTAGGATAAATAAATTTTGCGCCATCACCCACACACAAGCCCACCCCCGGGGTAATTTAGAGCAATTCAGAAGATCCCCACCTTTCCATTTTCAAAGGTCAAATAATTACCATTGTACACATCTAGACCCATTGGGACAATTATCTCGACCTTTGGCTCATTTTGCTCCTGGTGATGAGGATTATTTTTAAACAGGTCTCGTGGCCACTAAAAGGGTGTGATTGGTTGATAGCCTGGTTCTCTGGCTCCCTGCACAAGCACTCTGTCTGGCTGTCTTGGGGGCAAATGGGGAAGTGGGAGGGGACGGTGAAGTTTAGTTCTTTCTCCAAATGGTTCTCAGGGGACACAAGAAGCCAGCACCATTGACACTCAAGAGACATCTGGCTGATAATGGCACTGGCTCCTTATTCCCCGGGATCAGTCGGGGGAAAATCTCGACTCCACTGCCTCCCTGTCTGTCCTCCAAGACAGCCAAGAGCCAAGATGAGAAGGTTGGAGCATGGAGCCTAAGAACGAAGTCCCAAGCCAAGCATGCTCTTTTAAATGCCAGGAGCCCTGGGGGGTCAGCTAAACCCAAAGTCATTAGGAGGGCATCGGGTGGCTCTCCTTCCAGCTGCCCGTTACTCTGCAGTCGTCTTCCAGGTCCAGGAACTACTTCCCCATCTCTCACTTGTAAAGAATTCTCCTGCACAGCATCCTGGGACAATCCAAAATATCGTTTTCAAGTTGTCTCTGTGAGGAGCTACTCTGGGGGTCTCTGCTCAACACCCCCCGACACCACTGCCAGACCCCTCCCTACCAAAACTTCATAAGGTAGCCCATCATGTGTTGGCTCCACATGTCTGGGCTTCCTCCCTTATGCAGCGGGCCTGGGCTGACGTGTTGTTTAACAGCTAATTATCAGATGTGATTTTCCTTCCCACCTGTTCCTTCCTAAGAGCTGAGCCAATCAATGATAACTGCTTACTTTGCATGTAAAGGCCTTTGTTGGGAAGCAGAGTAATTAACTTGGCCCTGCAGCTGGGGCAAAAGGCAGGATTCTGATTAGGAGTTGAGCCACAGAAATATGATAATTCTTGATTTCCGATAAGATGTATATGTGTGTTATTGGGACCTCCATATTTAACTCAGTGTGCATGTTTTACCAGACTTTGAGACATTGCTGGACTGTGTACGCCTAGATGTAAACAAACTACTCAAACAGAACTCAACGAGTCAGACTCACACCTAACCCATCCAAACACAAAAAGCTAGTCTGCGGAGTCCCCCAGGGCTCCTCTCTTAGGACAATCCTGTTCAATGTGTACATGGCTTCCTGAGCCAAAGGCATCAACATTGTCTCCTAAGCCAATGACACTCTGTTCATCCTCTCCCTCACCAACACGAACAACACTACCAGGACCAATGTAATCTCCTGCATGTCCAACTAGATGCAAGAGAACTTTCTTAATCTCAACATGAACAAAGCGGAGATCCCGATTTTCCTGGTGGCTACCCGACTTAGGTCCTATGCCCGCAGACCGTCCCAGAAACCTCTGCATCATCTTTGACGACAAACTCACCATGATGTGATTGCATTCTGTTGCCTCGACCAGTTGCCTCGTCCTCAGAATGCTTCTCAAAATGTTCAAATGGCTCCCCATGCACACAAGACACATGGTTACCCACTAGGCTCTACTACTGCAAAGTACTTTACGTCGGCATCTCCAACGAGCTCGCACAAAACTCCAGACCAACCAAAACACTGCCACCTTACTCATCCAAGACGTCCCCAGGAGCGCTCACATCACTACCTACCTGACTAAACTACATTGGCTATTCTTCCAAAACATTGCCAATTCAAGCGGCTCATCTTCACCTACGAAGCCTTCCACAACGCCGGACCAGCATACCTCAACGACCGACTTCAACTCTACCAACTTTCAAGACCTCTCGCTCCCTCGTACAGGCCCCCCACATCCGTAGAAGAAAATCAGAAGGGCTCGCCTTCATAGCCACAAAGAACTGGGATTAACTTCCTCAACACACCAGGACTGCTACTCCACTTCTCAATTTCTGTAAGAAAGACATGGTTGTTCAACTAAGAGCACTGCCCTGCCTGTTCCCATCATGCACTGGGACAGGAACAGACTAATTTGCATATAGCCAGGTTCTGAGCTGGGATGGTGCAGTGAGCTAAAAAACGGTGTTGGATCTAGCCCTGATCTCTTGACTGGGTGAGAGTATTCTGCTTAATTCAGAAACTCTGTCCATCACCACCCCTTGTTGTTTAATTATGTTCCTGCTCCAGCACCTGGATACCCTCACAGGTAACATGCTGTGCCATACAAACTGATGTAACAAATTGCACACTAAGGCAGATTTCACTAATATGTAGAATACAGTTTAATCACTAGAGATTATCCAGTAAACCCTAATGACCAGTCTATGAATGTCTAATAATAAGGCTACCCCAGGTTAGCACCTATACTTGTGAAGTCCCAACAGGATGAGCACGAAGGTAGTCTCACACACACAGCCTGCACACTCATATGTACATCATTGTTTACTTGTACCCAGCCCATTGCTACTTATCCTGGCTGCAATGCAGTGGTCTTCACTTAACATATGGACACTGGAGGTAAACAAGCTTAGTCCAAGTACCGCAAGACTCAGGTAGTGAGTCACCCACAGAAAAAGTTCCTGGTAATCAAAAGCAACAACTATATGAGTCAAATGGTCAGTTAGTCACAGGATGGATGTGCATGCTGAGGAGCAACCCAATCCAACACTAGGATATGGGCTACGCCACACAGAAGCGCATATAGGGTACATATATGAGAGTGGCTCCTTATGGGTGCAGAAAAGCCCTGTGTGTCTGACTGTCTCAAATTGCAAAAATAGGATCTAAATGCTTTTAGACGAGAAAAGACACCCAAAGCCACAAGCTCCTGGATGCAGCATTTTGTGGTCTATTCCAACAGGAAAAACGCCAATGTAAGTTTAATATGTCTTGGAGAGTGGTGAGGGGGCAATGAAGTGGAGTAATAGACTACTTGACAGAACCTTGCTTTTTAATTGATTAGATTTGTGCCTCACCATCCTTTACTAACCTTAAATCATCACTTGACAATTTTATCAATGATCCTTCTACTGCCAACTAAGTGCGATTCTTTAGCATCAAGAGTGTATGCTTCATAAATGGTGAAAATACACACACACAAACTGCAGTCATAAAAATATATTTTGTTAAGCTTACCCCAACTTCACCCAAAACTTGGACAGTACAGGAAATACAGATTTCTTTAAAATTAAAGATGAGACACACAGATTTACCTACAGTTCTCACTTGGCCAAGCCACCGACCCAGTGAAAAACTGCCTCACAACTATTCAAGCTTTCAAGTTGATAGATTAACTGAATGTGAGCACTGCCAAATCAGTTTGCCTTCTTGGTCAAAGCCAGCAACACTTGGTCTATTAAAGCTTGAGGAGAAGAATCTGGATGATTTCATACTGAAATTCGCAGAATACAACAAACCTCTGGTCTTCTACAGTTCATGCCACCATAGCTTCTAGTTGCATTGTGCACAAAAGACCACATTCACCCAAAATCAACTGGCCCTTCACTGCAAAGTGAAACACTTCCTTCTAGAAGAATGCTTCAAAAAATCATCCAGGTGCTGGTTCATCAAAACTAGACTGTAACACCTACCAGCAGCCATCGGCCAAACCCATCAAAACATATGGTGATTTCTCCAAGCACAGATTACACCACTTTTTCAAAACCTCATTAGGATAATTCTAATTTTCACGTAACTCCACTGGCCCTCTGTGCCCAACTACAAAAAAGCATCTTTTTTTAAAATGATGTAGTCCATAGAAAGCGGTCAACAAAGACAAACCACTCCAATAAGCGATCAAAATATCTGGATGACTTTGCAAGCAGCGAAACACCATCTCAAAGCTGGCGTCCAGAAAATGGAAAAAGATAAAAACAGATGCCTGGTTGTCTACGGTCCACGGACATAAAACTCCATTAGGAAGTGCCTCCTACTTTGGATCCCAAAAAAGCCCAAAAGACTACTTGACAAACAACATCTTGCCACTGTGTAACCTGCTGGCTATTAAAAGCAAGTGAACTATCCAATTGGACCCCCCTGTAATTCTGCCACTTCACACTCACCAATCTTCCTTTAGTCCAGCCTTCCTCTCAGTCACTTGCCATAGCACTTCTGCCAGCTCCATCCACTACTGAGCAGCATTCTTTCATCTTAGCTAGGAATACACTACATAAATACCTACATATAGAAAAAATACAGAATCATCAAGTTTGCAATACGACACCATGTGTTTAGTGTTAGCTCAGTAACGGTTTGTATTGCTTAATGGTAGAGTAAAATTCGTGTGATCCTGATACAGATAGTTGTAGTGATCTGGTTGTAGGAATAAATGGAAGTACCATAGGGCTCTGACATTTTTTGTATTGCTCCGAGTGGTAGCAACTCAGATCACTTCATAAACATCATTAGCAACTAAATAATGAATGGTTCAAATGAGTATGCATGTTTGAAATAAGGTTAAACTGGCAGCGTGTTGTCATACGTTTTCCTACATGCTCTGACTTCTGGGAGGGCAATGACGCACATTTTCCAAAGATGCAGACAAAGCACTTTAAAAATAACAAAGAACTATGATTCAGGAAAGACAAACCCCATCAGTAGGGCTTTCTCCGCCCACTAATGCTACAGTCTAAACACTGCCTCCATTCATTATCAAACAATACCGAATGACGGTGCAGAAATCCTAAGTCTTGATGCAGGGTGCACACCCCCTCTTATGGAACAGACCAAAGACACGTTAATTACTTAGTCGTATGTCTGCATCACAAAGCTGAGGTCATGAGCAACCGTCTCCAAGGTTTTCGGTTACCTTGTTGGTAGAAAGCTACACCCTCCAAGGAGACGAGTCCTTGCACGAACGAGCAGAGCATGAAAGCATAGAGGGTGGAGAACACTACACTGCATGCATTAATTTTAAAACCAGAGAGGCCCTCCGAAACAAACAAGTGTACTTATGGACGCTACTGACAACAGTCAGAAATGTGCCTGGCAGTGAGATAACTATTGTATGGAGCGGCCACTGATGCTCGTGTAGTTATCCATAGACAATGGGTTCTTGGCTAATAAAAGCAATGACAGGCCCCCAACATTTTTCAAGTGTTGTAAAAAAAAAAAAATGTACCACCACGACGAGCACGTTACTAACAGCGCTCTAAAATGTTGTTAATTAAACATTGGCACGTGGGTTTTGGTTTTAGGAATCACTTACACAATAATCTACCTGCCAGTTATTTTTCTTCTTTAAAAAGTTGACTTTTCAGCTTTCAAAAGAATTACTTTGCAAACGCTTTTCTCATAAAAAACGCACTGGTTTTTCTCACTAGTGGTACTTCGTACCATGATTAAATCCCTTCGACAAAAATTATGTATAAGATTAAAATCTCCAATCGCACCACACTCTTATGCAACGTTCATGATTTCTTGAAGTAAACACCCAAAACAAGTATATTCTGGCTCGTGCAGAGAAAGGGTGGTTTCTTCTGGTAGTGTTTCCCTGTTCTGAGTTATAAATAAATGTCCTTAAAGTACTTCAGCAACTTGCAAGTCAGAAGTTGTAAACAGCATTGTATAAACAAAACCAGTCTCGCCGGTAAAGATTCCAGACCCTGGACAGGCGACCCCAGCATTTCAGTTGATCCAGCCCTGCAAATGTTTTTAGCTTAAATGAAAACATAAGTACATGTGCTGTATCAACTGTTGCTCTGCCCGTTCAAAAAAAAATCTAACTAAAACAGGGATTATGCAGAAATGTAGGCTTAAATTATGGGGCAGTGGTGGGTAATTGTGCGGCAAAAAAGGCAAACAATGTGACTTGATGCATCATTTTTATAGCAGTTTATTATTTTATCGCTTGACCTCCTCAGCACCAGTTTAACACCAGATTACAGCGATATGAAACTAAAAGATAATCACTTCATCTGTAGAAAGGGACGGACAAACGGCAGCACCACGTGTGTATCGTATTCAGTAGTAACCTTTGATGCGTTTTAGCTAGAAACAGTTTGGAGTTGAAATCTACAAGCTATACTATAAATACTCTCCCTCACGACCCATTTACTTTTAAGGATCCGTATTACAGATTCCACCAAGGGCACTGACAAATACCAAAGACCATTTGTTTCTTTTACTTTCTTATTTCACTTTATTTAGTCATTAATGATGATTTTTTTCTTTTTCTTTTTTCACTTCTTTCTTTCGTGAGTAAAAAGTTCTAAGATAAACACAGTTCTATCACAAAATTACAAGAAATATTTACACAATAAATTACAACTGAATTTCATACATGCCTGGGTAGAGAAAACATGCAACCGACATCATACATACACACTGCATACACACTTTTCACACAACACACTCCATCTGCACGAGTTAACACGTTTCAGTTGTTTTTCTACTGATCACAACTTATTCACTATGTTCTGTAGGATTAAGTAATAGACTTGGCCAACGCATTTCGGTGGTAGTAGAAACCACCTTCTTCAGGACCCGTCAGTATTGCATACGAGTCTCTACACCCAAGAGTATTCTTTTGTTCTACGCCTTTCTATTCTCACATCCAAGCTATCTGTTTAGGAGTTTTCATATTCTATTCACGACTGTCTGCTATTACTGACTTTTTACAGACGTGTCAAAATTAAGACACGGGGTGGACACAAGTTATATATATATATATATATATATATATTTTTTTTTTAAAGGTTTCCACTAGCTGTTCTCTCTTTTTCAAATATTTCCTCCTTTGCTTTTATGCTTACTCTTCCTTCTAGCGTTTTTCTTGGGTTGCTCGCCCTTGGTTTTTTTTTTTAATTTATATATCCAATGCTTCTTCAAGACTATTAATTAATACTTTCTATGCTTCTGGCTTAATTAATCCCATCACAGAGTACCGAATTGCAGCATGCGCCTACACCATCCACAAGCTATTCAGCAGATGGTAGACTGTGTGAAATACATAATGATGCAGAAAAACTTGCCTTCGGAACAGAATAATTAAAGAGGTCCCTATTATACCCTTAATGGCACAGGTTTTGAATTCTAGGTCAGTCCACGGAGGCTCAAATGATGCTTCTCAATCTTTACTGAACACACAGCAGCAAAGGGTTAAACTTTAAACAGCATAACCCGGAAGGACAACCCCCTCCAGGTCTGCACCAATAATATCACAGAAGTAAGAATAAATGTCCACAATGACAATCACTTCCTCTTTCTTTGGTGCTGCATCAGCGAGATAAGTGACTTTCTTCTCAAGCATTTCTAATGACTTATTATTGCTATTTTATGGTTAATTTGTACTTAATTCATAGGGCGCTTTGCTGACTTTAATGTACGCAAGCCTGCGCGTTTGTTTACTCTATGTGGGGGTAGTGGTTTGCTTTCCCGTATTGTTTTCTGAGCGTCTCTTTGAGCAGTGACGTAGCGTTTATACGCGCTTTGGTTTTAGCATTTCTTTTTGCTTCCTACCGTGAAGTTGAGGCTTTGGTGCCCCCTCCGCTGTGGTTTTTAGGTCTCGGCTAGAAGCGAGCGAAGCTCGCTCTCGCCAGAGACCTTATTGTTAGGGACTCAGCTTCCCAGGAGGACAGTCCTGGCCGCGCGCAAGGCAATTTGCGCCGGCCGCGCGCGCGCGCGAACGCGCTGTCCTCCTCGGAAGCTGAGACGCTAGCTATACCTCTCTAGGTTCATGCTTCGCTGGATTGATTGAAAAGGCAGCCTTTGTCCTAATACACTGCACACCCTCGCTTGTTGCGTGGGTGTCTAGATTCGGGATGTATATCTTTTTTTCTTGTCTGTCTGGCTCGAGCTCAGCATCATGGTGAAGATTTCACGATCATGTCTAATATATTACATGTGCATGGCGAACGTCTGGTTAACGTTTACATTTACTTTTTTTGCCGTGACCTACGTGATTTAGTTAAGCAGAAAAAAAGACGTGTCATGATTGTAACTGGAAAAAAAATATTCCTTTGGCGGGTGAACGTTTTGTGGGCTGTGATGGACAAGTGATCAGATAAACTCGGGGACACCCAGCAATGCGCGAGAAGTACGATGACAGCTGCGCCGTTTGCACGTAGCTGAGATGAGTGGAATTGTTTAGCCTGTGTGTCACATCTGTTTTATATAGTGATTAGGCTAATCTCATTTATAGGTTTTTCATGTCAGTAATGTTGTACTTGTATTGTACTTCATATCAGCAGGCCATTTCCTTATCGATTAGTTCAACCTTAAAGCACTTGTGGTTTTCCCATCGTTAATTTAAGGCGTGTGATGTAAATGAATGCCAAATTCTAAATGACAGGACATTTTCCCCATTAGTCCTCATGTGCAGCTCAATGTAGGCTTCGGTCTTAACTTCTTACATTTGAATACCCATCAGTTGTCTAAATTACTGATTTATGGCCAATTCCAATTAACCCTGCAAACTAGATCGGCCTGGGAGTACATCGAGTTAGTCTGTTGACAACATATTTATTAGTAGTGAGTAGTGAGTGCAGAGTAGTGAGTGCAGAGTGCAGAGTAGTGAGTGCAGAGTGCAGAGTAGTGAGTGCAGAGTGCAGAGTAGTGAGTAGTGAGTGCTGAGTAGTGAGTGCAGAGTAGTGAGTAGTGAGTGCAGAGTAGTGAGTGCAGAGTAGAGAGTGCAGAGTAGTGAGTGCAGAGTGCAGAGTAGTGAGTGCAGAGTAGTGAATAGTGAGTGCAGAGTAGTGAGTAGTGAGTGCAGAGTAGTGAGTGCAGAGTGCAGAGTAGTGAGTGCAGAGTGCAGAGTAGTGAGTAGTGAGTGCTGAGTAGTGAGTGCAGAGTAGTGAGTAGTGAGTGCAGAGTAGTGAGTGCAGAGTGCAGAGTAGTGAGTAGTGAGTGCAGAGTAGTGAGTGCAGAGTAGTGAGTGGGAGTAGTGAGTGCAGAGTAGTGAGTAGTGAGTGCAGAGTAGTGAGTGCAGAGTAGAGAGTGCAGAGTAGAGAGTGCAGAGTAGTGAGTGCAGAGTGCAGAGTAGTGAGTGCAGAGTAGTGAATAGTGAGTGCAGAGTAGTGAGTAGTGAGTGCAGAGTAGTGAGTGCAGAGTGCAGAGTAGTGAGTGCAGAGTGCAGAGTAGTGAGTAGTGAGTGCTGAGTAGTGAGTGCAGAGTAGTGAGTAGTGAGTGCAGAGTAGTGAGTGCAGAGTGCAGAGTAGTGAGTGCAGAGTGCAGAGTGCAGAGTAGTGAGTGCAGAGTGCAGAGTAGTGAGTAGTGAGTAGTGAGTGCTGAGTAGTGAGTGCAGAGTAGTGAGTAGTGAGTGCAGAGTAGTGAGTGCAGAGTAGAGATTGCAGAGTAGTGAGTGCAGAGTGCAGAGTAGTGAGTGCAGAGTAGTGAATAGTGAGTGCAGAGTAGTGAGTAGTGAGTGCAGAGTAGTGAGTGCAGAGTAGTGAGTGCAGAGTGCAGAGTAGTGAGTGCAGAGTGCAGAGTAGTGAGTAGTGAGTGCTGAGTAGTGAGTGCAGAGTAGTGAGTAGTGAGTGCAGAGTAGTGAGTGCAGAGTGCAGAGTAGTGAGTAGTGAGTGCAGAGTAGTGAGTGCAGAGTAGTGAGTGCAGAGTAGTGAGTGCAGAGTAGTGAGTGCAGAGTAGTGAGTGCAGAGTAGTGAGTGCAGAGTAGTGAGTGCAGAGTAGTGAGTGCAGAGTAGTGAGTAGTGAGTGCAGAGTAGTGAGTAGTGAGTGCAGAGTAGTGAGTAGTGAGTGCAGAGTAGTGAGTGCAGAGTAGTGAGTGGGAGTAGTGAGTGCAGAGTAGTGAGTGCAGAGTAGTGAGTGCAGAGTAGTGAGTGCAGAGTAGTGAGTGCAGAGTAGTGAGTGCAGAGTAGTGAGTGCAGAGTAGTGAGTGCAGAGTAGTGAGTGCAGAGTAGTGAGTGCAGAGTAGTGAGTGCAGAGTGCAGAGTAGTGAGTAGTGAGTGCTGAGTAGTGAGTGCAGAGTAGTGAGTAGTGAGTGCAGAGTAGTGAGTGCAGAGTGCAGAGTAGTGAGTAGTGAGTGCAGAGTAGTGAGTGCAGAGTAGTGAGTGGGAGTAGTGAGTGCAGAGTAGTGAGTGGGAGTAGTGAGTGCAGAGTAGTGAGTGCAGAGTAGTGAGTGCAGAGTAGTGAGTGCAGAGTAGTGAGTGCAGAGTAGTGAGTGCAGAGTAGTGAGTGCAGAGTAGTGAGTGCAGAGTAGTGAGTGCAGAGTGCAGAGTAGTGAGTAGTGAGTGCTGAGTAGTGAGTGCAGAGTAGTGAGTAGTGAGTGCAGAGTAGTGAGTGCAGAGTGCAGAGTAGTGAGTAGTGAGTGCAGAGTAGTGAGTGCAGAGTAGTGAGTGCAGAGTAGTGAGTGCAGAGTAGTGAGTGCAGAGTAGTGAGTGCAGAGTAGTGAGTGCAGAGTAGTGAGTGCAGAGTAGTGAGTGCAGAGTAGTGAGTGCAGAGTAGTGAGTGCAGAGTAGTGAGTGCAGAGTAGTGAGTAGTGAGTGCAGAGTAGTGAGTAGTGAGTGCAGAGTAGTGAGTGCAGAGTAGTGAGTGGGAGTAGTGAGTGCAGAGTAGTGAGTGCAGAGTAGTGAGTGCAGAGTAGTGAGTGCAGAGTAGTGAGTGCAGAGTAGTGAGTGCAGAGTAGTGAGTGCAGAGTAGTGAGTGCAGAGTAGTGAGTGCAGAGTAGTGAGTGCAGAGTAGTGAGTGCAGAGTAGTGAGTGCAGAGTAGTGAGTGCAGAGTAGTGAGTGCAGAGTAGTGAGTGCAGAGTAGTGAGTGCAGAGTAGTGAGTGCAGAGTAGTGAGTGCAGAGTAGTGAGTGCAGAGTAGTGAGTGCAGAGTAGTGAGTGCAGAGTAGTGAGTGCAGAGTAGTGAGTGCAGAGTAGTGAGTGCAGAGTAGTGAGTGCAGAGTAGTGAGTGCAGAGTAGTGAGTGCAGAGTAGTGAGTGCAGAGTAGTGAGTGCAGAGTAGTGAGTAGTGAGTGCAGAGTAGTGAGTGCAGAGTGCAGAGTAGTGAGTGCAGAGTAGTGAGTAGTGAGTGCAGAGTAGTGAGTGCAGAGTAGTGAGTGCAGAGTAGTGAGTGCAGAGTAGTGAGTGCAGAGTAGTGAGTGCAGAGTAGTGAGTGCAGAGTAGTGAGTGCAGAGTAGTGAGTGCAGAGTAGTGAGTGCAGAGTAGTGAGTGCAGAGTAGTGAGTGCAGAGTAGTGAGTGCAGAGTAGTGAGTGCAGAGTAGTGAGTGCAGAGTAGTGAGTGCAGAGTAGTGAGTGCAGAGTAGTGAGTGCAGAGTAGTGAGTGCAGAGTAGTGAGTGCAGAGTAGTGAGTGCAGAGTGTGCAAAGTGCAGAATAGTGAGTGCAAAGTGCAGAATAGTGAGTGCAGAGTGCAGAATAGTGAGTGCAGAGTGCAGAGTAGTGAGTGCAGAGTGCAGAGTAGTGAGTGCATAGTGCAGAGTAGTGAGTGCAGAGTGCAGAGTAGTGAGTGCAGAGTGTGCAGAATGCAGAATAGTGAGTGCAGAGTGCAGAGTAGTGAGTGCAGAGTGAGTGTGCAGAATGCAGAATAGTGAGTGCAGAGTACTGAGTGCAGAGTAGTGAGTGCAGAGTAGTGAGTGCAGAGTAGTGAGTGCAGAGTAGTGAGTGCAGAGTAGTGAGTGCAGAGTAGTGAGTGCAGAGTAGTGAGTGCAGAGTAGTGAGTGCAGAGTAGTGAGTGCAGAGTGCAGAGTAGTGAGTGCAGAGTGCAGAGTAGTGAGTGCAGAGTGCAGAGTAGTGAGTGCAGAGTGCAGAGTAGTGAGTGCAGAGTGCAGAGTAGTGAGTGCAGAGTAGTGAGTGCAGAGTAGTGAGTGCAGAGTAGTGAGTGCAGAGTAGTGAGTGCAGAGTAGTGAGTGCAGAGTAGTGAGTGCAGAGTAGTGAGTGCAGAGTAGTGAGTGCAGAGTAGTGAGTGCAGAGTGCAGAGTAGTGAGTGCAGAGTGCAGAGTAGTGAGTGCAGAGTAGTGAGTGCAGAGTGCAGAGTAGTGAGTGCAGAGTAGTGAGTGCAGAGTGCAGAGTAGTGAGTGCAGAGTAGTGAGTGCAGAGTAGTGAGTGCAGAGTAGTGAGTGCAGAGTAGTGAGTGCAGAGTAGTGAGTGCAGAGTAGTGAGTAGTGAGTAGTGAGTAGTGAGTGCAGAGTAGTGAGTGCAGAGTAGTGAGTGCAGAGTAGTGAGTGCAGAGTAGTGAGTGCAGAGTGCAGAGCAGTGAGTGCAGAGTGCAAAGTAGTGAGTGCAGAGTAGTGAGTGCAGAGTAGTGAGTGCAGAGTAGTGAGTGCAGAGTAGTGAGTGCTGAATGCAGAGTAGTGAGTGCAGAGTAGTGAGTAGTGAGTGCAGAGTAGTGAGTGCAGAGTGCAGAGTAGTGAGTGCAGAGTGCAGAGTAGTGAGTAGTGAGTAGTGAGTAGTGAGTGCAGAGTAGTGAGTGCAGAGTAGTGAGTGCAGAGTAGTGAGTGCAGAGTGCAGAGCAGTGAGTGCAGAGTAGTGAGTGCAGAGTAGTGAGTGCAGAGTAGTGAGTGCAGAGTAGTGAGTGCAGAGTAGTGAGTGCAGAGTAGTGAGTGCAGAGTAGTGAGTAGTGAGTAGTGAGTAGTGAGTGCAGAGTAGTGAGTGCAGAGTAGTGAGTGCAGAGTAGTGAGTGCAGAGTGCAGAGCAGTGAGTGCAGAGTGCAAAGTAGTGAGTGCAGAGTAGTGAGTGCAGAGTAGTGAGTGCAGAGTAGTGAGTGCAGAGTAGTGAGTGCAGAGTAGTGAGTGCAGAGTAGTGAGTGCAGAGTAGTGAGTGCTGAATGCAGAGTAGTGAGTGCAGAGTAGTGAGTAGTGAGTGCAGAGTAGTGAGTGCAGAGTGCAGAGTAGTGAGTGCAGAGTGCAGAGTAGTGAGTAGTGAGTAGTGAGTAGTGAGTGCAGAGTAGTGAGTGCAGAGTAGTGAGTGCAGAGTAGTGAGTAGTGAGTGCAGAGTAGTGAGTAGTGAGTGCAGAGTAGTGAGTGCAGAGTGCAGAGTAGTGAGTAGTGAGTGCAGAGTAGTGAGTAGTGAGTGCAGAGTAGTGAGTAGTGAGTGCAAAGTAGTGAGTAGTGAGTGCAGAGTAGTGAGTGCAGAGTAGTGAGTGCAGAGTGCAGAGTAGTGAGTGCAGAGTAGTGAGTGCAGAGTAGTGAGTGCAGAGTAGTGAGTGCAGAGTGCAGAGTAGTGAGTAGTGAGTGCAGAGTAGCGAGTAGTGAGTGCAGAGTAGTGAGTAGTGAGTGCAGAGTAGTGAGTAGTGAGTGCAGAGTAGTGAGTGCAGAGTAGTGAGTGGGAGTTTTGAGTGCAGAGTAGTGAGTGCAGAGTAGTGAGTGCGGAGTAGTGAGTGCGGAGTAGTGAGTGCGGAGTAGTGAGTGCGGAGTAGTGAGTGCGGAGTAGTGAGTGCAGAGTAGTGAGTGCAGAGTAGTGAGTGCAGAGTAGTGAGTGCAGAGTAGTGAGTGCAGAGTAGTGAGTGCAGAGTAGTGAGTGCAGAGTAGTGAGTGGGAGTAGTGAGTGGGAGTAGTGAGTGGGAGTAGTGAGTGGGAGTAGTGAGTGGGAGTAGTGAGTGGGAGTAGTGAGTGGGAGTAGTGAGTGGGAGTAGTGAGTGGGAGTAGTGAGTGGGAGTAGTGAGTGGGAGTAGTGAGTGGAGAGTAGTGAGTGGAGAGTAGTGAGTGGAGAGTAGTGAGTGGAGAGTAGTGAGTGGGAGTAGTGAGTGGGAGTAGTGAGTGGGAGTAGTGAGTGGGAGTAGTGAGTGGGAGTAGTGAGTGGGAGTAGTGAGTGGGAGTAGTGAGTGGGAGTAGTGAGTGGGAGTAGTGAGTGGAGAGTAGTGAGTGGAGAGTAGTGAGTAGTGAGTAGTGAGTGCAGAGTAGTGAGTGCAGAGTAGTGAGTGCAGAGTAGTGAGTGCAGAGTGCAGAGCAGTGAGTGCAGAGTGCAAAGTAGTGAGTGCAGAGTAGTGAGTGCAGAGTAGTGAGTGCAGAGTAGTGAGTGCAGAGTAGTGAGTGCAGAGTAGTGAGTGCAGAGTAGTGAGTGCTGAATGCAGAGTAGTGAGTGCAGAGTAGTGAGTAGTGAGTGCAGAGTAGTGAGTGCAGAGTGCAGAGTAGTGAGTGCAGAGTGCAGAGTAGTGAGTAGTGAGTAGTGAGTAGTGAGTGCAGAGTAGTGAGTGCAGAGTAGTGAGTGCAGAGTAGTGAGTAGTGAGTGCAGAGTAGTGAGTAGTGAGTGCAGAGTAGTGAGTGCAGAGTGCAGAGTAGTGAGTAGTGAGTGCAGAGTAGTGAGTAGTGAGTGCAGAGTAGTGAGTAGTGAGTGCAAAGTAGTGAGTAGTGAGTGCAGAGTAGTGAGTGCAGAGTAGTGAGTGCAGAGTGCAGAGTAGTGAGTGCAGAGTAGTGAGTAGTGAGTGCAAAGTAGTGAGTAGTGAGTGCAGAGTAGTGAGTGCAGAGTAGTGAGTGCAGAGTGCAGAGTAGTGAGTGCAGAGTAGTGAGTGCAGAGTAGTGAGTGCAGAGTAGTGAGTGCAGAGTAGTGAGTGCAGAGTATTGAGTGCAGAGTATTGAGTGCAGCGTGTGCAAAGTGCAGAATAGTGAGTGCAGAGTGCAGAGTAGTGAGTGCAGAGTGCAGAGTAGTGAGTGCAGAGTAGTGAGTGCAGAGTAGTGAGTGGGAGTTTTGAGTGCAGAGTAGTGAGTGCAGAGTAGTGAGTGCAGAGTAGTGAGTGCGGAGTAGTGAGTGCGGAGTAGTGAGTGCGGAGTAGTGAGTGCGGAGTAGTGAGTGCGGAGTAGTGAGTGCAGAGTAGTGAGTGCAGAGTAGTGAGTGCAGAGTAGTGAGTGCAGAGTAGTGAGTGCAGAGTAGTGAGTGCAGAGTAGTGAGTGCAGAGTAGTGAGTGCAGAGTAGTGAGTGCAGAGTAGTGAGTGGGAGTAGTGAGTGGGAGTAGTGAGTGGGAGTAGTGAGTGGGAGTAGTGAGTGGGAGTAGTGAGTGGGAGTAGTGAGTGGGAGTAGTGAGTGGGAGTAGTGAGTGGGAGTAGTGAGTGGAGAGTAGTGAGTGGAGAGTAGTGAGTGGGAGTAGTGAGTGGGAGTAGTGAGTGGGAGTAGTGAGTGGGAGTAGTGAGTGGGAGTAGTGAGTGGGAGTAGTGAGTGGGAGTAGTGAGTGGGAGTAGTGAGTGGGAGTAGTGAGTGGGAGTAGTGAGTGGGAGTAGTGAGTGGAGAGTAGTGAGTGGAGAGTAGTGAGTGGAGAGTAGTGAGTGGAGAGTAGTGAGTGGAGAGTAGTGAGTGGAGAGTAGTGAGTGGAGAGTAGTGAGTGGAGAGTAGTGAGTGGAGAGTAGTGAGTGCAGAGTGCAGAGTAGTGAGTGCAGAGTGCAGAGTAGTGAGTGCAGAGTGCAGAGTAGTGAGTGCAGAGTGCAGAGTAGTGAGTGCAGAGTGCAGAGTAGTGAGTGCAGAGTAGTGAGTGCAGAGTAGTGAGTGCAGAGTAGTGAGTGCAGAGTAGTGAGTGCAGAGTATTGAGTGCAGAGTATTGAGTGCAGCGTGTGCAAAGTGCAGAATAGTGAGTGCAGAGTGCAGAGTAGTGAGTGCAGAGTGCAGAGTAGTGAGTGCATAGTAGTGAGTGCAGAGTGAGTGTGCAGAATGCAGAGTAGTGAGTGCAGAGTAGTGAGTGCAGAGTAGTGAGTGCAGAGTAGTGAGTGCAGAGTAGTGAGTGCAGAGTAGGGAGTGCAGAGTAGGGAGTGCAGAGTAGGGAGTGCAGAGTAGGGAGTGCAGAGTAGTGAGTGCAGAGTAGTGAGTGCAGAGTGCAGAGTAGTGAGTAGTGAGTGCAGAGTAGTGAGTGCAGAGTAGTGAGTGCAGAGTAGTGAGTGGGAGTAGTGAGTGCAGAGTAGTGAGTGGGAGTAGTGAGTGCAGAGTAGTGAGTGCAGAGTAGTGAGTGCAGAGTAGTGAGTGCAGAGTAGTGAGTGCAGAGTAGTGAGTGCAGAGTAGTGAGTGCAGAGTAGTGAGTGCAGAGTAGTGAGTGCAGAGTAGTGAGTGCAGAGTAGTGAGTGCAGAGTAGTGAGTGCAGAGTAGTGAGTGCAGAGTAGTGAGTGCAGAGTGCAGAGTAGTGAGTAGTGAGTGCAGAGTAGTGAGTGCAGAGTAGTGAGTGCAGAGTAGTGAGTGCAGAGTAGTGAGTGGGAGTAGTGAGTGCAGAGTAGTGAGTGCAGAGTAGTGAGTGCAGAGTAGTGAGTGGGAGTAGTGAGTGCAGAGTAGTGAGTGCAGAGTAGTGAGTGCAGAGTAGTGAGTGCAGAGTAGTGAGTGCAGAGTAGTGAGTGCAGAGTAGTGAGTGCAGAGTAGTGAGTGCAGAGTAGTGAGTGTAGAGTAGTGAGTGCAGAGTGCAGAGTAGTGAGTGCAGAGTGCAGAGTAGTGAGTGCAGAGTAGTGAGTGCAGAGTAGTGAGTGCAGAGTAGTGAGTGCAGAGTAGTGAGTGCAGAGTAGGGAGTGCAGAGTAGGGAGTGCAGAGTAGGGAGTGCAGAGTAGGGAGTGCAGAGTAGGGAGTGCAGAGTAGGGAGTGCAGAGTAGGGAGTGCAGAGTAGGGAGTGCAGAGCAGTGAGTGTGCAGAGCAGTGAGTGTGCAGAGCAGTGAGTGTGCAGAGCAGTGAGTGCAGGTGCAGAGTGGTGTGTGCTGTTGAGTGCAGAGTGCTGTGTATTGGCAATGTAAATGACAATGCCATTTATTTATGATTTAAAGAAAAAAAAAGAAATGTCATGAGCAATGCCAATTGCTCTACCTTTAATGATGCCGAGACCATTGCATTGCAAATGCTTGTTTGTTAGGGCTGGGGTGAGGGAGCAGAGCTACGCACTTCGGTGCGCGAGGGGAGCAGGCTACAAGTAAGCCCGCCTTCTTTGTTCTGCGCATGCGCGAAGAGCCGGTGACTGAAACGAAGCCCGGCTCTCTACGCTTAGTGCATACATCACCTGTCAAATCCCTGGCTCTTATCGAACGCTGACTGGAGCGCTTCCAGATAAATGCCTAGCATTAGGGGAGTTTTAAAAATGGCATGCTCCTGCCACCTTTAAATTAACGATTTGGGACCCAAGTATTTCTTTTTTAAATACTTTTAGGGGTCTTTTGCCCTTGGGTTTCTCCCCCTAGAAACTCCTTCAAGCCTCCTGTAATTTATTATGGCATTCTACGCTGAGGAGGAAGACAAGTGGGTAGAATACAATGAGTTTGAAGAATATCAGGAACCTTATGATGGCAAAATGGAGGAGCAACCTGTGCAAGCCCAGGATACCCACATCCGGGGTTTAATGAATAAGATGCTTATCAAAGCCCTGACGCCCTTAACGAAGACTCTCAAATCTTCTAGTAAGAGAAAATCTAGGTCCTCTGGTAAATCCTATTCTACCTCTCGGGCTTCGGCTGAAGTCCTGTTGAATGTGGCGAAGAGTGTTCTTTTGGATCCTGGTTCCTTGGCAGGCAGGGATACGCAAGGAGAGTCTTCTCCAGCTACCCTGGATACTTCAGATACTGATGATGAATCAGTGCAACACAGGAAAAAACGTCAAAAAAACCAAACATATGTTTTACGATGCACAAGAGGAAGTGCAACCTAAGAATTTGTTGTTTAATCCTCAGAATTTAATGCACCCCAGATCCACAGAATGGATTCCTTGTGTGGAAGTGGCTAATTATGTCCAGAATAATTTACAACAGGGTTTTGAGAATCAGGTCAGGGCCACCCTGCATTCTGAATGTCCCCGACCGTCTTTGTTGGGAAAGGAGGCAGATACGCTGGATTTAGATCCTAATATGGCGACATTTATGCGTAAATTTGCAAAGGACCCTAAGAAGGGTTTAGACAGAGCCTGGAAAGGGTGTCAAGACAAGCTTTTAGATATCTCTGGTCCACTGACAAAAATGTTAGATGCCGCGGTCACGGCAAAGGACAAAGGTGTCCCTCTGAAGTCATGGAATGGGCGCAACGCGCCATGTGTTTTTGGGCAATGCCATTGTGGCATTAACCACAGAGAGAAGATCCTTCCTCATGCGCATAGACCCTCAGCTGGCAGAGATGGCAACTACGGAACCTGGTTCCTTGGCAAATGGCATGTTATTTGGAGAGGACTTTGTCAAGAAAATGGGCAAATATATGGCAACTTTTTCAGCCTTGGATAAGGCACAGGCCAACATCAAGCATGTTTTTCACTCTGGTGTTTTTAATAGGGCCAGCCGTTTCAGAGATCGAGGGTCCGGCCGAGGTGCTAATCAGACCTCCAGGGGTTCAGATCAACGGGGCAGAGGAGATTCCCAGAGATCTAAGTTTTATCCAACCAGAAATCGAGGCAACAGGGGTCGCGGACAACGTGGAAGCAATAGAGGCCAGCAGTTCCAGTCTGGAGACTCCTCTTATACAGGTACCCATTTTACATTATGGGGATCATATGGTGGGAGGTCGTCTGGCGCAGTTCCTTCCCAGGTGGGAGGCCCGGTCTTCCGACCCATGGATACATCAGACAATTCGGGGTTTCCATATAGAGTTTTATTCGACCCCCACGCAATTAGTGACTCCCAGACCCCTAAGTTTTTCCCCTGTAGAGAGGAGTTTCATCGACGGGGAAGTTCAGTCATTACTGAACAAAGGGGCTATAGAGCAGACGGAGCGACACCCACACGGTTTTACAAGTACAATTTTCTTAGTGCCCAAGAAAGATCTGTTTTTGTCTGGTTCTGAACTTGAAGGAGTTCAATGTGGGAGTAGTGTACCGTCATTTCAAAATGTTGTTGAGCCACGATTGGATCTAAAAGATGCATATCTAGCAGTCGCCATTTTTCCGCCTCACCGGCGATTCCTCCAATTTCAATGGCGCAATTAGTGGTTCGAGTTTTCGGCTATGCCCTTCGGTCTCTCGTCCACTCCATGGTGTTTCACGAAACTCATGAGACCGGTCGTTCAGTGGTTGCGAGAGAGGGGAGTCAGACTTATCTATCTGGACGACATTCTGATCATGGGTCAGTCTGTCGAGGTGGTTCAACTCCATCTGTCCTGGACTATCCATCTCTTCCAGGAGATAGGATTTCTCCTCAATGTTCCCAAATCTCTGCTGATCCCGTCGCAAGTAATCGACTTTTGGGGTTTTCAGGTCAACTCTTTGACCTCTCAACTGCTTTTACCTCTCAGGAAGAGAACTGCGATCAAAAAAGATTTGAGGAGAGCGCTTGCCTCTCCGACAATATAATTGAGGACGTTAGCCCGCCTCGTGGGTTTGTTGGCGGTGTCCATTCAGGCGATATTTCCCAGCCCCTTACACTACAGGGCCTTACAGAGGTTGAAGATCCTGCATCTCCACAGGGGCTTACAGTATGCAGAACAGATTGCACTTTCTCGGGAGGCTCGCCTAGAAATTAATTGGTGGTTAGAACACATGGATGCTTGGAATGGCAAGGCTATCTTTGCGGAGACTCCGGATGCCATCATAGAGTCCGACGCCAGCCGGTGGGGCTGGGGTGCTCGTTATGGGAGACTAGAGACCGGAGGTAGGTGTTCCCAAGAGGAGTTGCGACTTCATATCACATGCCTGGAATTGTTGGCAGGATCTTTTGCGATTCTAACTCTTTCTCCTCAGAGAGCGAGTTGTTGTATTCCTCTGCCTCTGGACAATGTGTCCGCAGTTCGTTACATCAATCGCCTGGGCGGTACCAGGTCCCGACTTCTAGCAGAAATTGCCAAGGATTTTTGGCACTATTGTCTGGATCCCCACATCTCAGTGACGGCGGAATACATTCCAGGATCATCGAATGTGGTGGCAGATTGGAATTCCAGATTTTTGAGGGACACCAGCGATTGGAGACTTCATTCCCAGTGTGTTCCAAGCATTGATCTCCCAATGGGGTCCGTGTGCACTAGATCTGTTTGCGTCCCGACTCAACAGACAGCTTCCCCTGTTTTACAGTTGGCGTCCGGATCCATTAGCGATCAGCTCGGACGCATTCGTTCAATCGTGGACGATGGGCATTCTGTATGCCTTTCCACCTATTGTCATGATTCAGAGGTTGTTAGCTCAAACACGCAGACAGGGGGCGGAAATAATCCTAGTTTCCCCATGTTGGAAAGCCCAAGCGTGGTTTCCGGGGGCAATGAGCTTATCGTGTGCCCCTACGGGTCGGATCAGGTCTTTTCCAGAGTTGTTGGTGGACCCAGTGGGCCTCCTTCACCCCTTGATCCTGCAAGGCCAGTTACCTCTCATGGTGTGGAGATTTTCCGGCGACGCTGGCAAATGCCGGGAGTTTCGCAAGACACTCTTTTTTCTCTCCCAGTCTTGGGCACCTTCCACGCACAAACGATACGAATCCGCTTGGCGTCGATGGGTGCGTTGGTGTGGTGAACGGCAAAGTGATCCTTGGGATCCGGGGTCTCTGTGATTGTGATTTTTTTTGTCCGAATTGGCCAAATCTGGCATGGCCTATCGGACGGTAAACAATTTTAGACCGGCCATTTCAGCGGGACATCCTCATGTAGATGGTAGACCTGTGGGGGAACATCCTTTGGTCTGTAGGGTATTGCGCGGTATTAGGTTGGTAAATCCTCCTCAGCCTAGATATCAAACATTATGGGACGTTTCCATAGTTCTGAGATTCCTGAAAACATGGCCAGCTAATGAAGGACTGTCGCGCAAACAATTGTCTGCCAAATTGACACTTTTACTATGCCTTATTTCATGTAGACGTGTGTCAGACGTACGTGCTCTGGATTTAGCAGGTAGAGTGTTTACTCCGTCTGGAGTTTCTTTCACACTTCCCCGTTGTACTAAGACTAATTCTAAAATGTATTTCTAATCCTGCCTTTCCACATCATAGCAAACTGTGTGTTTTGCAATGCTTGAAAGTCTATGAAGATTGTACCAGAGAGTTCAGAAATGATGAGGCAGGTCAACTGTTGATATCGCTTCAGAGACCTTTCCGCCCAGTCTCTTCAGCTACTCTGGCCAGGTGGTTACCTGGTTGTTGTCCCTAGCAGGAATGGATTCCTCCATTTTTGGTGCTCATTCTGTGAGGGGGTCCATGGTCTCGAAAGCCCTTGTCACGGGGTCTAGGTTACAAGATATTATGACTGTGGCAGACCGGTCCTCTGAGTCCACTTTTAAGACCTTTTATCACAAACCCGTGTATATTGCGTCTGTTGTAGTGGAGCAACTATAAACTAGCATAAGTTGAGCCTCCGTGGACTGACATAGAATGAAAAATGTTCTAGCTAACGCGACAAAGAATTTTCAATTCTATTAAGGACACGGAGGCGAGAATTATCCCACCCAGTATGACTTATTGTATATTGTACATGTTTTATAATTAATATACTGATATTGATTGCAATTTCAATGCTATGTTTGACTTCTTATTTTTTCCCACCCAATTCTCTATTTGTGACTGTTTTCTTTCAGTCTGACATGGGTGTTATGGCTGTGTTTCTTGTTTCAGGTGACCAAGGCACACAATCTTGAAGTGTGAGCTGTTCTGCCGAAGCTTTGGACCAGACTTCTATGTTCAAAGAGGATGTTCTCTGATGTGGTTCCACGTCAAGTTGGATTCAGTCCTGTTACAGTTTATAGACATTGCAAAGAAAGAGGAAGTGATTACGTCATTGTGGACATTTATTCTTACTACTGTGATATTATTGGTGCAGACCTGGACGGTTGTCCTTCCGGGGTATGCGGTTTAAAGTTTAACACTTTGCTGCTGTGTGTTCAGTAAAGATCGAGAAGCATAATTCTTGCCTCTGTGTCCCTAATAGAATTGAAAATTCTTTGTCGCGTTCGCTATAAAAATTTTCATTCATCATAAAGTTCCTCCACGAAGGGTGGTTGACTAAATGGCTCTTGTAGACAACCTGCTACTGAAGTGAAAAGTTCATTGAATAAATTAATTCAGACGGAAATTTGTAATCTTGTTTAACTTGTAGATAAAATGGACTTCTGTATTAGATCACAAAGGGCAACAGGAGGACAGTCAGTCATGAAAAGAGGTGGCCAGTGACAACATAAACACCAGATATTGTGCATCATGAAATGGGGGAAATATGCTAAATGCGAGTCACTGGCGAGTTCTCCTACCAGCACTAAACCCTCACCACTGCCAGGGTATGGAGGCCAATTAATATACCCGTTTGGGTGACTTTTCCTTGTCTACCTGTACTCTTTACATCAAATATTAGAATGACCCCCAAACAGTTTCTTTGGTGTCTGGGCTGCAAAACCTGTGGGCAACATGGGAGTGAACAGGTTTTACACATGCTCCCACCATTAGAGTTTTTCCTCTTCAGCAAGCAGTTACCAAATCCACAACAATCATGTAAACCTCAATACAATGGGTATGCCCGAGTATCAGGCTCAGTATTACTTCTAAGCACATCTGTAGACAAGGCACCATCAGATTGCAGACTAAGTGTAACAAGCATTTGCAATGCAATAGGTCGCGCATTTGCCAGAGTTTAAGCTATTGGCATTGTAAATGACAATGCCATTTATTTATCTTTTTGGATAATTTACACAAATAAAATGCATTGTTATGTGCAATGCTAATAGCTCAAACTCTTGTAAATGCGAGAACTATTGTATCCCAAAGAAGCGGGCGCATTGCTTGGAAAGTGAAAGCGTCCACGGCATGCTGAATGTTGCAGGAAAGCATGTCATGCATGCAGTAGGAGAAATACATTAAAGAAAATAGTGCTTACAGATTAAATAAAATGTACCATGTAACAACTAAAGTAAAAGGGCCAGTTCTCAAGGGAGGTTACAAATTACGACACAGCGGTACTAAGGAGGGACTAACAAGCCTATTATTGAATCAGAAACCAGCATTTACAAAGGACAATGACACAAGCCACTGACAAATATGGGCAGAGAGAGGGCAGGGCTTCAAGTCCATACTCTAATACACCATGCCTTGCAGAGCATACTTCACAGGCTCGACCTAAAAAAATAGGACAACAGGCCTTTTTCATCTACACATCTGGGAACTGGAACAACATCCTGTATAAATCACGACTGCACCAATCCTGCTCCAATTAATGGAAGAGTTGAAGACTCACTTCTTTAAAGAGCACTACATCACAATACATTAAACTTCCACAACCCAGCATCTCTCCTATTACTCACTGGCTTAAAGTTTGTCTTTGATGACGCCCACCCATCCGCTGTTTTCTGGCTAAGGTTGTGCTACAGAAATACTGTACACCAGGGCTTTAAGTGGACCGATGCTCACCAGTGCTGAGCACCGGCAGTTTTTAGGTTTCACCTATTATCATTCGCTTGCGAATGTAATAGGCGAAAATTCAAGGGCTCGATCGACTCGTGAAACCACTGCGGTTTCTTCACAGTGCATGTGAGTCACGTGACCACAAAAGCGGGTCACGTGACCACACAAGCACGCGCATGTCCCTAATCCTTTTGCCACACTTCTCCTCCCCTCGCTCGCATTCTCGCCCCCCCACCAGGCTCTCCCGCCCCCATCCGGCTTCCCTCCGCGCATCTGCCTGCCACACTTCTCCTCCCCGGCTCTCCCGCCCCCATCCGGCTTCCCTCCGGCCATTTCCATGTCTGAAGGAAATCAGCGGGCTTCCCAATGCGATGTCTTCTCTCAGCAGTCGTGGCACCACCACTGCACTGCTTTGAAACAATTTGAGGACTATCTGCTGGCGGTCCACTTGCAGCCATTCTTCCCAGTCACAGAACAAAGCAAAAACCTGGATTAAATAGTAACACAGCTGAGTTTACCATTGTTATGTACTCGGACAGCTATTGAACCAAACGGGCAGCAGTTTCTGCCAGCAAAGCAATGAAAGGCTCGATTCTCCAGTGCACACACACTCAGAAAAGGGACACTTCAGCCTGCCTGGTGACTGAAACAAGTGACCACAAGTTCAGGGGCGTCGTTGCAAGGGAGGGGAACGGCAGACAGAAGGCAGCGCTGCGCTTTGACAGCTACAGAGAGGCGGCTGCAGCGCCTGTAAACAGGATGCACAGCCGGGCGGGCGCTAGGACACGAGCGGGTGAATCATGCACCGCCTCCGGGCAACAGAGTGGTAACCTAGCAGGCTGTGGCACGGCGGCCAATAGACACACCTAAAGTGAGAGAGGTGCAGGTCAACGAGAAGAAGCGACCCTCGCTCAAGACAAAACATGCTCAATGCAAGTCGAAGGGCAAATCCATTACTCATTTCAAGTTAAATTAGTGGCTTTTACGAATCAGTGTATGGAGACATTACACATTCAATGCCAGATAAAATACTCCGGTTATCCCTCCCAGCCACCCCAACAAGCATGCTGTCCCTCGGATGGTGGGGGCGCTGAACTACCACAGTCGGTGTGACAAGGGCTCACCGTGAGCAAATTATCCAAGCCATCCCCTTGCACTAGAGTGCAGATACTCCGTGCGCCATAAAAGCCAATGTGCACCGGGCACCACTCCCTACACTCCCCATGAAGCTTCCCCTACACTCTAGTCTGCCAGCCCCAATGGGTTACCGTGCACGGCTGTCACCTTACACTGTGCCACTCCCAGCCATATGTGCGCTGTTCATACGACCCTAGACTGCAAAACCTCACACGTCCCTTCTCCTTACCCTGTGCATCGCTTCAACCCACCCTACCATGGCAAGGCTGCCAAGACACAGCTCCCTGTCACCCAGCACCCTCATGCCGTTCCTGTCGCCCTACAGAGCACTGCCCACAGCCCAGTGGGTTTGCCATGGACCACTTCCCACTACCTTGCACTGACACAGTTCTCTGCAAAACAACCTACACAGGGTACCCGAGCACCGCTCCCTGCCACACTAATCTGCAGACTGCCTGCGCCCGACTCCATGCCACCCTACTGTGCAAGCACACCCTGGACATGGACAGGCTTCTTCGGACACGGCCCCCGTCAGCCTTCCCTACACATGATACTCAACACACACGCATACACACTCGTTTCTCACCAGCCTGCAGAGACAACAGCTTAAATCAGCACCTTCAGAGGTGGGCAGATGGTGCGCCCCCCTTCCCCCCAGCGCCTTCGGGAGGGGGCTTCAGCCGGGTACCCAGCCCTCCTCGAACCGCAACAAAGATCGCTGGCACTTTCCTGCAGACATCATCAGCGCAGCACAAGATAAACTTAGCAGCTCAACTGTGCCACAGAGCGGGGGTGCACAGAGCACACTTCTCCCCTGCACGTTGTCCCTTATGAAACTCTGCAACTGAAGGATTACATCACTGCACCTGACAAAGGCGCTCGCCGCGGACTGCACCAGCAACTTTGCACAGATCACGCGCCACCATCTGCTGCTAAACTACCACGTTAAAAAAGACAGAGCAAACTAGACCACGTTGCAGTATCACTCACCTTTCACTCGATTTCCCTTTTAAAATGAAATCCCTGGCGGATGCAGGGGAGCTGCCCGGGAGCTGCCGGGAAGGGGCTCTAGTACGGGTCCGTATGAGCCGCTCCTGATGCGCCGCTCTCGCCTCCAGTCCACGGTACCCTCTCACGCTCTCTGCCAACAATGAACAAGCACTGGCGTTGCCAATTGGTTTCGCATTTGGAAAGTTGGAGCTATTGGTTTTGTAAATGACATTTTATATTTATATATTGTTATTGACAATGCCAATAACTGTATTTATTTATTTATATTTATTTATAAAAACATTTGTAAAGCGCGAAACGAAGACCCGTGGGCATCTCGGCGCTAAGTAGCTGCAATGCTTAACCAACAAGGGGACTGAGAGTTCACTGATTAAACAGCCAGGTTTTCAGGCTTTTGCGGAAAGACCAGAGGGAGGTGCTGGTCTTGATTGAATGAGGCAGTGTGTTACATAATTTTGGAGCAGCCACAAGGAATCTTCTGTCGCCCCATGTTGGACAGGCCACATGAAAGGCCGCTCTCCCCCGGCCCGACCAGGCCTGAGCCCGGTCACGCAGGTACTACACACCACCCTTGCACGTCCTCCGTCCCCTCAGGGACCCCTGCCCTCGAGCATGTCCACCTCGTGGGTCCGACCCACTGCCAGCCTACGCGCCCATCCTGGGGCGCCATCTTGAACACTCCCCCACGTGGCCGCCTGGCCCCCGGCCGACCTCAACCCTGGGCCTGGCCAGGCCTCAGACATCCCGGCACCACCATCCACCCAGGAGGTGAGCGGGCTACTTGGCAAGTCAATGGGAGAAGGAGGTGTCGATGGCTCTCCACCACCAAGTGCCGCTCGCCCATCGCCTCCCCGGGCGTTGGCTCCACCCCCCTGCTGGGTGTCTGGACTCCCTCATCCCGGACCCCCCGACCTCCAAGTGCGAGGGTCCGGACATCAAAGCACACCAGCCCTATAACTGGGGCAGCTCCAGAGCAGGAAGGCAGTTGTATCTTGGAGTCGAGAGACGTAAAGAGGAACTCATCCTAGGCCGACTACTGGCGCTGCCGTAGCTCTGTCTTGTGCACCATCGTCCTGCCTGTTGGCGCTGCCACAGCCTTCGCAACCTTCATCTCCTTCATCGTCGTCGGGACCTGCTGGCGTGGCCGCGGACCGTTGTAACCGTCATCTTCACCGGGACCTGCAGGCTCCGCCGCGGACCGTCGTTTTTCCTTCGTCCATCTCGGGTCCGGCTGGCTCCGCCGCGGCCCGATCATCTAGAACGCCGAGCTCGAGGATTGAGAGCTATTTTCCACTCATTGGTAACAAGACTGTCCCGCTACCCCTTTTCCTAAACCAGAGACCAGAACCGAGGGGACCCCTGAGTCCAGACCTCCTTGTATCATATCATCGTAACCTAAGAATTGCATATAAAGCCTCGTTAAACTTCAACCTTGTGTGGTGTCCGTCTGTGGGGGGGAAGTTACTTGTCTGTACAGTCGTTGGAGACGGCTCTCCCCGGAGACCTCTCCCCGTAGTCTCGGCCGACCCTCCCGGTCCGTCTAACATTGGTGGCCAGCGGCGCGATCCGAATCACCGCATAACGTACAGAGAGTAGCTCACCCCACGACGAAATCACAATGACAACTAAAGAAAGCGGATCAACCGAGAAGTTCCAAATGGAGAAATTGGAGGAGTACAGCCATCGTGAACTAAAACAATTCTGCATCGAACTGGGTATCGCTACCACCGGACTAAGCACCAAAGACGATTTTAAGCATGCCCTAGAATCTTGGGCAGAGACCGGGGCTGCCGGAACCCCCGATCAAAGCACCGCAGAAAAAACCACCACGGCCCCTGAAGGGCAAAGAACGGGTCTCTCGCAAGACGAGATCCAGGAAAGCGAAAGAACCCGACTACACGAGCTAGAAATGGCCCGGCTCAAAATGGACGTTGAACTTAAGTTGGCCGAACAAAAAATCAACTTAGAGCACCTGCGTCTCCGAGAAGAAAGAGAGGAGAAACAGAGACAAAGGGAGCTCGAGGAAAAGAAACTGGCGTACGAACACGAACGGAACCTAGCCGAGATCAACCTGCGCAAGCAGAATAAAGAAGTAGGGGTGCCCGAGCGACCCCACACCTCAGAGGCCACAGAGAAAAAGGTACACATCCCCAAGGATGTTGTCCGAGAATATTTCCGAGAGGACGACATCCAGCAATGGTTTAAGGCCTATGAAATCGCTATGACTGCACACCGGATCGATAGAAGCGATTGGGGAGCCGGTCTATGGGGGAGATTCCTCAATGAGGGCCGCGATACCCTGCTACAGCTCCCGGACCACCAGATGACCTCCTATGACCATATGAAAGCGGCACTCCTCACCCGCTATGGCCTCACACCCGAGATGTACCGTCAGAGGTTCCGAGACTGCACCCGCATCCCGGGTACAACTTGGGTGGACTATGTAACGTACTTTAGCCGAGCCTTCGAGGGCTGGATCAGAGGAAGCAACGTCACGACCTACGAACAACTGTTCAATCTGATGGTATGGGAGCATCTGTCGAACAATTGCTTCATTGAACTCCGCCAGCACCTCCTCGACAGCAAGTTAACGGATCCCCGGCAGCTCGCAGCCGAAGCTGACCGGTGGGAGATCACCAGAGTGGGCCGGAATGGGTCCTACGAACAGAACCGGAACAACAATGGTCAGCACCGACCCAGAGGAGGAGGAGGGGGCCAAGGACGAGGAAGAGACAACGCTCCGGTCGCCCCCGCTACCAGCACCACCCCCCCGGCCAACCGGGGCAGCACCCCGGCGCGACCGGGGTACAGAGCCAATGTCACGTGTCACCGATGCCAACGGGTCGGCCACTATGCAAACGACCCAAATTGCCCGCAGTACCAGAGCCCAAGACCCCGCCAAGTGGCCGCTGCGGCCCTAGGGGAAGAACAGATCTCCGAGGAGCAGGAAGAATCCGAACAAGAGCATCAAGAGTGGGAGCCAGCCGCCATGGCTCTAGCATGCTTAGGGGGGAAAGACATGGTCCCGCGGGTCCCCCTACCCGCTAACACCCAGAAGTACAGCCAATGGGTGAGCATCAATGGACGCCGGGCCGAAGCCCTTCGTGACACCGGGGCCAGTGTAACAGCCGTCCGCTGTCACCTGGTGACCCCAGAACAGTATTTACCGAACATTCTCTGCCCTGTACGATCAGCCGATAACTCGGAAAGTCTGTGTCGGATGGCCTGCGTCCCTTTCGAATGGGGAGGGGTCTCCGGCATGTTGAAAGTAACGGTCCGAGACGATGCCCCCGTAGACTGCCTCCTGGGGAATGACCTTGAAAGCTCTCCGTGGGCAGCCGTGGAGCGAAGAGAACACCTGGGGATGTTAGGCGTCCCGGACTGGGCGTGCGTCACGACCCGGTCCATGGCCGCCCGTGCCAACCACCGCCCAGAAGAACCCGAATGGCCGGCACCACCGCCCCCGGTCGCCCCAGCCGAAACCACCGACCGTGACGTTCCCCCCGAACCAGCTCAACCTTCCGACCTTGCTAACCTCGACCAGTGGCCTCAAGAGGGGGGGCCCACGCAAGAACAATTTCGCCAAGAACAGAAGACCTGTCCCTCCCTCGAGGGACTCCGCCAGCAAGCGCTCGCCCAAAGCGCAGGAGATACCTCCGGTACTCATTGGGTCTACTGGGACAATGATCTGCTGTACAGCGAGCAAAGAATCGCCGAGCTGGGGGCCAACCGAGTATTAGTGGTGCCCCTCCGTTTTAGAGACTTTCTGCTCAACCTGGCCCACGATGTCCCCCTGGCAGGACACCTGGGACAAGATAAAACCTACAGTCGCCTAGTGACCCACTTCTTCTGGCCCAAAATGAGGAACGATGTGCACCAGCATTGCCGATCTTGCCCCACGTGCCAAGCCAGTGGAAAGAGCGGCCGCAAACTAAAGGCTCCCCTGCAACCTTTTCCTGTGGTCACTACCCCGTTTGAGAGGGTCGGAATAGACATTGTGGGGCCCCTGGACCCGCGCACCAAACAAGGCCATTGATTCATCTTGGTGCTAGTGGACCACGCCACCCGCTACCCTGAGGCTGTCCCTCTGCAGACTGTGACAGCCCCGGTAGTCGGCCGGGCTCTGATGGGGATCTTCTCCCGTGTGGGCTTCCCCCGAGAAGTCGTCAGCGACAGAGGCACGAACTTTATTTCTAAATACATGAAATCCCTCTGGCAACAGTGCGGGGTCACCTACCGATTCACGACCCCCTATCACCCTCAAGGGAACGGACTCGTTGAGCGGTTCAACCGCATGCTAAAGGGGATGATCGGGGGGTTGGAAGAGCCCCTCCGTCGCCAGTGGGATGTGCTGCTGCCGTGCCTCCTCTTCGCTTATCGAGAGGTCCCCCAGAAATCCCTGGGCTTCAGCCCATTTGAACTGCTATATGGACACCCAGTGCGGGGGCCGCTCAGCCTAGTCAAAGAAGGCTGGGAGATGCCTCCGTTAAAGAACCCTCCAGATGTCTTCCGGTACCTCTTAACCCTCCGCAACCAGACCCGGCGGTTCCGGGAACTGGCAAAAACCAACCTAGAGGCCAGTCAAGAGGACATGAAAAAGTGGTATGACCGGAATGCCTCATCCATTGAATTTGAACCTGGCCAACAGGTATGGGTGATGTCCCCCACCGAACCATGCGCCCTACAAGACAAATGGACGGGGCCCTTCAAAGTAATCGAGCGCAAGGGCCCTGCCACCTATCTCATCGACATGGAATCCTCCCGGAACCCACTCCGGGTCCTCCACGCTAACAGACTAAAGCCCCACTTTGTGCGCACAGAACTCAGCCTCCTGATGGCCACAGACACTGGGGCTGAAGAAGACTCCGAGCCCCTCCCTGACCTCCTACGGACTCGGGAGCAAGACGGCTCCGTGGATGGGGTCCGACTCTCGGAGGCCCTCACCAGAGAGCAACGCCAGGACTGTCAAGCCCTCCTATCACAGTTCGCCAGCCTGTTCTCCCTCACCCCAGGTGTCACTTCCTGGTGTGTGCACGATGTGGACACGGGGGACAGCCCCCCTATCCGCCACCGGGCCTACCGCGTGCCAGATCGGGTACGGGCCTGCATCCAGGACGAAGTAGCCAAGATGCTCACACTCGGGGTCATCGAAGCCTCAGACAGCCCCTGGGCCAGCCCTGTAGTACTGGTCCCCAAAGCAGCTGCCCCCGGCACCACACCAGAACTCCGGTTCTGCGTCGACTACCGGGGCTTGAATGCGGTCACCCGAACAGACGCACATCCCATCCCCCGGGCAGATGAACTGATCGACCGCATGGGAGCTGCCCGCTACCTCAGTATCTTCGACCTGACGGCGGGCTACTGGCAGATCGGCCTCACACCCAGGGCGCAAGAACGTTCTGCCTTTTCCACACCCGATGGCCATTACCATTTCACCGTCATGCCCTTCGACATGAAGAACGCCCCAGCGACATTCCAACGGCTCGTCAATCAGGTCCTGGCGGGGCTCGAAGGATTCAGCGCCGCCTACCTAGACGACATCGCTGTGTACAGCCACCATTGGTCCGAGCACCTCCACCACCTCCGAGCAGTGCTGCAAGCCCTACAGCGGGCTGGCCTCACGATCAAGGCCAGCAAATGTCAAATTGGGCAAGGGTCTGTAACCTACCTCGGGCACCAGGTGGGAAGCGGCCTGGTGGCCCCTCTGCAGCTAAAAATTGCCGCCATCCAGTCCTGGCAGTCCCCCATCACCCAGACCGAGGTACGAGCCTTCCTGGGCCTCACAGGCTACTACCGAAGGTTCGTGAAAGACTATGGGACTATAGTGGGGCCCCTCACAGAACTCACGTCGAAAAACCAGCCCAAGAAAGTCAACTGGACCCCAGAGTGTCAAGCTGCCTTTGAACAATTGAAAGCCGCCATGTGTTCCGCCCCTGTGCTCCAGGCCCCCGACTACAGCCGGGAGTTCGTCGTTCAGACGGATGCCTCCGACCATGGCATTGGGGCAGTCCTGTCTCAAGTGAACACCGACGGCCTTGATCAACCGGTGGCCTTCATTAGCCGGCGACTCCTACCACGGGAACAGCGCTGGAGCACCATAGAGAGGGAGGCCTTCGCTGTGGTATGGGCCCTCAAGAAGCTCCGGCCCTACCTTTTTGGCACACACTTTCGGGTACAGACCGACCACCGACCCCTGCAATGGCTGATGCAGATGCGGGGGGAAAACCCGAAGTTACTACGCTGGTCCATCTCCCTACAAGGTATGGACTTCACAGTCGAACACCGGCCTGGGCCAGATCACGCCAACGCGGATGGCCTGTCCCGGTTCTTCCGCCTCGACGAGGAGAGTCCCCAAGAGGATGGGTAACTCTCCCCGCCTTCAGCTGGGGGGGGCGCATGTTGGACAGGCCACATGAAAGGCCGCTCTCCCCCGGCCCGACCAGGCCTGAGCCCGGTCACGCAGGTACTACACACCACCCTTGCACGTCCTCCGTCCCCTCAGGGACCCCTGCCCTCGAGCATGTCCACCTCGTGGGTCCGACCCACTGCCAGCCTACGCGCCCATCCTGGGGCGCCATCTTGAACACTCCCCCACGTGGCCGCCTGGCCCCCGGCCGACCTCAACCCTGGGCCTGGCCAGGCCTCAGACATCCCGGCACCACCATCCACCCAGGAGGTGAGCGGGCTACTTGGCAAGTCAATGGGAGAAGGAGGTGTCGATGGCTCTCCACCACCAAGTGCCGCTCGCCCATCGCCTCCCCGGGCGTTGGCTCCACCCCCCTGCTGGGTGTCTGGACTCCCTCATCCCGGACCCCCCGACCTCCAAGTGCGAGGGTCCGGACATCAAAGCACACCAGCCCTATAACTGGGGCAGCTCCAGAGCAGGAAGGCAGTTGTATCTTGGAGTCGAGAGACGTAAAGAGGAACTCATCCTAGGCCGACTACTGGCGCTGCCGTAGCTCTGTCTTGTGCACCATCGTCCTGCCTGTTGGCGCTGCCACAGCCTTCGCAACCTTCATCTCCTTCATCGTCGTCGGGACCTGCTGGCGTGGCCGCAGACCGTTGTAACCGTCATCTTCACCGGGACCTGCAGGCTCCGCCGCGGACCGTCGTTTTTCCTTCGTCCATCTCGGGTCCGGCTGGCTCCGCCGCGGCCCGATCATCTAGAACGCCGAGCTCGAGGATTGAGAGCTATTTTCCACTCATTGGTAACAAGACTGTCCCGCTACCCCTTTTCCTAAACCAGAGACCAGAACCGAGGGGACCCCTGAGTCCAGACCTCCTTGTATCATATCATCGTAACCTAAGAATTGCATATAAAGCCTCGTTAAACTTCAACCTTGTGTGGTGTCCGTCTGTGGGGGGGAAGTTACTTGTCTGTACAGTCGTTGGAGACGGCTCTCCCCGGAGACCTCTCCCCGTAGTCTCGGCCGACCCTCCCGGTCCGTCTAACACCCCAATTGACAGATTTAGTTCGGGGGATCACTAGTTCCAATGAACTGGAGGAGCGCAGTGTTCTGGACGGGCAGTAGGGGGTTAGGTTCTGAGTGAAGAACACTGGTCCGGCGTGGTGTAAAGCTTTGTATACAAAGCACAGGGACTTGAACTTAATCCTCTTCTTCACCGGGAGCCAGTGAAGCTGTCTTATGATGGGTGAAACCGGTTGGAATTTGGGGATTCGCCCTAGGAGCCTGGCGGCCGCGTTCTGGATAGCCTGCATTTTCGATAATACTCTCTCCTGCGCACCTAGAAACAGCGCGTTACAATAATCTAGGGTAGAGAGCACCAGGGAGCTTACCAAAGTTTTAGCTGTGTTTTCCGGTAGAAAGGGCAGGATTTTTTTGATAAGCCTTAGTTTATGAAAGGCTGATGAGGATACTTGGTTGGCATGTGGTAGGAAGTTCAGACGGTTGTCGAACATGACTCCCAGGTTCCTCACCTTGTCAACCGGATCTGGGGGCTGGCCCATGGGTGAATGGCACCAAAGGGGGGACCACTCCGGGGAGAGATTGCCAAAAATTACAACCTCTGATTTGTCGGAGTTTAACTTCAAACAATTGTGTGACATCCAGTTCCCTATTGCCGACATGCCCTGGTTGAACAAGATGGCTTTCTGAGGCCCATCATTTTTGACGGCAAGGACCAATTGGGTGTCATCAGCGTATGACGTGAGGCTCATCCCGTGTGCCCTGATGACATTGGCAAGGTCCAACACATAAATGTTAAATAGTGTCGGACTAAGGGATGAGCCTTGGGGAACTCAACATAAATATAAAATGTCATTTACAAAACCAATAGCTCCAACTTTCCAAATGCGAAACCTATTGGCAACGCCAGTGCTTGTTTAAAGGGGATCTAGAACCGGGTCCTTATCGGGCTCTGTTTTGTGCCCTGGCTCATGCGGTCCGTTTTTTTCCGGACTGCAGTGACAGCAGGCACATAGATATGTGTGTGCTCACACTTCTCACTAGTGGAGAAGTTACTGCATGATGTCATGCCAGGTGAGCTTTGGGGGGGGGGGGGGGGGGTAAATCCTTTAAAGAGAGTCCTTTACTCTGGATTTCCCTTCTCTTTTGGAGACTCCGGAGCAGAAACATTGTCCTTATGTCACCAGGGCTTTAAGTGGAAGCTTTTCAATAATATATTCAAGCCATAGTTACTGCTTATTTATCTTATGCAACTAAGAACCAATAACAAAGCCAAGAGTCCTGACTTGTTTTTCGGTATGATGTTACTTGCTGTATCATATATCTGGATGCAATGACAGAAACAGCAAAATACAAGTCGGGCGGCACACTATGCTAAGCACAGATTTTTAGCTTACGTGTTTTTAAGCCATGCCCTTAATTACATTGACCACGTCCCTTTGAGAGACCACCAGTTTTTTTTGTAACCCACATAATGCCCTGCTGTACACATATATACTTCTTTCACCTTCCACAACACCCCCTCCACTCCCATCGGGTCTGTGTCCTCTCCGTTCGAACAAATGCCATGAGAGCTGTTACATTTCGTTACACAACCTCGCTCTGCAATCTTACGGGCGCGTCTCCTAGCTCTCTATACTATATATGACACATGGTGAAGCCCCTACTCCGTCCCACCCCCTCCCAAAATGACATGGGCACTTTTCTTAGTGAAGCAGGCGCACGGCACTTCTATTTAAACCGTTCCCTGGTTTTGAGGATTTGTCTATCATAGTACTCCCACTCGATAGACAGAGGGCATTTCCCACAACACATTCCTGGAGCTGGGTGTGTTCAGTCTGTCACCCATGCATTTCGAATTCCTGACCAGGGAGTATCCCCTTTCCTTCAGGAAGAGGAACACGGATAGATCACCCTGGATAGGCCAATGCACTTTCTCACCAGACACAGGGATCACAGTTCGTCTAGCCGGCGCCTTCTATGCACATCTGCTTCTTGGTTAAGTAGCATTAAACACATACACGCTGTACCTTTAGCATTAACTCTCTCTTCACACATCATTGAGCTTTCTCCCCGGCAGCGCTCATCCTGCCCCACCCCTTCTCAAGCCAGCTTCAAGGGCGAAAAGCTACAGAGCATTACTACTACCGACTCACTACGGCTGTATGCCTCTGACTAGACCCTCATCCCATCACAATCTTCAACGCCGCAGCTACTAAACGGTCTCCCTTCCCCGTCCTGGGTGCCATACCTGGTGAGTACAGCTCTGCCAGCTCCTTGGCCCCTGCATGCTGGGGACCCCATCTGGGGCCGCTGTCACTGTCCCTCTGTTGGACCACAGGAGGACAATTCTCGACCGCGGCCATCCTGCAGTCCTGCTGCTCCGCCCGGCCGCCCCCTTCCCTCACGCACGCCATCTTCCCGGCGCGGCCCCCTCCGACCAATCCGAGCTGCGGCCGCTTCCGGATGAACTCATGACCCGCCTCTCCGCGAGAGCCTGCTTGCAGCCAATGGCGACACTACAAAACAGCAGCCATTCACAGGCACTCTCTCACCGGTGACGTAAGGACCAATGGTAGTGCAACATAAAGAGCGCCCTCAACCGGTGTCCCAGCTCCTCTTGACAGATGCAGAGTTAAAGCTTTTTTTGCGCATGCCCCAAATGTAAGAGGCGTGTTTATACAGATGAAGGGGCGCGGCCATGTAAATCTCCCCTCCTCGACAAACCAAGGGCTTTCGAAGAGTGGCAGCATTGTGTCTTCACAGGTTTTTGTTTTAGCTCTATCACGTACTATTTTCGTCCTTGGGTGTCGTCACACACAGATTTATTATGGCTCACCCCGCCCCCCGCCTTTCATTTGACATTTGTTTTATGTGTCTGCTGTTCAGATTATAGAGTTAGTGCACCTACGTTTTAGGGTATGACAAGAGCGGCTTGGTGGGTAGGGTTGTCGTCATGTTTCCATACATTCCAATAGACCCGATTCAGATGGGAAACTCACTATTTTTTAGTAAAATAAATCTTATTTTGGCAGTGGCGTAGCGAAAGTTTAAGCCTTAGAACTCACTTAACCAGAGGCCTCCCACCACTATATTGTAGGCAACCCACAAATACTCTCTTTCTTTGCAAGTCATCAGTCATATCCATGAATTTGAACATTCCAACAGGCTTTCTCTGAGTCCCACGAACATGATCCAACGCCAGAAAACAACAGAAGGCGACTGAATAAACTTTGATACAACAAAAGTATTGTCGCCAACTGAAAACAGCAAACCTTGAACCTTCAGCCCAAATATGTTCAACTCTTATCACCATAAATTAACTACAT
This sequence comes from Lissotriton vulgaris, assembly GCF_964263255.1. Taxonomy (NCBI): domain Eukaryota; kingdom Metazoa; phylum Chordata; class Amphibia; order Caudata; family Salamandridae; genus Lissotriton; species Lissotriton vulgaris. The sequence continues at coordinate 1,568,871,544 of NC_141695.1, read as the reverse complement.
AGGGTGGGCACAAAGTCATCAACAACATAACTCCATACAATGATAAATCAATCAGTTGTCCGGGTGGGATAATCCTCATCTCCATGTCCTTAATAGAACTGGAATTTTTTGACAGGACTGCTTTAAACATTTTTCAATCTATGTCAGGACTGGAGGGTCAGATTATGCTGTTTAAAGGTGATCCACCATGACAGATGCATCCTTTACAATAGGTTTATTATAAAAAAATTAGAAGAGTCTGAACATCAGTCAGCCACTTTCACAATGTCCTCTGAACGAGACCCCAACCCAAAGGACTTAGATTCCATAGCTCCCCTTGATGCAGCAAGGACTTGTAGAAAAGAGACTTGCTCGAAAGCAATCCTCTCATTTACCTTCTAATATTGTATTAACCACATATTGTGTGAATTAATTTGCACAACATTGAACATAAAAAATAGAGAAGCTTGCCTAAGTATTTTACTAAAAAGTAACTTGAGCGAAATTCTAAAATGGCTGCTAACGGGAAATCTTTATTGCGCATGCATCAACTGTACCTACGCAGTATGATGAGCTGTTGCTTGGAGGGAATTTCTTGCGCATGAGCAGACGCTATTAAGATGGCGGCTTGGAAGCTCACATGCTTAGCATCTGCTTTGCTGAAACAAACACAAGCTATTTAACTAATGCTAATGCGGGGAAAGCATTAATAAATTAATGGGAATAGAGTAGAGATAGGTGGTATTCAGTGAAATCATTTTATTTTTAAAATAATATTTGTCTTTCTGACTTTCTTATTAGTATGCATTTGGGCCTCTCGTACAAATCTAGAGTCTATAACCCACCTGACCTCCGCACAAGTGTGGTGTGATTGAGCCAGAAGAAGTGATGTGACTTTTGAACGCAGTCTAAGGACGCAAAAGATACATACCCTGGGAACCAGATCCAAAGTCCTCTGAATGAATGGGAATACATGAAATTATACTTTTGTGTCTAATAAGGTGGGATTACGGGTGGGAATAAAGATTTGGGAATAAAAATTAAGGGGTGGGATCTTTGAACAATAGACTGATAGACTAAGATGAAAAATAAGCATGGTGTGATGATCATGCCCCCCTTTTCTGTCCAATCAAAGTTAGTATCTTTTACGATATTGAAACATAATGGGTGGTACATGAATACCAAAGACTATAATTGAGGTAGCTTTAGCTAGTTAAAAAGCATGAGACCGGGATGCTGTCCAAGTAGACGGAGACAGAGATTTGCTGAATGCTGCAGAGGCCGGGATGCTGTCAAAGTGATGAGAAATGCTGATGAAGAATCAAATGCAGAACCATCTATCCTAAATTATTAGTACTTAAAAGAAGATCGCAGAAGAATCTTGAGGAGGAAGAAAGTGTCAGAGAGGGGTGCTACGCAAGCGACGGTGGTAGAGAGGTCCTCTATCCTGTCCAGATTCCTGTCCTGAAGCCTTTGTAGCCTGCTTTTTCCCGGGGACCCTTCCCAGCTCCTTGGTTTTCACATCATACTAGGTAACTATATTTCTGTGAAAGTGCCAATGTTCTTTTCTCTCTATCCTCTCCTTTCTGTTCATAAGAAATTGCAAGGTTTAAAAGTATGTGTTTGATTTGATTAATTAATTGAATCTTCCTTCCTATGAGTGACGGAGACTGTACTGTACTTTGTAAGTGAAAATTTAGGTAAAGATTTAAAATATTTCCTGAGTCTGTGGTAATTTATAAATGTAAGAAGATTATTTTATGTCATTTCACCATCAACTAGTTCAACTAATGGTCCATTGACTTTTTGATCAGTGAAAGATTAGTTGAAAATAATAAGTGACGTATCTTGAAATGGTAGGAAATCATAAACATTGACTCCAGCAGATCATTGCCAGGTTGTGTGGGTGTCTTTTATGGGCCCAGGTGAGTATACGATACTGGAGTACCTGTTGCTGGATAGCAACTGGATCAGTTTTCTGGTAGCAGAACTATGATTATTATTGACTAGTTTGGTGATAAGTATTGATTTATGATTGTTGAATTTATGTTTAACAAAAAAAGTTAGTGTCCCATTTTATGTTGTCCGGAAAAATTCCCCTGGGGAATGAATAGCGGGTGGTGATAGAAGTCATACTCCAGTGAGGTTACTCGTCTGTTTGAATAGCACAGAGGAGCTACGCAGAGCTGGCAGTGCTAAATTAGGGACTATTTCGTATAAAGTTGAGCATGACTGAAAGCAAAGGGGTACGCTGGTGAAACTTTGGTCTTATATCACCCAGAAAGGGTAACATTGAAGGAGTAATAGGTTCTCTCGAGGTTGAATGAAGAGTAAACATAAGGTTTTATTCGCAGTGAAAGAGGAGCAATTCTGAGTCTCCAGAATAAGTCGAAATCTATCCTTTGTTTAGTGGAACAGGCAGAGTAGCAAATGTTTTAACGTTACTAACAGAATTTAGTTAAAGGAAGAGTAAAAGAAATACGTTTTCGTATTACCTTGTGAAGGGAGGGTCAGTTGCCGGAGTTTCACTGACGTCACAGAGTGCTGCACTGGGATGGGTTGAAACAGGGGGCGTATAACTGACGCAAATTGAAAAGGAGGGGTAAGGAGCAGAACTGACGACATCAGAAAGGCCGCACTGGCATTGCTCAGATCACGAGCGGCAATCTGATGGATAATTGAGTGAAAGCTGCTTTTAGATTGGTTAACAGAAATTTGTATGCTTGATTACCATTTGCCTTTCCATGCGAGTCGCCCTGATAGAAAAGCTCGAGTGTTTGCAGATAATTGTTTCATGTATCAAGTATCTAATATGTATGGAGAAAAGAATTTTTTTTCATTTATAATGAAAATTAAGAATTTCTTTAAGGAAGATAAGCCTGTATTACCTAGAGAAGGGATTCCTATTCCCCCTCCTGAAATGCCTGCTTCATTTATGATGATGGAGAGAGGATATCATACATGTGTATGGATGGAGAATTGGATGGAATACACGAAGGATGATGGTGTTTTAGCTTTACCTAAGTATAGTGTGAGAAGTTGGCCTGATATGTGATGTCCACTATTTTAGTGGGCACCCTGTATCAGTCCAAACAACCCTTATGGTGATGGTTGTAAAGTCAACCTTATAGACCAGCTATCCTAGGGGAAACAACCTTTACAACGCAACTTTTACAATGTACTACCATTACAACAAAACTTTTACAACGCAACAGCCATTACAACGCATGCCATTACAACACATGACACTACAACGCATACCACTACAACGCAACCCATTACAATGCAGTCATTACATTGCATACCATTACAACGCATACCATTACAATGCATAGTACCCTTACATTATCCAACACTTACCCTACTTTTGCGCCCCCCTGGAGTTAGAATAGTCATTTTACCCCTACACTATCCAACACTTACCCTACTGTTGCACCCCCAGGAGTCAAAAGAGTAATTTTTACCCCTACACTATCCAACACTTACCCTACTGTTGCGCCCCCCTGGAGTTAGAATAGTAATTTTTACCCCTACACTACCCAATACTTGCCATACATGCGATGTAATGGTATGCGTTGTAATGGTGTGCGTTGTAAAGGTACTATGCGTTGTAATGGAATGCGTTGTAATGGTAGTTTAAAAAAAAATGTTGTAATGGCATGCGTTGTAATGGAATGCGTTGTAATGGATGCTGCATTATAAAAAATGCGTTGTGATGGTATGCGTTGTAAAAATATGCGTTGTAACATCATATATCCCTATCCTAGTGGTAGCACAGACAAAGCAGTCTTAGGCTAACACTTCAGAGAGCATGAGAAGCCAATTGTTTTACCAATAATAACCCCATGAATACCAAAGGTATATATCAAGTAAATGTATTTATTACTAACACAACCCCTCTGCACTCTTTATAAGTTTAGAGTTTGAGATACAGCACAAGTTACTCAATAAGCATACTATAAGTTGCACAAATACAATTCTGCCCTAGGGGCCTCACGAACCATATACTAAGTAAGTGGTATAAGAACCACTTCAGGAAAGGTGAGTAGGCCTAGGGTCTAGGAAATCGCTGGGGCTACACTGAACAACCAAAAGTTAGGAAGTAGGAGTCCCACAGGATGCGTGTGCAGTGTCTATACACACACGCAGGTTCTCCTGGACTTTCAATGGGAACGTAAAGTTTACAAAGTAGTTGATTTCGGACACTTACGGATGGACTACAGGAAAACCAGTTAAACTAGGACACTTGGATAGTTATTACCCACGGGAGCACCGGAGTACTCGAGTTACCTCACCCAGGAAAGCCGGATGCATAGGTGTTCTTTCCTGTCAGGTTTCGTCGTCAAATCCTATGGAGAACTGCACAAAGATGCTGCAGGCGACCAGGAGGAAGATGTCCGGTTGGATCTTAGAGTGGATCGGAGCAGTGAAGAACCTGAAAGCAGAGGGGACAGAGTCGGGGTCACTAGCCAGAGACCAGGAAGGAACCAGGCGATGTCGAGCTGCAGCAGGTGAAGAAGTGAAGCTTGTCTCTGCAGCCACGTGGACCAGGAGGCGTCGACGACGACCAGGAGCTGGATACGGACTGTCCCACGAAGGATCTCGCTGTTGGCGGTGTCGGCTCCCGGATTGGAGTCAACAAGCCTTGGCAAAGGCAACGCACGCAGGAAGGGAAGATCGGCTTCTGTTCAGACCAGCAAGGTCTGGGGAGCTTCCTCTTTACAGGAAAGCAGGAGCAAGCCCGCAGCAACCAGGCAAGCAGTGTTGATTCAAAAGGATGTCTTCTGGAGGGCCATTAGCCAACGGGCTAACAACCGCGAAGATGCGTCAAGGAGAAATGCAGGCACAGGCCCCACGCGGCACTCGTGGAGTGTGGAGGGCTGAGCTTCGGTGCACTTACGGCTCGGGGTTGGGGCTCCTCAAACCCTAGCTTCGAGGATGCCTCAGAAGCTTCACAGTTAGCAAAAAGCAGGTACTGCAGGTTGTCCGGTCCCCCGTCTCTCGTGTCTGCCACGGGTCTCAGCTTTGCTGTGGATGTGGGTCGGAGTCAGAGAAGTCTGGAAATCCAGAGGCTACGCAACTAAGTCTTCGGGTTCCGGCAGGAGCGTCAACAAAGCAAACCGGTAAGCCACTGATGGTGCCTGTTTGCACAGGGTGGTCACTCGACCACAAGGGAGATTCTTCAGTCTTCTAGTTGCAGTAGAATGTCGAAGGTCTAGAGTTTTGTTTCAGAGTTTCAGTTCAGGATAATCTAATGTCTCTAGACACAGCTACTAGCTTTATACTAATCTAACGGGCGGGATTACCTGCTAGGTCCCTCCTATGGGTGGAATTTTTCCCTTTGTCAAGTTTCGCGCCAGAGCTGGGGCTGGAATGCCCCAGCAACTGGTTTGAACCGGGCTATGCGTGGAGCATCTTGTGTGCCCCAGGAAGTGTCTAATTTCTTTCAACCCACCCTGCCCCAATACACTATAGCCTGTCTAGGGAGGTGCTAGCACCGCCCAAGGTAGGAAACCTATTGTCCAGGCCTCCCCTGCCGGAGTTTCTTCCAGCAGCAGGAGGTCAGACTCGTGTGTGCGACAGCAGCATCCACTTTGTGATGCTGAGGCTCTGTTTAACTTTAACCGGGTAAAGCTACAACTACATGTCTTCTCCCTCTAGAAGGGTGGAATGCTACCCCCGCCACCAGGACTGGCGGGGGGGGGGGGTAGTATTCCAAACCGTATGGTACCTTACATGACATGTTTTGATAAAGCCAAACCAAAGTTTTTTTTTTTTAAATTATATTTTTATTGCAGAGTTATAAACAGCAGGAGAAAGTAAACAGCCAGTGCACTTGTGGGCCCCCCCCGTCCAATAACAGTTCACAGTTGTACACAGCCATTCAGCCCGCATCCCGGAGGCCAGGCGGCATATCAGATCGCTCTAGAGGAGCACAACACAGTGTACGTCCCATTGGGACCCTGGCGTAAGATCGTTTTACGTATCTGCTTTTACCCCCCCACCCGCAACAACATTCCCGTCAGCCATCCCCATGGTATCAACGTAATTGCCCCCGTCGGGGCCTGCTCTAGGCTATTCGGGCCTTCGTGCCAGGTCGTCCCACCCAATCAGTCCGCCCGCCACTCAATACCCCCTGTCCCAGTGGGTCTAGGCCTCCAACAGCAACCCTCCAGTGGCTTCCGGCCCCCCCCAGCCCCCCTACAACTAACCCCCCAACGCCCCCCCCCCCTGGCAACTGCTAAGGTGTGTACTTCGCTCTACCGAACTGGATGGTTCCATTACAGTGCGTAATGACATACTTCTGTGTTCGCCCCGCGGTGTCCAGTGGCTTAGTCCTCGCCGTCCTCGTCCTCAACCAATGCATCACGCAGAGCCTGTACCACTAACTCCCATGCACGCGCCGCATCCAGAGCCTTCTCATTCCCCAACTTCACTGCTTGCTTCATCCGGAGCACGCTCTCGCAGTCAGACCATCGCAGCAACTCACTCTTCCATCTACGCAATGAGGGACCCCCCCTGGCCTTCCAGTGCCACGATATTTCCCTTTGAGCCAATATCAGACCCAGATCTATGAATTTACTGGTCACCTTGGTGTGCTTAGTATGCGGGAACCAGAGCAATAGACACGTCGCCATGTCGAATTCTACCTCCCTGTCAGTCACTTCATTCAGGAGTTCCCCTACCTCCGCCCAATAAGTTCCTAGTTGTGGACACCCCCAAAACAAGTGGTCCATGTCCGCTCCTAGGGACGAGCACCGGGGGCAACAGGCATCCGGCACCCGAAAGTGCCGCTGTAGTTTCTCTGGAGTTAGATAGGCCCTATGGAGCACATAAAAATGGACCTGCTGAAAGCGCGCGTTCCTGGTGCCCTTCCACGTGCGTCGCAGGATATGGCCCCATGCCGTGTCCGGAATGGGCCGGCCAACGCTCCCCTCCCATTTAGCTTTGAGCCCATGGAGTGGTTCTAGCCCGTCGTTCAGCATCCTATTATGGAGGCACGTCACCGCTTTGAATGTACCAGCCGCCATCACCGCATATTGGCATGCCATAGTCGTCGCAGGTTCCAGGAGCCCCTCTTTCCAGTGCTTTTGTATGGCAGCCACTACGGCCGCGTGTAGTAGGAAGCCCCCCTCAGGCAGTCCGAACTGGTCCCGGAGCACGTCGAACGGTGCCAACGCCCCATCAATATACAAGTCACCCACCACCTGCAACCCCGCGTCCTCCCAATCCATCAACGGGGACCAATCCCCTCCGTGCGGCAAAGCCGTCAACATCCCGATCGGAATCTCCGGGGCATAAGGCCGTGATGCCCTCGCTCTCCGGAGGCTCCTCTGCCAGCACAGCCGGAGCGTCCGCTCCTCCATGGTGAGGGCCCGTAATTCGAGCCGTTGCTGCATAATGATGTACGACAGCACGTGGCGCTGTATCCCCCGACCCCGGTCTTCCTCCGGCCCCCGGAACACCCTGGCTACGTTCTGCGTAAGGACCTGCAACTGCGCCGCTAAATAATACAGCTCCAGGTCGGGTACGGCCATGCCCCCCTCCAGCTTGGGGCGAAGTAGCGTGCTCAAGGCTATCCTGCGACGGCCATGCCCCCACAGAAAGCCAATAATCATTGACCGCAGTTCCTTAAACACCCCCTGGGGAATCCAGACAGGTAGCGTTCGGAAATAATAAAGGAAGCGGGGGAGCGCCACCATTTTCAACAACGCTATCCTGCCCAGAACTGTTAGCGGGAGGGTCGACCAGAAAGACAAGCTACCCCGCAGTGACCGGACACAACGGCCAATGTTACCCTCCAAAAGGTCAGTAGCCGAGTGGTAGATGCGGACACCCAAGTAGGTGATGCAAGAGGGTTCCCACACCACACCCAGGTCGCTGCTAGGGGCTGGCGATCCCGCTCTCAGCGGAAACACGCAGGTCTTCGCCCAATTGACCTTAAGGCCCGACAGTCGGCCGAACTCGGACAGCAGATCCATCGCTCCAACCAGTGCCCCCGAGGTGTCAGCTAGGTACAGGAGCAGGTCATCCGCATAGAGCGATATATAATGCCATTGCCCATCACTCACCATTCCCGCGTATCGGTCGCCTGACCTCGCATGGACCGCCAAGGGTTCCATCGCCAGGGCAAACAACAGAGGGGAGAGAGAGCATCCCTGTCGTGTTCCCCTGCCCACCGGATACGCGGCAGATACCAGGCTGCCCAACCGAACTCTCGCCGTCGCCGAATTATACAATACCCTCGTCCACCTCCGAAACCCATCGCCCATGCCAAACCGCTCCAGCACTCCATCCAAGAAAGGCCATTCCAAACTATCGAAGGCCTTCTCGATATCCACGGACAAAACCGCCGGCGACCCCTCTCCATCCAAGATGGCGTCCATTATTCCCACCAGGCGGCGGATATTCATCGCCGTGCTCCTCGTGGGTATAAACCCGGCCTGATCCCTGTGCACCAGGCCCGTCATGTGCGGGGCTAGTCTAGAGGCTAGTATGCGACTCAGGATCTTATAGTCCACCGTTAGCATGGACAGCGGGCGATAAGATCTCACGTCCGCGGCATCCCGGCCGGGCTTGAGGAGTGGCACTATCAAGGCCTCCCTCATGGAGGCTGGCAACGCCCCCTTCTCGAAGGCCTCCGTATACACCACCAGCAGCCTGGGCGCCAGAGCGTCTACATAGTGCTGATAAAACTCGATTGGGAGTCCGTCCACCCCGGGCGTCTTATTACGGGCCATCTGTTTGATAGCCACTCGAATTTCCGTTAGCGTGATCGGGCTACCCAGGTCCCTCGCGTCATCCTCGTCCAAGACCGGAAGCGGCCTCTCCCCCAGGTACTCCACGATGTCCTGGACCCCCACTCCCAGCTGGCTCCGGTACAATTCCTCATAGTAACCCCTAAAGCGGTCTAATACAGCTGCCTGGGAGTACACCATCTCTCCCCGCGCGTCAATAATGCTGAGGATCGGGCAACCCCTAAGTTCCGGGCTAGCTAATCTGGCTAAGAGGGTACCCACCTTGTCCCTCTCTGCGTGTGCCCTGATAATGTACTGCCTATAATCATAACATCGCAAACGTTCCGTTTCCGCGGCTACCGCTTCCTTCGCTTCCAATAACTGGGCCCGTAGATCTGGCCTAGTGGGCCTGCGGCACTCCAGGTCCCTCAAAGCTTCCTCCGCTTTCATTAAGTCATTCAACACAGTCGTTCGAGCATTCGAGAACCTGCCCAAGCACACCCCTCTCACCACCACTTTCATTGCATCCCATTCAACAGACCTGCTCGTCGCCGTTCCTTCGTTCACACCGAAATAACTATCAATGCCCTGCCGGACCGCATCGTCGAACACAGAATCCTCTAGCGTCTCCGGACGAAGCCGCCATGTTGGTATTGCTGAGCGCTCCCTCTGCCATTGGATATGTACCAACAGGGGGTTATGATCGGATATCGTCCTAGCAAGGTACTCAGCATGGGTAATCAATGGGGCTAGGGAGCTCCCGCAAAGCACCGAATCAATCCTGACATGTAAATCATGCAGAGCGGAATAAAAGGAGTAATCCCTGGTTCCCCTGTGCCTCTCCCTCCAGACATCCAGCAACCCCCATCGTTCTTGCCAGTCCTTCCTGTGCGCGGCCAGCCTGCGCACAGGAGAGTCTACTAGGGGGGGATGGGACCTATCCAGAGCCACATCCGTGATCGAATTGAAGTCCCCCCCTAGCACTATCGGGCCCGCCAGGAAAGAGGCCAAGGACCCCGAGAGGCTATCAAAGTATCGGCCTTGGTCAGAGTTCGGTGCATAAACACAACATAAAACCACATCCCGTCCATACAATCTCCCTTCCACCGCTACATACCTGCCATCCGAATCTATTACCTGATTCAGCACCTGAAAGGGTATCCCCGCCCTCACCCAGATCAAGACCCCCCTGGCATACGCTGAATAAGTGGTGCCAAAAACCTGGCCCAGCCACCTTTTCTGCAAGGCAGCGCACTCTTTTGTAGTGAGGTGAGTCTCCTGGAGCATAGCTATCTGAACCCCCCTGCGTACCAGGTATGCGTGTACTTTGTGGCGTTTTACCATAGTCCGCAGCCCCCGGACATTCCACGTCAGGCATTTCAGATTAGGTAATGTCCCCATACCAAGTCCGTACAATCCGAATTAAACTCCGACGGTCCATGACCCCCCCAATGCAGTTGCCCCCCCCCAAACAACCCCAAAACTGAAACATTCCCCAAACCCCACTCCCCAGGACAGAGCACACGAACCCAATGGCCGCCCCCATCCAAACCTTAATGCAACTCCTCGCACACTTACCCTGTGGTCTCCACCACAGTCGGCCTTAAGGGCCTAGGGGGGGTGAGTCGCCGCCGACCCCAGCGAGCGGAGCCCGCGTCCCGCCCTTCATCCCCTCTGATACCCTCAGCTCCCCCACCCGGCAACCCGCCCTCCAGCAACAGGATATCACCCTACCATGAAGTCCCGGTCTAGGCCAAAGTCTATCTTAGCCGCAGCAAATATTATCCGAGGTCTGTGGGGTCACTGTCGGCCCCTTCTGGCTCTCTGCCTCCGAAAGTTCCTCTCCTGTTCTGCTGCCTTCTCCTCCCGAGTCCGTTCCGGCCCGTTCACTGTTCTGTTGCGACCCTGTAATGGCCGCCGTCGCTGCGAGTGCATCCCTCTTCTCCGCCGCCATTTGAGCCTCCCGCTTCTCCCGCTGGCGCCTGTTGCGGGACCTGATGCGTTGTGACTGCCGCACCCGGGGCTGCTTGGGCTGGTCTCGCCTACTTTGGTGTGTCCTGTCCGTCCCCGCTCTGTACGATTCAAGCCAGTGCCAAACTTCGTCCGGAGTGAGGAAAAAGTGTGTGGTACCATCCATGATAATCCGCAGCTTGGCCGGGTAGAGCAAGGAGTACTGAATGCCTTCCTCCCTGAGCTCCTTCTTCACAGCCAGGAACGATGCCCTGTCTTTCTGGACCGCCTGCGTATAGTCCGGAAAGATCGTTACCTTGCTGTTCTCCACCCCATAAGGGCCCGACATCCTGGCCCGCTGGATGAGGAGGTCTCGGTCTTTGTAGTGGAGGAGCCGCACCACCATTGGTCGGGGGGGGCGGCCCAGCCCCGGCGGGCGAGCGGGCACCCGGTGAGCTCGCTCCAGAGTGAAAAAAGGAGTAAGCCCCTCCGGCGCCACCACAGTGCGGAACCAGTTCTCCATGTAGGCCACCGCATCCTCCCCCTCAATCCGTTCCGGCAGGCCTACGACCCGCACGTTATTCCGCCTGTTGCGGCCTTCGGCATCCTCCGCCCTCCGCTCTAGAGTGTCCAGTCGGGCCAAAATGTCTGTAATCCTGTGCTCCGCGGTCACCACCGAGGGCTTCAGGTCCAGCAACAGTTGGTCATGATCCTTGACCCGATCCGCCAGCTTTGCGTGGTCCGCGCGTAGTAGCCCCAGGCCCGTGGCCACTTGGGCAATGTCGTTGTGCAACGCCTCCTTGGTGGAAGTGATCGCCTCAAGGATGGCATCCAGGCGCCGGTTCAGCCGCTGTTCCTGGTCAAGCTCCGGGGAGGGACTCTCACCCAGCCGGGTCGATGTCGCCGAGTCCCCCTCGCGGCTCCCGGGCATTGGCCCTCCGATCGCCGCCATGTCAGGGTGCTGCGTCACAAGTCCGGCCACCCGTACTGTGGGTGCTCCCGTGGGTCCGTGCCGATTACTGGGCACCGGGCAATGCAATGCCACCGCCAATGGTCTCAGGAGCAATGATCAGGTGGATGAGCTCCGTTCCGTCACCCCCACCGGACCTGTGGGGGGAGGATGAGCCGTGGGACGGTGGCCAACTAGAACCCCCGATCTCCTGGGTGAGTCGGGCAGCGTCCCCCGGTCTCAGGGCTTCGCGCCGCCAACCCCAGTGCGTCGGGCAGCCGGGTGCAAGGTCCCTCTCTGCTTGGCGACAGTCGGGCTCAGGGCTGAAGTTCGGGACCGTCCGACCTCCACGCCGCCATTTTCTTCACACCCCGGTCTACACCTCGGCCGCCTCTTCCTCGATCTCCTCGGGGCCAGCAGTCCCCCAGCGATTCACCGATTACGTCCAGCTGTCCCCTCACCCTTCAGAGGGCAGGAACGTTGTCTCCGGGTCGCCTAGGGTCCCGAAAAACAGGAGAATTAGCGGGATTCCGCGCGGAGCTGCGAGCTCACGCCGCCATCCCGATCGGCGTCCAAGCCACGCCAAAGCCAAACCAAAGTTAGCATTAACCGCGAGGATTATAATGCACTTAAGAGCATATGGTATGGCTTTATCATAGAACAGCTATAAGGACATGGTTCCGAAAGCTGCAGACAGGCTCAGCTCCTGCTAGAGCACCATCTCACATAAAACCAAGCACTCTGCCTTCAGGATTGTCAGGGCCTGCGATAGGAATGACTTGTAGGTATATATGTGTCTATATATAATGGTAGGTATAGGAATACTATACCTAAGCAAGGGGTGATTACACGACCTTGCCCCAGCTGAGTGATCAGCCAGTTGTGTCAGTTTGGATGGCCAGCCAGGGGTGGCATAATACATGCTGCAGCCCCTGGTAGGCCTTGGATGCACCTATGCCCTGGGTACCTATGGTACACTATACATGGCCCATAAGGTGACCCAACATCCACTTGGAGATGTACCTAAAGTACATGGAGTCCATTTTACAGTGAGAGCAGATAGTCTGGGGCCCTGATTAGCAGGATCCCAGGCCAACTAAGTCAAAAACCAGCTAAACACTAGGCAAAAAGTTGGGGAAACCATATAGTCAGATATCCACCTTCCTACATACAGTACCTTTAATGGAAGAATTTTGCAAAATTTGAGGATGCGGATGAATGATTTAGATCTGAGACCTATGTTAACACAACATGAGGCATTAGAAGAATGGGAGCCTGAGTCATATGATCAAGAGAAAAATCGGAGTGGAAGATATATGGGTCATTTTCCTAGGTACTTGCAAGAGACAAGTGAAGGTCAGATGAAGCAGTGGAGAAAAGCAATGGTATCAGAAGGTTTATACCCAGTATTATTGGCTGAGGAACAGTCAGGAAGTAAGTGAAAAGAAAAGTTGAAACACATGAACAAGACAGGATATGGTGAATCAGAAGATGAGTTACTAGAGGACATTTTAACTAAAAACCCTCCACCATACCAGGAAGGACCAAATAGAATCACCCCAAGTGTACCTGTACTAGGAACACCCTTGATTCCACAAATTGTACATGATCCAACAGTTAATAGGATACTTCAAGATAGGGAAAAAGAAGCGTTAAATAAAAATAGAGAAGAATTAATACAGAAGATAGGTCAATTGAACATGAACCCTTAAGCATTGACAATACCAGTAAAAATAGGTCCTGTTGTACCATTGTATGGAAACAAAGCAAATTGCCTTAAACCAACAGCTGTAACAGCTCCCTTAAATAACCCCAGAAAAGAAACTGTGATAATAGATGATCAAGCCAGTGAGTGTGATTCAGAAATTTCATTAATGAATCTACCGATAAGAGACTCAATAAGTGAAACCCCAAAAAGAGTTACACCCAGTAGTTCAAAAGAAGGAAGATCAGTGGTATCCTTTGGAGCCCAAAGTGCAACAGCAGTAACTCCAGAAGATTTGGAGAGATGGGCACGTGGAGGAGAAAAACAGAGTACACCCCCTAAAATATTGGATATTTACAAGCTGAAAGTAGAGTTGGAAGAAATGATAGCTGGAAATGTGGGAATATAAAGATTAAATTCTTACAATGAGGAAGAGTTGTTCATTTGTAGAAGTATAACCAGGAATGCAAGATTATTTCATAAGAAATTGACAGAACTAGCCTCAGATGGGGATTGAGATAGGGTGATCAAAAGTGTTACAGAAACCATATCGAGTGGAGGTTACTGACAAAGATTTAGAAAATATGAATGTGTATGGAAAGAAGTTACAGGTAAAGGAGTTGTTGAATATTTTGCAGAAGTGAGGAAACACTAACAGGTGGACCAGGAAAAAGGAGGAAGCACAGGTAAAGGAAGCATCTACTGCATATATGTTAAGAGAGTCAGGAAAGGTAGAAAGATTGTGTCCTATGAGAGAGGTACCTGGTGGTGGATATGTTCATGTTCCATGGAGTCAACAAGATATTTTGTGATTTGCAAATGATTTCCCTAAACTGAGAGAGAAACAAGTTGAATAGGACAAACAGGTTGAGAGGTTTGTCAAGGTTTCAAAGTTTTTGTTGAAAGACTTGGATAGTCTTTTTGATATAGTGGTACCTGCTTATTTATGGACAGAACGTAAGATCACAATTGATTGGCCGAGTGAAGAGTACCCCAGAGATGTGAAAACAGGAGCACCTTCAGATGATGTGATGAAGAAATGTCAGCAAGTAAATACATCCCTGAAAGGGAAAATTCCTCCTAAAGAAACAGATTGGGTAAAGATAGACAGAACGACCCAAGAACCCAATGAGTCTGTTCATGCATATTATGAACGACTGCTGCAAGCGTTTAAACAGTATAGTGGTTTTGAGAACATTGGAGATAAGGATATGGGTCATTTTGTGTATCGGGTTGTGTACGGTTTGAAGCCAGAAATTAGTCTGATGATTCAACAGATGTTGTGTTGGTTGGGAAAGTCCATTGACAAGATTCTGAAATACGTAGAATATTGTGGGGATGATATTGAGGCAAGGCATAACAAGTTAAATGAGAAAATGATGTGGGCACAAGTGAAATTGGCCGAACAGCAGGAGATGAAATTAAATGGTCAGGCAGATGGTCAAATGAAAGAACAGAGTCAGAGTGATCATGCGGTGAATGGTGGTAAATCAAGAGGACACATGAATAGAGAGGATGCAAAGAAAAAGTTTCCGTGTCATGGGTGTGGAAAGCTTGGACATTGGAGAAACGAGTGTAAGAATATTCAGAATAATAATGAGCCAACCCAAAATTTAAATCCACAGATGCAGAATGAGGTGCTTATGAATCAGCCGCAGCAGGTGGTTAATCAGCAGTGTCAGGTGTCACCTTCCCCTATGCCAAATTTTGTGAATCAGCCAAAGTACAGTGCAGACGCTGGATTTCAAGGAAGAAGTGGTAAGAAAAATTATGTGATTTTACTCAATGACAATGATAGTGAAGATGAGCAATGATGGTGCGTGAGGGGGGAGGAAGAGGAGTGTGTACTTGGGGCATCCTTGCCGGTAGATCAGTCAGGTCCATTTATTGATGGGAAAGTGGAAGACAATGATATCACTTTTCTGCTGGATACTGGTGCTACCCATTCTACTGTGGGAACAACAGACATCCCAAACCTGCCCCTCTCTGGAGAAGCAATTCAAGTAGTCGGAATTTTGAATTGACAGATTAGAACTCCAATTACCAAACCTATGGATGTGCATATTGGAAATTTTGAAGACATGCATAGATTTGTGGTCTGTGATTCTAGTCCAGTGAATTTATTGGGAAGAGATTTACTGTGCAAAATGAATTACACAATTTATTGTACACCGGATGCTGTTGCTCTTCAAACCCCTGATGAAGATATGGTATACAAAATAATGTTAGCTAAACAAGGCACAGATATAGATGAGATGTATTCTTTGATGACAAAAGATGACTTACCAGAAGAGCTGAAAACAACTGTGAATCCAAAAGTGTCCCCAAAAAATGACAATTTTGCCGAACAGGAGTCAAATACTGGGTTTCTAAATAGAAAGAGGAGTGAGAAAAGTAACCACTGAGAGAATTAAAATAATCAAGCAAACGCAGACACAAAGAGAAATCAGAATGTTTCTCGGAGTGGTGGGGTATTGTCGACAATGGATTGTAGGTTTTTCATTACTAGCTAAAGCATTGATTCATATGAAACGGAAGAGAGTGAAGGATCCAATATTTTGGGATGATGAATGTGTGGAAGAATTTGTAAAGTTGCAAAATTGTCTATGTGAGGCCCCGGCTTTAGGTATGCCTGATTATTCGAAAGAATTTGCACTATTCTGTTGTGAAAGAGAAGGTTGTGCACTTTCAGTCTTAACCCCAAGACATGGATTAAGCCAACGTCCAGTTGCATATTTTTCTGCTACTTTGGATCCTGTGGCTTCAGCATTACCTGTCTGCTTAAAAGCAGTAACTGCTACTTGTAGGAGCCTAGCACAGAGTTAGTGATGGGACATTCAGTGAAGGTTTATGTTCCACATTCTGTCGAAATTCTGTTAACAAGAACTCGAACACAGCATCTTACTCCTAGTTAGATGACGAAGTATGAAAAAATAATTTTGGGAGCAGAAATTGTGACAGTGATCAGGTGTACTATGGTGAACCCTGCTACTCTATTGCCAGATTCACGTTGCGAGGACTAGAAAGATGAAGAACATGATTACTTAAATGTAACTGAAATGTGTACTAAGCCCCGCCGGACATACATGAAGAGCCTCTGAAAGAGCCAGACTATTAACCATGTGTTGCTGGTTCTTGCCTAAGACTTGAAAGTGGAGGACTAAGTGCAGCTTATGCTGCTTGCAAAATATCTGGGATCATTGAAGCTTCCTGCTACCTACCGGGAGTCAAGTCTGCACAAGTAACTGAATTGATAGCTTTAATAAAAGCATGCACAGTTGGAAAAAAATTGGAAAGTGACCATATTTACTGATAGTCAATATGGTTACGGGGTTGTGCATGACTTTGGCCAGCTTTGGATGCAGAGGGGATGTCTGACTTCTTCAGGGTCCCCCATTCGAAATGGGAAATTTGTGAAAGAACTGTTGGAAGCAATACAATTGCCAAAAGAAATAGCAGTGGTCAAGTGTGCTGCTGACCAGTCAGGAAATTACTATGTAGTGGCCGGTAATCAATATGCTGACCAGGTTGCTCAATACTGTGCAAGAAATAATATGTAATTTGCAAGAAAATGGAAACATGTGGAATCAGCTGCCAATGTATGCTATTCCCAGCTTTCGAAACATGGGATGATTCGAGATGGTTGCAGGATGAGGCAGAAGGGAGTGAAAAGGAAAAATGGATAAAATCAATTTGCAGAAGACTACGGGTGGGTGTACCCTGAAGGAAAAGACCAGTCATGTCAGACTGCTTGCTCTCTCAATTTGCAAGAATGTATCATGGAGACACACATGTAGGCAGGGACGCTATGATCAGACTATTCAGACAAGATTGGTATAACCCAAGGTTTAGGATAGTTGCAGAAAGTCTTTGCCAGAGATGTTTAGTATTCCAACAAATAAACCCAGGCAGGAAGACAGTGGTCAGTTGGGGAAAAATTGGAAAGTCAGAAGGACCATTCATAAGATTACAGCTTGACTTTATAGAGTTACCACCATGCAGGGGAATGAAGTACGTCCTTGTCATAGTGTGTTCGTTTTCACAATGGGTGGAGGCATATCCCACTAGGATAAATGACAGCATAACAGTTGCCAACTTGTTGAGAGAGTTAATTCCACATTTTGGTTTTCCAGTAACTTTGGAATCAGATAGAGGACCTCATTTTAATAATGAAGTAATTTTAAGCTTTCAAAATTGATCAGAAACTGCACTGTGCATACCACCCAGAGGCTTCTGGAGTGGTAGAGCAAATGAATGGCACATTTAAGCCAAGACTGGCAAAGGTGTGTGCATCCACATAATGGATTGGCCAGATGCATTGGCTCTTGTCTTGATGGGACACAGAAGTATTCCTGACAGTAACACAGGATTGAGTCCCCATGAGACAATCATTTATACCAGGACATCAATTACTGAATATAACTGATGATCTGGTATTGGATTATTGCAAAAGATTAGCTGACCTAGTGCGTTCTGTCTCTCACCAGGTTGGAGAAGACGCAGTTGCCAGGCAGCCGGCTCAGATGCATGATTTGAATCCTGGAGACTGGGTGGTAGTGAAGAAGCACACCAGAAAGTTGTGCCTAACACCCAGGTGAGATGATCCACGGCAAGTCATACTGGTCACTACTACAGCAGTCAAGTGTGCAGGTTTGCCCAATTGGATCCATGCCAGCCAAATGAAAAAGGTTCCAGCCCCTGCTCAAAAGAGACCACAACTGACTAGAACAGCTGAGGCTGCTGAAGGTTGTACAGTCGAAGAATCTAGAGTAACAGATTCTGAAAGGACTAACCAAAAACAACTGAGCACAAGTCAGGAGGACTGGACCCCAGTGGTCGATATACCTAAGGTGATTATTAAAACAAGAAGTAGAACAAGATTAGAAAGACAAGAAACCAGAGAGGATCAGATAGGTGTAGAAGAACACGCTCAGGAAAAAGAGAACAAAGCTACTGGAGACCCTGAGCAGGACCAGACAGGGACAGAAGAACATACTCAGTTAAACCAATCAACCGAAAACACTGAGCAGGGACAGAAAGGTATAGAAGAACATGTTCAGGCAGCAGAAGAACCAATTGTAGAAAGACCTGAACAGGACCAGTAAGGAAAAGAAGAACAAGTTCGGGTTGAAGAACAGTCTGAAAGGATACCTGAACAGGAACAGTTGGAGAAAGAAGAACACGTTCAGGCAGAAGAAACCCCAATAACAAGACCTGAACCAGGACAGATAGAGAGCGATACTGAGAAAAGGGAAAATCAGATTGTGCCACAACATAACGAGAATAAATGAGCTCTTGAGAAAGACAAAGAAAGTGAAAGTGCAGTGCACGTTAAAAGGGTGATAATTGGCCAGGTGGAGTCAAAAGGCTAAAATATCATTTGAGAAAAGTAAATGAAAACCCAGAACAAGTGAATGAGGTTACCAGTCAAACTCAGTCTGAACAGTCAATTGTTAAACACATTCGGAGAAGTCCAAGACTGCAAGTCTTGCACAGTAAGTTCAAGGGTCCTGAATGGACCTATGTGATACTAGAAGAATTTGAGACTCTAGATTTAAATGAAGAGACAGATGAAGAAATAATTGCAGAACAGATTGACGAAGGGGAAGTGAGGCCTCCTTGAAGTACTAAGGAATCTGATTCATAACTAAAGAAAAGAAGAGAAATCTTCTTAAGTCAAAATGGCTAAAGACAGGGATGCTGAAAGACCAAAACTAAACTGTATAAAGAAATGCTGCAGGGTTTGCATATGTAGTATTTATTTAGTGATCTTAGCATGGATATTTCTAACAATAGTAGTACCTTATCTTATAATAACTGACAAGAAGAATGACACAGACACCAATGAAAAGACAGCTACTATAAGAGGAGATAGAGTAGAATTAGAAGCAACAGATGAGGTAGACTTACATCACACAGTAACAGATAATGTCCCGTCTTTAAATGTATTTACGAAATTATTGTTTCAGTATGTAGAGACAATTATTAGTGATTGTTATGTTTGTATGAAATTACCAGCTTCAGTAGCAGGAGTCACATACCATTATTTAGCTTTAACATATGGTATTTCATGTAGCATATTGTCAAGTTTATTTTATAGAACAGGAAAACTTCAATATTATTATTCAAATCTAGATGTAGTATTTAGAGAAATTCTTATTCAAAAGAATATGAATCCAGTGCTTAGTAGTCTAGATGCACAGTTTATGGGTGAATTTTTCTTAACAATGAAGTCATTAGATATAGTGAAGGCAAATAAGAATAACCTTACCTGCTCATTACGTGAAGAAGAAAAATGTTTTTGAATTTAGTTGAAGAAAGGAGACAGGATTTCCCAAGAAAAGCTGCTGAACAGAAAACCCATATACGACCCTGGGCTGATTAAGGGTCAACTTATACAGCTGGCAAAGCTCATGCTGCAATGCCCCTAGACTTTGGAAAGGCAGGAAAAAACCTGTCTCCATAGATTAAGATAGACTATAACAACATATTTATTGGTTCCAGTGAATGTGAACATAACTTCCTGATTTTGGGAGGTTGGGCACTAAAAGGGGGAACAGATCCAGTATTTCCTGGAGTTTACTGCGAGTGTGGGATTAAAGCTTACTATAAGCTGCCTGCACAGTGGTACGGTAGTTGCTACTTCGGAATAGTATTTCCGAAGATATATCATGTAAAAAGAATCACTGGAAACAATGAAAACACCAGTGAACTAACACGAAGAAAGAGAGCCAGTTTTTCAGATATAATAGGTGACATGTTTAGTGCATTGATACCTTCAGTGGGAGTCATTCTAAAATCACATAGAATCTGTGAATTGTCAACAGTAGTTGATCCTCTTTCAACCAATACTGCTGGATGTTTCCTGATGATTAATACAGAAATGGTTGCAATTAGATCTATGGTTTTGCAAAATCGACTTGCGCTTGATATATTATTGCCAAAGGAAGGCGGAGTCTGTAAAATGTTGAAAGTGCAACGTTGTTGCACTTACATACCTGATAAAAGTAAAGAAACTAGAGGATATATTAGGAATATTACAAAACTTCATGAACATTTAAAACCACTGGAGGTTGATAATGTATGGGAGAGACTAACAAAGAGCATTTCCTCAATAGGGACTTGGTTTTCTAATCTTTGGAAAGGTATAATAGGTCAAGTAATTTTACCATTAGTTGGTATGACAATAATAGCCTTAAAAATAGTGGTATGGTGTAAGTGTTGCACAAATAAATTAAGAAGAAGAAGACATGAAATAAATGGAAAGGGAAAGAAGCGAAAATATGAAGAAATACAGCTAGAAGAAATGAAGGGAAAATTATATGAAAGAATGAAAGATTTGAATAATAAAGATGAGAATAAGAAAAAAAAAGGGAAAGAGAATGAGATATGTTAAAGATGGCATCAGATTGGGATGGGTAATTTTATGATGGCTCAGAAATGCCATCAGAGAGGGGATTGATGGAGCAAGGACTCGTAGAAAAGAGACTTGCTCGAAAGCAATCCTCTCATTAAACTTCTAATATTGTATTAACCACGTATTGTGTGAATTAATATGCACAACATTGAACATAAAAGATAGAGAAGCTTGCCTACATGTTTTACTAAAAATTAACTCGAGCGAAATTCTAAATCGGCTGCTAACGGGAAATCTTTATTGCGCATATGTCAACTGTACCTACGCAGTATGACGAGCTATCGCTTGGAGAGAATTTCTTGCGCATGAACAGACGCTATTAAGATGGCGGCTTGGAAGCTCATATGCTTAGCATCTGCTTTGCTGAAACTAACACAAGATATTTTGCTAATGCTAATGCAGGGAAAGCATTAATAAATGAATGGGATTAGAGTAGAGATAGGTGGTATACAGTGAAACCATTTTATTTTGAAATTATTATTTGTCTTTCTGACTTTCTTATTAGTATGCATTTGGGCCTCTCGTACGAATCCAGAGTCTAAAACCCACCTGACCTCTGCACATCCGTGGTGTGATTGAGCCAGAAGTAGTGATGTGACTTTTGAACACAGTCCAAGGACGCAAAAGATACATACCCTGTGAACCAGATCCAAAGTCCTCTGAATGAATGGGAATACATGAAAGTTATACCTTTGTGTCTAATAAGATGCGAATACGGGTGGGGATAAAGATTTGTGAATACAAATTAAGGGGTGGGATCTTTGAACAATAGACTGATAGACTAAGATAAAAAATAAGCATGGTGTGATAATCATTCCCCCCATGTCTGTCCAATCAGAGTTAGTATTTTTTACGATATTGAAACATTAATGGGTGGTACATGAATAGCAAAGAGTATAATTGAGGTAGCTTTAGCTAGTTAAAAAGCAAGAGACCAGGGTGCTGTCGGAGTAGACGGAGACGGAGATTTGTTGAATTCTGCAGAGCTCGGGATGCTGTCAGAGTGACGAGAAATGCTGATGAAGAATCAAATGCAGAACCATCTATCCTAAATTAATATTACTTAGAAGAAGATTGCGGAAGAATGACGAGGAGGAAGAGAGTGACAGATAGGGGTGCTACGCAAGCGTCGGTGGTAGAGAGGTCATCTATCCTGTCCTGATTCCTGTCCTGAAGCCTTTGTCGCATGATCTTTCCTGGTGACCCTTCCCAGCTCCTTGGCCAGGGGGTTGGTTTTCACACCATCCTAGGTAACTATATTTATGTGAAAGTGCCAATGTTCTTTTCTCACTATCCTCTCCTTTCTGTGCATATGTCACTGCAAGGTATAAAAGTATGTGTTTGATTTGATTAATTAATTGAATCTTCCTTCCTATGAGTGACGGAGACTGTACTGTACTTTGTAAGTTGTTCACTTGAAAATTTGATAAAGATTTAAAATATTTCTTGAGTCTGTGGTCATTTATAAACGTAAGAAGATTATTTCATGTCATTTCACCATCAACTAGTTCAACTAATGGTCCATTGACCAGAGGAAAGAACTTTTTGATCAGTGAAAGATTAGTTGAAAATAATTAGTGACTAATCTTGAAATGGTAGGAAATTATAAACATTGACTCCAGTGGAATATTAAAGTTAATCAAGTGAAAAAATGGACACTTGTGACAATTCTAGACCATTGGTTGGAAAAACTATGGTAACCTCAAAAGACCCAATGTGAATAGGTTTAGCGGTATATATCGTTCCTCCGCCCCTACATTGTGGTTCGTTGGCAGTTATCATTGGATACCATAGAGAGTGTGGGTGCCTGCCAGTAGAATATTGCCAGGTTGTGTGAGTGTGTTTTATGGGCCCAGGTGAGTATATGATATTGGAGTACCTGTTGCTGGTGAGCCACTGTATCACCCTTACTGAATGTGCACCAAACACAGACACATTCACCCAGGTACTTCCAGCAACCCTTTAATGGCAGAGTCCACCGTCAACAATGCCCGAAGAATCACTTCTGATCGACCTGGGTGCTAGCTGATAAGCTTTAAGGCATTAAACTACACAAAACTATGTATTGCTAGGAAAACTTGGATAGGAAACTAATTTAGAAAATGTTTTGTGCGCCTGGAAAGCTGAAAAGAAACACCTTCTGGAGTAAACACTACCTGCGTTGTCGAGGGCTTTGACATCAGAGACTCTGTGGCATGAGGTGAAACACAGAAGGGTAGTCAGTTTGCCCTATAACTACTTATGGGATAAAAAGGGAGTTCTCTGACCAGCCCTGTATGAATCTAAAGACAGACAGATGATGGACGGAATGCAGTGCAAATCAAACATTAATCCCCCGTCAAGAGATCTGGGTTAAATCCATTGTTCTTTTGCTCACCATACCACCCCAGTTTAGACCGAGCCATATTCAAATCAGTCTTCACCCCATGCCTGATGGGAACAGTCCAGCCCGAACTGCCAATCCAGGTCCTCCCTGGACCGTAAACGTGCATCCTGGGACTGGTTTCAGGGCATCACCCCTCATCAGCCAGGCTAGCTTGAAACCAGTGGCACAGTGAGCCCAGGGCCCATGCCCCTGGAGTTAAGCTATCCTGGCTGATGAGGGGTGCTGGTTTCCAGTCCTGAGAGGACCTGGCCTGGCAGCTCCGGCTGGACTGTTCCCATTGGGTGCAGGGTCAAGAATGATTTGCATATGGCTGGGTTCAAACTGGAATGGCATGGGGAGAAAACAAAAAATGGGTTTAGGCCCAGATCTCTGTACTGAAGTAAATGTATGACATTGTTCTGTATTCTGTCTATCAATTGTTCTTTTTGCATTTGTCACCCCAAGTGGGGCAGGTATGCCCAGACGTGGGTACCGTGCTATACATGCCACTGGAGTCAAGCTATCCTGGCTGATAAGGGGTGAAACCTCGAAAACGGCCCTAGGATGCTTGTTTCCAGTCTGGGGAGGACATGGCCTGGCAGTTTGGGCTGGACTGTTCCCACTGGGCGCAGGGTCAAGAATTGTATTTTGGCGATTTTGTATAGCGCGAATAAGACACTTGTGGGTATCAGAGCGCTTTAAAGGGCAAATATACGTGAATGACATATGCATAAAATACAATAAGTTATCTGAATACTGTACTGGTAACTATTAGAGATAAACACATATCTTCAAGAGTGTATAAAAAAAGAGTTCAAGTCTTCTTGTCCCTTATGACTGGGTTCAAACTGGAATAACTTCGAGAGCAAATAAACGATGGATTTAGGCTCAGATCTCTGTACTGGGGTGAATGTATGACATTATTCTCCATGCTGTCCATCTATTGTTCTTTTTGCATCTGTATGAATCTAAGCACCACTTGATATCCCAAAGCAGAGAGTAACAGGATGTTGAGGCTTTCCATACTCAAATACACTGCATAACCCTGCAGACCAATGGGTGCTGACGGATGGGTTTACCATCCAGGACATATGACTGGTGGAAATGGATGAGCGAAAATTGTTTACAGATCAATAAGCCACACCGTCCACAGTGAGAAATGAGAGGAAGTTCACCACCTCGGATAAGGTTGCCACCACAAAATCAAAACCTTGTGGCTCACACTAACTTACCCATTGACCCCATGCCAAAGCATATCCCCTATGGGTGTTGGAAGACCAAGACTTGGTGACAACTCAGCCTGCTGCAAAAGGCCCGGCAGGCTCCAACGTCTCCTAAAAATGCAATGCTATGAGGCAAAGAGTCCCCTACAGAACAAGGGGGTGCAGGATTGCCCGAGGGGTCCGTCAGAAGTTCCTGCATTATAAGGAGCTGCACCAGAAGCTTTCATGAATGATCCATCAGAGTTGGGAACCAGAACTGAGATCTCCAAGAGGAGTCACAAAGACCAGATTTGCTCATTGAAGTCTTGTGTGAGCAGCTACTTGAGGTGTCATAAGGAATGGGGAAAGGCATACAATAACCCTTGACCCCAGTCTTGAAGGAAGACATTGGTCGCCAAGGTCAGAGGATCTGGCCTCCAACTGAAGAACCAGGGAACTTGGACATTCAGACGGGTGCAAATAAGTCTATCCGGAAAGCACCCCGTAGATGTTGAAGCCTCTGAAAGTTGGGGAGAAATTACCTTCAATCGCTGGACTCTTTAAAACATATGGAACTCTGGTCTACAATCGTATTGGAATGGCTTAACACATGATCTGCAATTACCGAGATCTTGCATTGCAGGAAAAAATGCCAAATCTCATTGGTAATCTCCCCCAGCATGCACGATCTTGTGACCCTAATTTGTTGACGTATTGAACCACCAATATGTTGTTCATTTGCAGCAGGATGCAACCAGAGAACTTCGGGGAGGAGAGAGCCCCAATGGTAAATGGACCCGCCAGGAGTTCCAGAATAATGATATGGAACTGAAGTTCTTGCTCTGACCAACGGTCCCCCTTGGAGAGCGACCCGCAGCGGGCTCCCTCCCCAGTCCTACCTGCTTGCATGAGACTCTGTGACAATGTCCAGTTAAGAACCGAAAATCGCCCTGCCATTCCAGGCCGCCACGTGATCCGGCCACAATAAAGGTTTCCTGGAAAGGGGAGCTCAGTCCCAATGGGACAGGTTCATTTGGAGGTGATGAATTTTTAGCCGTTGGAGAGCTCAATATTGAAGGGGACCCGGAAAAATGGCTTGAGTGGAGGATGCAAGCTATCCCACCCTTCAAGCCACCTACCTTGGAGATACCTTCTCCTTGGTTAAGAGGGACTTTAATTCTCTCTTGAGGTCCTTGATCTTCCGAGAGGGCTATAATAACTGTGCCATCACTGAATTTATCTGGACATCCAGGAATTCTTTTGATTGTAAGGGAATCAATCAGGATTTCTCCAGGTTCAGAATGAAACCAAACTGTTGGAGAAGACATATGGTCATTTTCAAGTGTGACAGGAAGACTTCTTTCTTCTGGGCCATAATAAGTAAGTAATCTAAGTAAATTATGAGGCACACTCCTCGAGCGCGCAAGAATTCCAACACGGGTTTCATTAGCTTGGTGAAACACCAAGGGGCGGAAGATAGACCAAAAGGTAGAACAAAATACTCAAGCCAGGAATTCCGCAATCGGAAGGAAAAATCGGAACCGTGCGGTAGGCGTCCTTCAGTTCGAGCCAGACCATCCAGTTGCCCTCTCCGTAGAGGCCTTGAGTAAGTGAATGCCCTCCAACTTGAATTGGTAGTAACAAACCCAGCTTTTGAAGTCCTTGAGAATGAGAACCAACCTGTGACCCCCACCCGGCTTGGAAACCAAAAAGTTGTAAAAGTGTAAAAACCTCTTGGGTTTTGAGATGCAGGGGAGATGGCTAGACTTCGATACTCCTCGTTGATTACTGCTTAGTGTGAAAGGGAAAAAGACAGAGGACAAGGGGGAACTGCTTGGAATGGCATCCCCTAAAACTCTATCAGATAGTCTTGTAGAGTTTGGAGGACACAGGCGTCTTGAGTTATCTGAGCCCAGTTGTGAAAAAAAGAGATGAATCCGACCTACCAAAGATACTGGATAGGGAGAAATCAGGCTCACCTGTTATAGAATTAAGGGCCCTACCCACAAAGCGGGACATACACTTGATCTTATTTTCACGAATCACCCCGGCATAACTTCCCTTCCTTCTTTACCCCTCACATGGTCAGACCATTTTCTTCTCCCTTTTGAAATCACTATTCCTTCCCTGCCCCTTCCCTCCTCCATCAACAGAGATAATGGTCGCAAATGGTCCAAAGTCACTTGTGAGACCACTGACCCTTGTTTCCTCTATCAGTTTAATTCAACGGAAGATCTTAATGAGGAAGTTGTGAGATATAACTCTGCCCTTACCTCTGCGCTAGATACCATTTCTCCTCTAGCTCCTATTACTTCCTCTAGATCTCGCCCGTCTGCTCCTTGGTTTTCCCCCATGTTGCGAGAGGAAAAGAGTAGGTGCAAACAGCTGGAACGTAAATGGCGCCAGTCTTATGACCCTACTACCAAATCAGCCTATAAGACGGCCTTGAACAAATTTCAAAAACTTAAACGTTCCACAATGAGAGCCTACTTCTCAAAACTTATTCAACTGGCTGAGAATTCTTCAAAAACTCTCTTCACAATTGTGAAGGATTTTGTGAACCCACCTGCCTTGAAATCCCAGAGTGCCCCCACTCAAGCTCTTTGTAATGGACTTACAAAATTATTAAACTATCTTCCTCCTTTGATTCCGCACCTTCTAGTCCTCGACCAGAAGAGACATACCCCCAACAATGCTCATTTAATTTTTTTGATGAGCTGACGCCAGATACAGCCATGAAACATCTAAACCAGGTTAAGTCAGGATCACCATTAGACCCAGTCCCTGCCAAAGTGATGGGTAATCTCGCCCCGGTTTTAATCAACCCTCTCCTCTCCATTTGGAACTCTTCCTTGGCCCGTGGTCAGTTCCCTTCAGTCTGGAAACAAGCTAGGTTGCTCCCCATTTTAAAGAAACCAGATGCGGATCCCTCCCAACTCAGTAATTATCGCCCTATATCTCTTCTGCCTAAACCTGCCAAAATCCTAGAGAAAGTGGTCCAGAAACAATTGGCCCTGTACCTAGAAACTAACCAGCTGCTGCACGATTCCCAGTCCGGATTTAGAACCAGATGCAGCACCGAGACTGCGCTGCTGGAGGTATCTGAGACAATCCGGGAATCAGTGGACAGGGGCGAGGAGGCCATGCTGGTCCTCCTCGACCTGTCCGCTGCATTCGATACTGTGTCACATGACATACTTGCGACTCGCCTACAGCAGTTGGGGATTGGTGGCACGGCCCTGGCATGGATTAAATCTTTCCTCTCAGGGAGATCCCAAAGGGTACTTCTTCGTCCCTTTGAATCAGAGGATAAACCCCTTATGTGCGGTGTGCCTCAGGGCTTGGCCTTAAGCCCTCTTTTGTTTAACGTGTATTTAGGCCCGCTTGCCAGGCTAGTTGAGTCATGGGGGGTCAGGGTGGTCTCATACGCTGATGATACTCAGCTTGTCTTTTCCTTTAGAGACCACTCACACTCCCATTTTTCCAACTTTCGCAACTGCCTTGGCAACATCTGCGCATGGATGGCTTCTAATCACTTGGCCCTCCACACGGATAAAACGGAGGTGCTTTTTTTTAGCCAGAAATCAGCCCCCCCGCCACCTTGTGGTGGCCTACTGTCTTGAACCCCCCTCCCAATCCAGTACAGTCAGCCCGCAATCTCGGCTTCCTTTTCGACAACGCCATGTCCTGCAAAGCTCAGGTCAACAGAGTTACCGCGGCCTGCTTTGGTAAGCTGCGCATGATTAGGAAGATCTTTCCCTATCTCCCCCAGACGTCCCGAAAAACGATTGTCCATGCTCTCATTACGGCACATCTGGACTATGCCAACAGCTTATACGCCGGTGCCCCCCTCTATCTCATTGACCGATTGCAAATTGTTCAGAATGCGGCAGCTAGACTTATTGGAAACATCCCTACCCGCAACTCGGTCACAGCATACCGGAACGACCTACACTGGCTTCCCATCGCCCGACGCATTCAATTCAAAATCTTGATCCTTGCCTTTCGGGCTATTCATGGAATTGGCCCGGCTTACCTGAGTAAAAGACTCAAATTATCTATATCAGAAAGACATCTGAGATCTAACAGCCTCCGTCTATTGGTGGTTCCCAGATTTAGGCTCACCAGGAGTGGCGGCAGAACGTTCGGTGTGACGGCGGCCAAGTACTGGAATAGCCTTCCTCTGGACCTTAGGTTCATTGAGTCAGAGCAAGTCTTCCGACGCAAACTAAAAACCTGGCTGTTCACCATACTCTGATTAGGCGAGCCTGTGGCCCTCTGTAGCTTCAGGTTAGGATGGTTTTGAACCTGGTTTAGCCTCCTCCCATGATTAACTTGTACTCTCAGCGCCGGGACACCCCCGTCGGGGGTAGCCGCGCACTTTATAAGCTTCTTAAATAATAATAATAATAAATAATAATAATAATAGACAGCTGTGCTCCTCTGTCTGATCCAGCTTGGAAGTCGCTCCTTCTATGCCTGGCCCTGCAGATGTGGGACCGGGAAGGATAGAAGGTGTTGCTACCATCCTAACATTGAGGCTGCACTGTCAATCCGAGTTAACAGAAACTCGAGTGGATAAGTCACATCAAGACAGCTTATTTCAAAACAAGGTGAACACCATATGTATAGGAAAGACCAACACGGTACAGATCATTCAAACATGGTTGACAAATCCAAAACAATTAGCAAAGGGTTACCATCAAATTGACTCAATGATCAGTCCTATCATATGGCCAAACCCCGGTGCAAATCAGGCTAGTCCCCTGATCATTGGGACTTCAAGCACCGCACCATTAGTTGCTGGTCAAGGATTTGGTCCACCCATACAAACAGACCAACAATGATGGCTGATCTTTGATGGTAAAGTGAGAAACCGTGCAACAGAAAAAATAGTGACTTTAAAATAGGATGGAGTTTCCTCCTATTTCTAACTTTATTCTACGGACGAACCACACCTCCTAATTAAAAACATAGAACAGTGCAAAAAAAGGACAGTCAACAAATATCTGTCTAATAACGGGCCAACATGTTTCTGCCTAGTGGGTATTTTATCCCATGGCATTCGTCAGGGCCTCTGTTCTTACAATAGTTGAACTAAGTAGTGATAAAACAAAAGAAACACCACCACCACCAAAGTGAAAAAGCAGGATGTAAAAGGGTTGAGCACGATACAACCTGTACCAACCAATGACATTAACCCTCCATGTCAGATAGAAAATACGAATTCTATGGAGGAAAATGCATAGTCATTATAAACTTACTATGTCAATCACCTATACAATGTGTTTCACCAAAAACAGTTTCAAAGAAAATATTGTATTTATGCTCACCCTTCATGGTAGGGAAATGGACCTCACCTCACCTGGACCTTGCTCAGGTTCTACGAGGCCGCGCACTACATAAATATAAGAGGTAAAACAGAAGTAGAACACCCATAGAGCATAATTACACAGTCTATTCCAGTGCCCAATATTCCTGTCCATTAGATCCCCTTACATCTAGGGACCAACATGTGAGGAGACTCTAGTAACTGAGCTATGTGTGCCCATTCCCTTGGACTCCCAGGTCTACCTTCCAACACAAATATATCCTCCTAGAGGTTAATTATCTATTCATAGTGGGACTACTACTGAGTTGCTTGCAGCCTCTAACAACAACATTCTTTCTGGCTGTGTTATCCATACTGAGCTTCCTGTGGCTTCTCATACAATGAATCAGCTATAGACTCACCTATCCGTCGGTACCTCAAAGCTCACATCTGAGTCTTGGGGGAGGCACCGACCTGTAGATCGTCTCTCCTTAAATAATTAACTCGGGGTTTGTTGGTATTGTAACCCTCCGCCTCACTTGTCAGAATAGCAACAATAAATGGCAGTTCTTTACTCTCAAGAGCGATTATTTTGCCGTCCCCAGTGCTTATCTCTGCTGAATTGGTAGCAAATAACCAGAAAGCATTATTATTAACCCCATTTGTTGTAAAGTTAAAAGCGCACTACTTTACACTCGAAATCTCGAGGGAATTTGTGCTCTAAACTACAGCATGAGGTCTTCAGCCCCATTCTGGTAGTTCGTTAGGTGATATTATACAGTGATGATCGAGGGTCTATTACAGCTTCCGGTCGTTCAACCAGCTCCGATCGATGGCAGTAATCCACTCAACGTGACCAATAATGTGATGCACTCAGCATTTGCGCTGGGTGTGTCGCGCAACCACTCGCATTAGGGACAGCGCTTTCCCAAATGCAAGGGACTTTGTCTCGTGTCGAGATCTCGCGAGATCTCTCATACTCTGAACTACACAATGACCTCATGTCGGCCATTGTGCGGCGCTTGAAGTCCCAATGATCAGGGGACTAGCCTTATTTGCACCGGGGTTTAGCCATATGATAGGACTGATCATTGAGTCAATTTGATGGTAACCCTTTGCTAATTGTTTTGGATTTGTCAACCATGTTTGGATGATCTGTACCGTGTTGGTCTTTCCTATACATATAGTGTTCACCTTGTTTTGAAATAAGCTGTCTTGATGTGACTTATCCACCCCGAGATTCTGTTAACTCGGATTGACATTGCAGCCACATAACTAAGCTGGTAGACCCCCCTGTTTTTTTGTGTTATACATATGTAAGTAGCTGGGGATAATAATCAGGTAGGGGTCTTTAAATTAAATATCCCTTGGACCCTCTCTTGGTTGTTGACCATCCTAACATTGCCAGGTGGAGCTCCAGCGATCATCAAATCCATTCAGGAGGCCTCTGGGGAAGGCACGGCTAGGCGAACGACCTCGGCAACGCCCTGCCCTGGCAAAAAGGTTGGAGTATCTAACCCTTTTAAGGGAAAGTTGGGCCTTGCCTTAGGGCTGTAAACATGTTGACAAATTTGCCCAGATCTTTAATGAAAGGATCACCAAATGAAAAGGTACTCAAATTGTTATCCACTTCCTGAGTGTCGGATGCAGGTAAGTGGCAACTTCTTGCCGGGGGATCCAGTCACTAGATCTAGGGTGAAAAATGTCCTCCTGTTCAAAATCAAGGAGATCTGACTGGGACTAATCCTGGGAAGGGGTAGTATGCCTTGTTTTGGTCGGAACAGGGCTGTCATCCTGGGGTTTGGCTGGGTCAGTTTGGGCATCACCATCCTGGGGAAGAGAAGTAGGAGGAGAAGATGGAGGATCAGAGCCAGTAGGGGTGCTGTAAATTTGGTCCATCAAAAAGGATTGGGAGAGACAATGAAAAGGGTCTGTTGGGGAACCTTTCACCTTGGGCCTGGGAGGGAAGTTACCAGGAGGGGCCTGGAGAGGATTCTAGAAGATGTGGGGGAATAGGAGGGGGTGTACTAGGGGCACATTTGGCAATCATGCGCAATTGGCGAGGGAAGGTTTGTAGGGCCACAGCAAGAGCCTTTTTCACAGAATGTTGAACTGATAAGTCAAATGCCTCTGCTTGTTCTTACCCAGTCTGAACTTCTCCGCCGTATAGGGCTCACTTGGGGTAGAGACCAGGACTTATCCACAGCTGAGAATTAAATGGACCTCAAAGGTAAGGGGAGAGCAAAGGGGGTGTACCAGATACAATCAGGAGCATAGCAAGGATCCCATTACTGTAGATTGGCCAGAGGACAGAACCTTGTCACACCAACTGTGGTTCCAAAAATGAAGGTATTATCACCTTAATAATAGTAGTATGACTATAAAGTTTGCAGTCTATGGGAGAAACCAGTACAAGGCCACAAGAACCAGGTAAACAGATCAGAGATTGGTAGGAAAAGAAAAGGAGGGAGGAGGGGAACAGGTACAGTCAAGGCCTAGAATATTCCTTCAGGCTTGCCGATCCAATTGTCCCATGCAGCTGCACCGACGATTACCCACACTAGACCTCAGGCTAAACACAACCACAGGCCCGGGTGCGGTCCTAACAAAGGGCTGACAGCGTGCTAACAACAGGGAAGCTCTCACCTCACCGCACAGTCTCCCTGACTGAAAGAAAGCCACACAGGGCAGAGATAAGGCCACAAGGAAGAAAGAATGCGGAGCTTGGGCTGGCCCCCTGGAGGGAGACAGAGAGGAAAACGGGAGGCGGTTGTATAACGAAATCCAGCATGCATTTACCCCGCATACCTGTACAATGTAGTTAGTACCCCAACTGCAACGTTATCACACGTTACTTTACTACGCAAGTCGTTATATTAACTTCCCTTAGGGGGATGCTGGACTTTGGAATAGTATACATTACTATTCCAACTCCAGTCTACGCAACAGTAGGGAAGGTGTTGAACTTAAAATCCCCTCCCCTTAGGCATATTGCTGTAAAGGGATCACTGAAATAATATCGACTGACAAAATATCGACTTGCCAAAATATCGTGGACAAAATATCGACAGTCAAAATATCGAGTTTGTATCTACAAACAGGTAAGTACAAAAATATCGAGTACAAAATATCGTTAACAAAAATATAGATGTAAAAAATATCGACTTTATTAAAAACAGTGTTAAATTAAATTAATATTAAATTTTAATTACTAAAATATACTTAAAACGACTTAAATTAAATTATAATAATAAAATAATAAATGAAAATAATAAAAATAATTTTTTAAAATCTTATTTGTTGACCCTGAACCCTAAAAATACCCCTTTACCCAAAAACCCAAAACTGACCCTGAACCCTAAAAATACCCCTTTACCCAAAAACCCAAAACTGACCCTGAACCCTAAAAATACCCCTTTACCCATGACCTGAAAACTGACCCTGAACCCTAAAAATACCCCTTTACCCATGACCTGAAAACTGACCCTGAACCCTAAAAATACCCCTTTACCCATGTACTGAAAACTGACCTTGAACCCTAAAAATACCCCTTTACCCATGAACTGAAAACTGACCCTGAACCCTAAAAATACCCCTTTACCCATGACCTGAAAACTGACCCTGAACCCTAAAAATACCCCTTTACCCATGACCTGAAAACTGACCCTGAACCCTAAAAATACCCCTTTACCCATGAACTGAAAACTGACCCTGAACCCTAAAAATGCTCCTTTACCCAAAATTTATCAATATTATTTAATTACCAATTAATTATTAATTAACAATAACAATAAAGTAAATATATTAGAACATTAGGTGTAATTATTTTAATAATTAATATTATTTTTTCAAAATTAATTACTTAAAAATAACACAAAATTATATATATAAAAAATGTACTCTAATTAATGTAATTAACTAATTACAATTAATTAATTAACAATTATTTACTAATACAAAATATATTCAAAATTATATTAATTAATTAACTAATTAATATTAATTAATTATCAATTAATTATTAATTTAAAATATTAACAAACATATATTAATTAATTAATTATTATTAAATTACTTCCCACCCTATTCCCCTATAAACCCACAACCCGCTACAGAATTACATTACGCAATTATTATCAAAACAAAATTCATGTAATAAAATATTTTATAACATTAATACACACTATTCACACATATTATTACATAAAAATACACTATAAAATATTATATATTATTAAAAAATCGATATTTTTGCTATCTATATTTTATACAGTCGATATTACTTCACTTACCTGAAAAACGATATTTTTGTAGTCGATATTATGTCCAGTCGATATTTTGTCCAGTCTATATTTAAAACTCGATATTATGTCCAGTCGATATTTTGGAGTCGATATTTTGTCTCTATACCGCTGTAAAGACATGTGGGGTAAAGGAATGTGTGGTAACATTGCAGTTGGGGTAGTGACTACATTGTAAAGTCATGTCGTTGTTCTGACTGCAGAGTAAAGAATGTTTCCATAGGGAGGGGCACTGGATGCGCTACAGAACGATGTGCGATGCACCAAATCACAAAGGCAAGAAGAATATAATTCACAACCTTATGTATAAATTCAGTGCAGCAGGAGTCCTTGTGGGGTTTCTGTAATATAAGGGGTGGGTGGCCTATCATTAATTCATGGACTTCTGGGAAATGTAGTTTTGTGTTTACTGTGTTTTTATTGGCTGCTGTAAGTTTTGCAGTAAAGAGAGAGAAGCATAATCTGAACCTCTGATCCTGACATAGAATTGTTTTAAGACTCAGCAAAGGCCAGAACATTATACTTAAATAAGACTTTATAAAAATGTCTGTATTCATTTTATCATGGCCTTTTTTCTTTGTTTGCTTTAATTATCAGTCATGAATCATAAAGCTTGCACCAGAATACATTTTGAAGTGTTTCTTACTTTTTAAAGTATGTACTGACAAGGGGAAAAAAACAACCTAAACTGATATACCTACATTTTGTATCGGCCAGGACATTTAAATACTGGTCATGCTCATAAAATACCAGAAGGTGGCAACCCTGAAAGGGGGTGTGATATTTAAAATTTTGAGTATCATCGCTAACATGTTTGTAAAATTAAAGTTTGCACAGAAAGAGTAGTTTATTTTCAGTTTTCCTTCAAAATACCATCTAAATATTTTCAAAACTATTGTTCCTCTCTCTACCTACTGCAAAGGGGCCCAAACTTTCAGGAGGCCTCATTCAGAATAAGACTAATGAATATCTATGAGGTATGGAAGAATCAGGGGTCCCTCATGTTCTGGAATGGGATACATACTTTTGTATTACACAACAGACTTTCCGGAAGGTCAGAACCTTTCTCTGACTTTTTAGCAGTCACCGTACACTCATGATCGCTAATACAGGCTCTCGCCATTTACATCATACTCTCATATTACCTCATGTTTTTTTCCATTGTTCTAAATCTTATGTTTGAGGAGGCTCCGCCTCCATGATAGAATGTTCCTATACAGTGCTTTAAATGGAAATATAGAAGTGCAGGCACTAACTAATTAGAGTACCTGTTTTCTCACGAGAAGTGCCGGTACTCTCCCATTAATTGTATTGCAGGAGTGATGAGAAGTTCGAGTATTCTGCCTTTCAAATTAAAGAAGTGCAGGTAATTTCCCACTCCCTTTCTGAGGAGCTACCCATGAAAAGGTGCAGTGCCAAAAGTTTCCCCTGTTTTTGTTTCTGTCTGACGTAATGTAGGTATTTCTTTTGGTTTACATTTGTGCCAAATGAGTTCCACTGTTCGGTAGTGTGCCGGATCTTTGTCCATGGTCTTGATTCTTTCCTTCTGCTGCCTCGCCCTCACTGCTGTGGCTCTGGGGATGGTGGATGGTGCGGGCTCCCCTCAGGAACCTGCCTCAGAATGCTGGCCAGATGAGGGGCCGGGTGCAGGTGTTCAGCCTGAATGCTGCGGCTCTTCCACTAAGGCGTAGGAGCGTTGCCCCACTGCTTCAACTGCAAGTTGAATTAAAACAACAAATTGATAATAACGTAACGTTATCATCATTTTGTTTTTTGCATTCAGCTTGCAGTTGGATCCAGGGTAGGTTAGGGTGGGCGGGGCTGGTCTCCCCGTGTCACAGGGAGAGAAGTGGTGGCTGCACCTTAAGTGTGCATGACAGTTTGGCTGGCCGTCTTGGGCCAGCTAAACTGTCATGTGCACTTTGCATGCTCTGCATGTAATACAGCCTGGGTGGAGAACCTGCCCGCCTCCCAGTCCCTGTCTGAGCGCTGAACCACGGCACTCGGACCAGTCACAACGCTTCTGTAAGGCTATGTTGTGATTGGCTGGGAAAGACTGGGAGCTTCCTGCTACAGAGGGTAGGACGGAGTAGAGGCGGCGGCTGCTGGTGGGCGGTGTTACTGTCCCCCACCCCACCACCCCTGTTCAGTAGCAGCTGCTACTGGAATGCTGAGCTGGGAAAGCGGGTATTAAAAAATAAAATAAAAAACGTACCTTCTCGCCGCTTCCTCGCTGCGTCTCTCCTCCGTAGTCCTCCCTTGCTGGCCTGAACAAGAAGCATACCCAGGCTCCCAGTCAGCCAATCACAATGCTGTCTCAGCATCATTTTAATTGGTCTGAGTGCCATGTTTTGGCGCTTAGACGCTGACTGGGAGCCTGGGCATGTTCTCCATGCAGGCTGTAATGTAGCCTGCATGGAGAACATGTGAACTGCACAAGACTTCTCAGGCCGGCCAAGCAGCCATTGCGCACTTAGGAGGGTGCTACTACTTTACCCTTGCCCCCGCCTCCACCCCTCACACAAAGCTGCAAAAGTAGGAGAAAATAAAATGATAATAACATGAGTTTAAAAATGTTCTTTTCCCTTTACTTCACTGCTTCAAAGCAGTGGGGGGACGCTCCTCCGCCTTAGCTGTGGAGCTGCCACTGATCACACTCCATTTAGGACCCGCAAAGCTCTTATCACATCCCAGGCCCTTACTGTGTCTATCTTCCCATTTACCTCTTTATATTCTGATGAAGTGCCTTGCTTTTATATTCAGCCAATTTCAGTAAGTTACTGTTCCATTGATGTGGTCGCAGTTTGACAACTTTTTTTTCATCAAGTTTAGAAGTGAAGTAAAAACTCGATTCACGGTGGACAGGGCTTCAGATTTAATGACCAAATCACCGGGAAGATGAAACAGATTCAATAATTTTGAATATTGGTGACTTTGATCAATTATGTTCGTCAGCTTCCTTTTTTATATTAGAGGACACATTATTCCTTCAATGATCATCCTCCTCTGGCTGCAAATCCAAGTAAGTGGTACCGTTAGAGTTAAGCTTCGGGGGTAATAGTCGACAATTGATGTCAGGGAGAGTAAAATTAAGGAGAGGAATGCTTTCGTCTTCATAAAATTTTTTTAGTTCTCATGTGTGGGCTCAAAACTAAAAAGAAAAAGTTAGATGAGTTGGCCAACATACCATCTTTGGGAGTGAGATTCTCAGGGCGATACATAGGTTAGAAACTAACTGAGAATCCCTTTAGCTGATTCAAGGTGTGCATATACTATTATTTTCCCATTGAGTGAGGATATTAACTTCTGGCTCTGTGAGTTTTTCATATTAAGAGCTGAACATTATTTTTTTGTTACAGAACAGAGCTCCTGCAGCTTTAAATTTATTTGATGGATGTTTATGGTAGTACTTTAAGGAGCTGATTTTTCTAATGAGGAACATTTCTGGCAATAATATAACTCTTCATTAAACAGGTCTGGAGTTACACGAGAAATAGTCTAGTATTAAAAGTTTAAGGCTGAGTCTGGTTTAAGAAAGTTGTAACCAGCAATGAAAGAGAAGTCTCCAAGCTCAACAATAAAGGAATCAGCAATTTTATATTAAAAGTAAATATCGATGGAAGTAGCAGAAAAACCCTCAGTCACTGATGCATAAATCCCAAAAATCGTTTGGGATCTGGTAGAATCCAAAATTTATTAGTGTTCAGTGGATTTGGCTTAGGTGAAAACCACTGACTACCTGCCGACATCGTAAAATAAAGAAGACTTGACACTCATTGTCCAGGACGAAGCTGCTGTCTAGAACTGGGTGTCACCTACTCATTTCCAGATAATGAAATGGCAGGTTTGTGCCGATGCAAGTTACTGCAGGCCGCGCCGCTTCGCTGACTACACCAGTTTTAGCAGCCATGCTTGTTTGGGACAGAGATGCCAGTCGTCTGTAAACCTTTCGGCATACCAAACATTCTGGGCAGTGGAAGGGATCAGGTGAGAAGGATGAGTGGCAGAAAATTCCTATTTATATCAGACATGGCACAGGCAATTGCTGACTTGTTCTATTATTGTCTTGCTTACCCTGTGTTTGATGTGTTATAAACATGGATGGAAAGCATCCCAGGAAGCGCATAAGGGAATCTTCTCTCACAGAAGAAACCTCTAAAGCTGAAACCGAGTCAGTGGCTTTAGGGCTCTCTGAGACCATGACTCCTGCTCCCAAGGCAGTAACTTTCCCACAACTTCTTACAAAGGAGACAACAGGAAGGCAGGACCTACCATTATCCCCCCTGTCTTTCCCTTCTTGTCGTTTGCTGAGCATGCTGAAGATCTTGATGGATTTGGCCTGCCTGATTCAATGGTGCACTTACTGGATATGGAAGGCATTGTAGTGGGCCTAAATTTTATTGGTGCTTGGTGATACCCAAAGATGTTGCTTCAACTGTTCTCCAAGTTTCATCGTCCTACTCCCTTAACGGTCCTAGTCACCTCACAGGTGAAAGATGCTATCCTTCAACAATGGAAAGGCATAGAGAAAACTACAATTCTGAGGTATCTGACAAATATGTATTCAGTGGATGATGTGGACATTCCAAAGAATGTATCTGTTGATCCAGTTCTCTCTTACCTGGAAAGCCAGGTCTTTTATTGACAGAAGATTCCTCACCCCCTGATCCATTGGATTAGAAAACAGATGAAGCTATTTGAAATGCTTACCCTGTTCTCAGTTTAGCCGTGAGGTCCTCGACCTATTCATCGTATGCTTCGCAGAGTCATGCTCATGCCTTTTAATTGTTTTTTAGATCTATGATGACTGATGAGCAGCTAAATTACTGGTCAGGATACAATTTTGTTACCGATTTCTGTTGGATACTTATTTTGACACCCTTAGGGCTTCAGCAGTTGCTTCTGGTGTTATTGGTTCTGGTCACCTGTACTGGAAGGTAGAGTGTTATCAAAAGTCTGCTAATCCTTTGCTGCCTTTCTTGCGCCAGAATTTATTTGTTTTTTAGTTTGATGATCTCCTGCATTAAGCATTCAAAAGTTTGAAGCATGCTTTCCCTTTAATGAAGGAGCAATGGCGAATGATTCTAAATCGTCTAGGAGGGCTCACTACAGATGTCATTGTCGTTAGATGGCTACTCAGATTCACAGCTTTATTAACCGTTTTAGGGGAATGATTGGGTGACAAGCAAATACCATTTCCTGTGATGACACTTTAAAGACCCCACATTGCTCTTGGTTATTCCAATCATTGAGAGGTATTCCCAATTCCCAATGGGAGGTGGTATTGAAAAATCTTTTATCTGCTGGTTGGAGCTGATCATAAATGTTTGGGCCATTAGAATTGTTCAAGGGGGTAATAAGAGAGAATTCTCCTTGCTGCCTCCAGATTGGGGTTCACTGACAATGCATTGGCCTTGTTTTATGTACAAAGAAGAGACTCTTTTTGTAAGGAGTTTAGTTGTTACTGGACAAGATAGCAATCACCCTTGTCCCCCAGGAAGAGTGGCGCAAGGGAATTTATTCCCATACATTTCTGGTGCCGGTGGTTACTGGAGGTTTTAGGATGATCATCAATCTGAAAAGGGTGTACCAATTGGTCCAGACTATTTATTTCAATATGGATTCTCTTTGGAGTACACTTCTCCTCATCCTAGAGGAAGAATTTCTCTGAGCACTTGTACATAGAGGATGATTATCTTCCAGTGTGGCTCTCTCTTAGAAGCATCTTAAGGTTTGCAGTCCTTTCCTCTAATTACCAGTGTGTTGTTCTCCTATGCAAATTCAAATTTGACCCGAGAGTCTCTTCGAGGTTCTGACCTCGGTCATAGCCCTTTTCCAGAGCAGAGGAAAGGCAGTTCACCCCTACTGGCTAATTCACTTGTTAATTCTATCACCTTGGAAAGTGTAGACTATGGAAACGGCTTAAGTTCCTTGCTATCTTGGGGCTGCTCTGAGGTTCCTTATCAATATAACCAAGTCCAGGCTGGACCCAACCAGGGATTACAGTTTATCAGGACCTAGTTTCAGATGGTTAAGGGGATGTTCTCCTCACCTGGAAAGAGCCATCTGCATCAGTGAGCATATCTCAACTCTTCTGACTAGTCAGTGAGCCTCTATAACGAGATGGATGCAGGTACAAGGGGATTTGGTGAGCATTTCCTTTAGCTATGCTTTGGATTACTCGTCCCGTACATGAAGAATGAGTTTCCCATAAATATTCCTTTTCATCTTAATTTTGCAGGCTTCCACAACCTTTATAATTTATATATTTTTATTTATTTATTTTGAGAGATTTATAGTGTGCACCGCTACCCCAATGAGTTTCCTAGTGCAAAGTAGAAGAAGATAGGCTGTCCCTTGACCAATAGTTAGAATACCCTTGTTTTCCAGTTTTTATAAAAGGCAATTGGGAAATTGCAATTCCTGAGGGCGAAAGGCAAAGAGTTCCACAGTTTGGGCCTAGATATACAAAGAAGCGGCCCGTCATACGGGTGAGATGAAATCTAGGTATGGAAAACAATGCCTGACTCGAAAATCTCAGTGCGCGAGTAAGGAGTAACAAGTTACTGAATGTATTAAGGCGCTAAGCCAGGTTTGGCCTTAAACATATAGCACAAAGCCTTTAACTTGATTAGTTTAGAGACCCTCAGAGAGTACAGCTCCTGAAGTGGGGGGTAACTGAAGCCATCCGAGGTAAGCAAAAGAGCAGCCGAGCCGCAGCATTTTGAACCATCTGCAAACAGAGCATCAGGGTCTTATCAGCCCCGAGGTACATCACATTGCCATAGTCCAGTCTGGATATGACCAATGCCTGAATAACAGTTCTTTGAGACACTAAGGGAATTAACTAAATAATTGTTTTTTCTGCCATTTAAAGGTTGAGAAGCAGATGGTGGTAACCTTAGTTATCCGTCGTTTCAGTTAGAGTTTGTCATCAATAAGAAAAACAATTTGTTAGCCGTAGTGAACGGGGTGGGCAAAGGCACTAAGGAGCCCAGCCAGTGTCTGGGACCCCAGAGAGCAGCATTGCTACCCAGGACCAAAACCTCAGTATTACCACCATTGAGCCTAAATGCATTCTTGTTTTCCATGATGAAATGTTTCTCAGACCCAGGTTCAGGAAAGATGTGTCATGGTGCTGAGCCAAGAAGATAATCTGTGTATCATCAGCTTATGTGAACAGGATAAGCCTGCATTGCTCTCTTAGGTTTGTTAATGGTTGGATGTAGATGTTAAAAAGCACGGCTCAAACTAGAACTCTGTGGAACACCAGAGGTCAAGGCTAGAGGCTTGGATCTCACATTGGCAGAGGAGACCTGAAAGGAGCGGTCACACAAGAAACAAACAAGCCAACTCAAAATCGAACCTTCGAGGCACAAGGACTCAAGTCTGTTGGTCAAGATGGCATGAGACACCAGGTCGAAGGCTGCGCTCAGATCAAGCAGAATGAGCGTGGCTGTTCCTCCCAAATCCAAATGCTGTCTGAGACATTCAATTACACCAAGAAGAGCAAACTTTGTGCTGTGCGCCGCGAGTAAATGGGTATCAATGAATGTTGAGAGTTGGGTATTGACATGTTTTTCCAAAATTTTGGAAAAAACTGATAAGAAGAAAAAAGGGAGGTAGTTCGACCAGATAGCAGAATCCAAATTGGCTTTTTAAGAAGGGGAGAACCAAAGAATGCTTCCACCTCTGAGGTACAATCCCATCCCTCAGTGAAGTGTTAAGGATCTCTACAATCACATTTAGTACAGATGCATCCAATTGTCTGAGATTAGCAGGGGGAGAGGATCCAGTGGAGAGCCAGACTTGATGGAGTGGAAGGCCGTCAGGAAGGATAGAAGATCCATAAGCAGCTGTGCGCTTATTTTAGTGGCAGCTATCGGGTCGATCGCTCGAGGAGTTGACTTCATTGAAAGAGTGACAGGTGAATCCAAATGTAAATTAGAATAAATGTCATAGATTCTTCAGCCATTTATAGATTAATTTTGTTCACCTTTTGCATGAAAATACCAACTAACTTGTCGTACTGGCTGTGGCAGAGAGGGGGTGCAGGCATGATGTTACTAGCATCTGATAATTCTTTCACCACCTTAAAGAGTATTTTCTGGCAGTTTTGGGTAGTGGTGATTCTTTCAGTGTAAAAAGTGGTGCGTGCTGATTTGCAAAGAGCGTGGTATCTTTTTAATACCAACAAGATCCACCTCTAAGAGGCTAGCTGTGCGCCTAGGTGTCAGAGGCATACACAGTATTTGTTAAAATACCCCTCACACACCAAAAGGGCCATTGGTGTCATGCTTCATTATCGGGGTCTTCCCGCCCCGCTGCAGGACGGGGCGTGCTACGACTGGTGACTACGCTGGAGCACTTGAATATTGCAAGTGCTATGTGAGGTGTATTGGAGTGAGTGCAAGTAGGGTCAGGGGTGAATGAACAAATGAGGTTAAAAAATACATGGCCTTATGGTAACAAAAACATTTTATTGATCATAGGCTGGTATTGTTAAAAAAAAATGTGCGTCGGAGAGACCAAGGATGTGAATGAGCTGGTACTGCTGGTGATGTCAACATGTTTTGAGGCTTTACATGCCTCTTCTTCAGGACGGAGTCAGATCCCTCTATTACTCACTATGTTTGCCCTCTGAA
Source organism: Lissotriton vulgaris (assembly GCF_964263255.1). Lineage (NCBI taxonomy): Eukaryota > Metazoa > Chordata > Amphibia > Caudata > Salamandridae > Lissotriton > Lissotriton vulgaris. The sequence continues at coordinate 1,568,828,982 of NC_141695.1, read as the reverse complement.
TGTGCAAGGTGTATACACAAGTGAAAGTAAAAGTACGATACCTATGTGGTATGGAAATAATTCTAGTTCTAGCCCTGTCAGTATTTCTGAATCAGGAGCTGATAATGAAAGGAGTCAGTGCCCCATGAGCCGGTCAGGAAGAGGGGTAAATGAGACTCTCATTACTTAGCGACCAGTCCTCGCATCCTCCCTCGTCTGCAGCTTCCGTGATGTGTGCCACTGACACCTAGGTGCACAGCTAACCTCTTAGAGGTGGATCTTGTTGTTTATTGATACCATTGACTGGAGGAGGGTGCATCCACCTGAGTGCTTCCTAATACTACCTCTTCACTCCCCCTTTTGATTTTTGTTTAACCTTTTTAAGACCACCATGCAAGCAGACTTAGCCTCCTCATAAAATTGTTTCCTTCAATGTCTTTCTAAGATTTCACAATGCTTCTTTTCTGATCGGAGTATGTCAGAGAACCAGGGAGCCGGAGGGTGAATATTGCCCACATGTTTGATGGTCGGTGGCAAGATAGTATTAACAGCCTAATTGAGCCATTGATGTAAGACGGTTTGGTCCAGATCAGGCTAAAGTGACAATGTGGGCTTTTTATTAATAAGTTCCTCATTTAATGCTGAGATGTTACGTTTGAAACAGTTTCTGACATAGATATCGAGACAGGCCGTGCTATGGAGTGGGAAGGAGTCCTAAACTTAAAAGGAACAGCAAAGTGGTCAGTCCAACATAAATGAAGAGGGGGGTCGATAAGCGGGTCCTTCATGTTAGAGTAAATCGGGTCCAAAAGGTGCCCGGCTTAGTGAGTAGGCACAGATTTTAGGAGTGCTAAGTTAGGAATACCCAGATCTTCGATAAAAACGAAAGTCTGGTTGTTATTTGGATCCTCAAGATGAAGATTAATGTCGCCAAGCAGCGGAAATTGGCAGAGCGCAAAATATGAGAGCCAATAGGTCTGGGAGGATGGTGCACCACTTATTCGGGTACCCAGAAGGACAATGAATCAGAGCCCCGGAGAACGTGAACTTAGGAGTGAAGAATGGTGTGAATAGCAACACTTCACAGTCAGGGATCAAGAGAAGATCAATTATGCATTCAGAAGCTTTTTTTTAAATAATATCAATTCCTCCACCGGTTCTGTGTGGTAAATCTACCCCAATTAGTGATAAATTGCAGGGAGCGCTGCTATGATATCAGGCAAAGAGCCTGCATGTAGGCAAGTTTCAGTAAGAAATACTACACCAGGATTAAAATAATAGAGGAAATTGAATAAGTGTTTCTGGTGTGTAGAGAGAGAGTGGTAATTCAAGCTAAAACAATAAAGCAAGTTAGTGGAGTATTGCTCTACAGCATGCCCAACACCCGAACAGTGAGCGTGCTCTGCTACCATTGCCTGGTAGGATGTCAGGTGTGGGTCAGGGTTTTTATGGATAGAGCAAATAAAGTTGCTGGCTTTACAAGTCAGGGATGTTGCCTCTAGGTTAAAAACCTGGCAGTGTGCTTTGGAAGTTGGCCATGAAGAGTGCAAGAACGTAGAGGTGTACAACCTCATCTCTGGCTGCAACGGACCTGGCCACTGGCCTGCGCCGGACGGGCACAGATGGGCTTGTCTTAGGTTTTTGTTTTTACAAATGGTGAAGTAGCACTGATCAGAACTTATATGGCTCAAAGAATCACTTTATGTGTCATTTTTGGGAAACATGAGAAATTGTGCACTTTAATGCACATTTTATCAGCATCATTAGTTTCAGCGGGCAGGTTAAAATGCCATATTGGAGATGGAATTTTGGGATATCTCCTTTATGGAAGAATTTGTACATGTGGGAAATGACTCCCTTTAAAGTGCTCAGTAACAGAAACATTGATCAGATAAACGTTGATCAGATGTCGATAGAGCGGTAGGACACAACTTTACATGGGAACTGTAGATCCACCCAAGAATTATAATGAAAATATGCATCTTAACTCACACTGCCTCAGTAAGGATGGTAAAAATGAATAAACATGAGTTGAACACACCTTTAAAACAATAGTTGGAATTTGGATTTTCCTCCAAAGAAATTTTTGACGAATCACATGGTAGGAATTTGTGTTTTCTCCCAAATTAATATGTGGGGCATGACATAGCAATGGGTATTTTATAGCATATTGAATAATTTACCCTTGTACGTCTCCACCCCTTCATTTTCCACGTGTGAAGGGGCTGTTGAAAACTGAGCATTGTGCATCATAAAAAATGTAACATAACAAGACATTCCTTTCTTAAATATTGACTATGTGTTTAGAACTGAGGCGATATCCTACAGTGACTATGCTCTTAAAGATGCTGACTGGGTGCTCAAGGTGTTTCTAGTACTGTATTGAAGCTCAGACTATTAGCATGTTCAACAGAGACTCCAAAAGTATCCCAAACCTGGGGCAGGTAGGAATGCCGTGAAAATTCCTCCAGCCTCCCCATTCACCATGTCCCAGATATTCACAGCCTGACCCTCCATGGGCCTAGGCCACCAATGGTCACAGTGTTCCAGCTCAGTGGGTGCTCCTGTTAAGTCTTTCTTTTGCATTGTAGTTTTGTAACTCTTACCAATATAAAATCAGGACTGCAAGTCCTGGAATGCAAAGCAAACAACAGACCTGTGTCAGGTATAGACTTACGAAACTCAAGAACTAAAAAATAAACAGGGTTAGCAATCATGATTAAATTACCTACGAAATAGAATTGGATAGGGAGGAAAATATCAAGGCGAGCTAGCTCAGTGGATTAGTGTTATGTTGAGTTATGTTATATTGATTTGCATAGCGCGCTAATCAACCAAGAGGGTATTGAGGCGCTTGGGGATGTGTGTAGGTGTGTGGTCCCATAAGGTACGTAAATGAGGAGCCAAGTCTTCAGCTTCTTGCAGAACTCAAGAAGTGAGAAGGAGGAGGAGGCTCTGATGTGTTGAGGGAAGTCGTTCCATGTCTTGGGTGCTATGTAGGAGAATGAGCGCCTCCAGTTTTGCTTTTGTGTATCCTGGGAATGTGTGTGAGTGAGAGGAGGGCAGAGCATAGGTGTCTGATGCGTTGGTGGAAGTGTATATGGCTATTCAGGTACGCTGGTCCTCAGTTGTGTAGGGCTTTGTATTGTATTGTATTGCAATTGCATTTATATAGCACTTACTACCCCTGACGAGGCGTCAAAGTGCTTTTTCGGCGAGTAGGATAGTGGAGGGATAGAAGAGGGAAAAAGTTTTGCATTAATATAGCACTTGTTACCCCTGATGGGGTGTTGAAGCGCTTTTTTGTTTGACGAGTAGCACGCTACTCTGGAACCTATAAAGGATTAGTGGTGAAATAGTATAGTGAAATATGAAAGTAATTTGAGTGGTGGATATTAGTCATTTATTTGGACTGAGAAGGATAGCGGAGGGATAGAAGAGGGAAAAAAAGGCTTGTATTTATAAGGCGCTTGTTACCCCTGTACGTGTGCATGAGAAGTTTGAATTGGCTGCGCTTGTGAATAGGGAACCAGTGAAGCTTTCTGAGGTGCGGTGTGATGTGGGTGCGGCATGGGAGGTCGAGTATGAGTCTTGCAGCGGTGTTTCTAGATGGTCTGGAGCCTGTGTGGAGATTCTGACGTAGAGTGTTGCTCTCAACCACCTCCTACAGCTCCAGCTCCTATTTCCCTCTATAGTCCTACCTACCCACTCTCTCCTTGATGACTCAGCTCCCATCTGCACTTTCAGGTCTCCTTTGCCTCAGCATCCAGATTAGCTAGTGTTTGAAGATCTCTACAAACTCAATGACCTTGTTAATCAGATGAATCTGTGTAAACTGGTGCTGAAAGAGCAATTTTTTGGGTGTGTGGGTGTCACTTCTGGTTGTGGATGGCACCACAAATAATTTGGTAAGTACCAGAATGTAAACTGGTGTGATCTAAAGAGCCCGAATGGCTGAACATCTCACATTGGATTGATTGATTGAAAGGGTAATATAGATACAGTTCTCAATATGCAAGATATCTCTGCTTGGTGGCATGCCTGTTAGTTGCAGAAGGCGATGGCAATGCACCCAAGAGAACAAATCCTGATTCTGTTGAATGTAGGTTTCCATGCTTCAAATACGTGGCATATTTTGAGGGCTAAATATCAGAAATGAGCAATAGAAATGAAAGTTGATGATTCAGCCTCAGCTCACTAAAGCTGTTTGCTGGAAACAACGCATCCATGTGCTTTCCTCTGTGCTGGCGCACAATTGGCTGCCATGCGCCGGCACAGGCACACTTGCGTCATGTTGCAAGGGTCCCTGCATTGTGAGGATGATTGTTTTTTGCAGGAAGGGATACCTTCCTGTACAAAAACAATGATTGATGGCATTTTGTTCTTTCTATGAGTGCCACAGAATGCAACATACATAGAAAGAGGAAAATACAAAAAGTATTTCTCCTTGTAGGGCCACTCCTACGCCTCCCCTGGGGAAGCTTAGGATTCTGATGCATTTCCAGCTTTGCAAAACTTTGTAAATCTAGGAATGTGTCATGTTCCGTGGATGTTGCGTGCGAACACCCACAGCAACCCCATGAAATGTCCTTTTCATGCAGATTAATGCATGAAAGGGGCTCACATTTAGAAGGCCATGAAAAGTCATGCAGAGTGACTCTACGTGGCCTTGTAAATATGGGCAGGAACACTGCGCCACCAGGGCGTCAAAAAATTGTGATGCACCGGCCATGCAATTGGCTTGTAAATGAGGTCCTGAATATTTTGTGAATCTCAATTTGATCAATATCTGAGTAGGGATATTCATCTTTAATAACTGCTACATTTTACCTAAAGAAGGATCATTTTGGGTTGGCAGCTCAGTCCTGTTGATATCACAGGTTGTTTGTGAGATCCCCTCGGTCTTCTCTCAGACTAACAGCTCCATGGATATATATGGCTTGGTACAATGGAGGTTTTTATTATACGCCGATTTAGCACAAAACACAGGAAGCAAAATTGGAAAATTACAAGTATACTGGCCATAGTAAACATAAACAATCGACCAGAGCACAAAAACTAAGCATCATACTTGTCTTTATATATTCTCTGCATGCCTTAGCCCATAGTTCGTACCAAGCTATGTCTCTGGAGATAATTCTCTCAGTTTCGGGCAGTCCTCTCTCCATTGAGACACAGCAATAATGGGAAAAAGTATCAGTGCCACTTTAAAAAATCATTAAAAAACTAATATTTATGTGCATTGTTAGGATGTATGACGTTACAACGCACACTTTTACAACGCATACCTTTACAACGCATTTTTTACAATGCAACATCCATTACAACGCACTCCGTTACAACGCATGTCATTACAACGAAATGTTAAAAACTACATTTACAACGCATTCCATTACAACGCATACTACCTTTACAACGCATACCATTACAACGCATTACATTACATTGCATGTTTGGTAAGTATTGGATAGTGTAGGGGTAAAAATTACTATTCTAACTCCAGGGGGTGCAACAGTAGAGTAAGTGTTGGATAGTGTAGGGGTAAAATTACTATTCTAACTCCAGGGGGGGCAACAGTAGGGTAAGTGTTGGATGGTAATGTTATGCATTGTAATGGTATGCGTTGTAATGACTGAGTTGTAATGACATGCGTTGTAGTGGTGTGCGTTGTAGTGTCATGCGTTGTAATGGTTGCATTGTAAATGCATGCGTTGTAATGGATGTTTGCGTTGTAAAAGTTTCGTTGTAATGGTAGTGCGTTGTAAAAGTTGCGTTGTAAAGGTTGTTTCCCGCATGGTTATTGTGTATGGCTAGGTAAAACCTTTACAATATACAATGCAATAAAAACCAATCCATATTATAAAAGAAGATACACCTTAGATGGTATAAAAAACAGTTAAAAGTAAATAAATACATAGAATACAAAATGTAATTTTCAAGTGCCTTTAGACACTAGCAGCAGTTTAATTACATCTAACAGCTGTAAGAAGGTACGGGTGTTTGAATGTAGCAGTTGATTGTTCATTTGACCGAGCCACATAGGGGACCACCTAAGAGCCAAAACCTTTTATATGCTAGATAGATACATTTCGTCAGTCGGATATTTTGGGACCTGTTTTCCGGGTAAGTGTTGCTAGAATACTCAGCTTTATATGGCTGGGCAAATACACAGAACATCAAGGCCGGACTGGCCGTAGCGGGCACCGGGCAATGCCCCGGTGCGCCACACAGGTGGGGGTCGGTTTTGGGCCCCTGAGGGCCGTTTTTGTTGCAGGGCCGTTTTTCCTGCAAAATCGGTCCTGTACCAAAAGTGGCCAAAAACCGGCCCCGGCAAAAAGTTCAGCGGCACCCCTCCTCCCATAGTGGAGAGGGGGGGGGGCGGCCAAGCACTTTGCCAGGGCTGGTTGTGGTTCCTAGTCAAAGAATTAGGCGGACTCGCCGCAGCCCCTGCATTTGATTTCTTCCACTGGGCAGCGCCAGCAGGCTAGGTGCTTTAAAAAAGCCACTCACCCAGCCTGAGGGCCATGAATCTTAGCTTCAAGTGATTGGAATAAGTACCGACAAGATATGAGGATGGAGAGGGCGGCTAGTACAAGTTAATGACCTCCGATGCATGCCTGCGTTTAGCTAAGTGCTCTATCAGCATGGTAGGACCAGAGACGGATACCTTTGTTAATGTTTAATTTAAATGCAGATTGACTTGGCTTTAATTACCCCAGTTGGTTTGCAGACAATAGCTGCACGCCATAATTTAAGAACAGACGGTGTGACCCAGCTGGCTCGCTGGAACTGATGTTGAACCAGAACAGGGCCGCTAGAGAGCCAACACTGGCCCTGCTCAGCTTGTGACATAGATTAAGAAAGGCAGCGGCACCTACCGCTCGGTGGTCACATAAAAAGTAAACTAATAGAGGATTTCACTAATGTATAAGTATGCAGTATGTAGTTAGAACACCAGTGAGATATTTTAAATGTTTATTTTTTATAAATCTTTATTGGCATTTTTTAAGGTATAACAGACATTATCTACTATACACATATAGTAGGTATCCCATCAACATGACATAACCATTTCTCTATCAATTTCTATACATTTTAGCATTACATGTCTGTGATTTATTGCCAAGCCATAAACTATAACTCCATATAACACCCATATCTCCCACCCCCTGAGACCTTCCCCGTCCCACCCTCCCACCTCCAAGTCTCATTTCCAGTGTCACTGTTCTCCCATTATCTTCACTTGCCTATTCAATGTCTACATATGCTATATCTTCCTAGTGTTGGGTTTTATTCTCACTGCCTGTGAGTTGGTATTATTGGGGAGAATCTGAGTTAGTTGTTGTCGTCTGGTCTTGCATGTCATTAGTGTCCGTTGACATTGCCGTCCATGCCCGCAGACCATCCTCTATTTTTCATCTTGTCGGACCTGTTTCATTCGTCTTACGTCTGCAGTCGCCCATTCGCTTATATCTTGCAGCCACATCTTTATCTGTGGTGGGTTGGGGCTCATCCAGGATATAGCAATTCGGCATTTGGTTAATACCAGCCCCAACATTACACATTTCCTACTTAATTTTTAGTTGTTGGGGGGTAGGTAGTAATCCCAGTAACACTGTCCGTATCTCTTTGGTACGACACATCCTGTGGCTTCCTTCAATTTGTCTACTATTTCCGTCCGGTAGGGATTTATGGCTGAGCAAGACCATACCATGTGTAGAAAGTCCGCTTCTGCGGCCTTACAGCAGTGACACCGATCAAAGCGAGTCAGAAATAGCTTACTTAGAGTTTTAGAGGAAAGGTAAGTTTGCTGTATAAAATTATATTGGATCATTTTAAACTGCACATTTGAGCTTACTACTTTGACTCCTTCGTGGACTTTGGTCCATTCCCATTCTGTCAGGGGATCCCCCAAAGTTTCTTCCCACCTCGCTTGGACTGGTAGGGGCGGAACTAATAAGTCTTCACGGAGTGCTCTGTATAAGTGTGAGATGAAGCGTATTCCCTGTGCCATGCCCACCATAACTTGGAGTACATTTGTTACCGTCGGCTCCTCAGGTGCAGATGCCCATAGTTCTCTGGACACCTGGGAGATTTTCCTATATTGAAGATATTGCCCGTTCCCTAGATCAAACATGGACTTTGCATTTTCTCTGCTAATAAATTGTTTATTATAAAATAGATCTCCCATTGTCCGGCAACCACCCTCCTTCCATTTATGAACGGACATAGAGTCCGCTATTTTAGAGAAGAGTTGTATCTCCAATAGTGGCATCTCTGGGGCATATAGGGCATGTCCTATCAAAATTTTTTACTGTTCGTTCCCATATTCGTGCCACATGTTTGATTATGTAGGGGCAAGTGTGGGGAACTCTTGCACCCATCATCAGTAAACTCGCCAATAAGTCTCCATCATAAGCTCCCGCGAGTAGCCTTTTTTCCCAGTTGTCATTTTCATCTAGCCAATGGATGGCATGTTGAAGCTGGGAAGCCAGGTAATACATTTCCAGGAAGGCATCTCTAACCCCCCTCTCTGCCATGTTCTCTGTAGTGTTGTTAGGCTTACCCTTTTGAGGTTAGATGCCCACAGCAGTGAGATATTTTAAATGTTATTAGTAAAACATAAGTATAACATTGAAGTCATAGGCAATAGGTCAGAGGTGGCACAGGTTTGTCGTAATGGATATAAAATTTGTAGAGGTCACACAGGTCAGCATAAACATTAGAGTTTACCATGTAACGATGTGCACATGACAGGCACATACCCTCCCCTTGCTAGAAATGCACTTCCGCACCTCCTCACGAGTATGCAGGGATATGTAAATGCAATTACAATACAATTCATTAGAGCACACAGCCTCCCCTTTCGATCTGCTCAGGAATGTAGTACATAAATACTTACAAGCATTCATGACCTCAATCCACACTCATCCTAATCTTGGTTCCTAGCATGACCATTTCACATTTACATATACCCACAGGCTAACACACTCATATATACAAATTGCCAACCACCTCCCTTGAAACATAATTGGACCAAACATCTCTTCCTCAGACAAGTACAAAGGGATCACTGACATAATATCGAGGGACATAATATCGACTACCAAAAATATCGGCGACAAAATATCGACAGACAGAATATCGACTTTGTATCTACAAACAGGAGAGTACAAAAATATCCAGTAAAAAATATTGTTTACAAAAATATAGTTTGTAAAAATATCGACTTTATTAAAAACAATGTTAAATTAAATTAATATTAAAAATTATTTACTAAAATATACTTAAAAATACTTAAATTACCTTATAATAATTAAATAATTAATTAAAGTTATAAAAAAATAATTTTTACAATCATATTTGTTAAAACATATATATATAGTAACATAATATAATTAAAAAATATCCAATATTATTACCGTAGGATAGCGGAAGTGTAAAATTACTATTCCCACTGCAGAGACTGCAACAGTAGATAAGGCGTTGGATAGCGTAGAGGTACAAATTACTATTACCACTCCAGAGAGTGCAACAGTAGGGAAAGCGTTGGATAGCGTAGGGGTAAAAATTACTATTCCCACTCCAGAGAGTGCAAAAGTAGGGAAAGGGTTGGATAGCGTAGGGGTAAAACGTACTATTCCCACTCCAGAGAGTGCAACAGTAGGGAAAGCGTTGGATAGCGTAGGGGTAAAAGTTACTATTCCAACTCCAGAGAGTGCAACAGTAGGGAAAGCGTTGGATAGCGTAGGGGTAAAAATTACTATTCCCACTCCAGAGAGTGCAACAGTAGGGAAAGCGTTGGATAGCGTAGGGGTAAAAATTACCTTCCCACTCCAGAGAGTGCAGCAGTAGGGAAAGCGTTGGATAGCGTAGGGGTAAAAATTACTATTCCCACTCCAGAGAGTGCAACAGTAGGGAAAGCGTTGGATAGCGTAGGGGTAAAAATTACTATTCCCACTCCAGAGAGTGCAACAGTAGGGAAAGCGTTGGATAGCGTAGGGGTAAAAATTACTATTCCCACTCCAGAGAGTGCAACAGTAGGGAAAGCGTTGGATAGCGTAGGGGTTAAAATTACTATTCCCACTCCAGAAAGTGCAACAGTAGGGAAAGCGTTGGATAGCGTAGGGTAAAAATTAATATTCCCACTCCAGTGAGTGCAACAGTAGGGAAAGTAGATACTTCATATAATATTTAAAAATATATATATATTAATATCTATAAAAAAAATTAATTAAAAGTAATTACCACTTTAATATAATATAATAATTAATTAATTACAAATACTAATTTAATTTAATCATTACAATTAGTTATCTATTAACACTAATTAATTACAAATTAACAACTAATTAATTAGTAATTAAACAGTTACTTAACATTTAAAATCTAATAAATACACAAAAAAAATTTACATATGTAATTAGTTATAATTTAATTACTTCCCACCCTATTCCCCTATGAACCCACAACCCACTACAGAAATTACTTAAATTAACATAATTATCAATTAATCAATTAAATAAAATGAATTGCCAATTAAAAATTAATTAATTACGAAATAAAAATAATTTAACAATTAATTATAAACAAATACCAATAAATACATTTACATATTTAATTAATTATTATTAAATTACTTCCCACCCTACTCCCCTATAAACCCACAACCCGCTACAGAAATTAAATTAGTTAAATTAACATAATTATCAATTAATCTATTAAATAAAATTAATTGGCAATTAAAATGTAATTAATTACAAAATAAAAATTAATTAACAATAATTATAAACAAATACCAATAGATAAATTTACATATTTAATTAATTATAATTAAATTACACTACATACATTAACATATTTAATTAATAATAATTACATTACTTCCCACCCTACTCCCCTATAAACCCACAACCTGCTACAGAAATTAAATTAGTTAAATTAACATAATTATCAATTAATCAATTAAATAAAATTAATTGGCAATTAAAATGTAATTAATTACAAAATAAAAATAATTAACAATTAATTATAAACAAATACCAATAAATACATTTACATATTTAATTAATTATAATTAAATTACTTCCCACCCTATTCCCCTATAAACCCACAACCTGCTACAGAATTAAATTACGCAAAATTTAAATAACAATAAATTCATTAATTAAATTACATTATAACATAAATAAACACTTTTAACACATAAAATACACTATAAAAAATCGATATTATTAAAAGTTTGATATTTTTCTTAACCTATATTATGTACTTCGATATTTTGACTATCTATATTTTAAAGTTCGATATTACATTACTTACCTTCAAAACGATATTTTTGATGTCTATATTCTGTCCATTCGATATTCTGTCCAGCCTATATTTTGTACTCGATATTATGTCCATTCGATATTTTGTAGTCGATATTTTGTCTGTTTACCGTACAAAGTCATTGTACGACAAATGCTCGTTTCCTCATCAATAGTTGCACATTCTAGAATGTTATTTATTTTATTTTATAAAGTTTTATATAGCGCGAACAAGATCCCGAGGGAGGTCAGAGCGCATTACACAGAAATGAAAGGGGGAATAAGACTCCAGTAACGATATCAAGTAAAAGTCCCAGTTGTAGTCACAATAATCACAAGCAAATTTAGCTTCCTCTTTTACTTTCCTTTGATTGGCTCGTCATCAAGGACCCTCTAAAACAGAATCATTTGGCTTCCATGTAGACATGATGATCTCAGATAAGTTTAAGCATTAACCCCTTAAGTGCTGCTGACGGCCAACGGTCGTCAGCAGCGCTACCTCCCCAGTGCTGCGCACGACCATTGGACGTCCATTCAGCACTGGTTCCAATGGACAGCGCAGCACTGGGGAGGGATGTTTACACGCAGCTAAGGTGTTAACAACATCATTGTTAGTCAAGAATTAAACAAAGATGATAATGCTTTTTTTTCATTGTTTACAACATTGTAACCATGTACTTGTGTTAGAGAAAATACTTGAAAAAAAGAGAACATTCCTTTTGATAACATGACAATTTTTTATTTACAAGTAACAATGAAACAGTATTTTGAAAAAAGGTAAATGAACCCTGTTTGATGAAAGTACAAATCAGGACTGAGACGAAAGAGAATCGGTTAGCCATCAGAGTACAACAGTCAAAAAACAGACAAGAAATATAAATGTTCTATAAATATTTCCCCAGATCATTACCAAAAAGGACATTTATCACAGATTCATGCATTTGTGTTCAAAGAGTGGTTAGGAGAATCCAGTATGGAGTTGGTCCCGGGTGCTCCCCTTGAATGGATGTGTCGTTCCTCAATAAGGCCCCCGTCAACCTCCTCTCGCCCAATCATTCTTTCGGCTCTTTTCCTGGTAAGGCCAGCCTTCTTCAGGAACAGATGATTTTTTGCATCGCAATATATATGTAATTCACTTCTATGAATAGCAATTGATGGATAAATATGCATGTATACAGCATAAAAACAAATAGATGTTTGCAAAAAGGCTTGCTTAAATCTCTGGTTTTAGATTTAGTGGTGAATACAATAGGCATGCTGGTTTTCCTCGGAAGTAAAAGCCAAATGTAAAAAGTCACAGGTATGAATCTGAGAAATCCTTAACTGGAGACATTATACTGAAAAGAAGAAGATATCTAAAACTTGACTGATGCATATATATATATATATAATAAAACCTTATATGAAGCCCATCAAGTTATTTTTGGAGTGGGATAACCTTTGTGATAACAAAGGACGTGAAAATGCTCGCTTTACGACAAAGTTAAATCTTTGTTCCCAGAATGCATTTGAAGTATGACACTCCCCGGAATCACACTAAAGCTAACTTCTGTGATACACAGTCAGTCACCTCTGATGTTCCTGATAACTCGCACACAGGTGCCACTCCACACTGTCTTCAGCCTGATTTACAAATCTGTCTAAGTTATTGCAGCTTGCACCCATTGCGATCACCCTGCTTCATTTAGTATTGAACATAGACAAGCTGGGTGACATTACAATGACTTGTTTTATCAGACGTAATACTTTTGGGACTTCCTTGTCTGCAAGAAAATCATCAGCTTCCCTGATTTTGTCTTAAAATCTCTTACCGAGCTTAGAATAATATATCGACAACCCTAGGCAAGGCATGAAGTATTATTTTACATTAGCTGTATGGGGGTCCCTAATCTACCCTGACCAGATCATGCTTGACACTTACCCTTCAACAGTGATCAGGAGAAACAAAGCCTGTAGCAGCTTTGAATTGATCTCAAAACCTCATAAGAGCCTTTGTTTGCAACATCTCTTGCACCCTAAATAGTAACAGATCATGCTGTTCTTCATAGAGTCGATTCTAATTGATACCAAACACAAGCCTAGGAGCTAGAAAAGTACCTTACATCTTATAATCTACTGTGTCATCTGTGGAAAAATATGGAATGAAGGAACAGTGGCAAAAGTGACTGAACCAAAAAACATCATGTGACCTCCAGAAGACCTCGGAGAAATTGATGCGAGGCGAGCAAAGTCTAGCAATTTGCACTCAACAGGTCGACAATGTATCCCCTTGAAAAGAGTAATTGGATGGGCATCTACAAGCTGAAGATGAACTTGGACAAGACTGTGATGATGATAATAGGGGGTCAAGGAACACCTACAGGCCTCAATGTTTTGGGCAGATGAACGTTATACCTTGGCGAATCCAGTTAAATTGGTCAAAATCAGTGCTCAGTTTGTAAAAGAATAACGGCTTGTCTCTAAAGTTTTGCTCAGAAGCCCACAGCTGCTGCTACTGAATGTTAGACTGCTGAATTCCAAGGCTGCAAAGCCTTAATTCCAGCTCAGGTCTCTTTCATCCACCACTATAGACCTCCTTTATCTCACTCTACCAGGTTCTTCTTCATCCCAGTTTTCTCCCCTAGTTTTAGTTTCCCGTCTTTCTCTTCCTCCTTCTTTCCCCCTTTTGTCCTTTCTCTTTCCGACTCCGGACCAAAGTCTGATGAGGAAAAATAAGTGCTGGTACACAGAAATTAGTACCTGTGGCCCCTACCTGCGACCATCGACTCAAATTAAACACTGGTCAAAACCTACATTTTATAATGGATCCAAACTGGTCCTGCTTCTCTGATAATAATGATATTATGTAACTTCTGTCAACAACTGCGAATCTTAGGACTGACTTCTCCATCAGTTATTCATTTTTGTCAAGGGGTTGGAAGCAGGTGCTAGTCGGCTCCTGTTTGGAGCTTGTCTGATGAAGAAGATAAGCAAATAAACTAGAAAAAAGATCAAAGAACAGGCATTAAGATTTCAAAATTAAAGCAATATCCTGTATAAGTGCATATATTTATGTCATTCTAGGAAAAAGATGAATGTGGAAAAGTCTAGTGGCCTCATTTGGAGAATTGAAGAAATTTCAGGATCTGGTGTAAAGAATGTTTACGTCAAAACACCGATATTCCATGTCTTTTTTTGGTTGGTAAATAGCGATTTTTCTTTGCGAAATTTGCACAATGAAGGCTGGATGGAAATTGTAGGATTTACGAGTGCAATACTTCCCATTCTGCACAGTATCTGTCCTTCTGAACAAGAAAATTCAGCATGAAGAGGCAATTTCACCTTGGGGAAACACTACTAAAAGAGATTGTTCCCAAGACAAAATTACCTCACTGTAAAACTGGCCTACTCATATAGGAGACATACGTTTGACATCAAGAAACTCACACACCTTAATAAAATACAGTGCTAATCCCTCCTACATTAAGAAAATACAAGTCTTAGATGTTTGTGTTATTTTAAAGTTTGCTTTTCTATTAAAATGTATCAAAAACAAAAAGCCCGTTTTCATCAATTCACTCCTCAATTCTGCATGTGGACTTGGATCCGATTATAAACACTGCACATCCAAAATTTTCCCTTCATGAATTTCGGCAGGTTAAAACTGCAAAACTTTTCCAGGTGAAAAGATAAAGTAAATCCTGATACATGCAGAATTTAATGCAGAAAGCACAGAAATTCTGCACTTGACTTCATACTTGCAAAAAGAGCTCAGAGTCCAGTAAATATCACATCCCGCAGTGTCCGGGTCTGCTGTGGCCGTACCGGGCCAACGGGTGGTTTGACCGGTGAGCCGGCAGGGCCGGGGCCAGTTTTATTGCTGGTGGTGGTGGCTGGTTTTGTTGCTGCGGGCTGGGTTGACCGCGTATTTCTGCATGCAGCGCTTCCGCAGTTTACAAACAATGCAAGACAAATTGTTTTAAAGTGCGCCGGTCAGACCACAGTCATTAAAAAAATATATGTTCTTGTATTTGGGCAACTTCTTCCTGCAAGGCCACCAGGAGCCACGTCACTTTAAAAAAAAAATTCGGGTGGTGCAATGTGCCACTGGCATATTTAAAAGGCCACATAAAGCCACGTTATGTGGCTTTTCGTAGCCTTATAAATATTGTTCCCTCTTTCACGCAGAATACTGCATAAAAGGGACTTTACATGGGTGTTGCTGGGGGCGCTCACATCAACATCCATGGCTTTTTGACCCTGCCCCAGATGTACTAGAAATCGTAAGTCTGTTGCAGCGCCAACAACCTATGCTGAGGTGTAAGGGAGGCACAACGAGAAGAAATATCTTGATTTCTCCTAGTTTTTCCCCTTTCAATGTGTGCTGCAGAAAGAGGAAAAAGTCACTTGTGATTGTTTTTGTGCAGTAAGATTTCCCTTCCTGCACAAAAATAATAATCCCCACAACGCAGGCACCCTTGCACCAGGGTGCAAAGGTGCCTGCGTTGGCGAACGGCAGCCCATTGTGCGCTGACGCAGGGGAAAAGGACAGGAATGCACCTTATCTAATAGATACGGCACATTCCTGCCCTTTTCTTTTGCCGTAGGGTAGCGCAGCAGCAGGGCCTGCTGTGCTGCCCAACGGCAAAAAAAACATAAAGGAGTCCCTTTATTTATTGTCATCCATTCTTGAATTAATTCACCCAACCAACTAGTCATTTATTCATTCTTTAAGCCATGCAGCCATGTCTCCAATCTCCATCCATGCGAAAATGTCTTGTATAATATTCCACAAATCAAAAAAATCCTTGGAGTTGAAGGAAACAGAGAGCACCACATCCCCATAGCCCCCCCCCCTCCCCCAACACACACACACACAACCCTAAGGACCTCTGGCAGTAATCAGACTCGCTCACAACAAAAGTTTCCAGGGCTGATTTGGTTTTCGGTCCTGTATCTGCATGTATCTGCCCCCTTCACTAACAGGACCTTTATATGATAGACATGAAGTTTCCCCCAGAAAAACTTGAGATTCCTACTTTGCCATGTTAGATCAGTGCTTTAAATGGGCCGGTACTGTCCGGTACGGAGTACCGGCACTTATTTTTAATTTTTAGAGGGAGAGTACCGGCACTTCTCAAGAGTGACGTAATACTTTTGATTGGAGAGTACCGGCACTTCTCAGAAACAAGCAGGTACTCTGTCACAGAGTACCCGCACTTCTATTTTTCCATTTCAAGTACTGTGTTAGATAAAGCACCGGATGAGGGGCATTTGGTCGCATCCGCTATTGTGACCTGTGTTAGTTACTGAGGCCTTACTTCATGCATTTTTTTCGGATAGCTCTTTCACTCTCCCCCTCCCCCCTTCCACTTTCCGCATTAAACATCTGCCACATAACGCCTTTCGGTCTAATCTCCAATCGGAAGGATATTAACTATCCCTCAATGCTGAGCCGCAGAGAGGCTGATCCTGTTTCCCCTGCAAGATCTCCACTGGTTTCTAATAAATCAGGCAGGGGGTTGCAGCGGCGGCAGCAGCAGCACATGGGCTGGGCTGAAAAATAACAGTCAAGTAAGCAATTCTCTCGGTTTCATCAATCTGGAAGAGCAGAAGTAACTGAGTCAACGAAAATGTACACAGCTGCATACCGTATCTCCTGCCCTAGTCCCTGGGTGCTAAATTTATCACTGAGCAGATAGGCCTCCTATAGGTGCGAGCAATGCACAGCTCCCACATGAGCAGCGGGTGTGCAAGCGTCCAAGACACATGCAGAACAGACACTGCAGCTGGTGCAATGATCCCTCACACATATGTCCCAAATACAAGGAAAAGGGGCATGGCAATGCCAGGCCTTTAATTACTGTTGCCTACATGTATTCCAGCTCCTTTCTGATGCAATAAAAGCATGTTTATGTCCAGAATGGGGAATAACATGTGGATCAACGCCCCTTTCTGACCCCGAATTCCCAAGTTCTGAGCAGGTTCACGAACACAAATACCCTCTGCTTTCAGTAGAGTCATGGGGCCTCATTTATGAAAAGTGACGCATCGCTGCGTGAAAACAGCGATGCGTCACTTTTCACTGCGCACTCCTTGCGACACCAATGATGCGTCATATTTAATGTATGACGCATCATGTCGCAAGGAGTTACAGATACGTCAGTATTTCTGACGTATCTGTAAGCGCAAAAGTGACGCATTGCAGGAGTGTGTCACAAAAGTGACGCAACTCCAGCAATGCGTCCTTTCACATGGGGAAAGCCCCATGTGAAAGGGCTTGCGTCAGTCTTACGCCTGCTGTGAGGCAGGCGCAAGATTTTGACGCAACGGCGTCCTAAAAGAGACGCAGTGAAATCTCATAGATTTCACTGCGTCACTATTACGAGGCTTTTTGCGGGGGAACGCCCCCTCTGCATACATTATACCTGACGCAGGTATAATGTGGCGCAGGGGTTTAAAAAGTGACGCATCTACCTAGATGCGTCACTTTTTAAATATGGCGCAACAAGGCGCATGTTTTACGCCGCCGATGCGTCACAAAAAGTGACGCATCAGCAGCGCAAAACTGACGCAAGGCCTCATAAATGAGGCCCATGGAGTGTATAGCCCACCCGGTCAATTCGTAATCCTGTAGGGTGACATCTTCCGCAGTGGCACCAATCCCCACACAAGTTGTAAACAGCCCCATAGAGGCACAGGTACACAAGAGGCACCAAACATATCACCAGACACCTTTCTGTCAATCATGTCCATACTTTACTGTCTCCTAGGCACCCACTGCCTGTTCTCAGAACACCTTCATTGATTTGCACAAGGAAATATTGGTAGGATATTTACAAGACAGAAATATCTGGTGGATACTTCGAAATTTTAGAATCCTCACCTTGTGAATACTCCCCCAGGCATCAGACTGGATCCGGAAACTTTTCAGAAGTACCTCTGCATGCCAGTAGTTGGCATCATGCAGCTCCACGCCAATGTTCTTCTGCTCCAGAAGTGACGTGCCGAGCTACACAGACGCACCACCCATGTGCACTGACATCAGTTCTTTTCTTTCTGCACAATCAGATGGTGACCTGGAGTTTCCCCCTGGTCTACTGGCCAGAGATTTCCCCAGAAAGTATCCAGTGTGTAAAGGAAATGTCATCCCCTAAAACAACAAGGTACAAAATGTGCAAGCACTGTCACAAAAATTGTCCGTGACAGACCCGCACAAAGTTTATTTGTGGCTCCTGGGGTTGGACCATGATTCCAAGGCCTGTGGCAACTATGCCCAGATGAAAAAAACAGCTATTCAGAAACACTTAGCCAATCTCTCCATCGCCAAGCACAAGAAGACTCACGCCTTGGCCAGTGGACATCTCAAGGAAGGTTCTGTTCCCGCTTCCTAAGTAGTTCTCGCAGCTCGTCCTTTTTGTAGTCAAAGTCTCTGAATAAGTGAAAGAAGAAATATATAAAAATATCATGGGAAATGGCTATTTGAAGGGTGCAAGGGTGTCAATGTGCCTCTTGGTCTCCTCCCGTTCTTCATCAGAGCCAATTCTATCCCTGTTCCTGATGCATCCTGACTTTCCAGGTTTGTCTGTGATGTTTCAGCGAGTAGAAGGCATCACATAGACAAAGCTGCAGATATTCTGCACTTTACAAGCTCCCTCTGGCGTGCCTTCAGGCCTAAAGGAATTGCAGAAAAGGAATTTCAGGGGCCTACAGTTAGACTTCCGCCTGCGGGTCTGCTCTTGGCACCATCTATGCCTTTTGGATCCACAATGGATCTGGCACCAACTTCGGCTCCAGCACCTTAATGCTGTTTGCACTGATACTGATGACGTCACCGTCAATGCCAGAGGAGGATGTACAGCTTTTAGTGCTATCCAACTCTGAGATGGATACGCCACGACCCCAACTAAATTTACGCCCGGTGCTGACCTGCGCGCAAACTCTTGGTAATTCCTCAGACTCTGAATCTTTGCTTTTACCTAACGGTAGGGCCCAGACTTTACATAACTTATTTGGCACAGATTCTGACAATGACAGGTATTGGTAGGGGTATGATTATGTTCCCCAGTATGTTGACGTAAACTGGTATGCAGAGCTACAGGATGCCAGTGGGCTTGGCCCTTCACCTGATGCTGGTCTCATCTCTCATCAAGGTCCTGCTATGGATGAAAGTGCTTCTTTCACTGTCATAATGCAAAGTGCAGCTGAAGTACTAGAATAACAGCTTCCAACCATGGAAGTTAAAACGAATCTACTCACTGAAGTATTGCAACCTGGTCAGGCTCCAACTAGACCACTGTTGTCCTTCACTGACACCCTTTTGGACACTTTTTCTCTTTTAGGGACCACCCATCAGCAGGCAGGTCACCCAACGCCATGCATTTGGGGGATCTGCCTTCCTAGCACACAATCCCACTCCAGAAAGCCAGGTGGTCCAAGCCTCCACCAGCAGGGTCAATCCAAATGCTTTCCCTACCAATCCTCCATATTGGAAGTCCAAACAATTTGAAACGTTTGGTAAAACGATTGTCTCTTCCACCTGCCTCGCTGTTAGATTGGTCATTGCCAGCTGTCTCCTTGGCTGGTATTTCCATGCGCTTTGGGATACTGTAGCTCAAGGTTTAGCAGCCATTCCAGATGATCTTCAGGTGTCTGACATGCAGGATATTCAGTGTGGCCATAATAAGGCAAAATTTGTTATACGCTTAGGAGTGGACACAACTGACTGCTTGGGACGTGCCAGGGGCACCATTGTGGCTCTCCATTATCATGTTGAAATAAGGAAAATATCCCTTGGGCAACGTATTAATCAAAGAACCTCAATTAGAGAAGCTAATCACTCGCATGTGCTTACACACTCATTCAACATAATGACTCCTTACAAGATTCAGCCACATATATAAAGGAAAACACTCAACTACTGTATAAAAAACATATGACATATATTTATTCTTACTAATACAAAAATTATCAAGATAAAAACACAAAGATATCCTGTCCTTTAGTACAAATTCATAAAATCACAATGGCTAATAATTCATTAAAAAACATTAAGCATGAAAAAGTACAAAGAGTGGGAAAACAAGAGTTAGACCAAACAACTTGATCTTAGCTGATTACACATCCGTTATAACATCATCACAAAGACGTGGGCTTAAGCACTCTGTAAACTGCTTTTTGAACACCACTGTCCCCAAACCGGATTGTGTGTAAAGATATGGCGTCAACGCGTTTCGATGGAGAAAACTTTATGGATCCATCTTTTTCAAGACTCTGAGAATACACACTCTGTATTTTGTAACATTTTTTTCATGCAGAGACCTTTGTGTGAATAAAAAGAAGAGGGGGTAAACCACCCTTGTTGATAATTATCAAAGTTAAAAATGTCCTTTGGGGTGACCTCCCAAGAGCTTATTGTTGTGGTAGGTGTAGGTCAGAGAAATCCTTTGCTTGTATTGTTCTTATTCTGGTGCAGCCTGTTTCTGATATTGCACCTCTCATGGAGTTTAAAAGAGGAAACCCTTCTAGTTAGAGATGATATGCCCGTTGTGCGTACTATTTTCCATATTGACTGATTGATTAAAAACGGTCCCTTTTATTTTCTTAATGGGATCCATGGAAAAAGAGGAACGGCATCTGTTCTCGCTTCTGAATGCAAACCGGGCTGAAAGTCTCCATTATCATGCCTTGGTGACATCCACAGTTTTCTCCGGGGATATCCGGACATTAATATTGGATAGGCTCTTTGATTGATCCTATCTTTTTGGGGATAAAGCGAACTCAGCCTTGAAATGCTTTAAAAAAGACACGCCACTGTGTGTTCCTTAGGACTGTCTGTTTCCACAAGGCAATTCCACCAACAGGTTTGACCTCTTTATGGCTATGGTGAGGTGTTCCTGTCTGCCAGCACCACACTCTACCTCCACCCCACCAGGCTTTTCTGCCCTTTTATGGCTGAGCCTGAGGTTTTCAGAGACATTGAGGTTAGCAGGGGCAGCATGCAGCTCAGTTCCCTAAATCTCCAGCTGTCGCAACTGCAAAACCACTTTATTGTGCCCTTGCTGGCACACAGCCACCTTGTCAAAGGCAGAATTGGATATTTTCTCAATGGGTGGCAGGCCATCACAATGGACAAGCTAGTCCTACCAATTGTTTGCCCGTGCGATGGCCTTTCTTTTCTTTCTACTCCACCGCACCTTCCACGCCTTCTGGGTGGCTGACAGAGGGCCATCTATCCTTCTTATCACAGGAAGTACAGGCCCTTCAGATTAAAGGGTCTATAGACTGGGTTCCGACCTCGGAAGGGAGAAACGGGTGTTACTCCTGCTACTCTCTTTTGCCAAAGAAGGACAGAGGTTTTCGTCCTAGTTTATATCCTCACCCTTTCAATGCCTTTCCCAGGATAGACAGATTCAAGATGCTAACGGTAGCCCAGAATCTGCCTGCCCTGAACCTCGGAGACAGAATGGTGGCACTGGAACTGCAGGATGCTTATTTTCACATCCTCATCCTGCAGGCCCACAGGCGACACTTGCTTTTCACAGTGCGCCAAGAGAATTTTAATTTCGCAGTGCTCAGTACTGGGCTCGACAGCACCACTTTGGTGTTCTTAAAAGTGATGACGGTGGTCGCAGCACATCTAAGGAGGACAGAGTTACCACTCTTCCCCTACCCTGATGACTGGCTGCTGAAGAGGAGCTAGCCAGAGGCAGACATCAACCACCTCCAAACAAAGGCGAACTTCCTAACATTATTGGGTTCGCTATCAACGAGTCGAAGTCCCTCCTGGCTCCTTCTTAGACGCTCCCTTTCATCTGAGACATTTTAGAAGGAGTAGTTTTGTGCTGTATTTTAAGATTGGCGAGGCACCCGACAAATTGACCTTTTGTAGGCCAAGTTGTCTGAAGTGTTGCCATTTATTTTGTCCCTCACCCAGCAAGGACTTGCTTTGCGTACTTGAGTGCTGTCAAGGACTAATCATTGTCTACTTTGGCCTTCTTACAGATGCTGTATAAGCCTTCATTATTTATGTCACTAATTGGGATGAGGTTTTTGAAAAGTTTTCAACACTTCCCATCAAAACCTTTTGTGATACAAGTGGAACTCAAAATTACATTCCGGAAGTGCACCCTTTTGAGCTGCTGCTGTTGTCCCTTGAGACTCTTGACCTTAAAGACTGCCTTTCTCATCTTCATAACATCGGCTAGGCATCCGAACAAACTTCAAGCTCTCTGTTTAAATCCATCCTACACCATCTTCTTCCCTGATAAGTTGGTTTTGAGGACACAGGCTTCCTTTCTACCTAAGTGGTCACTTCTCTTCACATCGGTCATAATATCTTCTGGCATTCTTTGGTCCACCTCATACCTCTAACTAGGAAGAGAACCTCTAGCTCTTGGATCTTGAAAGACCACTGAGTTTCTATACTTGGTCAACGATCTGCTTTTGGTGGGGATTTCCAGAGCAAACAAGTGTAAGAAGGTGCATAGGCCGAGCGCCTCCCCCGGACTTACCTGAGACCAGTCTTCCGACCAGTCAAGACCCTTGTGGACCAGGCTTCAGTGCCACTAGGCACCGTCCTTGCCTTTCTCCCTCTTGCTCTTTCTCTTTCTCACCTTGTTCTCTCTCTTTCTCTCTCTCTCTCTCTCTCTCTCTCTCTCTCTCTCTTTCTCTCTGTCTCTCTACTTCTGTCTCTCTCTGTGTGACTTTGTGCCACTTCTCTCCCTCCTTGTACTGTTTCTCTTGCTATTAGTGCCTTTTCTCTCACTCTTTCTGCAACTTTCTGTGCCTTTTCACTTGCCCTCTGTGTATTTTCTTTTTTCTGCAACTTTCAGTGTCTCTTCACCACTCTTTGTGCCTTTTATCTTGCTCTTTTTGCCGTTTATCTCACTCCTTCTGTGACTTTTTTGTGTGCTGTTTCTGTTGCTCTTCTTGCCTTTTCTCTCATTCTTTCTGCTACTTTTTTGTGCCTTTTTGCTCGCTCTTTTCATGACCTGTGCCAGCTTTTCTATCTTCTTTGTGTGGTCCCTTCACTTGCCCTTATCCCGTCCTCTCTGTGCACCCCTTCTCTCCACCACTGGTTCTTACCTGTTCGTTGTACCTCTCTCCTTCCCTGCCATTGCACTCGTCCTCAACCCACCAGTCCCTGCACTCCTCCCCCCTCCCAATACCTACTTAATGGTGGTAGCGCCCATTCCATCTCCGCCCATCCATGCCTGGACCACGCCCAGCATCAGAAACCCTGGTCCTCACCTGACCCACAACTACCTCACTGCTCTACTTTACAGTTTAAACCCCAGACATCCCACTCACCTCTGCTGGCATACCACACCACATAACACAGAAGGAGCTTTTACCTGCTCCCTCTGCCACTTTATCTGCACCACTGTTCCCGCAACTCCAACCAAGAACATACCCACAACATCCACCCCTACACTCTCTCAAACATCTTACAAACAAACACACCTGTACCCCTCACACACCAATAACATGCATGCTTCTTAACACTCGCCTACTTAGTAAGCACCGCGCGGAGCTCTGGCACCTGCTGAACAATGCCACCCAAACTTCCTCTTCCTAACGGAATAATGACTGACCACAGCCTTAACCCCAGACATTGCTACTGCTGCCAGATACAAAATCACCAGGCAAGACTGCCTAAACAGGCCTGTAGAGGAAATTGCCATATTCTACAAAGTCACCTGCACCGCCTACGCTGAATCTGGAAACATCTACATGTAGCACCTCAAAGTTAAATTACAAATAACAGCAAGCTTCACCCTGGGTGTAACCCTAGTCTACCTTCCCCCAGGTCCCCATTCCAAGCAAGCAAACAACATTACATACGTCATCGACCCTTAATCCTTGACTCCAGTGCTTTCATCCTCAAAGGATACCTTAATTTCCATCTTAAACACCAGACTGACCTCCCACTCAGCTACCCTTCTTCTCTCAACGCCCAGAATGGTCTACGATTTAGAGGCAGCGGACGCAGGTTTCCGAGGATGGTTTAATATAGCATTGGAAAGCTGCATTCTCGTAAAAGTGACCCATGCCAAACGCACGCAAACCAATGCTTGGTATGATGAGTCTCTGAGCGCGGAAAAGAAAAAATGCAAAATTCTAGAACGGGCTTGGAGAAGTTCCTATGATCCTACAGCAAAGATAATCTATAGGAACGCTGTCATAACATACCATAAATTGGTCCGGAAGACCTGCAATCATACTAAAACCATCTTCGCACTTATGAAAGAAATACAAAACCCCCTGCCTGCTGCCAATAGCATCATATGTTCCAACTTACAATGGGAGACACTAGCCAAATTCTTTATCAGTAAGGTGGAATACACCTATAGTATATTTTGCTCGGTTAAGGCTTCCTCTGGTTCTCAGGAGAACCCACTAGGGGACACTGCGTCTCACTCCTTCCAGGATCTCCTGCCCATGTCACTCAAAGACATGGAGTCCCTGTCAGCCAAGGTAAATTCAGGATCTCCTGACGACCCTTTGAAACCGGACCTCTTTAGAAAACTCTACAACTGCCTTCTATTGGAAGGCCTGGAGTTGATCAATAGGTCATTGGCAGTGGTGGCAATTCCTAAGTGCTAGAAACATGCCAAAGTTAAAATTGTTAGATGCATCTCAGCTGGATAACTTCCGTCCAATATCTTTGCTCCCTTACCTGGCTAAAATCATGGAGTCTTATGTTAATACCATCTTGACTCAATATCTGGAAACAAATTTGATTCTAGATACGTCACAAAATGGGTTCCGCCCCAGACATAGCACCGAATCTGGATTACTTGCAGTCATGGAGAAGTTATGTTCTGCCCTGCTGCCGGGGCCGCCACACACTCTATAAGTGCATTTAACATAACATAACATAACATAACATAACATCGAGTACTGGTATTGATGTGCAACTTTGAAGAGAATGAATCCTTGTCACTACTGCAATAAGTTACATCATTGGAAGCGGGAATGCCGTCTTTATCCCAACAGAGTGATGAATGAGACCAAGGTTCAAAATTCAGGGATTACACAGACCCAGAGTAATAACCCTGTACTGTCAAATAATGTACTAAGACCAAGAATAGAAAATTCTACTGTGCGGTAAGTTCGAATGATGCAGATTCCACAAGCCCTGATGCCACAGTGAAATGCAAATGATCCTCAAATTAATTTAAATTAATTCCCAAATTTAAATCAAAATTCTTTCCAAAATCAGAAAACATTTCAGCAATTTCCTGTTTGATAACCTTGAGGGTCACAGCTCTGATCAGTTACAATGACGGTGCCAGAGGGCGGAGGAAGATTGCATACCTGGCACAGTCTTAGAGGTAGACAAGAGTGGTCCATTTGTAAAAGGTGAGGTGAACGGTCACCCCACATCATTCTTGATCGATACTGGTGCTACCTGTTCTACTGTTAGAATAGTGGAAGTTCCAAACCTACCCCTCTCAGAAAAAGATTCCAAGTGGTAGGAGTCACAAATAAGCAAATGACAAATGCAGTAACAAAAGAACCTGTTAAAATAGGGTCCTTGGAAGAGAATCCCTGGTTTGTGGTGTGTGATTTGAGTGCTGTGAGCTTACTAGGATGTGATATATTGTGCAAGTTAAACTGAACTATCTATTGTGCCCCAAAATGAGTCGAATTTCAGACCCATGATGAAGATGTAGACTTTAAACTGATGAGTCAGGGGCCAGAGGTTGGGTTGTATCCCGTAATGACATCTGAGAATTTACCCCCGAACGTTAAGGATACAGTGAAGTTGGAGGTCTGCGACTTTTCAGGAAAGGATATTGGTCTCATAAAGGGAGTTGAGCCTGTTTGAATAAAAGTAAAGCCCAAGCTTCTGTACCTAAGAAACCCCAGTATATTCTGACCCCCTTAAACAATTGCTGGGATTACTCTAGCCATTGAGTCAATGTTACAACAAGGTATTTTGAACGAGAAAATGGGGAGCCCATGTACCTCACCTATTAAGGGCTTAAATGGACCCTAGCGGTAAATACTGCATACTGCAGGACCTGAGAAAGATTATCAGTATCATTGTTCCCTGTTGTCTTGTGGTACCGAATCCAGCTGTGATTTTTTTTTATTCCATGAGGCTGAGTGGTTCACTCTCATTGATCTGTGTCTGCCATTTGTCTCTGTTCCCTTGCATGAAGACAATCAATACCTCTTTGACTTCTGGTTACAAAACCGTGTTTTGGCAAGGTGCAGAGTTCTGCAAAGGGATACAGAGTTACTCTCAATCATTAATCAGATCCTCAAAAAGAATCTTGTGGCTCTAATCATGCCCTGTAACTCTGTCTGTCCAATTTCAGTATATTGATGACCTGTTAGTGGCATCAAATACTCAATAAGTTTGCAAATGAGACATCATTGCATTGTTGAACCACAGAGCTGAGAATGGGCATAAAATGTCCCAGAGTACGTTGCAGTATTGTCAGAAGGAAGTCTTGTATCTCGGACATCACGTTGAGAAAGAAGCAAAGAAGCTGTCACAAGATAGAATCTTGCTGATTCTTAATATAAATTCTCCAACCACTTAGAGACAAGTCAGGATGTTTTTGGGAATGTTGGGCTACTGTCGCCAGTGGATGCCCAGCTTTCCCTGATGGCCAAGCCTTTACAGAGGCTGACACACAAGGATGAGTCTGATCTGGTACCATGGGATAATGACTGCTTGATTGCCTTCCTAGAACTGAGAAAAAGTCTATTTCATGCAACCGCACTATGAATGCTTTATTACAATAAAGCTTTTACTCTTTTCTGCAGTGAGAGGAAGGGTTGAGCTCTCTCAGTACTTACACAAATGAACGGAAATGGGTGATGACCTGTGGCTTACTTTTCTGCTACTCTTGATCCTGTAGCCACATGACTGCCCATGTGCCTTAAAGCCGTGACGTGACAGCAGTTGGTGCCAGCATATAACGGTGTGAAAGTATTGTGATGG
The DNA here is from genome assembly GCF_964263255.1 of Lissotriton vulgaris. Classification (NCBI taxonomy): domain Eukaryota; kingdom Metazoa; phylum Chordata; class Amphibia; order Caudata; family Salamandridae; genus Lissotriton; species Lissotriton vulgaris. The sequence goes on along the minus strand of NC_141695.1, from coordinate 1,568,801,751 downwards.
GACATCTTCTAACTGTTCTTGTGCCCCATTTGCTTGAAATGTTGTTGACATGTAGCTGCACAAAACACTTAACAAACAGCCACTAGACAAAATTTGAACAGATTATACTTGCAGCGGCAAATGTCACCCTTAAGAGATGTTCTACTTTGAATCTTGCCACCCTAACGCGTCTCCCGGGAAATGAAAATGAGGAGGGGAAGGTTGAGCATGATTGTCTCAATGTCAATGAGCTATGCACTGATCTAAGACCAGATATATGAGATGAGCCACTGGTGGAGTCCGATTACATACTGTCTGTGGATGGGTCATGTTTAAGAGACAATTAAGGACACTTAAGAGCTGTGTATACAGGCTGCACAGCCTAAAGGGTAGTCTAGGCCTCCTGGCTTCGAGGGGTGTTCTCTGCACAAGTGGCTTAATAGATAGCTCTTACTAGGGCTTGCTGTATCTCTGAACAACAGAACGTGACTATATTTACAAATAGTCAGTATGGCTTTGGTGTCGTTCATGACTTCAGACACTTACGGTCACAAAGAGGATTTATGGCATCATCTAGATTCCCGATCCGCAATGGGGAAACATGTCATGAGATTGCTTGAAGTACTACAGCTGCCTGTAAATATTTCAGTTGTGAAGTGTCCCGCTCATCACAGTGGTGATGATTATGTGACAGTGGGCAACTGTAATGCCGGGGAGGTTGGACAATACTGCGCTCATGGGTCACGAACATTCAAAGGTGAATATGTGCATGAAGCTGAAGGTGAGATCAATTATAACCTTTTGTTGTAAACAACTGATGCCTGAGAGAAAGTGAAGAGATTTCAGGAGGAAGTGTTAGAGGCAGAGCTGCAGAGTTGGATCAGAGCAGGATGTATGAAGAGAAATTATGATATTTGGGTGTATGTAGATGACAGACCAGAGTTGCCAGATGGCATGTTGTCCCCATTGGCATGACATTTTCATGGACCCACACATATTGGGAGGGATGCAATGGACAGGTTGATTAGACAAATGCAAAAAGAGCAATTAATGGACAGAATGTTGAACAATGTCAAACATTCACCCCAGTACAAAGATCGGGCCTAAATACATTGTGTTTTGGCTCCCCATGCCATTCCAGTTTAAACCCAGCCATTTGAAAATCAGTCTTTACCCTGTTCCCCATGGGAACAATCCAGCCTGAACTGCCAATCCAGTTCCTCCCTGGACCGGAAACAAGCATCCTGGGACCGGTTTTGGGGTTTCACCCCACATCTGCCAGGCGAGCTTGACTCCAGTTCACATTCCATTTTGTCCAGCATGTCGGAGGTCAATAGATCTGCTCAACTGTGGGGTAAATCACAACTAAAGGATAGGTGTCAGGCTATGTACCTACCGCCACATATGTCACCATTCAAAAAACAGCATCAGGGAATCCTCCAGGGGTCATGGCAGAGCCCTACACTGTTTAGTATCTACATTAATCCATTGGCAAAATTAATCAGATCTTTGGGGCTCAACTGTGTGAACTATGCAGATGATACCCAGTTAATCATCTCCATGGATCAGCAGGAGCCTGCATCCATCGACTATTTCCATCTCTGTATGTCTGCTGTGTTTTCTTGGCAGTGTACTAATGCTCCAGAGTACAATTCTGTCTACACGGAGGTACTTTTGATTCAACAAAGTAAGCTTTGCCACCTTTTCCACTTTATTTTTGACTACCGTCCTGGTCTGTTTCTCCAGAACCAGTGAAATTAATGAGAACATGGGTTTCCTTTTTGAATCTAATCTCACACTGGTTAGACAAATTAACCGTCTGTTTTCTCCATGCTGCTTGTTGTTCCGAGTACTGAGAAAAATCTTGCCGCTCCTTCCAGTACTAGTTCCTCATGTAGTGGTCCAGGCAGGGCTGGCTTTAGCACTGGTGGCGCCCGGTGCGACAATGTTTGTTGGCGCCGTCCAATGAGCACCTCCACCACGATTCCCTTACCACCAATAACAGTGCCAAAGTCTCTAGAACCAGTCTCTCTCAGATGCATTTAATTACTTATGTAGCACCACTCATACCAGTGTAAGGTGTCAGAGCACGTTGCATTACACACACCTTACGCAGAGGCAATCAATCATGGGTTTGTAAAACAGTGTACAGGAAGTGTTACATAAGACAGATGCTTACAAGGTGTAGGAGTGACATGTCATCCATACTGGTAAGCAGTATAGTTTTGAGTGCTTGGTCTAGAGAAGCCCAAATTCAGAATTTAACGCCTTAACAGCGGCGGCAATTCCGCCGCTGTACGGGCGTTCTAAAGAGTGGGCGGGGCTGCGACGGCCGTTGGCCGTTCGCAGCACCAGGGGAGCACGGAAAGGGTTAAAAAGGAAATAATAATAGGAATTCATTTCTACCCAAATTAACCCTTTTTGAAACATTAATCTATGCTCTAATCTATACTTTGCAGTGTGCATGCAGTTCTATGATGAAAGTTAATAGTTTATTGTTCTAGATTTGGATGATTTTAATTTATAAATTGCAAATAACAACAAGCATTAGAAATGCAATAGGTCTCGCCTTTCATTAAGTTAAAGGCATTTCCTTTGCTATACAATACCATTAGCAAAGCAAATGGCTTTAACTTAATCAAAGGAGGAACCTATTGAATTTTCAATGCTTATTTTGTCATTGTAGGTTCTATTCCCAGTCATCCCGGCAAACTCCTCTCCCACCCCATGAGTTTGTACTAGATTTCTGATTTGTATGATATTCAGGGTTGAGAACATAGCTAATTGGTAGCTGGTATCTCCCTACCTTGTACAAGGTGTTGAGACTGCAAGCAAATATTACGTTTTTAGAGCTGTAGTGTTTCCAGCTTTGACCAATGTTTCTGACCTTACAGGCCTTAAAACTCTTGCCTTAAAACTATTAATTTACCACACTTTCCTTCCAAACAAAATCCTCTTGATACTAACTAAGCACAGTTTTGTTCTGCAAATGTGGCCTACTTTTGATTGGTGCCCAGACCTACTTGGTGTCCGGGCATATTTTTGATACCAATCTGACCCTTTTATCGGGACCTGGATATACAGATGGAAGAGGCTGGTATTAGAGTACATCAGTCGTTTGATGCAATATTCTAACATCCTCTCTGTGAGTGCACAGCTTCCAGATGAGTTTGATTTCTGAACAGCAAAAGGGTTGCACAGGAAATCTTTTATAATGGAACCTGGAGCATTGCACATTCTTTTCTCATTAAACCAACATGCAGCTATCGAAGAGCCATACTTTTGTGCTTTACTGTTTAATGATATACAGTCAGTTGATTAATTTGTTGCTGTGTAATGCTCATAATTGAAGGATTGATGGGCCATCTACCACCACTAGTAAAAGGTTCAAATGGAAGTCACCATGAATAAATGTGGCATTATGACAAACCGCATTTAAATCTGGACTTCTTGATCGAAGATAATGTTAGGTTTTGAAAATCACCAAAGTCACTCAACTGTAGCAGGTTAATTTGAAGAAAGTCAGCCAACATGGAAAGCTCAACACTTACCACTACGTATTCTTTAAAAAAAATAACTGAGATGTTCAGAAGTGTGGCTGCTAAATATTTGTGATCATAAAGCTAAAGAACATCGAATAATGTCTGCTACCCACAAAGAGATCACATTAGGTAAGGTTGAGCATTTATCCAAAAAAAGAGTTGACATTTTACTACATATTTGGTCAGAGAAGTTGCCTCTTTTTGTGTTGGAAGTGGATGTGCCTCGTTTTGGGGGAATTTCGTTTTCATCTTCTACAGTCAAAATCTTTACTGCGTTTTAATAAACTGAAAAGGGGCTGTGCCTTCAAGAGTTAGACTTTCATCTGGCCACGATACAGACAACAGATGACTAACAATCATTGTTAGAACTTTACTTAATCATCGTGTAAGTGCAAACCGGTTATGTTGTTGTTGGCACATAGTAACAATAGACTTTAAATATCAGTGGGAGATGTGTTTCTGTGCTTTTACAACGTGGTGTACCATTTGACAGGGTGTGTGTACACTTTTTTTGTTTATTGTCAGGGCACAAGTCCTAAAAAAAGAAGTGGGGGGACGCTATCAACGGAAGTGACGTCCCGACAGGAAGTGACGTCACAAAAGGTGGCTTGCACCATCGGACTCATTGCCTCCCCTCATTCACCCCTTAGATGCGATTGCATCTGTGCAGCCAGAGCGTGTGCAGCGTCCTGTGAGCCCCAATCTCGTCCCAGAGAGGGTAAAGAGTGAAGTCCAGCTGTCTGGCAGGGGGGACGGCGTCCACCCGGTAAAATAAGTGGGGGGACGCCGTCCACCCGCGTGGTACCCCGACTCGAGACCTGTTTATTGTATTCTTTAGGAACAGGAGTGATGACCAGCAGGGAGTGTTTACGATATGTTATGCTCCTAGCTTCCTCTGAGTCCCACACACGTCGGCCTTAAACACACAAAGCAGGTATTGGGACATCAGCGAGGGATTATGGACCGCGCCTCGCCGCCTTGTGTTTGTTTTTGTGATTGCTCAGCTGCCGTACTCTGGGCATCCCGTTCTGCTTTGTTACGCCACTTGCTGTCCTGTGTTTATGAGCTCCTTACGTCGCCGAATTTTAGAACCTCCCTGTGACACATTTTAAAATCTGTAAGGGGAAACTGGATGATCTTTTCCAAGTGCGAGGAGAGAAGGGGCTGAGGCTTGTTGCGACGGGCGTCTTGAGTGCAAGGAGTGGCTCGCAGGCTCCTCCGAGAACACTGGGGGACTGGCTGGCCTGGGGCCCAGGGCCGGACTGGGAACCACAACCGGCCCTGGCAAAGTGCTCGGCCGGCCCCCCCTCCCCACTCGGGGGGTTGGAGGTGCCGCCGAGCTCTTTGCCAGGGCCGGTTTTTGGCCGATTTTAGTACAGGGCCGATTTTGCAGCTATGCTGCAAAAACGGCCCCCAGGGGCCCAAAACAGGCCCACCTGTGCGGCGCAACGGGGGATTGCCCAGTGCCCCTATGGCCAGTCCGGCCCTGCTGGGGCCTGGGTTATCGCTGTGATGGGGCTGAGCATCTGTGTGTCTGTGCGGCTGCCAGGTGACTCCGGGTAATCATCTCAGTTTTACATATGCGGTGTTAGCTAAGAAAGGCATACGCGTACACTATATCACCCCACAAATGGGCGGCTTTGATGAAGACCCCAAACGATTCCCTTTGCAACCCACATGTAAAAAGTACAGTGCTGAGGAGCGGGTGGGAGGGGGTGGAATAGGCATAAAAGTTAAAAGATAAAAGAAACGCGCAGCCGCAAAAGTACAAAAATGCATGGCAGTAAAAAAATTGTTTAAAGCGCTCACTCCTTAAACTCATTAAATCTCACAAGGATAACTAAAAAAAAGAAAAACAAGCACGGTCCGCTTTCACTTTCGTCCGGAGCATGGGGATCTCTTGTCTTTATGGGGCCATGTGTTTTGAACACATGGCCCCATAAAGATAAAAAAACCTTTTGCGACAAAAGGAAAGCAGGAGAGCCTGTGCAAGTGGGACGGCAGAAAAAGCGAAAAGTACACGTCATAAAAAGCTCTTTTCCAATGACTGATCACCGTTTAGCATAAACGGTGATGCCGACCAATGGAAAAGAGGGGCGGGCTTAAAACCCTTTACAGAAGTTACTCAAAATCATTAAATCTCGCTGAGCGAGCTCTGTATGTGCGCAGCCACTCTAGCCGAGACCTAAATAGGTGTCTCTTTTAAAAGCAGTAACCCACTAATCTATTTACATCATATGCACTTAGTAATCTGCATGGTACGCGTTCTTTGCGACAGGCATATTAAACCTCAAATAGACAAAACTCCAATCTCTCCCCAGGAAGAACAATAATCACAGGAGTTATCTTGACATTTTTTTTTGTTACCCGGAAATTGCTGGCGCATATGCGGAAAAACCATAATAAACTTGCAAACAAGGCGCCTCCCGTATGTCAGTACCCAGTGCGGAGGCACCAGTCGCACTGCCCTACAGCCGACCCTGGGTCCAGGCAACCATTGTGAGTTCTCTAGACTAATGCAAATCCCCCTTTTTTGGGGTATCTTTGTGCCTCTTGCTCAAGCTCCAGCACATGCAAAATGCAGCTGCCAGTGTCGCTCTAGGTCTCCCTTCGTATGCATCTTTGCGGCCTAACTGGACTCGTCTCCCTGGGTCCCTTTAGCTCAGAATATTGTTTTCAAATCTCTCTGTATTTACACAGAGCTTTCGATCACACAAGTCCAAATTACCTCAGAAATCTGTTTCAACGCCTCTTTCCTGGCTGACCTCTTAGGCCCACTGGTTTCTCCTTTCTTTTGATACCCAAATTCAACCAGGTCTGGTCTGGTGGCAAGGCTTTTCGTTCTTGGCAGCCAAACTGTGGAATACTCTTCCGCCACCTCTCCTCAAAATGCAGAACTTAATGCACGTTTGCAAAGCCTTGAAAACCTGGCTTTTTGCTGAGTAACCTGGGGTCTGTACGCCCAGTTTTATGTAGATCAGGTTTTTAATGCTAGGACACCATTAAATGTAACAGTGCGCTTAAAATCTATATCATATATGCAGTTAATTGAGTAAGATTGCGGTCTAACTGAGCTCGGTATCTGTGCATATGTAGTCTGTTACAGATGGTAACTTTAGTAAATTGGTGATGGCCTGTGCAGACCTTGGAATTGAATTAACCATCCAAAAAGAAATAGCCTCATTTCTTTTTTAATGTAGTGCGATTTTGTTGTGTAATTCTGCGAGTATGTAGTGCTTCTCTATAGGTTTATAGTATTTTACTCTATCCATAGTTGGGGTGGAGTTACAGGCTTTGAAGGAGCTGTTACTAACCAGAGGTTGATCTGACTATCTTGGAAAGTATCAAGTTGTGTGCAGGAGTATAGATCAGGGGTGGAGGGATGGTGATGCATCTTTAGTTTGGGGATAGAGGCTTACCATATGTATCTTTCTGCCTTCACTTTTAAACCTCTGTACAAAGGAAGAAGTTTAAGAAGAAATGGGAACTAAAGAGGAAAAAGGGCAGACCCAATTGCTGACGACCGCCAGCTTGGAGAAGACTCTGGCCTTGTACTTATAAGGACTCTGTTGGATTCATGTTTCCAGGGCCAGTGCCACTAGCCCCCACCCTTCCTCTGGGTGACAGTTGCTTGAAAACATGGGTGAGAACTTATGGGGAGCAGTCCTGACTTGAGGTGCCCTAGTCAGGGCTACTCCAGGCTGCCTGACGCACAGGTGCCTGAAATTGGCCAGGATGCTGTGAGACCTGAAAAGTGCAGTCAGGCAGCATGGTCTGCCTTGAAATCTATGGGGTGCTGCTGCTGGAAGGCCAAACGGATTGCCGAGGAGCTAAAGGGACACGAGGGGAGGTCTCTGCGCTCTTCTTCATTGGAGGCAGAGAAGTTTACAAAAAGGTTGAGAAGATGGCTAAAGTTTTAGGGGCCAGGATGACCTATACCAAACCCTCCTAGTGGTTGGACTTGCCAACAGGAGCAAACCCCTGTTTTACTTTGCCCAATTTGGCAGGCATATCAAGTTGTGTTACTCTCGAGAAAACTGCCTGCAAATGCTGGTGGGGATTGCATTACCATGTTTAGTGGTTTCAAAACTACGTTAATCCGGGGAGGACTAGTAACCAGAGGGAGAAACAGCTCAGGATTGCAGAGATCCTAATCTTAACCCCTTGTGTGCTGCCGTCGGCCGTTGGCAGGCGGGAGCACTACATCACTAGTGCTGCCGTCAGTCAACGGCCGACGCGGCCCCGCCCATTTTGCAGAAGTGCCGCACTGCCGCGAAATCGCGGCCGTGGCAAAGGGGTTATGTGCAACCAGAAAGGACCAGTGCTTCAAGGAAGGATAATGCATCCACAGTGGATGTCACACTTAAATTCCCAGGGCTCCACATGGAGAGCCAGTGCTCGGGAGCCCCACTGTGGGCACCCTGCTTTCCAGCCCTGCATCTGGGAGGAGAGCGGCGAGCACGGAGCCGCAAGATTCCCCACCTGCACAGAAGACATGTGAGTGGGCGAGAGAGACGTGCCAGCGTCTTCTCAAGCACTTGCCACTGCTGAGAGTGGAGCCGGCTGTCCAGCGTTCGGCTTCTGAGCAGCACCAGCATAACTCGCAGGTGCCACATACATGGAGCAGGGTGACCCTAGCTAAAGAAAAAAATATTATAAATAAATAAATAAATAAATAAATAAATAAATAAATAAATAATGCCAGTTTTTTAAACACTCCCAGCATTGAAGAAATTGTTCTGAGGATTTGGGGTTCGTGTTTATTGTTATTAAGTCCTTTGGTAGCTTTGCGTCCCTATTTGATGTGGAAGAAAGACTCTGATACCTAAAATAACTGCACATTTTAACACTGCCTAAAGTAATTGCTAATGATTGAATTGCCTTAGTGTTAAGCGATTTTTATTTAAATTTGAAGTAGAACTGATTTTTTTATTACTGCGCTCCTCATATAGTTTTAGGCACCCAGATCAGGTATTGTGTTTTTATGTGGGGTGGGTTTATAGATGTGCAAAAGAGATGCCTCTAGAAAAGAGGTTCGAGGGCAAAGTTAGGTGGTTACTTGACCTGCGTGACCCATTTGTGTTTCCATCTGCCACTTTATGCATATTTGGTGAGTTCCTGCATGGCATTTAGTTGTGTGTGTCGGGAAGTGATTTTCCTGTTTATAAGAAAAGACACTGACAAGACAGTGAATAAAGTCTTGTTTGTTGCATTGCTGTGTTCGGAGTCTCTAGGTCACAGCACCCTCCCCTGAGTAAGTCTTGGGATGCTCTCAGAAACGTTTTAAGGCATAAGCAAAGTGGGATCTGGCCTGGGCCCCCCGCCATTCAGGGTCCCTCCTATAGAGCCAGCTTTGTTCCGTAGAGTCTAGCCCTGATGATCGTGAATAATTCTTAAACAAGTTGTTTCAAATACCGTTTACCTTTAATTTATATTTAATGTGGGTGATGAGTGAGAGTCTATTATAGGCATTTTGCAGAGAAATGTTGTGTTTATGTTTCATACAACATGCATAATAAAAGTTTAATTCAGATGAAAACAGGACCTAACATATGTGAAAATGGGAGGGGGTCATAGAGGTTATTTTCAGTAATATTAGTGAGCTGCTGCTGTGTTACAATGTTGAAAACACAGGTAAATATTTCTGAATATTAGATGTAAACACATTTAGAATTTGGACGAGTGTGAATGTGCACTGGCCTGGCCAAAGAGGGCATGAAAGAGCTGAAAATGGGTCTTAAATTCAAAGCTGTTCCAAACAGGGGCCCCAATAAAAGTTTTGCTCAAGGCCCCCAAATTCCTTAAGATGTCCCTGGCTCTGCCTTGCTCCCTGAGAGTCAGGTGCTAAAAGGGGTCCTAGGTTACCACTTGAGGGCTCAGCAGCATTGGGCACTCAAGAAACCATTGATCAAAGACACAGTTTGTTACAATTATGGCCTGTACCAGCTGCCTCTCTTGAGACACTTCAACCCTGACTTCTTATAGAATTGCATCTTTAAATATGAAAAACACATGAAACATCGTTTTTGCAAGTTATTGATCGTTCATATATTCCCCTATATACTGGCTATGCCAGTGAAATTAATTGCCAGGTCACAACATTGGTGAAGGGGGGATATCAGAACATAAGTGTGACTACAGTAGAATGCACAGCTAGCTGTTACTTTACAGATTCAGTTAAGCTGTAAGGAGATCCAGACATTACATACAATCATCCCGAAACTGACACTAGAACCCAGGTCTGTGGCTTCACAGGTAAAAATGAATACATGTGAAATGATATTACTACTTAAAACTGGTTTTCAAATTGGGCGGAAAGGAGCAAGATGCCTTCCAACATTTACTACAGATGTGAAATATATATACATTTGCCAAATCCATGTATGAAATGCCTTTCTAAATGAGGACAGATGTGTTATAGGAGGACTTTGAGGACATTGCCTTTTTCTCTTAACAGAGAAGGTGGTTGGATATTTTTGTTCAGTGGTGTAGAAGGGTGGGCATGAGCCCCACTGTACGTAAGGTAATGGGCCTGTTTCACACGCCATGCCACCAAAGCTCTAATCCATCCCATACATGGGTATGTTCTTTGTTTCAAAATTCATAGTAGTGCTGTTTATCTGGGTACTATGTTTAAGTTCTTTTCTGTTACATTTTAGGAAGAGTTGAGTTTGAAACTTGAGAGACAATTAACAGTGGTGTGGAAAGAGTATAGAGACTGGTGCGGCACAAAGATTGTCACTTTACCAGTGACAAATGTTGCAGGTACTTGAGAAACACACGGTATGAAAGTGCACTTAGCACATTATTCATGTATGGTTTCATAATTTAATTTAAGTGTTGCTCTTGACATATGTTAAAGAGTGCCTTCACTGTAGGACTAGAGAACTTACTTACCTAAATGTGTTACTTTAATTAAATGCGATTAATAAAGAATCATCTTCATTCAGTAGAAAATGTATTTACCATAGAAATAAAATGTGACTTACTAAATATGTGTGCTACTTCACGTGAATAACATGTAACAAACTGACACTGTGGGTAAACATTTCCTTATGCATGTAGAATGTAATCCAGCCAGAAACCATAACTAAATTCATGTAATGTGTGCATTACAAATTCATATATTTGATTTAGGTTTAAATCTTTTTATTATGGAAAGACAGTGCAAATAGTACAGTAAGCATTGTGGTTACACCCGAGCCGAGTATTAAACCTCAGTGGAGGCAGGACGCTTAGTTCAATACTGGTACTAACAGCAATGTCCAACCTGTCGGGGATGAAAACGCATTGAACCAAGAAAATACAAAATTTAGAAAAACCCAGGAACCACCTCCCCCCACCCTCAGCCCAACCTCCCCTATCAACACCACTTCGGAACTTTGTTAAGCGCACCCGCTTTGAGAAAACAACATCTACAGTGATGCTCCTGGGGTACACACGCTGTAATGGTGGAGTAGCGTGCGACCTATGAACTTTGTACGTAACTACGGCTCCCTTGAGCCTTCGAGCTGACGAGCTCAGGTAACGCCCTACGCGCCTGGAGAGGTACCATACCTGATAACACTTTGGCAGCCTGCACAGCAACCCCTGACACTCATCCTACACTCTGCTGATGAAGGACAAAAATCCAGAAACACCGGTGTCCAGAGTTGGCCTGCAACTGTGCATCACACTTCGGAACTTTGTTAAGCGCACCCGCTTTGAGAAAACAACATCTACCGTGATGCTCCTGGGGTACACAGGCTGTAATGGTGGAGTAGCGTGCGACCTATGAACTTTGTACGTAACTACGGCTCCCTTGAGCCTTCGAGCTGACGAGCTCAGGTAACGCCCTACGCGCCTGGAGAGGTACCATACCTGATAACACTTTGGCAGCCTGCACAGCAACCCCTGACACTCATCCTACACTCTGCTGATGAAGGACAAAAATTCAGAAACACTGGTGTCCAGAGTTGGCCTGCAACCATGCATCACACTTCGGAACTTTGTTAAGCGCACCCGCTTTGAGAAAACAACATCTACCGTGATGCTCCTGGGGTACACACGCTGTAATGGTGGAGTAGCGTGCGACCTATGAACTTTGTTCCCCTATCAACACCCACCCCACGTCCCCCCTCCCCCCCACCCCAGTCCAGAGCTCCCATCTGTCTCCCCACAGTTTGAAAGCTCAACGTCGGAGCATCTCATGCCTCGGGTATCAAGGGTCCGTAGATATGGGTGTTGTCAGGCATAACAATCCGAGATATTGGGGACAAGTTATCTCTGTAAATTCAGTCATTAGTAGCGCTCTAAAGGGCTGCCAGAGTTCCTCACATTGTTCCCCTTTCCCCGCTGCCGTGAGTGATAGCTTCTCCATGCCCAACACATGCCACATCCGGTGGAGCCAACCTGTGGTGGTAGGAACAATAGCAGTACGCCAGTGTACCAGGATGTTCTGCATAGCAGACTCAAGAGCTATGGCCAGTTGACGGCCCCTACGAGAGCGTAGTGGATAGGTTAGTGCATTGGGACGGCCTAGTAGGATATAGGCAGGAAAGCGGGGCAGTTCTGTCTGGAAGTGCGTGTCCACTTCATCTAAGATGTGCGTCCAATATGATTGGAGGAGCGGGCAGTCCCATAGGATGTGTACCAATGTCCCTGTGTTGCATGAATATTGCACTGACTGACTTTTCAGCGATATTCATGCATTTCGGCCGATTTTTATCTTTTAGGAAATAAACCTTGATAATAGCAATGTTCCTAAGCGAAAAAAAATCGCCGCAGCTCGGCGATAAAAATATCGCCGCTAAACCAATATTGCGATAATTATCGCTAGTTGTTGGTAATATGCCCCACAGTTCTTTTAGTCTGCTGCCTTTTCCTACTTTGTGGCCATACCATCTTTACAAACTCGCCGCATGTGTGCACACTGCTGATATGCACTATAGAGTGCTGATGTGCGTTTTTCACAAGAGACTCAGTATGCAATCACAATGTTCTGCTAGTGGCAAAGTGATGAATCACACAGAAAGATCTTTAGGAAGGGAGCGTGCAAAGAGGGAATGGTCCGTCCATTGGCTGACGGCGTGGCAAGAATGTAATAGGCAGGCCTGAACTTGTCCACATTGGACCATTCTTCTAACGATCAGAAACACAGTTAATCTGCTGTAGTTATGGGCTGGGCCTCCTGAAGACTAGGCTCCAGTGCCACTGCACTGGCTGGATCATTGATAGCTAATCCCCTGCTTTTGTCCTGTTCTCCCCTCCACTCCTAGTCCACTACTATCAACAAAAGAAAGGCTATGGTAATGTTGATGTTCTCGCCTTTGTGTTATATGAAAGATATTTTTCTATTGAGATATGTGAGCCTGCAAGTTGCTGATGGCATAATAAACATGTGAAAAGGTCTTGAGCATGAAGTGCCAGAAATACGGTTTAAATATGTGAAGGGCTGCAACCAGTAGATGGAGAATAGCATATTGTGCAAGAATATTGTGCCCTAAATATCATCTGCCCAAAATATATGGGGCAATTCTTAAGAGTAACTTACATATGTGAGTAATTTACATGTGTAAATTCAAACTTTGAGTAACTACTACTTTTGGCAATTTTAGTGTAAAGTTACTAAAAGGTTTAGATTTACTTGTACTAACCCCCTGAAAAAGGAGATGGAGCTAAAAAAGAAACAGTAGGAAGTCTGCCACCACACATGGCCAACCACTGATACTGCAACACCCTAATGGAGGTAGGAACTTGAAATGAAACCACATAGGAAATAATGTTAAACTGAATTAAATAATTGAAAATAGTCAAATATTTAAATAAATATAATTCATTATTTAAGGTAATCTAAAAACAAAACATGTAATATTTAACTATAAATATATTAACAGCATTTTTAATGCACACATTAATGTAACATTAATGTTCATGAAAATATAATTAAATCACTTTTAATTATTTCTATGCATCGCTTATTATAATTATTAATGAATAATAGATAAAAAAATAGTTTTTTACTTTAGGTGTGAATTTGTTTTTTAATTTATACTTCAGAAAAATATTGTTTTCATTTAATTTGATATATTTAAAATAAATACAGTTTTTTGTGTGTAGAATAAGTATATGACACTAATTTACATCAATTTTAAACATATAGATGTGTTTACCAATTTATTATCAAATTAATAAAATTGTTTTAATGTTCCCTATGATTTACCACAGGGGAATCACCACCCTGAATGTGAAGTCTCCCTATGGTAAATTATAGAGCAAAGTAAAAAAAAGTTTATTTAACTGAAAATAAAATTGTGCAAATAGTTTACTGTAAAAAATTAACTTAAAAATTCCCACCTAAGGTGAAAACATTATTTATTTATCATGCATTAGTAATTCTTAAAGTAATAAAAATAATTAATAAAAAGTGATTTGATTATATTTAAATAAAAGGTAATGTTTCATTAATTTATAAATTCAAAAAAGGTTGTTAAAATATTTAGAATTAAATAGTAAATATGTTTCCTTTATAGGTTATATAACATTAAATTATATTTATTTATGTTTTTAACAATTAGAAATAATTTAACTTAACATTATTTCTTATTGGGTTTCAGGTTAAGTTCCTACAACCATTATTTTCTATGGGAGGGGAGGGTGTTGCAGTATCAGTGGTTGGCCATCTGTGGTGCTGGACTTACTCCATCTCTGAGGTGGAGTATTTACTATCGTTTAGGGTCCCTTGTCTGCTGTAGGAACATGATAAGTGCAGTTTGTGAACAGCAATAGAGTTAACTGTTTTGTGAGTGGGTATATGTCCCTCCCTAAACCCTCCCTAGCTTTCCTTTAACCCCTTTAACCCCCTTAGTCCTTCCTTAAACTCCTCTATTGTAGTAGTATGCTCCTTTTTTCAGCCGCCCTCCCTAGTCCCTCTCACATGTACTACTAAGGCCCTAGTTACGATGTTGGGTGGACTTGAGTCCGCCCAACACTGTTTTGGTGTGGAACTGTCCAACCGTAGGTCGGTGGCTCCGAACACCCTATTACAATGCGACCGCACAAGGTGCATTCGCAATCTCACTTTTCCCTATGGGCGCTTGTGCAACAGTCGGAAACCGGACGCAGCACAAACTCACATAGAGAAATGGGAGTTCCTGTAAACCCCTGCACCGCTTGGCAGGCACCTCACAAAGCCTGCCACAGGGTGCTGGGATCTACAGGGGGTACCATAAGTGCCTCCCCAGGCCCTAAACCGGAGGACCAATTGGCATGGGGACCAAGTTGCTTTCCGACAGGCTTTTCATGTCAGAAAGCCTGACATGAAAAGCTTGTCGGTACCAGCATCATAATGCCAACGTCGGAAACGCCGTCCGTAGGGCAGTATGGGAGTATGTGCAGCCTCTGACTGGTCGACGGGCTCCTTGAGCCCGTCGAAAGCCAGTCGGTCCGACTCCCTACATTGTAATTGTGCGGTTGGACTTTAAACCAAGGATGTCGGTCGAAAAGCCTTCAGCCGCATCTCGGAGGCTTTCCTACTGACATCCTATTGAGCCCCTTAGTAGTAACCTTACATGTGTGAGAATCTCCCATAGAAATGATAGGACCTGTGGAGATTTGCACCCATAGGTTTATGAATAGCATTTTGTTATTCACTGGCAGTACTATTGTAGTACTAATAAACGTAGTACAAAATGGTGTTTGTGAATAGGCCTCATTGTGTCTTTGTTTACACAAATATCATTCCCATTGGAGCTATTAATAGAAAATCTACACTGAATCGAACAATACTTTTGTAAACAGTCCTTAAGCCACAATAGTTGTGCCAGACTTTTATGTTTGCTATTGCTATTGTGACATATACCCACCAAAATATATCGGGGCATATTATCAAGGGGGTTTACCCCGCTTTTTTGGCTTTAAAAGCCAAGAAAGCAGAGATAAAATGATCTCCCTATTACCTAGCTGTCGCTAACACCAGTTAGCGACAGCTAGTAGGAGATAGCGACCATCTTGGGCCCCACTTTGCATGTCAGTGATATTTATCACTAATGACATGCAAAGTGGGCGTGCCAAGATGTTAGCAACTGGAAACAGTCGCTAACATCGCTATCTCCTATTACCAACTTTTGGAGATATTCGCGTTAAGCGCGAATATCTCCAAAAGCTAACACCTGCCCTGAGCAGTTCTTAGCCATGTTATCCAATGGGAGGTGGATAACATGGCTAAGAGCATTAGCTCGGTAATGCATGAATATCGCAGACTTTCCAGCGATATTCATGCATTGCGGCCGATTTTTATCGCATTTGCGATAAACCTTGGTAATACCAAGGTTTATCTGCGATAAAAATCGCCGCAGCTCAGCGGTAAAGTTTTGTCTCTAACCAAGCAATAGCGATAATTATCGCTATTGCTTGGTAATATGCCCCTTAATTATCTTTTAATCCCTCCTTTTGCTTCACATGCTTGTGCTCCCTGTGAAGGGCAGAAGGGTGAAACTAAACAAGCACATGCAATATTCAGGAAGAGGTGCTTATGTGGTGCTCCTGAAACCTGTTACCCGACACTGCCACTGACACACCAGGCTGGGAAATCCCACAACCAACTACCGACCTGAATGCACATCTTCAGAGGGTGTGATGCTGCCCGGGGTGGGCAGCATCACACCCTTTGAAGATGTGCATTCAGGCCCCCCATTACAGTTCACTGGAATAAGGCCATATTAAAACACGAGTCTGTGCAAAGAAGCTAGGAAACAAAAAGATAACATGCATAAAAGCACGAACACCAGTTATTCTTTTCTGATATCGCTTGACTGTGGCAGACAAAATGACCCACACTAAGCACGAGCCATGCACTTAGGATCAAATGCTTCTTTTTTTTTAAGCCTGTACACTTACATTGATTGTGCGAGTGTAATCTTGCACAGATCTCGAATATAGGGCTACCATTAGACCACATAATTTTCTGTTTTGCTTATGCTGCTGTGGCTGGCTTCACTAAGCCAGTTAGTGGTCGCAAAGCAAGGGATTCACTAAATCACAGTGTTTGGGTGACCGCTAAATGTATTTTTTACTATAAATTAAACCCATACAGCGATTCGCTGCATAGTCATCAAACTACAGAATGGGTTTAGAAAGACATTCCGAATCACAAGTGGCGCGGCTGCTGCTCGAAGCAGACCCCTATGCCAGAGCTCTACGTGGCAGCCTGAGCGCCACCATGACAACCACAATTAAATAGAAATATCGAATGCGAATGCCCTTAATTTGCATCCGGCATCATTCCCTATTTGCAGGCGACTGTATTCCAAAACTAGGAGCACAATGACTTGTAAACGGTATTACAATCTCACTCTGATTACACGGAGTGCTGGTTTTACAGCAGCTGTAAATGGCCGCTAATCTCCTCCTGTGGGTAATCATTTTATGAAAGGCCATCAGGGAATAAAAGATACACCGAAACAGATAACAGATAAGGACAGCAGCTGCCCTCCCTTCTGTAGCGCGCACCCAGTGGCAGGCTTTCACTATCTTTCCCGCGCGCACATTCCACCTCCGCCAGTCGCTATTCACGGTTGTTGCGTAAGCGTTGCAGGCGTTGATTGCGGTGGGTGTTCCCTGACCTCGTTTATTGACCGACTGGTAATGGCTTCCCATTAGAGGGCTCGCCTCGGCCTTTCTGCTATTAGGAATAGACGGAATGCCTGCCGGAATTTACATCCAGATGTTTTGTGGGCTGCATGGATAAGCAGCAAATTCGTAAAGTATTTTAATCAGTTTAAGCCTTAACAGAGCGTTAATACAACACGCATTTGCAATGCAATAGGTCTCGCATTAGGAAAGTGTGAGCTATTGGTATTGTAAATGACGCATTTTTTAAATATGTGTTGGCTTTGAAAATATATAAATGAATAGCATTGTTATTCACAAAGCCAATAGCTTACACTTTCCTAATGCGAGTCCTATTGGCTAAGGCAATGCTTGTTGATAGCAAGCAAGGACAGTGCTGTTGCGGTGCTGAGTGATGATGTTGTTGGGCTGAGTGATGTGGTGGTTCCCCTGAATGATGTGGTGGTGCCCCTGAGTGATGTGGTGGTGCCCCTGAGTGGTGAGTGATGTGGTGGTGCCCCTGAGTGATGTGGTGGTGCCCCTGAGTGATGTGGTGGTGCCCCCGAGTGATGTGGTGGTGCCCCCGAGTGATGTGGTGGTGCCCCCGAGTGATGTGGTGGTGCCCCCGAGTGATGTGGTGGTGTTCCAGAGTGATGTGGTGTGCCCCCGAGTGATGTGGTGGTGCCCGAGTGAAGTGGTGGTGTCCCCGAGTGAAGTGGTGGTGTCCCCGAGTGATGTGGTGGTGTCCCCGAGTGATGTGGTGGTGTCCCCGAGTGATGTGAGTAATGTGGTGGTGTCCCCGAGTAATGTGGTGGTGTCCCTGAGTAATGTGGTGGTGTCCCCGAGTGTTGGAGGTTGGAGTTGGAGGGTGGAGTTGGAGTGTGGAGTTGGAGGGTGGAGTTGGAGGGTGGAGTTGGATTTGGAGGGTGGATTTGGAGGGTGGATTTGGAGACCTGTCTGGATCTGAGGTGAGCAGGTAATTGCACGATTGATCGTCCAAGAGATAGATCTCTTTTATAAGTTCGGTTCCAAATTATGTTCGCCTTTAATATGTAACGAGCCGAAAGGACGTTACATGTGATGGCCTAACCCTGTGATATTACCTGTTTCGCTCTGTTTACATGGATCCGACGTATTCTGATACACAAAATGACAAACCTCTTTTCAAGTGCCGCAAGGTTTTGGCGTTTTTACTCAACTTTTTGGTGAAAGTATTTGCTTTCTCCAGCACTTCAGGAGTCTGCTCGCGAACCCTGTCACTAGTACTTCACTTTTCCTTGCCTGCCCCCGCTTGTTCTTAGTAACATCATTGCACGTTAGGCGCTATCTAAGAAGCCTGATCGTGCTGCTCAGCTTGCAAGTGCCTGGGAGTGATTCAGTTTGGTGTGTTCTGTTGCACAAGGTTCTTCCCTCTCTCCCAGCAAACGCCCGACTCGACAAAACTGGACAATCTTTCCAGTACTATAAATCTACGTTTGATTGCTCAGTGAGCTGAATGCCTGCTGCACAGCCCCAAGCCTGTAATCTGAAGGTCGCAGGGTTTAAACATTGATTGTACATGTATGCTTTTTAATTCGACTAAATGCGAGCCAATACACAAACTGATTAGAAGCAAACAAGAGACAACATAGTTTGTGATGGCCATAAGGGCCTCGTGGACAGGCATGTCATGGTTAAGATGTTCTATTATTATTGAATGATAAAGAAAGACCTAAGGTTTCTCCTCGAAACTAAAGTAAGCAATATGTAGTGACGTTACAGTGAGAAAGATGACTAAGTGGGATTATGTACTTGCTGTCGAAGATTATATGTGCAAACCGTATGCCTACCAGGGAGGTAGAACAAGGTAGTGCAGTAGTTATCCCCTCTGTCACTCGTCAATAAAAGTTACTCATAACCAAAGTTTTACCTATTGTCTTGACTGGTTAAAGGTAATGAACAACCATTGAATAGCAACATACATTTCCGACGATTATAATGTTCTCCACCAAGCAGCTAGCTTTATGTATAGTGAGGCCTGTGGGTTATGCATGGCAGCACATAGCATAAACAAAATCAGTTCACTTGTCAGCTTCTACCTTGTTTGTCTCCAGGCGTTGGAAACATGAACTGAAAGATAGATTTTTAAAATGGTCTTTAACGCTAGTTGCATGTTTCCAGTTTTCGCGGCGATTCCAGAGCAGAGGAATTCTTTGGCAGTCCCTGGGCACAGGACAAGCAGGAAGAAGGGGCGGGGACGGGCACCAAGAGCAAAGGGGTGGGCTGGGAGTACGCTAAGAACCAAATGTGAGAGAATGAAGAAAGACAACTACAACAAGCACATCTCCATTTTCAGCCCAGTTGCGATAATATGAGTAACAGTTTTTGTCAATCCGTTTTTTAAAGCATTTTGTGGCACTATTGCAAAACTAAACTATTAGTAAACGAGGGCAGCCCGAAATACCCGGATGTCTCTGCCAGGCTACTATTCTGATAACACACTGGCAGCAGCATTCCTCATCGGTTTGACAATACTGGTCCTGTGCGAGTGCAGGCACGGCTTGCCTTTGTTTTAATAACGCTTCACCATGTTGCCGAAAAAAAGAGAAAAGTTACAAGCAGAGAGAGATGACTCCATAGATGAGCAGCCTCTGGGCTACCTCCTACAGGGAGGGGTGATCGAGGCAGGAAGGTGTAATTAGTTATCCGAGGCGAGGAAGGAATGTGAAAAGCTGGGATTTCAGTACATGGCTGACCCGTTCCTGGCCACGGAGGCAGCAGGGGCAGTGCAAATGAGGACAAGGCGAGGGAAGATGACTGCAAAAGAACTGCTAGAAGAGATGCGAGTGAACGCTAAAAGGGGTTTGATATTGAAACACTTTTATCCCTTAAAAGCGTTCTTGCACATGTAAAGACTTACGGAGCAGCAGAGCACCCAGGTCGCAGCAACTACTATCGGAGCACAACAGCTGGGCTTTCCAGTTACAGCCAATGAGAACATTAAAGGGGGAAGAGGGAAAGCCACAACTATTAGCGCAAATTGCTCTCCATTCCGTAACAACTGCAGACGTGCTGTGTGCACTATTTTTAAAATAAACAGGGCGATCGGTAAACAAGGGAGCAGTGGGGGCAGGGAGGGGTGAGTCTGGGACTGCGTTCGGCGGCCGGGATGCAAGCGCATGTAAAAGCGCACTATTTAAAACAAGCATTGGCAGCCCCTTTGAAGTGAAGCTCACGGCCTCTTGGCCGTGAAAGTGAAAGCGGGATGTAATTAGGGGGGAGGAGAAGTGAGAGAAGTGAGGCCGAGCGCGCACTGCGCATGCTGGGGAAGTGACAGATGCCTGTGGGAGGGAGGCTGATGGCTTTGATGTGGACGCGCTTTCCGCACGAGTGTACCACACGAACTGTAGGAAATCCGCGATGGTTTCAGACCTTGATTTGGCCTCTATACTCTCGTCCTATTATCCCTCGCGGGATTAATAGGCGAGACCTAAAAAACAAATGCGACTATATGTTTCTTAAGTTCAGACATCATAAGCTCAATGTTCTTTTCCTGAAGTATCCCAAATATTAAGAAAATAGTAAGAATTCTCTGCTATTTTGCCAGTCAAGTGATAAGGGAAAATGTGTATAGAAGAAATGTCTGCACTGTTCTGGCCCCATACCCGCACTTCACAATACGGCTGTTGGATAAAAGATCTCCGGTAAATTGCCCCTCTTTGAGGTGAGCTCGTTGGGTATTGCAGCGCCGACCCAACGAGGAGCAGCCCATATGATGAAGCATGACACCTGAAAGGGTGTATGAGGGCATTAAAATCCAACAAATGGATTCCCAACTGTAGATCTCAGTGAGACCCAGTGGTTTCCAGCCTTCACATGACTTCTACAAATCCTACCTGAGGAACAGCACAACACTCCTTCTTTGACGTATAGAAGAAACAACCCAGTCTTTCCCATCAAGCGGTAATTGAAGTTAAGGCACAATTGAATATTTGTGCCGGAATTTAAATTACACTACATCTTGTGTAGTAAAAAGTCCTACATAAATTGCAGTAGGTAAAATATGGTTGCATTTGTGCTGGAAGATTGCACATATGCCACCTTAGCAGCTGGGCGGAGCATTATACCCCACTCCCAGGTGAGGAATTTTAAATAACAGATAATATTGCACTGATTAAATACCACAGCCCATGGTATCGGTATTTATCAGATGTAGTATTACCTCCACAAATACTATGGCTCTCAGATAGCACTAGAACTCAACCATGTACTCAAAAATAGTACAGGTTTGTGGAAAACCTGCAGGTTGGCTTGGTTTCCTTACCCTTCACTCCCAAAAATATGTTATCAGTACAGTTGTGTTTTGTGACATCCCAAGTCATCTGCTCTGACACATGCGTTTGACCCAGCAGGCATCTGTCAGGCTCTTGTTGGGAATTCTATTTCTGGCTATCTTAGAACCTTGGGCTACCTACTACTAACCAAATATACAACATTAGAAGAACTTTCTAATTCTCACAAAGAACTAAACAATATTGCGCTGAACTTATTCCTATTCAGATGTTCCTTCTATTGGCCCACCAACCCTCTACGTTCTCTTTACTTGACTCACCTATGGTTGTAACTTCAAAAAGATTTTGAGTTTCCTACCAACTCCCTGCATGGTACCTAGACCATCAGAGCTTCTGAGTACAGTTCATAACTTGGCCCTGCTCTCACATCCTGATGTTGCCCAACACAATAAACCCCTGTGCTGTGGATGACTGTACAAACATTTCAAGCTAAAGGTTCAGTTGTTTGACAAAAATGTGTTGTAATTCTTTGCTATACGCTCATTAACTGGACATCAACCAAAAATCCCCAGAGCACATCAAGTTACTCAGGAGGCGAAGCTTCATTCATCACCTTAGTGTTAAAGTTAAAAAAGAACAAGGGCAGGGGTCCAAAGTTTGTCTTAGAAGCCCACCACCATCGATGCCGAATGTTAGGGTTTCAGAATAGCAAAGCTGCTTAGTCTTGATTCCACCTCATGCTTCTTTTTTTCCACCACTACACACTCTGGGCCCGATTCATAGAACTAACTTAAGACAAAATCCTAAACTTACTACCATTTTGGTATTCACAGAAGGCACTTACTCATTTTGGTATTCACAGAAGTTAGGAGTCCTAACTTTAGGACTCCTAAATGCCTTCTGTGAATACCGAAAGTCTTAAAGTTAGGATTTTTCTCAATTTAGTAGTAGTAAAGTTAGGACTCCCAACTTTAGGACTCCTAAATGCCTTCTGTGAATACCGAAAGTTTTAAAATTTGTATTTTTCTCAACTTTACTACTACTAAATTGAAAAAAATCCTAATTTTAAGACTTTCGGTATTCACAGAAGGCATTTACGAGTCCTAAAGTTAGGAATCCTAACTTTACTACTCCTAAACTGAGATAAATCCAAACTTTAGGACTTTCGGTATTCACAGAAGGCATTCAGGAGTCCTAAAGTTAGGAGTCCTAACTTTACTACTACTAAATTGAGAAAAATCCTCATTTTAAGACTTTCGGTATTCACAGAAGGCATTTTGGAGTCCTAAAGTTAGGAATCCTAACTTTACTACTCCTAAACTGAGAAAAATCCAAACTTTAGGACTTTCGGTATTCACAGGAGGCATTAAGGAGTCCTAAAGTTAGGAGTCCTAACTTTACTACTACTAAATTGAGAAAAATCCTAATTTTAATACTTTCGGTATTCACAGAAGGCATTTAGGAGTCCTAAAGTTAGGAGTCCTAACTTTACTACTCCTAAACTGTGAAAAATCCTTACTTTAGGACTTTCGGAATTCACAGAAGGCATTCAGGTGTCCTAAAGTTAGGAGTCTTAACTTTACTACTACTAAATTGAGAAAAATCCAAACTTTAAGACTTTCGGTATTCACAGAAGGCATTTAAGAGTCCTAAAGTTAGGACTTCTAACTTCTGTGAATACCGAAATGAGTAAGTGTCTTCTGTGAATACCAAAATGAGTAAGTGCCTTCTGTGAATACGAAAATGGTAGTAAGTTTAGGATTTTGTCTTAAATTAGTTCTGTGAATAGGGCCCTCTGTCTCTTTATGTCACTCTTACAGGTCTTTTCCATCTCTGCTTCCTTCCTGTTCTCACATCTTTCTCTTCCTCTTTCTTTCTTCCTTTTCTACCTTTCTCACTCTTTCTTTGGAGCACAGTCTCATGATGAAAAATAAGTTCCAGTCCCCAAAAAGGAATGCTGAAGCCCACCACCTGGTATCACCAGCACAAATGAAGCAGTACATTGCTTCCAGAAATGAAGAGGAGACCAATCTGAGTTCAGTGACTCCCAAAACAAGAGCAGGCCGGTGTTGTCCCACTCAGGTCAGCAAATAAGGATGGTTTCATGCAGGACCAGATCAAGTATGCAGGTGAGTGAATCATGGTTTTTGCAAGATATACTGAAGTGTAGCTGTTGAAAGCGCCTCAGAGTTTGGGTACACCCACAGATCTAAAAACCAGCCCAGAAGGATAACTGCATAGACAGGGTCATATTGGTAAGGCTGGCACTCGGGCAATGGCCGAGGGGCCAGTGTTTGAGTTCCATCTGTGGGCTGCTTTTTTTGGGTAGCTTGGGGTCCGATTTGGGCTGTTTCTGGTGTGCTCAGATGCCGCCAGCGGCCCAATGGGTGCCTGACTGGCCTTTCTGGAGGCAGATGGGCAGTCATTACCTCCCTTTTATCAACCGGCAGAGGTGTCACTCCCTTTCTCTCAATGGGCCGGGCAATTAATGTATGCATATTGAGTGGGGGCAGGGGGCCTGAGCAGAAGTGGTCGAACTTGTTTTCAGTTTTTTTTAAATCTAAGTAAAGTTAAGAAAACATGCCTCTGTCAGAGCCCGCCTCCCCCTTCTTTTTATAAAACTTCACTGACGCAGTGTTTTGGGGAAAGGCAATATGCAAATGTGGGCCACTTTTTTTTAGTGTGCCCGGGTCGATTTTTAATCCCCATCCAAACCTGTACATGGAATATTAGGATAATGAATTATATCCATATACACCCTCCACTTACCTTGGTGTGAATCCTGATTATGGACTACACGCAGTGATACTAAAAGTACGGCCCGGGGGCCGCATCCAGCCCTCCTGACCTTTACACGCGGCCCCCTGGGCAGCAGCAGTACTATGCTGCTGTTTACCTGACTCAGCACTTACATAGATTTTTTGGGGGGAATATAGAGCAAGCACTTATTTAAAGATTAATTGCAGTTAGGGAAAGGAAGTAACTGGGCCCATAACTTTAGGAATACCTTCATTTTTAGGTTGTGCCTGGCGAAAGCAGCGCATGCGCTACTCTCGCCAGAGAGGACCTTTTGCGATCAATTCAGCCAAAGCTGAATGCACGCGCTTACCGATGGACAGAAATGGCTGCTCTCGCCATTCACAATGGTAAACATGCACGCGTAGGGACAAAAAAATGCATGCGCATGTGGACAGCCCGATGCCATCTTTGCGCACACCCGCGCACATTTTTTTGTCCCTAAGCATGTGTGCTTACGCTTTCACAAGGCTTCCCCCAGTATTGCTTGTCCCTATGCGTGCATGCTTTCGCTTTCACGAGGCTTCCCCCAGCATTGCTTGTTTTACTTGCGTGTGGGATGCATTTACTACTACAAATACAGGGCGCGCCATACTTTTGCTTGTTGATTCTATTTTTATGAAAGAGGAGTGTCCACCGTAGGTCCAGCGGGCCGGGTCCAGGGCTCCGCATGATGCTGTCCACATAATATCACTTTACAGTCGATGCATCTGAAAGGAAACTGACAAAACTTGCGGCCATCTTCAAAGAAGCGGCATTGCTCTGCCCTCTGAGACTTGTGTTGGAGACCTCTGCAATACAATTTGCTGTTATGAATTGATTCTCGGCTCACCTCTTGACACAACGGTTTGCCCTCGGCAACAAAGTAATCTTTATTGGCTGGGCCGGCTGTTGGCCACCAGATTTGGCCAGGGCGCGATGTGGGCTTCCACAATTGTTGTAATGGCGTCAGCCACGGGGGACTCAATAAGAAATCCAAGTCTTTCTGGACAGGCGCTGCCCCTGAAAGGCCAGCTCTGCTGAGGTAGAGTCAGTCGTGTGTCGGATGACAGGACACTTTGTTACATGTTGTGTATAATTTTCAACAAGCGGGGAGGGCTGCCCTGACCAGTTTGTAAAAGCGCTTTATAATGTAAACATATTTACTGCTGCCGTGGCGCCCGCTCTCTTGACAAACAGAAGCTCAAAGTGGCTTTAATGTGAATTTGGAGCAGTTCCACAGGGATGGGATGAGGGAGGAGGAATGTTGGTAACAGCTGAACTTTCCAAAATGCAGAACGTGTCTTTCTGTATCACAGACCGCCTGGAAACGGCGTTGCGGCGTGTATTTCATCTCAGGAGTCGGGCAAGTGTCGTGAGATGGGCTTAAATTAACTGGGCAATATGAAAATTAGGAGACCATGGAACAGGATGGTTCCTAAACCTGGCCATTAGCACCTAGATGCTATCGTAAAATGACAAGCAGCGCTTTACAAACCACCAAAATAATGATTTAAAAAAAAACAAACTCGGGCTTGGGAAGTCTGTCCCGTGCCAGGCGCGGGGCCCTGCTCCAGAACAAATAGATGTTTCAGGGGGCCACGGCCCCCCGGAGCCCTTGAGCCTTTTGCTTTAGTTTTGGGATGGGTTGCAGAAGTCCTCCTCTTAAAACGCGTGCAGACCGGAAGTATTTTCAAGCTGAAAAATATAACTACTATTCTTGTGGCACGATGACACAATGTCCCCAGGACATGCACGGGTTGCACAAGTGCGCCGGAGCGGAAGCTGTCGTTTTTGTGGTTATGTGGCGATGCCCGTCTGCCTGCGAGGTTACAAGGAAGGACTTTTTTATACATTCAAAAGATAGAACGACTTGGAAAGGAAGTTCTGCGCCCCCCAGGGGGTGAGATTGGAGGTCACAAACGCCACGGGTTGTTGGCCCACAGGCTACGAACGTTTTTTCTTTCTTTCTCTAAATAGCGTTGGCTTCCAAAGTGTATTTTTGCTTTATTCAACTGCAAAAAACACGTTCATATTACCTGCTTGCACGTCTCACATCCATCTCAGAAAGAGATGCAGTGAGAGCAGGCCCCACTGATGGTACACATCTGTGGCCAGCAAGTTTAACGCAAGTCTCTATAAATGTTGCATTGATTAGGCAATCCTATTTAACTTTAAAGCTTATCTGCTTTATGATGACGTCACCGCGAGTCTTTTAAGACTTGCCTATGGTTGTAATGAAGCCATAACAGTATAATCAGCAAAACTGCTAGAACAAGTAACTAACGTGTTTCCAACTTTAAATGCAATACTTGGCTTTATTGGTGTTTTTGAATACTTTCACATGCAACTAACGCCATGCGTGCCTTTCGTTGGATGTTTTTTTTTCTTGAAGTTAAATACAATTGTAAATGCCATTTCTCTCTGTTTTCTAAGCCTAATGTATTTAAGAATGTGGGGGCTACATGTGAACCTCGACTGCCCACTCTTATTTCCAGTGTTAGATTTTGGATGGCTTACCACAGTTGGCCCAAGGCTAAAAGTAGTTGGGCACGGTTTCGGCAGAGGGGCCAAAGATTGTAGGAGCGGAGGAGTTGTAACTGCTCTTTTCTTCAGCACAGGAATTTGCCGTTTTCTGGGGAGTGTAGTGTACCCTTCTACTAGCCATTTCGTGAATGAACAGATGGCTAACAGCACCCCAAAACCCATCACATAGTAACAAGTGCCACCTTGGACCCGCGATACATAATACAAATAATTAGTAGAACCTGCATCATCTGGGATTTAAAACTGTTTTATGTGTGCACTGTTTACAGAGCTCTTCCAGCAAGGAAATAACTGTGTAGGAAGCGTGCGTTTTCACATCAAAGATCTGTACAGCTGAGGAAATCCTAAAAATATTTGTTTTTGGGCGCTTTTGGTGTTGTTCACAATACACGACGGTGTCCAATGCCTCGCCCAAGCGGCAACTTCAACAAACTGCACTACCTTTCCATGTCAGTCTCAATGTCCTTCTTGATGCCTTCGGCCAAGGGACTGGTTGCTGCACGGGCTACTTTCTACTTTATACATGGTTCCTGCATATTTTCGTGGTGCTGTATATTGAGCACTTGCACGGCAGAAGTGTGTTTACTTTTTTCCCTCTGCTTGGTTTAACAAGCATTTGTAATGCAACAGGTCTCGCATTTACGCGAGTTTGAGCTATTGGCATTGTAAATGACACTGCCTTTTATTTATGTTTTAGTTTTTGATACATAAATCAAAGCATTGTCAATTACAATGCCAATGGCTTAAACTCACGTAAATGCGAGACCTACTGCATTGCAAATGCAATAGGTTTCGCCTTTGATTAAGTTAAAGCCATTTGCTTTGCTAATGGCATTATATTGCAAAGCAAATGGCTTTAACTTAATGAAAGGCGAGGTCTATTGTATTTTTAATGCTTGTTAAAGACAGCAACTAGATATACATGTTTTTGCTTCCCCTACACCCACTTTTCACACCTGGCTGGCATCAGTGCGGCCCTTGATCACACCATAGACCAAACTTTGCGGCCCCCGGAAAAATGTTTGTGAGTACCCATGGACTACAGAATATCGTGGGACACTAATATCATAGACAGAATATGAAGGAATAAAATATTCAGAGGTAATTATGTATAAATTCTCTATTTATGTATATATTTTCTATACAATACATACATACATATTATCAGGGTACATAGATGTGGAGTTGAGAATAGTCAATTTATACTTCCCTATATGCACATACCTTTCCATAATTTGCCCCTCGATATTTTGTCAACTTTTTATTGTGCCAAGATATCCTTGTTCTTGATATTCCAGAGTTCAACCATGACTATGTGACCAACATCTGTCATGTTTTGGTGTAAAACGCTTATTATTTATATCAGTTAAATTAAAGTTCTCTAAAGTCAAGATTAAACTCCCTAGTGCAATTTTATACAATTTCAAAGCAGTGCATACATTACTAGAGTGTGCAATGTAGAATGTTGGTGAGATAGAACGAAAACACATTTTCAGTCTCACCCGGTGGCTCCTTAACCCTAGATCACAATTTACTTATCTTATCAAAATGAAGATTTAAACAGCTCTCTATGCATCACCTTATGATAAAATATTGGTACACACATAATAAAACATATGTGTATGGAAAAATAAATATGAACATAGAGATAGATTTACTTAACAGCATTCAGTATATTTTCTGTACATCACATCTGCAATTTGTACAGCCATATACTGGGTTTGGCAGTGAAGGGATCTTCTTTTTCTACAGTTTAGAGTTTGTAATAAAAAGGGTTCTTTGTAGTGCTTAGTGAAGGTTTCCAGTGGTTTAAAAGGGGGTAACTGTGTTGCCTTATGAATAATTATGCATAAACATTTTGCAGTGTGTTTTTATGTCTGTGTGGATGAATGTGAGGGAAAAGGCCATCTGATTTAATGGGAGCACTGCCTTGGAGGACTGATACAATTGAAGTACCAGTCTGTCCCATGAAGATGCCGCTGGCCGTACATTTTAATATTGCCATAAAGTCATTGAACACCTGCATTGCTTATTTTGGATTTGGCTTTCAGATGTATTTTGACACTCAAACCATTTCCACTTGGCCAGGAGAGTGTTATTGATTTGGTGACTATCTACTGAGCCAGGTGTGTAACAAAAGCTTGGAGGCCCCCCTGAAAGGCATGGTTAGGAGACCACTGCTATACCTGTGCCATGGCCTCCTGGACTGTGGAAGTGCTACATTCTTTCCTCCCACATTCATGATTTAACAGGAGTTTGAGTTCTATTGATACACTTAACTTCAAAAAGAAAAGAGATAGCCATGTGGTATTAGCATGGTCTACAGTCAGTCATGACAAAGCACACTGAAAACCAAGGGGCATATTACCAAGGGCATTATCGCCGCTTTAGCTGGAATTTTTCCAGCTAAAGCGGCGATAATTGTATCGCCCTATTACCTAGCTGTCGCTAACACCAGTTAGCGACAGCTAGTAGGAGATAGCGGGCATTTAGGTGCCCACTTTGCATGTCAGCGATAATTATCGCTAATGACATGCAAAATGGGCATGCCAAGGTGTTAGCGACTGGAAACAGTCGCTAACATCTCTATCTCCTATTACCAACTTTTAGAAATAATCGCGCTAAGCGCGATTATCTCCAAAAGCTAACGCCTGCCCAGAGCTGTTCTTAGCCATGTTATCCAATGGTAGGTGGATAACATGGCTAAGAGCATTTGCTCGGTAATGCATGAATATCGCTGGCTTTACAGCGATATTCATGCATTTCGGCCGATTTTTATCGCTTAGGAAATAAACCTTGATAATAGCAAGGCTCCTAAGCGATAAAAATCGGCGGAGCTCGGCGATATTAATATTGCCGCTAAACCAACATAGCAATAATCATCTCTAGTTGTTGGTAATATGCCCCCAGGTTCACAGTTACTGATTTCAAAACAAGCATTGGCAAAGCAAAGAGGTCTCGCCTTTGGGACCTATTGGCTTAGCCAATGATTGGAGCTGTGCTGTAGAGTATCCAAAATGCTGTGCAGCAAGGCTAATGGCAATAAAGTAAAAAATGCCGCTACGAAGCATCAATCATTTAATTTTGTAGGAGTGAGGACCACATATGCTGCCAGTGTTTTTTCTTTTTACCTAGGCACTGGTGGAGGGTCAAGAGACAAGAATCATTAAGGGCCTGAGTGGGGGTGAGGTAAAGCAACATGGTAATAGGGTCAGGGGTCGGAAACAATGAGCAAGAAAGGAAGGCATGGGTGTGGGGAAGTGACACAGAGGGTGGGGTTGGGGGCAAAGCAGGGTGGTGAAAGCAACACGGAAGACGGGGGGGCAGAAGTAGAATCAACGGACAAGAGCAATAAATGTGGAGTATGGAAGGCAGCAAACAGGCAGAGAGTGAAACGTGAAACAGGCAGAAGAAATTCAGATGGGTGACACAGCAATGCGTTGGGTAGGAAGACAATATGATGGTGAGGGCATCATGGAGGGGACAGGGATAAGCACATAGTGAGAGAGCGCAACTCCTCGCCTGGAGATGGAAGTCAAGAGACGAACACGGTGGAACACATGCACTGTTGTGGAGTGCTTAATCCAAAAGGAAATAGTAGGTCCCTCAAAGTGAAGAGTAGAAGGACACAAGTAAAGCAAAAATACTCCAGGAAAGGGACAGACACAAGATGGACATGGAAAGCCATCGAATAAGAAAGAAGCAAATGAGAGTGACATGAAAGCCCAGCAATTGTACGCAATGGGTGAGCTCAAAGCTTCTACATGTTCTTGGTAAGCCCACTATATGTCTCGCAACACACAGAACATGAGCTGTCTAGAAGGTGCGACCTAGAAAGGCAGTTTACACTTGGACTGTATGTTCCCTAGCCTCAAAAACACTCACATTAATGTAGCCTTTAAGAAAGTTGACTCTGGGGGGTAGATTTGTAAGAGATGTAGAGGCAAATGAGATCCATCCACCCTAAAGTGAAGCGGAATGGCCTAGTTTACAGGAACATAATTACCAAGCATTTTGCTCAAAATATGGAGCAGGACCATTTACACAGTCGCAGCCGGCATGACTCGCGGGTGGGGGGGGGGGGGGGGGGGGGTTATGGGGTTGCGCAGGGGGGGTCGCACGGGGAGGAGGGGGGGCTAATTTAATTAAAACATTTTTTATTTAACTTCGCCTCTGGTCCCGCGTCGTGTCTCCTCACTCCTCTCCACACACAAAGCTCGTAGCCTTCCTCCCCTCCCTTAGTCTATCTCAATGCTGCAATGGTAGTGTTGGGATTGGTTGGGACGCCGACCCCACAGGCGTCTATGAGGAGGCCATTTTCTCTATGTAGGTTGCATGCAGCCGATATAGAGAAAA
This sequence comes from Lissotriton vulgaris, assembly GCF_964263255.1. Taxonomy (NCBI): domain Eukaryota; kingdom Metazoa; phylum Chordata; class Amphibia; order Caudata; family Salamandridae; genus Lissotriton; species Lissotriton vulgaris. The sequence goes on along the minus strand of NC_141695.1, from coordinate 1,568,770,694 downwards.
TGCAGAGTGTGCATGACTGGTTTGGTTGGCCCTGGGACACCCAGCGCCCACAACAGTGGGCAAGCCACTCCTTCCCTGCCTGGAGCAGGACCGACCACCCGTCCACCACCAACCAAACACTGCCTTCTTTTTTCTCGGACTGCGAGAAGCTGAAACATAAAATGGTATTCATAATACCATTTTATGTTTCTGCTTTTCGCACTGTGAGAAAACAGTGGGCGACACTCCTGCATTTACAATATGGTAGTTTGCTTGATTCCTGAAAATGCAAAAAGACCAATTGATGGAAAGAATGAAGAACAATGTCATACATTCACCCCAGTACAGAGATCTGGGCCTAAATCCATCGTTTTTTTGCTCACCATGCCATTTCAGTTTGGACCCAGCCATATGCAAATCAGTCTTGACCCTGCACTCAATGGGAACAGTCCAGCCCGAACTGCCAGGCCAGGTCCTCCCTAGACTGGAAACAAGCATCCTAGGACCTGTTTTGGGCGTTCAGCCCTCATCAGCCAGGATAGCTTGACTCCAGTGGCATGGAGAGTAAGGGACCCACGTCTGGGCATGCCCGTGCCACTCGGGGTGACAAATGCAAAAAGAACAATTGATGGACAGAATGCAGAACAATGTCATACATTCACCCTAGTACAGAGATCTGGGCCTAAATCCATCGTTTTTTTGCTCACCATGCCATTCCAGTTTGGATCCAGCCATATGCAAATCAGTCTTGACCCTGCACCTTAAGGGAACAGTCCAGCCCGAACTGCCAGGCCAGGTCCTCCCTAGACTGGGAACAAGCATCCTAGGACCTGGCTTGGCAGTCCGGGTTGGGCTGTTCCCATGAGGCACAGGGTCAAGACGGATTTGCATATGGCCAGGTCTAAACTGGGGTGGCATGGTGAGCAAAAAAACGATGGAATGTGGCAGGGTTGTGCAAGAAACGTGATTAACTCCTATTGGTCAAAGTCCCTTACCCCTTTTGATATTATATCTCTTCAGGAGATGTGGGACACGAGTGGGGGTCTTCATCTTGATGGCTATGCTTCCTTGAAATGAAATAGGTCTCGTATTTATGTGTTTAGGTATCCAGCACAATATCCTTGATGCAACAACATCAGGTGTTGCATGGCTAAACACTTATAAGGTCCCAAAGGCGAGACCTATTGGCTCTGACAGTGCTTTTTAAAAATAATTCTTCCCATGTTGATACTCATACGGCCCTGATGATTCTTGGTGATTTCAGTCTTCACCCCTGCATGGGATGTTGTCTTTATGATGGGGGGGGGGGCACTAGGACAGTGGTCTTCAGGTTAAAGTTAATCTCACACACAGTGTACAGTGTGAGCTGATGAATGAGTTGGCCTCTGAATATAACAATGCCCCAACTTTCAAGGATCCTGGAAGGTGAACCTTTATTTTTATATTTATGTTTCAGTGGGTCTATTTTTCTCCCTGAACTCTTTTTGAGTGGACTGAAACACCACCAGTGATCATACTCCACTTTCCACACACTTTCACTGGTGTAAGAAGCAGGCAGACTCTCTCCTCCACTTTAAAACTCCAGTCAAATCTAAAGTCCAAGGGCGGAGACGGAAGTGGGATAATATTATTCCTAAGGCCTTTATTGCTGAGTAGGTTAGGTCCTGCACTTCGGAATTTCAGACCTGTCTGGATGGCGAGGCCCCCCACCATAGCATTTTAAGGGTCTCTGACATAGTGCGTACTCGTGTGCCCTCCTTAGGCCTGGGCGGTTAGGCACTCTGGCTCAGAGCCAGTGGTTTGATAATAAGTGAACAAGGGAACGCAAGGCACCCTTAGCTATGCTAAAAAAAGAACCATCGAGACATTGGGGAGGTGAAAGAAGGCAGGGTCAACTTCGTGAGCTGCCATCAAGCGAAGGAAGCTCAAACTAAGGAAAGATCTTTGGTAGGAGCTTGGAAAAGGTTCTTACTGCTTGCAATTTTAAAGATAGTACCATATTCTGGAAGGTGGTTAATCAACCTTCTTTCAAAGAGGACCTGATGATGGACCAGGCAGCCCTGGTCCTGGCCCAGGTCTGGGAGGATCATTTTCCAGCTTATTATGCACTTTAATAATTTAGAGAGTGTGCTCGCAGACCAGGGTCTAGATGTTCCAAGAGCTGGGGGAAATCTCCTCCCGGCTCTTTTATATGCAGACCTAGCAGTCATGATCACCAGTCGCACCAGTAGTCTTCAGCGGCTCCTAGACCTTTTCATTGGTTTTATGGGCAGTATGGACATACTTACTAATTTTAAGAAGTCCCATGTGACGGTTCTGGGCCTGAAAAACACAAAATGGGCCACTTTTTTTGCGCAGGGCCAGGTTTTAAGTACGGTGGACATTTTTACCTATCTTGGAATTTTAATAGACTCAGATCTCAGTTGGCAACCCAAGAGCATTATTAAATAAGTTGCTGTTTGGTTAAGGCAGGCCTTTCATTTCAGGTTGGCAGTCGAGAGGGAAGCTTCTGCCCTGGCCAAACAGCCATATTGGAAATTTGCTTTGGTTAAATCAGTACCCAGGACTTTTTGAAATGACAAACCACTGACGCCGATTACTGACATATTTTAGAATGGGTTTGTTTCATCAGTTGCTTTATCCAGAAGGCACTTGGTATAAGTCTACTGAACTACCTACCTACGCTTGTGCCCAGGTCTCAATTTGTGATACTTTGCATATTGTACTTATATGTCCTTTATATGAAACACTCTGCCATAAGTTTTTTCATCTACTGATTTTTATCAGGTTAGGACTGCTCTTTTATAGCTATAACTTCTAGCAACACACAAAATCTCTATTAATGTGTCAAAGTTTTTGTTGGGGTGTACAGTTCAACACATTATTCAAACTTTTTTTTCCCCCGGGACAGTTAGTACTCTTGTGGGCCGGTTAATACTGTTGTTGCTGAATGATGTTGTTATGTTTGTTTTAACAGGGTCCCCCTTTTTTATTTCAGAATGTGCATTTGTGTTAGCTACTTTTGTAATGATTGTATTTGTGCATAATTATGATAAATTGGCTGCTATATGTACACTTGTATGATTTTATCTTTTTAAAATCCACTAAAGGTTTACTACACTACACATACCAGGCAGGGCCAAACATCTGCAGCTATTACTAAAGAGCTTAAACTGGAGTGGTGGCTCGCTGCACAGCATCTTTCAAGATGAAAGGAGGAGTGTCATGCCATGATACCTTTGTAAACTGCCTTCTATTGTCCACACTTTTGTTGAGGAGAAGTCTCTAAGAGGCATATTATCAAGCACGGCATTAACATTATCGCCGCTTTAGCGAACAGAACATGGGCTTCCATGGGAATTCACAAGGGCATATTATCAAGCCCATTATCGCCGCTTTAGCGGCAGTTTTCTGCCGCTAAAGCGGCGATAATGTTACCACTTTTTCTTGATAAAATGCCCCTAAGTCTTCTGCTCTCTAGGGTCACAACATGTTGCAGAGGAAACACGCAGCCCCAGACTGCTTGCACCGATTACTTCAAGCTTGTATGAAATGGTCACCTTTCATGGGTCCCAACTACTCTATAAACAAGACTTCTTCCGCCAGCTTAAAAGAAACGTGCCGGACAGAGTGAAGACTGCAGTGGAATTTAAGGCTCAGTATTAAATTCATATACAGCTCACATGCCCTGAGCTGACTTTCAGAATTGTGAGGCCGGGCCACCACTGTCCATCACACCCCTGTAAATAGCTCTTTTGAGACGTGCACCTCCCCTCCCTTGATCCTCCCAGGTGTCTGACAGATCTCTGAAAGCTGTCTGACAGATGGTGGAACCTATGTAGTAGACCTTGCTAGGGTCGAACAGGCCTTTAGGGCAATCAGACTGTACCCGATGGACTGGTCTGACAGCTTAGAGTGGCCTGTTTTTTGGCTGTTTGTGGGTGTGTCATGTGGCCTGTTGGGCTGGTTTTTAAATGTTGATTTTTTTGATATTATAACAAGCATTGCCTGGAGCAAGTGCAAATCCATGCAGTCTTCCATACCTTGCAGAACACTTATATCACAACTCTTTAAAATCTCACATTTGCCCTGAATTGCAAACACAGATCACTCTTTCAGGTTTTAATTCAATAAAGGGGCCACTTTCATTTTGGTGCCCGGGTCTATTTTCTTTTTTTGTCTGACACTGAACTTTGCTGTGGGCACAGTAGCAAACAATGTGCTATCTTAGTGTTGTACAAGAGCATTGCACACACATACACACACACACACACACACTTATTTCAAACCTATCTTTGCAAGAACAGTCAAAGAATTTACAGGGCTCGAGGCAAAATGACATTTCACCTCTGGAAAAATCCCCTTCCACAAAAAAGAGCCAATACGTCTGCCTTTTTTGCTGTTATTAGGCAGCACCACCCTGTAAGGGGGTTACCTGGTATTACCAATACTAAAACGCTCTCCCTTCCTCAAAATTGTGCACAACTTACTCCTCTGTAAATGAAGGACATTTGGAAGTATGCTATGACATTTTCGAGGCGTTTGCTCAGGAAGTTTCTGAGCTACGATCAAGGAGCCAATCAAGACCTTCTCAAACTCAGGAAGTGGAGTTCAAACCGTGAGCTTTCAGAAATTGCTGTGTCCCAAAAGATTTCATAAAAACCTATTCCCAATTGACTGAAGTTATTATTTGCAGAAACTTGAATCTGGGGAAATGGGGATGTGGGTGATATTCCCAGCTTTATCATTTGAATACTAAATTGTTATTTTCAGCAAATTACTTTATTTCCATGTGCCTCATACATATTGTATATGAGCTTATGTAACATAGCCTTATAGCCCGCTGCAGCAGGCTGTACCAGCCATTAAAGGCCCACTCCAGCGTTAAAGGCCCGAGTGGAAGGCAAGGGCATTTTACAAGTGAGTGGGACTTTAATGCAGGTATACCTCAACCACAGATGGCTATAAGGCTTTTAGAACATTCCACCACTAGAGAGCAGAATGTTCTAACAAATAAAAACAAAGACCTCATGGAGCCCGAGGGGAATTAAATCTCGTCGGGCTCTGTGAGGCCTTTGTACACAATAACATCTGGGAACGACTTTGGAATGTTGGAGCTCCTTCCTTCTAATGGCCATTAGAGGCACAGACCACTTCATTATGTTCAATGGAGCTCCCAATGTTCTAATTATATAAAAAAAACACCCGTACATTAGGGAATCTAGTACTGCCCAGTCGTATGTTTTAACAAACCCTCCCAACACATTTTTGTTTTTGCAATCAGGTTACAATAAAACTTCTCACACCATGCTATTCTTCATAAAAACACTTTTTATTTAGCTTGCTGCAGTGCTTAATTTGTAAAACAATAAATACAAGAGCCCATAGTTTTTTTCAGCAACCCGCCCTGGAAATGACAAATGGCGGAATTGCTGAATACCAAGGCTGCCTAGTTTTGATTCCACCTCATGCCTCGTTCCTTTACCACCTACTCTTCTTGTTTGTGTCTCAAACTCTTGCAGGTTCTTTTTCATTCAAATTCATTCCCTTTGTCTCTATTTCCACAACTGTATCTTCCTTCTCCTCTCTCCTTTTTCTTTTCTCTATTGCTCTGGGTCAAATTTGAGGATGAAAAGTAAGTCTAGTCAACAAGATTGAGTGGCTGCGTCCAGCATCTGCAACCACTTTCATAAATTAAGCAGTGGTATCAATCAACCATTCAGGGATCTTATAGAGCGTGGCTAATCAACGTTAGGGTCTCAAGGCGCTGGAGATTCTGAAGTTCAGTCAAAGAGCCAGATCTTGAGGTCCTTTCTGAATTGAGGAATTGAGGTATGGCTGCTACTGCTACAATATTCTTTTTAAAGTCTCTGGATCGACCAAAACGGAAACAAACAAAGGAATTGTACGTAGCTCTTCTGACCTCGAGGCCATTTGGAAAAGTAACACCTGACTGCCCCTCATGCTGCTAGCACAGCTGAATCAATGGTAGCAGGATAAGTCCCGATCACCACATTTTCTCCTTTTACCCTGAAATGAAGACCCTACTAGTAATGTGAGTAGAAGTTGTCTGGGAGGAAATTGAGGAAGGGAAGGAGCAGGTTTCCTCATTCTCTGGGAGCGAAGAAAAAGTATTGAGCTCCCACGGTGGGATGAAGACAGAAGTTTAACACAGAATGAGAGGTTTGTCTCACACCCAAGCACATTCTGGTGGCCTCACTGGCTAGGGTATGGGCCATGACCAGACAACGGTTCTCCCTAATGGTGTATCTATTTGTATTTTGCTTTTGTAAGGTGCACGGCTACCCAAGGGTTTACCGGCGCCGCCTGAAGGTACCAAAAGAGAGGTAAAAAAGACCTAGGGGCAGATGTATCATCCGTTTTTTTTGTCGCAAACGCTGCGATTCGGAAAATAGCTGCGTTTGCGACAAAAAAAAACGGGATTTGGAATGTATCATTCAAAAAGCCTCGCAATATTAAGGAATCGCTAATTTAGCGATTCCTTAACATTGCGAGGCTTTTAAGAAATGGCAAATTGCGATTTAATATTTTAAATGTATCAAGCATTTCAGTGTTGCGATTTTTGACTAAGAATTCGCAAATTACCATCAACTTGTAGTTGGTGGTAACTTGCAAATTCTTTTCAAAAAGCACTTTTTTTAAATTCTAAAGGTGCCATATGACGCTCATTCATGCCCTTAGGGCATGTATGTGCGCCATATGCGTACACATATCAAATTCAGGGGTGCAGCAGGGTGTCCTTATGACACCCTTGCACCCTTGAAATTATTCTCAATTTGCGATTAGCTAATTGCTAATCGCAAATTGAGTATAATTTTACATTCATTCCTATGGGCCTCCTGGCCCATAGAAATGAATGGGAAATGATTCCTTAATTGCGATTAGCAATTTGCTAATCGCAATTAAGGAATTCTAAGGAATCGCTAATAAATAGCGAAATTCTACATACATACCATTTTGCACTTCTCTAATAGTGATTCCTTAACAATCGCTATTAGAGAAGTGCAAAATGGTATCTTGATACATCTGCCCCCAATTCATTGAATAGCCAGGTTTTCAAAGCTCTTTTAAAATGAGCAAGGCTGGTCTCATTCCTCAATAACAGAGGAAGGGAATTCCACAGGGTGAGGCACAAGTAGGAGAAAGAACAGCCGCCCACCCTGGCCAGTCTGTGCCTCAGGACCTGAATCTATGCACAAAATCATTGGAATTCCTCCGCCTAGTAAGAGTAGTTGGAATTCGGGCCTTCTAAACATTTTATAGTTTCTGCTCAGGTTGTTGACTTTGATTATTCTTCTGCTTCTTTCCCCGTTCATCGGGTGTATTTGTTCAGCAGTAGACAGTATCCCTGCCTTTAAAATAGTTGTATGACTATGGTCCATGCCACCACCTCTCTCATACTGGGCCGTCTCTGATGCCCCCCTTTTTTGGTTTACAGGCACATTGCACCCCACTAGCTCCCCGGTGCTGTGTATTGTATACGAAGCAGAGGGGCAATCACTCAAAAAAGGTACTGCACTGGCGGGTCTAAGGGCTCAGTGGCCTAATGCGTCTACTGTTGGGGCCTGTGTTAGGGTGACCAACTTGCATGGGTGCAAATTAAGGGCAGTAAGTGTAAAAATTCAGGACAAAGGTTCAAAATTCAGGACATAAATTCAGGACAGAAGGTCAAAATTTAGGACAAAACTTCAGGACAAAAGGTACGTTTTACAGACACATCAGAAGAAGTTGTGCGATAGTATAAAAGCAAGTAAATAGACAACCACTTAAGTACTAGTCAAAATAAGTTTATATTAGTTTGAGACAATCGTGCACGTCACAGTTTTTTGGTATGCGCGCAACTCTGAGCAACTGTGTCGGTCTTTTTGTGGTATTTCATATGATAATGATCTTTTTATATGGTTACTGCACTGGGTTGTCCAGTCTGATATTTTGTTTACAACTCATGGTCCTGAGCAGGCATGTTTGGTTAGAGACGTGGTCAGGAAGATCTGCTCTGATAGACTTTGTTACTAGCATCTCATATCTGAGTGCCATTGTGAGATGTAAAGCGGCACACATAGGTGAACTAAAGGGAGGATTGTTGTGATGAACCCACTATAGGGAACGCATTATGGGTGTTTCAGCAAGTGGAACTTAAAATATGGAATCTAACTTTGCTTATGGGGGCTCCGCAGAGAATTACACTAGCTGACGGAAGACACAAAGGTGCTTTTCCTGCAGCTTTCTTAAAGAAGGCACTGTTGATACACTAGTACATAGTTTTTTTTTTTACGCCTTGCATACTGCTACAAACACAATATACATCTCAAGCACAGCTCATGGCACTATGAGGCTCTCCCTAAAACCTTACACTTAAAACAAACATTGCAAATATTTATAATTACTAGTGTAACATTCAAGTAGCAGTTGGTTGTCACTCAAAATCTCATATGCATGATGTATAGATCCCACACATGACCACACAGCCTCTACAGAAGATCTCTATTATCAAAGGATCTAGCTATTCATCCTTCTATCAAACCCCTGATATCCATCATTTCAAATGTACATTCTGTCATCTATTAATTCTTTCATCCATCATTCAGCCTTTCACTATTCATTCTGTTCTTGCATGTGTGTGCCCATCCATATCCAAACCTTTTCAACTATTTGCAAACCTATCCATCATCTATCCTTCCAGCCATCATTACACTCATCCATCCCTCCATCCACCATTTTACTCATCCATACATCATCCATCCACCCTTTCACCCAATTCATCCTTTCACTCATCCACCCACTCTTCCACTCATCCATTCACTCACTCATCCATCCAACCATTTAACCTTTCACGCATCCATCCAACCTTTCACTTACTCATCCATCCACCCAGTCCCTCATACGCCCACCCATTCAACCTTTCACTCATCTATCCATCCATCCTTTCTTCCAGCTCTCCACCCTCCCTTTCACTCATGTATGCATTCTTTCACTGATCCATCTTTACATTCTTCTTTTCACTCATTCAGGCATCCATTCGCCCATCCATTCAGCCAATCATTCATCCATGCTTTCACTTATCCATCCATCCATTCATCCTCCCTTTCTCTCTCCATTCCCCTTTCACTTAGCCACTCATCCTTCCATCAACCCTTCACCCACGCACCCACTCATCCATTTACTCATCCACTCATGAATCTATCCATTGACCCTATCACTCATCCATCCTTTCTCTCATCCATCCACCCTTTCACTCATCTATCCATCCTTGTGTCCATCTAACCTCCCTGTCACTCACTCATCCATCCACTCTTCCACCCAACCATCCATTCACTAATCCATCCAAAAATGTACCCTTCCACCCATCCAGCCATCCTTTCACTTACTCATCCATCCACCCAGTCACTGCTCTGTCCACCCGTTCAACCTTTCACTCATCCATCCATCCTTTCTTCCAGCTCTCCACCCTCCCTTTCATAAATGTATGCATTCTTTCACTCATCCATCTTAACATTCTTTTCAATCATCCATGCACCCATCATCCATTCTGCCAATCATTCATCCATGCTTTTACTCATCTATCCATCCATTCATTCACCCTTTCACTTATCAATTCATCAATCCATCCAACATTTCTCTCATCCATCCACCCATTCACTCGCCCATCATCCATCCTTTCACTCATCCATCCTTTTACTGATCCATCCACTCTCTTTTACCCATCCATCTACCCATCTACCCTTCCACCCAAACATCCATCTATTTACCCTCAGCCATCATTCCACTCACACATCCATCATCCTTTCTCGCATTATCCATCCATTCAACCTTTCACTCATCCATTCACTAATGCATCCAGCCATTTACCCATTCCTTCACTTATTCACTAACCCACTTTTTCACATTAATTATGAGATGAGCCTTTATCTACTGAGTTGCAGACAGAAGAGGCCCACAAAGAACTTCACCCTCACTGTAGTTCCTAAAGCAAGGGGTGGGGCGGGAAGGGGGAGGGTTCACTATGCCCCTGCACATAGGCAATCTGAAAACTTGGAAGTCATGAGTCATGCATGATGATGCATAATTCGTTAGCCTCCGGTCTTGTCATGAGTCATGCATGATGCACAGTACCAGGACGTGAGGTGAATGTCACATGGTGTTGTTTCTAGGGCTTTAAGTGGGACGGAAAAACTGGGGATCTCTCCAAGGGGCGAGTCATATGTAATTAAGGGCATGGCTTAAAACACCCAAGCTAAAAATATATGCTGCGCATAATGTGCTGACCGACTGGTATTTTGCTGTTTCTATCATTGCATCCAGTAACAACAGACCCACAACAAGCCATGACTATTGGCTTTGATAATGGATGTTAGTTTCATAAAATAAATAAGAAAGCAACAACTATGGCTTCCTTGTACATAATATTAAAAATGCTTCAGCTCTGCAATGATGAGACTGTGTAAGAACTATAACCTCTTCATTTTAACTTCTTTCGCCAGCTTCATTCAAGAACTGGCACATAGCAGTGTGGGCGTTTTTGTACATTGGTTTTGTACATTTCTTCCATCTGACAGAATGCCATACCCTAGACTGCAGCAGGAGGAGGCCCACCACATGCTGTAACAACCCAGACTGTCCCATTGTCATTCTGCATATGACAATCAGCCCCATACAGAATGACAATCAGCCCCATACAGAATGACAATCAGCCCCATACAGAATGACAATGGGCTGGGTGGGGCTGCTCTTGTGCTCCAAGGATGAGTGCGAGGAGGCCCCATCAGGGAGCTCAGGCGTCTTGCAGGGGAACAGCTCTGCTCGCTGCAAGGCCCAAAATTACGAACAACAGGTGTCCGTAAAGGGGATCCTCACGGACAACAGACATGAGATCCAATTTACGAACGGTCCTTGAAATTTACGGAGGGTTGGTCACCCTAGCCTGTGTTCGCACTCAGGATCACAGGTTCAAATGCCAATGGGTCCACTCAGCCTTTCATACTTCTGAGGTCGATAAAATGTGTACCATTGAGGATGGGTATCAATAAACATCTGTTATTCAGCGCCCAGATACCCACCGGTGAACGTGCGCTTTACAAATGCTAATGCTATTCCTTAGCTTATAGATTCCCTCGTCAGTACACTGCTTACTCTCCTTCCGGGGAGCTTGTCTCCACCCTGTGCTGTTCTTGCTCAATCCGACATTGAGCTGTATGTACTGCGCTTTGCCACACTTCCCATCCAAACTCTTCCTGAAAAGGATCACAACAGTGTAACTAACACTTTGCCTGCAAGTGCAGTTTAGCGACCCACATTCAGGTCTGAAGTGCTATATAAATACTACACTAGTACAGATTACAGTATTAAAATCAAAACAAGAGCTTCGCACTTGTATTTTCTGTCTCCCAAATTTATTTTCGGTGCAATTTAGTAGTTTCATGAATACAAAAATACCCGAACCATTTTAAACAACATACAAAAATATCTCGGAATATTTGTTCTGGCCACAGTAAAAAGGTGACATTTTTTTATCTGGCATCTTTATTTATAATGTTCTTCAATATTACAGTAAGAACATATTTTCAGAGTTTCATGCCCCACGTTTTTATTAAATGATTGTGCAGTGCCCTCGTGTGGCTGAGTTACAGAATGTTTTACATTAAAGCTTCTAACCATATTTTAATTTTCGATTAAATACTGCAAGCTTTTAACTATGTATCTGGAGAGAATCTTGAATTTTATTGTATTTTATGGTTTACATTGGGCTTACTACCCCTGTGTGGGAACCTGCGACTATTCTCAACATAGGCATCAAGCCACACCTAGTAAGGTGTGCGTTGGAAAAGAATTGTCGTGTTTTTTTAATTCTATGTAGGAAGAGTTTTCTTGTCCTTCGTGACGACCACCGAGGTGGGGTTATTGTGTTAAGGGACGCAGCGTTTAACAATGAGTTGGACTAAGATGTGTGAGAGATAGATGCGCAGTTTATGGTTTTAGTGGGCCAACAGCTTTGAGGAGTTCTTAGGACCCTTGATAACACAATCGTAGCCTACTTTGCAAATTATGTACTGGATTGCCCAACCTGATATTTTGATTATAGTTGTTGGTACTGAGCAGACATGGTTGGAAAGAGAAATTGTATCAAAATCTCCTGGAATGGGGCTATATTACCATCTTCTCATATCTGAGTATATAACGTAGCAATCTATACTACTATTATAAAGGAAGAACTTTGAACCTTTGAGGCGGGTAAACTCGGGAACCACAGCGCCAATCCACACACCCGATACATCGTTGTAATCGTCAGGGTGTGCAGATGGACATAGGCTATATAAACGTAATAAATATTCATTGTTTAAAAAATTTACCCGAAAAAAAAGTAGTCCCTTGGAAGAAGCGCCGGCTGCGATGTGCGTGCCCGACGTGAGGAGTGCGGGGAGGAGCAGCGTCCAGGAGCGCGAGGAGGACTGGCGGACATGGAGCGGGGAGGAGCGGTGAGGAGCGGTGAGGAGCGGCGGACAGGCGGTGAGGAGCGGTGGACAGCGGGGGAGGAGCGGTGAGAGGCGGATGAGGTAGGTTATTAATTTATTTACTTAGGAGCGGTGAGCGGCGGGAAAATGAAGCAAAAATACAAATCGTGAGCAAGAGGAAGCAAACGGAGTTTTACAAAAGTGAGCCAAATGGTGCATTACAGGAGGAAAAAGTTACGTGTGCAGGTTACAAAAGCGTACATCGTGAGCAAGAGGAAGCAAACGGAGCATTACAAAAGTGAGCCAAACGGTGCATTACAGGAGGAAAAAGTTACGTGTGCAGGTTACAAAAGCGTAGAAAGTAAACATAGAGGTATAGGAGGAAAAAGTGACGTGAGGGGTAGCAAGAGGAAGCAAACGGAGCATTAAAAAAGTGAGCCAAACGGTGCATTACAGGAGGAAAAAGTTACGTGTGCAGGTTACAAAAGCGTACAAAGTAAGCATAGAGGTATAATACTGCAATATATGGAGGAAGGCTCCGGGGGACCCACGGACAACGTCGGGAAGGGCGGGGGCCCTGAAGCCTAATTGCTCCTGGACAACGTCAGGACGGGCTGCTAGTTATCTTATATATTTGCAGATTTATATAGCGCAGTTATCACCCTTGACGGTATCCAGGTGCTGTCCTTGGGCATGGGGAGATTACGTAATTTACCCAGAATCACAATATGTTGAGGAGAAGCCGAGACTCGAACCCTGGATCCCCAGCTCCCAAGTCAGCCACTCTGGCCGCTGAGCCACATAGTGTGTAACTAGTTGGAACATGCAGCAGTGGACAAGATTAGAGTCCTCCGATTGGCCAGTAGTAGGTGACAGATCTCTTTCTTTGCTATGGGGATTGCTAAAGTGCAGGAATACCTATAGGCTTTCCCAGCATTATGATATTCCATGCCTGTTCAGGAGGTGTTGGCTGGTTTATTGGTTAGTATATCACTGGATGTTGGACAAGACCTGTAGCAAGTTATGTCTAATGGGAGCACAAGAGGACTAAGCTATAATTTGCTGCTGGTAGTTAAATTAGGGTATTAGTATTAGAGTGGGTCAGAAGGGCTATATATATGACTTAACTATATATACACCTCTACTTCCAGCTCAGTCGGAGCTCGAGGCAACGACGGACAGAGCGGGGCCTTATTGACCTGAGTTGGCACCAGGCGCGGTGAGGTCCAGTCCTCGTACCAGACGGATGTCCTACACATCTCGCTGATACGAAGGATCAGTGTTTGACAACAGAGGTTGTATTAATTCCAACCTGTATGTATATTGTCCTGTTCTTATTCTTTCACTATTTTTGACACATTTTGTTCTACGCAGTAGCAATAACACTAACAGACAGGTCGTGAAGAAAGCCGCGGACCATTAGTCCAGTAGGCTGAAACATGTCAACCGTTTTTAAGCAGTGATGTTTAAACTGCTTTATTTGCACTGTTTTTAATAAGGATTGCAATAGATATTGTAATAAATATTTGTTCTCTTTTGCGAATCCTTTTTTAATCTCACTCACACCATTGCACTTCACTTATCATTCCTAAACATACTTTAGGATTTTCGCTCAGGTTTCATGAGAGCTGAACTTCTTTCTGTTCCTCTGTCACCTCTACATGACCCTTTAGAGCATGGGTACTTACAAACTTTCTCTCAGGGGCCAAATTTACAGTGTGGTTTGTGTCCGAGGGCCGCACCGGTGGGGGCGGGGTCAGTGGGGGAGGGGGCGGGGCTAGAGCAACAAAAAAACTGACCATGAGGTTGAACACAGGTCCCTGCAGCAGACGCCTTCGTCCACTGAGCTACCAGACCCAGCATACACACCTCTCTCTCTCTCTCTCTCTCTCTCTCTCTCTCTCTCTCTCTCTCCCTCTCTCTGTCTCCCTTCCTCTATCCCTCTCTCTCTGCCTCTCTCCATCCCCCTCTCTCCCTCTCTCCCTCCCCAGTCTCCCTCTGTCTCCCTCACTCTGACTGTCTCACTCCCTCTTTCTCCCTCTCTCTCCCTATCTCTTCCCCATTCTGACTGTCTCACTCCCTCTCCTTACCTCTCCTTTCCTCTCCTTCCCTACCTCACCCTCGCTCCCCTTCCCTTCCCCCTATTCCCTCTCTCCCTCCCTCACCCCCCTTCCCTCTCTCCCTCCCTCACTCCCCTTCCCTCACTCCCTTCCCTCACTCCCTTTCCTCCTTTCCCTCACTCCCTCACTCCCCTCTCTCCCTCCCCCCCTTCCCTCCCTCCCCACCCCTTACTCCCTCACTCCCTTTCCCTCACCCCCTCCATCACTCCCTCCCTCACCCCCCTTCCCTCACTCTCCCTCACTCCCCTTCCTTCACTCCCTTCTTCACTCCCTCCCTCACTCCCCTGCCCTCACCCCTCCCTCACTCCCTCCCCTTCCCTCACTCCCTTCCCTCACTCCCTTTCACTCTCACCTTCCCTCACTGCCCTCCCTTCCCTCACTCCCTCACTCCCTCCCTCACTCCCCTTCCCTCACCCCTCCCTCACTCCCTCCCCTTCCCTCACTCCCTTCCCTCAATCCCCTTCCCTCACTCCCCTTCCCTCACTCCTTCCCTCACTCACCTTCCCTCACTCACCTTCCCTCACTCACCTTCCCTCACTCCCCTTACCTCATGCCCTCACTCCCTCCCCTCACTCCCTTCCCTCACTCCCCTTCCCTCACTATCTCCCTCCCTCCCCTCACTCCCCTTCCCCACTCCCTCACTCCCCTTCCCTCACTCCCTCCCTCACTCCCTTCCCTCACTACCCTTCCCTCACTCCCTCACTCCCCTTCCCTCACTCCCTCCCTCACTCCCTTCCCTCACTCCCTTCCTTCACTCCGTCTCCCTCACTCCGTCTCCCTCCCTCTGTCGCCCTCCTCCCTCTGTCTGTCTCCCTTTCTCGGTCTCCATTTCTCGGTCTCCCTTTCCCTCCCTCTACCTCTGTCTCTGTCTTTCCTCCCTTTCCCTACCTTCCTCTGTCTCTGTCCCTCTACCTCCCTCTGTCACCCTCTGTCATCTCACCCTGCCTGTGTGTCACCTGGGCTGAGACAGCTTCCCCAGCCTGTAAATGTAAATTCCCCAGCGCGCACAGACACACAGCCCCCACCCGAGCACTTCACAGGTCTTTAAAAAGACCATTTGCATGTGATTGGGGCTTTGCTGTATTTCACCTCCTCTTAGAGCCCCTGCAGCTCCACTCTGGCCTCGCTGGAATTAATTGCCCGGCCCCCACAGAGCAGCAGAGTGTTTGCAGACACGGGTATGATGTCTCATGGTCGGCGGGCCGCCACGGATGGCTTGCCGGGCTGTTGCAGGCCTGCGGGCTGTACTATGAGTACCCGTGCTTTAGAGGATACAATCCACCCATTACCCCTCTATGATCAAGAGGGTAAGTGGTAGGTTGGATGGAGACCCAAATTATGACAGTAATCACGTTGGTGAGTGATGGGAATCCAATCACTGGCAAGGGTCTTTTCACTCTATAATCTTCTCTAGTTTTTCTGTGGTTTTACTCTCTATGACATAGGTGTCCAGTTTCTTTTTTCTCCTCCAATAGGCAGCTGGTATATAAGACACCAGATTATTAGTTTGTTTTTGGGTTAACTATATAATGCCCAGGATAACCATAAGTTATCCCTTCTTAGCTTACCTGTATATACAAAGTAGTGTGATAGTTGGGTTTTTGCATGTCTGTGGGCTGTAAACTGTGGACTGAAACTGAACTGTAATTATCTTCCTAGCTGGCTGGGGAAGCTGTCTCAGCCCGGTGACACACAGGCAGGGTGAGATGACAGAGGGTGACAGAGGGAGACAGAGGGAGGGAGGGAAAGGGAGGGAAGACAGAGACAGAGGGAGAGGGAGGGGAAGGGAGACCGAGAAATGGAGACAGAGAAAGGGAGACAGACAGAGGGAGGAGGGCGACAGAGGGAGACAGAGGGAGGGAGACGGAGTGAGGGAGACGGAGTGAGGGAAGGGAGAGAGGGAGAGGGTGAGGGAGGGGGTGAGGGAGGGAGTGAGGGAAGGGGAGTGAGGGAGTGAGGGAAGGGAATGAGGGAGGGTGAGGGAGGGAGCGAGGGAAGGGGAATGATGGAAGGAGGGAAGGGGAGTGAGGGAGTGAGGGAAAGGGAGTGAGGGAAGGGAGTGAGGGAGTGAGGAAAGGTGAGTGAGGGAAGGGGAGTGAGGGAGGGAGAGAAGGGGAGTGAGGGAAGGGGAGTGAGGGAAGGGAGTGACGGAAGGTAGTGAGGGAAGGGGAGGGAGTGAGGGAGGGGGTGAGGGAAGGGGAGTGAGGGAGGGAGTGAGGGAAGGGGATTGAGGGAGGGAGTGAGGGAAGGGACGGGAGGGAGTGAGGGATGGAGTGAGGGAAGGGGAGTGAGGGAGGGAGTGAGGGAAGGGACAGGAGGGAGTGAGGGTGAGGGAATTGGAGTGAGGGAGGGAGAGGGGGAAAAGGGGGAAGGAGAGTGAGGGGAGGGTAGTGAGGGAAGGGGAGTGAGGGAGTGAGGAAGGGGAGTGAGGGAAGGGAGTGAGGGAAGGGGAGTGAGGGAAGGGGAGTGAGGGAAGGGGGAGTGAGGGAGTGAGGGGTGAGGGGATGGAGGGAGTGAGGGAATGAGGTATGGAGTGAGGAAGGGAGTGAGGGAAGGGAGTGAGGGAAGGGGGTGAGAGAAGGGAGTGAGGGAGGGAGTGAGAGAAGGGAGTGAGGGGAGTGAGTGAGGGAGGGTGAGGGAAGGGGAGTGAGGGAAGGGGAGTGAGGGAAGGGGAGAGAGGGAAGGGGAGGGAGAGAGGGGAGTGAGGGAGGGAGTGAGGGAAGGGAGTGAGGGAAGGGGAGTGAGGGAGTGAGGGAAAGGGAGTGAGGGAAGGGGAGTGAGGTAAGGGGGGAGAGGGAAGGGGGAGGGAGAGAGTGGAGTGAAGGAGGGAGTGAGGGAAGGGAGTGAGGGGGTGAGGGAAGGGGAGTGAGGGAAGGGGAATGGGGAGGGAGGGAGGGAAGGGGAGTAAGGGAAGGGGAGTGAGGGAGTGAGGGAAGGGGAGTGAGGGAGGAAGGGGAGTGAGAGAAGGGGAGTGAGGGAAGGGAGTGAGGGGGTGAGGGAAGGGGAGTGAGGGAAGGGGAATGGGGAGGGAGTGAGGGAAGGGGAGTGAGGGAAGGGGAGTGAGGGAGGGAGTGAGGGAAGGGGAGTGAGGGAAGGGGAGTGAGGGAGTGAGGGAAGGGGAGTGAGGGAGGAAGTGAGGGAAGGGGAGTGAGGGAAGGGGAGTGAGAGAAGGGGAGTGAGGGAAGGGGAGTGAGGGAGGGATTGAGGAAAGGGGAGTGAGGGAGGGAGGGAAGGAGAGTGAGGGAGGGAGAGAGGGAAGGGGAGTAAGGGAAGGAGAGAGGGAAGGGGGTGAGGGAGGGAGAGAGGGAAGGGTAGGGAGTGAGGGTGAGGGAAGGGGAGTGAGGGAGGGAGAGGGGGAATGGGGGAAGGGGAGTGAGGGGAAGGGGAGTGAGGGAAGGGAGTAAGGGAAGGGGAGTAAGGGAAGGTAGTGAGGGAGTGAGGAAAGGTGAGTGAGGGAAGGGGAGTGAGGGAGGGAGTGAGGGAAGGGGAGTGAGGGAAGGGGAGTTAGGGAAGGGAGTGAGGGAAGGGAGTGAGGGAAGGGGAGGGGAGGGAGTGAGGCAAGGGGAGTGAGGGAGGGAGGGAGTGAGGGAAGGGACGGGAGGGAGTGAGGGAGGGAGTGAGGAAGGGAGTGAGGGAAGGGAGTGAGGGAGGGGGTGAGGGAAGGGAATGGAGGGAGTGAGGGAAGGGAGTGAGGGAAGGGGAGCGGGGGAAGGGGAGTGAAGGAAGGGGAGGGAGTGAGGGTGAGGGAAGGGGAGTGAAGGAGGGAAAGGGGGAATTGGGGGAAGGAGAGTGAGGGGAGGGGAGTGAGGGAAGGGGAGTGAGGGAGTGAGGGGAGGGGAGTGAGGGGAGGGGAGTGGGGAAGGGAGTGAGGAAGGGAGTGAGGAAAGGGAAGTGAGGGAAGGGACGGGAGGGAGTGAACGAGGGAGTGACGGAAGGGGAGTGAGGGAGTGAGGGAAGGGACAGGAGGAAGTGAGGGAAGCGGAGTGAGGGGGGAGTGAGGGAAGGGGAGGGAGGGAAGGGGAGGGGAGGGAGGGAAGGGGGGGAGTGAGGGTGAGGAAAGGGGAGTGAGGGAGGGAGAGGGGGAATAGGGGGAAGGAGACTGAGGGGAGGGGAGTGAGGGAAGAAGAGTGAGGAGTGAGGGAAGGGAGTGAGGGAAGCGGAGTGAGGGAAGGGAGTGAGGGAAGGGGAGGGAGTGAGGGAGGGGTGAGGAAGGGGAGGGAGCGAGGGAAGGGGAGTGAGGGAAGGGGAGGGAGTGAGGGTGAGGGAAGGGGAGTGAGGGAGGGAGAGGGGAATTGGGGGAAGGAGAGTGAGGGGAGGGGAGTGAGGTAAAGGAGTGAGGGGAGGTAGTGTGGGAGGGGGTGAGGGAAGGGGAGGGAGGGAGTGAGGGAAGGGGAGTGAGGGAAGGGGAGTGAGGGAAGGGGAGAGAGGGAAGGGGAGGGAGGGAGAGAGGGAAGGGGAGTGAGGAAAGGGGAGTGAGGGAAGGGGGGTGAGGGAGGGAGGCAGGCAAGGGGAGTGAAGGAGGGAGAGGGGGAAGGGGAGTAAGAGAGGGAGAGAGGGAAGGGGAGTGAGGGAGGGAGCGAGGGAAGGGGAGGGAGTGAGGGTGAGGGAAGGGGAGTGAGGCAGGGAGAGGGAAATAGGGGGAAGGGGAGTGAGGGGAAGGGAAGAGAAGTGAGGGTGAGGGAGGGAAGGAGAGGAAAGGAGAGGGAAGGGAGAGGGAGGAAGAGGGAGGAAGAGGGAGGGAGAAGGAAGGAGAGCGAGGGAGAGGGAAGGAGAGGGAGGGAGAGAGAAGGAGAGAGGGAGTGAGACAGTCAGAATGAGGGAGAGATAGGGTGAGAGAGGGAGTGAGACAGTCAGAGTGTGTGAGACAGAGGGAGACCGGGGAGGGAGAGAGGGAGATAGAGGGATGGAGGGAGGGAGGCAGAGAGAGAGAGATAGAGGGAGGGAGACAGAGCGAGAGAGAGAGAGAGAGAGAGAGAGAGAGAGAGAGAGAGAGAGAGAGAGAGAGGTGTGTATGCAGGGTCTGGTAGCTCAGTGGACAAAGGCGTCTGCTGCAGGGACCTGTGTTCAACCTCATGGTCACAGTTTTTTTTGTTGCTCTAGCCCTGCCCCCTCTCCCACTGACCCCGCCCCCACCGGTGCGGCCCTCGGACACAAACCACACTGTAAATGTGGCCCCTGAGAGAAAGTTTGTGAGTACCCATGTTCTAGAGGGTCTGTTATAGTGGTATTGTTTGATTTTGTCTTTTTTCATCTCTTGATTTTCCCCACTTGTTTTTCAGTTTGCTAAGTTGTGATTTCATTCCTATTATGTTGTCATTTATCCAAGTGATGTTTTTCTGGATGTGGCCTTAATTGGTATCTGTTTGTCTGGTGCGTTGGAGATCCATTTGCAGAAGGTGTGAAGGTCCGGGGGTCACATAACTTTTGGGGATCTTTCAAGAACAGAGATTAGTTTGTGGAGGACTACTTTTTCCATTGTCTCTATGAGTGCTGTTGTTGGTTTTTTATTTCTTTGAAGTGTTGTCATTGATAGGTGTGTTGATCCTGAAGGTGATCATGCTCCGGCTTATGGGACAATTATCTGTAGCTGCGGCCTGTCTCACGGGGGTTAAATATCCCTGTGACATCCAGCGTGTTTCCAGTAGAGTGAGGCCAGCCAGAAATAATTTGTTGGCATTTGAAAGCCTCAAGATTGGTTATGAGAGCTGAGGTTAGATTCTTCTTGTCAAACAATATGTTGAGGTCTCCTACAATGTTTAGGTTTGCACGGTTCTGATGCCCACTGAATTTAGTGAGACACTTTTAAAGTTTGCATTGCTGGCTAATGGTCTCTGTGTGGATGAAGGAATACGTGCTAGTTAGAGTTGGGTAACACCTTATCATCGAGCTTACACCACCATCCATTGTGTGGTTTTCGATGAGTACTATTTTGAGCTTTTTTATGGATCATGGATAGGCATCCTCCAAATTTGCCAATACGATTTTAGTTGATGGTGGGATGGCTTCGAGCCACGTGTGTGCAAAGTGCTGAGTGATGTTTCTGTAATTAAGGTGAGGTCTGGTGTGGATTCTGAGAGTAGATCACACATGTTGCAGAGATTTTTGTGCATGAATTTTGCATTGAACACTAGGGGCCCCATTAGGATGGCGGGCGGATCGCCCCCGCTGGACTGGCGGTATCCACCGCCGGACCGGCGGATGCTATCTACCTGCCATCCTTCCAGCAAAATGCCCCCCGCCATAATACTATGGCTGGGGGGTCCGCGATGGACAGAAAAACTGTCCGGCGCTTTTCGGCCCGGTCGACAAGTCGACCGGGCGGAAAAGGGTTCAATATGGTGTCGGTGTCTGTTAGACACCGCCAGCCATATTAGTATATGTGCTGGGACATGCCTTTCCGTGGCGGAAAAAGGCATACAGAGTCTGCCTGCTGGGGCCTGTTGCGGGCCCCCAGGGACTCCGGGGGGTGGGGGGTGCACATGGGGGTACCTATGGTACCCCCCTGCAGTTCCATGCACAACATGGCAGGCACCGCACAGTGCCTGCCATGTTGTGCATGGAAGTGCACAACATGCCTTCCTGGCATTGTGGCGGGCGGTACTGAGTGCCCCGCCCGCCACAATGTCAGAAATGCAGGATGCCCCCGCCACTGAGGCGGGCTCATCCTAATGGCCCCCACAGGACTCCCGCCCTTATGGCGGGCAGTCCCATTTCACAATAGGATGGCCGGCCGACAAAGTCCGCCCGCCATCCTAATGGGGCCCTCAGTTTTGTAGTTATTGTGTTTATTTCCTCTGCATGTTATGGTGCTTTGAGGGGATGTGTGGTGTAGTGTAGAAGGAAAAACAGTGCCATCAAGCATTTTGGTGTGGGTGCGCTGGGAACTGTCTGGTTACACCTTGCAGTGGAGGTGCTAAAAGCTTGTTGCGTTAGAGAATTTTTTGGTTTGAGAGTTAATTGTTTGTGTGGGAGCTTGTTGCATTAAGTAATGGTGTTGTAGTTGCTGTTTTTTCTGGTGATTTGAATGGGGTATTTCAGGTACTGGGCAGAAGATGCAATGAGCGACCTAGTGATCATACGCTTGTGCCGTCCCTTGATTTTTAGTTTCCTCCTGCCATGTGAAATGATGTTTGTCTGTAGTTTGGGTTGTGATTTTACTGTCAATGTGTTGTTTTTATAGTTTGTATCTTGTATGTGTGGTGATTTGCTTTGTTCTTGACAAGGTAATAGGGTTGATGAGAGCAGTTCATTTGTAGTTATGACCACCCTGTGAAAGTATATGAGGGGTGTGTATTTAGAATAGGTAGGGGCATATTATCAAGGGGGTTTATCTCCGCTTTTTTGGCTTTAAAAGCCAAGAAAGCGGAGATAAAATTATCTCCCTATTACCAAGCTGTCGCTAACACCAGTTAGCGACAGCTAGTAGGAGATAGCGACCATCTTGGGCCCCACTTTGCATGTCAGTGATATTTATCACTAATGAGATGCAAAGTGGGCGTGCCAAGATGTTAGAGACTGAAAACAGTCGCTAACATTGCTATCTCCTATTACCAACCTTTGGAGATATTCGCGCTAAGCGGGAATATCTCCAAAAGCTAACACCTGCCCTGAGCAGTTCTTAGCCATGTTATCCAATGGGAGGTGGATAACATGGCTAAGAGCATTTGCTGGATAATGCATGAATATCGCTGACTTTTCAGCGATATTCATGCATTTCGGCCGTTTTTTATCGCATTTGCGATAAACCTTGTTAATAGCAAGGTTTATCTGCGATAAAAATCGCCGATGTGCGGCGATAATATTTGTCTCTAAACAAGTTAGAGACAAAAATTATCGCTAGTTGTTGGTAATATGCCCCGTAGTCTTTAGAAGGCAAAAATAGAAATAGACTGTGTAATTGTTTGGTCGTTTACCTTCAGTTGTAAAGTTACACCCTTTACCTGGACGCCCTGGCTGGATGCCCCGAACCCTCAGTTTAAATAACCCTAGTGATCAGGTGATCTTGGCCAGTGGGAACCTTTTGCTTGGTTAGGCTAGTAATCTGGTAAATAATTCAATGATGTAGTGTGCGTGTATGGCAGCTGGTGAACTTTGAAGCAGTTGGTGTGTAAATACCCTGTTGCAAGTGAACTGAGAGCAAGCAAGGTCAGCAAACATGGTTTTTACTGCACACTGGCATGAAAACATTTGTTGAAAAACAAATGTTTTATAGGTGTGTGCAGGGGCGGCTCTAGGCTCATGGCGGCCTTGGGCAGGGAGCGTAGGTAGGGGGCCCCAGAAGAGGGAGTCCGAGCGGGGCGGAGTGTGGAGGCCAGTGAAGAGGGGGTGGAGGGGGTCAGGGTGTTTGGATGCGGAACAGAGCCGGAGGCCACCAAATCCCTGCCTGGGGCCACCACGCAAAAATGTATCCATCCTCAGAGGATTATTATATTAAGGATATATATTGGCATGGCGGCCCCTGGGGTTTGGTGGCCCTGTGCAGGTGCACACCTTGCACATGCCTAAGGCCGCACCATGTGTGTGTTAAATGGAGCTTTCATGAAATATTCCAGTACGTAACTGCAGAATGAGCAGTGATGCCAGTTCACCAAAATGCACAAGATTGACAAGCCATCCCACACTATTTGATACTGGATAGCATCACAAGGTTTGACATCCAATGACTTATGACCCTCATGACAATCAGGGAAACACAGCCAGGTGACCATGACTTTGGAAGGCAAAGAAGGACACCCCCTGCCTGACTTCAAACGCGTTTGCTGCATTTTTAGGGCATCTCAAATACATTTGCAGATTGAAACCATAGGAGAAATTGCCACTTTTCCTTCAATTGTAAATAGGTGGATGTATTTTCCAAAGAGATGAGTTGTATGTAAGCATATCACTTCCCCCCTTTTGCCGCTCTCCTTCTCGTTTTTCAGTTCCATACTTTAAGCCTCTATGTTTGAAAATGTACTTGTTGGAAACATATTTTTGGGGACAAAAATGAATAAAGGGGCAAACTGTTTTTGTAACAGAGTTACATAGTGACCAGGTAGCATGTTAGCTAAGGTTTGATGGATGAGAAGAAAATATCTGAGAAATATTATTCACAATAGTTTAAATAGTTTTATAACTTTTCTTATATACAAGACATTCTTTAGTCAAGTATCATAAAACAGTCCAATGGATACATGGTTTGCATGATTCTCATCCTTATGTCGACAGCAGGATAATTTAAGAAGGCAAAATACCCAATCAAAGCCCCCAATCCGAGTAACCAAAGAAAAACAAGGACATTTAAAACATCTTCGTTCAATGCATCTTTGATGTTCGATTCAAGACGCTACAAATAACTAAATGGATGTCTATAGCTTTCTGGTCTTATGTGGGGAGGGTTGCAACCACACTCCCGGTCATTATGGACACTGTCTCTAGTCCTGAACTTTTCACCTACAAATCATTGATTTCAGGTGTGTTGGTATAATAGTTTCAACGGAAGCAAAGTAAAGCTACAACGCCCAGAATGCATTAGACCATCACATGAAACTCCAGGACTGCAAACAGTGTGCTTAATGACCTGTAGGAAGGTGATCACCCTATATCTGAGCCAGATCAGCAGGAAAATAGTTGCTAAAAAGATATGCCCCAGTAAGGGAAACAAAGTGAGTGTCATATTTGGCAATTATGTTTAAAGTAAATGGGGGAAACAACACTTACAACGCAACTTTTACAACGCACTACCTTTACAACGAAACATTTACACCGCAACATCCATTACAACGCATGCCATTACAACGCAACCATTACAACGCATGTCACTACAACGCATACCACTACAACGCATACCTTTACAACGCAGTCATTAGAACGCATACCATTACAACGCATACCTACACTATCCAACACTTACCCTACTGTTGCACCCCCTGGAGTTAGAATAGTAATTTTTACCCCTACACTATCCAATACTTACCCTACTGTTGCACCCCCTGGAGTTAGAATAGTAATTTTAACCCCTACACTATACAACACTTACCCTACTGTTGCACCCCCTGGAGTTAGAATAGTAATTTTTACCCCTACACTATCTTACCATATATGCAATGTAATGGTATGCGTTGTAATGGTATGCGTTGTAAATGTAGTATGCGTTGTAGTGGAATGCTTTGTAAAGGTAGTTTCAAAGATTTCGTTGTAATGGCATGCGTTGTAATGGAATGCGTTGTAATGGATGTTGCGGTGTAAAAAATGCATTGTAAAGGTATGTGTTCTAAAAGTATGCGTTGTAACGACACACATCCGTAAATGGTGATTGCCTGTTTTTAGGATCTTCAACCTTGGCATCTGGAGTTGTAATGGCTGAGAGTTGTTCTCTCAGTCTGCAGGTTCTGCATCGACTAATTAGTGTCATCATATCCTTCCAGGTCATAATATCCTGATGCAATCACAGTGTACCAGAGAGAACCCCTAAATCTTGGCTATGTTATGCTTCTTGGGGGCATATATAGGTAATTTCCATTTTGCGATTCCCAAATAGCGATTTTTAAGGAATCGCTATTTGAGAATAGCAAAATGGAATGTAGGTAAGAATTCGCAATTTTTTTGCGAATCTCTAACATTCCATAATTGCGATTAGCAAATTGCGAATCGCAATTAAGGAATGAGTGTCCAATTCATTCCTATGGGCTAAGGGGCTCATAGGAATGAATGGGGATACATTCTCAAATTGCGATTTTGTATGAGAAAATCGCAATTTGAGAATCGCAATTCCAAGGGTGCCAGGGTGTCCAAAGGACACCTGTTGCACCCCTGGAATGTGCCTGTAAGTACATGTGGTACACATACATGCCCTAAGGGCATGTCTGTGCGCCACATGGCGCTTTGAATTTTTTTTAAAATGCATTTTTGAAGGAATTCGCTAAATACCATCTACTTGAAGTAGGTGGTAATATGCGATTCCTTATGCAAAAATCTCAATTTCTAAAGCACCCCTACATAGCATTTAAGGAATCGCAAAATTGTGATCCCTTAAATGCTATAAGCAAAATAAGGAATCGCAATTTTTGTGATTCCTTATTTTGCTAAGTGGCACCTACATATCAAAACGCCGTTTGTGATTCGCAAACGCTGAAATTCGCCCCTTGGTCTTTAATTTATGATTGAGATCTTGCCACATTCTACCTTCTTGGTAAAGAAATTTAATATAACAAATTGTTTTTAAAAGGTTAGAGAAATGTTCTAGGGCATTGGCGGGCAATCGCCCTGGCAGATAGTTTAGATACATTCTTTGCTAAGGCTGTCTTGAAATCAATCAATCAATCAATCACAGCATTTATATAGCGCACTACACACCCAAAGGGTCTCAAGGCGCTAGAGAGGGGGGGTCCGCTACTGCTCGAACAGCCAGGTCTTGAGTTGCTTCCTGAAGGCGAGGTGGTCCTGGGTCCGGCGGAGGTGGGTCGGGAGGGAGTTCCATGTCTTGGCGGCGAGGTAGGAGAAGGACCGTCCCCCTGTGGTGGCTCTTCGGATGCGGGGGACGGCGGCGAGGGCGTGGCCGGTCGATCAAAGCTGGCGTTTGGGAGCGTAGAAGTTGAGGCGGCTGTTGAGGTATCCCGGGCCAGTGCAGGTCTCTCAGGTGTCCGGAGATGTGGCTGCGCCGGGGGATGTCCAGGATGAGACGTGCTGAGACGTTCTGGATCCGCTGAAGTCTCTTCTGGAGCTTGGCGGTGGTTCCGGCGTAGAGGGAGTTGCCGTAGTCCAGACGGCTGGTGACGAGGGCCTGGGTGACCGTCTTCCTGGTCTCAGTGGGGATCCACCGGAAGATCTTACGTAGCATGCGCAGGATGTTGAAGCACGACGAGGAGACGGCGCCGACTTGTCTGGTCATGGAGAGGGAGGAGTCCAGGATGAAGCCCAGGTTGCGTGCGTGGTCTGTAGGTTGGGGTGCGCTGCCCAGGGCGGGGGCCCACCAGGAGTCATCCCAGGTGGAGGGTGTGGATCCCAGGATGAGGACTTCCGTCTTGTCCGAGTTCAGTTTCAGGCGGCTGTTCTTCATCCATTCGGCTACCTCTTTCATCCCTTCGTGTAGGTTGTCTCTGGCAGTGGCGGGGTCGTTGGTGAGGGAGAGGATCAGCTGGGTGTCGTCGGCGTAGGAGATGATGTTGAGGTTGTGCTGGCGTGCGATGTCTGCGAGGGGGCCCATGTAGACGTTGAAGAGGGTTGGACTGAGCGAGGAGCCTTGAGGGACGCCGCAGATGACTTTGGTGGCTTCCGATCTGAACGGAGGGAGGCGGACTCTCTGTGTTCTCCCGGCGAGGAAGGAGATGATCCACTCCAGTGCCTTCTCCTTGACTCCGACGTTGCTGAGGCGCTGTACTAGGGTACGGTGGCAGACAGTGTCGAAGGCCGCGGAGAGGTCTAGAAGGATGAGGGCCGCTGTTTCTCCATTGTCGAGCAGGGCACGGATGTCATCGGTGGCTGCGATCAGGGCGGTCTCGGTGCTGTGGTTTGCCCGAAAGCCAGACTGCGAGGGGTCGAGGGATCCGTTCGTCTCGAGGAAGGCGGCCAGCTGCTTGTTGACGGTCTTCTCGATGACTTTTGCAGGAAACGGGAGCAGCGAGATGGGGCGGTAGTTCTTGAGGTCGGTGGGGTCGGCTGATGGCTTCTTGAGTAGGGCGCTGAGTTCGGCGTGCTTCCAGCTCTCCGGGAAGATAGCGGTGTCGAAGGAGGTGTTGATGATGTCCCGCAGGTGAGGTGCAATGACAGCGTCGGCCTTGTTGAAGACGTGGTGAGGCAGGGGTCGGTCGGAGATCCGGAGTGGATGGAGTTCATCGTGCGGATGGTGTCTTCGGTGTTGATCGGAGTCCAGGCGCGGAGGATGGTGGTGGGCGGCGGGGGTTCGGTCGTGGCGTGCGTCGGTTGAGTGCTGAAGCTGTTGTGTATGTCCGCGATCTTGTTGTGGAAGTAGGAGGTGAGGGAGTTGCAGAGGTCTTGCGAAGGGGTGATGTCGTTGTTTCCGGCGTTGGGGCTGGAGAGCTCTTTGACGATGTTGAAGAGTTCCTTGCTGTTGTGTGTGTTGTTGTCCAGTCGTTCCTTGAATGCGGTTTTCTTGCTGGCGCGGATGAGTTGGTGGTGTTTTCGGGTGGCGAGCTTGAGGGCAGCCATGTTGTCCGGAGGTGGGTCTCTGCACCAGGTTCTCTCGAGGGCTCGGCAGTTCTTCTTGGAGTTCTTGAGTTCGTCGGTGAACCATGGGGCTTTCTTGCTGCCGGGTCTGCTAGGCAGGGTCCTCAGGGGGGCGAGGTCGTCAGCGCAGTCGCTGATCCACTTGGTGAGGTTGGTGGCCGCCTGGCTTGGGTTCGGTGTGCAGGTGGGAGGGTTCATGCTCAGGGAGGTCGTGAGTTGGTCGGCTGTGATCTTGTTCCAGCTTCTGCGTGCAACCTGTTGCTGGTGGTGGTGGATCGTGGTCCTTCTGAAGCTGAAGTGGACGCAGCTGTGATCCGTCCAGTGGAGTCCGGTGGCGTGGCTGAAGGCGATGTCCTTGCTGGATGAGAAGACGGGGTCGAGTGTGTGTCCAGCGTAGTGGGTGGGGGTGGTGACCAGCTGCTTGAGTCCCAGGTTTGCGAGGTTGTCCAGCAGGGTGGTGGTGTTGCGGTCGTTGTTGTTCTCCAGGTGGAAGTTGAGGTCCCCGAGGAGGATGTAGTCAGCAGAGCAGAGGGCGTGCGGGCTGATGAAGTCGGCGATGTCTTCGCTGAATTGTGTGTGTGGTCCCGGGGGTCTGTAGATGAGGGTGCCTCTGAGGGTGGTCTTGGGGTTGATGTGGACCTGGAAGTGAAGGTGCTCGGCGGGTGCGAGGGTGTTGGTCGAGATGCGGATGGTGTTCCTGTGGATGATGGCAATGCCTCCTCCTGTGTTGTTGATGCGGTCCCTTTGGATGATCTTGTAGCCGTCTGGGATGGCGATGGCGATGTCGGGCGCTGAAGAGGCGTTCATCCAGGTTTCCGTGAGGAAGGCGACGTCTGGTGAAGTGGTGTCGAGCAGGTTCCAGAGCTCGACGGCGTGTCTGTGGACGGAGCGGGTGTTGATTAGGATGCATTTCAGGTGGCTGTGGATGTTGCTCGTCTTGGTCTTGGTCGGTTCTGGTGTAGTGGAGGTCTGGATGCAGGTGAACTTGCAGGAGTTGCAGCAGAAGGGTCCGTGGGTGCATCTCGGGGTGGCTCGGTAGCACCCCGGGATTCTTCCGGCGTTGAGTGCGTGGAGTTCGGTGGTGTTGTAGGTCCGGCGGGTAGGCTGGTTTCTGCGGGGGCCAGGGGTCCTGGCGCTGGGCGCGGTCCAGGCGCGGACGGGCGCAGACGGGCTTACCTTTGGCGCACCTTCGGCGCTCAATCGGTGCTCCCGCTGCGCACGTCCGCTGCGCGGTCGCTGAGGGGGCGACATAAGAGGGGGACGGGAGGGCGGGTCAGCTGGGCTGGGCTAGCATCTGGGCCAATGGGCCGGTGGTGGGCGGGGCCGCAGGGGGCCAGCGGCGGGAAAAGTGGCGAGCGGCCGGCTCAGCAGTGGCTGGGCCGCTCGGGGGGCTGGGGGGCGACGGTGTTGGCGTCGGCGTCAAGGAGGCAAGGAGGCTGGCAAGGAGGCAAGGAGGCTGGCGAACAGCAGGCGTGGGGAGCAAGGGGGTGACCCGGCCTTGAGAAAGGCACAGCGGTCACTGTATTTAGTTATTGGCAAAAATTATTTTCACAACGTGGGTTTGCAACAAGGGGCTAAAACCGAGGTGCGTGTGTAGGTACCCATAATGTTTTCCACCAACGTAGCACTTCACAACACGATATGGTAAAAGTTTTTTTTGTTCCTGTCTTGAGTCGTAGACCCCAGATCCATTTCTAACCTCACAGAAGCTGGTGGCTTTATCTCTAATGTTTTAACCCCTGTGGGACCCAATAGAAAATTGAGAGGTCTTTATTGCTAAGCTTATTAATCCCAAAAAGGCTAATTTTGGGGTATTTGGACAATGCTGCTTACATCAAACATGTACCGGCCACCACATTTTTCTCATTAAGTAGCGAAAGCATCCTCTGTAGGTTTGGGCCTGTTATAGTTTGTTTATGCCTTGTGGATCAACATACTAATGCATTAATGAGAGCTTGTAAGACAGAGGCACCTTCTTTTTTATTGTATGACTTTGGATGTCAGGAATTGTGTGTGTTGACCTTCTTGAGAAAGGCTGAGAGTAAACTATGGATGGAATACTTGTCATAAATGCTGAGTGGCCTCATCTCCTCTTCCAGATTTAACCCAAGCATTACTCTAGGAACACAGATGAAATGACTGCGGGTGAGAAGGCGAGTATGTAAACAATGGGGTGGAGAAGTGAGAAGTTAATAATGAAAATTAACAGCAAGTAATCAAGTCATTACTTCTTCATCCTTCTCCTAGTTCCTGTCTGTACTCTCATTTGAATGATCGCAACCTTGATGAGAAGAGTGGCCACTTTCCCTTTCAAATAAAAGAAGTGCGGCCCTCCCGGCCCTCAGTGTTGATAAGGTAACACAAAGGAAGGAAAGTGCAAGGTAATGCAAGGGAGAATCAACACTAAAGTTGGATTTACTAATCCAAACAAGGCCATCTTGCATGGCCCTGTGGTGCATGGAGTGGCGCAACTCGCCGCCTTGCGTTACTTTGCACTAGGGAGCCATTTCATGGGTGGATTGTGGGAATCCCTAAGCATCCATTTATGGATTTTGATACAATCCCAGATTTACAATGAGTGGTAGACCTGGGAATGAGTCAAAATGCTAGGCCTTCCCAGGGGAGTCGTACCTAGGAGAAATATCTTAATTTCTCCAGTTGTTTCCTCTTTCTACGTGTGCTGCATTCTGCAGCACCTGTAGAAAGAGGAGAAAGCCTCAGAGAATTGTATTTGTGCAGGAAGGTGCCCCTTCCTGCACAAAAACATTCCTATCTGCAACGCGAGCACCCTTGGTACTAGGTAACTAAAAGTGCGTCAGCACAGGAAGAGTACAGGAATGCACAATATAATATTAAATATGGTGCATTGCTGCCGGAAAACGTATTGTGGGTCACACTGAAGAGAAGACAAAAGAGTAAACTGGCACCACCTCTTGAAGGAGGCCTAGTGGTGGTCTTATGTACAAGCCATGGCCATTTTTGGGAAGCTTGAATAGATAGTACCACTGGGAACAACAGGCCCTGGCGGAGAAGACTATTTCTCTCAGCCCCATGCTGAGAGCCTCAGGTGCAGGAAGGAAGTGATGTCAGATGTAAAGGGCAAGGCACTACTAGGAGAACTCACTCCTGGGATATCATCATCTGAAAAGGAAGGAAAACATGGCCTCCTGGGCTAAATGTGGGCGATCGCTATATCCAGAGCCCCTTACCACTAAACCTTCTTTGAAATGCAGGGAATACGTGTGTAGTAACGAGGATCCAGGCAGGTAGGATGTAGTTCATGAAGTTTTATTGAAGATAGCTACATGTAGATAGTTAAGTTCTGTAGAGCAGCCCCACCAGGGGCAGTCTGCCTGCTGTTCAGCTCATTCTCCATCTATCACTTCACCTCACAGGCTCCCAACATTCCTAAGTGCATCATCATCATCACTCCAACATTCCATGCAGCACACAGCACAAACACAGGTGGTGAAAATGGCATAACATTAACATGGGCAAGATACTACAATGTGGCATATGGGTACGGCGTATAGCAGTGCTCCTACTTTAGAAAGTGGAAAGTGAATTGTGGGAGCAGGGCATTGACCCGGTCTGCAAACTGATTGATGAATAAAAGCTGAATCATCTAAAGAGCTCTAGGTGGAGCAGCATGGCTTTGTTTACTTCTGGGAAGACTAAAAGACACTATTAGGTTGTCTCCCCTGGAGATGTCCACCCATGAATAACAACGAGCTTTAGGGAGACAACAACTGCTACTGCCCATTGAGGGAAGGATGGTTTTTAGGATGTCAGAGAGCGGGCGCACTGCCAGTATAGAAGCACTGTAGGACCAATGGAGTGTGGTGCAACTGGGTGAGTGGATAACCATATAACCACTCAAGGAGAAGCGAGCAAGCTCACTAATCCACAATAACACAAAACAGCAAACCCTATGCACACACTTGACGAGTAGAAAACGGATACAATGTCCTGATGTAAGAATTCAATAATGCAGAGAAACAACAGTAATGTGCAACTAAATATATATAAGTGATTAAATGTCAATAAAGAAGTCTTGGTCTCCTTGCTTTATTCCAACACAGCATGTGAACAACCAGCCGACACGTGTTTCATCGCATCTTGCGAATCTTCAGGGCTCCATTGGTTGTGTATTGGACCATATGGCCGCTCTTCCGGTGATACTTCCGACCCGGATGGGCCCAAGACCATCCAAACGTTATTGAGAAATGAGGTATAGTCGCTTGTAAGCGTAGTGCGCTTGTTATGGGTTGCCCGGGGGAAGGTGTACTTCTCGATCACTTTGTATCTGAAATTTCGATGTATCTCGATTATTGGGAATGATTCCGTAGCCTGTTCCGGACTTGGTGTCTGTAGGCGTCTTGTTGCTTCCCTCTTCTCCCGGGTCTCCTCGTTCGAAGTGCTACTGCCCAAGTCAAGATTTGGAACTAGAGATACCAATTATCAATTTAGATATACTTCGGCCACATGATTGTCTGTTTAGACCACTACTGTTTCTTTGTGACCACCCAGGCAAACACTTGAAGAGGCCTTTGGACCACTGCATGCTTCCACCAATTGGATGAATAATCACATTTGTGAAAGCTCAATCACCATGTGTGAAACTGTCCCCAGTGTCATATCCATCCCAAATTGCTGGCATCTCTGGAAATTACTGAGGAGTTGGTAGGACTGAGATATAACATGGTCAACTGAAGGTGCATTCTCTTAGTCACTTGGAGCAGTGCTTCAAAATCATGCAACACTGGCTCCCAATGCTGTTGAACGTGTTGGACCAAGGAGCCCAGGGGCAAGCAAGTTCCAGGCAGCACAAAAACACAGGTCCAGATTTCCTATTGCAGTGTGGCAGCACTAGCTAACACGAAGTGGCTCAAAATAGCAACAAGGATCTAATTTCTAGTACAAAAGATATTGTTGCACCATAATCAGGGCTGTACTGGGAGCCCAAAGCAGCACTGTCAAGTTTTGTCAGGCCAGCCCCCATACAATGCATAGCGAGCGAGTGCATCGAGTGATCCTGTCCATTACAAGGGGGCATGGAAGGGTTAACCCCCCCCCGGAAAATTTGAGAAAAAATTGCAAAAATGATGCAGTCTACAACACATTTTTCTTCATACATTCAATTGCATTACTTTTTAAAGCATAGCAAATGATGACCTTAGAGTGCACCACAATACTTCAATGTTTATTTGGGCTCTTCAATGATTCCCTCACTATCAACCTCCAACAGTGCCTCTTATCTCTGCTTAGCTCCTCTCTCACATGCATTTCATTTGTTTTATAGCGTCTCTCAGACCATTGTAGGGTGTGGGAGAATTTTACATCCCACACACATACAGAGACAATGAATCATATATGTGTAAATCATTGGATAGAAAATGTTACATAAGAAAAAGGGAACTACAAGGTGTATGATTCACGTCATCCATACTGATAGGCATTTTTCAAGAATGTTTGGTCTGGGGAAGCACAAACTCAGGATTTCGAACTTAACACAGTGGTTAGGGTTGACTTTACTAATAAGAATTTATTTCTACCCAAACAACCCCTTTTTTGCAAAATTAGGATGAAATGAAATGAAAAAAAATTTATAAAGCGGATAGCTACCCTAAGGCATCCCAGCACAAGAATAATGAAAGACTGGGAAAAAACATAACTTTCTAACATAGATTATGAATGTAACTTATGAACTGCACTGTAACAAAAGTATCTCTGTGACAAAAGCAGTAAACCAC
This sequence comes from Lissotriton vulgaris, assembly GCF_964263255.1. Classification (NCBI taxonomy): domain Eukaryota; kingdom Metazoa; phylum Chordata; class Amphibia; order Caudata; family Salamandridae; genus Lissotriton; species Lissotriton vulgaris. The sequence continues at coordinate 1,568,737,208 of NC_141695.1, read as the reverse complement.
TGAGCTATGCACATAAAATACTGCTCTATGATCTACATAGTACATACTTTTTGTAGCAGGCATAGTAACCCTCTGCGCTACCTTAGAGGAGTCAAAAACGGACACTAGACAAGCAGGTACATTAATCACCCACGTTACCTTGGCACTTTTATTGCTGACTGAAAACTGTTGGAGATACAAGGAACTTTTAAGTACTTTGAAAACTGCTGCACTTGTACAAAAGCGGCCCCCAGCGACAAAAGCGGTCCCCTCCCTTCTAGCCTTCCGGGGAAACGACTGATACCCAGTATGGCCAGTCCAACCTTGGCGGTAATAGTGACCTTTTCACAGCGCCAAATCCATTTTTTGCCACTGGAATTCAAGGGCGAATTTCTGGTGTAGGATTACCACAAACATCCATTGGTTTTGATGTAAACCTATTCTACTAAGGTAGCCTGAACTACCTTTGCATCATAAACTATCGTCTGCTGGAAGAAGTTTTAAACAAGGGGAAATGTATTGATTTCCCACAAAAACAAATGCATGGCATGTGTGCTGAAGTGTAGGCACACATCCAATGTCTCTGACTATTCCACTGTTGCCTTGCCACAGGAATTTATACTGGATGAGAGTGCTTTCAGTACAAATCCTACACTGATCTGGAAATGCACAGATTTGAGCCACGGTGCAAAGCGAGGCATGGCACAAACCATTCTGTTTGTACACCTCTGCTTGGGATACCACCAGCAGCAGGTCACTGTCAGTAAATACGGCGGTTTGCTGTTTTTGCTCCTTCACAGGGCTCAGTGGAGCAAATCTGGATACATTATTGCATTGTGTTATGTCTAAGTAAATCTGGGCATGAATGTCTGCAAATGAGAAATGCACTGAGCTCTTGCCAAGGAGCTTCTAGGAAGCTTTGGAGATAGCTGATAACTAATTTATGTTCTACATAATAGTATGTAAGTAGGAACTAGAATCAACTTCTAATTTTGAACTGTAGGAAAGAGAAATAGGGCCAGGGTAAGTGGGGGTCGGATGGGAAGGGTCCTGGTCTGGAGGGCATCCCTGCTGTGAGTGGTGGTGACCAACAAATGTAGGTTCCTTATTTGGAAAGAAAAGAAGGAGAAGGCTTGGGACTGTTAGTATCATGCAGTTTTGCTACTTGGGGAAGAACCTGAAAATTAGGCATCTGCTGTGTTCACCTCTATATATGAGATAGAGTGTTGAAGTGCCTCACTTTCAGAGCGTTGGGTTTTTCAGGCCTTCCAGGAGGGCATCCCAGGCTCTAACTATAGGGCATTTATTGCGGTTCCTAGACTCTTTCCTGTCTAATACTCAGCTCTCAGCCTCTACCCACTTGAGGAAAGTTTGGAGCCATGGAACAATAAAAGAGGAAATTGATAGAGCAATTCACAATAATGGGAGCCAGATTACTGAAACAGGAGACAGTCTTATCTTTCTTGGATCGCCTGTAGATGCCAAGTTCCACCAATGTCCAGTCATACAGATGGACAGCAGATCCATGATTCAAGACCAAAAAAGGCTCAGGGAAGGACAAGTCCAGAGCATATGCGGGAAGTGGCTGGCATCCTTTAACAGTGAGGACAAGCAGTTCATGCTTCTGGGAAATATGTATTAGTGGCTGTTGGAAACAAATAAGCCTTTTGGACTATGAAGTATTGAAGCACCTTAAATTTAGTGTTATGGGATAGTGAGTGTGGGTAAGCTATGGCTTTTGACCACTCTCTCGTAAAAAGGTATAACGGATGTCGCATTTCAGGACAGTAGGGCTTTATAAAACCAGGTGATGTGCCTATGACCCAATCCTAGACTATACAGGGCCTGAATCAGGAGTTGTGATTCAGGCTTGGTGTCTGATATTACCCAACATTGGCAAAGGGTTTGCTGTATAGTGCGTTGCATTCGAACATGTCCACTGTGTAGCCCAAATGGATCCGTCAGCTCCTCAAACGAAAGGAGGCAGTTGTCTTCAGAAAGGTCACACAGCATCATCACGTTTATCAAATGCAAATGGAGTAAATGAAGCTGCCCAATTGAGTTGCCAGAACCAGAAAGCCCCAAGCACTTTTAAGGAGCTTGGTGAGACATAATCCATAAGAGTAGCAATATGGAGAAGAGAAGGATGGGACTGACGTCTTCAAGCCAAGTGACCAAGAGACCTTGACTTCTTATGAGTAGAGTGGGCAGGATTCTAAGCAGGTCTCATCTAGAGAAAGGTCTGAAAGCCAATGGTTCAACCATTATAATTGATATAACTCAAATTGGGGGACTTCCCAGTTGGAAGCCCGAGTTTACCTAGGGCAACTCTGCGCCTCCCTGTATGCCAGATCAGTTCCCCCAAGAGCTAGTCCAGGTTATGGAAAAACCCTGATGTGGGAGTAACGGGTAGATTAGCAAAAAATGTATAATAGATGGGAAAAGGCCACCATTTCTGAAAAAGCAATGCACCCTATGAGGGCAAAGGGAACAGTCCTCCAGAATGTCACCTCTGAGATTACTGCAGTTACACCACTGGTGAGGTTCTTACCAATGAAATCTCTGTCATTGTCATAACTCCTGATCCCCAGGTAGCAAAAGGTAGTTCCCTTCCAGCTAAGGCAGCATCCGTCCACTTCAAATCGTTCCTCTGGGATGCTGGTATAAATGGGAAAATGCAGAACTTTTGCCAGTTGACCCGTAGACAGAAGGTTGCAGTAAAGTCAACAAAGATTTGGGCTAACTCAGAGTGTTGCCCCAAAAGTCCCTTCAGTAGATAAGGATGTTATCTGTGTAGAAAGAGCGGTGAGGGTTCCATCTGCAAGGGGATGCCTTTGGCTGCACCTCCTGTCTGCAGTATCATTGCCAGGAGCTCCATAGCCAGGATGAAGAGCAAGGGAGAGAGAGAGGACACCCTTGCTTGTACACCTCACTACCTTCAATGAGGGAGATACAGTGTCAAAAGTCTTTTTGAGGGTTAAGGCTGCTGCACGTGGCCAGTCCCTGGTCACTTCTTTTCCATGAAAGAGAATAATAATCCACATTTGTAATAATCCACATTTGTAAACAATCACCCGTAAGGGTCTCCAGGCGCTGAGGGCCGTCGGGAAGATTAAGCAAGCTATTGCCCAAAGTCACATGGTGCTAGGCTAACCTGCCGCCGGCCCTGGGGATCGAACCATGATCCCCAGATTCCAGCATCAGTCGCCCTGGTCGCGGCGCCACACCTCTCCCCGCGAATGAGCAGATTGACAGGGTTAATTTGAAAACATGGAAGGGGGTTCAAACTGAAGGGCAGGATCCTAAATTGCCAGAGTTTCTCCCTGATGTAGAATCTCAGAAACGTTTGATGAAATCAGGATTTGTTCATGAAGACATGGTGGTTTGGCCAACAGCTTCATATTTTTTTTTAAGTGGGAGGCCATTACACAGCATTTTATCCCCTTCCCTGGTAAGACCAGAGTGTAGACCCATGAGATACTCAGAACCAGGAACACAAATGAGCACCATCTTCAAACTTGTTTTGAGGCAGGAATTGAAAAAATGATGCTGTCTGAACTAGAGTTCTCCTTTTTACAACTTCACTATTCCTTTGGCCATGGAATCAGAATGAAGGTTGAACCCAGAAGCTTTGCTTATACGTCAAACTAATGTCTGTGTACAATCATCCTCCAACACTCGACTGGCTAATATAGATGTAAAGCCTTTTCTTGGGGTCCTAGTGCAGTTCGTGGTTACTGGGCTGCATTCTGTATGGGTACTGTCATTTAGATCTGGTTTACCATTGGTTTAGTCCCAGGATCACGATAAATACCAAAGGTATTCCTTTTGGGCCCTTCACTAGCACAGTGAAAACATGCTCAATAACATAATGTACAGTCAGGGTCTTCTTTAGGAAGAGAAAATATCTTCATTTAACAGATAAGTAAATCATTCAGATACAAATAAAAGAGAGACACAAAACACAGTGGGTGTTATAATTGTCTATTATCATCTAAGACAGTTTCTTCTTTGCCATCATATTATATTATATAGAAATCATTTTGCTGCCCCTTTAATCACTTTGTATAATTTCTTCTCAAGAAAACCACAGTGATCTAATTGCCACACAAGACCCAACCTGTGTTGTGTCTATTGATGAGGGTGACCTAAAGCCATGAGACTTTGGCCCACATGCATCATTGTAACATTTTGTGAATTCTTAATTGCGAAAATTAAGGAATCGCAATTAAGAAATCGCAAAATGCTATGCATTAAAAAATCGCAATCTTTTTTGCGATTTTGTATTTTTCCTTAATTGCGATTCACAATTTGCGAATCGCAATTAAGGAAAACCCTTCCCATTGATTCCTATGGGCCAAAAGGCCCTTAGGAATGAATGTAAAGGCATTCACATTTTGCGAATTTCAAATTGCGATTCGCAAAATATGAATGCAATTTCAAGGGTGCAGGGGGGGTCCAGAGAACCCCTCCCTGCACCCCTGAAATGTAACTTTGAATGCAATTTACACACACACACATGCCCCAAGGGCATGTGTGTGTGTAAATTAAAATTGTCAAAAATGCAATTTGTGCATATTTGAAAGGTTTCGGTAAATTAGCATGAAGTTCAACTTCATGCTAATTTACCACTTCCAAATTGCGAATTCCCAATTACAAAATGATCATGCATTGCATTTAAGAAATCTGAAATTGCGATTTCTTAAATGCAATCGCAATATGCTGTGATTCCTAAAATTGAGAAATGCATGATGCATTCCAAATTAGTCAATTGCATTCGCATACGGACGAAAATTGCGATTCGCACCGTTTGCGAATGCAATTGACTTTGATGCATGTGGACATTTGAGTGTTCCAGACAAAAATGCATTAAGGCCTTGCCAAATGTGCTTGATCACCCAGATGGCATACATGCTGAATTGTGCAGGTCCAATTGGAGCAGGATCAAGGCTGATTTCCATATGGTTGATCTGAAGATGCACAGTGATAATAAATATGGACTGAAAGGAGGGCCAGAGTAAGTACCAATGGCTAAGAATAATTCAAGTATTTTGCCTGTCACTTTTTAATTTTTGTTGAAGCGAGATGCCTCAAGTGCAATGAGTGTGAACAGAGGCGGGTCCTGTGACTCACTGGGCTTTTGGATTCTAGCTGTGCCTCATCAATAAGGCCCAGTAAGGCCTAAATCGATGTGGGGTTGCTTGTGAGCTTGTTCGGGAGGGACTATGACTACCAATTTGAACTAAACTTCTCCTACTATTTATTTATATTTTAAAATATTTTAAAGAAGTTAATTTAACTATTATACCTGCACTTTTGAGTAAATTTCTGCTTGAATATTGTGAATAGCCTAAAGTAGTAACGTTATTTAAAAGTGCAAGTGCAAACTTACTCATGTAACTTACTCACAAGCGTTAAGTTACCTTTGTGAATAGCCTTCATAGTTTGTGAACAGCATTTTGTAGTATTTTGTAGTACTATTGTAAAGTACAAAGCGCATAGTGCAGTTCCTAAATGAGGATCTCACAGGGTGCTGCTCAGTGAAATGAGGACAGGCCTTTGCTTGGACGGCTAAAGACTGAATCTGAGAGGAGCCCCCTTCTGAGATGCCACAGATAGTTATGATAGGTTTCATTTTCCGATGGCCCGCCCACTTACATTTACACTTATGAGTTAGCATAATGTGTCTAACCAAATGTTGCTATTGCAGGTGCAGATGCCTCTTGTGGGAGGCCATTGTTCACCCCTTCTGGGGTCCAGTACTTTTCCAGTATGGGCATGTTCTACTTTTCTGTACCATGTTATAATGTATTGCTGTGGGGAGATGAGTCAGTCCTCTCGGCGCACTCTTAGGGGTGAGGTCAGACAGGGCCCTCTCATATGGGAGTTTGTGGCCTAATAAAATACTTTGTTTATTCGTCTCCACTGTCCGGCTGACTTCTTACTTGGTGATTATAGGTGAGTGCGGTAAGTCACTCGGGTGGATTTGAGCCACGCTTATCAGATGGCGCCCGAACAGGAACCCCGCAATAAGGATCTTTCTCACCCGTAAGTGGGTAGCAGAAAGCCGGGGACCCTCTGGTGGGCACGGTGGGTCTGGGTACCCACTTTGATGCCGAGCTTGGTTCTTGCAGCGCTGCCCCACCCTCCTGACCGGGGTCCGGAGGGCAGAACTTTGGAGCTGACCGTGTTGGTCCCAGCAGCCGGCGGTGGAGAACGGTAGAGGTCAGTACCGCGTATAGAAGGTGAGTGGTCCGACTGTTGATTGAGGGAGCTGGGACACTCCAAGAGACTGGCGTGTCTCCGAGACCGGCGTGTTTCTAGCGGCTGGAGGAGCCTGTGTGCTCCTGGGGCTGGCGTGCTCCGGGGAACTCAGAGTGCGAGTGGTGCTCTGACAGAATTGGCGGAGGTTGGGTGGACGTTTGTTTGTGGTCATCCGACCGGGTGGTACTGCGGTGGAGGCGTGGCTCATTGCGGGCGGATTTCGGGACTCACCCCGAACCCCTAGTGTGTGTGGTTCGGTGGGAGCGGGTCCAGGGTCTCCCGTGGTAAAGTGTGCAGCGATCCGTAGTACCGCCCGGGTGGCGGATGTGTTCCCCAATCTCGGAACAGTGAGTGTACTGTTCGGTCTGCGGTAGGGTCCAGGTTTCCCAGGACTTGGTCGACGGGCCTTGTCCCATTTTGGTAACACGTGTTTGGCAGGGATTTGATGCATAGGAAGCGTGAATATGTGTGTTTAGTAGTGATTGTGCGGTTTGGGTGTTGGTGAGAGGGTGAGTGTGAATTTTGTGTTGGTGTACGATTGAGTGGGTGGAGATGCCGCGTTTCAGTAAGCTAGGATGCCTCGGTTGCTGCTGCGGCGCCTCGGACACTAAATTGGCGGAGAGTCAACCCGCCCCAGTGGAGGGCTCACCTAATTTCGAGATGTATGGTAAGCATGGATTGACTACGATTTTGTTCAATACATTGTGGCACAAATACACAAAAGGTAACGTAGATTTGCAATGGCCGTTGACTGGTTCTTTTGATGTGGCAAAACTAGATTATTTGCAGGACAGATTATTTGCTAAGCGTAGCCGCCAGAGTATGTTCGATTTTTTGAGGGTGTGGCAAAAGGAAGTAAGGGAACGACAGATGAGAGAGGAGAAGGTGGCTCAGAAGAGAGCAGCGCAGACGATGGCACAAAAGGCGAGAGAGCATACAAAGAAAGAGAATGAGAAACAGATTGAGCGCGCAGACAGACTTCATAGGTTACAGACGGATAAAAGCTATGTAGTAAGAGAGGAAGAGCAGGATTAGATGGAGGACATTTTGAACGTTCGGCCCCCTCCCCCGTATGCTCCTCAATCATTATACTCTGTGTTGACAGGTTCTGCTTCCCCTGCGGTGGTTTCAGTTCCACAAACGGTTGCTCCGCCCTTGTTCGGCACCCCCACTTCCTCTGTTTCGGCCCCTACTTTGTTGAGAGATGTTGAACAAGCATTGTCTTCTGTCACCTCTTCTGTGACCGCGCCCTTGGTTTCTTTCTTTGCGGCGAGCCCACCTGCCCCCTCTGTGATCTCTCCTGCACTCCCCACTGTTTCTGCTAGCGCGCCCCCCAAGGTGAGTTGACGACCCCGACTCGAAGTGTCGGAAGTGGGCTACTTACCCAAGTACGTAAATTAATTACACGATCTACTGTTGATTTGGATGAAAAAACGATTGTGGCTAATCAGGCTTGTCAGTGGGCTAGGAATCCTATTTATGTACTGGAAGACATCTGGTCCACAGTGAAGGATTATGAGCCTCTGATGCAGCAGCATGCTTTGTGGCATATGTTGACGACGCTGATAGCATTGTGGGAGGAGGGTTATAGTGGAGCGGCGCCCCGGGTTCTTTATAACATTAAGGACAGAGCCTATAGGACTGATACTAGAATACAGGATGTATTATGGAACTTGCGGACTTTGCTGGAATATAGAGATGAATTGCCGTCAATAGGAGGGGCCTCTTTTTCTGGAGTGCACCCAATACGCGAAGTTCACCCTATTTTCCATCCTGAAGTGCCTGCAGTGATAGACCCATTAACTCAGAATGTGACCAGAGCTCGTGTAGAGGCTCGTTTCCAGGAACAGTGGGTATACACGCCTTGGAAACGGAGCGAGGTGTTGGCGCTGAAGGCACAATTGCCCGACTCTAGAAAAAACCTGACTGCTTATTACAAAGAATTGACGGAAGCAGCTTCCTCGACGGTCATGACTTTAGCTGACATAGAATTGTTCTTTGGACTACTGGTTCCGGTGGATGTGTGGAGGCAGGTGAAGGGTACAGATCATGCGGATGAATTGGGACGTACTTGGGAGGAATTTAAGGACTGGGATAAGGAACGGAAGCCAGGAGACAAACCGAAACCTAAGATCTTAGCATTACCGGGGCAAATAATAAAATGTATGCACTCCCTTATTCTTCCAAAGAAGGTGGATTGGGATAAGATGACTGCATGTAGACAAAAGAAGGATGAAGCGGTTTCAGATTTCTTCACTCGTTTCGAGGAAGCCTTTTTAGATTTTAGTGGTCAGGATCTCTCTCAGGATGGGGGCTTGCAACTTTTTGTGAACAGGTTTGTAACTAACCTGTTACCCGAAATAGCGGCAAGATTGCAGACATCGGAGAGTACGTGGACGACGTCCACCCCCTCTGGTATTCTGAGTATGGCTCAGTATTATGAACATAGAGAGAACGAGAGCAAAGACAGACAGGAAAAGAAAGCCAAAGATTTGAAGACAAGAGTGCTGTTCTAGCAGGTGTCGAAGGGTCGGGGACGTGGAGCCCCACCTATGGCAGCGGGTCGAGGTGGAAGTAGCTATGGAAGGGGAGAGAAGAGAGAGAGGTTGGGGCCGAATCAGTGTGCGAACTGCAAAAAGGAGGGGCACTTGTGGAGAGATTGTCCGGAGCTTCGGTCCAATGCTGGACCAGGCAGAGGTAGAGGTCCTGGTGAATTTAGCAGGGATATCAGACAGTTTGATGAAGAAAGGCGACCAGGGAGAAATAGCTTTAACAGAGAGAGGGATCGACAACATTTTCAAAAGAAGGGTGACCATGACAGAGACAGACAGTACTACAACCAGTACTACAACGATGCATACGCAATGGATGACATGACTGGCTTCTCCCATAACTAGGACAGCGTAGGACATGGCATGGGACCAGTTTCTGTGGATGTCAATCAACAAGGACCCTATGTGACTGCGGATTTGTTGGGGTCTCCTCAGAAATTTTTGGTGGACACGGGTGCTACGAAAAGTTCTGTAGCACATTCTCAGGTCCCAGGGGCGGCTCTGTCTGGCAGGAAAAAAATTTCCGTTGGGTTTTCAGGTACTCCAGTAATTAGCCCCATTTCTAAGCCTCTAACACTTACAATTGGTCCTTTCACCATTGACTCTCCTTTTCTTTTGACTTCGAATTGTGGCGAGAATTTGCTGGGTTTGGATTTGTTGAAGAGATTGCATGCCACCATTTACTGTTCTCTGGACGGTGTGTACGTCACTTTGGGTCCTACTGTCGCACGTGCGCAACCGTGTTTTTCAAAAGACGAACGTCTTCCAGCTGAGTTTGTGGGGATCCCGGAGACTTTGTGGGCCAGTAGAGATACTGATGTTGGAAAAGTGGACATTGCCCTGTGCCCATCAAGGTTAAGGTGGGAGCTCGATTGCCCCGAATACCGCAGTATAAAATATCAAGGGACGGTGAAACGGCTTTGCTGAAAATAATACAGGATTTGATACGCTCAGGTGTAGTAGAGGAGACGGCCTCTAACATTTGTAACAGCCCCATTCTCCCGATCCTTAAAAGACCCTCTGCTGATGCAGGTGATGGTGCACCTGATGTTTATCGTTTTGTGATTGATTTATAATAAGGTGGTTGAACCCCAAAATCCGGTGGTCTCTGATATTACAACGATTTTGACAATGATCCCTCCCACTGCCAAATATTTCTCTGTTTTGGATTTAAAAAACGCTTTCTTTAGTATCCCAGTACACCCTGATAGCCGTCATCTTTTCGGATTCTCATTGGCTGGCCGCAGCTTCAGATTTTGTAGAATTCCTCAAGGCTATACTGAGAGCCCCAGCATTTATAGTCAGGCTTTGAAGGCTCAATTGGATGATTGGGAACTCCCCGAGGGCAATGTTTTATTGCAATATTTAGACGATCTTTTAATTGCGTCTGACACCGAAGATGGGTGTCGAGATGCCACGGTTAAATTGTTGCACCATTTGCCTCGAAATGGACACAAAGTGTCCCTTCCTAAATTTCAATACTGTCGACAGGAGGTTACCTACTTAGGTCATCTCCTATCGAAGGAGGGGAGGAGGTTGACACCGGAGCACATCAAGGCGATAACTAACATGGCTGTACCTAACACGCAGCGAGAGGTGCGCACGTTTTTGGGCATAACCTCGTATTGTCGCCAGTGGATACCCAATTATGCTTTACTAACCAAACCCCTTCTGTATCTGACTACTAAAGAGGTGCGCGAACCCCTACCCTGGACTCCAGCATGTCAAGAAGCTTTTGAGTCACTAAAAACTGCTTTGTGTTCTGCACCTGTTTTGGGAACTCCTGATTACCAGAAGCCTTTTGTGCTTTATGTACATGAGGCGGAAGGTTGCGCGTTGTCAGTCCTAACTCAATGTTTTGACGGGAAAACGAGACCTTGCGCTTATTTCTCTGCTATGCTTGACAATGTGAGGAGAGCGTTGCCGAGCTGTCTAAGGGCTACAGCGGCTGCTGCGGTCTCAATTAGACAATCGGCGTGGCTCGTGCTGGGTTCTGACCTCACAGTAATGGTACCGCATGCTGTGGACACTTTATTGAACAAAACGCAGACGCAGCATTTAACTAGTGCTCGTCTTACTGGTTATGAGCTCACATTATTTGCACCCCATGTTGCGATTAAAAGATGTGCCACTTTGAACCCAGCCACGTTGCTACCCATCCCTTCAGATGAAAAGGGCGATGAAGTCCATGATTGTTGGTTTCGGACAGAGGAGGAGACGAAGGGAAGGATAGATTTAACAGACACCCCCCTAGATGATCCCGACGGGGAGCTGTATGTTGATGGTTCCTGTTTTAAACTTGCAGATGGTACCTCAACTGCAGCATATGCAGTCACAACATTGAAAACAATGGTGGATATTTCTAGGGTCCCGTACCACTCAGCCCAAGCTGCAGAAATAATAGCATTGATGCGAGCGTGTGAATTGAGTGAAGGACTGGACGTGAATATTTATACTGACAGACAATACGCCTTTGGCGTGGCTCATAGTTATGGGCGACTGTGGGCAGAGAGAGGGTTTTTGACATCACACGGACAAAGGATCCAGAATGGTCCGTTGATATTACGAATATTGACAGCATTGACGCTTCCCAGACGACTGGCTGTGATCAAATGTAGTGCATACAAAGCGGTGGTAGATGATGTAGGACGGGGTAATGCATTTGCAGATCAGACAGCTAAGGAGACAGCTAGGACAAAACTCCCACGAATGTTTGTGGCAGGACCAGCTAGGTGGGTACCGGACGTTGACATGTTTATGAATACTGTACAAAGTGTGCGGAACATACAAGAAAAAGCGACTGAGGATGAGTTGAGGACATGGAAGGATGGTGGGGGATGGTTGGACTCGGATGAGTGTTGGACGGATGTGTCAGACAAAAGACGATGGTTACTCCCGGACGCATATGTCCTCCCAGTGGTGACAATGGCTCATAGCCAGCTCATATTAGTGCGAAAGGAATATGCAAATTACTAGACCCAGTGTGGAGTAATAAGAATATTTCCAAGATGGCAACCCATTTAGTGGATCAGTGCATGGTTTGTTTAAGACATAATCCTGGAAAGGGAACACCTGTCCCGGTTGGCAATTTTGCTCCCCCTTCTTTTCCTTTTGAAGTGATCCAAATGGATTATATCGAGATGAAGAGAGTCAGTAATCTTAAGTACGTCCTGGTGGTGGTATGTTCCTTTAGTAGGTGGGTGGAGGCTTTCCCAACTAAGGATTGTACAGCTAGCTTAACAGCTAAGATGTTGATAAAGGAATATTTCTCTCGCTACGGATTGCCTCGGGTGATCTGGAGTGATAACGGCACATCCTTTAATGCCAAATTGATGGAACAGATATGTAAGGGACTACAGATATCACAGAAATTTCATGCAGCACGGCATCCCCAGGCTGCGGTTTGGTAGAGAGGTTTAACGGGACTTTGAAGCTGAAAATGGCCAAGATACAAGAGAGTATAGGGTTACGTTGGCCAGATGCACTCCCCCTGGCTTTGCTTTCCACTAGAGTGACAGTCAATTCCACGACAGGGGTCTCACCCCATGAAGTAATTTTCGGCCATCCGGCCAATGTGTGGGGTGTTCCTAGACCTAAATGTTTCTCAGAAATAGAATACCCTTTGTTGATAGATTACCTGTATGCTTTGACTAAAGACCTCCGTTCTGTTCATCAACAGGTAGCAAACACCCTGAAGCCACGGCCGGAGACGGAAGGACACACTATACAACCCGGGGACTGGGTTGTCGTCAAGAAGTACCCGCGGAAGTCCTGCTTGGATCCAAGGTGGTCGAAGCCGAGGCAAGTTCTCCTCACCACTGCTTCTGAGTTGCAAAGCTGTGCGACTCCGTCGTGGGATTAGGGAATGAGCAATAGAAGCCTGCCTGTGAGGCTTTAACGGACACCGGGAGAAGACTCCTTCTTAGGGTGAAGAACTCCCCCTGGCCGGCTTCGGTGTGCCTGTGGCTCTTTGATTATTTTTAGTTTCGTTTTGGACTTTTAGTTAGGGAACATGTACCCATTTGGCCGTCCCATTGCTGAGGAGGAGCAGCCTTTTGCAGCTCCTAGTGGACCAGAACCCGACTCTCCATGGCTCGCTCTGCCCCGAAAAGGAAAAATTGTGGCCATTGTGATATTCATCATAGTATTTCTAATAATTCTTGGAATACTGTTTTTCTTAGATAAAGCATATCCTGTTCATATGTTTATCCCTTCCCCTTCTGCCCTTCCAGAGCACAATAAGGTTACTGTTGATTATGGTGAACAATGTTTGCGAAAAGGTTACAGTGATAATGTTTTTATCAAAACTCTACATCATGCCCATGCCGTGTATAATGTGACAGATTGTTGGGTTTGCGGGTTGTTACCTTCTGCTGCCTATAAAAAGGATAGATTGCTGGCACTCCCTCTAACTCCTGTGAATAGTTGCGTGGGATGGTACACTTTAATTGGCATGGTGAAATTCTTTCAACAACCTGATTTTCTAGATCCTCGATTACCTAGTAGAGGATCTACTTTGACAATGCGAGTACGCCCTATGCCCACCCCTTCTCTTGGACAGTTGTTTACTGACGGACGTTTCAATCAGACATTTCTGGACACATGCTCGAAGAAAGTTGGACGATTTGTGACTCCTAACGACACTGACAAAGTTAGGGAGAGTTTTCTACAGTTGAACTCTTCTCTGGCTTATAGACACCCTCCTGCGACAAATGGTAGTAGTCATTCTTTGCTGCGCCTGGCATTTGTTGGGCCCTCACCATTCTTCTGCATCCTGGGAAGGGGCACTATAAAGGTTGGGAACAGTTCTTGCAATGTGACTGCTTCGATCCGGTTGCTCCTTAGTCCTTCTTTGGTCACTCCCCAGAATATTTACTTTGTTTGTGGGGATAATGGATACCTGTGGTTGCCTGAGGGTTGGGGTGGGGTCTGCTATCTGGCTTACCTGCTTCCTCCTGTCTATGTAGCACCCTCAGACTATCATAAGACTCATCGTCGGTTTGCTATAATGCCTGGACAGCGTACAAGGAGGGCACTCCAAGTTGAGGATGTGGATCAGACTGATACTTCTTTACAACAATGGACAGACTTTTCTACGGGTCTACTGCCGTTCTGGGGTCCCATATTTAACAGTAGGGCTATTCGGAGACTGTCAAGGGTGATGGAGAAAGTAGTGAATACTGAGGCAGACATTACAGCTAATATGTCTGTCGAGATGCAGGCTATGAGATTATTTACGATTCAGAACAGGATGGTGCTTGACGTCATTCTTGCTGATAGGGGTGGAGCCTGTCGCGTCATCGGAGCATCTTGCTGTGTGTATATTCCAGACTCGGCCCCCACTGTTAACTTAGCTGTACAGAAACTTCATAGATTAGCGACTGAACTTCATCGGGACACTGGTACTTGGTCACTACAGAGATGGCTGTGGGGTGTCTTCTCCTCTTGGGGCTGAAAGATTCTGATGGGTGTTGTAGGAGAAGTGGGTATATTGCTGACTTGCTGCCTATGTGTTTATTGCCTCCCCCCTTGTTGCTCCATGTGTGCCAGCAATTTGCAAGCTCCTAAAAGACAGACCCGCCAGTATCCTGTTTCTAATGACATGGAGCTCCATGATGTTCACTGGTTGATGCTTATTGATGATGATGTTTTTGATTGATATGTTTCCCCGTCACTAGTATGATGTGTAAAGACCTTATCTTTTAGCTAATAAAGGCTACGCCCATGTTAACCACATAATGCTAAAAGGAGGGTCTGATAGGTTTCATTTTCCGATGCCCCGCCCACTTACATTTACACTTATGAGTTAGCATAATGTGTCTAACTAATGATGTATTCATTTATGCATTTACGTTTGTATTCTCCATTTCATTATTCATTTATGCGTGTGATGTTATTCCGTTTTCTTAGCTTAGCTCGTGTGCCACCATTTTGGGTGCTTCTCTCTGCGTGCGAGTCGCACTCGCTCATTCCCTCTCCCGTAGGAATAGGAAAAACCCTGAACGGAGCAGTTTTCATTTCTTAGCTAACTGTGGCCGAAACTAATAACAAAATCCTAATCAGTAATGTTCCCATGCGCTGGAGATGCTGAGGCCCGGCTCCGCGGCCTTGGGCAGAGATAACCAAATGTTGCTATTGCAGGTGCAGATGCCTCTTGTGTGAGGCCATTGTTCACCCCTTCTGGGGTCCAGTACTTTTCCAGTATGGGCGTGTTCTACTTTGCTGTACCATGTTATAATGTATTACTGTGGTGAGATGAGTCAGTCCTCTCGGCGCACTCTTAGGGGTGAGGTCGGACAGGGCCCTCTCATATGGGAGTTTGTGGCCTAATAAAATACTTTGTTTATTCTTCTCCACTGTCCGGCTGACTTCTTACTTGGTGATTATAGGTGAGTGCGGTAAGTCACTCGGGTGGATTTGAGCCACGCTTATCAGTTATGCGGTGGTTTGATCAAGAATGCCCATTTTCCTCTACACTAAGGTAACAAAAGGATCAAACTTTAAAAAAAATTACAACAATCTAGAACATTCTTAACTTCTTTAACTTCATTATCTAAGGTGAAGAAGTAATATGTAGAAATACTCTGGCATATGACTATTTTTTTTATACAAGAAAACCTTCCTCATCAGATTCAGTTTTTTATTCCAAGAAGGAAATATATAGTATGAGTAAATATCTCCTATTGGTTAGCAATGTTCTACTAGCATTTGCCACCATAAACTGTGTATATGACAAATAGTAGGGGCACATTTACAAGCCCCTTGCAACACTTGGGCCGCTGTTGCGTCACTTTTGTGACGCAGCGCGGTGTTAAAAATGCTGCCAATTTACAACGTGACGCATCTAGGGAGATGGTCACGTTGTAAAGCCCTGCGTCAAATTATACCTGCATCAGGTATAATCTATGCTGGGTGGGCGTTCCCAAGCAGGAAAGTCTTGTTAAAGTGACGCAGTGAAATCTACAAGATTTCACTGCATCACTTCTAGGACACCACTGCGTCAAAACCTTACGCCTGCTTGTTGCAGGCGTAAGGAGTGATGCAGTGTAGTGGGAATAGGCCTCAAAATGCATTGCTGGAGTTGCGTCGTGCTTCCACCATGACTCCAGCAATACATGACTTTTGCCCCAACTGAATTTCTGACGCATCTGTCAATCCTTGCGCCATGGTGCGCTGTATTGTAAATATGGCACATCCTTGGTGGCGCAAGCATTTCTCATGGTGGCGCAGGGAAAGTGACACATCTC
Source organism: Lissotriton vulgaris (assembly GCF_964263255.1). NCBI lineage: Eukaryota > Metazoa > Chordata > Amphibia > Caudata > Salamandridae > Lissotriton > Lissotriton vulgaris. The sequence continues at coordinate 1,568,721,166 of NC_141695.1, read as the reverse complement.
TACAGATACGCCACTTTCTTGTAAATCTGCCCCTAAATAGTTTATGTGTTGGACTATTGCAATACAATCTATACTGGCATACCCAAAATGCTCATTGACAGAGTACAAAGACTTCAAAAAGAGGCTGTCAGAACATGCCATAGACAAAGTAAACAGGACCATATCAAACCAGCTCTGAAAGCTTTCTAGTGAAAGGACAAAATTATATGCAGAAATTGGTTCCATGCTTAGCCCAAGTACGAAAGAATATCACCTACTAACTTAATGCAAAAATGCACGTTCCAGTGATCAAAACATGGGGAAAGATCCCTGGGGTGTACAAGGCCCAGGCTGTGGAAGTCTCTAAACCCCTCTTTGAGCCCTGAGCCCAGTGATGTGTTTCAAGAAACGCCTGTAACTGAACTATTCATATTTGCTTACTGAAGGACCTTCTAGGCCACTGGTGGCTGTGATTGCATGATATCAGTTACTGGTACAATGTTTTTTTCTCTTCTGATTGTAGTGTTTCCCATTTCTGTGTTCGATGTAACCAAACGTTTACATGCAACTCATTAGAAAACTGTTCAATAAATAAACAAATAAATACATAATTTAAAGAAGTTGAAAATGAATGAAATTATTTCATGATTAGGGGATGGCAAGGCATAAGAAGCTTCCATAAACGGTAACATAGAAATCCAATAACAAGTTCAAAAGCAATACCCAACAAAACACGACATAAGGAGAAAGCACAAAGGGAAGGTAAGAGTGGTGGAATTCACCCTACCAAAGAGTCATTAAATTAAAACAATAAAAACAAAAGATAACTCTGCCTCATCTGTAGTGACTGAGTGCTCTAGAAAATTAATCCATTCTTTCAACAAAATCATGAAAAACGTTTGATTTTTACTTTATTCAATCAAATGTGTATTTTGAGTGCAATGTAGTATTGTGACGTTCTTATTAACAGGAAACATGTTAGAATGATGGCCAGGTTAAATAGTAATACTCTACAAATGCATCTTACATCATCTCAATAAATGAAAAACAATCATTCCCGAACATACAGTACAAGAAGTAAAGTTGATGATGTTACATGCTAGCTACATGCAATGGATTGATTAAGTCACACGCAATCTCTTGATTCCATGGTTTTATTTATAGATACAAATTGAAACTCGCTGCCTACCTTTGAACATGTTGAGCCTGAGTAACAAAAGTTGGGATTAACACGTGTAAATCACCCATGCATAAAATACACATATTGATATTTCTCTTTGTGTTGGTACTTGTGCACATTATGCTACAGGCTCTGTTTCTCATAAAGGACACATTAACCCTTTCCAACAGTGCCTTAACGCCATATGCATATTATCAGCCTAGAGATGGGTTCATCCAAAAAGAGGTAGTTTCTCCGGGTTGCTAAATTGTGTGGATTTTAGTCTTAACCCACATCTATGTGTTTGCACACACACATTACGTTGCTCTGGGTTTCCCTTATTGACAGTTTCTATTTTTCTAGTGAGAGTCTTTTTCACATATTGTGGAGGTTTCATTAGAGTTTATGGATTCTCGCTCTCATTGTGTTTCCTGCCACTGTAAATTGTCTTTGTAGGTTGTCACCACGAAATGACCAGTGTGAGCCTATGAAGAGGAGGAATACATGTTGTTTTTGTTGTTTTTTTGATTGTGGTATGTGTGTACCTGTCATCAGATTATTTTATGGCTCTATTCCTGGTGTTGAGTGGTCTTCAGCTGTCTGCATGTGTCATTCCATAACATCTGGTATTTGGTGATCTCAAATGTCCTAGTTAGAGGCTCTTTGTATGCAGGTTTGAAATGTGGATTCCCCATTTGCCACTACTCACCCTTCGTCTAAGGGAACCGAAATATGGTTCTAGAAGCAGCTAAAGTTCTATGATATGACTTTGGAAATCTCTAGGATTTTGGATAAAAACACTTTCTCAGGTGGAGGTGTTTCGAGTACCTAGATCTGTTGTGGTCATACACTTTCCATTGCTGTGAAACTGACACTGAAATCTGCTTGTTTCTTTAGTGATGTGGGACTTTTATCTTTTGTGTGTACCTAAGTACTACTGAACACAATATTTGTGAATGGTTCACATGGTGGTGAGCTTCCGTGTGGTGTAAGAGGTCAATGGTCACGGTATGAATCAGAGTGATCTCACTTATTGTGGTTATGTGTTGGTGTCTTCTGTATTATGATATTGTGTGATGTGCATCTGAACTTTGGCCTGATAACCCAGCGTCAGCTGGAAAAGGTGAAGACCAACAATGGCCACTTTAAATAGATTTTGTTTCCGCTAACTACTCCTGGATTGAAAGGACACACAAAGGATCATTCAGATTGTACTGGACACCATGTGAAAATGTTCAAATTGAAATTATCAGAGTATTTGAATTGCTGTATATGTAATTCTGAAAAAGTGATCCTGTCTCATTTGTTCATTGATTGCCCTTTGCTCATGAGTCCCATGCAGCTTTTGCATGTCTATCATTACTGCTGCTAGAGTGTGTTTCTGGTGAGCTAAGTGTGTTTAAATGCAAAGTGTGTTTAAAATGGCAGTACTGGCTCCTGTTTATAGGGGCAGAGCTGAGCAAAAATAAAAACACACTTAATGAAACACAGGTCCCCACAATGCATTTTTTTAACACCTTTGCTGCGGCGGCTATTCCGCCGCAGCGCTAAGGGAGCGGGGGGGGGGGCCGCGCGGCGCTCAAACGCTGGTGACGGAACCGCTCCGTCACCAGCCTCGGGTGAGATGTGCTCATGACGGAGCGGTCCGTCATGGCCCTGCCCGCTCAATGGAACACCCAGTGCAGGCGCGGAATCCGTGCCGCGCAGGCGCGTCGGGCAGACCATGATGGAACCGCTCTGTCATCAGCACAGCGCCACCGCGGCTGATGACGGAGCGGTTCCGTCATCAGCGTCGAAGAGTTTAAAAAAAAATGTAAAAATTGGAACATATGTTCCTGAAGTCATTCTTTATCATTTAGAAGACATTGCCTTGTGGAAAACTGGGTTGAGGTCCAAACAGTGCAATCAAGTCCCCACAGCATGAGTGTGTTATACTCACGTCCCCACAAGGATAGTAACACAAACCCACATGCAAGCATGCACACACACAGACACACATACACATTCTGCATTTTTCTTTTCATTTGTTGTTGTCAGTATCTTGACAAACTTGTTTCTCCTTCTCACACTTTTTCCTGGAATTGTAATTTCAAACGGCATATGTGACCTAGAGCTCTGCATGCCCACAAGCCGAAAGAGCATGCTGTCTGAACACCTTTATGCTAGCCACTGTCAGAAACTCACACTTCTTTCAGGTTCATCTTCTGAGCACTCAGTCATGCCCCGTCACAGACTACTGAACTCACCCTAGTACTTAGCTGCAACTTAGCTTGCCTGATGCGCTATACTAGAGACTCGTATTACTTTTAGGGTTCTTGCACTTACTGTCTAGAAAAACATAACTGTGCATCCCCAGGTAATCCTAGAAATCACACAGGCTGAATCCCATGCTCTATTCCAAGGAGGCAAAGGGCACACTTGGGGCTTCATTTACAAGCCTCTGTGCGCCGCTGGAACTTTACTTTTATTGACCTTCCGGTGACACACAGGTCTTAGCCAAAGCTACAAGGCCACATAAAGCCTCCTCGCGTGGCTTTTGATGGCCTTGTAGATATGTTGTGAGGCAATGCAGCGCATGCCGCTTCGTTACCTCACACTGCGATAGAGAGGCATGCCATGGGCGATACAGTGGGTGTGCCCATGTAACACCGATGGCATTTGACATATTCCCCGATTTACAACGTTCTGTAAACCTGGGAATGCATCAAAAGCCTACACTTCCCCAGGGGAGGCTTTGGGGAGGCGCTACGAGGAGACATAACAATGTTTTCTCTTTTTTTCTCTTTCTACGAGTGCTGTATTTAGCACACATAGAAGGAGGAAATCGCCTCCATTGATTGTTTGTTTGAAGGGACACCTTCCTGCACAAAAACAATCATTCCCACAACACAGACACCCTTGCTGGTGATGGTGCATGGCAGCCGATTGTGCACCAGCGCTGGGGAAAATAACAACAATGTGCTGTATCTCAAAGATAGGGTGCATTCCTGACCTTTTCTGTTGACGTAGGGCAGCGCTTCAAGAAGGCTTGCGAAGCTGCCCTACGCCAAAAGCTTGTAAATGAGGCCCTTGATGTGGTCACTGCTCGCCCAGGTCAGTGGTTGATATTCTGTGCATGAGAATTGTCCGGCTAGGCTGTGTGAAACACACCTTTCTAAGGCAGTAGAAGCAGGGTCGGATTGGGATCACAATTCGGCCTGGGCACTGACGAAAAAAGTGGCCCACATTCAAGAGGCGTGGCCCATATTTAAGGGGCGTGGCCCTCATTCAAGGGGCGTGCCCTTTCATGAAACACCATTTGCACAGACAAGGAATGAAAGTGGGAGGATACTGTTCTTGCACACGACACAGGGCCAAGGTGACAATGGCCTACATGCTGAGCAACTAAAAAAAATAGCAAGGCCCCTTTTTGTCACAAAATTATTCCAGTCCTCCAGCACAGGAGCACCTGAAAAGCAGCAAAGCCCCTGCTATTACTAACCTACTCAGCCCTCCCCAGACATTCAGCTCCAGAGCACATCAACAGAGGTAAGGCCCCTGCAATTAGTAAATTAATCAACCCTCCAGGCCTTGGGAAAATGTCCTGGCAGGGGAGCACAAAACACAGCTTTCTGGGTCATCCAAGGTAGCCAGGTAGCCAGGGGGAGGCTGAGGTGAAGCTGGTGCATGGGAAGTGCCTTCCCAGTGTGTTCTGGCAGTTTGAGTGTTTACCATTTACTGTAGTATTACCCATGTACCTGTGTATGGTACCCTTTTGTAACTTGCACAAGTCACTTTTCTCTTGTAACACACTGTTTGCTCCTCTCACTTTTGTTTGCTTTAGATACTTGCACAAGAGCCACCATTGCCTACGTAACGTTTGTTCTTGTTCTGGAGTGTCTGCCATTAATTGCAGTATTATACCTCTACTTGTATTTTGTACGCTTCTGTAACCTGCACACATGTCACTTTTTAGGTTTTGCCTCGCCAAAGATGCGCTCTGCGCATCTTTTCGGCGCAGGCGAAAACCTGATGAGAACTGTAGTGTGGCTTGGTTCGGCCCTCGTCGTTGATTGGCTGGCTCCGTAAACGGAGCCTTGCCATTGGACGAGGGGCCTGTCCGTCAATGCCGGACCAGACACGGGGCATTCCCGACATTCTTTGGCTTTTGCCGACGTCACGGGACGCCGGGAACGCCCCCGTGTCTGGTCCGGCATTGCCGGCACTACTGCGTCTCTTCTCCCCCGTTTCCCGCCCCGTGACTGGCCGGCCGGCCAATCCTAGCGCGGCCGGCCGGAAGTGCCCGCCCCCCGCAGAAGAAGGAAGACGGCAAGCAGTATGGCGGCGCAATTTCGTCATACAGAGTGTCCACACGATGTACCTTCCTTCTGCAGAGAGAGGTTATGTGATCTGTAAACTCGGCAGTGTTCTCGGATAAATACGAACTAGAGGAGAGGTTCGAGAGCCTCCGTGAATTCTTCAGAGACAAGTGCAGACATTTGTTGGTTCGGCAGAGTGAGCTAGAAAGATCTGTAGACATGCTGGTGAGAGAGGTACTGAGGCTTGGCGAGGTCTGAGGAGAGAGGTGCAGAGGTATCTAAACGGCAGAATCGAGTTATTAAGCGTTACGCACAACAGGTGTTATGATCAATAAAGTGTCTGTAAAAAGGTATGTTGCTCGTTATATGCAGAGCACGCGCGACAAACCCCTCACACGAGGAGTGTGCCCTACATGACTCTGGGTTCTGCTGCTCGCGTTAGTACGACTGTGAGGTAGTTCACTCATGTTTCACTACTCCGAGTACTGGGCACACATTAAATCTACCTCCTAGCCCACTGTGTACCAAAGTCTGAATAGAACTCCACACAGCATGTCCAACAACGCTCTTTAATATGTAAAAATGGATTGATGTAAGGCATAATGGGGAAATTTTTGTGTTATTATTATTTAGGTATATTGTTCTTATGTCAGAAAACAATATGTCAATATACCCGTTAAGATTAGCTCTAAATTGTGTTACATTATAGTAATTTACAAAGCAGAATACGCTGAGGTACTACTTATCTATGTTGGAATATAATGTGAATTACATGTGCCCCGTAGTGCTTTACAGGCCACTGCAGTGGGTTCTTGTGCTTCTAAGCGCCGAATTATAAGTGACCACAAGTGTGCCAGGCTGCTGTGCCGTGGAGCGCGCCTTTTAGTGTTTGAGCATGCGCAGCGGCAGGGTGTCTGCAGGTGCAGCGAAGGGCACCAGAAGCTATGTACGCGGCAGAGATTCACTGCACGACGTTAGGTAGAGAACGCACATTTGTGGCGTGTTTGTGTAACTGTGAGTGCTGGTGTGCACAGGGGTATTTGTGTCTTTGTGTGTTTGCCGGCGTGTATGTGCCTGAGTATTGGCTGTGTCCACATGTTGGTTTTTAGTGTGTGAGTTCGCGTGTTCCGGTCTCTGTGTGCCATGCCCCTGAGTTTACGTGTATTTTTAAGTCGGTGTATGCACCTGTTTGCGTGACTGTGTGCAGAGGGGTATCTGTATCAGTCGGAGAGTGTGTGACTCTGTATTCAACTGAGTGCGAGTGAGGGCTTTTTGTGTGTGGGATTGGGTATTGCGGTGTCTGTATGCCACTTACCTTATTTTCGGTGCATTTTATGTCGGTGTGTTTGTGTGTGACAGCGTGAGTCTGTGTATTCTTCGAGGGCGAGTCGGTGTGGTTCGTCCGGGTGTCCCGTGCGCGTGTATATGTTTGGGGCAGCGTCTGTTTGTGAGTGTGTCTGGATTGCTCTTTGTGTGCAGGTGTCGGTGCACCTGTCCTGTGTGCACTTCTGTCTGCATGCCTCTTTGTATATGTGGTGTATTTTTTGTGCCGTTCCCTCGCCTCTCTCCCTCCCCCACACTTCCAGTTATCAAACACTCGAAGTTTTACAGCTGAAAGCGAAAACTGTGCACCCATTGTTTCGTTTCAAATGTGATGCCCTTGACCGTCCAACTAGCTACAGCAACAATGTGACGCCACAGTGTGACAGCTCCCTGCTTGTAGTGATGTTGTAGTACAATAACCCAGACACACGCCTTTAAACTGCAGCACAACCCTCTTTAATTACCATCTGCTCTAGCAATCTTTCCTTTTGCAACAGGAAGTACACAACTTAATGTAAGCCCGAAACTGCTGTCATTCTTTCCTAAATCTGCTGTAATTTTTTTTCTGAGTAACATGCAATGCTGCTTTCATGGAAGAAACGCTGTTCGCTTCGGAGCGAACAGATCTGGGTGCAGCGTTTGTTTAATATTACCCCAGTCACCCAGCCATGATAGTAAGGACTGCATATTCGTCCTAATTGTAGACTTTGTTGTGCCCATGGAAGGCATGTGTATTTATTCTGGGATTTAACATTGCATTGTAAAGTTTCTTATTTGATCAGTTCTGGTGTATATTCTGGGTTAAAACTTTGGCTGGGTCATTTTGGTGTGCTCAAAATTTGATTGCTTCCCAGGAGTGATTCTCGGATTTTAGATTTGGTGCGTGGATGCTTAGAGTGGGTAGAACAAGGTGTGTGGCTGGTCTCGGTGAGGGCTGCTACGCCTACGTCTTAGGTGTGGAGAGTTGGTGTGCGAATGCGCAGCGTGGAGGCCCACTCTGCAGGGGAGCTCAGGGTGACTGGTTTTACAGGGATGAACTGGGGCAGGGGTGAGACCCTCCAGGTCTTTGTTTGAGATGCTCATTCTATTTCTCTTTCATCCAGTCCAGTCTTGTTCTTTGCATTCTCGGGCTTATAATGAGAAAATCAGTTACAAGACCCAGAATACAAATAAAATAACTTAGTTAAAATGAACCACTTACACGAGGCAGAAGGGACCTTGAGCGATCTGGTTTTGCAGATTGCTGCTCAGTTTGGTGCAAGGTAGGTAAGGGGAGCAGAATCTTGGCAGTTCGACAGGAGTGTCAGGGAGGACACTGGAAGGAGGAAGGTCTTTGGATGACTCGGCAGAAAACTTTAGCATGACCATGTGAAACCATTCCATAGGAATGTCATTCATTTAATTGAGTTTTGTGCAAAGTGCACTTGTTACACAGTGCATCAGAGTATATCGAACCATCCTTTGTAATGGTTTCTACAAGGCATGACACGCTTGTTAATTCTGCTGTGGTCTCCTCTCAGGCTGCCTCTATCCTGTGCCCACCATGTGCTGACTGACTTGTTTCCATCCCCCTCCCCTGCACACGTATTGCTTTGTAGATTGCCCGCGAGGCAGAAGCTGCCATCTTTCACCGTCAGCTGTTTGAGGAACTCCGGCGGGTATCACCCCTAACTTGTGACCCAACTGAAGCAACTGCTGTTGGAGCTGTGGAGGCCTCCTTCAAATGCTCCAGTGGAGCCATTATCGTCCTCACCAAGTCTGGAAAGTAGGAGATCGAAGGTCATATTGTGGTCAAGCTGTTGGAGGTCACAAATCGGGTGTGGGATGGAAAGCAAATGTTAAGTCAGCTGCCTTTTGATCCGGGGGGACTGGAAAGCTTTTCTTAATATATTGAAATGTTTTTTTCTTCCTGTGAGGGATATGGTCTAAGACACAAGTGCGTGCTCTTGCTTGGACTCCTTGCCTTTCCAACATTGCTGGGTCTGACGTTGATATTTTAAGTGGGTATTCTTAGCCTAGTGTAGCTGGCTACTTTCCCCACTTCTTCAAGCTCCTGACATAGTCTCTAGTTTCTGCGCTGAGCTTTCATACTGATACTTATACTTATGCGGTTTCTGGCATGCCTCTTCCTTTTTCAATTGCAGAATGTTTTTAGTGCTAAATCTGTATTTGAAGTCATTACACTTGAGGTGGTGGGATAGATTAATGGTCCTTATATTTACCGAATCATTGGTGTAACCACCCTCCACCAAAATGTCATCTCCCCTTCCTATGAAATCTTAATTCTCTTCAATCAAAACCTTATTATTCCAAGGTAACTTAATTACCGTTTCTGATTAACAGAAAAATGTTGCAGGCCTGTAAGTGCTGTTCTGCAGCACTGGTATCCTTCATAGATTCTCATGCGTCTCACCTCCTTCGCCTTTGTGCCCCTGTTGCCTGCTTGTGCCTCTGTGTGCCCCTGTTGCCTGCTTGTGCCTCTGTGTGCCCCTGTTGCCTGCTTGTGCCTCTGTGTGCCACTGTTGCCTGCTTGTGCCTCCGTGTCCCCCTGTTGCCTGCTTGTGCTGTGTGGGTGTGTGTGGAGGGCTCTGTGTGGCTGTGTGTGTAGGAAGCTTTGTGTGGCTGTGTGTGTGGGGGGCTCTGTGTAGCTGTGTGTGTGGGGGGCTCTGTGTGTGTGGGGGGCTCTAAGTGGCTGTGTGTGGGGGGCTCTTTGTGGGGGTGTGTGTGGGGGGCCTCTGTGTGTGTTTGTGTGTCATTTGCGATAGATAAAGCTAGTGGCATTGTAAATGACAATGCCATTTATTTATGTTAAAAAAAACATAAATAAAAATAATGTCAAGAGCAATGCCAATAGCTCTAACTTTAACAAAGGCAAAACCATTGCATTGTAAATGCTTGTTCCTCCTGTAATGTATCGTTTGCTCCTCTTGTATTTTGGTTGCTCACTATTGTCACTTTTGATTCATGTAACTTAACGTTTGCTTTTGTAATTTGTCCACTTATAATTTTCTCCTCATGTATTATTGCTGTTCCTAGTGTGAATCGCTCTGACACCTTCGGTAAAGTCCGCGCTACATAAAATCGCATAACTAAATAAATAAAACAAAAAAATTCCAAACATCACCAGGCCCCCACAGCAAGACCCATTCTTCCTCGCCCACTGTGCCCTGAATGTGAAGGGCTGTGGGCGAGGTGTTAAGACTAACACCGTTTCTGGGCTGCATGGGCGCCAGGGGGCCGAGGTGCAAATGGCTCAAAGGCCTGAGAAACACCTGGCCCCCAGGGAGGCCGATTATTGCAAACAATCACCCCTCCCCAGCCCAGCCTCAGCCTGATTGCTTGGCAGGGTAGGGGTGAAGGAGAGGCCACAGCTGACAATCGCTGTCTGGCCGCACAGCGAGGCTGCTTTCATTTTCTCTGTCTGTCTCCGTGCACTCTGTGGGCCGTTTTTTTTCTCCCCTTTCCTAGTCCACTCTCTGTGGACTGGGACAGGGGAGAAAAAAACGGCCCACAGGGGGCACTGAGGCACCGGCCCTTCGGCCCATTCCCGAATGCCCGCCTTGCCAATCCGCCCCTGAGTAGAAGCCTTGGGTAGTGTAGTTGGTCGCTGTTCCTTGTAGGTGGGCTTACACGACGAGGCCCTGTAGAGGGAAAGAAAGTGTCCTACAGCTCTGCTATAACCCCCCCCCCCCCCTCCCCCCCCCAACCACCACCCCTCTACCCCCGCACCCCTTCCCCTTGACAGACACACACACCGGACCTCGCAGTACGATCCTGGGGCCTTATTTATGAAGGACTTGCGCCGCCGGTGCGTCACTTTTAAAATGGGAAAAAGTGACGCACCGGCGGCGCAAGTCCTTCATAAATAAGGCCCCAGGGTCCCAGATTCTTCAGAACTCAGGTAGCGAAGGGGACGCAAGACAAATCGATGAGCCTCGAAACAAAAAAACTTCTCAAAGCACCATTTTCCACACATACAGCATGTTACGACGCAGTGAAACACCCGTTGGTGGTGAAATATTTGTTTTTTTACATTATTGGTTTGTGTGATGTGTCGCACGCCCCTTTTTGAATTGTCACATATAACTAGCACTTCCTAACTACGACACTAGGTGTCAGTGCGCGATCACAAAGTTGTACTTACCCTGCTTTAGATCGAATCTGTAATCGGCAGTGTTAGGAGTTTAATGGAGCTTTTTGTAATTTTAATTGTAAATATATTTATATAGCGTTTATGACCCCTGGGGAGGCATTGAAGCGCATTTTCTGCGTGTGGCACGCTACTCTGGAACCCAAGATTAGTAGTTAGTAGGATAGTTAAAATAAAAATGTTTGGGAGGGTTTCTCTAGTGCATTTGTTGTGTTAGGTTTGTGCTCCTATGGGCACATACATGCATCATTGTGAATTGCATTCGCAAACGGTGCGAATCGCAATTGACAAAATTGGGATGCATCATGTTTTTTGCAATTTTAGAAATCGCTATCATGTTGCAATTTCTAAAATTGCGATTGCATTTAAGAAATCGCAATTTGAGATTTCTTAAATGCAATGCATGAACATTTTAAATTTGCGAATTCGCATAAAGGAAGAGGTAAATTACCATGAAGTTGACCTTCATGGTAATTTGCGAAAACTTTCAAAAATGCACAAAAGTGCATTTTTGAAAGTTTCATTTGACACACACATGCCCTTGGCGTATGTGTGTGTGAAAAATGCACTTAAAGTTATATTTCAGGGGTGCAGGGGGGGGTCCTTTGGACCCCCTCTGCACCCTTGAAATTGTATTCCCAATTTGCGATTCGCAAATTGCGACTCGCAAATTGAGAATGACTTCCCATTGATTCCTATGGGCCTCTTGGCCCATAGGAATCAATGGGAAGGGATTCCTTAATTGCGATTCTCAAATTGTGAATCGCAACTAAGGAATTTTTAGAAATCGCAAAAGAAAATGCGATTTCTTGATGAATAGCCTTTTTACGATTTCTTAATTGCGATTCCTTAATTTTCGCAATTAAGAAATCGCAAACGGCAACAATGATGCATGTGGCCGATAATGTCATGCATATTTAGTAGAGATTGGTATAGATAGATTATAGGAATCGGTTTGAAAAGGGAGTGTTTGGATTAGGGATTGAATGATAGGAATGGATTTGTAAAGAGGGAGTAGTACATTTTGTTGTAATTAGTGGCTGTGTGCCCCGATTGGTTGGCTAGGATAGCTCAATGAAGCGTGCAAGTTTGAGAAGGATGTTTGGGAGTTCATAGTAGCCACAAAGGTTTGGGATGAGACAGAGGGGGAGGGAGGGGTAGCAACATGTAAATTATATATATATATATATATATATATATATATATATATATATATATATAGAGAGAGAGAGAGAGAGAGAGAGAGAGAGAGAGAGAGAGAGAGAGAGAGAGAGAGAGAGAGAGAGAGAGAGAGAGAGAGAGAGAGATCACCGGAACAAAACACCATCGGATTGTAAAGTGTGTCGATACCCAGAACTGTTGGAGGACTACTAAAGTGGTACAGGGCCATGCAAACATAAATGGCACTAATGTAAACAAATAAAGACACACTGCATGATGGCTGCCAAGAACTCGGAGGGGGAGGACTATGACAAGAGTCCCTCTTCGCTTATGCCAGGAAAGGAGGAGCCAATGGCTGACTTTTAAATGCTTTTGAGAACAACAGCTTCCTCAACTTGCACACAGCGTCTGAGGAAGTCGCAAGACGAAACGCGTCATGCTGGATGCAATAAAGAAGCTGAAACAAATTCCCCCGTGTGCTCCGTGTGTCTTTTAAAGAAGACACTGTTTGGGAATGAATATATATATATATATATATATATATATATATATATATATATATATATATATATATATATATATATATATATATATATAGAGAGAGAGAGAGAGAGAGAGAGCGAGAGAGAGAGAGATCACACACACAGGATGTTTGATAAAGTTATGTTCTCATGATTAAACACCTCTATATAAATATCCATATGTACATTGAAGCGGCAATATTCACATAGTCTCGTGTCCAGATTTATCTTTTGGTAAATTTTTATTACTTTAAATAAGTGTAATTAACTCATATATTCATAAATATAAACATGCCACTTAGTATAGTTATTAATACCAGGCTTGATTGGATATACACATGTATCTAGGGGTGTAATATATAGTTTCCGCCTTACATAAATGTATCTACTTATAATAGGAGGCATAGTTCAAAATACAATTATGTTTACTTGTATAACGACATCTCTTTCCTTTCCTGTGAGAAGAATAATTTGTCTAATCTCAGTGTACTGTTGTGGTAAATTCTTGAGTTGTGAGTTTAGTTGTCATGCGGGAAGAGTCAGCTCTTGACTAATCTTCTGAAGTGAAGATTTGTCAGTGGATCTTATGTTTGTGGGTAGGGAATCCCATTGTTGGGTTGCTTTAACAGAGAAAATTGTCACATTCTTGTTTTTTTTCTTGTATTTAGGAATTATGAGGCAGGGAGCCACTCTTGAGCATATGGTCTTTTGTTGTAGGTATATGTTGATTTGTTTTCCTGATGAAGAGTGATCCGTTGCCATGTATTGCTTTGTGTATGATACACAGCAGTTTAAAGGAGGATCTTCTTGCAACTGGTAACCAGTATAGCACTCTTAAAGCAGGAGAGATGTGTGCTTTTGGATTTACATATAGGAGGCCTCTAGCGGTAGCGTTCTGAATTCTTTGTAGTTGTCTCATAGTTGACAAAGTTGAGCCATGATATGAGCCATTACTGTAGTCCAGTTTTGATGGGACAAGATAAATTGTAGCTTGAATCTTGTGTGAGAATTCCAGGTGCAGGAAGATGTGCTGCAGTGTTGTCATTGTGAGAAAGCTTGATTTGGCTACATTATCCACTGTTGGATTCATAGACAGTTTGCAATTCATGGTAATTCCAAGTTTTTTTTGCATCCTTAGATATTGTAGGAGGTTGGCCTAGGTCATCAGGTCAGGTTCTGAGAGGGTCGTAGGTTTTCCAGTCACCACAGGTCAGTAGATCAGTTTTCGAGGCATTCAATTTGAGGTGGCTCTGTGTCATCTAATGGTCAAAAGCCCAGAAGCAATCAAAGAGTTTTGATGTATTAATATCCTTTGGGCTTTCCAATATGAGGAGTATCTGCATGTCATCTGTGTAGTGACAACAGGTGTCAAACCCCTTGATCCATCTTGTAAAGATTTCATGTAGATGTTGAAAAGCATGGGTGAGATAATTGAGCCTTGAGGGACTTCTGCTTTAATGTATGGTTTAGAAGAGAATGAGGGGTATGTATAATATTTATTTTGTTGTGCAGGTAAGATGTGATCTAAATTAGAGTTGTGCCCTCTATTCCAGTTTCCTTAAGACTTTGGATGCAAGTAGAATGATCTACTGTGTCAGAGGCTGCTGAAAGGTCCACGGGAAAAGGGCAGCAACTCCATTCTGGTCCACTGGGGTTGAAAGTCATCCCTGATAGAGATTAGGGTTGATTAAGTGCCTCTTCCTGAAAGGAATCCAGTTTAAAAGTTGGAAAGTTTGATATTGTCTTCAATTAATTTCACATCTGGGGGAAAGCTGCCCATTCTATATGTTTTCCCAGGAATGGTTCCTTTGCTATGGGTCTTTATTCGTTGGGGTCTTAGTTGTCCAGGTTAGGTTTTATAAAAGCGGGGTGCATGTATGCCATTTTTTAATTACAAAGTCATTTTTATTAAGATGAGCAAAAGAGTAAAGATAAAGTATATACACACACACACACATATATATATATATATAAGAAAGACGAGCTCACTAGGGTTTCATAAGTAAAGTAGTAAAGTTTAACACAATATTGTAGGCTTTGGTGAGAGAAACAACAAGTAAAACAGTGGGTGTGTGTTGCCGTAAGTGTGGGATGTGACGATGAAGGTTCTGCTGGTGTTGTATGGAGTGAAGTGAGGAAATGATGGAAATCTGGTTTGGATTACCCCGGTTGATCTGATAGTATGGGTGGAGAAAAAGAGCGAAGTCTAGAGAGGAGATAGGACAGATGAAAGGAGAGTAAGAGCAGAGTTGAGGGAAAAGTATGTGAGAAAGGTATACAAGGGGTGGATTGGGGTAGGGGTGGGTGGAAGGGACGGGGAGGAAACTACTATGGGGACATGTTAAGAATGAAGTTGCCTACATTCGGACCAAATGTTATCTTTTTTCCTTGAGGTAGTCTTTAGGTATGTGTTTAGGGAGTTATCCACTCCTCTGGTGAACTGTATCCATTCCCACCATGTGTGAGATGAAAGTTTAGATAGGTCTTTCCATTCAGAGAGAATGGCTTTAAGGCCTGTTGAGACAAAGAGGTCCTATAAAAGGCGGTCTTCTTTCTTTGGTATAGAGTATATATCAGGGTAAGGACTGCAAAGGTGACAGTGGCTAGATTTGGTGTCCAATTCAGATTTAGAATTTGTGAGATGGTTTTACTTATTTCTGCCCAAAAACACTTAGCGAAGGTGCAATCAAGGAGCATGTGTCCCAGGTCTCCTGGGTCTTTCTCGCATCTCCAGCACTTGTCAGAGTTTCAGCGAACAAGTTAAAACACTTTGGGAGGGGTCCAGTGGGCCATATAAGCCTCCCAGTACCTACTCTGAGCTAATGATGGTGTAATTTTGTTTGAGGTAAGGTTTGCCCAGATGTACGAGCAGTACATTGGTGCCACCTGAAGGCTGTTTGTATCATCTAGGGGTGATTCCCATTAGTTTTGTATTGATTTGGGTAGTGCAGTGCTAGTAGAGGATAGAAAAGAGTAGAGGCTGCAAGTTACATGGCCTCCTTTGATGTATGAATGTTTAGTAATGGGTAGGTCAGCACTGACAGGGGATTTGTATCTGGAGATAATTGCTTTAATTTTTAAGAAATGACAAAAGTCTAAATCATTTAGGACGAAATTAGCTTTGAGTTGGGAGATGGGCAAGGGATTGTGAGGAGTACCAATGTCTCCCATTAGTAGCATGCCTTTTATTCCCAATTGTCTCAGAAAATAATTTTTGTCTAATTTCAGGGGTTCATCATGACATAGTGAGGCAAGATGTGAGTATCACATTTTTTTAGGGAGTTTGTTACCAAGTTTACAAAGGGCATGCACTGTGCAATGAAGGATGATTGCTGAATGTTTCTTAGATGTAATAAAAGAAGTAAGGGAGAGTGGCCTAGCCAGTGCCTTTTCAATCTCGAACGTGACGGGGAAGTGTGTTGGGAGGGAGAGCCAGAGACTTCCCTGCTTACCTAGGAAGGCGTGTTGATATCTCCTATAGTATGGTAAGTTTAGGCCACCCAGTATTTTAGGCAGCCTTGGTTTCTTTAGGGCAATTCTGGGATTTTGGATTGCCAAACGAATTTGATAAGGATTACATCAATTTTGACAAAAAGTGTCTGAGAAGTATACAGGTGACATGCTTATTAGGAAGCTAATAAACGAGGGATTTATCATTTTAATTGATTCTATCCTTCCCACCATGTGATATATCCAAATGACCAATTACCTACAATGTCATTAATTTTACTTAGAATCATTTTCTCATTGTAGTCAATGGATTCTCCAAGATTGTGGGTAAACCAGAGACCCAGGTATTTTATTTTGTCAGGAGCCCATTTGAGACAGTGGCCATCTATAATAGAGCTATCACAGTGGATATTCAAAGTGAGGACCTCTACTTTGTTTTTGTTAAGACAGTAACCTGAAATCTGGGCATAACTGTTAATAGTAGACATGATGTTGGGCAGCGCTAGATATGTTTGGGTAGTAAAAAAGAGGATATCGTTATCATAGGTGTCCACTTTCTGCAGACCTCTGGTGAACGGGATGCCTGGAATAGAGGGGTTCTCCCTCATTTGTAGGAGAAGTGTTAGTAGAAAAAGTAGGGGGGAGAGAGAGCACCTGTGTCTGGTACCTTGTTGGAGGATAAAGGTATTATTCTGGCTCTGAGCTCCTTGTAAAAGTGAGAGTGGCATGGAGGAAAGGCCACGTGACCTTATCGAAGGCCTTCTCCGCATCTAGTGTTATCGCACAGGCCGCGTGCCTATCAAATCACTGTTGTCGTACCTGGCCCCAGTAATTCTACATGGACGCACAACACCCAGCCTGCAACTAACAATTCCTATAACACATTATTCTGATCAACCATATACCCTACTTAAATTTGTGGCTGGGTACCTAGAACTCCGCTCAGTAAGTTAAACTAGAAGTAATGGGTACTCAATACACTAACCTATAAGCATGGCTTAGTGCTGCTACTAACCTTCATCAACTATGCCCCCTTAAGTTCTGTTCTGCTTCATCAGGATATCTCTACTGCATTAATACTGCCTTTTTAGGCAAGTCTGGTTGAGTGCCTAGGAAGCTTACGTTCTAAGGAACTCATTGAAAAAGCCATTGCGCCGGTGGGTCACTTTTTGTGACACACCAGTGGCGCAGTCTGCTTGCCCATATTTACAAGGCCACGTAAAGTCACCCTGGATCACTTTTCATGGCCTGTTAAATATGGCCCCCTTTCATGCATTACTCTGCGTAAAATGGGCGATCCGTGGGTGTTGCTGTGGGTGTTCCCACGCAACATCCATGGAACCTGACACATTCACAGATTTACAAAGTTTTGTAAAGCTGGAAATGCATCCGAATCCCACGCCTCCCCACGGAAGGCGTAGGAGTGGAGCGATGAGGAGAATTTTATTTCTCCTCTTTTTTCCTCTATCTATGCCTGCTGCCTTCCGAAGCACATAGAAAGAGCAAGTTGCCATCACCGATTGTTTTTGTGCAGGAAGGTGCCCCTTCCTGCACAAAAACAATCACCCCCTCAACGCAAGTACACTTGCAACATGACGCAAGGGTGCCTGCGCTGGCACATGGCAGCCAGTTGTGTGCCAGCGCAGGGGAAAGCCACAGATGCATCCTAAACATCTGTTGTTCAGCGCCTTGAGACGCTTGGGTGATAAGTGCGTTTACAAATACACGTGTTATGTTTATGTTATGTATTGTTAATAAGATGCATCCCTGTGCTTTTAAAATGATGCAGCTCTGCGCAGCAAAATGGCTTGCTGCACAGCACAGTGTCATTTTTTTGTGCATGAGGCCCTACGTTTACATATCTTCTACAACTACTTTTTAGATTTCTCGTGGTACCGCTCAGGATACTCAGTCACCTATTATGCTAAATCTACACTATCTTCTCCTTCTCAACTTTCGTTTTCTTTCTTCCTATTTCGCCCCTTCTCCGCCCTATTCTCTCTCATCTCCCTACTACCCTCCCCATACCTCCGTCCCCATATTTCATCTCCCTCAACCCACCCCTCCCACTCCATTTTTACCTACACAATCTTAAGTAACAAAGCCCATCTACTGGTTCAAAGATACAAAGGGATCAAAGTATGCAGATGTATTAAAGCTGGAAGAATACTAGCTACATAACTAAAACATACCTTTTGTAAAATTAGGATAACATCCACAATGAACAAACATGGCATACCCTCCAACAAAGAGAAAGTCATTTTTGCCACCTTTGAAAATTTCTTTCACACCCTTTACTCAGAAAGGGATGACATGCCCTATGAATGCTGTTTAGAATACCTTAAAAAGATGAACATCAGCAAAATAGGTGAGACTACCAAACTCTACTTAGTGAAGCCTATCTCTCGAGGTGAAATCCTATACACAATTAAAAAACTCAAAGCGAAAAATGCACCAGACGCGGACGGCTTCCCAGTCTCCTTCTACCAAACGTGGACTTCATCCCTGATCTCCTCCTTAGATCTCCCCCTTACAGGACCTTTTAGCCCACTTCCTCTTCACTGGCACTATTAAAGAAATGGCTGCGGAAGCAATGATAAAAGTCATTACCAAAAAAGGGAAATACCCATCCAACCCCAAATCAATATCAACTGTAAAATCTATGCAAAAATCCTTGCACTCAGACTGGAATCAATCCTCAACAAAATTATAGATCCTTCTCAAACAGGATTCATCAGAGGCAGATTTAATGCAAATAACAATATACTATTCAGTCACCCAATCGAGAAATCCCACCACCTTGATCACCCAATAGACGCATGCGTGCCTTTTTAAGGGGAGAACTCCTGTAGTTAAGAAGTTGTTGATGAGTGTTCTTACTGGGAGGGCTGCTGAAGTTGATAGTAGGATATTTTTGAAGATTTGAGGTGGACAAGGGTCAGAGGGACAGCTAACTGGCTTGCTGGCATTGACATGATCCAGAAATTCAATCAATGATAGTTCTTTTTAGGAATGTAGTTGCTGTGTTTGCCTTTGGCTGGAGGGTGTTGTTGGAAATGGGTAGGGGCTGTTGTTTCTTTTGTTGTTTAAGTAGGTGTCCAACATATTTGCCTTAGACGTGTAATGGTTAGCCTGTTTTGTCACAAAAAAATTGAGAAATGGGATTGGAAGCTTCTGTGCATTTGGGTTATGGCATTCGGTGAATATTCGATAGAATTCTTTATTGGCACTTTTTGCATTGTGGATTTTTATATCTGTGTAGCTGTGTGGGCATATCTTGCCTTCTGTGTTGTTTGTTTTGAGTCAGTTGCCTTGAAGTTTAGCATTTTTTTGTTTGATTTTTTTTATTCTGTATTCATCCAAGTGGCATGTTTCCTTTTTTATGTTTAGATGTCTTTAGAGGAATTAAGAGAGCAAAAGCTCCCTGCCGCTATCGATAGAGTGTTTGTACAGAATTGATGCTGACCAGACCTGTGTTGGAGTAAGTTTCAAGTTTTAGTTGTGGTGGGTTTTGGTGTCTTGTGATGAAAGGCAATGCAGAAATGGTCTGACCACATAACAGGAGTAAATTTTTGGAGTGTTACTAGGTTTGGGTTGGCAAAAATGATATGTAATGGTTGTCCAGCGACGTGTGTGGGTTTAGTAACAAATTGCTGTAGGTTGTGTGTGTCAAGGCCAATGAGGATGGTTCTGGGTGTGGCATATTAGGTTTGTTAAACCATATGTTGCGGTCACCAAGGATGCATTGGTTTGAGTATATCATAAGAAGGTTAGAGGTTGTGTCTAGCAATATGTCTGGAAATGAAGCATTACTAGGTGGTGGCCTGGAGAGAAGGAGAAAGTAACATGAAAATGTTGGTGTAGGGTTACATCTCACAAGGAGGGTCTCACAATCTTAAAGGGTCTTTAAAATGATGACTAAGCCACCCCTCTTTTGCCTTTGCAATTTGTGTAATAATTTTATATCCTGGCGGAACAGCTTTATGTAATACCGGTGCCATGTCTGCCCTCTCCCAATCATGATTCAGTAATGATAAGTACGTCTTGCTGTGTGTCTTTCAATGGTTTGAATATGTGGTACTTATTTTGCGACACAGAACAAGCATCTATTAGTAGGCAGTGTAAGGAATCTAATTTGGAAGTAGAGTAAATTTGTGCTGCATTAGGGTAAGTATTACCCATTGAAGTTATGGGTGATTTGCTTTTGTTGGTTATTTTTATAGTCAGGGGAGGGAGGAAGTGTTGTTTATGGTTATCATTATCTTCTTTCAAAGGGCTTTCAAGACATTCTTTAGGGGTTGGTAATATGGGTGGTGGTAAGGTTGTTTGAAGTGGAGGGGTTGGGCTGTGGAGTTGTGTGTGAGCGTGGGTTTGTTTTGGTATAGATAAACAGATGCAGGTTTCTGAGGAGTGTTGTGGAGTTGCTTTCTTTTGCGTATGTGGAAGATGGAAGGTGTGTGGGAGAGGGGTGGTGGTGGAGCATGAGCATCATGTTGAATGGCTCTGAATGGCTTTTGACAGCCCCATGCCTACAACACAGACAAAGTTGAAGGTGCGTGGTGGAAGTTCCCTTTTGCAAATATCACTATTTTTGAGCTATTCATGCAGAGGAAGCTTCATCCAGTTCTGAGTATATAGTTATCCCAGGATGAGTCTGGTGTTTGTAGTGTACAGGAACACAGAGATGAGAGGTCTCCTTTCTCATCATCTCAGTAACATGGACATTATAACAGTACACGTTTACCCAAATATTCAGTGTTAATTATTGTTCTCCTTGGCAGGCTTTATATTTCAGATGTTCTGTCAGCTATCAAAAAACCCAAGAAAAGGTACTATTCCGACAGAATTCAAAATGCTAAATGTGCAAATAAAGAATTCTATAAAATACTCAATGAATTTCGCAAACCAAATTGCCGAGAAGGAACTCATCCTGTTACTCAAGAATTCACAGACAAACTGGCAAATCATTACACCGACAAAGCAGACACATTGGACTCGTACTTAAAACAGAATCAAAGCACCAGCACTAACCCTTGTACAAAACAACAATCCAAGAATACTCTAACCCAGCCTCTCCGTTCCTTCCAACACATCTCACATGATGAATTTATCTACCTGGTCAAGGCAAGCAGGCCTGCCGGCAGCCCTTCTGACCCCAGTCCACCACAAAGTTGCAAGACAATTCTTTTAACAACCTCTACTGCCACTCCAGTAGGAAGAATCATCAACAATTCCTTAGCTACCGGAATATTTCCAGAAGAACTCAAAAAGTCATACATACGACCTTTACTGAAGAAAACAAACTTGGACCCGTTGAACCATGACAACTACAGACCCATTACAAATGGACCTTTTCCTGGGCAAACGGATAGAAAGAGCAGCGTTTGCCCAGACATCACAATTCATTGAAGAGAATTCCATACTTTCAGACTTCCAAACAGGATTTCATCTGGGAATAGGCACTGAATCTGCCCTCCTTGCCATCTGGGATGAACTAAAGAATACAGTAGACTGCAACGGGGTTGCTGTGCTAGCGCTTGGACCTCTGTGCTGCCTTTGACACAATTGAACATGATACTCTGAAACAAAGACTCTATGAAGCCGGCATGGAGGGAACTGCTCTAGACTGGATCACGTCCTACCTTCGAAACAGCATTAATGTAATCCATACCCCACCTTTCCTGTCCAAACCATACTCCAGAAAACAGGGGTTCCTCAAGGCCTTATCGTCTCGCCCATGGTTTTCAACATCTACATGAAGTCATTATCGGAACTGATCAATCAATTTCACCTCACTTGCTATAACTATGCAAATGACACACAAATACTCCTACAACTGGAATGCCCCAAAGACATTGGAAAATCCCCAATGCTCAGTTGTCTCAGAGCCGTGGATCAGTGGATGACTTGGAGCCATCTCAAATGTAATACTTCCAAAATGCTTGAAAAACAACAACCTAGGCAACTAATATTTGGAACACAGTAATAATAAAAATGAACAATTGGCTACAACTGGCTACAAAACTTGATATTTTATTAAGCAATTAAAAAATAGACAAATCATTGGCACAACACAATATTAAGGTTAAAATTTCACAAAACACATTATTGTAAAAAAACATTATACAAAAGTTAATGAAAACACAAGTTTAAAATTTATCTATAGTAGATAGGTGGCAAAATGAGTCTCTACGCGCGTTTCGGCGGCCAGCGCCTTCTTCCTGGAGCAGCCACGCAATTTCTATAAATTGAAAATACTAGTGGGGTTTTTTTTGGGTTGGAAAATGATCGAATAAAGTTTCTGCTTCTTGTTTGATTCTTTTTTGGTCAAATTTTGCCGGAGCTGATTGATTAGAAGTTAAACAATTAATTCCCGCCGGCCGGAGCCCTTTGTATAGAATAGCGCTGGATAATATCCAAAGTTGAATTCTTCCAAGGTATTTCTGGATGCCTATTGGTTTTGATACTATTTTTCAATGTCTTGAGCCCATGTTACGATCTTATGATGTGATCTGTTAACGATGAGCTGCTTTGGATGGCTTCCCAAACAAAACAGATTCTTATATTCCAAAGGTATGGATGGTGTTTAAAAGATTCTCGAATTTTGTACACGAAGGATTAATATTAAAAGATCTCCCTGCCTGAGGATAATCGGCAAGGCTCTCTATGTCCGGCGGCGGGTTCTTCCGTCTGGCAATACAAACGCAGGAAATGGTTTCCCGCGTTTGTATTGCCAGACGGAAGAACCCGCCGCCGGACATAGAGAGCCTTGACGATTATCCTCAGGCAGGGAGATATTTTAATATTAATCCTTCGTGTACAAAATTCGAGAATCTTTTAAACACCATCCATACCTTTGGAATATAAGAATCCGTTTTCTTGGGAAGCCATCCAAAGCAGCTCATCGTTAACAGATCACATCATAAGATCGTAACCTGGGCTCAAGACATTGAAAAAATAGTATCAAAACCAATAGGCATCCAGAAATACCTTGGAAGAATTCAACTTTGGATATTATCCAGCGCTATTCTATACAAAGGGCACCGGCCGGCGGGAATTAATTATTTAACTTCTAATCAATCAGCTCCGGCAAAACTTGACCAAAAAAGAATCAAACAAGAAGCAGAAACTTTATTCGATCATTTTCCAACCCAAAAAAAACCCCACTAGTATTTTCAATTTATAGAAATTGCGTGGCTGCTCCAGGAAGAAGGCGCTGGCCGCCGAAACGCGCGTAGAGACTCATTTTGCCACCTATCTACTATAGATAAATTTTAAACTTGTGTTTTCATTAACTTTTGTATAATGTTTTTTACAATAATGTGTTTTGTGAAATTTTAACCTTAATATTGTGTTGTGCCAATGATTTGTCTATTTTTTAATTGCTTAATAAAATATCAAGTTTTGTAGCCAGTTGTAGCCAATTGCTCATTTTTATTATTACTGTGTTCCAAATATTAGTTGCTTAGGTTGTTGTTTTTCAAGTGTATTGTTTTCCCTGACCTAGGAATTATAAGATCCATATACTCAGGGGGTCCTTGCTAAATATACGTAATGCTTCCAAAATGGACATATTCAAGGGTGGCGATTGGAAACATTATGGCTCGCTTACCGCCTGGCCTCATGAACTGGGATCCCCACCTAAAGTATCGAAGGAAGTAAGAAACCTCGGAATGACCATGGACTCCAAGCTGTCAATGAATGCCCAAGTAGACACACTAACAAGATCAAGCTATATCACTATAAAAACGCTGCAACTAATTTTCCCTCATTTGGGATTTCCACACAAAGTTCAAGCTACCATCTCCCTTGTTCTGTCCAAACTCGATTACGCCAATAGCCTCGACCGTGGATCACCTTTAACGATCATGAAAAGATTACAACGCTTTCAGAACTCGGCTGCCAGACTACACTTGCTTATCAAACCGCAAGACCACATCTCACCTACCTTGAAAGCCCTGCATTGGTTACCGTTTGCCAAGAGATCCACGTTCAAGCTACTTTGTATCATCTACAAAGCAATACATGGAATGCGACTGCTCTTCATCAAGAATAAAATCACCAAACACATTCAACAAAGGAACCTCCGTTCTAAAGGGTCAATTCACCTCAAAATCCCAACATACAAGAAAAAAACCATGGGTGGCACATCCTTCTCTGTTACAAGCAGCCAAACTATGAAACTCTTTACCCCTCAACATAAGAGCCACAAAAAACACCTTATCTTCAGAAAACTACTCAAGAATTGGCTCTTCCCCATATAAGCACTCTGTTGGAACCTAAAGATGTCAGGTCACCTAGGGTAGCCTGGCCTAGGGTAAGACAATATCAATAGAGGCACATGTGAAAAGGTTGCAAACCACCCAGCAGTAATGCAACGCAATATCACTCAAAAATGACGCTACACCAATGTTTAGAAAAATACGAGCTTGTTTATAAAAATAATCTTTGCTCTCTTATCTTCAGAAATTACAGTTCAATACAATACATTTTCCCATGAAATTACTAAGATTTTCAAAGTTACCAAATTATGTCATTAATCAGCATTAATAGCACATTACAATAGTCTCCAAACTCTGCCAGACTTGACTCCTCCGAAGGGCTTTATACCTTTACTCTTTCTCCACCTTTGACTTCAGAAGAATTGGCTAGCTTCACTCACTTTTAGTTTCTCTAAGCAAGTTTTTCACTAGAGCTAACAAAAATGGTGTTTGAATATAGTTATTTGATCACAAAAGAGAGAACATCCTACATTCAAAGTTATGTTTCAGGAGTTCATTTCAAGAAACTAGATGGACATTACCCAGTACTAGCCCAATCCTAGTATAACCAACCGGAAGTCTCTGCTCCTCTGAGAGAGACGCTAAAGCCTCCAACTTCCCCCTGAATGACCTCTCCTTACTTTGTTTTATGATGGGACCTCCGGCCTGTGTCTCCGTTTGCTGGGAGGAAACAGACAAAAGGTCCCAGGCTCCTCCGGCCGAAGTTGTGGCCTCTCGACCCTCCACCTCGTCAGTGCGGAGTCAGGGAAAGAGGACTCACCAGTTGCACCTCCCCGCTCGAAGTGCGCTCCTCTTCAGAAAACCGGGCCGCCCCGCTCCCTCTCTTCTCAGGGAAGCAGGGGCCCTCCTTGAGGTATCTCCCAGCGCTTAAGCGGGAAGCCCGGTGCTCAGCGGCTGCTCCCTGAAGGATTTCCTCACCGGCTGCTGACAGGGTTTTCCCCCGCGAAGGCGCAATCGCGCATGCGCTGGGAGGAAGCGGACCAGCCAACCGAGTCTGCTCCGCCTGCCTGACGCAGGTAGTGGCTCCGCAGTGGGCCTGCTCGATCCTAGGCCCTTCCTGGGAAAGATCAGCAAGTCAACCTGGAGTATGCGCAGTGGCGCCGGGCACAATACGCGGCTGATGCCCCCGGGGTCCTGCTCACGGCGGAATCGGCGCTGACCCAATAAATCCGGCCCCCCTCTTCTTCCACTATCTCACGAGTGGGACAGGTGCTTCACCAGCTGCACGACCGGTCACCAGTAAGTGATCTCAGGGTCACAAGGGCAGTAGCCAGTTTCAACACCCAAGGCAACGGTAGGTAGTGATTGATCCTCACACGTATAAGTTCCCAGTTCTTTATCCTTAACAGGGACCCACTAATCCTCCATAGTGGACAGGGGCTGGTGAAGGGGGGGGGGGGCACTCAGTTCCGTTCTCACAGCAGGGATCTTTACAGTTCCACAGTCCACTGGGATTAACCCCTTCACCTAACTGTCCAGGGTCAGCAGGACGAAACTAACTCGGCTAGGTCAACAGGAATGGGGGGTGGAGAACCCAGACAGAGGGAAACCCTGGAAGAGCAATCCACCCTTCAGGACCCTACCCCTACCAGACCTCAGCCTTCACTCTAGCTGTTCCTCGCTGGCAAGACAAAATGGCTGACCAGCATTCTGCCTTTTATAGGCTGACCCTCAGGGGTCCAGAAGGGACCAGAAGGTATTGGAATGCCCTACTCTATCCTATGGGACAGGTTCTAGGTTTGTCAGTTGTGACTGTTGGTAGCCACCATTTTGTGACTCCAAAGAAATTCCTGTCAGGAAAGGCCTCTAGGCCTGAGGTGAAAAACTATGAGGGTGAAAGAGCACCTATCCCCTAGACCAACACCTTGAAAAATCTAGTGGACACAAAAATAAATAAAGGCATGAGGGGCAAAAAGGGGACAAAATAAATAATAAATTGGAGGGACTACGCAAAAGGTCAGACAGGTCTAACACGCGTCCCCCCCAGCTGAAAGTGGGGAGAGCTACCCAACCCCTTGGGAGTCCACTCCAGGCCGATGTTCCACCCGGAAATCCATTCCCTGTAGGGAGATGGACCACCTCAACAGCTTGGGATTCTCCCCCTTCATCTGCATTAGCCAACGAAGGGGTCGGTGGTCAGTCTGAACCAGGAAGTGCGAGCCAAACAGGTATGGCCGCAGCTTCTTCAGAGCCCACACCACCGCAAAAGCTTCCCTCTCAATTGCACTCCACTTCTGTTCCCGGGGAAGCAGTCTCCTGGATAAGAAGACTACAGGCTGATCCAGGCCCTCTTCATTCAGTTGCGATAACACTGCCCCAATGCCATGTTCTGATGCATCTGTCTGGACAATTAACTCCTTGGAGAAGTCTGGGGCCCTCAGGACCGGTGCTGCACACATTGCCTGCTTCAGTTTTTCAAAAGCTTGCTGACAAGCTTTCGTCCAAACTACCCGTCGAGGTTGTTTCTTGGAGGTGAGCTCTGTGAGGGGCGCTACAATAGTGCCATACCCCTTCACAAAGTGACGGTAGTAGCCTGTGAGGCCCAGGAAAGCTTGGACCTCAGTCTGTGTCTTGGGGGGTTCCCAGGCCATGATTGCCTCAATCTTTGCCTGCAGGGGCTGCACTGTCCCCCTACCCACCAAGTGTCCAAAGTACACAACCGACCCCTGCCCAATCTGGCATTTGCTGGCCTTGATTGTCAATCCAGCTTGTTTCAGGGCCTGGAGAACTGCTTGCAAATGTTGCAAATGGTCCTCCCAACTGCTACTGAAGACAGCAATGTCATCCAGGTAAGCAGCGGAGAAACCCTCCATTCCAGAGAGGACCTGATTCACCAGCCGCTGAAATGTGGCAGGGGCATTTTTGAGCCCAAAGGGCATCACACAAAATTGGAAGTGTCCCTCAGGCGTGGAGAAGGCTGACCTTTCCTTTGCTCCATCTGTCAAGGAGATCTGCCAGTACCCTGAAGTGAGGTCAAAGGTACTTAGGTATTGGGCAGCTCCTAGCCGGTCAATTAATTCATCTGCCCTAGGGATCGGATGAGCATCAGTCTTTGTAACTGAGTTCAGTTCCCGGTAATCCACACAGAACCTCAGTTCTGGTGTGGTGCCTGGTGGAGCGGCTTTTGGCACTAGCACCACCGGACTGGACCAAGGGCTGTTGGAAGGTTCTATAACTCCTAGCTCTAGCATCTTGGCAACCTCTCCATGGATGCTAGCCTTCACCTTGTCGGACAGCCGGTAGGTCTTTGACTTCACTGGTGGGCTGTCCCCTGTGCCCACATCATGGGTACACAGGTGAGTCCTTCCCGGGACAAGGGAGAACAACGTAGAGTACTGCTCCAGTATCTGGCGGCAGTCCTCCCGCTGTTCAGGAGTTAGAGTGGGAGAGAGAATCACTCCCTCCACTGACCCATCCTTCTCTTGAGACGAGAATAAGTCTGGGAGAGGTTCGCTTTCCGCTTCCTCTTCCCCATCAGTCACCATCATTAAAATGACCTCGGGCCTCTCATGGTGGGGTTTGAGTCGGTTGGCATGAAGCACCCGTAGGGGCTGTCGTGGGGTCTTAAGGTCCACCAGGTATGTGGCCTTACCCTTCTTTTCCAACACTTCAAATGGGCCTGTCCAGCGATCCTGGAGGGCGCTAAGCTCTCCAGGCTCCATCACCCACACTTTCTGGCCAGGCTCAAATTCCACCTGGTGAGCATTGTGGTCATACCACTCTTTCATGACTGCCTGGCTGGCCTCCAAATTGTCAGAAGCTTGCTTCCACAACTTCGCCATTTGGCTCCGGAAGGCCAGCATGTAGCTCACCACATCCTGGGGGGGTTTCCTGGGAGACTTCTCCCAACCATCCTTCACCAGGCTGAGAGGACCGTGTACAGGGTGCCCATACAGAAGTTCGAACGGGCTGAAGCCCACTCCCTTCTGTGGCACTTCCCTGTAGGAAAATAGCAAACAGGGTAGGAGGACGTCCCATTTCCTCCGCAGGCTTTCGGGCAGACTTCTGATCATGCCCTTCAAGGTTTTGTTGAACCTCTCGACCAGTCCGTTCGACTGGGGGTGATAAGGAGTGGTGAACCGGTAGGTCACTCCACACTCCTTCCACATTGCCCGCATGTAAGCTGACATAAAGTTGGTCCCCCTGTCAGACACAACTTCTTTGGGAAAACCCACTCGGGTAAAGATCCCCATTAGGGCCCTAGCCACCACAGGTGCAGTGACAGTCCTCAGAGGGATTGCCTCTGGGTACCGTGTGGCATGATCCACCAGAACCAGGATAAACCTGTGACCAGCGGTTGTCGGTGGATCCAATGGCCCTACAATGTCGATGCCCACCCTTTCAAAGGGGGTGCTAACGACGGGAAGTGGTTCCAGAGGAGCTTTCAGCTTCACCCCTGTTTTCCCACTGGCCTGGCAGGATACACAGGTCCGACAGTAGGTGTTGGACGCCACTTTCATCTGAGGCCAGTAAAAGTGGAGGACAAGCCGAGCAAAGGTCTTGTCCTGACCTAAGTGACCAGCCAAGGGTATAGCATGAGCCAATTCCAGCAGAAAGGCTCGGTATTGTTGCGGGACTACAAAGGCCCTTGATGAACCAGGTAAGGGTACCTTGGGTGCACTGTAGAGGAGTCCATCCTCCCAGTAAATATGGTAGTGTCCCGTAACATCACCTGCTGCCTGGGCTTCAGCCTGTCGCCTCAGTCCCTCCAGGGTAGGGCACTCCCTCTGCCCTTTACAGAATTCCTCTCTGGTAGGCCCTCCCTCCACATGCCACTCAGCAGGGATGGGTAGGTCCTCCAGAGAGGCTACTTCCCCCTCCACGGACTTCTGGTCCACCACCGCAGGTGGCCGATCTGTCCCATGGGGTGTGGAAGCCGAAGCAGGCTCTTCCTGTCTTTGGGTCTGTCCCTTTTTGGCAGCGGGTTGGGCCATTGTTCCAGGCTCCAACCCAGGCGAACTCCCTCTCCGGGCCGTCGCAGACCGTGTGCTCACGCAGGCCTAGTCAGGTGTACCCAGCATCGCAGAGTGCGTCCGGTATTCCACCTCTCTCCAAGCGTTGTGCTCCATATCATTCCCCAGCAGACAATCAACTGGCACGGCAGGGCTTACGGCAACTCGAAGTGAACCTGCAACCCCTTCCCACTCAAAGGGAACCTCAGCCACTGGATAGTGGCCCATTCTGCCGTCAGCCATCGCGGCGGGGTGGAGTACATGGGGAACCACCTGCTCTGGAGACACCAGTTGACTTCTCACCATAGTCATACTGGCTCCTGTATCTCTCAGAGCCTCCCCTCCCTGGCCATTGATGGTGACCCATTGCCCATACTTAGCAGTATTTGGGGGCACCTGGATCTTAGGAACCATCTCCCGTTCTCCCAGGGACACTAAGGTGACACCCGCCCACTCACCCCCTTATCTAAGGGCAACTCCTCCCCGAGCGCTACACTAGCTACTCCCGGTGGTTTTCCTCCGGTGGGAGGGGGTGGTCTCTTTGGGCATCTGACATCTCCCTTATAATGTCCAACACCACCACACTTGAAACAGTGGAGAACCCTTGGCTGCTGGCTTTGGCCAGGATTAGGGTTTCTGGGCGGGTTAGCCTTAGGGGTGAAACCTGTTCCCTTCCCCTGGAATTGGTTTTGGGGACCTTTAGAGAACTCCCTCTTTTTATCTCCCCCCCCCTCCTTCTTCTGGGGGGCGCCCTGTCCGACCTTTTGGGAATCCCCTCCAGTCCCCTTTGAGGACACCCGGGTACTTGCCCAGATGTCCGCCTCCTCTGCAAGCTTCCAGGGATTAGTCAGCTTGCTGTCCACCAGGTGTTGGCGCAGCTCGGGAAAGCATTTCTCGAGGAGGTGCTCTTTCAAAAATAGATCATTCAGCCCCTCATAATCCTTCACCTCACTGCCCTTTATCCAGCCCTCCAAGGCCTTTCTTGCGTAATCAAGGAAGTCCACCCAGTTCTGGGTGCTTAACTTGTGGCTCCCCCTGAACTTCTGGCGATATTTCTCAGGGGTCAACCCAAACTTCCTGATCAAGGCTAGCTTCATGGTGGGGTAGTTGGTCTGCTCCTCTGGTTCCAGGGCCAGCAAGGTGTCCCGACCAGCAGGAGGCATGTACTTATACAAACCACCCCCCCAGTGCTTCTCCTGCACCCCATGGGCTCTTAGGGAGACCTCATAGGCAGCCAACCATTTGGCTATGTCATCCCCCTGACTATAGCTAGCAATGAGGTCTTTAGGCAAATAGGGTCTGGACTCCCTGGCTGTTTCTTTGGATTCGCTGCCACCATTCATCACAAGAGAGGACCCCCGTTGCAGGGTCTGGAGTTCTAACTCTTTCAACCTAAACTCATGAGCCATCCTCCGCTCTTCCTTCTCCTGCTCCAGCTTAGCCAACTCCCATTTTAATTGTCTCATTTCCCTCCTGTCAGTGAGCTCTGCTTCGGTCAGGCTTCCCCCGGAGACACTACTGCCCCTCCTGGAGTAGGACACTGGTCCTGGGAGTAGGTTTTCCCCCTCTGAGTGGAATAATCCTTCTATTTCCACAACCGTGTCCCGGTCTGTCCCTTCATCCTCCTCCTTCCCTTCTTTGTGTGCTTCCACCCAAGCCCTTAGACTGGTCTGGAGTTCCCCCTTCCTGGCACCATGCTTAGAAAATACCCCCATTTGTTGGCAGAAATCTTTCAGCTGAGCCACAGAATAGATGTCCAGTTTTTCTAGTGCAAACTCCATTTTACAACAGGCAATTCAAAGCTACACACACAAGAAGAATAGAGTTGCAAGGGCAACCTGAAGCTACCTCCACCCCACCTCCTCAAGGCCTTATCGTCTCGCCCATGGTTTTCAACATCTACATAAAGTCATTATCGGAACTGATCAATCAATTTCACCTCACTTGCTATAACTATGCAAATGACACACAAATACTCCTACAACTGGAATGCCCCAAAGACATTGGAAAATCCCCAATGCTCAGTTGTCTCAGAGCCGTGGATCAGTGGATGACTTGGAGCCATCTCAAATGTAATGCTTCCAAAATGGACATATTCAAGGGTGGCGATTGGAAACATTATGGCCCGCTTACCGCCTGGCCTCATGAACTGGGATCCCCACCTAAAGTATCGAAGGAAGTAAGAAACCTCGGAATGACCATGGACTCCAAGCTGTCGATGAATGCCCAAGTGGACACACTAACAAGATCAAGCTTTATCACTATAAAAACGCTGCAACTAATTTTCCCTCATTTGGGATTTCCACACAAAGTTCAAGCTACCATCTCCCTTGTTCTGTCCAAACTCGATTACGCCAATAGCCTCGACCGTGGATCACCTTTAACGATCATGAAAAGATTACAACGCTTTCAGAACTCGGCTGCCAGACTACACTTGCTTATCAAACCGCAAGACCACATCTCACCTACCTTGAAAGCCCTGCATTGGTTACCGTTTGCCAAGAGATCCACGTTGAAGCTACTTTGTATCATCTACAAAGCAATACATGGAATGCGACTGCTCTTCATCAAGAATAAAATCACCAAACACATTCAACAAAGGAACCTCCGTTCTAAAGGGTCAATTCACCTCAAAATCCCAACATACAAGAAAAAAACCATGGGTGGCACATCCTTCTCTGTTTCAAGCAGCCAAACTATGAAACTCTTTACCCCTCAACATAAGAGCCACAACAACCACCTTATCTTCAGAAAACTACTCAAGAATTGGCTCTTCCCCTTATAAGCACTCTGTTGGAACCTAAAGATGTCAGGTCACCTAGGGTAGCCTGGCCTAGGGTAAGACAATATCAATAGAGGCACATGTGAAAAGGTTGCAAACCACCCAGCAGTAATTCAACGCAATATCACTCAAAAATTACGCTACACCAATGTTTGGAAAAATACGAGCTTGTTTATAAAAATAATCTTTGCTCTCTTATCTTCAGATATTACAGTTCAATACAATACATTTTCCCATGAAATTACTAAGATTTTCAAAGTTACCAAATTATGTCATTAATCAGCATTAATAGCACATTACAATAGTCTCCAAACTCTGCCAGACTTGACTCCTCTGAAGGGCTTTATACCTTTACTCTTTCTCCACCTTTGACTTCAGAAGAATTGGCTAGCTTCACTTACTTTTAGTTTCTCTAAGCAAGTTTTTCACTAGAGCTAACAAAAATGGTGTTTGAATATAGTTATTTGATCACAAAAGAGAGAACATCCTACATTCAAAGTTATGTTTCAGGAGTTCCTTTCAAGAAACTAGATGGGCATTACCCAGTACTAGCCCAATCCTAGTATAACCAACCGGAAGTCTCTGCTCCTCTAAAAGAGACGCTAAAGCCTCCAACTTCCCCCTGAATGACCTCTCCTTACTTTGTTTTATGATGGGCCCTCCAGCCTGTGTCTCCGTTTGCTGGGAGGAAACAGACAAAAGGTCCCAGGCTCCTCCGGCCGAAGTTGTGGCCTCTCGACCCTCCACCTCGTCAGCGCGGAGTCAGGGAAAGAGGACTCACCAGTTGCACCTCCCCGCTCGAAGTGCGCTCCTCTTCAGAAAACCGGGCCACCCCGCTCCCTCTCTTCTCAGGGAAGCAGGTGCCCTCCTTGAGGTAGCTCCCAGCGCTTAAGCGGGAAGCCCGGTGCTCGGCGGCTGCTCCCTGAAGGATTTCCTCACCGGCTGCTGACAGGGTTTTCACCCGCAAAGGCGCAATCGCGCATGCGCAGGGAGGAAGTGGACCAGCCAACCGAGTCTGCTCCGCCTGCCTGACGCAGGTAGTGGCTCCGCAGTGAGCCTGCTCGATCCTAGGCCCTTCCTGGGAAAGATCAGCAAGTCAACCTGGAGTATGCGCAGTGGCGCCGGGCACAATACGTGGCTGATGCCCACGGGGTCCTGCTCACGGCGGAATCGGCGCTGCCCCAATAAATCCGGCACCCCTCTTCTTCCACTGCCTCACGAGTGGGACAGGTGCTTCACCAGCTGCACGACCGGTCACCAGTAAGTGATCTCAGGGTCACAAGGGCAGTAGCCGGTTTCAACACCCAAGGCAATGGGAGGTAGGGATTGATCCTCACACGTATAAGTTCCCAGTTCTTTATCCTTAACAGGGACCCACTAATCCTCCATACTGGACAGGGGCTGGTGAAAGGGGGGGGGGCACTCAGTTCCGTTCTCACAGCAGGGATCTTTACAGTTCCACTGTCCACTGGGATTAACCCTTTCACCTAACTGTCCAGGGTCAGCAGGACGAAACTAACTCGGCTAGGTCAACAGGAATGGGGGGTGGAGAACCCAGACAGAGGGAAACCCTTGAAGAGCAATCCACCCTTCAGGACCCTATCCCTACCAGACCTCAGCCTTCACTCTAGCTGTTCCTCACTGGCAAGACAAAATGGCTGACCAGCATTCCGCCTTTTATACGGCTTGTAAAAAGCTTGAAAGAGCATGGCGCCAAAAATTTTGCTCAGAAAGCCCAGTACAAAGTAGCGCAAAGAGAATATAACAAAACAATACGCCTGTCCAAGGCAGCTCATTACAACACCCGCATCTTGGAAGCAGAAAACTTCTCTAAGGAACTATATCAAATTTACAAAGAAATCTCTATAGTGGACGCAAATCCTTCTTCCCTAAATGACTCTGTGGAAACTTGTAACAACATTGCCAAATATTTCTCAGGAAAGATTACTAACATCTATGCCAGCTTTTCCACCAATATAAAGTCGGGAATGGAATTCATTGAAAATGAAAACCTCATAAGTACTCCAGTGTGCCTAGGCTCATTCGATGTTCCTCCCTTTGAAGCATTGGCCAAAATATGCAAGAACATCAAATCAGGCTCTCCTCGAGACCCTGCGCCTCCTAAAATTCTAGCTGAAGCTTTTCCAGTACTAGAACCCCATTTCAGACATCTGCTTCAAGTTTCCTTCTCCACGGCGTGCTTACCTATGGAATGGAAACAAGCTGTAGTACTACCTATTAAAAAAAAGCCAAACATGAGTCATGACATATTGGAGAATCTTCGCCCAATATCTCTGCTACCTTACCTTGCTAAGCTAGCTGAGAAAATTGCCAATGCCCAGCTCATGGTCCATCTAGAAGCCCAGAATGCATCTCATAAATCTCAATTGGGGTTCAGATCAAACTTCTCCACAGAGACAGCTCTACTGAGGGCTATTGAAACTCTACGGGAGGGAGCGGATGAGGGCAAGACCATGGCTCTCATCATGCTGGATCTCAGTGCCGCGTTTGACACTGTAGCGCATTCCATTCTGCTACAGTGTCTAAACAGAGCGGGGGTCACCAAAATGGCACTGGGGTGGTTGAAAGCCTTTCTCATCAACAGGAGCTTTCAAGTCCAAAGAGGGACTTTTCTCTCAGACAGTGTGATGTTAGATCAGGGGGTGCCTCAGGGCTCGGCCCTGAGTCCCACCCTGCTTAATTTGTACATGGCTCCTCTGGCAGAAGTGGTGCAATCGTTCGGCGTGGAGCTTGTCTCTTACGCCGACGATACGCAACTTCTAATATCACTGTCACAAGCCCCTTCCCTGGAAGCAGACAACTTCAATGCTTGCATGTGTAAGCTTGCCAATTGGATGAAAGAGCACTGTCTTAAATTAAATGGCACAAAAACGGAGGTTCTTATAATCGGGGGCAAGGAGACAAAATGGACGAAACAATGGTGGCCCAACTGTTTGGGTCCCTTGCCCACTCCCAACCGGGAAGCCAAAAACCTAGGTGTGTGGGTAGACAACAAGTTGTCTTTTGATAGTCATATCAAGAAAACAGTAGGCAAATGTTTTGGAGTAATGAAAACGCTTAATCGCACCTTAGACTTGCTGCCTCTGAATTCCAGGCGGACCATGACACAGGCACTTATCACATCCCGTATTGATTATGGGAATGTGTTGCTCCTGGGTACATCTGCTAAAAACATCAAGAGGCTACAGGTCCTGCAAAATTCTGCAGCACGCCTGGTATTAAGACTTCCCCGTAGAGCCCCCTCGGGTCCCTCTTTGGCCTCCCTCCACTGGCTGCCTTTTAGCAAGAGGATTGTTTTCAAAGCTCTACTATGGTGTCATAGGATAATTCATCAAAAAGCGCCGGCTTATATGTCGGATCTAGCATCCCTGTATGAACCTAACAGATCCCTTAGATCTAAAGGGATGGGCTTGCTCAGAACATCTCGCCCCAAAAAAGCCAGAATGGGAGGCAAATCCTTTCGTTCACTGGCAGCCAAGCACTGGAATCTCCTTCCAATGAACATTAGGCTAGAGATTAATGAGGCCTCTTTTAGAAAGATGCTGAAAACCTTCTTATTCACTTCTTAATGGTCCTGCTTTCCCCTCCTAACATACTCTTCTCCACAGCGGGGGGACACGCCGGGAGGCGTCACCAGGCGCTTTATAAACTCCCTTAAACTAAACTAAACTAAATTATAGGCTGACCCTCAGGGGTCCAGAAGGGACCAGAAGGTTCTGGAATGCCCTACTCTATCCTATGGGACAGGTTCTAGGTTTGTCAGTTGTGACAGTTGGTAGCCACCATTTTGTGACTCCAAAGAAATTCCTGTCAGGAAAGGCCTCTAGGCCTGAGGTGAAAAACTATGAGGGTAAAAGAGCACCTATCCCCTAGACCAACACCTTGAAAAATCTAGTGGACACAAAAATAAATAAAGGCATGAGGGGCAAAAAGGGGGCAAAATAAATAATAAATTGGGGGGACTACGCAAAAGGTCAGACAGGTCTAACACACTCTATGCAAAAATACATTTACAGCATATCCCTCTGTATATAAGCATTTATTTTCACTATAGATATGTACCTATCTTTGTGTATTACTTTGTATAAACATGTAGGATAATTATGGTGTTAAAAAAAGCATCTTTGGTCTACATGTACTTGCTTCCATTGTGCATCTATGCACATCCATGTACTTGGATTTTTGTGTCTGTTACTTTTCTCCTGAAAAAGCATATCCAATGCACTAATCTATTTCTCATCCTGTACCTATATCAATATCTTTAATCTACATATACTTACTTCCTTTATGCATCTATATACTTTCAATGCACTTCTGGATCTATATATTTATCACTTTCTTCTAATTTAGCCTTTCCAATGCACTACCCTATTTCTCAGCCTATATGTCTCTCAATATATCTTCTAGCCCAACTTTCTGACTCATCTCAATCTTTTTTCTACTACTCTTTCCAATGCACTACCCTATCTCTCACCCTATACTTCTATCAATATATCCTCTACATCCACTCTCTCATTTATCCCAAACCCCATATCACTACTATGATCCCCAAAATAACCCTTTCTAGACTCTCTCATACTCTACCCCTCCTTGCATCTGACACCTCTTTTACTATACCGATCCCCCAAAATAAACTTTTCTAAACTCTTCCCTCTGACTTTTATCCTCCCAAAACCCTTTTTATTCCTCCAAAAGCCTCCTCCTACTTTCATTTCATTTCATTCATTTCATTTCATTATAACCTAAAAAATAAATAAAAAAATAAAACAAATCCTTCACTCTTCGTTCCCTCCACTATCCTTTTCAATGAAAATAACAGACTAGCATCTTCACTTCTCAAATTTCATATTCCACTATACTAATTCACCACTAATCCTTTATGGGTTTCAGCGTAGCATGCTACTCGCCAATAAAGAGTTTCAACACCCGATCAGGGTTACAAGCGCTATATAAATGCAAACCTTTTTCCCTTTTCTACCCCTCTCCAACCCTTCTCAATCCAAATAACTGACTAACATATCCACCACTCAAATTAATGAATTGTTTCACCATACTAATTCAACACTAATCCTTATGGGTTCCAGAGTAGTGTGCTACTCGCCAAAAAAGCACTTCACCCCCCCATTAGGGGTAGCAACCGCTATATAAATACAAACCTCTTTCCCTCTTCTATCCCGCCACCTACCCTTCTCTATCCAAATAACTGAATAACATATCCACCACTAAAATAACTTCATATTGCACTATACTAATTTTCAACACTAATCCTTTATGGGTTCCGGAGTAGCATGCTACTCCCCAGAAAAGAGCTTCAACAACCATCAGGGGTAACAGGTGCTATATGAATGCAAACCTTTCTTCCCCTTTTATCCCTCTGCTATCCTTCTCACTCCAAATAACTGACTAATATCTGCCACTCAAATTATTTTCATATTTCACCATACTAATTCACCACTAATCCCTGAATGGGTTTCCGGAGTAGCATGCTTCAACACCCATAAGGGGTAACAGGCGCTATATAAATACAAACCTTTTTTCCTCTTCTATCCCTCTGCCATCCTTCCGAATCAAAATAACTGACTAACCTATCCACCACTTAAATTGAACTTGCATGTTTCACTATACAAATTCAACACTAATCCTCTATGGGTCCCGGAATAGCGTGTGACTCGCCGAAAAACGCTTTGACGCCTCGTCAGGGGTAGTAAGCGCTATACAAATGCAATTACAATACAATACAATTACAATTAATATGACACTGTAAAAGCAGGAAATAGCATAAAATAGCATAACGGGTTAATGCACCTGCTATTGTTATCTACATTCTAGCTTCGAATTCCCCTGGAACCGGCACATCTTTTAATCCCTGCAAGGTCAATAAAGTGCCTTCATACCGAAGGCAATGGTAATAGGTGCAATGCTGCAGTACAAATGCAGAAATAGTTCACCTGTATTATAATAACTTGTTCTTTATATAGTACTTTGTATCACTGTGTAATGTTTCTAAGCACTCTTACATAACTGGTGTTTTTATTGCCCAATTTAATGGCACTCTACCGATATCAAAAAGATGAAAGGCTGAGTCGGCCTTGTCAGCATTTAAACTTGTTACACGGAGATCAAGGCATGTCTCAGTCAGCCATCCAATCAGAACTAACGTTCTGTACTACAGCATGGTACAAACACAACACATTAAT
This sequence comes from Lissotriton vulgaris, assembly GCF_964263255.1. Lineage (NCBI taxonomy): Eukaryota > Metazoa > Chordata > Amphibia > Caudata > Salamandridae > Lissotriton > Lissotriton vulgaris. Next base: position 1,568,682,891 of record NC_141695.1, on the reverse strand, counting down.
GCCAGAAAAGTCTGACCGCACAATTACCACAGGAAGTTCCAGATGAATGAATCCAGGTGTAATACAGCCTTTCATAGCAGTGGTAATGGTAACGCATATCCTGGTCTTATCCCCGGGTTTATGCGGCAGAGTTAATGAGAGTCTAAGCTGAGTAACACCACCTGTTCATACCAACAACAAATAATTGGGTTTGCTGTTGTGCTTTTCATTTCATGTCAGTGTTAGCAATTTTCGCCCCCATGCCTTGGATGACCCATGATTTAGGATCACTTAAAAGTATGACCTGGATAGCACATATCTTTTTGACCTTTCTGTCTAATAAGCACATCATTAAATACATATGTTTTAGAAATAATCCTCTTGTGATTCTTTAAGAAAAAGGTACAGGGCCATGAATTCCCATTGCCTCGAGGTAACATTTTAGTCTAAAATCCAAGTTATAGACTAAAGACAGAATAGGCTTCACATCTATGGGGCATATTATCAAGAACTGCGATAACATTATCGCCGCTTTAGCGGCAGGAAACTGCCGCTAAAGCGGTGATAAGGGGCTTGATAATATTCCCTGGAGAATTCCCATAGAAGCCCAGGTTCGCACCAGAACCTGGGCTTTTATGGGAATTCACAAGGGCATTTTATAAAGCCCATTATTGCCGATTTAGCGTCAGTTTCCTGCCGCTAAAGCGGCGCTAATGTTATCGCCGTTCCTGATAATATGGCCCTAAACTGTCATAATCCCATTGCTATCTGAACAAGAGCACAAGTCTCCATGCCCTAAAAGCGATTGGACCCATCGCTGTAGATCCAGGCCACTTTACAAAGTAGCACCTCATTCCAATTTCAAAATCTGTAATGTTCACATGTTTGTTGCCTTGCCAGGTCTGGTCTGGGCATCTGTGTCTCTGACTAACATCTGACTCTGATATGACTGTTGTCCCAGCTGAGATCTCTGAAGCTGGGATGCTATTTTACAATAACTTCTGCCCATACGAATGGTTGTGCTTGTCTCCTACTGGTCTGGTCTACTGTAGACACTGCAGTGTCCTGCTGGACGCGTTCTAGTGTCTCAGCAGGTATTAGTTTACCAGCCATTCCCTTGAGGGCTGGCCATAAACACACCCATCCACCACAGGCATTAAGAGTGATGTGTGTCGTGCCCAGACGATGGCACTAGGACCCTGGGGACACAGGGTGGGGGACAGGGGACACCGGACACCACATCCGGTCAGGGGAGGGGACCAGGGGTCAGAATGGACAAGGACCTCGGGGTGAGAGGTCGCATGGACATCGCACTGTAACCTGTAAGCAATATACAAATAAAGGTACCTGAGTAACTAGCAACGCGTCCTGCGTATGTTCCTGGGCTGGGGGACACGACAGCTGGCGACGAAGGTGGGATCGAGACCCGCTGGTGCAAAGAAATCGCGATTTTAAACCAGGAGCCCACCCTGGATCGCATCGTGATTTACTAAAAATGTGGGCGTAGAGCCCACGACTTTACAGGCACCTCTCCTGCTCGCCTATGGCATTCACACCTACGATCAGCTGATTGGGATCGCACGCTGTGAGTTGACAAGGTGCGGTCACTGCTTGCTACCAGAACCCTATGCAATCTCTCAAAACACACACCTACCTGAGCTCATCATCCTCAAACTGATTGGCTGGCTGCTAAAAATGGAGCTCTCTACAAACTACTCACATTGGTGTTCAAGGCTTTGCATCTCTTTTCAGATTCACTGAAAACTCACCAAACTCACTCCCAGCTGCAAACTAAGATCTGCCCATCAAGTTCCCCTAACCCCATTTAAAGGTCCATGCATCTACCCAGATTGTGCTCATTTTACCCTCTGGGTCCCCTTCACTGGAACTCAGTTGCCCCACTCCTACCTGCATGCAACTCACCAGGACTTATAACAGTCCTGAAGAATTGCCTCCTGCTGATAGACGGGATAGTGATAACCAACACTTACTGCCTGAACTCAGCCAGGAGCGGCCTATGCAGGTAAGAGCGGTAGGGCGCTGGGGCAGGGTGGAGGGGGGATTCGATAGACAGCGCAGAGGGAAAGTTAAATAAATAATTAACTTTCCCTTGTCGTCATCAGTCGAGTCCCACCCCCACCCCACCCTACAGCCCCACCGTTCTTACCTGCACGGGCCGCTCCTGCTCAGCGCAAAGGTGTGCATTGCTTGATGCGTATCGGTCTGGGTCATCGCATGTCTGATCACTGATTATACGACGATCTGCCATGAGATACAGGAAGTGTTGTACTTCTGTCCACTTACAAAGAGGTAAGCCTGGTTCCTGATTGCTGCTGATTATCCTTTGGCTTATGATAACCAGGTGAATTTGTGCCATGTACCTCCAGTGTTCCTGAGAAGCTTTAACCAGCAATGCATAAGTACATAACATGTTACTAAGGAAAACTTTGGAAAAACGTGAGTCCTCCTCTCAAGTCACGATCCCCCAGGAGGGCAACAGGCGGGGGGACAGAGAACCAATATTCTGGTCTCCTTTTCATGAATTTTGCCTGGTAATGCTGTATTCGCTTTTTAGGCTCCTGCGATGTACGTGGTGGGTAGGGGGGAATCAAAGGTTGGTGAGCTCCCATTATATAACAATTGTATTTGCATAAGAATTGGGGAAGTGGTGCTGACAATGTTCTCATAACTGTTCTCGATATAGATGTGAAACTTGCTTGCTCAAGACTTCACTGGTTATATTTTCAACTTACGACCCAGTGCAGGGTTTTTCAAACCAATGTGTCACTAGCCCAAGATGGTCGCCAGAAGACTTTAATGTGGGCGCCTCCTGCAGCCATTTCAAGTCAATTACAAGCCCTAACCAACATAATGATAAAGAAAAGGGAAGCAGCTGATGCCACAGCCAGGGGGGTTCAGCCTTATTACTAAAGGAACATGGGTCTATGGCACTAAAGGGTCGCAAATCATGCCCTAGATTTTTTATTTTATTTTTAAACTGTGTTTAAATATTTCTCACCAAAATACATAAAATTCAACATTTCATCAAGACAGTATGCCAAATATACCCTAGAAGAGCACTATATTTTTTTTATTTCACTAGATTGTCGGATTTAATTAAACACCCATTTTTTGCATAACATGCCATTTAGTAACGAGTCACTTCTTACTAAGCAGTCCCCTTAGAATATTGTGTTATTTATTAAACAAAATTTTCAGCATAACAATGGAAATTTTGCAGCACACAAATGCACACAATGCATCATTTTTGTGGCAAATATAGTGATTAGAATGTATCTGTTTTTCAACGTCTTCTTCTTTGTGGGATAGCTTATTAGCTAAACCCTTCCAAAAGACCATTCCAGGCATCACGCTGCCCACAACCATCCCCAAAAACTTATACCTGGCATCCTGCCTCTCTCCATCACCCTCAAAAGACAGTGTCAATTAAAAAAAAAAAGGTGTTAGGATGAAAATCTGCTATAGGCCTTGGAACAGCTGTGCATTCTTGCTGCATCCATTTTTTTTCTGGCCAGCCATGTGTTTTCCTATAGTGCACTTACCAAACATACAAATGCTTTAGAAGACCAGCATCTTCTTTCATTGTTTCCTGACATCCAAGCTGTGCTTTTGTGGCAATGGACACTCCATGCGTACTCCCCCATCAAATTGAGGTTGGCTCCTGGCTCCTTAACCCAGAGTATGTTGTGACAGATGTGGAGGCAGTGGTGTCATGATCCAAGGAAAGAGGCATAGTGTCTACACACGCACTCATCACCAGCAGGCTCGACTACGGAAACTCCCTCTACGCCAGAATCAACAAATCACTACTTCGCAAACTTCAAACCATCCAAAATGCTGCAGCCAGGCTAATCCTAGGACTACCAAGCCAGGAACACATGACGCCACACCTACGAGAGCTCCACTGGCTCCCCATTGAGAAGAGGATCACCTACAAACTACTCACGCACGCGTACAAATCCCTGAACAACATCGGACCCAAATTCCTCAATGACGGAATGAGTTTCCACAAACCCAACAGGAACCTTCGCTCTTCCGACCTCGCCCTGGCAGAGGTCCACCGCATCCACCGACGCAGAGCCGGAGGGAGAGCTTTCTCCTTAACCGCCGCTACAGCATGGAACGCTCTCCCAGTTGAAATAAGACGCTCGACTACCCTACTCACCTTCAGACGGGCACTCAAGACCTGGGTTTTCAACTGATCGGAGCTACTAGACCTACCCCATCCCCAGCTCCTTGAGACCCTCGCAGGTGAGTAGCGCGCTTCACCAACCCCTGATTGATTGATTGATTGTCTATACCAGTGAAAGGAGGCTGCCCACTGACATTCCCTGGTTAAAGAACCATCTTGTCACCATAAATCAATTTTCTCATCTTCATCATGTGTGTGAATATCTGGACATCTTGTGTTTATGTGTGTATGTTTTGAGTTTTGTATAGCGCAAGCTCGACCCGAAGGTATCAGAGCACTTTACAAGAGCACCAGTTGCATTACAAATGGACACATTCATTTTAGTAGGCACAGGGAGATTAAGTGATTTGCCCAGAATCACGAGATGTTGAGCGTTCCTGCTGAGACTCGACCTGGTTCCCCAGTTTCAAGGTCGACTGCTCTAAGAAAGAGTACATTGTGGCTCAATATCAACCTTGTGTGCATTATATGGTGACTCTCCTTTAGGAAGGCTTGCTTTGCCCCAGGGCAACGACTCGAAAACCTGCTCTGCCTGCTGAATTGGGTTAGGCCACCAGCCCGTTGCTTTGCCCTAAATAGTATTTCGGAAAACAATTGGAGAACATATTGTCAAACAAAAATGTTGTGTCTTAAATACAGTTTACAGAAATATTGTCCTTTTGGTGGCCCATTTTTTTTAATCATTAGGTCCAGTTGGATGATATTTGTATAAACTATACATATGAAACAATATTTCTGTGAGACAATATTTGATATTCGGGTACCCCACTGCATGTGTGACGCCCACCCATCCCCAGTCCCGTCTTCCAGTATTATTGCTCGTCTTCCCAAGAAATGGCAGCCAACGGAGAGTTAGGTTTAATATACAATCCGTAAACCACCAGGATATTGCTCTGACCTGTTGCACCTGGCTTTATTGTCCAGGAAAACCAGACAAGGACCATGATATTCATTTTTTCAAGATAGGAGGGCTATTGGAACTTTTAGTAAAGCATATCTATGGTTGGCTCTGTCTTGCTGCATGAGCCATTAGGACAAACACTTGGGACATTATTTGGTAGGTTGTCTGTACTAAGAGTTGGTCTGAACGTCAGTACAGTAAAGGATATTTCACTAAGACTGTAGTCCTCTTATGTTGCTACTTTCCGTTCAGAATTACTGAAATCTATGAACCCGATGTGAATTTGCTGCTGTGACTTGAGGAGAAAAAGATCTGACCTGCCTAAATGAACAGCTAGACTGTGCCTGTCAGGAGGAGCAAACTTGATCTTGGGAATACCTGCACAAAGCCCAGCTGACTGGAGTGTCTGTGTGGAATGTGTTCCAGTGAGCCACGGTCACATAGTAGCCCAGCTGCCCGGGGGAAGGAAAGAAAGAACTAAAATACTGTGAAGTTACATCTTTCGACAAGCAGATCCGCCTGCTCGCTCAACGCACTCTCTTGTAACTGTAGGGTTGTATAGGGGGTTGGGAGGGATAGCCAATGAGCCACAAGCACATGAATTGTTACAATTTAGAAACACTATAGGATCAGTAATAGAATTGTGACTTGCTTCTATAAAGCACTAACAAACAAGACCAAAACTAACCTCAATGAAAAGGGAAATGGACTTGGATAGGGACCTCGACGAGAACGAGAACAGATATTATAATTTATAATATACACACAAAGTATCAAGAAGTGCTTGCTTTCAATATAGGCACTTTCATTTCCTACATTATACTTGCTTATCTTCTAAGAGCTCCATAAGGGATCCGAGACAGTCCACTTGACATGCTCAAGATACTTACAGACACTTGGCTTTAACATATGGTATGGAGGTTCACCAAACTTAAACCGTATTTGCTGGGCATAACAGATCAGCTTGAGGCTGCAACAGGGAGAGTAAACCTGGCCACACCTGAGACTGCCTATTAGGCTACTTCGCATGACCCAAGTCTATAAAAAGAGGGCAACAGATTTATAAACTTGGCAAAAGATTGTTGGCTGACCTGGAAAATCTCCTTCATCCCCACTCTGAACTAATGAAGGCAATGGGTACATAGGTGGGCCAAAGCTGAAAGCATAACAGTGCATAGGAAAAAAGCTTGAGACATAAAGAGAAATCCATTCCATACCAGTCTGGTGAAGTACAACTGATCCTCCTAACAGAACAGGATAGCTTAACTGCAGACGCCGATACTGACCAAGATATATCTGGCTAAAGGTCCATGATATGGGAGGATGAGACAATAAACCAATACTATAATGCCTCCAAAGGCACGATTAATGAAGGGAAAAGGCGCCGCACCGATAGTGTTAATAATGTCGGAGGACCTTCGCCCCCACTTCCTGCTTTGAGCCACACTACCCATGGAAAACAAAATGGCATAGAAATGATTTCATTGCCATTTTTATTTTTTACTATGGAGCACTGCAGCGGACAGCCTGCCCCGAGTGAGAAGAAATGGGGGCAGATTCTCTGCTCCTGATTGGCAGCAGAGGGCTGGAGCTATGGCTTTACTGGACGCTCCAAAGTGCGCACTTTGAAGCTCTCCACCCAGCTATTTTAGACAACTGGGTGGAGACCAAACACAGGTTTACAGGGCCTGAAGGAGCACCTAGCTAGTCCGCTCCAGCCAATCCTGGTGCTGCTCTCATGCTGATTAACAGCATAAGAGCAGCGTCTGGATTGCTTAGGTATCACCTTCCATGCTGGGCTAATTCCCCCACGGTGCAGGGGAAAGGAGGACCGCGCGCGGTGCTCGTGACGAGCCCAGCTCATCATGCTGCACAGAGGAGCTGTGCTCATGACGAGCTGAGCTCGTCACGACTCGGCCCACTCCCATGGAACAGGAGGGGAATTCCTTCCTATTCCTTTCCATCACTATATGCTGAATTGGTGATGTCAACAGCCTATTATGATGGGAAGAATAAATGATATCTAAATGGAACTGCTTCCCATGCATTTCTTTTACTAAGATCTCAACAAAATATTCTTGTAAATAATCTACATTTCCAACTATAAGGCACCCTGACACATTTTTAATGCATATATAGCTAAACCTTCGGAACCGAATTACACCAAAATAAGAAAAGACGCTGCTCTGAGTAAGTTCTAATTCGATGTCAAGTTTGATCCAGTATACAATACAGTTTCCTATGGGTGTTAAAATAGGAAAGCACAACTTTTTGATGCACTTTTTAAACTTTTCCTCCTGGAAAGAAGCGCACGAACCGTAACATGCAAAAATGAAGACACATTCAGTATTTGTTTGTTATGTGTTTCAGAGATTTGTCAAACGGGGCCAACTTTATAAATAAAATAAAAACAGCTTTTCAATGCAGAGTGAATATTAACCATCACCACAGAGTAGCTATTGCTGACTGTGCAATATATGTAGCTGAATGAAGTGACAAATACCTCCACTTTGGGCTTTGACTTTAAAGGGGCAGTGAAGGCAACAGTCAATGCTTACTCTCGAAGCCTGGTGTGAAATAGAATTGCTTGTTTGAACAGCACTTGTATAATTCCCAATAAATAATGTCTTTAGCAACAGTGTATAAGACTTTTATTATTAGGTAAATATGAACAATCATTTTGAAAAGTCTTATGCCACTTATTCTACTTGGTGTTATCAGAGTATACACTTTATAAGTCTTCTCTGTGGCAGCAGAAGGGGCTAAGGTGGTCTCACTGGGCAAGTCAGGTTAGAAAATTAAACAAGATTGATCTAGCTTAACCAAGTGCAGTGTCTGGTGAAGGTGCCAAGTGTGTATCTTTCTTTTCATACAGTCTCTTCTGAGAGTTTGGGGTTTCTGTGTGGGCCACCGGGAGACAATTCATGCAGGGTGGTCAACAGCCACATAGGAAAGCGACTCACAATGTTGGAGTGTCCTTTGCAAATGATTGAGCTGTTTGGATACTTGTGCTGTCTAGAAGCCGGTGTCTGCCGGTTGCGGTCCCAGATTTCTGTCCTCCATTGTTGTGCTGGTCTCGAGAAGGATCGCGTGTACGTGGGATCTTGGCACACATCAGTGGCTCTGCTCTTCATGAGTGCAGGGGCTCACAGTAGGCAATGGACTGCCAACCCGGCCTCATGAAGGTCTTGTATGCTGTCCGTGCACCTGCGGTAGGTGATGTGGAAGAGTTTCAGCCTCCGGGGGCTGGTGATCACCCAGTGATGGACCATCAACTCATGATACCAGAGCAAGGTCATGCAGACTGGGCCCAGACCTGCAAAGTGGTGCTTGCTGATGGAAGCCCCACAATGTAGATGTAGGGGATCACAACGACAGGCTACCGGCTGGGCTACAATGACGGGTTCACAAAATGGCCTCACGTCTGCAGAGAAGTTGTGTTCTTGAGTAAGTCACTCAGATGGATTGGCATCATCAGGTCAGACAGGACAGTCACACAGTCGCCTCTGGTCTTTGTCTGACTTAGCACCGTTGAGTACCGTATGGAAGAACTGGGGCAGCTGGACATTAGCATCTGAAGGTGCAAAACAAGTTAGAATTGTTCCAGGCATTGTGCCTCCTTGTTCAGCAGGCCTCCGCATCACCTTTCGTAGTGGTGTAGTCCTTACCCCTCAAAGGGAGACAGCGAAGAATTCTGCTTCTGGACTTCGCTTTCCTGTGCTCTGTGTGCAGAGATGTCTTCAAGTAAAAGGTGAGCACCGGTATGGTGCATGGCTCAGCTTATATCTATTCCTGAGTCAGATTCAGCTGTGTAGTCAGTTTCAAAGAAACCCCCAAACTTTTGACTGGAACCAATGAACTTTTTTCAGGGTGCCACTTCTTCAAGGCAGTCTGTTTCATGTGAAGCAGCTACTTTTACTTTGTTGACCATATTCTGAGGATTCTTACCCAGAAATATATAGTACGGGTTGTGAGGGTGATCAAGCAACCCATCTTCCCTGTCATTTCACATTAAGTTCACTCAGCGGCATTTCTTTGACCCCTGAGACACATCTACATCTGAAACATTGTATTGCCCTTTTCGGAATCCTGCAGTTCAGTTATGATGATTTAGGGCTGGTTGGTGGCTGTTTGTTTATGGGTTCCCTTGGGTACAGAGGTCACTGTCCCTCTATTTCTCAGATCTTGCATTTCGATTGTTCGATCCTAGGGCGTGCTTTTCACAGTGTATGAACGTTTCTTTTCTGTTACAGCAAACACAGCACCACAGTTGCTAGGAAGATATAACTTCTCTCATAATAGGTCCACTTTATGTCTGACGCAGCCAAGATATTTTGTGAACAATACACAGGAAGTGGGTTTTGGGTCAGCCTCCTTCAGCCATTGGATCATTTGAGTGAGCCTCCTTCAGCCATTGGCGTCTTTGGTCAGCCTCCTTCAGCTATTGGCTTCTTTGGGTCAGCCTCCTTCAGCCATTGGATTATTTGAGTCAGCCTCCTTCAGCCATTGGCTTCTTTGGTCAGCCTCCTTCAGCCATTGGCTTCTTTGGGACAGTCTCCTTCAGCCACTGGTTTCTTTGGGCCAGCCTCCTTCAGCCATTCGCTTCTTTGAGTCAGACTTCTTCAGCCATTGCTTCTTTGAACGGGTCTTTCACATTTTTTTGTATCAGCCCTCTTGAGTATTTCAGTTCTGCGTTTTGCAGATGTGCTTGACAAAACAAAGACGTCCTTCTTCCATGTCACAGCTCAGCATATGTGTGGCCCCTCCAGCTTGTGCAGAGACAGGCAGGGGGCTGCTGGACACACTCAGGCTTGTGCTCTGCTGCTGCAAAATACTTCTGGGGATTTGAGAGCAGCTATCTGTGCCCTCTCTGGCAATGCTTCCTATGTACAGATGTAAGGGTGAATGGTCGGCATCTTAAAAAGGGTTTGTCTAATGAAGGTAATGAAACACTGTTATTAAGCCATATAGCTGCTAAGAGCTTATAGCTCAGGGTACAAGGCAATAGACAGACTGGATCCTAGGTAGAGAGAGAAAGGTGGGTGGTTTCTCTGAAAATATTGCCTGCGCACTAGTGTATACCGCTACTGGCATGATGCCATCCCAACGCCACCCATCGATCTCAAATTACTAAAGTGAAGCACGACTGTGGGTGGGATCTGGGTGATGTTTGGAGCATTGTTATTCATCCCTTCTCACTCTTCTCTTGAATGTTGATGAAGTGGTACACCTAATTCCCCCTTGCTCCAAAGTGACCTCGCTCTCCATCGCCTGGCCCTCTGGGGTGAGGTGCAGCTGGATGGAGACATTGCTGCATCTCTGCACATAAGCTCACAAGATGGGCTGGGGTCAAGTGCAAAGCTAACAAGGGTGGCTTTAATGTGCTAAAGCATGCAAGCACAGGCAGACACATATGCTCTTTGTGTGCATTAACACCTCAAAGTTGGCAGCACCGGCCGGCTCAGTTAAGCACGGTGGGGTGGGCAGGACGCGGCGGTGGGGAACGCCAATGAACAACGGAGTAGGTATTATTTATTTATTTAATTATACCTATTCCGTCATCCATCAGCTTCCCCCCTGCCGCACCCTGCCCCGCCCACCGTACTTACCTGAGCCGGCCGCCGCTGACAGCTGCACCTAATAAATCTGTCAACGCTTGTTTATTTAGATATGGTGTAAATGTACCCAGTGGCTATTGAGATATTTGCATAACAAAAAGAGATAGTGAACTTCAAAAGGTTAATTTTCTGTAAATTTAGGCCAGTTGGTCCACAAACCATTCCCGAAATGACCAGTTGGTGAATCACATTTCAACCCAAAAAAGTAGTTCGACTTTAATTATTTATGAGGTAAGGCCAGCATGGACTAGGCCTCATGAGGCATCTTACTGCTCAACAGAAGAACAACTGGACACAACAAGGACTACCAATGTATCTGCCTAGAACCTGCAAGATTCCAGAACAATATACACAATGGTGTGGTATCATTTACAACATTTTCTTCAGTTGAGGACCAGTGATGTACTCAATATCAACATATATACAGTCAGAAGTAGCCCTACAACTAAGGGCAAAACATATTGTTAATCCCATTTTGCGATTATATTTGCAGAAATTGGGCGCTCTGCATGCGTAGTGATCACACCGTGAGACGTATGAAAAAGTGCAAAGTGGTACACATATAAGCAAATCAAATGACCTCCTAAAATTACAATTTGTCGACAACTCTAATGTTGTAGTAGTCTAATAATAGGAGGGCACTAGGACCTCGCATGCTGAGATAAGTCAGGGGGAAGAAAGGAGAAAGGAACCGGAAAGGGAGGAGCTAGGCATATAGGGGTCGAGACAGAGTTAAGGAAGGTTTGAGCAGTGTCAGCTTCGAGTATTGAGAAAAAAATAAATGTTCATTGATCCACAGAAATGAGAGTGGCTCGTTATTGCGTGGGTTTTACCTTACAGCGACCACTTACCAACAGGCGTATACTAGACAGAGTGCCCCTACTCTAAATCACTAACGTTTAACAGCGTTTTTGCCCATGTATTGATTCAAGTTACGCCATCTGGCCACGCAAAATTCTGAGCCCCGAGGAGTATTCTATAAGAAACTAAGAGGATATGGTAATTAATAAACACTTTGGGAATATTGATGACTAGTGAAATAACGCTAATGTTACTAATTGAATTTATGACATTAATGCCCAATACTTTCCTTTAAAGTGCGAAAAATATGATTATTTATGTGGCCAACACCTAAAGGCCCTCATTAGGTGTTGGCCACTGTCGCACGCAATAATTATTGGGTTGAATAAAAACTGACACCAAGGTGTTCAGTATTTATTGAGTGCACTAATTATCACAAATCACAAGTTTTGAAGAATTTTTTTTTTAATTTTTCCTGCTTACCACACTAACATCTGCATGTTCCAGTAAATACAGGACATTTTCAGCCTGATAACAATTGGAAGGTTTAACTACTCCAATTTATCACAAATTCATACTTCCGATATGTACGGTAACAGAACTGATTGGACATATTGGACTTTATTGGTCCACCTCTTCATGAGGGCAATTAGTTCATCGGTAAATCCACCGAGTGTAAAAAGATACTATCACACGTGTGCGCATGTATGTGCTTCCTAATGGGACACCGGGGCGACAAGGATCAACACTAAAGGGAAGGGCCAATGGGTCCCCTGGATTCCTAGAAAATATCAGATTGATGGTAGGAAACAGAAAAATTCAGCAGGGAGTAAGTACCAAAGCGAGATGGGCTCGGTGGTACCATCACACGTGAGGTTTTACCTAATGGATGTAGGGGTCTGCAAACGTCAGCTGTAAAAAGCAAGAATTAAGTAGAATTATGAAGTTGAACCCTGAGAATTCTATTCGGCTACAAAAAGCAATCAGAGTGGGTTGTGTAGTGACCTGCTGGACACTGTTCTAGTTCTTGTCTTTGCCAGACACTTCCCATGGGCTGGCTTACAACCCACTTCACACCCATCCAACACAGGCGTCACAGGACATGTGACCCTGATAATAAAAGGGGCCGGGCGCAGGTGCCCTTGGCCAGTTCTACCCAGTATGATACTGTGTCTGTGTCGTGATTATCTATACATGGCGGCCTGGGGCCCCACAGTATTACAGGGTGGTAGTACAATTTTCACTGTCTGCCATGTGTATGGGAGGAAGACCAAGTGTGGGAGTTTGCGTAGGTAAAAATGAAAGAGGTTAAACATCAGGGTTCAGGTGCAAACCCCACAGTCCTGCGTAATACTTGATCAAAATTATCAGAATTAGCGCACAGGTTGTAATTATCTTTTTACAAAGTGTTGTTGGTGAGGGAAATTTTAATTTGTATTTTATTTGATAACTGCTTATCAGAAGTCTTTTCCCTCACAGAACTAGAAGAAAGACTATCAATGGCTGCTGATAAAGCAAAATCAGTTTGATCATTATTTAATGTTAACATTACATAAATATTCTGGCAACTCGGAACAAGAAAAATATAAACACTTTACTATCAATCAACCGCAAATTAAACACAAAGCACTTAACAATGGTCCCAGAAGACAGTAACATGCAATTTCCAAGTGCCTTTATGTCTATTATTCCATAAATGTTATGCAACTTTCAATCTAATTGCAGCAGAGAGTCCATTTACATGCTTTTTTGCTCAGAATATCCACTGGGTTTCCTTTTCTCCTTGGTTTCACAATTGTGTCAATAACCTGCTAGCCGATGTCACTTTCAATATGGTTGGAGCCAACAAAATGTGATTTATGGGGGTCATTCAAGGTGATTGGGGTCTTGCATCAGAATCCTCTGTACGTGACTGAAAGTTGTGCTCAGGGAATCTGAGGCTTTAGGCACTGGGCCAAATACCATATGAAGTCAATCCAGGGACACAGGGAATCGATGCAGACCATGGCACCCTTCATCAGAAGCCTGCTGTGCATGGCTGAAGGCTGCATGCGATTTATCTGGAGCCTGCAGTGCATGGCCGAAGGCTGCACACTTCATTGGGAGCCTGATGTGCATGGCCAAAGGCTGCATCCTTTATAAGGAGCCTGTTATGCATGGCCGAAGGCTGCACCCTTCATCAGGAGCCTGCTGTGCATGGCCAAAGGAGCCTGCCGTGCATGGCCACATGCTGCACCCTTCATCAGGAGCCTGCTCTGCATGGCTGAAGGCTGTACCCTTCATCAGGAGCCTGCTGTGCATGGCCAAAGGCTGCACCCTTCATCAGGGGCCTGCTGTGCATGGCTGAAGGCTGCACCCTTCATCAGGAGCCTGCTGTGCATGGCCAAAGGCTGCATCCTTCATCGGTAGCCTGCCGTGCATGGCCAAAGGCTACACCCTTCATTGGGGGCCTGCTGCGCATGGCCAAAGGCTAAACCCTTCATTGGGAGCATGCTGTGCATGGCCAAAGGCTACACCCTTCATCGGGAGCATGCAGCGCATTGCTAAACGCTGCAACCTTCATCAGGAGCCTGCCACGCATGTCCACAGGCTGCACACTTCATCGAGAGCCTGCTGTGCATGGCTAAAGGCTGCACCCTTCATCGGGAGCCTGCCACGCATGGCCACAGGCTGCACCCTTCATAGGGACCAGCCGTGCATGTCCGAAGGTTGCACCCTTCATTGGGAGCCAGCCGTGCATAGCCAAAGGCTGCCCCCTTCATCAGGAGCCAGCCGTGCATGGCCAAAGGCTACACCCTTCACCGGGAGCCTGCCGTGCATGGCCAAAGGCTGCACCCTTCATCGGGAGCCAGCCGTGCATGGCCAAAGGATGCAACCTTCATCGGGTGCCTGCCGTGCATGGCCAAAGGCTAAGCTCAGTGGCTTCTGATGTTCGTATAGCTGAGGTAAATCTGTGACTTAAGCTTGTGTTTTGCAATCACAACCTCTGCTCATGGCCCAAGGTCTTGAGCAGGCGGTTATGGGGAAGTCATTGTCTTAGCACACAGTGTGGCTGAAGACCATGAAGTGCAACAACACTCGGCTACCCACAGCTGAAGAACATGCACACTGGGTCCTAGGAGTCAGTGGAACAGGGTGCAAGGCTTAAGGAATATTCCTGTGCCTTCAGTCGGCTGGAAATGGCTCAAAGCAGCACAAAGCGCAATCATTCTCTTCCTTTGAGTCATTGTGCATGTGTACAGTCTGGTATTCCACCAGAATATTGAGTAGAAAATATTGTGGGTATAAAATACTGAGGCCTAGATATCAAGACACAAAATATTGTGAAGGTAAATATATATAAGCATAGGATTAGTGTACTTGACTTCACATGTATGCGTGCAACTTGACAACATATATCTCTTCTAGGTATGCAGATGTGGCGTTAACAATAGGAAATCTATATTATAACCTTATAGCCCGCCGTAGCGGGCTCTATCGGCTATTAAAGGCCCGCTGAACCGTTAAAGGCCCGAGCCGAAGGCGAGGGACTTTAACGAGACAGCGGGACTTTAATTGCCGGTATAGCCCTGCTACGAAGGGCTATAAGGCTATTAGAACATTCTGCCACTAGAGGGCAGAATGTTCTAACAAATTAAACAAAGGGTTCTCGAAGCTCGAGAGGATATAAATCCCCTTGAGCTTCAAGAAGCCTTTGTAGAGCATTGGAATGTTGCTCTGCGGGCCTTTACCGGCCCGTAGAAGCAGGGAGCACTCCATTGTCTGCAATGGAGCTCCCAACATTCCAATGTTCTAATTACCTATAGGAACCTGTCTTCTTGATTTCTGTGGTCCTTGTTACTTAAGCCTCAATATTTTGGCTCCATGATATTTTTCTACTCAGTACTCTGACATACAACTGCGCATTTTCTGATCAACTGGAAGGTTAGGAGAAGAAAGCATGTTCTTGCTCAAAATCTAATCTAAAGTGTGGATGAGACCCATAGAAAACTCAAGTGCTCAAAAAAGTAGGTCTGATTTTCAGAAAGACCAAGTATAGAATGCTCTTTCAGTGTACAAAGTCAATGTCTGGTTCATGAAGGATCATTAAATATAATAGGGTTACACTGTGTCCCTCAGAACCTGGGTAAACAGTCCTGTAAAAAGAGAAATATAAAAAGAGATAGATATACATGTTTTGATATATGAAAAATAATATCTTTAAAACATAAGTTAATGGTTGCGTTGTGTCAGTGGTTTTTAGATAGAATTTTCTTGAAAGGTTTGCGTGCTTTGAGTCAGAAGTTTCACAAATGTTGGAAGGATCATTTATAGGCCCTTTCAGTATTGAATGTCTGATGAAAAACTTTATTTACAATTACCCTTGAGGAGATTTCGTTGACTCGACAGAACTGTTTGTAGCTCATACCTGGTTCACGAAGGAGGCTGAACAGACAGGAACTGCAAGTTCATAAATACACATCCGCAAACTGTTGACATACACAAACGATTATGGGCTACATGAGGGAATGGGAAATTCAAACAAAAAAGTGATGTGGCTCATGAATGCCCAAATGCATGTATAAGAAGACTTGTGACTGTGCATGCAGATACATGACCATTTCATGAAGTGCCTGTGCAGTGGTGATGCCCGTATGGATTTTTATGGACGTGATAACACTAATACTCAGGTTTGTCTATCAGTCAATATTCTAACTATTTCCATACACATGAATATTCCGGTTCCAGAATTCTCTTCTACTTTGATTGAGCTGCCCAATCTCTTGGAAGCTCACACTGTAGCTTTCAATTTCTGGGTTTCATCAAAGAGCCTGGATAGATTTTGGTTTAGAAGTTTTTACTTAGTATCCTCTCTGGTGTTGCTAGGGTCCAGCTTCCCTGCAGAACAGATGGCTTCCATCAAGACACTCACTGTCAATTCCTCAACTTCACATTGTCTGACTAGCAGGCATCCCCTATGTAGCCCTTGAGCCCACTGAGGGCCTGCCTTCTCCCTTCTATTTTCCTGGATTGGTTGTTTCTAGACTCAGGTCTTCCTTGTCCTTTTTTCCTAATATTCTATTGGAAGGATAGATATGACCACGCACCCTGTTTTATATTGGTCCCATGCCAGCAAACTCTATGGAAAGGAGATGGGAGAGAAGGATGTATGACGTTACAACGCATACTTTTACCACGCATACCTTTACAACGCGGTTTTTACAACGCATGCCTTTACAACGCATAGCGCTTTGGGGTGCTGGATAGTGAAAAGTTTACTTTACTATTCCAACTCCAGTCCCCGTAGAAACTAGGGAAGGTGTTGGATAGTAAATTAAACGTATTCCCTATCCTAGAGCGCCCCCCAGCGCAATGCGTTGTAATGGTTTGCTTTGTAATGACTGCGTTGTAATGGTAGTGCGTTGTAAAAGTTTCGTTGTAAAGGTTGTATACCGGGAGAGAATGACCGCCTACTCTGCCCTAGACAACGGGTTTGCTAGGTTGAGACACCACCGAGAGCTTGTATTTACCAAATGGTTTACCGCAGGCTGAAGTCCAGACCTACCATTCAACAAGGGCACCCCATGCCTGGGAATTGAAATAGGTTGTGCATGTGTAGTATGCAGCCTTCGATCTGTCCGTGAACTGCTTCCCCAGGAACTGTGTAATCTTTGAAAGTGGTGGGCGTAATACTTGCCCTGAAGTCCAGCGAGCCACTGAAAAGAGTGAGACAGACATCTTCTTAAAGATTTGGGCCCCACACCCCCAAGAAAGATTGGCAAACAAATGGGTCAAATAGCGCATTCTAAAAAGCCTTAGGGTCTGAAAGAGCACTAAACAAATAGCCCCTACTTTATGGGATCTCAAGGTAGGCCGACTATGCTCAGGGACAAACTTCAATGTTTTCCCCCAAAATGTACTGCATGTTCACCCCATATGTCAAGGATTACCTCCAGTATGCCGGGAAAGATTTATGCAATAGAACTCCCACATTTGCCAAAAAGTGCCCCCAGCATGCCAGGGGCAGCATAGTCATGGGTGATCATTCCCTCTATGCAAAGACATATATATGTTGCTAGAGATTAGCCGTAGAGGCCCCACACTTACAATGGGTGACCGGTATCTTAAATTTCTCAGTAAAGGATCTCAAAACTATTGACCCTTCCACTCTGACACCAGACTACACCCCACTGCAAGAATGTGCTTGACAGTATGTGAGCTGGCGAATTACGGACATGTATGTGCTTCGAAAAAGCGCTCTGAAAATATTCTAGAAGAAAATGAGCCTGAAGAGCTGCTACCAACCAGGGTTGACTTGTGATGCTGTCAAGTAATAAACTGTTGGTGGTGGGCACTAGAACACCATGCTAATACACCTGCAACCAGGTTGAACCCAGGTTGTAGATAAGGAACAAACTGATAACAAATATAGTGGAGGGGAAGGGGCAAGGAATGAGAAAAAAATAGCTAGGAATCCAGGGGCGAGGCACACATTGGTGTGTCATGTACATTGCCTGCAGGGCCAAGGAATATAGGAGGTCCTCAACACCTGAATTATGACCTTCTTTTGCTACTCAATCAAGGCCAGGGGGGGTGTTTCTCTAAGTCACTGAATGAACCCAAAGTCTGCTTGTATTTCTGGTGGACCCAGGAAGGACCTATCTGCATTTGCTCCTCACATTGGCTCAAGATCCCATCATTAAATCACAATTTGTATTGTCCATGGCACAAAGTAAGGAGAGAAAGCCTCTAGGTCCATAAGTGTAGGCTGAAATGTCCCAACCCCATATGAGGTGGCCTCAACAAGTGTAGTACCTCATTCCAAACCGATTGAGGGATGCTAAGGCCAGGTGTAATATTGGTAATTTGTTTGCCTATCTTACAGAGGCCCTGATAACCAGGTGGCCCCTAATGAAGATGTTTTAATTCAATTACCTTCCCGTGAGCAAGTGAAAAAGCATGAGCTTGGCCCTCACTGCAGCAGGGCCCTTGTTGAAGAACCAATAATGACTGAAGTCTGACACTAAGCCTATCATGGGAAAGTCTTGATACACTTTTGTATTTAAGGTTCCTGAGCACGATGAACTGGGTGAGGTGGAAGCACTGATGTGTGCTGCCGTGTGCTGTCGAAATGGGTTGTGATTCCTGCAGGTACACATGCACTAATAGCCAGTGGTATTTTGAAATAATTATTATAATAAATGCAAGGGCCAAAATGTTTTGCTTAGGACAGGGGTCTCCAAACCGGTCCTGGAGGGCCGAATCCGTGCCAGATTTTTAAAATTACTACATGTATCTCAATGGGGATATCCCAAAAATCTGGCATGGATCCGGCCCTCCAGGACCGGTTTGGAGACCCCTGGCTTAGGACTTCCCCACCAATGCTGTTGAATGCCAGTGTTGCTGAATTCCAAGGTCTCCTATCACTGATTCCACTTCATGTCTCTTTCTTCCACCACTTGAAACTTGTTGATCTTTATATCACTCGTCTGGTCCTTTATGTTCCTGCTTTCTTCCTTTGTCACTGTTTTCCAATCTTATTCTTCTTCGTTCTTTCTCCCCCTCTACCTTTCTCTCTCTTGCTCTGTGTCCAAGAATGATGATGTAAAAGAAGTGTAGGTCCTCAAAAATGACTGCTGGTGGCCACCACTGGTGCATATTTAGCACTGTTTACCAGGAGGTGACATGGCTCCTGTTCAGATTAGCACCTCATACCAGGACACTGAGGTGGTGTCGGAAAGTAGGGATCCTGGTGCTGCACTGGACTATATAGGAACTCGCCTACTCGAAACATAGAAAAGGGTGTATTTGAACTGTATGTAAATGGTTATCGTCTTATAACTGAAGTTCTCTATTTAAGAAAATTACACACCTCCGGGACGTCTGTGTCTACAGCAGAGGTCTTCAAATGTTTTTGCTCTTAGTCCCCACCCCCAAAAGCAAAATGTTCTGAAGCTGGGCTCTCTTCCAAAACGTTATGGCAAAGATTGGAGGAAAACGAGGGTAGGGTTGAGCAACAGGAGGGGGCTTATGAGACCATTTACGGAGTACTTTGTCTGAAGCTCAAAATCTATATCAAATGTGAGACTTATAAGTGAGCAAATGCATCAGACAAAAAAACAGAAACTTACTGGAAAACACAGCGTCCCATAATTGGGGTGACGCAAGCCCCTCACACACAAGGGTCCCAATGCAACTGTACCTGGTGAACTAATGATAGTTGGGCTCTGCATAACGGGCTGTCTCCTGTGCCTCTTTTACCCTTTCCCGACTATGCCTGGTCACCACTCCAATCTTGAAACAGGCTCTCTCTCTCCTTTTCAGAAAAAAACAATAGCTTCCATGTGTTGCCCCAGTCACTGTAGCAAGTGCTCTTGGCCCTAATAACAGCAAGAAAAAGGAGCCCCCATGTCCATTTTTTGAAGTAAGATAGTCATTACTGTGACATAATGTGCCCCTCAAATCCCCGAGCTCCAGTACCACTGCACCTGCTTCACTAATGATAAGTACTGCCTTGCGAAGTTGGCTGTCTTTGCCTTTGTTAAAAGCATGGACCCTCACCTTGGCCCACCACTCCCCACCATCTTCCTGTGCCCAAGCTTAAGTGTATATATCTGCTTCAATTTTCCCATCCATTGAGCCATTGCTTTGAGGCCCAAAGTAACACTGACACACCAAGGGTGCACAGAGCCATAATGCAAGCAATGAATATAACAAACCCAAATTGGGGTGTATTTGGACCCCCACACCTCTGAGCCCTAGTGCCCCTGCATCTGCAGCACCAACTCAGATACCTACAACCTTATGCTTTTGCCGACTCCACTGTCCCATCACTCCTAGGACTGAGACTCAAAGCGGGCTGTATGCCCCGTTGTGGATTTAAAAAATAAAAAGAAGGATAAAAGCCCCACATCTGGGACCATGTTACTTGGGACATGTTCCATACAATGCAAGGGTGACCAGGGCCATAATGCTAGCAAGGACAATGGGTCTCAGTTTCCCTTTTGGGGAGTAAGACAGCCATAAAAGAGATGCAGTTGCCCCTAACACCGTAATGACGGCCCTTAATAAAAAAATAATAAGAAAGCCCCCATATCTCACGCCCTTTCTCAGGGCATCTCTCTGAGGAAGCACTCTTTCTATTAGTAAATTAAATGGGCATTTGCAAAGCCAACTGGTCTTGCCTATGAGTTACTGGCAATGGCAATGAATTGTTGCCATGCTGTACACCAGCAGGGATGCTGTGCAGCATGGCTAAAAATATATATTTTGTAAGTGCTATGATTGGGTCAGTGCTAATGTCTTTTATTTTTTAAGTCTCTGGACACTTAATGCCAACCTTGTGGTGGTGCTGGCAGAAAGTGAAAGAGGTGTTGGGTCTTTTGTGCTGTGAAGCCAAGAAAGAGACTAAGAGCTAAAGAAATAAGCCTTCTCAGGGTACCTGCAACCTGAAAGAAATGCAGAGGCAGCTTGGGAGCCTGTATAGACTTTAACCCCTTCGATGCTGACGACGGCCCCCAGCCGTCATGCATTACGGTGGGCGTGTGCTGATGACGGCTGGGGGCTGTCATGAACCCGCCCACTAGGGAAAACGCCGCACAGGCGCAGAATCGCGGCCGCGCCCAAGAGGTTAATTGATGAAGTCCTTTGAAGCTTCATGGTAACAAAGATTTATCATTTTTGAGAGATAATGCAATGGGGTTCTGCAATCCATTATTTAAATGGACACTTATAAACCGATTTGCAAATGTACAGTTTTATTACTTATTACTAAAATATATCATTTGAAAGCACTTGTTTCATCTTAAACATTAATTTTGCAACAGCCTATCTTACAGTGTGTGTAATATAATTTTAGAAAGACTCCTTTCTGTCACAGGTTGAGCCCTCTTAGCACTATAAATACACAAGTCACTATTCCTCAATGTGCCAACCCGAATTCAGTTCTGTGACTCCAATCACGCAGAGACATCTGCAGCAATCACTTTAACAAACTGGAGGTTCAATATGTTATAGAACAGATTTCCTACTGATTTGTTTAACTTGCCATTATTTATATACAGTAACCTGGAGGAGGAAAAACAACAGAATACCCCCAAAATATTTTGGTTTTTTCAGCCTTGTCTTTGACCAGGCCATCTCTCTCACTGGCGCTCCGTTCCCAAGGCCAGTGCTTAATTTGAGCCTGTAGTTTCTGGTGCTTGGCACCGACACTTAATTGGTTTCTGGTGCTCGGCACCAGCACTTAATTGTCAACACCGCACTTATGACAGTCTGCCACAAGGTGGCTCTGCTCATCTAATTTAGAGATGAGCAGAACAACGGCTGTTAATGAATACAATATACATTAAAAATTAGCAACACCTGCCTCCCTAGCCATTCCTTTAGCTTTGGCGACCTAGAATAATCTGAACTGTCACACTTGCAGGTGAGAGATGGTTAGTAGTTGCTTTGGCAGCGATGACAGGGGCGATGGGTGGTGCAAGCTGCAGTGGCCTCCTGGTCAAGGCCCTGGCATTTATTATTTTACAAATTAAGCACTACACAGCACTAAGGATTACAGTTCCCATACTTTTTATGCAGTTTTATGCTGTGAGAGACATAGCCTGGAAAAGGGATAAATAAACAAGGTATCACTTCCAGGCCATCTTCATTTCCAGGTATTTGCAGATGCATTTGCTCCCCGCTGGGAATGCAGCCAGGAAACACCAGGGACGGGCCCCACAGTTTGAAGACCTTTTGTCTACAGCAGTGATACTCAAATGATGGCCCGGGAGCTTCATGCGCCCCTCCTGACCTTTATATATATGTAGCCCTCTGGTCGACAACGGCACTGGTCTGCTGTTTACTCAACTCAACAATAACATTTAAAAAAAATCTAAATAAACTGACAATAATGTATTTGATCGATAATTGAAGTTAAAGAAAGGAAGAAACTAGGGTGTCCTGCAATGCTAAACTTTAGAAATACCTTCTTCATTTTAAAGACATCTTGCAGCAAAAGGGCAAAAATAGGATAACGTCTTTTCAAATTACAAAAATATATCTTTTTTAAGGTGATCATTTTCAAACATGAATTAAGAAACATTAATTCCACCCTCCGCCCTTTCAACAATGCTAATAGTGAACTAACAGGTAAGTCAGTTTTTATGTGAACTCTTTGGGTGGCCTGGGTTTCTATTATACATGCACATTATAGTTTATTAAATCAAACACTGAACGTTTTGTAACACATCCTGAAGTCATGTATGTGATAATGAAAAAAAGGAGGTAAAGTGAAATAAAACAATTGTCTAGGTCTAGGATCACACAATGTGATTAAGTGGAGAAGCCAGGATTAATCCCCAGCTTTTGCTTTCACAATGTGCAATGCAGACACTAGATGTACATGTTTCGCTTCCACTACACCCACCTTGCCAACCCCCTACCACCTGCCATTTGCCCCCCACTTCCCGACCGCCACCCTGCTGGCATTAATGCGGCCCTCGGCCACATTACAGACCAAAGAGTGTGGCCCCTGGGAAAATGTTTGCGAGTACCCATGGTCTACAGGATCCTACAGGATTACACATGGGTGAGCATGAGGAGTATGAGGCATCTGGAAACTTCTGCGCGCCTTAACAGGCACCTACATCGACAGGGATCTGAACCAATCGGAATACACCTACAAGGAAACTTTTTGTTACAAAAGCACAGAGATTACGAATTTTTCAGAGCCAGGAACCTGCACGACCACCCCCGCCTTTACAGCAACAGACAGCTGAATATCCAACCACCAGCGACGTGTCCTCAAATTAAACATCCTTCTAGAAGAATATAAAGGCACAAATGCAATTTATACAATGTACTACACGGGCGACCTTCGGTTTTCACATTCCATACAAATTTGAGCATAAAGCAATTTGTCTGTGTGTTTCTAGGAGAATGAACACAGATCCTGAACCCCTTCAAATCTCGCCGAGCATTTTTGTTCGTTTACAAGAGGAAGCCGTTGGCAGTTTTTGCTTGGCCCCGATGATAGTGCAATACCTGTTCCTCTGGTTGGACGTTATTTCCCACACCGCAGGATTGCTTCATATTAGCTAAACGTTAGTCACATTTTATTACACCGCTGTGTAGCCTTTCCTTGCGCCGAGGTACCTTCCCACTTTTTTAATTACATGTTATTGTTTAATTGAGGTCCTTGTGCTGAATCACCTGCTGGGAAACAGGTAGGTGTATATGAGACGCACCACTCGGTCCAACGAGAGAGTTTATAGGTTTTTAAAGTTGGCCGTTTTTCAATGTTCGCTCTGTACTTGCACTTTTGGGACCGATCAGTACAGCGCCCTGATCGGTATACGGGGCCCACCCCCCTCTGCCTTGGACTGACGCAAGCTTTGTTCCCTGCCAATGGAAATACTTACTAGCTATTAACGGCGGCTGGGCCAAACCACTGCTCGTGAAGGGGTCAGGAAAGTGATAAGACCATAAATTGTTTGCTGCCAGGGCTACGCATGAGATCTGACTTCAGGGCGGATTGGAAACCGATGTCAAGATGATCACTCTGGGTCAAGAGAATGATCTGCCAGCTGGGTCAATGAAGCTATCCAAAGCCAGCCAGCAATGACAGGTTAGGGGATCAAGAGTAGGCATAGGATCTGAAGACAAAATCAGGCATAGAACCTGAAGCTGGCCTGCAGAGTCAGGCATAGAATCTGAAGCTGGCCCGCAGAGTCAGGCATAGAATCTGAAGCTGGCCTGCAGAGTCAGGCATAGGATCTGAAGCTGGTTAGCAGAGTCAGGCATAGCATCTGAAGCTGGTTAGCAGAGTCAGGCATAGCATCTGAAGCTGGTTAGCAGAGTCAGGCATAGCATCTGAAGCTGGTTAGCAGAGTCAGGCATAGCATCTGAAGCTGGTTAGCAGAGTCAGGCATAGAACCTGAAGCTGACCAGCAGAGTCAGGTATAGACTCTGAAGCTGGTTAGCAGAGTTAGGCATAGACTCTGATGCTGGTTACAGAGTCAGGCATAGACTCTGAAGCTGGCCAGCAGAGTCAGGTATAGACTCTGAAGCTGGCCAGCAGAGTCAGGCATAGACTCTGATGCTGGTTACAGAGTCAGGCATAGACTCTGAAGCTGGCCATCAGAGTCAGGCATAGACTCTGAAGCTGGCCAGCAGAGTCAGGCATAGACTCTGATGCTGGTTACAGAGTCAGGCATAGACTCTGAAGCTGGCCAGCAGAGTCAGGCATAGACTCTGAAGCTGGTTAGCAGAGTCAGGCATAGAATCTGAAGCTGGCCAGCAGGGTACAATATTCAAAGTCAGCCAACAATGTCAGGACAAGGGACCAGGAGTTGCCCAGCAAAGTCAGGCATAGAATTTGAAGCTGGCCAGCTGGGCACAATATCCACAGCCAGCCAGCAGTGTCAGGCAGAGGAATCTGGGTGGATATGGGCACCATGAAAAAATGCTGGCGCTGATATTTTGAAGGAAATTCTTGGCATGAGTGAGGGCATTCTGAAGCTGGTTAGCAGAGCCAGGCATCGAATTTGAAGCTGGCCGGCAGAGTCAGGCATAGCATCTGAAGCTGGTTAGCAGAGTCAGGCATAGGATCTGACGAGGGCCAGAAGAGTCAGGCATAGGATCTAAAGCTGGTCAACAGTCAGGTAGAGGAACTGAAGCTGGTCAGCAGTCAAGAATACGATCAGACGCTGGTCAGGAGAGTTGGGCTTAGGATCTGAAGCTGGTCAGCAGAGTCAGGCATAGGATCTGAAGCTGGCCAGCAGGGTACAATATCCAAAGTCAGCCAACAATGTCAGGACAAGGGATCAGGAGTTGGCCAGCAGAGTCAGGCATAGAATTTGAAGATGGCCAGCAGGGCACAATATCCACATCCAGCCAGCAGTGTCAGGCAGGGGAATCTGGGCGGATATGGGCACCCATGGAAAAATGCTGGTGCTGATATGTTGAAGGAAAATCTTGGCATGAGTGAGGGCACCAAAAGTGTAGGGGGTATCCAAGGCAAATTCTGCCCCTTACTTACCAGAGATAATGTTTCACATATCAAGCATCAATTGTATGTGGGGGCCTCTGCGGCAAAGTTCTAGCTAAATGTGGATAAGGCTTTGTATAATGGGGTCTGACCACCCATTACAATAGTCTGCCCCTGGCATGCTGGGGGAACTTTTGGCAAATGGAGGAGTCCAATGGCAAAAATTGTTCCTAGCAAACTGGAGGTAATCCTTGACGTATGGAGTGAACACATAAACATACTGGTGGGAAAATGACATGCCACTGGGCATGGTCGGTCCACCTTGGCACATCATAAAAGTACTAATATTCATTTAGCGCTCTTTCAGAGCCTATGGGTTTTTAGAGCGCACTATTTGGCCCCATTGTTTTTACATTTTTCTTCAGCAGGGGGTGCGTTGGGTCGCCTCCAGGGGTTGCAGCTGCGACCCCTGGCACTGCCTTATCGACCCTTGGCCTCAGTGGTGTCAAAATTAGTGCCAGGGACACAGGTGCAGCTTGTTCTTATGGATGTCAGTAGGGACCCCGCTTTCCTGTTTTTTCAGTCCGATTTTTTGATTACACTAATAGTAAATATTATCATATTATTCACTATTAGTGTAATAAAAATGGAGTACAATTAGCTAGAATATGACTGTATCTGACAGCTGAGGTAATTAAAAAATGCTTTTCAATGTGTGTTGTGTGCATTCAAGCGGGTGGCAGTGTGTTTATGAAAGATAGTGTGTGGATGAATGAAAGTAAAGGTCAAACGGCATGTGACGGCACTTCCCCTGTCCCTGGCATTTTGGTAAATTGGCATCCATGTGGATGTTGAAACTTTCTAGGAGAAGTTTGTCTCACTTGCTTTACTAGCTTGCTAGAATTCAGGCCAAACTTTATGCCCCACCACTTTCAAAGATTACAAAGCACCACTTTTGAGCAAATGTGGCTGGAAACAGATGGCATAGGAGGAGCAGGAAGGGCAGTGTTTGTGTGCAGAGATGGCGGTGTGTTTGTAGTGGGGCAGCATCTGATATTTGTTGACGAAATGAACATTGCCTAATTTTAAATGAGAAAAAATAGCTTACATTTCACAAGGGTCCAAGACAGTCCCAGCCCTGTCCAATTGCAATTCATCACAATTGATATTCAAGATTGTGACGTGTGACGCCGCCCCATCAATAATATTGTGAACCTGGTGTCCATGCCTGTTGCACTTTTCGAGACTGGGGTAGCCTCGACTTTGCAGTGGTCCTCCTGGGGGTCACACCGGTGCCCTTCAAAGCTAAGTAATATCGTTTCATTGCTCGGTGCCCCTTCTGTGGATTGCCGGGGTTTACCTGACAGCCATGCCCCCACTGCTTGGATATGGCTTTAGAAAAAGTCCAGGACAGCTGCTCCGATCGGCAGGCAGGGGTCCTGCACTATATTCAGATCAGCGTCTGGCACTGGTTTAACCCGGGCTCGGAACGGTGCCGGAGTGGTGCCATGACTAGCACGGATCGAGAGAGGGGAGCGACCTGCACATACTGATTGGCACGGTGCTCTGATCCAGGTCAAGTACAAACCTAACCCGGGCTTGGCGCGGATCTTGGAAGAGCTGCTCACACCCGGGACTGGTTCTAATCCTGTGCTCAGACTGACCTGGAGTAGCACGGATTGAGGTCTGGGATTTAAACTGGGGTTGGCACTGGTTTGGAGAGCACTTTTTTTTGGGGGGGGGGGGGGGGGGGGGGCGATTATTGGGTCTAACCCGGATCAGCCACGGATTACGGGATGTGCTCCGCGCCTTTAACGCATCTGGTGTGATGCGTACTGCAGGGCCTGGCGTTTGTGGGCGTTGGGTCTAACCCGGGTTTGGCACGGATTATGGAAAGTGCCCCATGTCTGGCACGGGTCTGCTGTGATGCCCACACCGGGGTCCTGTGAGGTTCTTAGCCATGGCACGGGTCCGCTACGTCCCCCTCTCGTAGTGCTTGTAGTTTACAGTAGTTTCTTGGCAGAGGTTCTGCCTCTGACGTCAGCGGGTTACTATGACTGCCAGCAGCCCTATAAAAACTAAGGCTGGGGAAATCTCTGCAGCATTTACTACAGACTTTAGGATTGAGAAACAGGAAGGGATCTCGTGAGCGGAGCGGAGCACGGGGTCAGGGGGAGCAGAGTCCGCCTTGGAGTACAGCGCAGCGCCCTGGCCGCCGGTGCAAAGTCCTGCCTGCCCTGGCGTGCACTCTGGGGTCCAGCCTGCCCCAGCCAGGGCACAGCGAGGAGTTCTACCTGCCTAGGGGTACATTGACGAGCCCTGTGTGACAATTCTAGCAAACATTGCAACGTCCTGTCTCTCTGGTGCCCTGGAAGTTGAGTGAAACCCTACCTCCCTGGTGAATAGTGCAACGCCTTGCACAACAAAGCTGCACCGGGGCACACAGTCACAGCCGTTTCGACACGCACTAGGCTACAGTGCCTGTCGCAAGTGAGATACAGTACGGAGTCCAGCGTGCCTGAACACGGCCAGAGAGAAGTGCACTGCAGTCCTGTACCTTGGGGTACACCGAAGTGACATCCACCTGTTCCACTCTCTGAAGCGAAGTGCTGTTTTGGAGTTTTTCTCTGCCTGCCGGTTTGGGGATACAGCAAAGAATCCTGCTTAATTTGGAGTCCACTTGCCTGATTGAGGGTACAGGCAAGCCAACAGTCTGCCTTGAGGATCAACGTGCACAACAGGTGCACGCCTGCTCTGCCATACACACTGCTGAGTGTTTCTGCCTGCACCAAGTTCTGGGATATATTGCAACTTTGTACCTGAAGCCTAAACTGCTACATACATCCTTTAAGTTGTGAGAGCCATCTGCCTCCTGCTCCGCGGGGCAGGCACGACCCACCGGCTGCCCGCTGCTAAGGTCAGCCTGCAGTGCCGGTGCCCACCTGCGCCCTCCACCAGCAGCAGCACCCTCTGCTTTCATGCAACGCCTCCTGGGCTGGGGCCCAGAATGCCTGTCCCTCGGCCCGGCCTTTAAGCCCATGGATGTGGCCAGCGCCTTCTACCAGGAGCCCGAGAGCTTCTCGCCGCCTTTCGCCAAGCTGCTGCCCCCACACTCGGTGCGGGCGAGGCCCCTGACAGCCGAGCTGGCGCTGGGCGAGCACGAGCGAGCCATTGACTTCAGCCCCTACCTGGAGGCCTACCCGCAGGGGCCGGCGGGGGGCGCTGCTGAGCCCTCCTCAGCCACCGGCGCCGGCGCAGACTTCCTGTCCGACCTGCTGGGCTCCGAAGAGTACAAGGCGGCGCGCAGCCGGGGAGACTACCGCCAGGCCGGGCGCGCCCTGCTGGCCTACCCGCCGCTCTCCGAGACCAAGGTGGAGCCCGTCTTCGAGCACCTGGAGCCCTACCGGCCCAAGGCGGCCAAGGACGAGCGCGGCATGGCCGACTCCCCCTACCCTCCGCGGGGCTACCTGCCCTACCCGTCGGCGCCCAGCCGCGGCTCCAGCGGCAACATGTCCAGCGCCTCGTCCTGCTCCAGCCCGCCGGGGACGCCCACGCCCGGCTCCGAGAGCTCCCGCTCGGGCTACTCGCCCGCCACCCCGCAGCACCCCGGCGGCGGCAAGAGCAAGAGCAAGAAGAGCCTGGACAAGATGAGCGACGAGTACCGGATGCGCCGAGAGCGCAACAACATCGCCGTGCGCAAGAGCCGCGACAAGGCCAAGATGCGCAACATGGAGACGCAGCACAAGGTGCTGGAGCTGACGGCCGAGAACGAGCGGCTGCAGCGGAAGGTGGAGCAGCTGTCCCGGGAGCTGGGCACCCTCAGGACCCTCTTCAAGCAGCTGCCCGAGCCCCTGCTGCAGGGGCACGCGCAGGGGCAGTGCTAGGGCAGGGACTGTGCGGCCTGAGACTGCGCTGGCACTGAGTGAGCCCCGGGAGAGGGGCTGTGGTGGGGGGAGCCCAGAGACTGAACGCTTCCGGCCCCCCACAGCTGAGGATCGGGCGGTGCACTCACCGCTCGACCGAAAGCATCGCGGTGCCGACCCATCGTGCACTCTACCGGGGTACTTGGCACTTAGCTGGGATTCTGTGCATTCAGTCGGAGTGTCCTCCAAGCAGATAGGATTGTGTTCCTCACTTGCTGAGTGTGTTCTTTATCAGGGACGTGACTGCACAGACCAGGAACTCTTTAGTGACACTTTACTACAGAACTGTTATTTATCCAGAACACTGTGCGTGCATACGAGGCGCTATGCACTTATCCAGACGATGACTATATGCCCAGGAAACTGCGCAGACCAGAGACGCTGTGCACCTAAGAAACACTGTACTCACCATTATGTGCCTCCTACACCTCGCCCACGGGCGACACCACTACTCGCCCCGCCATGTGACTGACGAGTGTGAGAATTTTTTTTTAAAACTGTGCATTTTATGCAGCCACTCTCCTGACTGGGGTCTCTCATGGCAGTAGACGAAAGTTAAATTGGTTTGAGGGGGAGGGCTCAAGGTGGAAAACTACCCACTTCTCTGTATTGTCAAGGAAGTTATCATATTTTGATTAAGTGCTGCAGTACACCTGCATCTCAGGGCTGGAAGGCGGCAAACGTCCTACTGTCCATCCCTGTCATGGCTGGGGTCCGTCCTTTTACAAAACACTCTCCGGGTGGGGATGGGGGGGCAGGTTTAGGAGGATGGATACATTGTCTGTAAACAGGGTTGGGCGGGGTGGGGTGGGGTGGGGGGGGGGGGGGTCAGAACTTTCAGGTTTCCCAAGTTCATATGGGAGTAACTTATCTTAAAGCCCTAGGTGCACTCTGAGGACATGTAGTCCTCTTTTTATGGTGGTAAAAACGAAATTGCAGTGTAAAACCCTGAACTGGATGAGCTGTCTCACTTGGGTAGACTGAAAAATCGGGGGTTTGGAAAGCTGAGCACATTAACCTCATTTCTATGGAGAGGCTTACGGTACTGTCTGTGGTTAAGTCGTCTGCTTTGCCCCACTAGTTTGAGGCAATGACTTAGAGCTCCAATAGTGGGTGGAAATCAGTCTGTTTATCACATGTGCCTTGGTGCAGATTCGAGGCACTGACTGGGGAACTACTCTCGTCTTTGAGGTTTCTGCAGCTCAAGCACTAGTGACTTGGCCGGGCACTATTTCCGCTTGTATTTAATGTTATTTGTAAGGGGGTGGGCGATGCAGCAAAACAACACTTAACCAGTATGATGGGAACCCAGAATTTTGGATTTGGGGTTTGTGGTTTGATGAAACGCTTGTGTATATTTTCAGTGGCTCCTTTCCCACTTATAAGATCAGCCATGATTTAGGATGTATGCCGACATTTACATGTCAGCATTAGGCCAGTGGCTGCTATGGGTGGGTTTACCTGTTTCTTTGAACTGGAAATATCACCACGAGATTTCTTATGTGGAAATCCTGCCCGATGAACCCATACCCCCACCCGTCAACCTACTCTTCACACACACAGCACACCTGATCTAGGAATAGGGTAGCCCCTTAAAGGAATAGCGCCTTCGGAAGACAATATCACTTACAGCAGGGGAAGCGCCTGTCGTTGTTGGCAAACTTGCACCTTGTCCTAACAAAAGAAAAAATACATTTGTAATTTTTATATGTATGTGTTATTCGGTTGTCGCAAGGCACACGCCGAATAATATCGTTATTTAAAAAGAGGAGGAAAAAAGAACGCAACGTGATGCAATATTTTAAACATGTCTGGTACGAATGTGTGTACACAAGTGATGCAACCATGTGCAACTGTCTGCCATGAACTGTGTAATCTTTTAAAGATGTCTACGTTTTTTTTATTATAAAGAATATTCTATTTCTCTAAGCGGAAACAAAAATATGTATATTTTGTTGGTATGGACGCATTGTTGCTACATTTTGAAGCATTATTGAACAATTGTAATAAAACGTAAATGGCTGAAGAAAAGCGAAACCAAAAACAGAAAAGCGTTCTTGGCATGTTTTTAACGATGCTCCTAATGTCGAGGAAAGTTAAGCGTTATGAATGATCTCCTTTTAGTGTGTACTTTAGATTTTTGTGCTGAAAAGTGTTTTATTCTAAGACTGGCATGTTCTGTGTGACTACATTGTTGACTGCATATCATTTGGGTGTTGCTCTCGTCTGACGCCGAAACGTAATTTAATCCCCTTAATAATTCTGACGTGTATTTGTGTATGTGTGTGTGTATATATATATATATGTGTGTGTTTTTTAGAGGTGCGTCCTCGAGCAGTGTGTGGTGTAGGCTTGTGTTGAGAGAGCTGTGATATTTTTTTCCTTTTTATTTACAAATCGGTTTATGAACAGTTCTGTTTGTGTGGTGTACAGGCAGTAACCGCGGGGATCCGGAAGGGGGTGCTGCGCTCTCCATTAAGGCCTTGTTTCTGCTCACAGTGACTCAGCACAACACGCTGAGGCCGCAGCGTCGTCTGTTGTACGTCTCTGCAGGCCTTTAGGACACTTAAAGAGCTTGTGACCGATGGCGGCCCTCCCACTTCACGAAAAGACAGGACCTGTCACGCTAAATGCAGACAGCTGGCTGCTAAGCTCTGGTGTATGCTACAGTGCATTTTATTCCGGGGTCTGGGAAACACCTGTCCTCGGCAGCCCCACTCCCTTTCAATGTATTCCATGTAAAAGTGCCGAAAGAAAGTTTATCCGTATAAACATGACTTTCCCCGCCCCATCACAGCCGGGTTTTCGCTCATATTCGACTTGATTTTATAGCAGGAGTTCTTAAAGTGACATTGTTACCTTCAACATTAAGGAGAGATGCATTAGCATTTTAATCTAGTTCACAGTCTGTTTACTTTAAGGCACTTTGTTCTCATGAACCACTGCTTGGAGTTACAGAATATAACCCACACCCATTCCTGTTCTGTTTCGTGTTCTCCAAGTTTGTTTAACATGTGCTGGGTTCATTCTTTAATTTTACAGATAACTTATTTTTTCCCCTCATGAAACATCCCTGCAATATTCAGCATAATCTAGTCAGCCAAGATATGTTACCCAACCCCCCCACCCAGGTCTGACACTAAGAAAGGCCTTTTGGATTTTACTGAAATATACTTGAAATATAATATACGTTTATGGGAAGTGTACTTTTTCTGACCAAAACATTTTAGCTTTTTTTTTTAAAGATTGACAAGGCTCCGACATCCAAAGTCAAAGCACATTTATTTCAGTTCTAAAAAAAATTACACTTTCTACAAGGAAACTACAGTTGAAATGTTAAACACCATTACCACATACTGATAAAAGAACATCATGTTATTTCAGCCATACTTCTAGATTAAAGTGCAAGGTACTTGTGCAAATTTCGCTAAAAAGTGCAATACAGTAAAGTTGTAAACTAGTACAAGCAGGATCTTCACATCCATATATTCTTGTTTGCTTGGTCAGTGGCAGCAAAGCTAAAAATATTTGTGCACATTTCGGTAGAGTGAAAAAATGATACACTATTGGAGATATTATCATTGTCTCATAATTTCTCATGCTATTACAGCCACGTTC
The DNA here is from genome assembly GCF_964263255.1 of Lissotriton vulgaris. NCBI lineage: Eukaryota > Metazoa > Chordata > Amphibia > Caudata > Salamandridae > Lissotriton > Lissotriton vulgaris. The sequence continues at coordinate 1,568,649,884 of NC_141695.1, read as the reverse complement.
TCGAATTAAAGTGCAAAGCTGTTAGTGCAAATCTTGCTGAAAGTGCAGAGCAGTAAAGCTGTAAATATAATACAAGTAAAAGCTCTAGGTCAATATTTTCTTTCCTTAGTCAGTCAAGGTAAGGATGTGGATAATAGTGCAAATTTCACTAAAAGTGTATGGCATTAAAATGGTGACATGTACAGAGAGTTTTGCCACGTCCATATGTTCCTTACAGAGGGAACAAAGCTATAACCTCATGAATGTACCTCTCAATGTTTATTGTGCCTGTTGCAAAATAGTAATGCTTGAGGAAATTTGCCCTTCAACCTAAAATTGAGTGCACAGCAACATGACCTAATACCATGCTGGTTAACATTTCTCTGCAACAAACCCTTGCTTTCAGTTAGCAGCATGGGACAGATCGAAATGTTAATCAAGCTTTCTTCTTGGAAATGACAAAGTTAACTTAGTTGTAGATGGTTTCAGCAGGCATTTAGAAAAGTCAATTGTTTGACAAAAGCCAAAGTGCAAGTGGTAGAGTTTATTTCTAGGTCGAGCTTGGGCAGCACAAATGCTCTGCTCTTCGTGGCATGCTTTATGGGAGTATGTAGTTGAAGCTCCGCCCACTCTGCCCATATTTTTCATTGGCCTGCATCATTGTCCTTTGTAAATGCTGGCTTCTGATTCGTTAATAGGCTTGTTAGTCCCTCCTTAGTACCGCCTTGTCTTCATTTGTATTCTACCCTGAGGACTGGGCCTTTTACTGTGTAGCTACAAGGTATGTTTTATTTAGTCGGTAAGCCCTATTTTCTTTTATGAGTTTCTCCTACTGCAGGCACAACATGCTTTCCTGCAACATTGAGCACCATGCGCGCTTTCACTTTCCATGGAGCCCGGGAAAATGGCGGCCGCTTCTGTTAAATTAAATTAAATAGGTCTTGCATTAGCAAGAGTTTCAGCTATTGGCATTGTAAATGACAATGCCTTTTATTTATGTGTTAATTATCAAAACGGAGAAATAAAAGGCATTATCATTTACAATGCCCATAGCTTAAACTCTCGCAAATGCGAGACCTGTTGTATTGCAAATGCTTGTTTATAAAACGACGTAAATAAGGTTGTTAGATATGGCTGCAAATAGGGCTGCATAATGATAGTCCATGCATGTCTTCTTTTGCCAAACTCCTCTTTACCTTTGTTCCAGGATAACCACTTTATTTATTTAAGGTAAGTTTAAAAGCGTTCTGAGGTAGTGAATTCTCCCATTAGTCATTTGCATTCAAATCATTACGTGCTCCTTAAAGGCCAGCGCCCTGCTCTTTGCTTTTGTCAATTGGCCAGTTAAAATTTCTTTTCCCAGCAGGCAGCATACTGTGACCTGTTCTGAGACTCATTTCATGAAGATTTATTCGGTGCATTAAAAGAACAATGACCATAAAAGCACATGAGCAAAATGATTACATAATTATACAGATAAAACAGGATTAAAAAATCATGCTTTTCCGAAGCTGCATTGACTTACATAAAAACGTGGCAATATAAAAACGTTTGTCCGGAGAATTCAATTCATAAATCAATTTCATAGTATCATCAACATTAAAAATAGCATATTTTTTAAAAATTGGTTTTAGATAAACAATCCTCAAGTTCATATAGAGAGTACAAATTAGCATAAAGTGCAGGGTGCTCTGTTTCGAGTGACCATCGCACGGGCATGGTCCAACTGGATGCTTTTTTAATTGTGGGAAAGCCACCAATCCATGGGCCATCCCAAGTCTAAGTCTAGTCAGAACAAACCTATGAGCTGGTCTGGTTACCTGGCTCAAGTACAATTGGGGGGTCTCACTTTTCATATATTTATTGTACAAAATAACTGAAGTGAGGTGTCCACTGGATGCTACACGTTTTTGGGCTCTATGCATCATGAAAATTTGTTTCATGTCTGACTTTGAATAGATACTAGCAGAGCCTGGATCAGCCACTATATCAGTCCATATATAATTTGAAAACTGTCCACAATATATTTGAGCCATGGTATCTTCAAAAAGTTATCCAATTTGAGACTCTTAATAGTGACATGTACTTGTATGGAGCCTTTTTGTGCCAATTCTTGGTTTCTCCGGCTGAATTCCAGCCGAATCTTGGATGAGGATACGTCCTGAGGAAGATGAAAGAGGAGGCAAAACACCTTACTTTGTGCAGAATTAGGAACGGACCCAAACAGCCAAAGTTTGCAAAAACCACAGCAAAGCGTGTCTCGTAAAGCAAAAAGGCTGTGAGCTGACGGTAGGCCTATTGGCTTAGCCAGTGCTTGTTTTTCTACTGCATCCCATACCTTGTAGAATATTGGTGGTAGTACATAAAAACAGTATGTCTGTGTTATTATAGATCAGGATATGTTTAACTCAAACAGCTGACATTTCAACCGCTCGAGCATAAAGAGGAACAGAGACGAAAGTCCTGTTTGGGGCGGGGGAGATGGGGTCATAGAGGTCAAAGGTAGGTCATTTCATATCTGTAGAGCCTTCTTTGTAATGAGTGCTGTACAGTTCAGTGCTGGTAAACCAAACGGTCATTTTACCGTATTGATCAAAAGTCAGTAAACGGCGATTTCCATGGGGGTAACAACTCGTTGCTATGCATACACGGTTCAGGTATTTAAAGTGGATTATTTTTTTTAATTTTAGCTGCTATACATTTTCAAAAGATTGTATTAAAGAGATTTTAACAGAACATGATGATATTTGTGGCTATGGGGTGAGAGTGGGGCTGACAACATCAACACAAAATTAATAAATGCCTGCTTCACGGCAATGTGCTTTTGAGACGTGGCAGACAGGCAACGTATTGGCGCTATACAAAGCACATCTTTACATCCAGCCCTCCCCGCCCCATCCGAAGCTCCTCTGATGTGCCCATCTTGCTCTCCCAGTCTCTCCTTAAGTTCCAAAGACAGCTGCCCTTCTTCATAGCGCCACAAAGCGATCTGAAAGTACACCTTGGAGCTCCTGCAAAGTTAAAGGAATCAACCATTCCTTGCCTAGTCCATTTTCTCACTCTCCCCGTGCTGCCCCCCCCCCCCCACTACATAAGTACACATGGTAAAGAATCCTAGAAAATGTCCGTTCATGGAACCTCCCAGCCTTTATCCTTCACCATGCATTGGCCCAAAATGTAGTTCTTATAACATTTCCTGAATGTCACATCGCCTAAAATATATTTGCTAACAAGGAGCATTGGTTTTAAAATGATAACACAAACGTGATTTTTATTTGGGGTTCGTTATGTGTTTCTGCATTGGTGCAATGCTGGGTTGTTTACTTATTATCGCATCTCTCGGACACCCATTTGTACCCCCACTCCCCCTGGGGCCTGTTTTACATCATCCCAGACTATCCTATTGACTGGATTCCCCTGCACCCTAACAGGTAAACTACTAACGAGCTCTGTGCGTGCTTTAACCAACTGAGCTATGATCTGCCTCAAACAAACGGAGCTGTTGGCCAGACACCTGCTTAAAGCGGTCTTCGGCGAGGCTGTCCTTGCCACTAGGTAAACTGTCTGTCCCCATGGGGCATCTTTCGTTCTGGGTTTAGTGATGAGAGGAACCCCCCCCCCCCCCCTCCCCCGCATCGCAGGTGATGTTTATTGTGGAGGCTTCTAGATTTCAGGGTATATGTAAAACATGTTCATCTACCCTTAATATCCAGAGAGTAGGGCACTGGGCACCCGTGTCTGGGAATACACGCGAGTGTTCTGAACTGTAGACAGTTTGCACACTCCCTTCAAGGTACGGCAAAGCACCGTATTTTCATCTTCATAAATCAGCCAGTATCCCCCGGGCACCGCCTCCACTTCCGGCCCACACATCTTAGGTCAGCAGGGATTTACAGGCAAGCGCTGTTTTCTTCTAGCTCAGCAGCACGCTGTATTTAGTTTTACTTGCAGTTTCTAAATGCAGAAGTTCATACCAAGTTAATAAGGGCTTGCGTGGTGTTTTTATCGCCCCCCCCCCTCTCCGCAATAGCCGGGCAACATTTAACAGTTTGACCGAAAGTGAAATCGGGTAAAGGTCGCGGTGTATAAGGCTGGTAAGCGCATCTAACAAATCGGAAACGTCCGCTTCTTTAAATAAAAAAAAAAAACAAATTAGTATCTTTTCAACGCCGAAGCACATACAGATTATATTTTGGTGGAAAAAAACATCGAAATGGACAACGGTCAGTGGTCCTGTGACGCAGTACTACTTACTACCTGTACTATCCTAGCACACAGGTAATGGCGTGAAGAAGACTGTGGATCAGTTTAATCTTGCTCTATTAAACAAACACTGCCCAAGTCAATAGGTTTGGACCTGGCTGTTAGCCTTTTGCCTTTGCACTCGTTGTTTTGTTATCGTAAAACGTTTTGTGTAGAGATGCTAGGCCATCATATATATATATATATATATATATATATTTTTTTTTTTTCTTCTCACCATCACATGACCAAGGTATAAGGCTATACCGAAACGCGTTGGTTAATCGCCTGTTCCAAAAATGGATTTAAGAATAAATTGTGCGAAGAAACATACAGCTAGATTCATCAAGCATTTTTGCGAGCGCAAACGGTGCGAATCGCTGAATTCGGCCGTTTGCGCCCGCTAAAATGGCATTTGGAATTCATCAATGGGTCATGAACTCGCAATTTGAAAAATCGCAAATAATTGCTATTTTTCAAATTGCGATCGCATTTAAGGAATCTCAATTTGAGATTCCTTAAATGCTATTCATGAACCTTTGAAAAATTGTGAATTCGCAATTTGTTGCCGCTATTTACCGCGAAGTCTGACTTTGTGGTAAATAGCGAAAACTGAGAAAAATGCACTTTTGTGCATTTTTCTAAGTTGAATGTTACACACACACGTCAGGACATGTGTGTGCGCAACATCAGTCTATATTTTCATTTCAGGGGTGCTACAGGGTGTCCTTTCGACACCCCTGGCACCCTATCGCCATTAAGGACTCGCAAAACGGTACAATGATGAATCTGGCTGATAATCTGCAAGAGTGCGGCCTCGTTTGTCTTTTGGGATCAAAGGACGGTGAGAAAGTATTTACAGTGGCGGTTCTACCGTCAGGTCCCGCACCTAAGCGAGCGCCATACAATCTAACAGTGAACTGACCAAGGGTGGAGATATATATATATATATATATATATATACATACATACGTACATATACACACACACACACACCTGATCGGTGTGACAAGTGAAATGACAACAGTGTATGTAGGGTGATGGTATGGCTGGGAGAACTTGTATCAGGCTCCCTCATTATTCACAGAGCAAGGCCCAAAAGCGTCCTAGCCGCTGCTGTGGTTCACCTTCGTCTTACCAGCTGACAGCCTCCGGCACTGCCCGAGGAGGTAACTGTGGACAGTATCTCCGTCGCAGCCATTGTAGCGAGCAGCAGCGACAAGAAAGGACACGCGCTAGCCAGAGCAGGGTTCTGGAGTGAGGCCAGCATGCGTGGGCTCTGGATCTATTGGGAACATGCACACAAGTCAATAGCGGTTGAGTAAACAATACAGGGAACACAAGTAGGCAAAGTCCTGTGTAAACAGGGAATACCCAGAAGAGGAGCGGAACTAGCAGGCCAGAGATAGAAAATTATTTCTAAATAATATTTCAAAAACACAGGCCTGACACAGAAGCTATATGTCCTTAAGATCCATTTTTTTGTGCATTTTTAGACCTATTATTTAGCTTGAGACTTACATGTGTGACTTTCGAGGAATGTGATATAATCCTATCGGTTTCAGGCAGTCGTCCATTTCTATTTTACTTTATATTGATAGTCCACTAGAAATAATCTTTGAAGTTACTTCAACTTTCTAATGGAGGTAGTTTGAAAGTGGTACAGCTCCCCTCACCTTTAAGTGGCATTCATGGGATGGTCCTTTCAAGTTTGCTTTCTTTAATTGTAATGGATCTGTTTATTCAAACCCTAACGCCTGTGTGCGTATTGTCTCCATGCCACTGATCACTGTTACAGGAAAGGGCTCGCCTAGCTTCGGCCCGCATGCTGTATGGTAAGCTGTGGACCTTGTCTTCGGCCCACTTACCAGATCCTGTGAACAAAGGCACCTCTTTTGGGGTGCATGGATGCAGAAGGTCACATTTCTAAGCTCGTAGGAGGTGCAACATTAAAAAACAAAAAAAATCATACTGCAAATTTCTTTTCTTTTAAAATTTTGCGTCAGGAAGTGGCATTGGTCCTTGGCTTAGGGAGCGCAATACTTGCCTTGGGTGCTGGCAACCCAGGCTACACCACTGCCACACATCAGTCTTTATTCTAGCAGCAGGTGGACTGATTTAACAGAGGCCCTATGCCTGGGCAATCCCTCTGAATGCATGGAAAAGAAGTCAGTGCAGGTGCTCCTGATACAAGGCATGATCATCTGGTTGACTGCGTGACATGGCGTGCAACAGATGCGGATTAATAAACATTCCTAACATAACTCTGATCATAGCATCTCTCATCCTCTTTGCACATGCTTTTAGTTCCACAGTTTACTTCAGCTTGGTGCTTTTGTACCTCCACCCTCCAAGAGTTCCTGGTGGCTCTTCTCAGGGTGTTTGCACCTGCAAGGTTTGCAGGCTGTGGGTGGAATAGGCTTGGAGGTTGTGGTAAGGAGTTTTTTTACATCTCCTTTTCTACAAATTCTTTTGTTTCCCTGATTGAGGACCCTAACTTTGCCAGATTTCTGGAGAGGGTTAGCACTTTCTTATTAGTTATGCCTATGTCATCATTGTGTCTTTCCTTAGGATGGAGCTTATGACAGCATAATCAGAGGACCAAGGGTAAGTTCCCTTTAATTGAGGTAGGCCTCAGCATGGAGTGGTGCAAGTACCGGCTGATGTGAGAAAAATGTTGTGGAGCAAGGTGCGCAGTGCTGAGGAGGCGGGAATCAAGTGGGAGAGGGAGCATGAGGGAAGGGTCTAAAATGAAAAAAGAAAACTTACCTGCCAATCTTCTGCTCACCACCCTACTACTGGGCTTCTCCACTTGGTGCATGCTGAGGCTCCCAGCTTCCCCTGTGCCCAATCCCTACGCTGTTTTTACCATGAGAGGTGCATAGGGATTGGGCAGAGCACACTGGTTTTGCCCTCCATCGGGAGCTTGGAGCCCGTGTCTGCTGATCTGTTCTCCCAGCAATACAGCTGGGTTGGAGAGATGTTGTGCACAGCGGTTTGGCCAGCCTGAGATGGCCGGACAAACCCTCATGTGCACTGACAGCAGGGCCCACCACTCCCCTCCTCTGCTGCAGTGGCAAGATGGGTGCAGAAAGAGGCAAGAGAGGAGCAAAAAGAGGCATAACAGGTGCATACAGAGGCATGAGGGGTGCAGAAAGATTCAAGAGGGGTGCAGAAAGAAGTCGGTGAGGTGCAGAAAGAGGCAAGAGAATTGCAAAAAGAAGCAACAGAGGTGTAGAGTGAAGCACGAGAAGTGCAGAAAGAGGCAAGAGTTGCAGAAACAGGCAAAAGAGGTGCAGAAAGAAGCAAGAGCAGTGCAGAAAGATCCAGCAGATGAGCAGAAGGAGGCAAGAGGGGTGCAGAAAGAGGCAAGAGGGGTGCACAAACCTGCAAGAGAGGTGCAGAAAGAAGCAAGCGCAGTAAGAAACAATAGAGGTACAGCAGGGGACAAGAGGGGTGGAGAAAGAGGCAAGAGCAGTGCAGAAAGAACCAAGAGACGTGCAGGAAAAGGGAAGAAATGTGCAGAAAGAGGCAATAGTGGTGCATAAAGAAGGAAGAGAAGTGCGGAAAGATGTAACAGAGGTGCTGAAAGAGCCACAAAGGGTGCAGAAAGAGGCAACAGAGGTACAGAAAGAGGCAAGAGTGATGCAGAAAGAGGGAAGAGAGGTGTAGAAAGAGGCAAGAGAGTTGCACAAAGGGACGAGGGATGCAGAAAGATGCAGGTGAGGGGTAGAAAGAGACAAGAGAGGTACAGAAAGAGGCAAGAGAATTGCTGAAAGAAACAGCAGAGGTGTAGAAAAAAGCAAGAGAAGTGCAGAAAGAGGCAAGTTAGATGCAGAAAGGCAAAAGAGGTACAGAAAGAGACAAGGGGGTGCAGAAATAAGCATGGGAAGTACAGAATGAAGCAACAGGGGTGCAGAAAGATGCAAGAGAAGTACAGAAAGAAGCAACAGAGGTGCAGAAGGAGGCAAGAAAATTGCAGAAATAGCTAAGAGATTTGCAGAAACAGGCAAAAGAGGTACAGAAAGGGAACGGGTTCAGACAGAGGCAAGTGGGGTGCAGAAAAAGGTAAGAGGGGTGCACAAAGAGGCATGAGGGGTGCAGACATTTTCAAGAGAGGTGCCGAAAGAACCAACAGAGGTGCAAAAAGGCAAGTGAGGTGCAGAAGGAGGCAAGAGAACTGCAGAAAGAGGCAAGAGAGTTGCAGAAACAGGCAAAAGGGGTGCAGAAAGAGGGAACAGGTGGACAGACTGATGCAACCAAGGTGCACAAAAAGGCAAGAGGGATGCAGTAATTTGGAACAGAGGTGCAGAAAGAACCAACAGAGGTGCAGAAAGAGGCAAGAGGGGTACGGAAGGAAGCAAGCAAAGTGCAGAACAAAGCAAAAGAGGTGCAGAAAGAACCAACAGAGGTGCAAAAAGAACCAAGACGGGTGCAGAAAGGATTACAAGAGGTACACAAAGTGGCAAGAGGGGTACAGAAAAAGGCAGGAGGGGTTCAGAAAGAAGGAAGAGAACTGCAGAAAGAAGCAACAGCAGTGCGGAAAAAAGACACAACGGGTGCAGAAAGAGAGAAGAGGTGCAGAAAGAAGCGACAGAGGTACAGAAAGAGGCAAGAGTGGTGCAGAAAGAGGGAAGAGGAATAGAAAGAAACGCAAGAGTTTTACAAAGAGGGAAGAGGGGTGCAGAAACCGGCAAAAGGGGTGCAGAAAGAGGCAAGAGAGGTGCAGAAAGGCAAAAGAGGTGCAGAAACAGGCAACAGAAGTGTTGAAAGAGGCAAGAGAGGTGCAGAAGGAGGCAAGAGAACTGCAGAAAGAGGTAAGAGATTTGTAGAAAGAGGCAAGTGAGGTGCAGAACGAGGCAAGAGAACTGTAGAAAGAGGCAAGAGAGTTGCAGAAATAGACAAATGGGGTGCAGAAAGAGGTAACAGGTGGGCAGAATGAGGCACAAGATGCGCAGAAAGAGGAAAGAGGGATGCAGAAAGAAGCAACAGAGGTGCAGAAAGAAGCAAGAAAAGTGCAGAATGAAGCAACAGAGGTGCAGGAAGAGGCAAGAGAAGTGTAGAAAGAGGCAAGAGATGTGCATAAGCAGGCAGGAGAGGTGCAGAAAGAGTCAACAGAGGTGCAGAAAGAGGCAAGAGAGGTACAGAAAGTGGAAGAGATGATCAGAAAGAGACAAAGGAAGTTCAGAAAAAATGAGAGTTGCAGAAAGAAGCAACAGAAATGCAGAAAGTGGCAAGAGAGGCACAGAAAGAAGCGAGAGTGGTTTGCACACCATTTGTACCAATTTAACACCCACATTTAGCAATAAGTAACGGGTGACTTTTCTAGGTTTGCAAAGAGCCTTCCACCACACACTTGTTGCTGCTTTTTTAGTAATGTTTGAGCCGTTTGAAATAGAAACAAAGTTTTTTTTGTTCAAATCTGCAGATTAGGCAGCAGATGATGGATTATGTGGCTAACGGGAAAATGTATAATTGTGCGTAAGTCAGTGCAGCCAAACAGTCGCATAATTCCAGTGGCCCTGCTCATACCTCTGACTAGGTCCAGACGTGTTTCTCAGTGATTCCTTCTTTTTTTGTCTCATTGAGTTCATAATTTAGCTTCTATGGTAACGAGGAAGACTAAACCTGAGGTTACTACTCCACAACACAGACTACCATACCACATAATTACTCTCCATAACACATAATCCCACTCTACATAATTACTATACACTAAATACCACATAATTTCTATCCACATATTTTCACTGCACAACATACCACATAATTCCACTACACACAAAGTACATCCACTCCACTCCAAAAAACCTTAGTAAAAAACCTTTAGATTTACAGTGCCAATAGCTCTAACCCTTGCAAATGCGAGACCTATTACATTACACATGCTTCTTTAACTGGTAGTCGCGTTTGCAGAGTGGGTGAGAAAGGGGGCTGGGCCTACAACCAGTGCTGAGTAATTCCACTGTGTAGGACTTACAGAAGGTACCAGGAGGGCTTCTTGGCCCCCAAAGTCCCTCAGGAGGAAAGTGGACTTCATACCTCAACCAGTACTGTGCAAGGAGGCGCAATTGCAGAGTGGTGGAGAAAGGTCTGAAGACCTCTTAGCAGTCCCACTGTATGGGACTTAGTGTGGGTAATAGGAGATGTAGTTGGCCCCCAAGGACAACCTTGTGGGCCAACGACCCCTCTTTTACCTCCAGTAAGTCCCAGGCAGCACCATTGCTAAGTTCTCATAGCAGGCCATGTCCCCTTTCCCCACCACTCTGCAAACCACTCCCTAGCATGCTGCTGTTCTGCCTCTCCTGGCCTGGCCTCCTTTTTTATGTTTTTATTTTTCAGGGAGGGGGCCGCGTGGCCTCCCTCCATGGGCCACTTCAGGCCCCGGGGATCCCATTGCCCGGACCTGGCCTCAGCATTGGGGACCGTGGGGGGAGCCCCAATGCCCCCATGGTCCCTGCTGGCTATCCGCATCCTACGAGAGCCGGCACTGCTTTTGGGCAAGGGGAGCTGCTAACATGCAGCTCCTTTGCCCAAAAGCAATTCTGCTTTGCTTCTTGGAAGCAAGAGCAGGTTTTCTGCTCTCACTTCCAAGAAGCAACGTAGTGTTTGCTATGGCAGGGCCGGAGCAAATCTCCCGGACTGCCATAGCAAATTGGAATGTCTCAGGGGTGGGTACCCCGGGCCATAGAGGGCTCCAGGAGAGGGGCTGCATGGCTCCCCTCCCATCAAGTTTGAAGCCTCGGGGAGGTGGTATTCCCCGGGGCTGGGGGCCAAGTAGCCCTCTTGGGGTATGTGCTCAATATGCCCCCCAAGTTATGCAAATTTCTAGCAGCTCTGCTTTTAGCCAGACATGAGATAGCATTGAGATGGGGTTGTTCATGCAAGACAAGTTATTCACTAACTATTATTTGACATGTCATTGATGGTATAATTGGTAAAATGATCACCAAGGGAGTGATTCCGAAACGCGTAGTGTTTCTGACATTCTGCCTGTCTTTTGTTAAATAAATTACTGCTGTTTGAAAAGTCAGTATCGGTGTCCGTGGCTGCTGTGCTTGAAAAGCTGTGGCGTTTTGTTGGATTTATTGAGGGTAGCTGCCTCGCCATGGACTGCGTCGTGAGAGGCAAGGAAGAAGCTTTGTAGTGCATCTGCACTAATGTGGAACTAATAAATAAATAAATATATATATATATATATATATATATAATGAGGTCCAACTGGCCTGGAATTACATCTATTCAAAGCTAATGGCCTGGAGGAGTAAAGGGCTGCTGACTATGGATGAATATAAGTATTTGAAAAATGACTGTCCTACAACACCTGTCATATACTTTATACCAAAAATAGATAAGAATAGCCTACAGCCACCAGGCAGACCTATCATTTCCGCATGCAACAGCATTCTTGAGAATGTAAGCAAGTCACCTCAGGAAGCACAGCAACGAAGCAGGGCAAAAGACTTTTTGAAGGTGCACCGTTATTGTTGGACATTTGGTGCTAGTGGCAACGTACCTACAAAGGTTTTCAAGGTGGTGTGGACTACGTCTCCCAGAAGGCCGCGGAGCCACGCCCAACCGGGCGGGAGACGTTTATGAATAGAAACACCAGTAAAACAGTTTCCCCCTGCACTTCCAGTTAGCCACTGAGGAAGAGAGATACTCGAAACGCGTCTGGCTAGAATTGGGTATGATGTTTGGCCCTTCAAAGGATTCTTTTTCTGGCATGCTGTCCTTCGAATAAATCATCTGTTGCACATGATGGTGGTCTCATCTGGCTCTTTCCCGAAGTTGGGACTGTTAGTTTTGGATTTATTGAACGGCCTGCCCGGGTCGGGGAAAAGAGCCGACTGCTGTTTTGAAGCGGGTCCGCGGCGGCGTCATGAGATGCTGCAAAAAGCGGATGAGAATGAACGCGCACTGATGCAGTAAGGTGTGTGCTCACCTCAGGAAGCACAGCAACGAAGCAGGGCAAAAGACTTTTTGAAGGTGCACCGTTATTGTTGGACATTTGGTGCTAGTGGCAACGTACCTACAAAGGTTTTCAAGTTGGTGTGGACTACGTCTTCCAGAAGGCCGCGGAGCCACGCCCAACCGGGCGGGAGACGTTTATGAATAGAAACACCAGTAAAACAGTTTACCCCTGCACTTCCAGTTAGCCACTGAGGAAGAGAGATACTCGAAACGCGTCTGGCTAGAATTGGGTATGATGTTTGGCCCTTCAAAGGATTCTTTTTCTGGCATGCTGTCCTTCGAATAAATCATCTGTTGCACATGATGGTGGTCTCATCTGGCTCTTTCCCGAAGTTGGGACTGTTAGTTTTGGATTTATTGAACGGCCTGCCCGGGTCGGGGGAAAGAGCCGACTGCTGTTTTGAAGCGGGTCCGCGGCGGCGTCATGAGATGCTGCAAAAAGCGGATGAGAATGAACGCGCACTGATGCAGTAAGGTGTGTGCTCACCTCAGGAAGCACAGCAACGAAGCAGGGCAAAAGACTTTTTGAATGTGCACCGTTATTGTTGGACATTTGGTGCTAGTGGCAACGTACCTACAAAGGTTTTCAAGTTGGTGTGGACTACGTCTCCCAGAAGGCCGCGCAGCCACGCCCAACCGGGCGGGAGACGTTTATGAATAGAAACACCAGTAAAACAGTTTCCCCCTGCACTTCCAGTTAGCCACTGAGGAAGAGAGATACTCGAAACGCGTCTGGCTAGAATTGGGTATGATGTTTGGCCCTTCAAAGGATTCTTTTTCTGGCATGCTGTCCTTCGAACAAATCATCTGTTGCACACGATGGTGGTCTCATCTGGCTCTTTCCCGAAGTTGGGACTGTTAGTTTTGTGTATGTATATATATATATATATATATATATATATATATATATATATATATATATATATATATATATTTATTTATATTAACTACTGGCAGTCACCAGTAGGTAGTTATAGTTAGGACCTAGTTTCCATAGGAAAAGTGTTTCTTGTTTACCCAATAACTTTGGCGTCGCTTGACGAATTTTTGAGAAAGTTTCAAAACCAGTGGGGTGCTCCAGTCAGCTCCTGTATGGAAAGTTTCAGGGTGATTCGTGAAGGGGGGGCCGAGAAAAAAGGGGGGTCCCAAAACACTTTTTCCTCATGTTAATTTCCATAGGAAACTTTAGACAAAGCTACAGCCCGAACTACGGAACAGAATTACACCAAATTTGGCAAAAAGGTTGGTCATGGTCCAGAAAGTGACCTTTTTTTAAAATGGTGTACATCCGTTCAGTAGTTCCTGAGAAATTAGAAAAAGAATGGGTTCGATATCTGTCCTCCATAGGAAACTTAGACAAAGCTACAGACTGAACACCAAATTTGGCAAAAAGGTAGCCCTTAGCTCAGAAAGCGACCTTTTTTTAAAATGGTGTAAATCCGTTCAGAAGCTCCTGAGAAAATAGAAAAGAAGGTTTTGATACCTGGGGCAGCGGTTGGTTCGGGAACCCTCCCGACCATGAGCGTACCTCTGATTGGCTGCCAACACTCTAAACCAGCAAGTGTTGGAAGCCATCTTGTGACTCGGTAGAACCGAGTCACAAGAAAACAGAAACAAGCTTTGAAAATGCAATAGGTCTCGCCTTTGATTAAGTTAAAGCCATTTGCTTTGCTAATGGTATTGCATAGCAAAGCAAATGGCTTTAACTTAATCAAAGGCGAGACCTATTGCATTTTTAATGCTGGTTCCTTTTGTCGTGTGTATACAATTCTCCGCAAGAAGTGGATTAAACCTTTGTGCCAATTGCTAGGTTTCAGACAGTATGAAGTTAGATTAGGAATCCTGAGCTCTGATACGAGAGATGTGATTGTTATTAGTGTTGCTAAATTTTTATACGCTGCATGGCTTACATGCAAAAGATACTTTGCTAGTGATGCGGGCAGCTTTCTTAGCAGCAATTAACATTGGTCTCGATTTTTTTAAATCTAATGTTTTATTGAAATTTGTTTTCAATTCTAACATTTTATTCTACTACGGTACTATATGGTCGTACTCCTGTTACAGCTGCTGGAGACACTGAATTTTTCAACTGGCCTCTTGTGTGCAATCAATACAATGTTAAGTTTTAACCTTATTAAGAGATTCTGTATTTTAATGTTATGGATTATAAATCCAAAATAAACAGACTTTGATTGAGGATGATTGATTGAATATGTTTTCTCCCAACAAATTGTCACTCAAAGTATCACACGTTAGGTTTTAAAAATGTCACATATAAGAAAACCTGGAAAAGTCACACATAAGCAAAATACTAATTTGGCAGCTATAATATGGGTTATTTAAACTGAAAGTCAATATTGCATTGTATGCTCTCTCTTGCACTATGAAAAAGGCCAGCTCTGAATAACGGTTCTGAAATCCAACGCCTGCGAAACTCATTATTATTATTATTATGCATACATGCCAACCCACTAACTAAACATGAGATTCCCAAAGTGGTCCTTAGCTTTCGACACACAATCTTTCTCATCTGACTGCCTGTGTGATACACCAAAGCGAGAGAAGATAATAAAACAGCTGGTTTCAAATTGATTGACAGGCAAAGGGGAGTAATTGGGAGGGTCTTACAACTGTATTTCCCAGAAACCCTTCCAAATGGTTGGAAAAAGCATCCCTTACTGAATCGACGGCCCGCCCATCCGCTAGGTAACCGCCCTGCTAGTGTCCCGGAAAAGCTTGCCATTCTGCCCCAGAAAACGTCACCATCTGTAAATCATCCTAAAATCCAGGCTTTTGTGTATGGGCTGCATCTGTTCTGCGTCCCTAGCAACAACGTGAAAGGCTGTGGCATTTAAGCGGCGTCTCAGCATGAGGTCTGTTCCAGTAATTATAGTCTACGCGTGGCGCCGTGTCTAACTGTCGAACTAGCTTTCCCTCGGCAGTCTCTTTACAGATGTAACTGCCCAAGAGCAGGAGTACCGCCGACGACCGTGCGCCCCCAGATCTACCTGTATGGTGCCTCGAAAAGGCACATAGCTGCCAGCTTCAGCCGCTCCACCGTCGCTTATCACTACTGGAATAGTTAGGGCTGTTATATACGCGCTTAGCAGCCTTTGTGTTGCAGCAGGATTTCATTGTTACTTGTGCACATTTAGTGTTTGCAACTGGGTGAGTGGTGCGCAGTTGTGAAAACGAGTGCATGACTCGACGAGTCTTATCTCCACCACCATAGGATAATTAGAATAGAAAACAGCAAAGTTCAAGCACATACTTGGTTTTTTGTGACACATTCGGCAGTCACAGGTCAATTCAAAGACAGCGCATGCTAGTGGTGTGCTTGTAAAAACATGCTCCGTGCGGGCCTGTGGGGCTTCTGTATACCTGCAAAGTTCAAGCACATATTTGCTTTTTTGTGACACTTTCGGTAGTCCCAGTTTAGTTAAAAGACAGAGCATGCTAGTGGTGTGTTTCTAAAAACATGCTCTGTGCAGGCCTGCGGGGCTTCTGTATCGCTCTTTCTCCCCAAAAAAGTCCCCAGTGTGTGTCGCCGCCAGTGAAGCATCCAGTCCCCGCATGCACATCTTCTGTCCGTCGTGTGCACGCTTTGGAATCCGTATTGATTTCAAAAGGCCCTTGCATGGCGAGACAGCGCATGCACGCTGCTAACGTCAGCCGAGACCAAAAAAAAAGGTTAAAAAACAATAAAAGGGTGCAGGGTAGAAACATCCGAACCCCCTAAACCTGCTCAGGTGGTCCCACAAGGAACCCCAGGGCAACAAAAAGCTTTTTTCTCTCTCTAATTTCGGCGGAAATCGCGATGGGGTCGCAAATCCCGGCGAAATTATTTTTAAAAAAAATGAAGCACGTGCTCCTGTGCTTTGTTTTGAAAAAGCTCCCGGGTTCCGGGCGTACTCGCAAATTAATTTGCAGGGGCCGCCACCTCCCCAGGGCTGTAAGGGTCCCAATCCCCCCCAGGCTGCCCTGGGGCCCGCCACCTCCCCCGGGCTTCCAGAATAAACCACGGTGGCACGCAGCCACACCGCAGTCCGGGGGACCGCCACCTCCCCACAGCTAAATATTCAATATTTAAAAGATGTGTGGGGGGCTCAACCCCCCCACACACCCCAGAGATCACCACCTCCCTGGGGCACTCTATATTTAAATTTGAGGGTCCGTAGAGTTGCAGAGAGGTGTAAAAAGGGGCATGGCCTCGGACCAACTCTCTGCGAAACAGCTCTGTGCCTCTTACTGGGACCCTCAGGATTCAAGGGGACTTAATCCCCCAATTTACAACGTGCTAGAGGGCATGTTTGCACAGTGGTGCAGGGAGGGGGCGGGCCTGATATAAGAAGTTAGCAATCCTGCTGTGTGGGACTTACTGGTGGTAATAAAAGGGATAGTTGGCCCCCAAGGTTGGCGTTGGGCGCTAACTACTCCTCCTGTTACCTCCAGTAAATCCCACACAGTGGGATTGTTAAGAGGTGTTTCAGAGGCCACACTCACCTTTCTCCGCCTCTCTGGAAACGCAACTGGTATGTTTTAGTTAGAGATTAGCTTTTAAAAAAACCTTTGAAATTCACTGAAAAAAACCTAGGTTTCAGGGACGTTATAGTTAGAAATTAGCATTTAAAAAACGATTGAAATTAATTGAAAAAAACATAGGTTTCAGGCACACAAAAGTTAGTTATCAGCATTTAAAAAACCTTAGAAATGTACTGAAAAAACCATAGGTTTCAGGGACATTATAGTTAGAAATTAGCATTTAAAAAAACATTGAAATTCATTGAAAAAAACATAGGTTTCAGGCACCTTATAGTTAAAAATTAGCATTTAAAAAACCTTAGAAATTCACTGAAAAAACCATAGGTTTCAGGGACATTATAGATAGATGTAGATTTCACTCATACAAAACCAGAGAAATTCCGCTCTTATAGTTAGTTCAGTTAACTGTAACTCGCCCCCCGCAGTGCACTGCTGATGATGTCACATATTACATCATTCATGACATGGTCATTGACATTATTGATGACATCACTGATAGCATCTCAAATGACATTACTGATGACATCACTGATGACATAATGCACGTGATAATCTGATGCACCTCCTCACTCTCTAATATAACCTTTGATACACCCACTGTAAAATACAGACTACCATTTTCAAAACCATCGACACACCAATACCAGTTACTACATACGCACTCACTGATTCCTAGGCCTAGACACACACATCCACTCATTCACCCATACAGTCACTCATACATGCAGTCTTTCATCAATAGAACACTATCATATGCATTCATACACCTATACAGACACACACACACCACCACTTATCCAGTGTTACCCACACACCTAGTCATTCATGCAAAGAATCAATCACACTTCCACTTACTGACCTATACAGTTATACACACACCACATAATTTATTCAAACAGAAACAAACGCATACTTACTCTCTTATACAATCACTGATACAAGTACACACTAATCCAAACAGCCACTCTCCCAATCACTGACTCTCAAGTTTAGTCATTTATATACTCCAACTCTCAAATACACTGCCTTTTACATATGTAGTTACTCAGATATGTACCACTGAGACATCCATTCACTCACCAACACATCCATACACACACTAACCCACCCATACAGCTGTTTCCCCATGCACTCTTGAACCCATACGCCCAGTGAATCAACCACTCACACATCTATGCACAACGTCACACACCTCCCACCCACACACACACTCAGTATCCCAAACAAATACTCAGGCAACCAATCAATAATCCATATAGATACTCATGTAGCAACTAACCTACCCATGCAGCAGCTTACACCACAACAACAGACAGACTGATACAGAAATTCACAGTTTAGTCACTAACCCATGCATTCAGTAAGACACATTTCATCACTCACTTATACAGTCAGTCACACACCTATTAAATCCTCCATCCAGACACTATACGCCCACTCATTCTTCAATACACCATGGCATATATATATATATATATATATATATATATATATATATATATAAAAAACATATTTAAACGTTACAGAACACACAGTCACTGGATGATGTCATCAGTGATGTCATTTGAGATGTCATTTGAGATGTCATCAGTGATGTCACTGACCATGTCATGAATGGTGTAATATGTGACGTCATCAGCAGTGCATTGTTGGGGTGTGAGTTATAGTTAGCTGAACTAACTATAACAGCTGAATTTCTCTGGTCTTGTACGAGTGAAATGTCCAACTAACTATAAAAAAATTTAAATGCTAATTTCTAACTATAACGTCCCTGAAACATTTGTTTTTTTCAGTGAATATATATATGTACTTTCACAGTTAGTGCCATACACTATTAGATATAAATGTGTTTGGCAGTATGATTTTTAGCTGAATCGCAAAAAATACAGGTCTTATAAAATATAAAAGCTACTTTGAATATTTACATTTAGAAATTGTTTTTGGTGCAATTATAAAGTGAATTATTCAGCAAGAAAAATGACATGTATGTCTTCACTTTCTATGATCACATGACCAGTTACGTAATGGAGGAGGGTGTGTATCACTAGCATTTAAAAAGCAACAAGAGTTGTGACAACTGCAGCATAAACAAGGGCTATCTGAGCCCGAAACGCGTAGCTGCTCTCTGTTTTGGGTTAAATAAACCAACGTACGTGAGCCTTGTGGTCCGTCTCCTTCTTCACCGGTGTTGCTGCATTGATTGCAGGAGGCTGTTGGAGCGTTCTTTGTTGATATTAATGCGGAAGTTGGTTTGCTTCCGGTTAGGGACCCCCTTCCTACAAGCTGGCGTCCACCATCAAACCTTTCTTTGTTTTACTTCCGTGGCGGAATTTCGGCGGCCGCGCCCTGAACTGCCGAGAAATTACTGAAGCCGACAGAAGGAATGTGGCGGACGATTGGGTCTGAGGACCTGCGGACGAGTGTTTTCCTGCAGACGGTGAGTGATAACAGGCACCCATTCAGGTGGGGAGGTTACGGACAGGCATTAGAAAGCGGTAGTCAATTTCATTTCTGACTACCGACAACCCATCATTAAACAGCATGTCAGCAGAGACTGTGCGAATGCGAGAGGAAGCGGCTGTGGAGCTGTTTGGCAATGTACCAGCAACAATAAGAAATGTTAATAGAGTATCAAATGACAATGGTAATGATGGAGGAAAGCCAAGCATTAAGGCACTTTTTAAAGATTTGGAAACGAATAAAAAATTAGAGATAACAAAATGGTGGGAGCACAGATCATTAAGTAAATATGCCGAAGTAGGCAGAGTTCCTTGTGGACTTCTTATTCTCCTGGCCCCCAGCTTTGACAAGCCAAACCCTGCAATGCTAAAGGAATGGGGCGAAAGTAATTTGGCTGCATCTATGAACCTAGTCCACATTTTGATTAAATATGCAGCTACTGATCGCGATCTGATATTGGAATTGATTGATACTTTGAAGAGTGAAATAGATAAAAGAGGAGAAACTGATGAAACAAAAAAACTAACTGACACTATGAATGAACGCCTGAAAAAACATGAAGAAAAAATAAAATTTAGAAAGGCACATAAATTTGCACGTGACCAGGATGATTATAACAATGGTCAAATATTTACTTTTGCACGCAAATATAATGCTACAAAAAGACCAGTAGAAAAAGTAAAAGTTCCACATCTTTTCAAGCTGCATCTACAAGTGCTAGTACGAGTACAAGTGCAAAACCCAATGAAAATGACAAACTTTCAAGCATGGATACAGTTTCTCTCACTAGCGAATCTAGTTTTGATTCAGAATCCTCCAAACAGCAAGCACCACTGAAATTAAATTTGGAACAAGAAATTGATTTTTTAGTGGAGGAGAGACTCCAAACGCTGAGACCAAGACAACTAAGGCAACAAACAGACAAAGAAGAAATAAACGGAGAAAAGAAAGAAGACGCAAGTACAAACAAAAATATAAAAAAGAAGAAAAAAAGTACTTGGCTGAACAAACGACAATAGAAAATAAAACTATTATCAATCTGTCTGAAGTTGTCTTAACCAAAGCGGAGGAACAATTGCTATCTTTGGGACTAAACTACTTTCCTATTCAAAGTTTTAACTTTGCAATGACTCTCATAGATCTGTTTTGTTTCATTCGAAAACTAAAATTAAAGAAATATTTTGCGCTGAAAACTGCAAAAGACACCATTGAATTTGAAATGACTGCAAACAAAGATAAACATGAAACATCAGATAAGAACAAATTACCATGCTCAGATGTCCAGTCTTTGCTGACCATGCATGATCTTAATGACGCTATAGGATTTCAACCACCAGAATTAGATCATGACCTATCTACACAAGTAAGACTTAGGAAAATTGATATACATCAGAAAGGTGCGGGACTAAGTCCTTTTAAAACTAAATCGAGTTTTATGCCACTTATGCCAAAGGACTCTGTCGATACTTTCCATGACTGCGTAATTAAAGACATCAAGAAGTTGTATCAATCTACAAAAGGCAAGAAAAGAAAGAAAATTCTACATACTAAATATGAATATGCAAAACTTATGAAAAAATTGGGAGACAATAATGAGATCGTGATTAAAAACTCCGATAAAGGTGGCAACCTAGTTATTTGGCCCAAAAAGTACTATATACAGGAGGCCAATAGACAATTAAATGACAATTGCTGCTACGAAAATACGACCCAAAAAGAATACGTGAAAGCTAAAGAGACTGCAAAAAATGTTGGGACAATGGCGCAGGGAATGTTTGATTTCCTTTGAGGAATTTAAATTTATGAATGTTGAATTTCCTGTTTTGCCTACCCTTTATCTAATTCCTATTGTTCATAAGGGAGTAATCCTCATCCCCGGCAGACTGATTATATCTGCGATCAAAAGCATGGGTGAACAAGTGGGTGAATATATTGATTATTTCCTACAGGATATGGTAAAAGCCTTACCTAGTTATGTAAGAGACACCAGCGATTTTCTAGAAAAAATCAAAAACTTAAACTGGAATTCCGATATGCTTTTAATAAAATTAGATGTGGAGTCTCTTTTTACTAGTATCAATCACACACATGGGCTAGCAGCAGTTAAACATTTTTTAGCCAATAGAACTGCCGAATATTATGAACATAACAAGATTATTGTCGACCTGATTGAATGGTGTTTCAATAATAATTTCTTTTTGTTTGGCAAGGATTTGTTTAAACAACTTAGAGGAGTGGCGATGGGATCCTGTTTCTCCCCCAGCTACGCGTGTTTACACTTTGGCTGGTGGGAGGAACAGGTCCTAGAAATTGAGTACAAAACTTGGGTCAAGGAAAATATATGCTGCTATCTCAAATACATAGACAATATTTTTATTCTATGGCAGGGAGATGAGCAAGAAGCACTCAAGTTTGTAGAAGCCATCAACAATAATTCTCTCAATTTACATTTCACTTCTCATATACACAAAATGCAAATGAAGTTTTTAGATGTTCAGATATCAAAAATGAAACCATTGAGACACCCTTACATAGAAAGTCCACCGCCGGAAATGCAACGCTTCATGCGATTAGTATGCACCCCAAGCATCTAATATCCAGCATCCCGTACGGTGAGATATTGAGACTAAAAAGGATTTGCAGTACCACTGATGATTTTGATCTTTGCCTTAAAGAAATGATTTTAAGATTTAAGGCACGAGGATATACCAATAAAGTTTTGCAACAAGCAGTTGACAAAGCCAAACTTAGATCACGAGAAAGCCTTTTTAAAATTAGTGATTCCATTGAGATTGAAGCAGAAGCACAGGAAACAGTAGGTGTATCCATCACTACTAATGAATGTCCACGACTAATAACTACTTTTAGTAGTGAATAAAGAAAACTTAAGGCCATTATAAAGAAAAATTTGCCCATTGTACTACGGATACAGTACTAGGCTTCCAGAAAATCCTACAATTACATTCAGTCAAGCGAAAAATATGGGTACCATTTTGGATAAGGCAGCACCAGAAATGAGACAAAATACATCTTGGTTCCAACCCATTAATGGATTTCGTAGGTGTACTAGTTGTAGAGCCTGTAAATTTGGTGTAAATGCAACTCATTACTCCACTCCATTTTGTACACGTAAAACACCTATTAAGGGCAGTTTTTACTGTAAGACCGAATTTTCCGTGTACTTCCTGACATGCACCTGTGGCTTGAACTATATTGGTAGTACCAGGCTACAGGTGCATGTCAGGATACTACAACATCTAAGGGCTATTTTACATAGTGACCCTACATATCCGGTGGCCCGACATTTTAAAAGCATTCATAATAATGATGTGGCCTGCCTAAAATACTATGTAGTTGGTGCTGTCCCTAAGATGTGTAGAGGAGGGAATAGAGAACGCGTATTAAGACAATTGGAAAACATAATGATTTTGGAATTTGATAGCAAATGTGATTTATGATGATGCAAATGAAGATTTGAAAATATATTCATATGAAAACCAAATGAAAATTTATGAAATCTGATTTCAAGTATGAATAAAATACTTTGGAAACAAAAGTTTGAATACTTATAAAAAACTTTATTGAATAACGTGTAGCTGGATACACAGCACCCACGTCAGTGCCTAGGAGACACCCTCACATTAAGTGGCGGTGCAACTCACACTGATTTTCAAATACTCCTGAGCGGGGTGTAGTCCTGGAGCACGACTCACAGCCTTAATTTTTTATTTAACTCAGCAGTGCACATTTCATACTTTCACAGTTAGTGCCATACATAGATATAAATGTGTTTGGCAGTATGATTTTTAGCTGAATCGCTAAAAATACAGGTCTTATAAAATATAAAAGCTACTTTGAATGTGTACATTTAGAAATTGTTTTTGGTGCAATTATAACATGAATTATTCAGCAAGAAAAATGATCACATGACCAGTTACGTTATGGAGGAGGGTGTTTATCACTAGCATTTAAAAAGCAACAAAAGTTATGACAACTGCAGTGTGAACAAGGGCTATCTGAGCCCGAAACGCGTAGCTGCTCTCTGTTTGGGGTTAAATAAGCCAACGTACCTGAGCCTTGTGGTCCATCTCCTTCTTCGCCTGTGTTGCTGCATTGCTTGCTGGAGGCTGTTGGAGCGTTCTTCGTTGATATATATATATATATATATATATATATATATATATATATATATATATATATATATATATATATATATATATATATATTCAGCTTTGAACTTCACTCCACAACGCGAAATGTAGGGACTGCACTCTTCAAGATACTCGGTTCACACTTTATTTCCACCGAGATTTAAACAGGACGTGTTTCGGCATACTGCCTTTATCGACTAAACAAGGAGCAATAATGAAAACACTATATTATATCCGGGGCTGCAGAAGCACTTCTGGGTCATTCAATAGACATAGAAGACAAACCAAAAACAATATGTGTTGGTATCAATAGCTAAACGAGAGGCCACAAAATTCATAGTTGCACATTTGTGAGTCATGATTATCCCACAATTTTCAAAAATTAGAACATATTGTGCAATTTACAAATAATCAATCTATCCAGCAGTGAAGAGCTCATATATTTCTTCACTTATAGATAAATCAATGCACATGTATAATTCATCAGTGCAAAATTCTTAAAAATGAAATCTAATTCTTTACACGCAAATTAATTATAGATCAGACCTCCCTTTTTTGAGCCCTGGATGGGCAAATAATTACCTTTGTTTGCTAGGTACCTTTAGGGGACAAACCACTCTCCCTCCATAATTGAGCCCTGGATGGGCTTAAATCAATATATACAATGCATCTGTTTGTCCTGAAAAATAATAAGCTAATCATTGGATAAAGAGCTTCTCACCCCTAAAAAACATTTCCGTGAGTTGGAGGCAGCTCATAATATTCTCATACAGTAATTAACTCTCAGATTTAACCCAGATGGCTGGCCAGTTCTTCTCCTGTGTTTAAACCATCAGGGAATGTGGTTTGTAAGTCAACGATGAATCTAGATTCAAGGCGTCGTAGACGCAACTCACGAATGCCCCCCTGTCACTGGCTGGAATGTGGTCAAGACAAAAGAATGCTAACAAATTACTGTTGCTATCGTGGAATTTGGCAAAATGCCTGGCTACAGGGTAAGTGAACTCTAGATTTTCAATAGCGCTAGCGTGTTTTAAAATACGTTGTTTTGTGGGATGAATCGTGCTGCCTAGGTATTTCTTCCCACACAGGCAAAGTAGGCAGCAAACACAGAATGGCGTGTTACATGTCAAGAACTTGTTAATGATTCTTGGCTTGGACATGTACGTGACTGTGTATGAAATATATATATATATATATATATATATATATATATATATATATATATATATCTCGTTAGGAGGTAGTTATAGTTAGGACCTAGTTTCCAGAGGAAATTTCTTTTTTGACTAGCCTGTAACTTTGGAGTCATTTGACCAATCTTCATGACATTTTCCCCACAAAAGTGTCAAAGTAGGTTCTGTGTGTTATGGAAAGTTTGGGACTGGTCCATGCAGTGGGGACCCAGAAATAGGGGCAAAAACAATGGTGCATTTGTAATGTTAATTTCCATAGGAATGCGCTATCAACTTACAGCCCGAACCGCTAGATGGAATTGCACCAAGTTTGGCAGAAAGGCAGATTATGTTACGCAGATTGTGCTTTTTGTTATTTGGGTGCAAATCCGTTCAGTAGTTTTTGGGAAATTAAAATCGAACTATATAGTGATATCTCTGGCCGAGGATATTTGGCATTTATTTAGCTGTGATCGCGGCTATTTCGCCATGACATTGCAGTAGATTGCGAATGCACGCACCAACAGGAATGCTGTGATTGGCTGAGTTCAACCTGAACAGAAAGTTGCAGCCTCCATTTTATCATTCAGGAATGGTTCCCGAGGCAGAAAATTTGTGTCAAAGCTAACCTTTGGGCTCAGGGTGGAGATACTCTGATCTCATGTTTGAGAAATAGGGGTATTAGTGACACAAGTTATGTGTCCAAAATTGATTTTTTAAATTACTTGTGATATTCACGATGATGTTGTACCCTTAAGCGCGGCCCCCCCATGTTCCATCAGTGACACTTCCCACTATTGCACCGTTTTCACGAATATTGGTGGAAATATAAAACAAAAAGTATCTGTAGCTATATACACACACTCGGTGGTCACAGTCACAGACTCATGTACCTGCTCATATTTTCACTCAGACACTCATACACCCACTCACATACTCACTAAGACACTAATGCATCCACTCACATACTCACTCAGAAACCCATGTGTGTGCCCACATAAGCATTCAGAGGCTCATTCACCCACTCACAGATGCACTCAGAGACTCATGTGCCCACTCACATACATAGTCAGAGACTTATACAGCCAGTCACAGGCCCACTCAGAGACACATACACCCAGTCACAGACCCACTCAGACACTCATGCACCAACTCACAGACCCCACTCCCAGATTTATGCTTCCACTCACACACCCACTGATACACAGACCCACTCAGACACTTATACACCCACTCATAGATTCAGTCACAGACTCACACCCATTCACATATCCACTCAGACACTCATACCCCCATCCACATACCCATTCACTCACAAACCCACTCACATACCCAGTCAAAGACTTATACACCCAATCACAAACTCACTCAAAGACTCATGCACCCATTCATATATCTACTCACAATCTTATGCACCCACTTATAGCCCTACTGAAGGACTCATGCAGCCAGTCACAGACCCTCTTCAGAAACTTGTGTGCCCACTCACATCTTACTCAAAGACTCATGCATCCACTTACTAACCCACACAAAAAACTCATGCCGCCGTATACCCACTAAGACACTCACACACTGACTCACAGATGCACTGAGATACTTATGCTTCCACCCCAACACCCACTGATAGACAGACTCACTCAGACATTTATGCTACTACTCATAGATTCACTCACCGAATCATGTACCCACTCACATACCCACTCAAACACTTACATACCCACTCACATACCCAGTCAGTCAATTATATAGTTATCAATTTTGAAAGTGGTGGTGACTATTGAATTCCTGCTTTTGCTTTGCATTTCCGCTATGTATTTGCGGTGATCGCAGGGACCAACGTCATCGCACCTCCTGGCATCACCACAAAAACAGAAAATAGGTTTTGAGATGGTTTTTATAGAAACTTACTCGAAAAACATAAGTTTAGACCATGGGTACTTACAAACATTTTCCCATGGGGCGCAAAATGTGGTCTTTGGTGTGGCTGAGGGGCCACACTGATGCCTGCGGGGGGTGTAAATTCGGTGTAGGAGAAACCAAGCATGTATATTTAGTGGCTGAACTCAATTGCGCAATGTCAAACCAGGAATCTGGGATGAATCTCAGCTTCTCCACTTGACCAAATTGTGTGACCCTGGGCAATTGTTTTATTTCAATTTTCCTCCTTTTTCTTCATTATCTCCACTCTATGCCACCCTACTCGTGCCACAGCACTCCATGCCAATGTACTCAATGCCACTTTACTAAAAAAACAATGAACTCTACACCAATCTACTCTGCACCCAATCACTCTACCCCACTATACTCTATGTTACTACACTCTACGCTACTCTATTTTACTCTGGCCACTGTACTCTACACTATTGCTTTCAGCACCACTCTACTCTGCACAACTGCACTCTATGGCACTCTACTCTGAGAAACTGCACTCTACGGCACTCTACTTTGCGTGACTGCACTCTACGCCAATGCACTTCATGCCACTCTACTATACACCACTGCACTCTTCAACAGTATACTCTACAACACTGAACTGTCTCCTGCTGTACTTTATGCAACTCCAAGCAACTAAACTCTATACCACTGCACTCTACAACAATCCACTCCAAGCCACTCTAATCTACTCTACACCACTGCACTCTACGAGACTCTACTCTATACGACTGCACTGTACACCACTTCACTCTACTTCGAAACAATCTACTCTGCCACTGCAGTCTATGCCACTCTATTGCACTCTGCACCACTACACACCACACCTCGCCACTCCACACAACTGCACTCTATGCAATGCACTCTACACCACTTTACTCAAAATGAATAAACTCTA
The DNA here is from genome assembly GCF_964263255.1 of Lissotriton vulgaris. Lineage (NCBI taxonomy): Eukaryota > Metazoa > Chordata > Amphibia > Caudata > Salamandridae > Lissotriton > Lissotriton vulgaris. The sequence goes on along the minus strand of NC_141695.1, from coordinate 1,568,622,531 downwards.
CGCCTCTGGACTCTATGCCTCTCTCATCTACTGTGCAACACTGCACTCTGACACTGCACTCTATGCCCTTCACTTTACACCTCTCTACTCTACCCCTCAATTTTCTACTCTATGCCAGTACACTCTACCCCACTCTACTATGCACCACTGCACTCTACACCAGTCCATGCCATACCACTCTGCACCACTGCACTCTATGCCATTGCATTCTACGCCTCTACTCTGTTCCACTCCACTCCACTGTACCCTGCACCACTCCACTCTATGAACTTCACTCTACTCTTAAATAATCTACTCTACACCTCTGGACTCTATGACACTGCACTTTATGCCACTCTACTCCACTCTGTACAGCTTGACTCTACGCCACTGCAATCAATGCTGCAACACTCTACTCTATGTCATTCTACTCTACCTAACAGCGCTTTATGCCGCTACTCTATTCCACTGCACTCTACCCTGCATCACTTTACTCTACCCTGCTCCACTACACTTCACTCTACTCTGAAACAATCTACTCTATATTGTTGCAAGGATTCTGTTCCTACACAGAACTGTGCACAGAGACCCAGGACATTAGTGAATTGTGGTGTACCAGAAACTCACCTCAGTACCTAGAGAACCCCAACCAGCTAGCATCAGTGTCACATTAGCTTTTCGTCCTATAGCAAAGCCACCAATGATTAGACAATCTAGAACATGCAACTTAGGACCATCTCAGGAATGGTGGGAAGTGAGAACACTCTTTTGTTATACTCTCATACCAGTCCACAGCAGGAGTAAAGAAGAGACACGGTATGGTTAAAATATTTATTTTAACAACGTGATCTCAAGTGCAGTATCTTAGCCAGCATAAGCAGACATATGATTAAAAATAATATGGTCAGCATGGTTACAATTCCATTAAATACAAAAGGAGAAAGCATATTATAATGCTGGTGAAAAACAATTAGTATAACACCCTCCCTAAATAGGAACTATGTATTATAAACTAAAGAAAGTCTCTTAGGCTTGTTTTGGGGGACCCCATTTACCTTTCCGCTCAGTAATCGTAAATTACATCGGGATCAGCATAGGCTCTCTTTTCATCCCTGGAAAAGGATTCTTCCAAGTGTGTGAAATCATGGCAAGCGTGGCATAATAAAAGCGCCAGAATCTCACTTGGATCACAGCTGCCAGAATGTTGTGTCTAGAAAACGTTACATGGACATGCCGAAAAACAGCTAACATGTTTTGATAACCTTGACAGCTTTAGCACTCACTGTTCAGACTAAGGGCACGATGTAAGTCTAGAGAAGCTGAAAACAAACCTTTTCTCATGTGTAGACCTTCGTGAAGGCTAACGTACAACAAGCATTTACAATGCAACGGTCTCGCCTTTGCAAAAGGTAGAGCTATTGGCATTGTAAATGACATTTTTTTTATTTATGTGTTGGTTTTGAAACAGATAAATAAATGGCATTGTCATTTACAATGCCAATAGCTTAATCTCTCGCAAATGTGAGACCTATTGCATTTGCACCCACACACACACACAGAGCCACACACACACAGAGCCCCACACACACACAAAAACACACACACACACACACACACACACACACACCCACCCACACACACACACACACACACAGCCACACACTCAGAGCCACACACACACACAGAGCCACACACACACACACACACACACACAGAGCCACACACACACGCACAGAGCCACACACACAGCCACACACACACACAGAGCCACACACACACCCAGAGTCACACACACATACACAGAGCCCCAGAGCATAATTACAGAGCCAATGTAGTTTACAAATTATTTGTGAAGAAGCATCCGTGGCACCGTGGAGGCGCTGACAGCTCATTTGCTACTGTGCGCCCGGAGGTCCATCACTGGGTGCTGAGGTAAACACCCTGCGTCACAAGGCCTCCAGAGACCTAAAAAAAGCCCCACTACTCCCAGGCCCGCCCTTCCTGTCACATACTGAAAACATTTTAAAGAATTTTAGCAGATTATGTCACAAAGAGGTGTGCGGGGGAAGGACACTTTTTTGGGTAAATGAGTGCTCGGCTTAAAAGGGAATGAAGAACCTTTGACCATAGATTGGTCATGACCTATATCTGAAAATCTATGAAGCCGATAGATGTGACTTGTAGGTAACTCCATGTCACTGAAATACATGATGTTTAATGAACGGAGTGCATTCTGGGAGCGGTAGTCTTCATTGGGGTATAAATAAACTTGAAATAAACTTGGCGAATATTATCAGAGCCTACAGGAAGCAGTCACCAAGGCAAAAGAAAGAAACTGCAACAGGTAAAGGCATCCCAAGAGCAGCTCAGTAGAAAACCCCACTTCTGAGTGGGAAGCGCGGTGCGGCGACGCAAGATGGCCTCCTCTTGAGGAGCTCCGCCGCTTCGTGCATCGCTCGAGTTACCCGGGACCTCTCGCACGACCTCCCGCATTGCTCCGACTATGGAATCCGACATCGGAATGCTGGGGGACTGATCGGAGCAAGTATCAGACCTTGTTGCGGTCTGAATGTTCACTTTCTGGGCATTTGTTTGTTCCGCAATCCTGCGTCCGCTATTTGAGCTCTTTTCTTTGACGTGCTAGAATCCCAGTCAGCGCGATGTTCCAACGCTACCTTCCTTCTCCTAAATCGCTCCCCCTTGATATTCTAGCACATGTGCATTGTTTTTAGGTGTACAAATGAGGTATTTTTATCTCTTTTGCTGTCTTTTTAATATTACCAAAGGGTTGCGCAGTTTCATTGCATCACCATTTCTCGATTCATTTTGGTGATATAGATACTGATCCAATGTACTGTTCATTATAGCTTTCATTATTTTCTCTTGCCATTTTTTTCAATTCTCTCATTGTGCTACCCTGCAGCTATATTTGGGGTTTTTGACACACTTTTAACTGTTGCCATTCCAATAGCACGCAACGGTTATCTACTACGCATATCACCCCCGCTCTTAAGCAATTATGGAGCATTCTCACAAATCTCAGGGCTCCACTACTGGAGGGCACAAGGATGCCAATGCTGCACCAGGCAAGCGACTTAAAAAGGACCCGCCTTCACCCTCAAAGTCACCTCTCCCTCTCACTGTAGAGGACATTATGGAGGATTTGCACCTCATTCGCGCTTTCATGTCTGAAACTGCAGCTACATTACAACGTATGGAAGAAAAATGGGCTAATCTCGATTTAAGACTCTCAGACGTTGAACAGAAAGTCAGTGATGCTCAAGATGTAGTTGCTAAAGTAGAGACTCTCACTAAAGAAGTCAATCAACTGAAGAAGACCACAGAGGATTTGGAAAACCGCAACAGGCGCAATAATTTGCGTATTTATGGTATTCCAGAGAATTCTGAAGGATTGGACTTAATTACGTTCTTGAAAACTCAAGTTCTTCCACTTTTTGGTCTTCTTAAGACAATGGACTTTAATATCCAAAGGGCGCATAGACTCGGACCTCAGAGTGCTTCCACTTCTTCTAAGCCCAGAGGCATCATTGCCTATTTCTTTCTCTATTCAGACCTCAGCGCAATTATCAATGCTGCAAAACAACATAAGCAACTCCTCTGGTCAGGCCACAGAATATTCTTCAGCCAAGATGTTGCTAAGTCCACTGCCACTCGTCGGAAGGAATTCTTTGACTTGAGACTAAGCCTGGGCGGGCAGCTACGCTCCGTGCACGGAGTGTGCGTAGTGCCGGCTTCTACGCATTTTGCGTAGCAGGCATAGAATTCGGCACTACGCACGCTCCGCAGATGGTGCGTAGCTGGCCGCCACCCGCCTCCCTCCGGCCCTCCCTAAATATTTAAATTTAAATGTTAGAAAGAATTAAAAGGCACTTACCTTGCCCGCCGCTGCCCGCCGCGTCCCCGGGGCTTCCTCTCTTCATCGCTGCCGTCTTGGGTACTAATGCGCATGCGCGGGCGGCCGCGCATGCGGATTTCTCACGAGAAATGCGCATGCGCGGCCACCCGCGCATGCGCATTAGTACCCAAGACGGCGGTGATGAAGAGAGGGAGCCCCGGAGACGCAGCGGGCAGGGTAAGTGCCTTTTAATTCTTTCTAACATTTAAATTAAAGTATTTAGGGAGGGCGGGAGGGAGGGAGGCCTGCGGTGCGTAGTGGGCTACGCGGAGTGCGGAGGTGGGCGTAGTTTCTCACCCACTTCACGTAGCTCCGCGAAGCCCCACTACGCCCAGGCCTACTTGAGACCTGCTTTGCCCTCAATGAATGCACGCTATGGTCTAATTCATCCCTGTTTCTTTAAAGTTACCTACAAGTATAGAACATGGATTTTCGAGGACCCTGCTGAACTTTGAAAATGTATACATTCTCACAAGGGAGACTCAATGGACTTTAGTAAACCATGAGACTAACTTCTGGTTGTTAACATTCGTTGTGTTTTCTGTTTGTTATGCCTCTCTTACTTATTCAACATAATCTTCTTTATACTCTTTTGTGTCTTTCAGGTTCGTTTCCGCCACTGTAGTTGGAGACTCCCCTTCCATATGTTGCCCTTATGTACACCCTATGTGTGTTTATGGTATTTCCCGCGATCCTGTTCCTCCCAGTCCATGGTAAGCCTCCCTTATTGTCCCATTTTATTCTTTCTCTCTGCTCGTGGCTCCTCGTCTGTGTGGTCGTCTCTCTTCTCGCTGCCCCCTTCCCATTTCAATGTTTTTTCGTATGGCTCAATACAATAGAATCAGCAACTACTCTGCCAGGGTATATTTCGTGGTCCCCTATGGGATCCTTAGATATCAATGAATGGTGACATAAAACATGTATCAGAGCCAAATACACATAATACAAAGTTCATTTTACTTTATTTGGGTTTATTTATTAAGTTTGTATGAAAAAGTTCATCTGGATCATTTAGATTGACATGGGTTACATTTAACTCTACATATCATATAAGATGGGGAACGATAGGCAGTTTTCTCACAATACATTAATTGAACAAAGAAGGATTCATAAAATACATACACGTCCCACACACTCCCAGACACACCCACTAGACTCACACTCACTTTCAGACTCACCAGATACAGATATACACGGTCTCATACATCTATTCATAACATTCATAATGGTGCATCAAGGCCTGCAGAAAGAATATCATGTGGCTGCATAGACAAAGGTCAAGTTCTGGAGGCAAACGGGTAGAGAAAAGGTAGTTAACAATAACTAGACTTTAGCCATCCACAACGTTCACGCCAACGCGCGTTTCCGTGTTGGGCCTATTTAGGCTGCACCTTCATCAGGGCGGTGATGTACCAGGGGGCGGGGACTCACACACTGTAGATAAAAAAGTTCTATCATTAAAATTGCATGATTATAAAGAAATACATTTGATAAACAATTCCAGGATAGACATAGCATTTACTTCACCACGATATGTGTTGAGGCTCTGACATCATATAGTTAGTCACTCAAGGGCATATAGGTTCTTCCTCAATGGGTAAGAACAAATGGTCAACATTAATGGACCATGGAGACGGGCGGGCAGAAAACCAGTGGGAACACCTTATTCCATTCATCCATCAGCATAACATCTTTCAGTCAATCGGGACAGCTCAGAAGGGAGGAAATCCTGTCATATTAAGGGATCCTAACTAGGTATGTCAAAAAACGGGGTCGGAGATTCCTGTATATGCGATGTTCATAGGTCAAAATAGGGTCATTTTGCGAGTGGGGAATCAGGCACTTACCAGTTTCCAAACAACACGAAGAGGGTATACACCAAGGTGAGTAACACGCTCTCCAGGCATCAGAGTTTGACAGATATCTGTGGAGAGAGACTGCATCTTATAAAGATCTAAATCTAACCCGTTGGGGTCTGAAAAAATCTTCAGTCGTCAGTCATAATTCACCCATTATTAGATTAAGTACCTGTGATGAGAAGTCCTCTCCTGCATAAACGAAGGTTTTCAGAGGTTTTTTAGCAGGGGGTTCTAGAATCTTGGATCAGGCACGAATAGAAAAATGTTCGATGAGTCTTTGAATCGAGATAGCCTGTGGGCGAAAGAAATATATATAACATCATCACACAGAGTCCTTTCTTATGTCTCACCCTATGACTGAAGTCTTCGGACTTCTGGTCATCTCCTTTTGGATATCTACCTGGGTGGAGTCCTTTCTTCCACCTCCTCTCTTTCAGGTTTCTGTCCTTTTCCATCCTCTTCTCGCTTTCTCTTTTTTCTCCGAATCCTCCCTTGCTCATTCACTACTCCGACTATTTTGTCTCTTTTTTGCTTCACTTTTCCACCATGCTTTTTTCTCTTGGTTGCCTTCTTGTTTGCTTCATACTTGTTTGAGTTTTATTTTTCTAAGTTTCCTCATTTCTCTATGTCTGATTTTTTAATCTCTTACCACTCTCTTTCTTACTTACTCTTTCAATTATCTTCTCATATTTTCTAACCTCTCTTTTCTCGTTTTTCCGTTTCTCATTGATATTGGGTACTCCTCTTCTCAACTTTCTTTTCAGTCTCTATCTCTTTCTTTCTCATACGTATTAAAGGATTACGAATCATTACATGGAATGTTAAGGGTTTGCGTAATCCTATTAAACGACAACAGGTGTTATCGCACCTTGTTAGATTAAACTGCCAAATTGCAATGTTACAAGAATCCCACCTTAAGCTCGAGGAATTATCTATGTTACGTAAACATTGGGTTGGTGAAATCTTTTGCTCGCCCGCTGTTCACAACAAGATTGGTGTGATCATCCTGTTTCATAAATCTTTAGATGTTTTATTACAAAATAATCTTTTAGATAATGATGGTAGATGGCTTTATCTAGATGTTACTGTTATCAAACACCAGTTATCGCTTTGTAATGTTTACGGTCCAACTGGTGTAGATGTAACCTTTTGGACTGACCTTTCCACTTTTCTTTCCTCACATGTCCCCGATCACTTAATCCTTGGTGGGGATTGTAACCACCTTTTGGACCCTTTCCTCGACATAAAGTCCCAGACCAGATATGTCCCTAATAGAATGCAAAAGGGCTTTCTCAAAACCATAACTAACAGGGGATTAATAGACACCTGGTGTACTTCTCACCCTGATACCCTAGAATTTTCTTTCTTTTCCCCGTTCACAAATCACACTCACAGATCGATTATCTTTTTCTCACACAATCGGCATTCCAATTCATGACAAAGGTTAAGATCGGCGCAATACTCATATCTGATCATGCTCCCGTAATTCTTGATATGGATTACCCCCTTCTTTCCCCTGCTTCCAAGAGATGGCGCTTTAACAACTCCCTCCTTCTCGATACGCAATTCTCTGCACAATTTCTTCAATTTGCCCAAGAGTTTTTTCATCACAACCTTACCTCTGTATCTGATTTTCACGTTGTCTGGGATGCTTTCAAAGCTTCTGTTAGGGGTTTCATTATTGATTTTGTTACCCGAAAAAAAAAGAAATCTTTATCGCACTCGCTTTCACTTCTCAACCAAATTAAAGTCTTGGAGCACAAGTATTTTACCACCAATTGTCCCGATACTTTACCTCTTCTCATTCAGGCCAAAATGCAATATAATAAACTCTCGTGGGATTCGGCTAGCAACACTCTTCTCAAATGTAATGCTAAAATGTATGGTGGTCGTAACAAAGTGGGTAGTTCCCTAGCAAATTATCTTAAGATTAAAAAACAAAAATCCAAAATAGACGCCATTAAAGATGACTCCTCAGGAACTTTGCACTTTTTGGATTCTTCTATACTTGATTGCTTTTCCACTTATTATTCTTCTATCTATACCCCCTAAACTTCCCCATCCTCTGATCTTCTTGATTCCTTCTTCCACAACATTCCCAAATCTCCAGACAACATCCCCGATCTTACCTCTCTTGATGCTCCCATCTCTGCAATGGAATTAACCGAGGCAATGGCTCTATTACCAAAAGATAAAACGCCAGGACCAGACGTTTTCTCTGTCCGCTTTTTTCTACATTTCAAGGCACTCTTGATTCCCCAACTTTTGTCACTGATTAACTCCTTTTTGGTAACTGGTGAATCACATGGTTCTTTTACGCAAGCAATGTTGTGTCTCATTCATAAAAAGGATAAAGACCCCTCCTTGTGCAAGAACTACAGACCAATCTCCTTAATTAATACTTCTCGCTCTCCGCACAAACAAAGTCATCCCTAATCTTGTCAACATATATCAATCGGGTTTTGTGAAAGGTCGCTCTATTACAGATAATTTGCTTACCCTTCTCAATATTATACATTTAGCTTTGAAAAAATCGGATTGCCCTATTGCTGCTATCCCTTTAGACGGCGAAAAGGCTTTTGATAGGGTCAGCTGGGATTTCATACTTGGGTCTCTGAAGTGGCATGGATTCATCCCCACTATCATTACATTTATAAAGCTTCTTTACTTTTTACCTTCCACTTCAGTTTGGGTTAATGGTTCTCAGTCTCGATATTTCCCTCTTCTTAGAGGCACGAGACAGGGCTGCCCTCTCTCGCCCCTCCTTTTCATCCTAGCTCTCGAACCCTTCTTAGTAACTATTAAACGCTCTAAGGATTATACGGGATTTAACTATCAAGGTGTGGATATAAAGTTTACTGCTTATGCTGATGACATCCTTCTTTTTATTTCTAACCCATCCACTTCCCTTCCGGCATTTATTTCTTTATTACTAGATTACTCCAGTGTTTCGGGTTATAAGCTAAATGTTGAAAAATCTGAAATTCTCCCTCTGAATAAGTTCTGCCTCTCCTCTATGTTTACTGATTCTGGATTTGAATGGGCCTCTCATATCAAATGTCTTTGTATTTTATATTGTAATAATCTAAAGGATCTAATTAAACTTAATCACTCAGAAATTCTTAAAAAGAACACAGCCCTCACTGACAGTTGGTCTCTTCTTTTCCTCTCATGGTGGGGCAGACTTGCCACGATTAAGATGATGCTTCTCCCTATTATTAATTTTTACCTCTCTATGCTTCCCATCTCTCTTCCTAACACCTTTTTCCGTACTATTGACAGCCTACTTATCAAATTTCTCTGGAATAATCGCAAACCCAGAATTTCTCTTGCTCGTCTTCAACTCCCTAAAGATTTAGGAGGAGTTAATTTTCTGCTTATTAGACGTTATCACTCTGCTTTTTCTTTGAAGCAAATCTGGACCTTCCTGTCTGACTCCAATTCCTCATCACACACGGCGTGGAGTGCCTTAGAGTTGGCACAATGTTCTCCTTTTTCTCTTCTTTCAGCCATTCGGATTACTTTACCTCCAAAATGATTGTCCTTCCCCACTCTTGTTCATTCTAAAGCTTTAGTTATAACCTTGCTTTCAGCTCACTTGTCTCCCACTTCCCGCTCCTTGGATATCCCTCTTTGGTACAAGAAACATTTTAAGATCAATAATCGCACCCTCTTTTGGAAGGAGTAGATCGATAAAGGGATTTACACTCCCCAACATTTGACGAAAGACGATGCCTTTTTGTCTTTTTCTGAACTTCAATCCCTTTATAATATTCCAACACGTTATTCCTCCCATTATAACTCACTCAAAGATATCCTCACCTGTTACTATTTCCCTACTACTCCTATACCCACTACCTCCTCTGATCCTTCCCCCCTTTCTCCTTCTCCTATTGACTTTTCCATTCAATTTAAAGCAGCCACCATTTACACATTGATATCTCATTCCCCAACACTCAGAACCAAGTCTTATTTAGAACTCTTATGGGAAAAAGACCTATGCAATGATCTCCCCGTACGCACTTGGGACGCTCTTTGGTCCAAGATTCACATCACTTCTCACTCAGCTAGTACAACACAGTCCCTATATTATTTCTACAACAGATTATTTTTTACCCCCAGTGGCCTCTACAGATTTAAACTGCTTGACTCCCCTAAATGCTGGTCATGCCCTCATGCAAATGGTGACCTCCTTCATATGTTCTTTCAGTGTCCCCGAATTAATGATTTATGGTCTAAAGTATGGTCTAAGCTAAATGATATTCTCTTGACAGACATTCCTTTCCACATTGAACATGTTTTCCTAGGTAACCTTTCCCCTGCATTTGACAATTATAAGGATGTTGGTAATTTTGTCAACCTACTCATTGCATTACCTTTCAGATTATTACTTCCAATTGGAAAGACGTCTCAAAAATTTCCTTTCGAGCATGGTGGAATCTACTTTGTCATCACCATAGAATGGATAGAGCTTATGCTACCTCCACTCCTTTGTTGATTAAAAGAGACTTATTGTGGTTACCTTTGACTCATTTTTTATCTAGGAAGTTAACTTAACTTTTTTACAATGTTATTTAAAGAGATCTAATAGTTGCTTCATACTATGTTGTTTTTCATTTTTTTTCTTTTTTCTCCCTTTTTCTTTCTTTCCTCTTTTCCATTTCTTTTCTTTTTTCTTTCTCTTTCTTTACAAAAAATTTCTAAAAATGAATTTGTATTAGTACGGTTTTATTTCATAAGGATATTCTGTAACATTGTCTTTTTTCACTTTCCAAGTTATTATTATTTCCTGCTTTCATAGACTCTGTATTGATGTTTTACATTGTTTTATTATCTCAATAAAGCATTTTAAACTAAAAAAAGAAAACCCCACTTGTCCCAGGCTCCGTCCCTCCTCTCATGCAAAGGCTACCTTTTACTAATAGGAGTGTGTCCGTCAAATGGAACCCACCTGGGGGGCTTGGTCATGGTTTGGTTGTCTGGGTTCAGAATGAAATGTCATCTTGTAGTTTGCTCACAGTAGCACTCTAGCTCGTTACTGCAGGGTGTGGTTAATCTTATTCCACATGAAGCCCTCACTTGCACATTGCCATGTTGAATGGTGTTTGCCTGCAAATACCAGCAATGCCACGGCCTCCAGCTGTGGTTACAGAGAAATATACAAGTAGCACACTTGGTTCTCCAATGTAATGAGAAACAAGAGCTTCATCTTTGCCAATGCAGCATGAACCATTTTCTAACCATAAGACAAGGCTTTCACTCGGGTACCTCACTGCTGACTCCCTCATGGGATGAGCTGAATACAGAGACACTGCAGTGTACTGATTCTCAAGACCAGGTAAGTCTCTTCTTTAGATACAAGTAGAATTGTTACCAAGTGGCCTCATCAAGCCGGACACGATGAGCCAGTCCTTGCTTTTTTACACACTTTTCATGCCGCGGCATGTATGCCTGTGCTCCTAACACACGTTGTAGAATGCAGTGCACTATTTGTTGAAAGGCCATCATTGGTTGATGGTGTCGCATACGACGTGGATCAATTTGGACAGAAACGTGGAACTTCTTACTGTATTTATTGCCATCTGGAAACATGACTGCGTAATCACAGTACCTTTTGTATCAAGCAGCACTGCCAAGCATACGCAGACGTTGAACTAACACCCCACCAATCATTGTAATGATTATGCAGCAGGAAACACATGACAACATGTTAAGGACTTGTCTGGGCAAATGACATGTTCAACTTGTGCATGTTTCTCTACTTTGCAAAGGTATTTTCTGTCACCAGAAGGGCATGCCGGGGGACTTTCACAGTCCCTAGACGATGGGTGCAGATGCAAACGTCAAATTCGTGCAGTCAAAAGCAAGGTATGTACATATTCAAAGCAATTAAAAAAAAAGGTGCTTGTAGATTAATACAACGCTGCAATTCTGATAACATGACCAACTTCACCCACAGTATGATTGTCAATACATGCTTCTACATTCGGATCATACATTTCCTATAAGTATTTTATTCGGATCGCAAACCTGCTGTAAAGCACCTCGCCCTTTACGATGGTCAGCGGAATAGGAATAGGCAGACCCCCTTCCTTCCCTCACCCAGGCAGATAAACTAAAGCCAGCAGCGAATTGCTCTGTGATGTCACAGCCAGTAGGCCCGGACAGAGAGAAATCTCAAAATGTACAGATATGTACAGGTATGCTGCGAACCCGTACGACCCCCTTCGCCCCCTCCTCCCCCTGTCCTATCAGCAATAGGAGGCGTTCTAAAGAACCGGATCTAAAACACATTAGCTTTACTCACATCTGTACGCTCGGGTCGACTCAAAGGGACAGGCTCACAAGTCTGTTCACAGATCAAACCGAATGAGCCTGCAGTCAGTTGGGGCCAAATACAGCATAAATTCTCAACAGCAAGCACTGCACTCTGACCCCAGCACGTGCATAGAGCCCTATGGAGCAGAATACCATTCTTCAATACCACCCCAAATTATCTAACTTTAGAATCAATTTCTAAATCAAAAGCTGCGGCGCCCAATGAAATTCAGTATGAACGACCGCCTTTTAACTCCCCATGTGACAATAACGTTATAAAATGAAAGTTTTACAAATGTCATCTTAATTTTACTCTACAGCTGTGGGGGTCTCCGCTCATTCCGAGAGATTAGTGTGAGTGCAGGTGCTGTCTGCAGATGTGTCCCAGTGTTTGTGGCATGGAGTGCTTGGAAGGGCTATTGTCAGTGCCAGAAACAGACAGGTGGGGCCGTGGAGGGAAACCGAGGATGGACCGGGGGGGGAGGGGGGGTGGGGCTTGCAGAGAGATGAAGGCACTCCCATAAAATCAAACACCCAGATGCAAGAGGTAAGGGAAGGGAAGGGCAGCAAGGGGGGGTAGGGTGGGGGGGCCGTGCAGAGAGATGAAGGCAATCCCATAACATCAAACACCCAGATGCAAGAGGGAAGGGAAGGGCAGCGAGAGGGGAATAGAGAAAGGAACAGAGAGGCAGTAAGATGCGAAGGGGAGAGACACCTACAGCTGGAGACAGAGAGAGAGCTCTCTGACCTGCACAGAGCCCCTCAGAGGCTGCAACGAAGAAATGAACTGAAACCACCAGAGAGGCAGTAAAGGATCTTACCGAAATAAACTTGCAGGGGCATCATTTGCACCACAATGTGCCACTAACTGCTGAGCACAGCCTCGCCCGCTCCTCGGGGCGGGGAGAACGGCAGCTTGATGCGGGGTTATGCGAAGTCCTCATATTACCGAGGTCGATACAAGGCACCTTGGCTTCAGCTCTCACTCCTAGAGTGAGCCCAGCGAGGGCGGGCTAGGTCAGTACGAGGGGGGTGTGGGCAAGCGACGCAGCTCAGTCTCCCAATTCACTTGCTAGTGCGGTGCCTCCGGTCGTCTTTTTAGGGTGTGGTGCCCCTTATGCGCATCTCGGTGGAGGACTCCTAGTGTTCAATTTCTTGTTTGGGACCTCAGGTGCCGTAGGCAGAGAGGCCCCAAACCTGTGACCTCAGATTGGGGACAAGAAAGGAGGCCTCCGTCTATATGGCTCATCTATAGGTTGGCCCACATGCTCTCATGACTGCATCCCCGGAGTCCCTGTGCACGTTCGTCGATATGCCCCAGCAAATAGTTTCACTTACTGCCGTTTGGGACCCTGTGGCAGTGTGCACACTGAAGTCGTAGGGTGGAACTCGGGTCTCTCGTTCCACCAGGGCTGCCGTCCCTACACGCGCAGTCTACAGCGTGCCCCTGCCCCAGGGTTGTAGGCCTCAGATCGGCCGGCACAGAAGTTGCCGATCACACCCGGGAGCAGCAGGGCACCTCAGCGCAGCACCAACCGATGGCGTTTCTTAAGATTTTTCCACACCTGTGCTGTCTCTGCGATTAGAGAAGTGCAGAACTTTGGTGCTATCTCCCCCGGTCCGGAGGGTCACCAGAGATGCACACCACGTACGGGGCCACTCAGCACGCCAGCACCAAGCCAGCCCGCTCGGGATAGTTTATTACAGCTAGCTGAGCGCCTTAAACCGGTTCACTTACCGCCGGTCGGGGCCCTGTCATAGTGTGCGCACCAGCGTCACAGGGTATTACTCGCTGTCACTCGTTCCACTGGGCCGGCGTCACAGCCCGCCGCAGGCCACTGCGCCCTGATAACGACCTTAAACAGAGGAAGAAAGCGACCCCCTCCAAGCCTAACGAGGGAGCGAAGGCAGAGCAGGACCAAGGGGCCGCCAGGCAGGAAAGGAGACAGGCTCTCTGATGTCTCTGAAGTCCAGGGAGACACAGAATGTGTGCCCCGAGCCCCGCACCGCGCTGTGCCTGCACTCCCTGTGTGTCTGTTTGCCTGATGCCATGACGTACACTATAAAGCGGGGTGGGCAACCTAAAATTAAAAAAAATAGGCAGCCATAACACAAGTCCTCAAGAGGCAGCAAGGCCCGTCCTTTTCAGACCGGGGAGCATGTTTTTTCTTTCCCCCCTCTTCTCCATTGGCTAGAGGGGAGGAGAGAAAGAAATGAAAAAAACACGCCCCTCAATCCGAAAAGGACGGGGCTTACAGCGAAAAGAGAATGTCACAGAGACCTCTTCTTCAATGGCTGGTCGTTGTTTAGGAGGCCAGCCAATGGAGAAGAGGGGCGGGGTTTACCCTCGCTACTCTGAGACATTAAGTCTCGCTGGCGAGATTGCGCATGTGCGCAGCCTACGGCAGTCTCGACCTAAAAACAGCTATGCAGTGTCGTGTGTAAAAGCAGCAAAAGGTAAAATGGCGTTTAAACTTCTATTAAGCCATGCTAACATAACATGCGTGCAAAAGCAGGCCTTAGGCCATACTACAATACTACTGCACTCTATGCCACTCTGCCTCACTCCACTCTACACAAGTGCACTCTATACTGTGCCACTTTACACCACTACAGTCTATGCTATGCCAATCTACTCTAAACCACTGCACTCTACGCCAATTCATGCTAATTCACTCTACACCAATTTACTCAAAACGAATGTACTCTACGTAACTGCACCTACGCCAACTACTTTACACCACTGCACTTCATGCCACTATACTCTAAAACATTCTACTGTATGCCACTGCACTCCATGTCACTGCATGCTAAGTCACTCTACACCACTGCACTCTAAGTCACTTCACTCTACACAACTCTAGTCTACTCTGCACCACTGTACTCTGTCACTGCTCTCTGAAACCTCTATGACCCTACACTCAATTACCCTGCACTCTGACACTCTACTCTGCTGACTGCACTATATGCCACTGCACTCTACTCTCCATAATTCAACTCTACTCCACTCAACTGTACTCTACACCACTGCACTCTAGGGCCTAGATGTATCAAGATTCCATTTTGCGAATCTTAAATAGCGATTTTTTGCGAATCGCTATTTAGAATTCGCAAAATGGAATGTATGTAAAAAATTGCATTTTTTTTGCGATTCCTTATTTATCTTTATTTGCGAATTCGCATTTTGCGAATTCGCAAATAAGGAATAATTCCCCATGCATTCCTATGGGCCAGGAGGCCCATAGGAATGATTGTGCAGTAATTCTCAAATTGCGAATTCGCAATTTGCTAATCGCAATTTGAGAATTATTTCAAGGGTGCAGGGGTGTCTCATGGACACCCTACTGCACCCCTGAAACTTACATGTGTGTGCATATGGCACACATACATGCCCTATGGGCATGTATGTGTGTCACATGCCACCTTCAAAATGGTCATATTTTGTTTTTTAAAAGGATTTCTCAAATTAACACGAACTTCAAATTGGTGTTAATTTGCGATTCCTTAACCCGAATTCGCAATTTTAAAAAGTTTCATACATGCCATTTAAGGAATCGCAAAATTGCGATTCCTTAAATGCATAAGCAAAATAAGGAATCACATTTTTTTGCGATTCCTTATTTTGCTAATTTCTGATACATCCCAAAAGATGCTAAATGTCCGTTTGCGATTCCTTAAGGCCGAAATTCTGCGAATTTCGGCCTTAACGAATCGCAAAATGCTTGATACATCTAGGCCTAGGCCACTACACTCTACACCACTGAATACTATGCCACTTCACTCTGCGCCACTTCAATCTGTGCCACTCGACTCCACTCCATGCCACTCTACTCCACTCTGCAGCACTCTACTCCACTCTATGCCATTCCACTCAAGGTCACTGTAATCATCTCTGCACTGCTCTACTTTCCACTGCACTCTATGCTAGTCTATGTCACTGCACTCCATGCCAATGCACTCTACACCACTTCACTCTAACCACTGTACTTTATGTGATGTCACTATAGGAACTCTGCTCCACTCTACTCCATTCTACAACACTCCACTCCACGATACTCCACTCTATGATGCTCTACTCCATTACACTCTGCTCCACTGACACTCTACTCTACTGTTTGTCACTTCACTCAGCTGCACCCTACTCCACTCTATGCTATTCTACGACAATACCCCCACTCTACAACGCTCTGCGCAACTCCCTCTATGTCACTTCCTGCCACTTTACTGTATTCTATGACACAATACTCCATTCTACTCCACCCACTCTACACAACACCCTCTATGTCATTCCACTCCGTTGCGCACCACTCCACAGCACTCTATGACACTCTATTTGACTCTGACTCTGTGCTCCACTCTATGCCACTCACCTCTACACCCTTCTACTCTACTCCATTCACGACAATCCACAGCAGTGTACACAAATCCACAGCACTTTACTTCTCTATGCCACTCAAGTCCACTGTATACCACTCAATGACACTCTACAGCACTCCATAACACTCCACTTTATTCAACGTTATGACACTCCTCTCTACCTCACTCTCTTTTACCCTACTAACTTTTAGCCATGCTGAAAAGCAACCACTCTGATGTACAACATTGCCAAAACATATTGGCAAAAGCTCTTGCATGCACGAGACCTATTGACTTTGCCAATGCTTATTTTATTTGTCCTGCCGGGAAAACCCTGGCAGAGAGGAACAGTAAAAACAATAATGCTCCCCACACCTTGGGAGATAACTCCCAAGGTGTGAGGGTCATTTATGTTTGGTGATTCAAAAACAAGCTCCCATTTTCTGAGATTTTTTTGAAATGCAAAATAAATGTTAAAAGTAGGTGAAAGGCACCCAAACGATCAAAACTAATGACAGCTGGCCACAAAAACGTTTGGCACATTGAAGGAAACCGCCATAATAGTGGTTGCCTTTAAGGTACAGAGATGACCACTGGGGTGGCGCTCATCTTTAAATTTGACAGAAGGTATTCCCTCAGGTGCCCACAGCCACCCTGGCGAACGGAGTGCCATCTGTCAAACTTAAAATCAGTCCCATAGTCAATCGGACAGGAGGAACCTGACATTACACAAGTAATTCAAGGATGCGTCCCACTGAGGGTCTACATTACATGATAGGTATGCGCACTGGTAAACAAAGAGACATTCACATTAAATAAATAGGAAGATAATTCACCCCTTCTCACATTAAAATCAAAGGCAAGGCTAGTTAGAGTAATACCTCTAGTCAAATTTGAATCAATATACATGAATGATCAAAAATATCGGGTAGTTTAAAAAAATGAAATATTTGAAAAAAATGTGCATTTTAATACTGACACTCGAGTACTTTATTTTTCAAAATAGGTATTGACACTTTAATTGAGAACTTGAAGGTGAAATAATTGGAATGGATGCAAATGAATGCAAATGTGTTATGATTATTACTTTCCATTTTGCCCACACACAACTGAAGTTCTAGTGAAACATGCTGAGTATGATATGACTTGTGGCACAACTTTGGATTTATTCTTAAAGGTATATCCAGACCGCCAACTAAGAATCGCGCAATAATATGGCCACACTGTTGTTAAGCGTAAAAGGCCATTTATTAGGACCAGGCTGCACAACATAAACCACAACAATAATCAACATCAACTACATCTCCCCCCCCCAACGCCAACTCCATCCTCATACTCTCCTTTCATTCCACCTTCCGTTCTTCAACCTTACCTCCAATCTCTCTTCTCATCCTGGCACTACTCTCATGCCACCAGTCGCCCCTCCCATCATTCACTCCCCCCCCCACGAGAGGTGGGTGCGCCCGTTAGTGACTCCCCCACCCCTCCCAAATACTGCCAAACCTGCAGCCCGTCCTAAACTGGCATGCTCTGCCAACCCTACCCTCAAACCCTAAAGATTGTAGGGCGGGTGGGTGGCCACAAATAAACTCGCTAATCCCCACCCAGCAATGCCAGAATGCAGGAAGAGGAAGTCCTTCCTCCCCTGCATTCTTATACACACCCCCCAACCACGCCCCCCAAACCCAGCTTGGCCCTTCCCCGCGCGAAAGACCCCGGGGGAAGACTAGACTGCGTCTTCGCTTCCCCCAGGGCCCTCCATTACGGACGTGCCTGCACACTAACTTTGGAATGGACTAGACTTGGCCATTCATCCTTGTTCTACTTAATTGTCATTGACCCAAAGTCATCATTTGACCATGTCGACCTTGAGAAATGATGATACTCTCTTCTTCAAAGAACTTGGAGTCGAAAACTCA
Organism: Lissotriton vulgaris; assembly: GCF_964263255.1. Taxonomy (NCBI): domain Eukaryota; kingdom Metazoa; phylum Chordata; class Amphibia; order Caudata; family Salamandridae; genus Lissotriton; species Lissotriton vulgaris. Next base: position 1,568,604,184 of record NC_141695.1, on the reverse strand, counting down.
GTCTTGGACCAATAATAGGACTCTATTCTAGTAATATGGCTAGAGTCCGCAACTTGACCCTTGTTGGATGCAACAAAACTTGACAGATTGAAAAGATAGTAAAAAGACAAGGTTGTGTACTAGCGCAACTTCTTTTTAACTTATTTTTAAATGATGTGATGGACCACAAAACAGAGGTCGCCCTCTATGTTCCTATTATTGCGGGTCACAAGGTTATGAATCTCTTGTTTGCAGATAATGAGGCTCTATTACTTAAAAATGGAAAAGCATCTCACAAACTGCTGGAGCTATTTGCAGGCTAGCACTAGAGAAACAACTCAACCATCAATAATAATAAAAAAAATAATGAGTGTGTCCCCTATTTTAAAGATAAGTCTAAAGTACATGGAGACCAAATAGAATGTGTAACATAGAACGCAACTTGGAAATAAGATTTAATAGAAAACTCAGGTGGAAAGACCAAATAACCAAAGTGAGTACCACCTTACTGCAAACCTCAAGAGCTGTGCTTGGATTCAAACAAAAGGCAGGTTTGCTAGTCTCTTAGTATAATCCTCCACATTTACAAACAGAAAGCAGTGGCTGCTGAATTGTACAGATCCGAATTATGGGGGTATGTCAATCTTAATGTGCTATAAATGATAGAAAGCAGCTTCCTAAAGTCCCTTCCAAGAAAGCTTCCAGGCACCCCATTACTTGATCTATATTTTGAGTTAGGTATTGTAGGGTTGTCGTCGGTGGCGTAACCGACGGAACATGTCACGGTCATGTGACACTGGTTCTAATAAATAGCGTCTACGCACGCACGTACGCCAGTTGGCGACGGCGTGGAAGACGAAGAGCAAAGAATACCCGTGTCTGTGTGATTATTACTATAGGCCTCAGTATCGGTTCCACGGCCCCTGCACTGGCCCTATCCGGTGTTGTGTGTGTCCCACACGACATAACAACTGGCGACGAGGGTGGGATAGCCCTCGCTGTTGCAGTGCCGCGTCTGCTGTGCGGCGGTCGCGAGTCTGGCCATCGGCTCGCGGCGCTCGTGCCCGGCGGACCCCTCCCCAAAGTGCGGCTGTCTCCGTGCATCGGAGGGAAGAAGGACCGACTGCGAATGCAGTGACAGTGCGCGAAGCCACCAGGTGAGGTGCGCCGGCCCTCACGCTCGAGGATCAAGTCTTAGCCTACCCTAGGCCCAGCGCATCGTGGCTCATGGCGAGTGGGAGAGGGGCAATCTCTTCCACTGCGCAGGACCGCTCAACGAGGTGCTAGAATCATCACCCCCGGACACACCTTGAACGCCACGTGCACGGGCCCCAGCATGGCCACGATACCCCCCATTGAGCCATTCGTGGTGGAGGGTTCCCCATCCTCATTAGCCCCCAGGTGGAAAGACTGGGTGGACCGACTAACAATCTTCTTCAAAGCCACCAAAGTCCACAAAGAACAAAAAAAGGCCATGATCCTCCATCTGGGAGGCAAAGACGTCCACCACATCGCAAAAACATTAACGGAGGCCACTCCCAAGACTCATCACACGCTAATCAATGCCCAGAACGCGCATTTTGAGCCCATGGCTAACCAGGACTATGAGAGGTTCATATTCCGGCAGGCACGACAAATGCCAAAGGAATCGCTGGATACTTATCATGCGCCCCTGAAGAGCCTGGCGTCCATGTGCGGATTTGCTGACGTCACCGAAGAGATTCGGGGCCAGATAATCCAAGGGTGTGCCTCTGCCAAACTGCGGGAGAGAATTCTCGAAGAATCGGGCAAGCCCCTGGCCGATATTCTAACATTAGGGCGCACCAAGGAACTATCCAAAGCCCGGGCTGCGCACATGGAGGCCGCCCTCTTGGCGCCGGTGAAAGCGGAACCAGTCAACAAAGTCACGGTCAAGTCCCCGACAAAATTGGCCAAGAAGGGTGGTGGAGCACCTCCAGCAGGCCAACCCAAGTCATGCGGCTACTGTGAGGGACCACCACACATACCAGCAGAGTGCCCCGCAAGAGGAAAGTGGTGTTCGGGCTGCGGCCGTTTCAATCATTTTGAAAAAGTGTGTCGAGCGAAGAAATTTAGGAAGCCACGCCAGATCGTAAACGCGGTGCCAGAGGGAGACCAGACTCAAAGTGACATGGACGATGATGAGGAGGAGAAGCGCACGGTACACAAAGTACACATGGTTGGCACCGCCACCCGCAAAACCAGAAGCCTACCCCAGTGAGGCGTCAGGATTGGCAAGCAAGAAGTCCTGGCCGTCGTGGACACAGGGGCGACCATCAACCTAATGGCCTCGGCTATGTACAAAACTCTGAATCCACCGCCGGCTCTACTCCCATCAGCCATTACGGTATTCGCATATGGACAAAACACTCCCCTAAAGATCAAGGGAAAATTCAAGACCTCAATATCCCATGGAGATCGTTCGGTCACTGCCAATGTATTTGTGTCCGAAGATGGACAGGGCATGCTGCTAGGGTGCAAAGCGGCTGAAGACCTAGGAGTCGTGTCATTCGCGTTCGGAGTACATCAGGAATCCATTCAACAACTACTAATGGACTTTGCCGAGGTGTTCAAGGGGATTGGAAAATTCAGCCGAAAGGAAATCCACCTTCACATTGACAACACCGTGCAACCTGTAGCTCTGAGGCATCGCCGAATAGCGTTTCACCTGAGACCGTTGGTCGAAGAAGAACTGAAGAAGCTCGAAAATGCGGGAATAATTGAGAAAGTAAACGGCCCATCCCCCTGGGTCTCGCCGATCGTAGTCACGCGGAAACCCAAACAGCCGGGGGCGGTCCGGATATGCGTAGACATGCGGCTTCCCAACGCCGCCATCAAGCGGGAACGCCACATCACCCCCACCATCAACGACCTCATAGGTGAAATGGCGGGAGAGTGCTGGTTCTCCAAACTGGATCTGCGATAAGGCTACCAACAGCTGGTACTGGATGAGTCCTCACGTAACATCACCACGTTTTCAACACACCTAGGGCTCCGAAGGTATACTCGCCTGAGTTTCGGGATTTCGAGCGCAGCAGAGGTCTTCCAAAATGTAATACAAGAACTCATCGCTGACATCCCCGGGGTGATAAATGTCAGTGATGACATAATGATACACGCGAGAACCATACCCGAACACAACAATCGCCTTACCCAAGTACTCCGCAAACTACGGGATGCAGAGCTTACACTGCACAAGGAAAAATGTGAATTCCTGAAACGGAAAATACAATTCTTCGGATATACATTCTCAATCGAAGGAGTGAACCCAAACCCAGAAAAAGTAAAAGATATCAAAGAGGCCGCTCCCCCCACCACCGTCACCGAAGTCCGGAATTTTCTGGGAATGGTAAATTATTTCGGGAGGTTCATGAGAGACCTGGCCAATCTGACATTACTTCTGAGAGAACTAACCAAAGAAGCCACACCGTGGAGATGGGGCCCGGAACAGGACAAAGCGTTTCGTGACATCAAAGAGGCCCTGTCAGCAGCAACCACATTGGCCTTCTTTGACCCACGGAAACTAACATTGGTAGCGGTAGACGCTGGTCCTGTTGGATTAGGGGCAGTATTGATGCAACGTCAGCAAGCGGATGACGATTGGATCCCCGTGGCATTTGCCAGCCGGTCCCTTACAGAGACGGAGCAGAGATACTCCCAAATTGAAAAAGAGGCGATTGCTATACATTGGGGGTGCAGACACTTTCATCTGTATGTATATGAAAAGCCATTTGTCGTTGCCACAGATCACAAACCACTGGTTGCGCTGTTCTCTGGGACCTCTACTAAACCGCCGCCCGCATTGAAAAATGGATGCTACAGCTCCAAAACTACAACTGCCGGGTGGAGTACCAGCCCGGGTCCCGCAACCCTGCCGATTACTTATCACGACACCCCCGAGCAGCCACTAGTGAGGAAATGGAGGATGCCGCTGACACGGAAGAATATGTAAGGTGCATCACGGCCCGCTCATGCCCGCTGCCCAAATCCATAGAACACATCGCAGAAGCCACGAGAAGAGATGAATGCCTTCAGCGAGCCATCGGGGCCGTGCAGACAGGAAACTGGCACAAGGCAAAAGAGGAGTGGAAGATCCTGACTCCTGGGGCCCAACGCATAATGGACAGTCTGTACCATGTACGGGAGGAGCTGAATGAAGACCACACCGGATGTCTACTACGAGGACATCGTCTGGTAATACCCTCATCGCTAAGAGATCCAGTGGTTCAACTAGCTCATGCAGGCTATCAAGGCATGGTAAAGACGAAGTCGCACCTTAGGACAAAGGTGTGGTTTCCATTGATGGATGATCTCGTCGAGGCCACCGTCAGGTCCTGTGCCGCATGCCAAGTAACTGGAGAACTTCCCAGACCAGCCCCGATATTGGTGGAACCACGACCCAAATCTCCTTGGACATGTGTGGGTCTTGATTTTAGCAGCCTTTCAGATGGTCGCCACACGATGGTACTAATCGATGATCACTTCAAGTATCCGGAGGTAGAAATCGTGTCCATCACCACTGCTGCAGAACTGATTCCGAAGCTAGAAAAGATCATGGCAACACATGGGATTATACGAGAACTCCGGACCGATAATGGACCTCCGTTCCAAGGACAGGAACTGGCCAGCTATCTGAACGCACTAGGCATCCGACATCGGCGGATCACTCCAAGATGGCTGCAAGCCAATGGTGAGGCCGAAAGGTTCATGCGAACTCTCAACAAGGTCATTAGGATTGCCCATGACAAGGGTCATTCCATCGAACTGGCCATCTTTACATTCCTGAGAAGCTAGCGGCAGACCCCCATTCCACTACCGGTGTCGCTCCCGGACATTTGCTCATGGGACGTGTGATCATGGATTCAATACCCTACCATCCGCAATGGCAGCCTGCGCCTCCTGATGAATGTCAGGTGGAGTCCCGCCGTCAAAGATCATGTGCGCACACCAGTCGACGGAGAAGGGCCCAGCAATCCCAGATTGCCCGAGGGGACGTGGTGATAATGAAGAATAGGATCACCAGTGGCAAATTCCGCCTCCCCTATGAATCCGATCCATGGACCGTCATCAGTGTCAAAGGCACACGAATCACTGCGACCCGAGGCCGGGAAAGGGTAACCCGCAATGTGTCGCATTTCAAGAAATACCAGATCTCGGAAACCAGAGCGACACCCTTGATGGCCCAGGGCTCCGCGCCATCTCCGGTCAGATGCCCATAACCAGGCAGAGACCCCAGTAGCCCTCAGGCTCCCTCGGACATATTGAACGCCACTGAAGCTCCCCCTGCTCAAAAGGAAACTCCATGTCGGGGTGGCAACAAGGACAGTGAGGATGTTGATCGCAGTGACCCAGGACCAGAGCCGGTGCCGGAAAGCAGTGGAGTCGAGGAGGAGTCCAGTAGTGGTGAGACCCAGAGCTGAGGACTGTCCCAATACGGCCTGCGATGGAACCCGGTGCCCTCCAGTCGCCTGAAAGACTATGTAATGTAAGACTGTTCTTATTTTATTATCTTGAGTAGTATTCCACCATGCAGAAACTCTTGCGAATTACAGACTAAATATGCATGCGCATTGAAGAACTATGACCTTATTACTGATGTTTGTTTTATGTTTGTTGGGGAGGAATGTAGTGTTGTCGTCGGTGGCGTAACCGACGGAACACGTCACGGTCACGTGACACTGGTTCTAATAAATAGCGTCTACGCACGCCGTACGCCAGTTGGCGACAGCGTGGAAGACGAAGAGCAAAGAATACCTGTGTCTGTGTGATTATTGCTATAGGCCTCAGTATCGGTTCCAAGGCCCCTGCACTGGCCCTATCCTGTGTTGTGTGTGTCCCACACGACATAACAGGTATCATCAGAAATATTTCTATGCTGTATTGGATAAGATTGCATAGAAATCTAAACGCAGGAATATATTTAAAATCGGTGCTAGAGATGGTAAATTATGGTGATGTGGGTCGAAGCAATTGGTTGGCATATATTTATAAATCTTTAAAATGCTCTAGAGTTAAGGGTACCTCTTGAAAGATCTAAGTTTAGTAACTCCAGATACCGTAGGATTTGTGAAAAAACAGGATCAGTCCCTAAAGTTGGAGATAACGAATTCCAGTATATGACAAGGCAGCCTGTTGGCAGACTACTCTGCATGTAAAGCATAATCTAGATTGAGAATTATTTGGATGTAATATATCCCAAATCGAAACACATCCTATACATTAAATTTAGGATGGGGACTTCTCATACGAGTGGCAGCAGTCACAGATTGGGGTCGGCGTGTCGGGGAGGCGGGGGAAATAGGAAATGTAATTTAACTTACCTCCTCGCTGCGTCCTCTTCGCCCCGTCTCTCCTCCGGCCAGAAAAAACGGAACAGGAGGCACCCAAGCCCCCCTGAGCCAATCACGATGCTGCAATGCAGCGTTGTGATTGGTCTGAGTGCCGTGGTTCAGTGCTTGGACGGGGACTGGGAGCCTGGGCATATTTTTTACCCAGGCTGTAATGCAGCCTGGGTGGAGAACATGTTAAGTGTGCATGAATGTTTGGCCGGCCCGAGATGGCCGGCCAAACATTCATGCGCACTTAGGGAGTAAAAACCACTCCTCTCCTCCCATGCTCTGTCAGCAGAGCAGCCTGCCCTGCCCCACCTGGCAAAGCTGTTGCGCTCGCAACAGTAAAAAATAAAATGATAGCATTGCGTTATTATTTTATTTGCCTTACACTGCTGAAAAGTAGTGGGGCGGCGCTGCTCCACCTTAGTGGAGGAGCCACCAGTGTTCGCTACTAGGAAGTATCTAGAGAGATGAGGCCGGCTTTAACAAGCATTTACAATGCAATAGGTCTCACATTATTAAAGTTTGAGCTATTGGTGTTGCATTCTTTAGCAATGCCAATAGCTCAAACTTTAATAATGCGAGACCTATTGCATTGCAAATGCTTGTTCAAATGGTGGCCTTGATTAAGTGTGGGTTTTAAACCTTGCTAATTTTCATTCTCAGCAGGTTTTAGAAAAGAGGATTAGTAGTGGTTTACCCTTAACTGTTTGAGTGGAGTCCATCCAGTTAGTTTCTACAGATAATTATTTAGATTTAACTAAACAGGACACAGTTTTAAGTGTGACTATCTAATAGAGGTGTAGTAGTAAGGCACCTTCTGTAGAATAGTACCTTAATTTTACCTTTGGCATAAATGTTAACTCCTGATTGAAAGAGGATTATCGATAAAAACGTGTGTTTTAAGCAGGATTATAGCCTTATATGTCGTTTTCCCCCTGGCAGGATATTTAATAAAGATCATTTTATACAAAATCACAAGGATGTTTTATAAACTGTACACATCAATTTCTGAACGTTTTTCGGAGAGTCCCCGAAACAAATTAGGCAAAGAATACTGAACAAGGGGTGTCCATAATCAAAGGTAATCGCTCGGTAACAGGACCGTAAGGATGTATTTTGTTTCTGTAGCAAGTGTACCTCTGACTGTAACTATGGGTGTGGACCATTCTCTTGGGGAGAAGCATTGGAATCCATCACAGCGGCCTTGTAACTAATTGGAGGAGTACAAGGTTGAGGGCATGGAAATCAATCCGTAGACTGTTGGAAAAGCAATCTATTAGTAACCAGTTTACAATCAAATGTTTGTTAAAGGGAAAAGCTAATTCTGTGACTTTGACTGGGGTATAATGCGGGTTATCTAGAGAAGGGTGCAGAAATGTAACTAATTTGAAGTGAACTAAAAGGAAACACTAGGGGCCCATTATGATGTTGGGTGGATTGCCCCCGCCAGGCTGGCGGTAGCCAGCCATATTACAATGGGCTTAGGGAGATGCCTTTCCGTGGCGGCGATGCCGCCACGGAAAGGCATGCGGTCTTCACTCTGGGGGCCCCCTGCGGGACCCCAGAGTCAAGGAGGGGTGGGTTAAGCACATGGGGGGTACCTGTGGTACCCCCCCTTCATTTGCATAAAAAAAGCGGTAGGCACTGCGCGGTGCCTGACACTTTGTTTATGCAAATGCTGAAATGCATTTCTAGCATTGTGGCGGGCGGTGCTGAGAGCACCGCCCGCCACAATGCTAGAAATGCAGGATCTGCCCGCCACTGTGGCAGGCACATCTTGATAGCTCCCACGGGACCCCCGCCCTTCTGGCGGGCAGTCCCAAACACCGGTAGGATGACGGGCGTACAAAGTCCACCCGTCATCCTAATGGCCCCCTAGGTCTTGATAGTGGTCTTTGAAATAAAAGCCAAAACTAAAATGACCTAGACAGTATCAATAAACTACAGATGGAACATCAGTGCCTCGAACAGGTGGTCTGATTAGAGAGTACTGGTACTGTTGTCCAGATGGCATGCAACAGTACTATGAAAAGGTAATGGGACAGTGATGCCTAGGTGCAGAAAAAGATCAAATGCATGTTCAGGGAGCCAGGAGTTCGTCTCTTGGCTGCAGCTCAAAGCATTTAATGGCAGGTGGTGCATTGTAGGATTTCCTATTCATGTTTATACACAAGGCTCCAGAGTGATACTTTTCACATGAGCATGTGAGCCATCTGGGCTGGCTGAGCAAGGAGTGATAATGGAAGATGTTGTCAAATGACATCAAGGTGCTAGCAGACACGGGTGGAAGGAACAGCCTCTACGTGGTCGCAGGAGAATATAGATTACTAGCATAATTCAGTCTGGGAAAAGCCCACCTTGCAGCCCTTTGTGATTTCAGTGATTTTCACAAAGCAATCTGCAGGTGCTCCCAGTGGAGTATAAATTACTGGCATTTAGCAGCCCGAGAGAAACCCACCAGTGAGCCCTCCATGATTTGTGTGGCTACCAAAGCCTCAAGAGTAAACTGGAAACCCTACCAACATTAGTCAACCAAGATGTTTGTGTCCTCGTATTTTTGTGGTGCACTTGCCTCCATTTTATGTCTGTAGTCTATGGTCATTGGTCATTGTGTGCCTCAATGGGCCTAAAGGTGCCGGTCATTGAGTGCCCGAACGTATCTGTGTGTCCTTACATGCAGGGCACGAGTCGGGGTACCACGCGGGTGGACGGCATCCCCCCACTTATTTCCGAGGGTTTTTCAGGGTGGACGCCGTCCACCCTGCTAAATCAAAACCGCGTCAGCCACCGGCTTGGTATGCTGAGACAGGGGCACACGAAAGCATTAAATCCGTTTCTAGCCAAAGATGCTACGTGCGATCTGCAAAGACTGGAATGCACAAAGCATCGCGCCTATGTTTAAAAGTAAGGCCGGGAGGAAACCGAGTCCAGTGCGCTGGAAACTTGAAAAGTTATAACGCAGAATGAATTAAAATCACTGCGTACAGAAAGCAAAGAATTGCAATTCATCAAAAATGGAACTGTAACACGTGCGGACGCAACACATTTCCTTAAACTATGCGCTTAGATCTCCTCGAGTCTCGACTTAAGCTTGGCCCTAAAGACACATTTTATGAAATGACATTTGAGGATCGTGTCTGTTGGTTAAAAAGATGCAAGATTTGCTTTTGGGCAGGGTACCCTCAGGGGCAGAGGTGCAGGGCGGGGACATCTGGGTGGGCCTTGCAGGCCCTGCACAGACAGCACCTGACAGAACCACTCTCCGGGCCAGGGCGGGCTGTGCAGGGGCAGGGTGAGGTCGAAAGCAGAGCCCACAAACCTCTGATTCCTACACAGAGAGTAACCCGTCTCAAGGGAGGGCCACTGGAATTATGCGGTTGTGCGGCCACGATGTTTTTTGCATATGTATGGATCTGCCGCATTTGCCACATAATTCAGCAACTGCTGCATAATCTGTAGATTTTAACAAGAAAACAAATCTAGCTAACACAGTTCAAAAGTTACTAAAATGAAGGGACACGTGTTGCTGCGCGGTGAAAGGCCCTTTGCAAAGCTGGGCTGGTCATCTTTCTGTTGCCTATTGCTATGTTTGGGTGTTAAACTGGGTACTAATGAGGTGCAGCCTATGCCCAGACAGTGTAAACAAGTGTAAAAATGACAAAATGATGAAGAAATACTATCAGAAAATGTGCCGCGTTACACTGCATAATTTGCCCTTTCTTGTCACATAATGTTGCCCTCCCTGCCGCCTAATTTTGCCCTCTCCTTCCGCATATTTCCAGTGGCCCTCTATATAGCTGTTTAGAAGCATCCAAGCGGGTGAGTTTTTCCACAGGGCTGCTTTGTCTGAGGCCACTGAGGGCTTATTCATAACATAACATAGAACAGGAAATTGATTTTTTTGAAGAAAGCACTTAAAATGGTCTGAAATCCCAGCCACCTTCAACTCACCAAATAATCGCATAATTCCGGTGGCCTTGACAGAGAGGCACTCGGGCACCAAACAGAGACCATGCTGTGCGATTCAGAGGATTTTAGTTTACATAGGCCACGCCTCTTCTATTGGCCAAACGCCTTGTAAAGACCCTCCACCTTTTTCATCCCACTTAATGCCCTGGTAACAGCACTTTGTATTGTGGATCTCTGAGTTAATACTAACCAAAAAACCAAACCATCTAAACTACAAGTCCCACATTGCAACCTGCTGTTCACTAAACAGCCAGGACTGGTAGGCAGCAGTAGGAGTGGGCGGGGACGGAAGGGCACGGCGTGCCCCTACTTTTAAAAATAATTTCAGCCCGTTCCCCTACTTCTTTCTTTGAAAAAAGCATCCCGGGACGGAGAGAATAGTCCTACTAAAAACGAGAACTTTTTTAGGTTTTGCCTGGTGAAAGATGTATCTTGTTGACCCAAGTTAATGCCCCGGCAGCTCCATTGTCTTCAGCCAAGATTCCCAATGTTAGACTAATGTTCTGATTTGTTACCTTTGCTGCAAATTGTAAAGCGCTCTGATATCCTTCGGAATCAAGTTTGCGCTATATAAAACTTTATAAATCAAATAAATAAATCTAGCCACAGCTAGAGAGAGGCAGCTGGGACAAAACTATTTAATACAGAGTTGCTAGTTTACAATAGGTGGGGAGATAACATATAACACTCATCGATAGAATAACGTGAATATGGAGCCCTACTGTGTGTAATAGTCATTGTCGAGTGTGGGAAGCAGCCTCTCTGGGAACCTGTAATGTATACAAAATCTTGCAGTCAAACTTTCCTGTAGCATTTTGAAAATGTGTTCATGTCACCTTCGCTCAATTAAGGCTACACTGCCATCCGGGACCACAGCACATTTTGTTTAAGGCTTTCAGTCTTGTACACTAGCCATCTTACCATAGTAAGGGTTTGTTTCTGAAAAATAAAAATGTCTCCTACCCACAGGGAGATTTTCCCCTACAAGTGGTGGGCAGTGTTATTTTTTCCTGCCGGGCATGGCAGACACTGAGAGTGGTCTGCCTCAGCAAATCCACCCCAAGTAGGCAGACCTTTTTAAATGACAATGAATTTTATTTGTGTGTTAATTATCAAAACAGAGTGATGTCACGTGATGTCATGTGATGTCACTTCCTGTCGTGATGTCACTTCCTGTCGTGATGTCACTTCCCGCCGTGATGTCACTTCCTGTTGTGATGTCACTTCCTGTGACCACGCCTACCTTGGAGAGTCCCCCCACTTCTTTTTTTAGGACTTGTGCCCTGCTTACATGTATCAAGGGTGTGACTCACTGCACGTACTTCTGTCCCCCCTCTGTGTGGTCCTTGGTGTGTATTAGCCAGCTTGTATCTGCACCTGTTTCTACATTTAGACCACACTTACGAATGCTGTGCTAAATTGTGGCACCTGTGCAAACCTGGGTTTGTACTGATGTCCCTATTTTGAGTGGGTAGAAGTGTTACGGCCCCTTGGAGCTGTCCGCAGGGAAATTCCACCAGTATTCACCGAAAGACTCAGTAAATACCAGGGCAGGCGGGTGTTCGTGCTCCTCCAATGGGAAAAACTCATAATAGGTTTTAATTATTGCTCCTGTTACATTCCGAACCGAACCCTAGGGTACCGGTATTTTACCCCGAGGCAATCCTAGTCGAGGCCTTCGTTTGCTTTCGCTTCTCTGAAGCTACTACAGTCCATGTGCTCCCTAACTTGCCCGTACCCCCCGCTCAGTGCATGAAAGAAAGAGCCTGTAGCTCCAGCTGATTGCATCAGACTTCATGACACTCACACCAGGAGACCCGCCTCATTGATTTTCTGTAGTTTGACGAAGCTCTGCCTCTGGGGGGAGTAGGGGAGGACAACAGCAGAGGAGCAGAGGAAAACTGCCTGGATCAAGACACCACATTACACTATTCCAGTCTATGTGTCGTTATTTTGTGGACCTCAGAACTGGTGGTACCTCCACATCAGAGATTATGACATCATCACTAGCCACGATACAACACTGCAGATGAGTTTGTTGCGCACATAGTCCCCCGTGTGCAGTATGTTGATGCATGCCCCGTAGGGTGTGTGGTGCTCGACTTCGCATGACTGGTGATTTACCCCCATGCAGTGTTCGCTCGCAGTGTGCGGAGCCTACCTGACCTGCTTATTGTATTGTGGTATTGTGGTATACTTATATAGCGCAAACCTGTCACCACCAAGGGCATCCTGGCGCTTATCCTTCAAGTCAAGTCAAGTCAAGTCAAGTAATTTATATAGCGCGCTACATACCCAGAGGGTCTCAAGGCGCTTGAGGAAGGGAGGGGAATTACTTGTCGAATATCCAAGTTTTAAGTTGTTTTCTGAATGCTAGGTGGTTCTGAGTGAGGCGAAGGTGAATGGGAAGAGAGTTCCAGGTCTTAGCTGCCAGGTAGGAGAAGGATCTTCCTCCCATGGTGGTTTTGTTGATGCGAGGTAAGGCGGCAAGGGCTTGGTTGGAGGAGCGTAGCTGGCGGGAAGGGGTGTAGAAGGAAAGTCGTGTGTTAAGGCATTCGGGTCCGAGTTCGTAAAGTGCCTTGTGTGCGTGGGTTAAGAGGCGGAATGTTATTCTCTTATTGACGGGGAGCCAGTGGAGGTCTTTCAGGTGGCTAGAAATGTGCTCTTTACGCGGAATGTCTAGTATGAGTCTGGCTGAAGCGTTCTGGATGCGTTGGAGTTTTTTCTGAAGTTTTGCTGTGGTACCGGCGTATAGGGTGTTACCGTAGTCCAGGCAGCTCGTGACCAGTGCGTGGGTGACTGTTTTTCTAGTTTCGGTGGGGATCCACCGAAATGTTTTTTTGAGCATGCGAAGAATGTTGAAGCACGATGATGAAACGGCGTTGGCTTGTCTGTTCATCGAGAGTGAGGAGTCCAGGATGATGCCTAGGTTCCGTGCGTGGTCCGTCGGGATGGGTGCTTTTCCAAGTGCCTCTGGCCACCAAGAGTCATCCCAGGCGGAGGGGGAGGTGCCTAGGATAAGGACTTCTGTTTTGTCTGAGTTCAGTTTCAGCCGGCTGTGCTTCATCCACTCGGCTACTTCTTTCATTCCTTCATGTAGGTTGGTTTTGGCGGTGTTAGGGTCTTTGGTTAGTGAGAGGATCAGTTGAGTGTCATCAGCGTAGGAGATGATGTTCAGGTTGTGTTGGCGTGCGATGGTCGCGAGGGGGCTCATGTATACGTTGAATAGGGTAGGGCTGAGTGAAGATCCTTGTGGCACGCCGCAAATGACTTCAGTGGCCTCTGACTTGAATGGTGGGAGGCGGACTCTCTGAGTTCTTCCGGTGAGGAACGAGGTGATCCAATCCAGTGCTTTTCCTTGGATTCTGATATTTCTGAGGCGTTGTATAAGGGTGCTATGACAGACTGTGTCGAATGCTGCGGAGAGGTCAAGGAGGATGAGGGCGACTGTGTCTCCATTGTCAAGAAGGGTTCGAATGTCGTCTGTTGCTGCGATGAGTGCGGTTTCAGTGCTGTGTTTTGCTCGGAAGCCGGACTGTGAGGAGTCGAGGGATTTGTTGGTTTCGAGGAAGGCGGCGAGCTGGTTGTTGACGGCTTTCTCGATGACTTTGGCCGGGAATGGTAGGAGCGAGATGGGGCGGTAGTTTTTGAGTTCGGAGGGGTCAGCTGTGGGTTTTTTCAGAAGGGCGCTGAGTTCGGCGTGTTTCCAGCTTTCCGGGAAGGTGGCGGAGTTGAGGGAGCAGTTGATGACGTCTCGGAGGTGTGGTGCTATGATGGAGTCAGCTTTGTTGAAGATATGGTGAGGGCAAGGGCCTGTGGGGGATCCTGAGTGGATGGAGTTCATCAGGCGGATGGTGTCCTCAGTGGAGATTGGGTTCCAGTCATTAAGGATGTTCAAGGGGGGTGAGGGTACGGTAGAAGGTTCGGTGGGTTGGTCTCCGGGTTGGTTGTCGAAGCTGTTGTGGATGTCTGCGATTTTGTTGTGGAAGAACGAGGCTAGGGAGTCGCAGAGGGTTTGAGAGGGAGTGATGTCGTTGGAGATGGCTGAGGGGTTGGTGAATTCTTTGACGATGTTGAATAATTCCTTGCTGTTGTGGGCGTTGTTGTCAAGACGGTCTTAAAGTGCAGCTTTCTTGGCAGTCCGGATCAGTTGGTGGTGTAAGCGGGTGGCGTTTTTGAAGGCGTCCTTGGTGCTGGTGTTTGGGTCTTTTTTCCAGGCCTTCTCAAGGGAGCGACAGAGTTTCTTGGATGTCTTAAGATCATTGTTAAACCAGGGAGCGTTTTTGCTGCCTAGTTTGATTTGACGTTTTCTCAAAGGTGCTAGGTTGTCGGCGCTGTTGGTTAGCCATTGAGTAAGGTTAGTGGCTGCTTGGTTGGGGTTCGAAGAGTCTGCAGGGGGGTTTTGAAGAAGCGATGAGGAGATCTGGTCGTTGGTGATTTTGTTCCAGTTTCTTCGCAGAGTAGGTTGAGGAGGGTTGTGGGTTGTGGTCTTTTTGTAGACAAAGTGCACACAGCTGTGGTCCGTGAAATGAAATGAAATGAAATGAATGAGACTTATATAGCGCACGACTTACCCTGGGGCATCTCAGCGCTTGCTTAGGGAACCTGTCCTGGTATTCCCCTGTGAGATAACCCTGGCAGGGTATCCACAAGGTGAAAGTCAGGCATCCCACCACGAGGGGCCGTTGTGGAGATTAAGCAAGCTATTTCCCAGAGTCGCAGAGTGTGAACCCGTGAGTCGAGAAGGCACCGGAGCGAGAATTAACGAGTCCGTGGAATTTTTGAGCCCAAGACCCGCCGAGGCAGGGAATTGAACCCTGGTCCCGGGCCGAACTCAAGCTCCAGGTCTGCCGCCTCTAACCCCTGAGCCACACTTCTCCACTGGAGGACTGTGGTGTGACTGAAGGAGATATGTTTGCTGGAGGAGAATATGGGGTCGAGTGTGTGGCCTGCGTGGTGAGTGGGGGTGTTAACGAGTTGTTTGAGTCCGAGGTTGGCGAGATTGTCCAGCAGGGTGGTGGCGTTGCTGTCGTTGCTCTTTTCCAGGTGAAAATTGAGGTCTCCCAGTAGAATGTAGTCCTCGGAGGGGAGGGCGTGTGGGGTGATAAAGTCAGTGATGTCTTCACTGAATTGTGCACGGGGTCCTGGTGGTCTGTAGAAGAGGGTGCCTCGGAGTGTGGTCTTGGGGTCGGTGTGGATCTGGAAATGAAGGTGTTCGGCGCTAGCGAGGTTGGCGTCTGAGCTGGTTGAGATGCGGATGGAATTCTTATGGACGATTGCGATGCCTCCTCCTGTTTGCTTGATGCGGTCCTTACGGATGATCTTGTAGCCTTCCGGGATGGCAATGGTGATGTCTGGGGCTGAGGATGCGTTCATCCATGTTTCTGTTAGGAAGGCGACGTCCGGAGAGATGGTGTCTAGTAGATTCCAAAGGTCGATGGCGTGTCTGTGGACCGAGCGGGTGTTGAGCAGGATACATTTTAGGTGGTTGGTGTCAGATCTCTGTTTGGTGATCGTGGATGAGGAGTTGGTCTTGGTGCCGTCATACTTGCAGGAGATGCATGTGAAGGGTCCATGGGTGTGTCCTGGAGCGGCTTGGGCGCAGTTGGGGAGTCGGCCGGGGTTAAGGGCTAAGAGGGTGGAGGCGTCGTATGTAATGCGGGTGGGGTGGGTGGTACGGGGGCCAGGGGGTATGGCGCTGGGCGCGGTACAGGCGCGGACGGGCTTACCTTTGGCGCACCTTCGGCGCGGCCGTAGCGCGTGGACGCTGCGCGTTGGGACATCTGGCATTAATGGATAGTGGAGGGGGCGGAGCGTGGGAGGGTCAGCCGGGAGGCGGGAGCGAGGTGGGGGAAGGGCCATGGGATGCTAAACAAAATGGCAGAAACAACAACAGGGCAGCAACAACAACAAGGTATGCAGCCGACTAAACGGAGGCGCTTTAAATATTCTTATCTCTTATGCAAACACAGCCAGGATGTGCGCGCTAGCGATCTCAAGGGCAATGACAATGCAGGCAATTTCAATTGTTACACACAGAGCACACAATCGCTACTAGAAGTGAAATACTTTGCACACAAGCGCTACGATCCAAAATGCAGAGACAGGCGCTACAATATCAGCGTGATGGTGAAAGGGCAGCAGAGTCAGGCGCTACAATACCACGTCTGCGCAGGAGGAGGCAAGGGGAGCGGCCGTTCGTGTCCAGGACAGGACGGTCACAGCTCCAAGGAGGGTGCGAGGATGGCTAGTGGTTTCCGTGGGTGGGAGGGTCAGCCGGGAGGCGGGAGCGAGGTGGGGGAAGGGCCAGGGGATGCTAAACAAAATGGCAGAAACAACAACAGGGCAGCAACAACAACAAGGTATGCAGCAGACTAAACGGAGGCGCTTTAAATATTCTTATCTCTTATGCAAACACAGCCAGGATGTGCGCGCTAGCGATCTCAAGGGCAATGACAATGCAGGCAATTTCAATTGTTACACACAGAGCACACAATCGCTACTAGAAGTGAGACTGCAAGCAACTGGGGTCCCGCTGGCACTTCCCACCAACCCCGGCAGAAGACGCCACAGTGATCGGGCTGTTGCAGGACCCGCTGTCTGTGTTCCCCCATGCACAGTGAGTGCGCTCCCTGCTGGCTCGCATCTCTCAGACGCACACAGAGCTTTCTTCACTCGCTCCAGGCCCCAGCTTCCCTAGCATGCATCCCGCTGCTGGCCTGCATTGCTGTCTCCTTCTCCTCAGTGCACGCCAGTGCTTTCGTGCAGTCTCTCCCCTGAGACACACCTCCTCTGGCCACCGACATCCTTGAAGGAGTCCTGAAAAAAGAAAACAAAGAACAAAAATAAAAACAACAAGTAAAGCGATCGCGAACGATCGCTTTTGGAAACATAGAAAGCCGCGAGTGGTGCGCGTGCGCCTCTGCCAGCTATATGGTTTCAATTATCGCACCCGTGTCGGGGCACGATAATTGAAACCATATGGCTGCAATGCACGTAATAGACAGCAATAGGCTGTGGGCGGAGCTATGCGCCCGCCTTTTGCCTTTTGTGTGCTCTCTTAAAAACAAACACTCAGACGAAGGCCAATAGCAGGCCACAAAAGTAAAAACACATGCATGAGCGTGTACAATTCCAGGGTTTGTTTCAGAACCCCGGACAAAAGGACTCTCGCTGCGCGAGCAGTGCTGCACACTGCATGCTAAGCACAAACCCTAAAAAGGAAGAGAACGCTGTGATTGTTCCTTTGGTGTGAAAGATAGCATTAGGCACTTTATGCTATTGTGCACAAAGTTTACTAGAGCTTGCAAATGCTGGCCACTCCCCAGTTTGTTTTATGGTACTAGGTTGACTCTGTCAGGTTGGATGATGAAGTAATTATTAGCTCCTGGACTTCTATATGTGGGCAGCACTCTGTCTTGTTGTTTCCCGTGGTGGAAACCTGCTCCTGAGCTCTATTGTACCATACTCAATGTTACAGAGTGAAGGGTATGTAAGTAGGAAACAGGTCTTTCTGCCGTTAGAAGGCAAAACAAAAAAGTTTGAATTTTACCACCTGTTCTACTGGAAGCCAATGATGGTCTTTGAGGGCCGCAGACAGACAGAGGTGATGTCATATCCTTATGGTGAATCAGCGCCATGCAATTTGGTTCTGTATTTCTGCAGAATTCGTCTCAGGCATAGTGAAAGTTGCAACGGCCAGAAACATAACCCAACCAAGGCCAATCCACTTCAATGCATTGCAGTCATTGAGGTGGCGGTTTGCCACCTCAATGAGCACAGATACAAGTTGGTATGTTTAACTACTTCGGAGTTTTGATGGTCAAACAGAACTAGACAATTACGTTCTTCACAGCATGAGCAGGAGATAGGCTGGCTTCAAATTATTTTGTCCAGACGAATGACAGACTGAATATTGATTTAAAAAAATAAATATAAACTTTAAAGTAATATTTTTATAGTATTATAGTATTATTATAGTTAATCATAATACAATGTAAACTACACAGTTTCAATATTTCAATCCAAACGTCTGTGCAATGCACCAAGAATATACAAGACACGCTTGTGTCAGATTGTTTGAAAATATTGAATTGGCAAAAGAACAATATAAAAAAAATGAAACACACATAAAAAATCTTGTATGCTTTTTGTGGAGGTTGTTTGTGTGTGTATATAATAGGAATTGCAAAAATATTGTGTCAAAAATATTGTGGAAGAGAATATCAATCAACACAAGGAAATAATTGTGTACATACCTGCTTGACAAATGTATAAATACTCTGTAATACTTTGTAATATATATATATATATATATATATATTCACTGATAGGTTATAGACCATATATAGTTTGTAATTAGCATTTACAAAACCTTAAAAATTCACAGTGAATTTCAATGGTTTTTTAATAGCAAATATCAAAAGCTGTTAAATGTATTCTTATTTTAATGCAAAAATATATTTTATATGTTTTTAATAAAATAAAATTATGCATCTGCCAAACCCTGACCTCTTAATAGTGCACTGTGGTGGAAATGATTTGGGCACTATGACTGGAGTTGGTCTGGAAATGCTTTTAAAGAACACCTTTCATCAATTGATGACACTTTTTCCCCAAACTGCCTTGGTATATTCCAATATATGCCAAAGACAGAAATGGAAGTGGTCCAACCAATTTTTTCCACAATTTGAGAAAGCACGGAAACATGTGAATAAATCTATTTCTGCTTACATGAGAGACTATGGAATGGGTTTAATATACAACAATAACTTGCGTTACAACATTCAAGACATCTACAGAAGAGATGGTGTGCACTTCTCCGATGAAGGGAATAGAATATTCGTCCTTTATTTAAAAGTGTGCATTGCAACCTACTTGTAGGTACCTAAATTAGCCACAGAACCCAATAGCTCTTTTCAGAGCTACCCTACCTCTGATCATTCAAAACGTTTATCTTTTTCTAACTTTTTTTTTTTTCACCAAAGTACGCTCCCCGGTTCGCTTACCGGTGCACGTACCGGGCGCTCCCCCCGCAAAATTTTCCAAATTTTTTATTTTTGCATATATCAGCGTCCTAATCCCCCCTCAGAAAACCTAGAGGGTCACAAAGTGTCTACCGTGCCCCCTTCTACCCATTCAGAACATTGTTTGTCCTCCATCTTATGTCTCAATTCTACCGATACACAAAATGGAGGACTCCCGTAACGCTGCCGGTTCGCGTACCGGAGAGCGCACCGGTAAGCGCTCGATAAAAAAAGGTGGGAAAGTAATTTACAGAAAAACCACTACAGACACTTTCATCAAATATAGAATAGGCCCTACTACATAGCAGTCCCTACCATTTACCCAAATTTGATGGAATTCCATTGAGAAAATTATGCTGTAAGCCTGACTAAATATCCTGAGGTAAATTACCTAACAAAAACACTTATGAAGTGTTAGAATTGACAACCAATCAAAATGCTACTTTCAATATCTTCTATTATTTCATGACATTTGATTGGTTATGTACCTGAATATATATAAGAAAAGAGAGAGAAACACAGCCATTTTGACTACTACTTCTACTTCCTGAAGTACATATCAAGTGCATTTCAATTGAGAACTTAAACTTCTTTTTGAAAGGTAAGATGTTATTTTAAAAACTGAAGTATGTTCTGCACTTTAAGTTAATTAGGAAAACATTTTCTGATAGTTATATACTATCCCTCTGTAATACTTATAGAATAAGATAGACTTCTCTGTTTTAGTTATGGATGGAGTTAGGCTTGTCTTGTATAATTAAGAATTGACTTAGGCTTTATCACATACATTTTTTTATATTTCTACTTCCAGTCTGATACCATACACTGCCCAAAGATAAAATCACTGTTTAAAAAACCAAACTACCTGTCTGTACTTAAACCCAACAGTGCCCTATCTGTACTGAGATATTTTTTTAAAATTCATTTTACAGCACAAAAATGGAAGGAGAGAAAAAAAATACCTTCGAAATTGTTCTAGAAAGCAACAAAGATACAGAAATTGAACCCAATGACTCTGAATTCTTTGATGAATCACGGGACTTTGAACTTCTGCAATGTGTAGAATCAGTAGATTACCTCATTGAAAATGAGAAAATTTCTGACAATGAATTATTAGAAGTTCTTTTTAATTTTGAAAACGAATCAGAGAAATAAATTTATATTTAATAATTCAAAAATTGTTTGAGACATTATTCATTTTTATATGTATTTTTTAAACTAGTACCAAATTGATTATAATGTAAAATCAGACTTTAAATATACTGTGCAACTTTTTTGTGTTACATAGTAAGTTTGCTCATAGTTACTTCCTTTCTTCCACTATATTATCTCCAATGTGTATTTAACATCTCTTTATCATCTCCTGCCTCCATGGTGTTTCTGCTTTCCTGACAGACTACGCTATGAATTCCATATACCACAATAACTTCTGAAACAACATGCAAGATATCTACAAAGAAAACGTTGTATTTTTATTTTTAGACTCTGCATTGGTACCTACATGCTGGTACTTAAATAAAAAAAATAAAAAAAAAAACAAAAAGAACAACCAATGTACATACTTTATTTGAACATTCTTTCATCCTATTTTTCCTATATTACGCTTCCCGGACCGCTTCCCGGTGCGCGTACCGGGAGCTCCTCCGCAAAAATAAACGATAATAACATGTTTTTTTTTTTGCCCCGCGGGGCCCTTTTAAAGCCCTTCATCAAACCTAGGGGGTCAGGGAGGATGTACTCTGCCCCCTTATGCTCATTTCCCCCTTTGTTTTTGCCACCTCTTGTGTCTCGATCCTACCGAGACACAAGATGGCGGCCGCTCCGGACTGTTTAGAATGTTCACAGTCACCGGGGAGCCAATCCGTTTCTCCTCGCGAAGTTCCGTTGCGCGTCAGGTACGCGAACCGGGGCGCTAACCGGGACGCTGTCACAGATATATCTGTTTTTTGAAACGTTAATTTCTCAAAATCCACTGGAGTACATGTATTGAGACATAGCAAAGGCACGTCGGGCAAACCATATCTACAATTTTGCCAAGTTTCGTGTAAATCCATTCAGCCGTTCGAGCTAAAAGTGATTTCAACCGCCCTATGGAAAAATGAATGGGAAAAACGCGTTTTGGGACCCCCCTTTTTTCTCGGCCCCCCCTGACGAAACCACCCCAAATTTTCAGGGGCTGCTCAGAAACAAAATGTGCCATTTTCCTGAAAATTTCAGCCAATTCCGTCCACAAACGCCAAAGTTATTCGACATAGAATTTTCAGAAATCCCATAGGAAAAAAATCCTAACTATATATACCTACTGGCGACCGCCAGTAGGTAATATATATATATATATATATATATATATATATATATATATATATATATATATATATATATATATATATATATATATATATATATATATGTGCACGAGCTTGAATTGCAGTATTGGGCCTCATAACTTTGTTTCGCATGGCAAGTGCGTTTGTGGGATGTTCCGTGCCCATTCTTAATGAGGCCGTTCTGAAGAGTCTTGGGCTCCAGAAACGGAAAACTGTTGTTTTTGGACATTAACTGAGGAGCCTGACTCACTCACGCTCCCTACCTACGGAGGTGATGCTAAATCAGCGAAAATGGGATGTGTGTGGAGGAGATTCGAGCAGGATTACTCCTGCAAAGATCGTGCTGCAACAGAGAGTTCCTGCTGGTCGCACGCAGAATAAACACACTGCTGCACATTTCACCTGACTGCTCTCATATTTTAAAACCATTTGAACATCAGTGCAATATCGAGCATAAATGTCCAACAAGGCTCTGAAGTAAGGACTTCCAGTTTTTACATCCTGTGACTGCATTGCACTATGGGAGTTGATGGTTTCAAGCTGAGTCATGTGATTAAAAATAACTTTGAAATAGAACGCCAAAGCGCATGTCAGTGTCTCCTTCCTCCTGTGATCAAGGCTACCCAGCCGAAACGTTAGGGAAAAGGGAAGATGGCGCTGCAGGACTGTGCACGAGCTTGAATTGCAGTATTGGGCCTCATAACTTTGTTTCGCATGGCAAGTGCGTTTGTGGGATGTTCCGTGCCCATTCTTAATGAGGCCGCTCTGAAGAGTCTTGGGCTCCAGAAACGGAAAACTGTTGTTTTTGGATATATATATATATATATATATATATATATATATATATATATATATATATATATATATATATATACATATATATATATATATATACATATATATATATTTATATATATATATATATATATATATACATACATATATATATATATATATATATATACATACATATATATATATATATATATATATATATATATATATATATATATATATATATATATATATATATATATATATATATATATATATATATATATATATATATATATATTTATATATTCACTGAAAAAACCAAAGGTTTCACACCAGTTATAGTTAGCTGGAAATTTTACTGACATAAAAGCATTGAAATTCCCACGTTATAGTTAGTTGGACTCACTATAACTTGCGCGCCTGCAATGCACTGCTGATGACGTCACATATGACATCACTCATGACATGGTCAGTGACATCACTCATGACATCACTGATGACACCATCCAGTGAATGTGTGTCTTTCTGTAAAATAAATATGTTTTATATATGTATTTGTAAAGGTCGATGAAAGAATACATTTTTAAATACGTGTCTAAATGGATGTTTTAAAAAAAAAAAATTGATTGGTTAAGTGTATCTTAGTGAATACATATATTAGCGAGTAATGTTTAAATAATTAAATATATGTATCAGTGTTTCACTTTGTGTATACGTGGCTGCATGGGTTGGTGAGTAGCTACATGTGTGTGTGTATGGGTTATTAGATGTTTTTTTTAGTATCAGTATGAGTGTCTGTATGGTTTGGTGGGGGTATTACTTAGCACATAGATGCAGTAATGACTGACTCACTGTTTGTATGTGTTTTGAAGACAGCATATGTGTTGGATTGTAAGGGTGGATGAGTGTGTATATGTGTGTGTTAGTGAGTGAATGACTGTCTCACTAGTGTCTTTATCAGTAACTACATATGTTTTATTCTAGTATATGTGAGTATTGATGTATACAAGTGAGTATATGTGAGAGTGAGAGATTGTAAGAGTTCCTGTTTAAATAAGTATGTGTTTCTATAAGTGATTGTTTAAGAGAGTAAGTATGTGTAAGTTTCCTTAGAAGTAATGTGCTAGTGTGTGTATAGCTGTAAATGCAAATAAATGGATGTTCAATAGTTTATTTGCATGTGTATGTGTGTGAGTAACTTTTGGATAACTGTCGGTGTGTAACATGATGTATAGGTGTATCACTACATATGATGAGTGAGTATATGTATGAGTGACTATATAGAACTGTTGGTGAATGAGTGGAAGTGTATATAGATGGTGGAATTACTGAATTGGTTGTTGTAACTGGTATGGGTATCTCCATTTTTTTGAAAATGTTAGTTTCTATTTTTGAATATGTGTTTCAAGGGTTACATTACACTGAAAGGAGGTCTGTCACTCTGTCACAAGGATGGTGTCATCAGTGATGTCATGAGTGATGTCACTGACCATGTCATGAGTGATGTAATATGTGACGTCATCAGCAGTGCATTGCAGGCGCGCAAGTTATAGTGAGTCCAACTAACTATAACGTGGGAATTTCAATGGTTTTATGTCAGTAAAATTTCCAGCTAACTATAACTGGTGTGAAACCTATGTTTTTTTCAGTGAATTTAATAGGTTTTTTAAATGCAAATTCATAACTATAACTGGTGTGAAACATATGGTTTTTTCAGTGAATTTCATAGGTTTTTTAAATGCTAATTCTTAACTATATATAGGGCCTCAAACCTACATTTTTTTCAGTGAATTTCGAAGGTTTTTTTAATAGCAAATTTCTATAGCTATGAAATGTAATATTTTTTATAATGAATCCTATATTGTATATTTATGTAATACTATTTTTTTTATGTATATTGTTCATGGTTTTTTTTTTTGCCCTGGAGCGCTCCCGGTGCGCGTACAGGTGAGCGCACCGGTAAGCGCAGTCTTGCGGCGCGCCCCCGTGCGCGTACCGGTGAGCGTCCCGTTAGCGCTATTGCCGCGAACGAAAACATCATCGTGACGTATCGCGTAGCCGCGTCCGCGTGATACGCCCGCCGTAAGCGCACCCGGAAGCACAAGAGCGCATACGATCGCGCTACGTAAGCATCCGATGTGCTTAAGCTACGCGTCCCTGGGCACGCCCCGGGGCGCATATCGTAAGCGCGTCAGGTCATGTGACCTAAAAATAACACTTTCTATTGGTTCAGGACAGTTTTGGTTTCCAAATGATGAAAGCCCTGGTCATGTGACCTGAAAATAACACTTTTCATTGGTTCAGGACAGTTTTGTTTTCCTAATGATGAAAGCCCCCACATTTTTTCCTCATTCTCACTTTGTACTTTGAGTGAGGAAGACCTGTTTCCAGAGCTATTACTACCTATTTGTACTCAGAAATTGCTACAGTAGCAGCAGCAGCAGGAGCATCTCAGCCACCACCACCACCACCAAGAGGACCACCACAACACCACAGTGGTGGAGATAAAAAAGATGAGGAGGAGGAGGAGGAGGAGGAGAGGAGGAGGTTCCTGCCTGAGGATACTACCCCATATAAGCCAAAAGAGCACATTATCTGGGAGTTTTTTTCAATCCCAAAGGACCTCAAGAAAGTAAATGCGCCAAGGGTTACTTGTCTAATCTGTGGCACTGTACTTTCCAGGGGGAACCCTAACAAAAAGTACTCTTTTGGCAATAACACCATGATTCGCCACATGCTATGCCGGCACCCTAACAACTATGCTGCGGCAGAGGTCCGAGAAATGACCAGAAACCCTCCCCAATCTTCACCCAGCACCTCCAAAAGTAAGCAACCCACTCCATCGGGTCCAGAGACAAGGGAGATGGTCCCAAACATACAAACCCAGTTTGGACAATACAAAATCGTTTGTATATTTTGTGGAAAAACAATTACCTATGGTGAGCAAAGCATTAAACTCATCAACTGTGCTGGTGACAACTACAATTGCCCAAAAAAACCTTCATTTTTTCCTGATTTTTTTTGCTCCAGTTGAGCCGTTTACAATTCCCTGTTTTTTGTTTGTCCCCATAAAAATAACAAAAAAAATATAAAATTGTTCATAAAAGCCAAAAAAAGTACAAAATGTTCAAAAAAAAATAAAAAAAATATAAAACAACAAAAAGAAGAAAAAAACAGTTCTTTTTAGAACTACCTCCAATTTATAAAAAAATGCTAAATTTTTTAAAAACTCTGTCATTCTTTTTCCCCATGGTACGCTCCCCGGTTCGCTCCCCGGTGCGCGTACCGGCCGCTCCCCCCGCGCAAATCGAAAAAATGGCCCCACATCAAACCTAGGGGGTCAGGGGGGGTCTACTCTGCACCCTTTTGGTCATTTCCCTCTTTTCTTTTGCCACCTCTTGTGTCTCGATCCTACCGAGACACAAGATGGAGTCCGCTCCGGACTGTTTGGAATGTTGACAGACACCCGAGAGCCAATCAGCTTTCCGCGCGCGTACTCGCGTAGCGCGCTGGTACGCGCCCCGGTGCGCGTACCGGGGCGCGCTTATAGATATATATATTTTTTTAACCTAAATTACTCAAAATCCACTGGAGCACATATCTTGAGACATAGCAAAGGCACATCGGGCTACCAGTCCCTACAATTTTGCCAAGTTTGGTGGAAATCCATTCAGCCGTTCAAACTAAAAGTGAGTCCAACCGCCCTATGGAAATTAACATGGGGAAGACACGTTTTGGGACACCCCTTTTATCTCGGCCCCCACTTCACGAATCCCCCCCAAACTTTCAGGGAAGGAGCGGAGCTCAGCGAGGCAAATTTCAGGAAATGTTCAGGCAGATTCGTCAACCGGCGCCAAAGTTATTCCCAATAGAATGTTGCGGATTCACTATACAAAATAATCCTAACTATAACTACCTACTGGCGACCGCCAGTAGGTAATATATATATATATATATATATATATATATATATATATATATATATATATATATATATATATATATATATATATATATATATATATATATATATATATATATATATATATATATATATATATATATATATATATATATATATATATATATCCACCTCCATTTTCTCCGACCTTGAGCCCTGACACAAAACGGGCGGTCTCGGCGCGCGGGGACCGGAGCACCTCGCTATTATCCAACAACACCTCCCTTGTGACACAAAGAAGAGCGCCAAACCGGACTTTGAATACACCAGGCACTTTATTCACGCATGAAAAGCCCAACCGTTTATCACTACAATGCAGCAAGAGCAAGGGAAGCAAATGGACATTGGTATTTTTGTGATGGACTTTGAAAGATGGGCCCTGCAAGAAAATAACATTAATTGTGGCATGACGATACAAGTTTGGAGCCTCGTTTTTGCATGGGAAGTCAGTTTTATATTTGAAAGTATTAGCCTGCATTTCCCCAGGAATAGAAACACTTTGGAAAACGGAATTGCATGTTGCACAAAAGTAAAAGCGATGTTAATAACTTTCCCAGTGCATTGTGGACATTAAAGTACTCTAGGACTACGAAATGACGTTGCAGTCCTAGATAAAGCGGACATTAATTTGGTCACGCCCCAGTATCCAGATGGCTCACCTGTGATCAAGGCTTTACAGAAGCTGAAACGCGTTAGGAGTAAACTTGTTGCCATCCTGTTCCATGCGTGAATAAAGTGCCTGGTGTATTTAAAGTCCGGTTTGGCGCTCTTCTTTGTGTCACAAGGGAGGTGTTGTTGGATATATATATATATATATATATTAGGCAAGATCGCACCTGGTGAGGTGCAATCTTTCCTAATAAATCAATGAAAGTATCCCTGGGTGTCCTGGACATTCTTTTCGAGAGCGGAGAGAAGTGTGTGCGATATTACGGTTACCAGAACCCTTCCAGGACCTCGGCAACAGAAGCTCCGGACTTCCCGGTTGAATACAAGGGAAATATATATATATATATATATATATATATATGTATATATATATATTGCCAGTTAGGACCTAGTTTCCATAGGATGTTTATTTTTTGACTAGCCTGTAACTTTGCAGTCATTTTACCAATCTTCATGACATTTTCCCCCCAAAAGTATCATAGTAGGTTCTTTGTGTCATGGAAAGTTTGGGAGTGATCTGTGCAGTGGGGACCTAGAAATAGGGCCAACAAATAATGATGCATTTGTAATTTTTAATTTGTTTCCGAGGTATCTTATGGCTGGAGCCCACCTGCGATCCGGGCAGAAAATAACACGATGCTGAGGGAATTTCTCCTCGCTCTGGGCCTGGTGCATCGTCATACAGACCCTCATGAATTGGATTCCTGGTGGCACGGTTTATGCGGTGTGGGGACCCAAGGAGGCCTTTGGAGAACAATGTTGAGGACAGCGGCAATGTTTCCTACCTCCCGAATGTCCGGATGCCTTACCTTGATTACACCTGTTTCCAGCGTAGCCCAACTCCATCAAGGGGCACTCTGGGACTTGTGGTCTGCTGCAACACGGTGGACTAAATTTACAAGGACACACCTACTCACAAGAGAATACGGTGTAAGGGTGGAACCAATCAGAGGTGAGGAGGACTAATTAAAGGGACAAGGAACTAGCCTCCTGGTAATACTCACCTGGCACTGAAGAAGACAATTCCAGCCGAAATGCATTTGCCGTGTGTGTTCGAATAAAGTTACCTCCAACCGGATTCCCCGCTGTGGCTTCTCTTTTTTCTTGAAAGGAGGTGTTTCTGCATATAAATATATATATATGAACAAATGCTTCCGTTAAGTTTAGACAGAAGGAACTTGTGCACTCCAGAAGATGATTGTCAGTAAAAAGTTATTTTATTCAGCAAAAAGCCACACAACACATTTTGGTAATTGCATCGCCTTGAGCACGAGATAGTTGGGTACAGTGAAAAGGACATTATATGTTGTCAAACATAACCAAACATAAATGAAGGACTGTGAAATGTTTGATCCCAATTAAGCAGCCCCATCTTGAAGGGTCCAAGTTTAAACAATGTAAATATATTATAGCATTGTCTCATGCATCTGCGTAATAAATTACAATGAAATAGACATTGATTGATCTTTTTGCCCAAATGGTCAACTAACGGCCTGATTTAGATCTTGGCAGACGGGATATTCCATCACAACTGCGACGGATATCACGTCCACCGAAATATAAATCCAGGTTGGGGGAGCTATGCGCCCGCCTTTTGCCTTTTGTGTGCTCTCTTAAAAACAAGCACTCCATTCCCTTGGCTCCCTTGTGCACACCCTCCAGACACACAAGCCCAGAGGGTACAAAGGGCATCAGCCCCCCCCCCCCCTCCACGTCGTGTGTCAGCCCGGACTGAAACCGGTTCCCGGGCACACACACAGACTGTTTTTGAGCTGCTGTAGGCTGGCTGGTGGTGTCTGTTTTATTGCAGCTGCACCCTAGTACTACGCAGTTCTTTTAAAGACCATGGGCCTCATTTATGAAGCTCTGCGTCACTTTTACGCTGCCGGTGCGTCACTTTTTGTGACGCACCAGTGGCGTAAAAAATGCACCTTGTTGCGCCATATTTACAAAGTGACGCATCTAGGTAGATGCGTCACTTTGTAACGCCCTGCGCCACATTATACCTGCGCCAGGTATAATGTATGCAAGTGGGGCGTATTGACGCAAGGAAGGGTCGTAGAAGTGACGCAGTGAAATCTATGAGATTTCACTGCGTCACTTTTAGGACGCCATTGCGTCAAAATCTTGCGCCTGCCTCACAGCAGGCGTAAGACTGACGCAGGCCCTTTCACATGGGGCTTGCCCCATGTGAAAGGACGCATTGCTGGAGTTGCATCACTTTTGTGACACACTCCAGCAATGCGTCACTTTTGCGCTTACAGATACGTCAGAAATACTGACCTATCTGTAACTCCTTGCGACATGATGCATCATACATTAAATATGACGCATCAGGAATGTCGCAAGGAGTGCGCACTGAGAAGTGACGCATCGCTGCTTTCACGCAGCGATGCGTCATTTCTCATAAATGAGGCCCCATATACTTGTTAACAAGGCATTGTTGTTCTTTCACACCTTCTTGGAGCCCCTGAATCTCCTCTCTACTATTGCTGGAAGAATTATCCCCCCCTGAAATTTTAAGTAGCCCCCCCCCGAAATGTGGCTCTAGTTGCGCCTCTGCACCCTCTCTTCTCCCTCTCTCCGAACGCTTTCTCTACACTTTTTCCCTCCCTCCGCCCCTCCCTCGCTTCCTCTCTCTCTTGGAGCCTCCCCATGGCTGCTTCAATCAACCTCGGGACGCTGAGGAAAGTGGCAGTGACAGCATTAGCAGCCCTGGGTGTTCACCAGGGAAATGCCCAGAGGAATAAACTGCCTGTCCGTCCCGGATCTATTTCCTGTTACTCTAAGAGCAAAAATGGTGCCCCACAGATTTGCTCTCTTTCTTCACGCCTATGGAACCTTTGTTGAATATGTCCCACAGTCCACAGTACGAAGGACATAAGGAGCCTTAAGGGAATATTAAACATTTGTTCCTGCAACTGAACGTACGTGTACTGAAAAAATAAATATAATTAGTGGCATCAGAATCCCCTTTGTTTATAATAGAGGCTTTAAGTTAGTGTGCAGAGAACAAAGAGCGTTGTTTTAGGGCAAGGCCAAGAATAATTAATCTAATGAACTGTTCTGCATATTCAGAATGCCAGCACTCTCTGTCCAGCCATCTGTATCTATAACTCCTTTTCAACAAGAGAAGGAACGCCTGAGCATTCCAGTTCAAAATAGAACCCATCTAAGATAGCACAGCAACAGTCACACCACCTCATCACCCATAAATCAACAATGCCATTCCTCTGCATTCAAATCAAAACAAAAAAATGGATGGCTGGTATGCTTGAATTAGTCTAATTAAGTGATATTTACTTTGTGTCACTTTCCAGTCCATCCTATTTTATGCCTGACTTGACAGCACATCTTTCATCTCACCTTAGGGTGAGTTCTCCAGAGAACAGGATTTGACGGGGCCAAATTGGTGCGCTTCCACTGAAAAGAATGCTCATATACACTTTATGGGTTGTGACAAAACATACACTCAAGTAAGTGTATTGTGGTGTCAAGCAAATGATCATGTCTAAAGGCCTATTCTGTTTGTTATGACATGTTACAATAATAATAGTAGGACTCATGTATTTATTGTGAACATTTTTTGTTTACATCAATCCATTTGAGGGTGGATTGTTATCACCCTGCATGAAAACCTGCAGAGAAGGATTTTATTACATGGAATCTCACTGATGTCCGAGGTAAGCAAGGAGTTTGGTGCTGGCTACACTCTTGACAAGCAGTGGAAATAGAAGTTTTGCTCCATGAGAATCCTTGTTAGCCTTTCAATGAGAAATAGTACTTTGAGGTGGCTTGACCACCGGAGAAGATGGCGCGGCATAGGTAGAGCTCCACCGGGCTGCGCAGACAGACCCCACGGCATTATCGTCTTTTCTTCAGACGGAGGACTTCCTACAGTTGCGGATGTTCCCCTAAAGGCACTTTTGACTGGCCCCTGCAAACCAAGGACACAGTATTTCTGTGTTGAAGTTCTTGCCTCGCAACGGTTGCAGTTGTGGCTGCCATTTTAATTATGAAGCACCTCTGTGGTGAAATGTGGGTGAGCGGGATGCAATGGCCTTTCTTTGTTTTTCCTGTTCCAAGAGGAAGGGGTGAGTTTTCTACACACCTCTGCAGTGTTCTTTTACCTCTTTTAAAAAATAATAATTATTCTTTCCTGCTTCTGGATATGATTACATGCGACCTCCATTTTGGATACCCTTTTTTTTCCACATACTATTGTTGATATACAATAGAGTTGTTGGGATGGCCACTCCCTTAATTTCGGCTCCTATTTTGATTCATGCTGTGTCTCTTTGCTTTTCTGCATCTGCTTTGTGGCCCGTTACCTGAACAGTTTTCTTAAATACATAATCGGTCACTGGTGACTGTTACGCTTATATCTTCATTGTGACCATTGTCTGTGCCTTCATTCTGCCCTTGAGTTTTTGAACTGGTGTCCTTGCTCAGTACTGCGCCTGACATAGAGACTCTGCAGCAACTATATTTCTTTATTTTTGTTTTATATGGGAAGATTAAGGAGAGTGAGTCCTTCCTTGTCTCTTCCCACGCAGGTGATAATCAAAAATTCTACACTTTTTTCGAAATATTCTAAAATGGAGGAATCTCTGGCATCTGTATCAAAAGGATCCTCCTCTTTGATACCTGTTCCTGTCCATGCAAGAAAGATTTCAATGAAACGTCAAAAGAAAGATCCACCCTCACCACAGAAATCATCCTCTCCTGTTTCATTAGATATGATATTGGAGGAAACCACGGCCAAACTGCAATTTCTCACAGAAAATTGGTCAGCGATGAATGAAAGACTTACTGTGGTAGAATGTATTGTGTCCTCCCTCTGTCTCACCGATGGTAAGGTTCAGCCATGGCCCGTGGAGGGAGTTCCGTGGGGCGGTGAGGTGGGGCGGGGGAGGGGCAGGGTGGGGGGTAGTAAACACCGTAATATGGATGTACGGAGGTAAGTAAACATTTAAATAAATAAAACAAATTTCGTTGTGGGCGCTGCATTGCATTTTGCGATGCAGTGCGCACAACGAATTTCGTTTTTTAAATTTAAATGTTTACTTACCTCTGTACATCCATATTCCGGCATTTACTACCCCCCACCCTGCCCCTCCCCCGCCCCACCTCACCGCGCCACGGAACTCCATCCACGGACCGCGGCTGGTAAGGTTAATTCTCAATCTCAAATTAATTTTCTCCAGAAACAGGTGGAGGACCTTGAAAATAGAAATAGGTGCAATAATCTGTTTCATCTTCCCACGTGGCCTCCCCCCACCCTCAACTGGATCCTTAGGTATGTTTCTAATCTTTGTCCTTTTTGTTTTGTTTTTTCTAGCCTTTTTTTTCCTTTTTCAATATTGTTTCTTCATAATATATTCTTTTTTTTTTTTTTTTTTTTTAAAACGTTTTTATTGTTTGCAAGAAGTGACAAAGTTCGTAGCAAATCAGTTCCATAATTAACATACAGTTATAAATTCGTAACATAGAGGAATAAAAACATAAAACAGTATTTCTTAAATCAAAACTTCACATTACTTCTAAAGAGAAAGAGAAGAAGAAAGGAAAAAAGAAAAAAGAACAGGTTAGGCCTAATCATATTTCTTGACCATCGAAAAATCTCTTCCATATCTTTTCTTTTTTCAAAAGGGCTTTAGGGCCTCTAAGCTTTGCTAGGGAGAACTCCATAGTTCTAATTTCATATACCAGTGCTAGCCAGTCAGCAACCATGGGGGGTTCTTTAGAGATCCAAACCCTGGCTATAATTAATCTAGCACATGCTATCAAAATCGTTAAAAGATCTTTGTTGGGACAGTTCATATCTTGAATATCTAACAGAACCCATTGTGCGGTGAAATCCATTGAACTTATTTGGTAAAATTGAAGATAGTAGGATATACGATTCCAAAAGTTTGAGAGTGCCGGACAATAAAATAACATATGTTCAATCCCAGCCGCAGCAGTATCACATTTAGCACACTTGGATTTATCTGTCAAGCAGTTACCTTGTGACCAACTAGATATCCTTTGTGGCGTATAATATAGCTCCGTAACAGTCCTATAGAATTGCATTTTCAAATTGGAAGAGTGAACTATGTCATTTAAGTGAGATAGGGCATTACCAATGTGAACTGAATTAATGTTTTGGTTTAATCTACGAGACCATTTAGCTGCAATTAGGGTTGTGTTTTCGCCCTTCACCTTAATGAGCCATTGATATCCCCATTTAATCAATGATTTAGTTTTTCCTGAATAAATACCCTCAAGAATTTCAGATTGTCCAACTTCCATTATCTTCAATTTGTTACAAAAAAAATCTCTGAGCTGTCTATATTTAAAATGCATATCATCAGTGAGCCCATTTGTAATTTTTAAATTATCGAAATCCATCAGGCCATTAATATCATACAAGTCTCCTAGCGTGTTTATACCTAATCTCATCCACCGATTTCCCACACCATCCGAGAAGATACCAGGCAGGCCCGGATTATTCCATAGTCTAAGCTCAGCGTTGTAAAATGAGGAATTACTAATATACAGGATTTTGTCCCAAATTCTGATAGCATGCTTAGCCGTCTTAAACTTTACTCTTTTGAAGTAATTAGGGTCATGAACCCGTAGTAGAAATTGGTTGGCATCTGTTCCCAGCATATATTGATGAAAAAATAAAGGAGGGGTGCTCTTTAATAGACTCCTAATGCGCAAAAAGAAAGTAGCTAAAAAATAAAGATTAAAATCCGGAAAAGTAAGTCCCCCTTTAGAGATAGGTAATGTCAGAAATGTAATCGCCCTCCGTGCCTTTTTATACCCCCAAATAAAGCTGCTACAGATCCCATCCAATTTCTTAAAAAACAACTTATTTGGTAGTAACGGTATAGTTCTACACAAATAAAGTAACTTAGGTAAGATTTTCATTTTAATCAGATTTAATCTCCCTAGTAGACTCAGAGGTATCTTATGCCATTTTTTAAAACTTGCAGTTGTCTCTTTGAGAAATGCCCCATAGTTTATTTCAACAATTTTCTCCACTTTAGCCATAAGCTTTATACCTAAATATACCGCTTCTTTGCAGGTCTTATAAATACATGCAGCCGGAGTGTAATTAAGTATGATTTGGGTTTTGTTAACATTTAATTTATATCCAGAGATTTCCCCAAACTTGTGTGCTTCCTCTATAATTGCTGGCATAGCTTTACACACATCCGATGTATATATTGCGATGTCATCCGCAAAAGCTGTTAATTTAAGGGTTATGTCCCCATGTTGAGCAGGTATTATATTTGTTTGGGTATTTAAAGCATTTAAAAAAGGTTCTAAAGATAAAGCAAATAATAATGGTGAAAGGGGGCATCCCTGCCTAGTACCTCTAGAGATCTTAAAATTATTAGAATCTATGCCTCCATAGCTAATCACCGCCCGTGGTTCATCATAGATTGACATAACCCAGTCTAAGTAAGGGCCATTTATACCCATTTTTCCTAATACTGTCCATAAATAATCCCACCCCACTCGGTCAAATGCCTTTTCCGCATCTAACATTATCATACCGAGTGGGGTGTTAGTAGTTTCTGCTACATCCAAGGCCGTTATAGAAGTATTAACATGCATGGTGGTATCTCTACCTATCACAAAGCCATGCTGTTGGGGATTAACAATATCTGGCATATGGGGCGCTAGTCGATTAGCTAAGATTTTAGCAAAAATTTTCACATCCGAATTTAGTAGAGATATGGGCCGATACGATCCACACTCTTTTTCTGGCTTCCCCTTTTTCAAAAAAAATATGATTTTAGCGAGTTTCCATGAAGAAGGAGCTTGTTTAGAAACAATAATAGAGTTAATAACTGTTTGTAATAAAGGAGCCAACTCTTGATAGCAAAGTTTATACATCTCCCCTGGTATGCAATCTTCCCCAACTGCCTTACCTAAGGGTAACTGATCAATAGCTATTTTAATCTCCTCAATAGAGATATTTGAGTTTAGATGTTGGATTGTTTCTTGTTTAAGTTCTTGCGTTGAGTTCAAGTGTTGATCGAGATATTTTTCGATATTTAATTTGCTCGGTAGCTCCTCTGGGGTATATAGATGCTGGTAGAATTTAACGAATTGAGTTAAAATTTGATCCTCCTGCCCGTATAGCACTAAATCTGACCCCATTATTTCCTTTATTCTAGTTTTCGCTTTCCTATCCGCGGTTTTGAAGGCTAGTATTTTTCCGATACGGTCGCCCCCTTCATATTGATCTAATTTGTATTTATGTAGTCTAACCGCATATCTTTCCCTTAGCGTTTTCTTGAGTCCAGCTTGTAACCCTGCTAGTTGTGTTCTAATCTGATCAATATTATTTTTTGATTGCAATGTTGCTTCCGCCAGTTGTGATTCCAAATCTGATAGTTTAGATGTCATATCCTTATTCTGATTGCGATTTTCTGTATTGAGCCTATATACATACTGTTGGACACAGCCTCTGATACTACACTTGCAGGTGTCCCATACAGTATTGATGCTCGCTGTGTTAACATTTAGCGTAATAAATTCCTGTATATGATTTTTGATTGATGTGATGAAAGTTGGGTCGCCCAATAAGTGTCTAGGAAAGGTAAATTTTCTTAATTTTACATTCTGATTATCAATGTTAATTTCCATAAGAAGAGGATTGTGATCCGATGTTACTTTGGGACAGATTTCAATCGTGCATTTTTCTAGAATATTCTCTGAGGCCCATATCATGTCAATCCTAGAGCATGTTCTGTGCGGGGCAGAATAATAGGTGAAACCTGGCGTCTTTGGGTGTTTAGACCGCCATATGTCTCTAATGTTGTTTAATCTTGCCAATTCTAGAATCGCCATTCTAACTTTGTGCATTCTTTTAAAATTCCTTGGCCCCGTAGAATCCATTTTATAATTCATCACACAGTTAAAGTCTCCAGCAATAATAATTTCCCCCTCCCATTCTAGTAATTCTAAGCTTAGATCTTCATAAATTTTAGGTTTATCAATATTTGGGCCATATACCACACAGAATACTAATTTAGCTTTAGCACCTTGAATCTGTGCTATTGCCCATCTGCCTCTATTATCAGTCGCAGTCTTCATTATATCTAATTGAAGTGTTCTTTGTTTTAGAATAGCAACCCCCCTTATGGTCTCATTCAGCGAGGTACAGATAACCAATTCGTAACCTAGTTGTGTAAGAAATTTTTTATCCTGATATTTTATATGAGTTTCTGTCAGCAGCACTATGTTCGGGTTATACATTTTAATCTCTTCTTTTACTAGATTTCTTTTACTTTTATTATTTAGGCCATCTACATTCCAACATAAAATTCTTAACTTAAGCATTTATTATATATTGAATTTATACATAATAAACTCCTATTCCTCTTTGTTTTAACCTTCATTAGCATTACATTGCCACCTTCTTTAAACCAAAATAAAACGTCAAAACTTGCAAACACATTTTTCCTTTTAATCACCACCCCCCACCCCTGACTCCCGTTGCCACCCTTGCCCTTGTGGCAACCCCACCCCCTCCCTTGCAGCACCCTGTTTCTAGGGGGGAGCTCCCCTCTAGCATTGCTGCCGCTGGAGTGGCAGCTCTGTGAAGAAGCATGCATGAGTGGTTGCTCAAACCTAAATTGAATCATATCTTTAGTACCTTTAGTAACTATATTCAACTCACATTTCAAAGTATCGCTAAATATCAGCCTACATTAGAGGAAGAAAGAAAAGGAAAAAAAAAAAAAAAAAAAAGGAAAAAAATGCAAAGAGAAAAGAATGTACATACAAATGCCAGTGTCAAACCTGCCTTCTTATATATTAGAGATGAGAGAATTACGAGAGGGTAAAAGAAAGATCAGAAAAAAAAAAGTATAGCACTAGTTCTCTTTTTCTTTTTGCTTTCTTCTTTCATTATCACATGAGAATTTTTCCAAGCATTGTTCCGCAGTTAAAGGATCGGTGAAAAAGACCACTTGTCCATCCCGAATAACTTTAAGGCGGGCAGGTTCTTGCAAATAGGCCAAGCATCCTATACTTTTGAAGGCATCGATTAATTTCCGAAGTTCCCACCGTTTGTCCATAGTTACCTTGGTTAAATCAGACTTCACAAAAAAAGTGAAGTTATCAACGGTTACAGGATTATTTGGTTTAGCTTTTAGTGCAACTGCTTGTCGCAAAAGAAAGTTGCCAAAGTAAATCAAAAAAGGTCTTGGGAACTTGCTATTTGTATTCCTTTGAACTAGCGGTAGTCTGTGTACCCTTTGGAGTTGGGAGTCCCAATCCCAGTCTGCGAGATCCACGAAGGCCCTTTGAAAAAGTTTGACCACAAAAGCTCTCGGGTCTGACCCCTCAATACCTTCCGGTATTCCAAATAATCTAAGATTTTGTCTTCGGGCCCTATTTTCAAGATCTTCCACTTTGGTTTCCAGTAGGGTCAATCTAGAAGTATTTTGTTTAATAGTTGAGGAGGCATGATTCACATCTTCTTCCACCTCCACTATTCGCGTTTTAATGTCTTCTATTTCTTTGCTTATTCCTCCTAGATTTTGGCAAATGTCTCTCATAGTTCCTTGTATTTTAGTGTTATCCTCTCTCAATTGGAGGTATTGTTGTTGGCTCTCAACCCTCTGCTCTAGCAAAGTCTGCATAATTGCCTCCATTGATATGCCCTGTGGTGGTATGGGATTGTAAGTGTGGAAGGAGCTTGGCGGAGAGGAGTTCCCGGCTTGCAGTATAGACCCTCCAGGTATTAATTCGTGCAGATTTAAATGTGTGCCTATTGACCCTGCAACCAAAGAATCCAATTCCACTACTTTCCCTGGATTATTTTCAGGATTTTTATCAGTTTGATCTAATTGTGTCTGTGTTTTCCTCAAACTAGATACGATAGTTTCCTCGGGTACGTTTATCTCCTCACTATTTGGATCTAACAGCTCAAGATTTAGTTCCATACTTGATTTCTTGAGCTCATTTGATATAGTTTGCAGCGTAGAGATATCTAGAGTACCAATAGAAATAAAAGAAACTCCAGGGGTCTCTGAGTGTGTCCCAACCTTTAAATCATTATTCTCCTCTTCAGAGACTATGATTGTATTATTTGAGACCTCTTGGTTTAACGGTAGTGCAATTCCATTAAAGTTGGTTAGGGGGTCCATAGGTCTGTCCACATTTAAGCATGTATTGTTGCTTAACTTATCCTCTTGAATTTTGCTCAGCTGCCCGTTGAGCTCATCCGGACTGGCCCCCGAGAGTCTTAAGGCCATATTCTTTACTCCGCCTTTAGCTTCTATCCACCTTCTCAACGGACTGTCATCAATTAAGCGACTTTTTTTATTTTCAACCATTTCTTTACCTGTTGCTTTTAATAAGAGGATTTTTTGCTTCGTCTTGACCTTTCTTTTAGCTTTCTTTGGTACCAATTTTTTATTAGTTTTATTAATTGTCACTTTAGAAGTCTCATTAAGCCCTTCTTCTTCTTCCGATAGTTCCTCATAGTCAACATTTGAATCTTCGTCTGATTTAGTTCCAGATTCCTGACCCAAATCAATCACACCCTCTCCCTCCTGCTCCTTTTCTTTTGGCTTATTTTTATCAACCTTCTCACATATGATACTGCAAGTATTAGAAAACTCGGCGCCTCCCTGTAGATCCTGTAACATCTGTGGTGGTTTATTGGTCAGATCAGTCTCGATATTGTTCTGGACCAACTTTGTTTCACTTGCTCCCTTAGTTTCCTTAGTTTCCTTAGTTGCAAAATTTATAGTCCCCTTGTCTATAGATACTTTATCTGATCCTTTCTTACCACTACATCTCTCAGTAGTAAGCCCAGTATCTTGGGTGATTTCCTGCGTATTCATCTTTGCCTGTTCCACTCCAAATATTTTGCCTAGTTCCTTATTTCTGGCATATGTTTCATCGTTTTTATTTTTATTTTTATTTTTATTTTTATCACCTTTATCACCTTTAATATTTTCATTACTCTTGTCTTTACCGACAGACTGCATCTCTGTTACATTAGAGTCCATATTTAGCACACCCTTGGCGTCCCCCTTAGCAGCAATGGTGGAATCAATCATCTTTCCTGAGCACAAACCCTTATCGACATCGCTAGCTCCAAGGGTGTTCAAACCAGGGTTAGCAGTCCCATTTAAAGCCGTTTGACTGGTCTCCTTCTTATCCCCCAGGGTATTTACCTCCGTTACCCCTACAGCCACCGCAGTCATAGTACCTGTAAGTAGTTTCTTAGGC
This sequence comes from Lissotriton vulgaris, assembly GCF_964263255.1. Taxonomy (NCBI): domain Eukaryota; kingdom Metazoa; phylum Chordata; class Amphibia; order Caudata; family Salamandridae; genus Lissotriton; species Lissotriton vulgaris. The sequence continues at coordinate 1,568,564,871 of NC_141695.1, read as the reverse complement.
GCCAAAGCGGTCTTCCTGGATCTTGTCTGACGTGAGGACATCGACTCGTGTCCCACTGCTGTTTTTCTCAGTTCCGCTGGTTCTCTTTCTCCAGCGCGTCGCTGCTGCCGTGTTCCTGGGAGAGCTCTCAGGTGTGCACCCTGAGTCACCGCTCGGAACGCCCAGCTGATCAAAAAAGTGGAAGGCGGTGTAGTGTGAGTGAAGCTCGCTGCTCGGCTCCGGGAGCGAAGCAAGCTCCTGCCGTATTGCAGCAGGTTCCACAGCATTGATCCCGCCAACCGCTAAGCGCCGAACACTAGGCGCCAGTCTCCAGCCGATCTTCTTGTATCACTCCACACGTGAGTACAAATTGCTAAAAGTTAATAAATCGCCAAGAAAGCAATTTTCATCTCCTCTCATTCCTCCCCTGCTCCACTCTCCGTACTCCGTACTCCGTTGGGTCTTTGTTGAATAGTTTTCATTCTTTCGTTCCTTAGTCGCAGTTACAATGAGCAGACCACACAAGCAGCGTCTCCACTCGGCGGTTCTCAGCCCGCCATCTTGACTCCTCCCCCTACTGCCATGCTCATAATATATTCTTAAATATGTTTTTTTTGTTCTATTATGTTTCGTGTTTGCATTTGAACTATTCTCTGTTAAGATTTTCATATATTTCTATCAATTTTACACATGACTTAGTTGCCGTTGCAGTTGTTCTGTGTTATTGGAGGGCATGCCTAATTCACTATCTTCTTCATAAATTCATATCATTTCTTTCATGTCTCTGAAAATTGTGTCATGCAATGTTAGAGGTTTGAACTCCCCCATTAAGCGTCAGTGTTTTTTCACACATTTATCCAAGTTAGAAGTGGACATTGCTCTTATACAAAAGTCTCATTTAACAACAGCTGAGTCTTTAAAATTAAAAAGAAATTGGGTATGAGAGGTTTTCTTTTCCCCAGGAGATTGTAAACGTAATGGTGTGGTGACACTTTGCCATAAATGGATTTCTGTTCAACTAATCTCTCAATCATCTGATAATGATGGAAGATGGCTATATACTAGATTACAAATTGGGAATGGTCCGAATTCTTTTCTTAATGTCAATGCTCCCACTAATTTTGACCCTTCTTTTGGGTCCTATCTATCCCAAGAAATTCCGTCTTGCTTTGACAATAATGTTATCTTTGCCGAGATTGTAATCAAATTGTTGATCCCTTCATAGATCGTAATTCATTAGTCTCCTTTAAATCACACCAGTCCCATAAACATTTTCTTGATGTCATACAGCAATACAAGCTTATTGACGCTTGGAGGATTTATAACCCTGTTACAAGTGAATATACTTTTTATTCTCCTTCTCACCAATCACAATCTCAAATAGACCACTTTTTTGTGTCCCATAATAGTTCAATCCTTGAGAGACGCAGATATTGGGAAAATTTTAACATCTGATCATGCCCCTAGCTCCATCAAATTGGACATTTTGTCAAAATCTACTACACCCAGGAGATGGCGTTTTATTAACTCTCTCCTTTTAGATCCTACTTTTAATTCATCTTTTACTTCCTTTTTCATGAATATTTTTCTTTAACTCAGACAGGTTCTTTGCCCTTTTCCGTTATTTGGGATGCATTAAAACAGCTGCTAGAAATTTTGTTATGGGTTTTGTGTCTATACAACGTAAAACTTCATGTGAAACTACTAAAAATCTCTTGACAAGAATAAAGAAATTGGAGAATTCATATTATTCCTCGAAGTCCAAAGAATGTTTATTTCAACTTATTGAGGCTAAATTTCAATCTAAAAAAGATTTGACGGATAATGCTTCACTCTATTTGTTTAAGTCTAGCGCAAAATTTTATGGCAGCCAGAACAAGGCCGGTAAACTCTTAACAAGTTATTTAAATGTTAAAAATAACAAGTTTGATATCGAATACATTTTTGATAAACATGGTACATTAAGATTTAAAGATTCTGAAATACTAGATGAATTCCTTCTCTTTTGCAAATATCAAAGTTTGATATCTCTCAGTTCCTCTCAGACATCCAACGCTCCTTTGATTCCCAAATAGATTATACTCCTTTAGAATCTGACATCTTGTCACGATTCCCCCGGCCGCTGGTAAATCACTGCCTGCTCTATTATGCTGAACGGAATGGGGAACTACATATCCCATGATCCTTTGCGCGACGCGCTCCTATGACGCTGTGCGACTAGTGATTATTAGGAAGTCTCACTGTGTACGCGCTGCCGATTATTCCTGCTCGTGTTTGGGTTCGTGTACTTTGATTCTTCACTACAGGATACTTGGAGGTCGGCGGTGGCAAGTATCGGCTCGCGCTGAAAGGACACGCCGCGGCTAGCGCGTGGGTTCAGCGTTCTTTGTTCTAGGAGTCCGTCTGTGGATTAACCTGGTGGGGCTTAGGAAGCGCCTACAACTTAGCGTTCATCATCGTGTTGCCGCTCGAGTGGTGGATTAACCTGGTGGGGCTTAGGAAGCGCCTACAATTTAGCGTTCATCATCGTGTTGCCGCTCGAGTGGTGGATTAACCTGGTGGGGCTTAGGAAGCGCCCGTGTCCTTCCGTCATTGCAGCAACAGGTTTTCAAGATCGAGTGGGGCACTTGTATTCATAGTTCGTTTACAGAATCTGTTTTTGCTTATTGTTACATACTTTCAGGGAGCGTCTTGCTCCGGTTCGTGCAGGACACCTGGGTATAGGTGCCGCCTTACCATTCAGTGCACATTACTCACATTTGAGCGCTTACAGAGAAGGATCTGTAGAGACGCTATATATATACTTTACGCTGGGCATATGATTTAGTTTCCTGACTTATTTGAGTTATTTACAGACTAGGGAATGTATGAGAGATCTTGGGGTTGACGCTACTTGCTCAACCTGGGGATATTCTTTCAAGCATTTCCTCGGAGGAGAAAGACCTTTTGTTATGAACTACCGTTTACCAGGAATGTGATCATCATTTCATTATTTAGTTTTGGGCAACATTAGGTTATCTTTATCCTACATCTGGGTAGGTGTTCATTGCTGTCCTAAAACTTTCACGTTACAGGAGGGGAGGGAACATGGGGGTTTGCTAATGATCTCTGTATTATATTTTCCAGTAGTACAGCCAGGGGATTTAGAAGCCCCCCTTTAGATCCTTTCTTCATACAGGCACACCTGTAGGATATACAGATGAGGTAACATGTGTTTTGTTGATTAGTGGATATTCCAGTTTAGGGTTCTGTGGTACTTATCCCTTGCTTCTGTAATTACAGGTTACGGTTCCAAGTGCCCAGCTGTTCCCCTCCGGACACAACCTTTTCCCCCGCTTGATCGCCTTAACAGTCTGTACACAATTACAGTCAGACTTGGGTTGATCTAGAGGTGGGCCCCCTTATAGCATCGATCCAATCCTGAGGAGCAACCAGGACCGACCTGACAGAATAATCGGCCTAAAAGTTCTGCTCCTCCCGGTTGGGTTGATACAAGGAATGGCCACCTTAGAGGAGGTAGTGACCGCCTTAGGCTTAGTACAGGCGGAGTTGGCCGCCTCACGCCAGGAAACGGCTGCGTTGCAAGCACGGATGGATGCTGTGCAGCGGAACCCGTTTGATGCAGGGAACCCTGCCCCTCAGCCAACCTCACTGGTAGTAGAAATGCCCTCCCCGGTTCCTTTGGCTCCTCCAGAAAGGTTTATGGGAGATAGAAAGAAAGTGCAGGTGTTTATGACCCAGGTGATGATGCACTTCACCTGTAAGCCTAAATGTTTTTTGACCAATCAATCACGGGTTTCCTTTCTGATCTCCTATTTAGGTGGAGAGGCAGCTCAGTGGGCTGTACCTATAGTCAGGAATAATGATGGAATCCTTTATGATTGGGACCTGTTTCGAGCCGAATTCGAGAAAACCTTTGATAGGAGAGCTGAGACCTTCTCCGCTGATAAGGAGTTGCTTGGTCTTAAGCAAGGCAATTCAGATATAGTGACATACCTAAATCATTTTAGGAGATTGATCGCTGAAACTGATTGGCCTGAAGCCAAACAGATGGTTCTGTTTTACCAAGGGCTCACAGACAATCTCAAAGACGTAATAGCACAAGTTGAACCCCAGCCTACCACATGTGCAGCCTTTATTGATTTGGCCTTACGCTTGGATCACAGATTGAGAGAGAGAAAAGGAGAGACTGGAAGAAGAGACAGACCTCTGGTGTTCAGGGAGAAACCAACTAGCGGGGATAAAGCAGAAGGTAAATCCGAACCCATGGACATTGGAGTGGTGAGAGCATCCCTCACTACAAGTGAAAGAGAACATCGTCGCAAATTTGGGCTGTGTTTGTACTGTGGAAAGAAAGGCCACTTTCTACGAGAATGTCCGGTGAAACCTAAAGGAGGACGCTATCGTGCAGGTCAAGGAGTAGTGTCCACTGTCGACAAGGGGTCGGAAAACTCCGAAGCTTGAGTTCTAAGGAAGGGAGGGACTCAAGTGCACATTTCATCCCTTCGATAACTGAAGAAGACCGAGTGGGAAACCAGCTGTTCTTTGTAGACATTGAATTATGGATTGATCAAGACCCTAAGTATGTCCGTGCCATGGTAGACTCCGGAGCGACAGGTTGCTTCATGGATTTGACAGAAGCTCGGAAGTTGGGAGTAACTCAGGTAGATAAAGCTGTCTTTGAAGAAGTGTTTGCAGTAGACGGTCATGTGTTGGAATCTGGTCCTATCACCCAACATACCCCGGAGTATGAGATGTGGTATGGGGGTTATCATAAGGAGCAGCTGTCGTTTAACCTCATCCAGGCCCCTAATTACGGAATAATATTGGGACTCCCTTGGCTGAAAAAGCATGAACCCAATATAAAATGGAAGGAGCGAACTCTGGAATTCTCTTCCTCATATTGCCAAGACCATTGCATCCAGGAGAATCCCCGACCATCAAGGGTATTGGCGGTTACTTACACAGTCTCCACAGCCGCGGAAAAAGAGGTGGAACTACCTCAGTGTTACCAGGAGTATGAAGAGGTCTTCAGTAAAGCAAAAGCCGAAGTACTTCCTCCACATAGGGAATACGACTGCCGTATAGATTTAACACCAGGGTCAGTGGTTCCATGTGGCCGAATCTATGCGTTGTCACAACCCGAAACAAAACATCTACGGGAATATTTGGACAACCTACTTGCTTTGGGATTCATCCGACCATCAAGGTCCCCAGCAGCTTCCCCTCTTTTCTTTATTCCAAAGGCCAATGGGGAATTACGCTGTTGTATCGACTACAGGGCATTAAATGCCATAACCACCAAGAATCAATACCCACTTCCCTTGATACCTGTATTACTGGAACAAGTGAGATCGGCCAGGATTTATACGAAACTGGATCTGAGGGGAGCCTACCATTTAGTACGCATACGATCAGGCGATGAATGGAAAACCGCTTTTAAAACAAGGTATGGGCTCTTTGAGTATCTTGTGATGCCCTTTGGACTATGCAACGCCCCAGCCTCCTTCCAATTTTTCCTTAATGAGGTGTTGCGAGACTACTTGGATATCTTTGTAGTAGTCTACATAGATGACATTTTAATCTACTCGAATGATGAACCAGAACATATCAAACATGTGAGGCAGGTGCTTGAGGCTCTAAAACAAAACCAACTGTACTGCAAGTTAACGAAATGTGAGTTTCATGTCACGACGGTGGAATTCCTGGGAGTCATGCTCACTCCATCAGGGCAGATAATGGCTGAAAGGAAGGTACGGGCCATTGTGGAGTGGCCACGACCTACCACTGTTAAGGATATCCAGAAACTCCTGGGTTTTGCCAACTACTATCGGAGGTTTATCTCGCACTTTTCAGATCTGGTAACACCTCTCACACGATTAACCCGGAAGAACACCCCTTTTTTATGGGGAACCGACGAGCAAACAGCATTTGATCGGTTGAAAACCGCGTTCACGTCAGCTCCGATATTGGTTCATGCTGACCCAAACCTCCCCTTCGTGGTAGAGGCTGATGCGTCAGAACTAGCGGTGGGAACAGTTCTCTCGCAAAGGAGTGAGGATACCGGTCATCTACATCCCATTGCCTTCATGTCCCGCAAGTTAAATCCTGCAGAACGCAATTATACGATTGCGGAGAAGGAATTGCTAGCAATTAAAGACGCATTCACAGAGTGGAGGCATTGGCTGATGGGTGCCTCGCACCAAATCACGGTTTATACCGACCACCGTAATCTTCAGTTTCTGCGAGCTGCACGCCATCTCACACCCAGACAGCTGAGATGGATGCTCTTCTTTTCTGAGTTCCGTTTTGTGGTCACCTTCCGTCCGGGATGTGACAACCGGAAAGCTGATGCTCTCACCCGTCAAGAAAGTCACCCAGCATTGATTGAGTCTCCCGAAACCAGCATCATCGAACCCCGACAGGTGGTAGGGGTGATCCATACGGAAGAATTTCTCCACAAGGTCAAGAGAGGCATCCAGACCTTTGCTTGGAAAACATGGATTCGATTACACCCGGAATGGAGAATCCGTCAAGGGTTGCCAAGAAAGGGGTCTCAGTTGCTTCTCCCCACACTTGCATTGAGACAACAAGTCTTTAAGTGGTGCCACAATCTACCATGCGCAGGACACACTGGAGGGAAGAAAACTTTGGAAAAATTGCTACGCACCTACTGGTGGCCCACCATCCGGCCGGATGTGTTCGCTTGGGTTCAACGATGTGACGTCTGTTCGCAGGCTAAAAGCGATCATAGACCAGCACAAGGGCTGTTACAAACGATGCCCACGCCTGTGAGTCCTTGGGAAAGCTTTTCAGTTGATTTTGTGGTGGGACTCCCTAAGGATCATGGGATGTCAGCGATAGTAGTGGTCGTGGACTACTTAACCAAGATGGGCCACTTCATTGCCTGTAAAGGGGTTCCCACAGCTAGTCAATTAGCCCATTTGCTGCTCATTCATGTTATTCGGTTGCATGGCCTGCCCAAGGTTATTGTCTCTGATAAAGGGGCGCAATTCACCGCAAACTTTTGGAGGGTCTGGTGTGATCGATTGGGCATTGCCTCTTCTTTGTCCACCAGCTTTCATCCACAAACGGATGGGCAGACCGAAAGGTTAAACCAGACCCTCAAACAATACCTGAGGTGTTTTGTTGATACCTCTACAGAGGCATGGGTAGAATGGTTATGGTCGGCTGAGGTGGCGTATAATGACGCAGTTCATTCCTCTACTTTGTGTACCCCATTTTTCTGTACGTATGGGTTTCATCCCAGATTTGCCCCCTTGAGTGTGCCGGGTGTTGAAGCACCGATTCCGCAGTTACAGTCCAGATTAGTGCAGTTGCGGAAGACTGTTTTGCAGGCCAGACAGAATCTTGAAAAGGCTAAACGCAGGTACAAAACTCAGGCAGATAGACACCGTAGGCCTTGTCCTGGGTACAAGAAAGGGGATTGGGTGTGGCTGTCCACTCGGAACATCCGTTTCAAACGGTTCAGCATTTTCAACCCTAGGTTCATTGGTCCTTACCAGGTGATTCGCCATGTCAACCCCGTAGCGGTGAAACTGAAACTCCCCTCACATTTCCGGATACACCCGGTGTTCCGTGTCTCGCTGCTCAAGCCCGCTTGGGGTCCGGGTCCTGCAGCTCCTGCGCCTGTGAGGGTGGAGCAGGATGTGGAGTACGAGGTGCGGCGCATTTTGGACGCTCGTAGGGTGAGAGGGAAACTTCAGTACCTGGTGTCTTGGAAGGGTTATGGTCCTGAGGAGGACTCTTGGGAACCTGTGGGTGCTATTCATGCTCCTAGACTGGTGCGGAGGTTCCATATGTCACATCCTGGTAAACCTGGTGGCAGTCAGTGAGTGTTGTGAGAGGGGGTGTACTGTCACGATTCCCCCGGCCGCTGGTAAATCACTGCCTGCTCTATTATGCTGAACGGAATGGGAAACTACATATCCCATGATCCTTTGCGCGGCGCGCTCCTATGACGCTGTGCGACTAGTGATTATTAGGAAGTCTCACTGTGTACGCGCTGCCGATTATTCCTGCTCGTGTTTGGGTTTGTGTGCTTTGATTCTTCACTACAGGATACTTGGAGGTCGGCGGTGGCAAGTATCGGCTCGCGCTGAAAGGACACGCCGCGGCTAGCGCGTGGGTTCAGCGTTCTTTGTTCTAGGAGTCCGTCTGTGGATTAACCTGGTGGGGCTTAGGAAGCGCCTACAACTTAGCGTTCATCATCGTGTTGCCGCTCGAGTGGTGGATTAACCTGGTGGGGCTTAGGAAGCGCCTACAACTTAGCGTTCATCATCGTGTTGCCGCTCGAGTGGTGGATTAACCTGGTGGGGCTTAGGAAGCGCCCGTGTCCTTCCGTCATTGCAGCAACAGGTTTTCAAGATCGAGTGGGGCACTTGTATTCATAGTTCGTTTACAGAATCTGTTTTTGCTTATTGTTACATACTTTCAGGGAGCGTCTTGCTCCGGTTCGTGCAGGACACCTGGGTATAGGTGCCGCCTTACCATTCAGTGCACATTACTCACATTTGAGCGCTTACAGAGAAGGATCTGTAGAGACGCTATATATATACTTTACGCTGGGCATATGATTTAGTTTCCTGACTTATTTGAGTTATTTACAGACTAGGGAATGTATGAGAGATCTTGGGGTTGACGCTACTTGCTCAACCTGGGGATATTCTTTCAAGCATTTCCTCGGAGGAGAAAGACCTTTTGTTATGAACTACCGTTTACCAGGAATGTGATCATCATTTCATTATTTAGTTTTGGGCAACATTAGGTTATCTTTATCCTACATCTGGGTAGGTGTTCATTGCTGTCCTAAAACTTTCACGTTACAGGAGGGGAGGGAACATGGGGGTTTGCTAATGATCTCTGTATTATATTTTCCAGTAGTACAGCCAGGGGATTTAGAAGCCGCCCTTTAGATCCTTTCTTCATACAGGCACACCTGTAGGATATACAGGTGAGGTAACATGTGTTTTGTTGATTAGTGGATATTCCAGTTTAGGGTTCTGTGGTACTTATCCCTTGCTTCTGTAATTACAGGTTACGGTTCCAAGTGCCCAGCTGTTCCCCTCCGGACACAACCTTTTCCCCCGCTTGATCGCCTTAACAGTCTGTACACAATTACAGTCAGACTTGGGTTGATCTAGAGGTGGGCCCCCTTATAGCATCGATCCAATCCTGAGGAGCAACCAGGACCGACCTGACACATCTCACTTCAAGAGCTCCTCGATGCACTGCAGACACTCAAGAAAGACAAGTCTCCAGGACCTGATGGGTTTACAGTAGAATTTTTTACACATTTCTCTCCATTGCTCCTTTCCAAATTACATACCCTCTTTAATTCTTTTTTACAGAAAGGGCAAGTTCTCGGGCTCTTTCTCAGAAGCATTAATTTGTTTAATTCCAAAAGATGGAAAGGACCTGAAATACTGTAAAAATTATAGACCTATCTCTTTGGTCAACATTGCTTACAAAATTTTCTCCAAAACCTTAGCACTATGGTTGGAGTCCTTTCTTCTTCAATTGCTAGGCGCTGAGCAATTGGGTTTTATAAAGGGGCGACTCATCTAAGATAACACTTGCTTATTTTTTGACATCTTATATAAGTCCTCTCATATAACTCACTCCCTGGCAGCCGTAGCCTTGGATGCGGAGAAGGCATTTGATCATATCAACTGCCCATATCTCTTCCAAGTACTCAAGTGGTATGACTTTAGTCCAAAGATCATATCTCTGATTTCACTCTTATACTCTAATCCTTGAGCTGCAGTTTTTGTAATAGTAATACATCCTCTTATTTTGACCTGGAACGAGGTGTACATCAAGGCTGCCCATTAAGTCCACTCCTTTTTTACTTAGCTTTAGAACCCTTCTTATCCAAAATACGTCAAAATACTGATATCCAAGGATTAGCAGCTTACGCCAATGATATATTATTATTTATATCCAACCCGCAATCCTCTATTCCTGCTTTTTTAAATGAGGTGGAACTATTTGCTTCTGCCTCTGGTTATAAATTAAATAGAGATAAATTAGAAATATTACCTTTGACTAAATATACCTTTAAAGAAGATTTTGCTGTTTCAAATTTTACTTGGAATTCCAAACATATACAATATCTAGGATTACTTTTTGCTCCTTCCATTCCAACAACACTTTCTTTGTGCTTAGAAAGTTGCATACAGAGAATTTCTACATTAACTTCCAAATGGCACCCTCTTTATTTGTCATGGTGGGGGCATCTTGACACCATTAAAACAATGCTTTTCTCTATAGTGTTGTATATAATTTCTAATATTCCAATATCTATCCCCTCAACATATTTTAAGAAAATAATTCTATACTGTCATCTTTTTTATGGAGTGCCAAAAAACCTTGTATGTCATTACTATGACTCACAAAACCAAAATCAGAAGGTGGTACTAATTTTCCTGACTTTCCCACTTAACACAAATCCTTCCTACTACATCAATCCTCGAGATGGCTTCTTGATATTTAAGCGGACTGTCACTTTTGGGTGGAACTTGAAAATTCATATTTGCCCCCTTTCTCCTGCTGAGCTGATTCCTGACCTGTGCTGGAAATTGTTAAATCCCATGGTTCATGACGAGCTCAGCTCGTCATGAGCACACAACCAGTGTACTGCATGACAAGCTGAGCTCGTCATGAGCAGCGAAGGGGTTAAAGAATATATTTCTTTCACTCGCAAACCGCAATCTGTTTCCACTTCTTTTCTCAAACATTCCTGTAAACTTTTAGAACCTAGTTTGAAATCACTTCCTTTAGGACCTACCATCCTTTCTTAACTCCACACTTTGGCATAATGATTTTTTGCCGATCTGGGGCAAACCTTTTTATTGGAAGACTTGGAGACAGAAAGGCTTAATTTGGGTACATCAACTTTTTATTCACAATGAAGTTATGTCTTTTTCACAGGCTAGTCGGATTTTTGATTTTTCATCTTCTTTTAGCCTAAGTACATACTCTTAAAACACGCCCTATTGAGTGCTTATTCTGAAGTTATGTCTCTCAATCATCCCACATCTCACTCAGTCAAACGGTTATGTACATTTTTACACTCGTGTCCTAAAACATCTACCATTTATGCTTACCTTCGTACTTTACACACTAATAGGGAGAAAACCAAGGTAGAACTTTCTTGGGAAGAAGATTTTGGATTGGAGTGGTCAGTTTCCCTTTTGGAACAAAATATTGTCCAAAATTAGAAAATCACCCAGAGCAGCAAACACCACACAGACATTATTTTTTTATTTATGATGGACTCTTATTACACCCGGTTACTCTGCACAAGAGGCACTCTAATATTCCTGATACCCGTTGGACTTGGTCATCCCCGTCTTCTGATTTGAAACACTTGCTCTTTACATGCCCGCACGTCCATACCCTTTGGAGAAGTGTCTGGTCTCAAATTAATTTGATTTTCGGTACTAGAATACCTTTGTCTGTGGTTCACATATTTTTAGGAAGAATCACACCTGCTTGGGATAATCGTAATCTTAATGTCAATATTGCAGGCTTGTTAACAGCTGTTGCCCTGGAGCAAATTACCAAGAATTGGAAAGATTTAGCCAAACTGTCCTTTCAAGCTTTGTAGTATGCTGTGTGTTATAATCTTAGATTATAGATTGCATGCAAACTTTGTTCATCCTATTCATCTAGATACAAAACGCTTATTTTTTTGGGAACCAATCACAAGATATATTGAGTCAAGTGCTAAACAATCTTTTTCTAAGTCTCCTTTCCAGCAGTAAGTTGCTCAACCTCCGTGACATTCCTCAATATATTATAAAAATATTATATATTTTTTGCATCACATTTCTGTATATTGTTCAACAAGTCTATAATATCTTATGAACAATGTGATTATTTTGATCTGTTTTTTTCAGGCACTCCATTCCAGTCATGTTTATTTGCTATTTTTATTCAAACAACGTTTTATCTAATTTTTAATTACTCTCTTATATGATTATATTGAAATTATTGTATTATTGTACACTTTTGCTTTATGTTTTCTCAATAAACTCTTTTCTGAACTCAAAGAAATAGCAGTTTGCCTAACCAATTATAATTTTGAATACCTTTGTAATTGTATTAATGTGTGTCTAATGGTTGCCACTTGAAAAAGCATATGCAAAAAAGAAAATGCGGGGAACATGGGGAATGGTCATTAGAGGTTTGTCCCTTGAACTCAGCAGTCTTGCAGGCCTAAAGTACTGCAGTTTGTCCTTGAGGTATACTGGGTCTCCACCCATCAGACTTTGTCCACACGCCATCCTGTTGTGAAATGGGACGACCCGCCATAAGCCATTAGGATGTGCCCGCCACAGTGGCGGGCGCAACCTGCATTCCTGAGATTGTGGTGGGCAGTGCACATGTTGTGTACTTCCATGTACAACATGGCAGGCACTGCGCGGTGCCTGCCATGTTGTGCATGGAACTGCTGGCGGGTACAATAGGTACCCCCCATGTGCACCCCCAATCCCCCCAGAGTCCCTGGGGGCCTGCAACGGGCCCCCAATGGCAGAAACCACCTGCCTTTCCGTGGTGGCAACGGCACATCCCCGCACACATGCTAATATGGATGGTGGTGTCTCCCAGACACTGCCACCATGTTAGCTGCTTTTTCACCCGGTCGACTCTGCGACTGGGCGGAAAACCGGCGGACGGTCAGTCGGGATCCCCCCGGCCATGGTAATCTATGGGGGAATTTGGGAGCAGGCGTGGTTTTTAGCGGGTGGATCACCACCACCATATGGGTAGTGGCGATCCGCTCGTTATCATAATGGACCCTAGGTGTGCAGTTGTGTTTTGCACCACCTGGAGCTTGACCAATAGGGAATCATTTGCAGCCATGAGCAAGGCATTACCATAGTCAAGGCAGCTTATGACAAGGGCCTGAACTAGCCTGTCTTTGCAGAGAATGGTAGCCAGGGGGAAGACTTTCCTAAATATTAGCATGGTTGCAAAGCATGCCCCGCCAGTAGTGGGTATCTGGTCCTTAGTGGATAGGGTCTAATCTAGTTTGATGGCCAGATTATTTACAATGAGGCTGGGGAGGGAACCGCCCCCAGCCTCAAGGCCACCAGTCTTGGGTCAAGAGGTGCTAGGCTTTGCTGATGAGGTGTGATACGTTTATAATGTAAAGTTATGACAAAAGAAGTGTGCCTGACTTACTTATTAGGAAAAGCATGTCTTAACGCCAATAGGCTTTTTAGAGGAAATTATTACTCTGGGCTTAGAGTGGGCAGGCATTTTGTTACACAGAATCTTGAAGAATACTGTAGTAGGCAAGGGTGTTGATGATGATCAATGAAAGTACAAATCATGGGGATTGAAGGTTTCTACTATGGTAATCTTTATTAGGCTCTATTGGGAGGATTTTTTAAATTGTTTTGACAGCTGTAGTTTGGTACATATTTGTAATTTTGGTGTGGCATATCTGATGGTTATCTTGTGGGAAAGCTTATGCCCAACACAATAAGTCCTAGTTGGTTATGGTGAGAAACCAATATTAAATGCTATAGGCCTGCTAGAGTTCTATTGCACAATGAGCACAAGACCAATGTCTGGGCATGCCTGCCACACTCGGAGCATCTCACTGATAAATGTTTTTAAAAAGTGATGGGTGGAATACTTGAATTAAGCTCAGGCACTACAATGCATTTCAGTCTGTTGCTTTTTGCTCACTGTACCACCTTAATTTTCCCTCATGGTCATCTGTCGAATCCCCCCCCCCCCCCAACCCGGACCCACCGCTCTTACCTGCACAGGCAGCTCCTGCTCAAGCATTCAGGTATCATTGTTCTCCCAAAAAGCTTATCTGTGACTTTGGCCCATTTCAGGCTTATCTTGTTTACCTTAAGTCTATGAATATTTCTCCTCCTATGTAGAAGTGGGATGTTCAATCGAATGACTGCCAATCCGGTTGCACCCTCCCAGCTGCATTGACACCTCTCTAACATCTAGAGCACTGATGATGCTTGTTTTGTCTATTATCTTTAACACTGTGACCTGTGCAACTTCCTCTGATGAATCAACACCTGTATAACAGGTGGGGCAGAGGGCACCAATGCAGTGCTTCTTTTCTAGATAGTGACTCTGATCCGGTGAAACTGGGCCCCTCAATCATTAATATCACTTGTGCGGTGCCTCCTAGATCAGCCTAGTCACTGAACCTCTTTAATACCTACCTAGCACTGCTGGTGTATATCTTCTTGAGTTATGAGTTTGAATCTACCTCTGCAATGTTTGTATAGCCGCCCACCTGGAGGTCGCCCTACGACACTGACCACCAAGTCTTTAAACTTAGTATAACTTTTGATACTTACTAGCGCTTCATGCAACTAGTCACTACTTCACCCTCCTATTATCCTAGGCTTTTGTCTGTCATCCTCCCCTTCCTACAGATTCCACACTGAAAAGCACTGGTACTAGCTGTCGTGGTGTACCAACTTGGCTATTGCAGCGATATCGACTAGGAGATCTTTGACAAAATAATAAATAAATAACATGTCTTGGACTAAGCTGCTCACCTTGTCTTCAGCCTGAGGAGATCAGACCACATCTCTCAGTTAATGATAACCATACACTAATGTTCAAACAAACTATATTGACATCAAGATCCTTTGCCTCACGCACAAAGCACCCAATAACAAGCACCTTCCTACTTAATACATCTCGCCCCTCTCAGCTGCCAAATACCTTACATCAACTACCCACGACCTCCTAGTTGTCCACTAACCATAATATTTTAGGTTTGGGGGTCTTTAATTTTTTTAGCGTTAGCAACCATTAGGAAAGGAAATTGGCCATTTGTAGTGTACAAGTCCCATTTTTTACCTCCAGTGTAATTTGGGTGCAAGAGCACATCCAGAGGTTTCTGCAGAGGCTTTCTGTCCTTGTTTGTTGTTGCAACCTGTTTTACCAACAATGTCTAACTGACTATAGTAAATAAGAGGTTTAATGCCCGTCTGCCTACAATACCAACCTTTTAAAACGTTTCATATGATTCATTTACTATATTATCCGATATTCTTCTGTGGTTATTTTTTATAATAAAAATGAATTGAAATCTCTTTGAAAACTGGCTATTTAGAAGATTGTGATAGGTGGTCTAATGTGACCCAATGAAAAGACTAGACATTGTGCTCAATTTTTGTAATATTTTAAATTGAGGTAGTCACTGGATTTGAGCACTTCTAACAGAAGTTGGAGAAACTCCTGTTACCACCATCTTTAATTCAGAATCCATCTCACTAGCCTTTTAGGGGTTAATAGTTGTAGCTTATCTTTTAGGTGAAAGCTTGAAAAGCTTCACAAAAAAACGAAAAAAGGATCTTACCTTTTTAAAGTATTTTTTTACAATTAATTACCATGTACAGATTTTCACCTACTAATGTACTTTACATTCTAACCTAGGCTCGCTAATCCGAGGTAGGGCAATGCATGTCTGGGAAATTGGTTACAACTGAATAGTGTTAAAGCCCTCTCTGTCCATTGCTATATTTATCTGTCACAACAAGGAGTGTCCTCATGAAAACAGGCCGCAGCTGCCTATTCATCTAATGGGCTGAGTGTGTGCCATGTGATTATATAATCACAGACATAATGTACTAGCCTGACCTAGTGTTCTGCCTTTAATTACAATTAGTCAAGCTTACATCACTCGCTTGTTTTTGGCTATGTGCAGCCTCCACCCAGGCAATCACCTTTGAGACAACCAAATACATAAGCAGAAACACTGCTTGGAGTGGAAACACCTTTTGATATATGACTCATGAAGGAAGTGCAGAATCCAGATTTATTCATCGGTTTCAGTGACTCAGGCATTGACGTCATTGGAGGTTTCCAGGGTAGCAGCTGCTGTTGCTACCCCCTGGTCTCAGAGTAAAGGGGGCTGAAAGTTCTGTTTACATTCTGTAGTTGACACTCATTGTCCTTCCTCAGATCTGAGCAGAAAATAGGAAGCTACTGAGAGGATAAGGGTGAGGCATGGGTTCAACCATTCCATCCTAGAAGTCTACTATAGTAGCCAGGGATAGCAATTTCTGTTGTTGACTTGTTCTTTGGTACACTTGGCACTGCCCCTGGTACCCACTTTCTGATAACACAAGATACAAAAAGTTCTTAAAAGTTGCATTTATTATCTGTAGCTTCACTGCTTGCCCATCACGTTGGCCATCGTCATCAACATTTTGGAGGATGAAGGATGCAACCTGGGGTCAACTGTGTGATGTCATCATGGGTCAAAGAGTGCGTCATGTCACTTCACCTTCTCCTGGCATTTTGATTACTCGGTGTCCATACATGTAATGTCATCAGGAGCTGAAATGTCCCCAATGTCTCTTTTACTACTCATGCTAATTCAGTGACCAAAGGTCTATCCCTTGAGGTCCTCCAAGAGTTTTTCAGAAGTTTTTATTTATTTACCAGACAGAATATTACAGATTTGCCTGTGGTTCAAAATTTGTTGTAAGCAAGATCATGTGAAGGATTCGTTGAGTCTTCATTGCTCAATCAGTCAGTATGAAGTACCTTCTACCACATGTGTAGGGACAAGTAGGACAACAAGTTTTAAAGGGCACAGAGGGAGCTTTGACATTTTTCAAGATATAGCCCTTGAAGTTAAGGCATATTTTTGAATAACCTTCAATCTGTATTTATGTTTGTGTGTATGTGGTATATGTATTGGTTGAACCTAGCTGAGTAGCATTGCTCAAGATCGAAGGCAGAGGCACACCCAGAGAGTGAACATGCATGGATGGGGGGTCCTGAGACGGAGGTAGGCTATTTAGTTTTGCGCGTTTCACACAATCAACCACAATATCACATTTGATGATGACAGATGATTCATATATATGACGTTTACCCTTCAAATGCCATCAGCAATGCTGTGTTTGAAGGCAGGGAGTATGGGTCACTACCTCAAAGACTGACATCTCATGGCTTTTGTGAGCTAACATCTTGCTGTCATTTTAGCTAAGGTTTTTGCAATGAAATTCATTCTTCTGGACTGAGAAACTTGAGTCGCTTTTTAATCTCAAAGCTGCATCATAAAATGTGAGCAGAAGGCATTTTCCTAAGGTTGCATTAGTAGAAATGTTTACATTGAGATAATTCTGTACCATTATATAGAAGTGTCCCTATGAAGGATGGGAAAGCCCTCCAGAGAAATCTATTCCAAATATTTTCTAAGCACCTCATGCACGATGGAAGAGGTACCTGCCCAGGGGTCAAAATGGAAAGAATTTACTACAAGAACAGGAAACTTGGATGAGGAGACGGTGTCATCGGCACTAGATTTCAGAATAAAGTCATGAGGTGCACAGTCAGCAGTGGCGGCTTCCATGGCAATAAAGTGATGGGGCAGCGCATGGAGAAGAAAATACAAAAATGTGCTTACCTGCTGTTTGCAGCCTTGGTGCTCTTCTGCGCCTCAGCTCTCGGATGTCAACGGGCACCCCTACGCCAATCCAGACGCTGCCTTCATGCTGGTATTGTCCAGCATGACAGGAACGCTGGGATTGGTCTGAGCTCCCTGGTTCGGCGCTCACTAAGGGACTACTACCCTGTGCCTGCTCTCCACCCGGCTGTACAGCACAGCTCTAGTGGAGAGATCTAAGTGCGGATGTCAGTTTAGCAGTCCTAAGACGACCGGTCAAACAAACATGTGCACTTGCAGCAGTAATAACACTCCTCCTCCTTGTTGTAGCTGTCCATCGGGATGTCCTGGGCCGTCCCGCCCCACTCAAGTACATATAACGCTCCTCTGCCTTCACGGAGGAGCTGCAGCTGACAGTCAGTCAATAGTCCGTCGAACATATGTACTATATTTTCAAATTCAATCTCCCAAAAAGTTATATCAATGAGAAACTTTATACTAAAGAGAGACCATGTTGTGTGGGAGCTTAAGGTTTAAGAACCGACAGTAGAGATCTATGCGTATGCACCAAGCTTCACTGTGTAATACAGAAGGTAAAGTAGCATAGGTGGTTAATGCACTTGTTACAGAGATCTTTGCCTAAACTGCTAGCCACCTGTCTTAAACATTATAAAATAGATTAGAGGCTGATATACCTGCTGCAAATAGCTACATTAGCTCCCAGGATGTGCATGTTTTAACTCAATCTTTTGCGATTTTAAGGTTAATAAAACAATGATTTAGGGGTAAGGTACCGCTTACGAATACGTGCTGAAAACAATTCTGTTTCTACCTCATGCTTTATAAATGTATATTATCAGTGCAATTGCACAAACACAAGTGTACACATAGATCTACATATATCACATACTTGCAAAGATCACTTAACACTACATACCACATATGTGTACAGAACTTGAGAGTGTAAAAAACCTTCATATCTCAATTTATCTTTTCTTGAGAATTGCTATGTTGAGTGTATCTGTTATCCCTGAAGGGTTTGCTAAGTCTGAAAGCAAGTTGTGGCCCCTTCTACTGCACCGATTTTTTTTTTCTTCTGACACCTGCTCACAAGTGAATAATTCCCACAAAAGGAATTAGTTAGGGCAGTCAGTTAGAGCTGGGCACACCAACAGGACGTTCAATCCTCCACCTACCCTACCGGCCGCAAGTTGGTTGACTGCCTCCTTTAAATCCAATACTCTACTTTTAGGTGATATCTGATGCATTCTGGTTGATGTAGTCTTGCTTTGCTTCCATGGAACCATTGAACTAATTAGACTAACACACCTGAAAACAGTGATCTGTAGGTGCAAAGTTCAGGGTTGGAGTGGACTAGCTGAATGTGCATGGAAGCGCAGGGGCGCTTGCCGCTGTGTGTCCTGGTGTTGGCAGACTGCACTGGAAATTGTAAGGATAAATTGCAGTGGTAAGAACGAGAACCTGGTTTCATCCTAAGAGTAGCTGCTAGATCCATATCCAACTGGTTCCACTCTATGCCAGTAATCTACCTACCCCACTTTTCGCTATCTGTGAATTCAATGTAGTCAGAGGCAGGGCCTATAATGGCTCTAAATTAGGGTTATTTTAGGGTGTGAATCAGTTGGCGTCTATCTGACACAAAGATCTGCATTTTGAGTTTACATAGTACATTTTATGTGTTAATTACATAATTACAGGCTGGATGTGCCCCACTAGAGCAGGTATATATTTTTCACACAAAGATTGAGAGAGCAGGCTAAAAAAACTGCCCCCCAATTTTGTTCATTTTTGCTCTATTACTGCCATAATGGGGTATTGTTGGTGGCTGGAGATGTGATACCCCCTTACCTCCTCATCTGCCCCCTCTCCTTTGCCCAACTGTGTGCCACGCTAGACAGCATCCTGAGTCTGGGGATAACTGCATGCGCTGAGCTCTGCACTGCTTACCTGGGCTGCAACCACCTACACTGATCGAGGGACTGGGCTCTAGCCTTTTGAAGTACCAGGACTGGATCAGCGATGCAGAGTGCGCCTGGTAGGCCTTTGGTGCGCGCTTGCCTCGATATCTGCGAGAGCGTTGATGCTAGCACTGTTTGACTGCAAGAGGAGCCTTGCAACACTGTGCTTCATTGCTTTGGAGGCCCCCCTTGAATAATGCTCTGAATAGCGGGTTAAACATTGATGAGGGGCCTTCCCTGACATCCCTTCTGGGCCCATAGGTCTGAGGTCGTTTGATCTAGTCCTGTGGTAGGCCCTGGTCTTACGTTTCAGAGTGGCTGGTGTGACACCGAAGTAGAGCTCAGCCCTATATATTGGCCATGTAAAATAAGTTAGTTGTTGCCCCCCCCATTGGCTTTTGCATCAGAACGTGAAGATGGGTAAATATTCCAAAAGGAAGGAGGCACACAAATCCTGCTCCTCACAGGAGTGGAACCTTCTTGCTGGGGCTGAATTAGCTTGAGTGCTGGGCCAGCGGGGGGTGGTCCAGAGGCAACACAGGGCACTAAACTTCAGGCTATGGCCACCTCACCAGAGACACTGGAACAGAAAATGGACACAATGGTAACTGACATGGGGCTTCTGAGAGATGATCAGCGGAGACTGGGGGAAAAGGGTCACCACTTTGAGTGTACTTTGAAGGACGTCATCCTCGAGTTGACCACAATGTTTAAATGACTGTCCCATATGGAGGGCAGGGTGATAACTTTGGAATTTAGAGCCGAAGACAAAGAAAACAGGACCAGGCGGAATAACTTAGGTCTACCAGAACACATAGATGTGAACCATACTCGTTTAACTTTAAAAGAAGGACTGCAACACCGTATTGTGTCATTAATGATGTTCTAGAGGACACACAACCCATTTCCCTGAGATTAAAATTTGGTTTCCCAATTTGCCATTGTGTCAAGTGTAATTATTCTGATATGTAAGGCATGTGCTAAACCTTGTGACATAAGTAGTTTGATTTTCAAGCAAGTGCTTGCAGGCTTCTCTTTTCAACACTGAGTCTTGATGATGGTCTTGCGGACCTGTTGCGGCCAAATGTCAACAGTTGTTCTCTCTAACATCATTAGCTACACTACATGGTCTTGCAGTCCTTTTAAAGTTGAAAGAGAATGATTCAAATCATATGGACTGTGTAATTGTGTTGCTGTAAAGTTAGCAGGATTGTTTCACTTCCTTAAAAAAATCACTAGATCGAATGGATGTGATATAACTAGAGGGATGGTAAGGTGGCGTCAGTTTTTTTTATATTTCTGTACTGCTGTAGATAATATTCATATTTTGTATCATAAATCCGTACAATGGATCTGATGTCATGATGATGTATTCTCTATCAATATGTTTAGATTCATAACATTACGTCAATAGTAGCGATTTTTAGTGATTTATTGATGCCATGTAATTGGATCATATTTATGACCAGTAGAAATCTGAATTTAATATAAATAATTCCTCCAGGAATATATTTGTTTCTGTAGACTCTACTTACAGGCATAGGGAGCACCCTTGTATACCGGAGTGGCGCCTGCACTTCGATGCCATAGAGGACCCAGTATTCCCCCAATCCATTGGAGAGGCAATTAGCAATTATTTTGAGGACAATGCTGATACTGCTCTCTCACCCCTGGTGAACGGGATGTCTTGAAGGCCGTTATTAGCGGGCACTGCATTGTGAAGGTGGTGGGAGTATGGAGCACCCTCGTAGGAGAGATTCAGGCTCAGGAGAAGGCGGTGCAGGACGTGGAACTTGCCAGGCCTGGGAACACGTACCTGAAACTCAGTGAGGGAAAACACCATTATTCCTGCACACTCATATGTAGCACACCAAGTAAAATAAATTGTTTCGCTTTACAGTGAACACAGTGAGGCATGCTGAGGTGTTACGTGGCATGGACATTCAACAAAGGGCGGGCCAATGAGAAATTGTCTAAAAAATAATAAGCTTTGGACATTTGTTTATTAGGTTTGTATAACATCTGAGCAGTTTATCTCATGGCCACTTCAGGGTGTTGGATATAATTAATAATAATACAAGTTAAGGAGACTCAACTTTTCCAAGCCAATGTCCTTGGGAATGTTGTCAGCCATGGTTCCTTAGTACCTTTTATTGCAGGTCTAGAGGGTGACGACAGGAACGGGCTCCGCCCAGTTTGCGGGTGGAATCCCTGTTGGCGGGGAAGTCTGATTTGTCCTATCGCTTGCTGTGTGCATGGACCTGCTACCGGAGGAAAGCTCAGAAAATCCCCCAAACATGTCTGAAACAGGTGGATTAAAGATCGTTCCTGAAAGTACGGTCATATAAATGTGGGGACTGGCTCGGTGAGGTAAAAATTTACCACTGAGCTTTATAGGTCAAGCCCCAGAAAAGGCTTACTCATCCTTCCAATATTAGTGAATTAAGTTTAATTAAACTAGGTAACAGTAAAACCTGTTATTCACACTATTTAGAAACTATAGACGAGAGGCCCAAAGTATAATATATAAAAAAAGACAAGTTATTGTTAACTATGAGGGTGGGTCCAGGTTACACAGTATAATTTTAATATGGCTGATATGGATTCTGGGCGAAGACAACTGTATTGGCACCAAGTCCTAGGTGCATTTGGAAGCATAGGGGTATTGGGGGAGGAAAGGTGAATGGTGGCTGCCTGGTGGCTTGCAGCTTGTGCAACCCCACATCAGGCACTCATTTTTGTATGACTCAAGGTTCACACTTCCGAGGGTGGGCAGGGGAGTCTAGAGACAAAGGTCCTGTCATGTCAGATGGCTTTGCGGACTGAGGGTAAAACATTTAATGTGAGACAACCAGCGGTGGGCGGCACAGGTAAACGCGGTGAGGCGGGGTGGGGTGTGGTGTGGTGTGTAAGCGGGGAGAAGTCGACAGATGACAGAATAGGTATAATAAAATAAATAATACCTATTCCGTCCTCTGTCTGCTTCCCCCTGCTGCGCCCTGCCCCACCCCACCTTGCTTACTTGTGCCAGCCACCACTGGAGACTGCCACAGCACGAGCCCTTGTTTCCATGTAAAAAAATCCCCCTGCCAAGGAAAGAAAAAACAGAAGAGCTCTTGCATCTGACACCATCTAGTCCTTTTGTTGTGTTAGTTTCCTCGTCTTTAATACACAGGGAAGATAAAGTGTATAGATCATTATCTATAAATTCATTTTACAACACAAGCATAGGACTCCGAAAAAGCAAAAAAGCATGTGGACTGTTATAAAATGCCCCCCCCCTTCATGGTCCTAAAAAAGGGAGTATCTTGTGCTAAACTTGCATATTTCAATTTGTTTGTGTATGGACTACTGGCTTCTCTTCTTACTAAGCAGCCTCCCCAGCTTCACAGGAGGTGGGGAAACCAAGGCAGCGGAGAGAGGAGAAAGCATCTTACCTGCGTGACTCAGCTTGGCATGAAGAGGTGCCAGTCCGCAGAACCCAACCTCTCCCAACCCACAACTCCTGACAATGGCTTTGGCAGAGGCGGAGGGCACTGGAATGAGGAAATGACTTCCTATCTGTTCCACTCAAAAACACAACACAGAAGCCAGCGTTAGTCATGGCGATGAAGAAGTGTTGCCAAGTTTTGCGTTGGTAAGAAACATTATAAAATTATGTACCAGAAAACAAAGTTTGGTAGATGGTCCAAAAAGTGCCACCACCAGAAAAAGCTGGTAGCCCCCTGGATATTTAGTTAACTAAGACTGGGGGCGAAAAGCTTCTTTGTCGCAATAGTGATACATGGAGTTGACATAATATTCCCAGAATCACACAAATTAGCTTAGTTTCATAGACAACAATGTAGCCACCAAATAAGTATTTTGCGTATAAGAATGCTTTGTTCCAAACCGGTCAACAGTGTTATAGATATAATCCAGGCTTTTTTTAGGGTCTGTTCACTTAATTCGACCCACATTTTAAAAAACAACATGTGTTTTGGCTCCTGAAACCCAGTTACAGGTACAAAATATCCAGTAACAATACACTGTCCAGTTGTATGAGAGGATTATTACTAAAAATAGAATTTGTTTTCTCATTCGCAGCAGGAATCCAACTGGTGTGCCGAACTCTTGTCAAGGTTACTTTCTCCCTTTTCCTTTCTGCATCTGAACTGTGCATGGAAATTACTACTCTCCAGCCAACCTTTAGAAGATGAGACCATATTAAAAAGAAAGTAAAAATATTTGAAATTCAGAATTGTGCTTAAAGGTGATGGTTAGAGTTCTAGCTTATACATTCTGATAAGAGAAATCATTGTCACAATCAATGTATTCATTGGAATTGCACCAATCGATGTGGAGACCTGTATTTTTTGCTTCCTTTCTGCGTGAAACACTGTTCAAGTGTGGAAAAAGTGTGAGGTAATGGCTGAAAAAAGCAAATATCTACCAGAGTACCCTTGCCACTTTACAAAACTGAAGAACAACAGGCATCTTTTCATGCTGAGGCTGACAAATAGTCGTCAACATGTTTCAGTGCCTATAAGCGTTAAACTCTTACAGTACAGTGACCCAAAGATTGTAAAATATGCAACATTGTTTTACAGGTAACAATAATGCTAATCCATTTTAAGCTACCCAAGATGTAGGTAAATCCTGATTGTTATGTGTATGTACTGTTCTAAAATAGCCTTATAGCCCGCTTCCGAGGTCTATACTGTTTGGTAAAGGCCCTGAACTCAAGTTATAGGCCTGTGCCGCAGGCAAGGGCCTACAACAAACAGGAGAGAGGGCATTTTTTGGCAACCAGTATAGCTCGGGCAGTAGGGCTATAAGGCTGTAGAACATTCGACCCACTACGGATAACATTCTAAATTAAAAAAGGGGAACTTGAAGACGAACATTGGAATATTGGAGCTCTGGGCTTATACCAGCCATTATAAGCCTGTAGTTATTCCATTGCCTTCAATGGAGCTCTCAAATTTCCAATATTATAATTCATTTTAATGAATTGAGAAGATGTGGAAAGTGATAATTTTAAAGACAGGAAGTCATAGGACACAGTGGTGCTGAAACCTGGGGTGTAGGAGGTAGAAGGTGCTGCAGCACCCCTGATATCAAGGCAGAAATTCAGCAGAACATAACATTTTCCTTTCAAGCATTTGCTTTTCAACACATCTGTTCACAGTGCTATCTTGGAAAGTTGATTGACAGGTGCAGATAACTGTAAACAAAGAATACGTTATCTAACAAATGACTTCCATTTTCTGCGTGAATGTCTGAAATCAAAATGTGAGCATTTTGTTCCAAGAAACCAATAAAACTCTTTCTGGGCAAAAGAAGATTTATTATCAATTACAGCCAAAAAGCCAGAATGGGATCACTCAAATCTTCCACATGTCTAATATCCTGTGGCTTTTCTCAATGATCTTCCAACTTCTTGCTTCTTTTCAGTATCTGTGTATGCGATAGGCACAGATTACCAGGTAAACTCCCAAATGTACGCTGATGAAACTCAAATCTATATTCGCTTGGAAACGACTCAGAGAACCCAAATAACAGTATGGTGTGCCTGAATCATGTCTTTCTATGCATAAGTAAAGTTCCTCCTACATGTATGGTACTAAAGTCAAAATTGTAGTAGCGAAAGATGCTGATCTGACCCACTTCTCTTAGTGCGGATCTCCAGGCTTTGAATCCAAGACACCACACTAACCAATGGCTTAAACATCCAGCTCCCTCGTCTTCAAACAATCCTCTCTTTTAACCACTAACTGCAGTGTTACAACGGCAAGAACTCCTGTCCTGGCTGGCCTCGACTACTGCCATATCATCGCCTCAGTCCTCCTGATAAACCCACTACCAGGATCCAAAGATTTTTTAACTGAAGAGTCAGAAAAGTGCCTTTACCTTTGTAAGTGAGTCCACAATAAATCCATCCTTCAACCACTCCACTGGATCCCTGGGATGGCAGGAATGAATTTAAGGTCCTTTGCACCATCAATAAAACTTTTTGACACGAAGACCATATAACAGACATTGGTCCCTCACCACGTCCAATTAGAGCTGAGGGAAGGGTCTAACCGTAACCAATGATAATTGAAGAGAATGGCACACAGTGATAGATCGCCGGTTGTGTAAAGGAACAGACTTTGGTACACATGCATCCCACATTGGGACCAGAACCCAACCACAGACAATATGGGCAATCTCTGAATAGGAAAGTATTCAAACTGTACTTTTGATTGAACTGTAAAATGAAAAGTGAGTTGTGAGCTATGAAATTGGTCATCCTTCTCTTTGCCTAATTGCACTTCAACTTCTACTCCTGCTTATTATGTAATTATTTATTTGAGAGTGTTTTATGTACTAGCTAGACCCATGAGCTATGTCCTCGGTAAAGCACTCTGATGTAAACATAACATTTTGTGCTTTAAAAAAACTCCTTAAGAAATAAACACAGGATTCTTAAAACACATAGATGCCCACACCAGTTGCTTCCTCATTATCTTTACATATACAAATATTTTAAATAGCATGGCTATTTTTGAAAATACAGATAAGGCATGTTACCACTTATTGCGGAGATACAACAGCAACAACCATTTTAGTAAGGTAAAACAAATAGTCAAGGTACATATGTATATTTTGTGCAGTGCATAACAGCTTAAAACCAGGCTGATTTTATATTGAACCTTTCTGGCATTTCCTTGTTTCTGACCAAAGACAATCACTGATCAATAAACCAGTGTATGTTGTGGCATCACAACTTGTGACATTATGGCAGACACATTTCCTTAATTTTAGCCATTTGCATAAATTATTATACAATCAATGTTATATTTCATGATTTTAGCTGTATTTTTAGTATTTTCCTTCCCTTTGAGCTGGTGGGATCTGTGCAGCATGTGCATGAACCCAGGGAATTACAATACTATTTAAAATATTACTTGGTACTTAGCAGGGTTTTAGTATAACCCTTCTTATGCTATTATCTGAGTACTATGAAATGTATAGAATATGCACATATGACAGTACCTGCCAAAAGCCAACATACTTTAAGATGCTTCAATAACAAATATTTTCTTTCATTTTGATATTCAGTTAGGGAGAGTTCAGGGAATCATTTTTCAATGCCCAACTCTGCCTTTAATGATTCTAAGGTGAATGCATTGATTACCATTACGTTTTTTTACTAGTAACACATGTTATTTACAGTGCTCAAAATGAACAAATCTGCAGTATTAGGAGTTCTAAAAATACTATCTAACATTATAAATTACATAGATGTGTACTTGTAAGGTGGCGATGAGCGTAGGGTCTTGGTAAGGGTCAGACACATTTGGGCCCTTCGTACAAGTGCTGGGAGACTATCAATGCTCTATATACTCTCCTTGGTATAACTAGGGGGAAACGGCCACTACAATGTGGCCGTTTCCACGGAAACATTAACCGCGCATGCATTGCAACGCATGCGTGGTTACCACGAAAGCCTTTACCACGCATACCATTACTACGAGGTACGTAGTAAAGGCATGTGTGGTAAAGGGTAACAAAAAAAAGGGGGGCTTGGGGGGGTCTCCCCCCCCCCCAAAAAAAGAAACTGACCTCAAAAAACGTCGAGATGTGCAGGCAAACGGCGTCCTTTAAGAGGAAACGGAAAGAAACTTCCGCTTCCTCTTAATGGCGTACGACGTCACCACGGAAGTATTAGAGGAAAAAGCTATGCGAAGAAAACCCATTCCGTTGTAACGCATGCGCGGTAAAGGCATGCGTTGCAACGGAATTCGTTGTAAGAACACATATTCATAACTAGGTAGTAACGTTGATTACGGTACGCTGGTGTAAGACTGTTGAGGTTTCGGTTTGCTGAGGGCTTTGTCAAATGATCGAGACAGTCAACAGTAGCTAGAGTGGAAAGGGTGTGGGATAGCTGCAATCTAGGAGGACCAAAAAGCAAGCTGACTTGCTCTGAGGCCAACCTCCCAAAATCTTATTGTCACCTGCCTAGCAACATATTAAATATTGGTGGAAGATCTTGCCTCGCAAATGAGTCAGTTCTCTGGAACGCCACCCTTGTATATCTTAGAATCAAAAGTGTGTTCCTCATGTTCCGCAAAGCACTTAAGTGCCATCTATTTAAAATATTCTATGTATGATCTACAAGAGTTTTCCAATATCAAATTGACTGCCAATTTCAGTTTGCCCTCTCATTCCTCAATCCTATAAGTCCTGGTCCTAAGTACAACCAATCACCCACAGCAATATTTACACAATTCTCATCTACTAGAGTTCCCTGTCTTTGTACCCACACCTGCTATGAAGTATTGGAAGACCACCACTTTTGGCTGCACTTGTTCTCTCGGTGTAACTTGTTGACTCAATTATAAATCCTCCATTTTCAACCAACAAGGCAAACTGATGCTGATGTCATTGGCATGTAAGTACTTACTAAAACCAACAATTAAAAAGAATATGCAATGTGAATGGGAATTATATCACACTAGCACCGAAATTAAACAGTAAAATGGTATGAATAGGAATTGTAATTACAGGGGGTCTTCCTTCAATGTTCGTTCCATGTGATGATTCTTTGGTTGACCAAGGGTACAGTCGTGGAGCACAGAGTTCATTATGGGTCATGGGTGGGACTAGGTTTCTATACGTGCACAGAGCCCCGTTTTTGATTGCAGCTTAAATGTTTTTTTCATTTGTAAATTGTTAATGCATAACCATACATGTTTACCGTATATTTAGGTGCTGTCTTACAACTAGCTTTAGATTTTCTATGGCTTCCTGTGCTGATATTTGAACTCTCTTCAGGTCATTTAAATGTTCTTGCATTAAAGGAATTGATGTAAATTAGGAGATGTGTAATGGTATACCGTGGGATGATGTCAATATATAGAAAAGAAGGGTGTCATGTCAGTAGCAGGTGGTTCATTATTGTTGCATCTTAATTCCACAATCCTTAATGTCTTACTCCAATTGTCTTATTGTTGCAAATCTGGACAATCAAAACAAAACGTATCTATTATCAATTTTCTGGGTATTGTGTATTATTTGTTTAAGCAGACCCATGACTACGTTACCGACCATGCAAAAAAAGAGCAACATGACATAAAAAATGACGGGGAAGCTGGTAGGAGAACTGCTTCACAAGAACTAAAACTACTAGATGAGCTAAAGGATAGGAAGGGGAGTAGTAAACCACAGTATGCAAGAACTTCTGACTTTCAGTCATTCCAACTTCTTGAGCAAAAGCTGTATGGAGTAAACCATTGAGTAAATTCCTTTCATTTATTGACAACAGAAACCTATGTTATCCCACAAAGAGGGCCATCCATTTAGCAAGGAGCTAAGGATCTTGCAAATATAGGACAGAATGGAGATTATCTAGCATAACTTCATGTGAGATTCTATGATTATAATTTGTTGACACGTGAGACTATTGATGCCTCTAAACTCTAAAGATTACGGCCCTCATTACAAGTGCCATATAATTCTGACTCTGGCGCAAACAGGTAAATGCAGCTAAATCAGGTTTACAATGTGTCTGCAAATTAGGTCTTTTTCCATGCATAAATTCTGTCAGATAAAAAAATTAAAATGTGCATGCGAAAACTGCAATTTATGTCTATGTATATCTGTTTTGTGGGAAGGGTATGCCCAGATGTGGGTCCCGTGCTCACTACGCCATTAAGGTCAAGCTATCCTGGCTGATGACGGCTGATAGCCAGAAACCAGTCCTAGGATGCTTGATTCCGGTCCAGGGAAGACATGGCTTGGCAGTTCGGGCTGGACTGTTCCCATGAGGCACAGGGTAAAGACTGATTTGCATGTGGCCATGTCTGAACTGGGGTGGCGTGGTGAGAAAAATAACAATGGATTACACCTAGATCTGTGACTGGGGGTGAATGTTTTGCCAATGTGCAACATTCCGTCTATCATCTTGTCTGTTTTGCTATCTGTTTTGTAGCAAAACAATTAAACAGAATTAGAAAAAAACTGCAACATTCAGAGTCTTGCTGCCAGCAATTGGGAAAACATGCAGTATTATGATGTTATGCCCCATTCCAATCTTCAGAACTCAAAATGGTGAGGGTAATGCCTACCGGTAAAAACACATAGCCCCCCCCCCCCCCCCCCGCCGTGTAAGCATTTCCTTGGTGCCCATACATGTACATATATTCAAAAAAGGGGATTGGCCCAGCGGGTTTAGGGAAGGAAGGTAGGGCCGATTAATACTCAAGGAAGAAGGTGTACCTTCACAATCACTTAGTTAGAAAAAATTAATTAGTAAGAAGAACGCAGATCAATCCGTTATTCTTAGCCTATAACTTTGGCTGATTAGTATTTAATTATTCAACATTTTTTATGAAAGAAAGAAGGACATGTAATCAACTCGACAGAGAATACATCATTGATGATGTCCTACTAACAATACACAAAACGACTAAAGAAAACACATATCAATTTATGTACATTTACAAAAAAAGGTTTACACAAAAAATCACAAGCTTTAACAAAACAACAATAATTCTGACATGTGGTGATCTACTCATCAACCTGGTGAAAACAGTTGGAATGTGATGAAATCCTTATTGCATATTTACACAATTTATGAAGAAAGAAAAATGCAACTGTTATAAATACAATTACAAATTGATGCAACGATTTCTATCCTTCGAGATTCAAGCTATACTTGATATAGTGGCCGACGCGTTTCGAGTCTCGGTTTTTGGAATTACCGGACTCTCATCAGGGCTGGATGAGTCTTTCAGAAGAAAGCCAACTGTTTACAAGAAAAATGAAAAGACGGTTGGAACTACTCTTCCCAAAAGGGTCTTTAATACAAAAGCAGTTATTTTAACTTAAAGGAATGTTTCATACCTGGTCGGTGACCAGCGGAGCTTTGGGCATCTCCTGTAAAGTTTATGCAGTGCTCACCTGTAATTGACAAGGCGGAGGGGCTGAGTCTAATATTGGACAAGAAAGGAGCCTCACAAGGTATAGTAAACAAAAGAGATTTACCTAGTGTAGGGTCGCACAGGGCATATCGTATCCAATTCTCCGTATTCTAAGGGACAGCGTGGCAAGTTTAAACAACTCTGGTGAAAAAGATGTGATAAAAGCTAGCGTTAGAATTTACATTCTACTGCTGATGGGCGCGTGAAGCGCTCGTCAGACCAGTACTTACATCAGCGAATCATGTTCAAATCACGAGTTGGTTTGGGTGCGGGACAGCGCCGGTATTAGGGATCTGAAAAGGGAAAGCAATCCAGTTGAAAGAAACCGCCAGCCGAGTGGAGACTCGTCAGCGTGTCTAACATTAAATGAAAGCGGCGAGGCGCGCTTACCTTCCAGTTGTGGTTTGATCTAAAAGATCACTCACTGCTACTCAGTCACAGCGTGGACCGACCTCCATGCTACCTTCGTCCTTCCTACTTGGTAACTAACACGAAGAATCACGTGACAGGGGCGGGGCTTAGCCGCCTAGTCCAGTAAGTGGATTGTGGGAGTTGAGGTCCAGGGATGTTGCTGGCTTAGTTAGTAATACTGAATATCGATAGTGAGCCAAGCCTAACTGGTAGAGATAAGTGGAGGGGGGCCCGGACAGTAAGTTATAACCGATTCAGCTCGCTCATGGAATTCAGCCCTTTATTTATGCTGTCAAACTTCATAATTAAATACGCTTCTTTGCGTAGTAATGCGCTGTCCACACACCCAGATCCTTGTTTTGAATCAATTGTAGCCAAAACAGTCCACTTAAACTGATTCTCCTTATGGTTTAGGCTCAGGAAATGTTCCACCATTGGTGCCGATTGGACCTTTTTCTTGATTCTTGAGCGGTGTTGGGTTATTCTGATGTTAATTTGTTGACTCGTTTTGCCTATATACACCTTGTCACACGGGCATAGCACTGCATAAACCACATTTTTAGATTTGCAATTAGTGAAATTGGTGTGTTTCCATGCAATTCCATTGTGGTTGAAAACCTCGCCCTCCAGTGTTGTGGGGCAAGCAACGCAATTCCCACAACGGTGATGACCCACAATGGGTGGCAAGTTCCATTGGGTTGTCAGATTACTTATGGGTTTTGGGATATAGCTGTCAGCACGTATCAGTTGCTGTCCGATACTGAGGTTTTTCTTCATAGCGAAGATAGGCTTTGGCATAGGGCAATTAAGGTTCTCCAATAAATGCCAATTCTTAAGGACAATTTGTCGAAACTTGTTAGTGTGAGGACCAAAGGTGGTCACACAAACAAGTTTGTCAAGGTCTGATTTACACTTTTTCTCTAACAGAGACTCTCTTGGTGTGCATCTTGCTCTTTTTGTTGAATGTTTGAGCAATTTTGTGGGGTATCCCCTCCCTTCCATTTCTCTACAGAAAGATTCAGCATGTTTGTTGAAATCCCCCACCTCAGTGCAGTTCCTCCTAATTCGTAACAGTTGCCCGTAGGGCAAGTTTTGTTTTAAGCACTGGGGGTGCGAGCTATTAAAATGCAATATGGTATTTCTGTCTGTCTCCTTTTTGTACAGTGATGTGATGAGTTGTTCCTCTTGGCATCTGATGGAAACATCTAGGAATGTCATTTCGTGATGGCTTGACTGTAATGAAAGCGGACAATTCGATCATCATTAAACAAGCGGACAAGGGCGGGGCTGTAGTGATCTGGCCCCGTACCATGTACCATTCCGTTGGAAAAACACATGTCAAAAATTTGGAATGGTATAGACCAGTTAAGGAAGATCCTGTCCATGAGATTTTAGGGAGAATTGAAAAATTGACTAAAGAAGCTCTTGAACATGGTTTTCTTGGCCCCAAAGAGTTTGAATTTCTAAATAAAAAACATCCGAGGACACCGGTGTTGTATTTTTTGCCAAAAATACATAAAAACAGTGCTGATCCCCCTGGTAGGCCTATAGTCTCAGGCTGCGATTCAGCACTTGAGCCAATATCTAAATACATTGATTACTTTCTAAAGCCGTTTCTCTGCCAGGTCACATCATATCTCAGAGATACCACCGACTTTATCACGAAGGTAGAGGGCACACACTTTAACAAAGAGACACAGCTAATGGCAACAATGGACGTGACGTCACTTTATACCCAAATCCCTCAGGACGAGGCACTTGAGGTGCTTGAGGTATATCTTGACTCCAGAGAAAGACCCCATAGGGTGCCCACATCATTTATACTCTCTTTGGTTGAAATTTCCCTACGCATGAATTATTTCAAGTTTGAAAATGAGTTTTTTGTACAGGTCAAGGGGACAGCCATGGGCTGTCCTTATGCGCCGGAAATGGCTGTACTTTTTATGGCCCAATACGAAGAAAAATTCATTTTCAATAACAATCCTTTTGCTGACAAGATACTCCAGTGGTTGAGGTACATAGACGACGTCTGGCTCCTGTGGCAGGGGAGCCAGACCGAGTTGGACCAATTTCACAATTGGGTCAATTCACGTCACACTGACATCAAATTTTCATTACAGTCAAGCCATCACGAAATGACATTCCTAGATGTTTCCATCAGATGCCAAGAGGAACAACTCATCACATCACTGTACAAAAAGGAGACAGACAGAAATACCATATTGCATTTTAATAGCTCGCACCCCCAGTGCTTAAAACAAAACTTGCCCTACGGGCAACTGTTACGAATTAGGAGGAACTGCACTGAGGTGGGGGATTTCAACAAACATGCTGAATCTTTCTGTAGAGAAATGGAAGGGAGGGGATACCCCACAAAATTGCTCAAACATTCAACAAAAAGAGCAAGATGCACACCAAGAGAGTCTCTGTTAGAGAAAAAGTGTAAATCAGACCTTGACAAACTTGTTTGTGTGACCACCTTTGGTCCTCACACTAACAAGTTTCGACAAATTGTCCTTAAGAATTGGCATTTATTGGAGAACCTTAATTGCCCTATGCCAAAGCCTATCTTCGCTATGAAGAAAAACCTCAGTATCGGACAGCAACTGATACGTGCTGACAGCTATATCCCAAAACCCATAAGTAATCTGACAACCCAATGGAACTTGCCACCCATTGTGGGTCATCACCGTTGTGGGAATTGCGTTGCTTGCCCCACAACACTGGAGGGCGAGGTTTTCAACCACAATGGAATTGCATGGAAACACACCAATTTCACTAATTGCAAATCTAAAAATGTGGTTTATGCAGTGCTATGCCCGTGTGACAAGGTGTATATAGGCAAAACGAGTCAACAAATTAACATCAGAATAACCCAACACCGCTCAAGAATCAAGAAAAAGGTCCAATCGGCACCAATGGTGGAACATTTCCTGAGCCTAAACCATAAGGAGAATCAGTTTAAGTGGACTGTTTTGGCTACAATTGATTCAAAACAAGGATCTGGGTGTGTGGACAGCGCATTACTACGCAAAGAAGCGTATTTAATTATGAAGTTTGACAGCATAAATAAAGGGCTGAATTCCATGAGCGAGCTGAATCGGTTATAACTTACTGTCCGGGCCCCCCTCCACTTATCTCTACCAGTTAGGCTTGGCTCACTATCGATATTCAGTATTACTAACTAAGCCAGCAACATCCCTGGACCTCAACTCCCACAATCCACTTACTGGACTAGGCGGCTAAGCCCCGCCCCTGTCACGTGATTCTTCGTGTTAGTTACCAAGTAGGAAGGACGAAGGTAGCATGGAGGTCGGTCCACGCTGTGACTGAGTAGCAGTGAGTGATCTTTTAGATCAAACCACAACTGGAAGGTAAGCGCGCCTCGCCGCTTTCATTTAATGTTAGACACGCTGACGAGTCTCCACTCGGCTGGCGGTTTCTTTCAACTGGATTGCTTTCCCTTTTCAGATCCCTAATACCGGCGCTGTCCCGCACCCAAACCAACTCGTGATTTGAACATGATTCGCTGATGTAAGTACTGGTCTGACGAGCGCTTCACGCGCCCATCAGCAGTAGAATGTAAATTCTAACGCTAGCTTTTATCACATCTTTTTCACCAGAGTTGTTTAAACTTGCCACGCTGTCCCTTAGAATACGGAGAATTGGATACGATATGCCCTGTGCGACCCTACACTAGGTAAATCTCGTTTGTTTACTATACCTTGTGAGGCTCCTTTCTTGTCCAATATTAGACTCAGCCCCTCCGCCTTGTCAATTACAGGTGAGCACTGCATAAACTTTACAGGAGATGCCCAAAGCTCCGCTGGTCACCGACCAGGTATGAAACATTCCTTTAAGTTAAAATAACTGCTTTTGTATTAAAGACCCTTTTGGGAAGAGTAGTTCCAACCGTCTTTTCATTTTTCTTGTAAACAGTTGGCTTTCTTCTGAAAGACTCATCCAGCCCTGATGAGAGTCCGGTAATTCCAAAAACCGAGACTCGAAACGCGTCGGCCACTATATCAAGTATAGCTTGAATCTCGAAGGATAGAAATCGTTGCATCAATTTGTAATTGTATTTATAACAGTTGCATTTTTCTTTCTTCATAAATTGTGTAAATATGCAATAAGGATTTCATCACATTCCAACTGTTTTCACCAGGTTGATGAGTAGATCACCACATGTCAGAATTATTGTTGTTTTGTTAAAGCTTGTGATTTTTTGTGTAAACCTTTTTTTGTAAATGTACATAAATTGATATGTGTTTTCTTTAGTCGTTTTGTGTATTGTTAGTAGGACATCATCAATGATGTATTCTCTGTCGAGTTGATTACATGTCCTTCTTTCTTTCATAAAAAATGTTGAATAATTAAATACTAATCAGCCAAAGTTATAGGCTAAGAATAACGGATTGATCTGCGTTCTTCTTACTAATTAATTTTTTCTAACTAAGTGGTTGTGAAGGTACACCTTCTTCCTTGAGCATACATGTACATAGGCACACACATGTGCCTGCATTTAGAAATTAAATGTTTAAAGTACAAACAGCTTCTCCACTTCTCTCACTGGCAGTCTGTATTTGTAATGTTCTGTTCCTGTATTCCTCCAAGCAGTTTGCCTCATCTGCCCATAAAGCCTAAGCTTCATTGGTTTTCTATGAAAAGCAGGCAAATAAAAAAAGGCAAGTTACACAAACAGCTGTTTCTCTTCTCTCCCTGGCATGACAAAAGGTTGCAGAGTCAGACATCCAACTGTTTGAGGAATGCTTGAAATTCCTCTGGATGTACTAAGTGAAAGGATCATACTGAACTAAGATTTATATTTCATCTAGAGACTATGTTAGCAGAGAAACCACCAGGAAGGGAGCGACTTTTTCAGCCCGACTCGCAACTTGTCATAGAAATTCTTTGTGGATGACAGTGACAAGCGTCCAAAGAATTAAAGGGTCAACACCGAGTTCTGACATTATTAAATTGTTTTATTTTAAGCGCTTTCTCCTGAAAACTTTTTTTTTGTTTTAGAGAACTGGCAATCTGTTTATCTTTCCTTATACTTGATTTTTTTGAACAAGCTGGTGGCAACCACCACCATCTGTCTTTGTCTTCCTTTAGTACATTGTCCTTTTTAGGTCTGACTTTTGAGACAGCTATAGCAGTCTCACCATACTATTGTTTTTCCAGAAAAGCCATGCACGATATCTATCTATCTATCTATCTATCTATCTATCTATCTATCTATCTATCTATCTATCTATCTATCTATCTATCTATCTATCTATATATATATATATATATATATATATATATATATATATATATAAGTTTTCGATCAGCAGACTATATTTATTGCTTCTGCTCATCACATCCTACAGCATGGGGCAGTTGTCCAGCCTACTTTATCCATTGGCTCTATTCACTTTGAGTGACTGCACAAAATCTGTGCACATTGTTCCCTTCCACAAAAAAAATGTTCCTGTCTCTTTAATGACTAAACCGTTTCAAAATGACTTTTTTGTTTATTTAGTTATTTGTCTTAACTTTCTTCGAGTAACTGTTATTCATTTGGTCTGTATTTCGAGTGCCCAGTGCGATGGAGATTTATTTTTAATCACGTTTTAAAGTTACTATTAGAAAGTTGATAAGTAACATTGTAACATCGTAGCTGCCTTTAATTTCAGAGCTTGGTTAGGTCTTTAATTAGTCTTGTCTCCTTCACAAATAATGCTAATAATATGTGTGGCACAGCTGAAAGCCTTGCTGTTTAAAAATATCACTATTAAAACAGCAAGCCCCTTAATGTTTTTCGTATTTCAAATTTATATTTAAAGCACATGGTGGCCATATTTAGTAGGCACATTCTTTTATTTTTCTTTACATCACATGTGCTTGCCAAAAAAAAAATACAATTAATCATTGCACCAGCTTATCAAAGCGAGACATTTTGACATTGCCAGTGCTTGTTTTGTGTGAGATTTCAGTTCAAACTGAACTTTTCCTAGTTCTTCTGCTATATTTCACCAGAAGAAACAATAGTTTGTATTTCTTCCACTGGTACATTTTCAACATTTGATTTTAAACTTGTAATTAAAGTGTAATAAAGAGAGATTTTTAGATAGTAATTATTTTTTTTTGTTGCACGTGATTCTTCATATAATCCTAAATTCGGTGTTCTTTTCAAACAAGATACCCTCGCAGTATATACATAAAACGTACTATTGGCGGATAATATTTGCTTATGCTTGATTCCTGTTCCATGAGGCCAGCAAGCAGCAGGTGTTGCACTATCTGAAACAAAGCATCCAATGAGAGGCAAATGTTTGCTCTTCCAGCCAAAGTAAGTGCTACACTCGGCGAGAAGAATTGGATTCACTAGTAACAATCCCCACCAACATAGGTCATTGAAGTCACAGTGCAACAATGTCTAAACAAGCATCTGCCATGCAGTAGGTCTCGCATTTATGCAAGTTTGAGCTATTGTGTAAGTGACAATGCCTTTTATTTATGCTTTGGTTTTTAAAACACAAATAAAAGGCATTGTCATTTAAAAATGCCAATAGCCTAAACTCTCGCAAATGCGAGACCTATTGCATTGCAAATGCTTGAAGGCATCGCTGAGTTGCTCCCTTCAGTCTCCCATGGCCCCTCAAAAGCTCCCTGTTAGCTACGAGTTAAATAAACAAGCCTGTGGTCACAACTGCACCCGAAAGACCCTCCGGCAGTCAGAGAAACTCATTAAAGAAAATAGTGCTTACAGAGTCAAAAAGACCTACCATGTAACAACCGAAGTAAGAGGGCCAGTCCTCATGGGAGATTACAAACTAAGAACATGGCGGTGCTAAGGAGCGACTAACAAGCCCAATAACAAATCGGAAGCCAGCATTTATGAAGGACAATGACACAAGCCAATGACAAATATGGGTGGAGAGTCCGCGGGCTTCAAGTACATACTCCAATACAGCATTCGCTTCCCAGGCTCGACCTAAAAAGAGCTAAGTGGAAAGCAGAATTGCTTTTTTATTAGCAGACTTGTATAGTATTGCCGGGAACCTACCAGAAAAGTCATTTATCAGGTGCATTGTATTTGTCTTGTCACTTTTGCTTGGTTCAGAGGTAGAGGATAAATGTCAAGCTTTGTCTTCTGACAAATTGCTGCTTATGTTTTAACATGGGAAGTGGTGTTTACAAACTCTTCTCACTTTGCAGTCAGAGAAAGAAAAGTAAAGTGAATCAAGACATAATCTTGCTGGAGTACATGGAGTGTGAAAGGAAAGGCTGTAGGAT
The DNA here is from genome assembly GCF_964263255.1 of Lissotriton vulgaris. Lineage (NCBI taxonomy): Eukaryota > Metazoa > Chordata > Amphibia > Caudata > Salamandridae > Lissotriton > Lissotriton vulgaris. The sequence continues at coordinate 1,568,526,847 of NC_141695.1, read as the reverse complement.
GTCATTCTTTGTAAAACAACAACAAAATGTAAATACCTGTAAATGAACTGTATGCATTCAGCAGTTAGGAAATAAAAAAGGAAGTCCATTTTTTTGTAATTCTGAATTGAGATGGAAACAAAGATTTTATTAGGATCAAAACAAATCAAGACACTTATTTATTTATATTTATTTATTTTACTTGACTTGGTGATGCATAAATGATGAATATCCACTGAAACCCGATTACCACACATAATCATATGTGTGCCATATATTTTTATCAATAAAACTGGATGTCTGTGCCATTTCAATGGAAAATGTGCTCTCTTTATATGACAGGGAGCTACTACAAGGTGTTTTAGTTACATTAAAAATTATTCTGCCTCATGCTCATTAAAGCTAGATGGGTCACGAAAGTTTCTCATTTTAAATATTGGGTTGTTGTTCTAAAAAGCTTGAGAAGCACTGCATTAGATAGTAAATGCTACCTCTGAGCAGCTAGGTGCACACCCCTTAATGATTAAACCACTATGAGCATGGTTCCTTGGTCGCGTAAAAATACTGTCCACCCAGGATTGTGATATTATTCTCCCTATGAGCAGTACATGTGGGTTCCCTATGAGCAGTATATGTGGCTGAAGAACGAAATTCTCTTGCAGTCCAAGCGGTAGAAGAGGCAGAGCCGCCTCTTCTAACCCCTCCTACATCAATGATGTGACTATGTGACAAGGGTTACTGGGTGATCCCACACTGCCTGTGGAGCCCCTGGATACCCTCCCGGGTGATTAGTGTGCTGTACCAATCAATATAACATATCAATGAGGTGATCTTCTTCAGACCCAGGAATGGCACCATAATAGGAGCACATCAACACCAACCACCAACCTTCATATAATGGCAGCTTTAGAAGTTGGTGAACTTATTTATTTATTTTTTGCGGTGTAGATAGCACAAACTCAACCCGAGGTTATTGGATTGCTTTATATGAGCACCAGTTACTTACACAATGTCACATATATTTTTTTCCGCACAGGGAGAAAAAGTGATATGCCCAAAAATTCCAGGATGTTGAACTGATGCCGAGACTCGACCTTGGTTCCCCAGTTCGAGACTCAGTAACTCTGGTCGTTAACGCCACATCCTTACCCTTACCACAGCGGCTGGCAATGAGTGTGTCAACTACACTGAAGGATATGCTGCCTGGAAGGCCTTTGAGTACACTGCCATTTTGTTGTTACTTTGGCAAAGACCACCGTTGTTGCTCATCACAGTATCAGCAGGTAGCTTGTCCCTCTAACTTCACAGACACAGACAATGCATGCTCAAGACAGACCTGCTGAACAATGGGATGGGCACCAGTAACTGATATGACCAAGAGCAGAGAGAGATATTTATCATATACTTGGTGTCAATTATCCATTGATCATTCCAAAATGTAGCTTCTATGGACATCAAATATGAGACAGTCAAACAGTGGAAAGTGGAAAAACGACAATAACAAAGTGTCGTGCCCTCGGGGTCTATTGACACAAGACAACCATATGTGTGCGAGGTCACATTCCATATTCAACACAGTATTTAATGTATACAGAAGTGTTTACGGACAATGGCCCCCTATTGTAATGCACTATGAGGCATGAATTTGTACCACATGGCAAAAGTGTATTTTTTTGGGTATAGTTACAGCGGTCATTCAACAAAGGCGGTAATTTACATGTACATGTACGAAAGATTATCACAGCACATGAAAGGCCACATCACCCCACAAAACAGAAAGCTCACTTCTATGTAGCCATATGGCATGAGTATCACTTGAAGTGAGACTTAAGGAAACATAGAAAAATGTTATGTACTCTAGGTTGTGTGGTGCTGTACACAAGAAGAGTGACCCTCCAAGGTGTTGCCAAAGCATGAAAAGCACAAAGCATATCCTGAGATAGTCACACAACTTTTGTGCTCCATAATGTTCGTGTGTGTTCCTAAAGCCACAGCAATTTATAAGGCACATATCCCAAAACACATTACACAAAAAAAGCTTAGTTCATACTTTTGTGAATGTAGTCATGTCCATACTCAAGTGTGCAGTAGGGTGCAGCATTCCACAATGCATGTACCTTGTGATGTAAGGATCTTTCACATTATTCTTCTGCCACACAACTAAGTCCCTTGCAATCCAAAGGTACTCACAGTAGAGTTCTCACAGGACCAGCCAGTACCAGCCAGAAAAAAGGTGGCAGGCTGCTCAAGTCCACCAAAAAATATCTTCGGTTTACACATGCCGGAGAAGTAGTAGCATTTGTCATTTAGGGGTCCCAGTTTTATGGTATTGATATTTTTGTCATATCCATCTGTATTTATCCATATTTATTTTTTGCTAATTTTACCTGTATATATCCACATTGATTTTAGGCTTTGTGAAAAAATGTAGCTGAAATGTGTATATTTCTGCATTTATTTAACCAGTTAATGTGCATTCGGCCCCCAACGCCTGACAGGTTTCAATGATATATACACACTCAGATGGTAAAATATGCACTTGTAAGAAAATATGTACATTTTAGTATAAAGGTTGTGCAAATATACTGCTGTTTAAGGCTCTTCCCTTAAATCCGTATATTTTTTCAATACCCTTGCTTGTCAATCCGCACAGCTATTGGCCTGGCAGTCATGATTGACAGCATTTGGAATCACTCAAAAACAATCCATATTTCTGTTCTTATCCAGATTTCAAAATAAATCCAGACAGGAAAACAAATGGCTTTATGTCTGTATTAATCTGTAAAAATGAGTAAAATCTGAAAAAATGAAGGCTTAATTGTATTATATCTTTTTATAGGTAGTGATTTATACATCTTTCAGAGCTCCAAGGCCCTTTCTATGGTGTCAGGTACAAGATTCCCCAGTTATTTGTGCATGGTCAGTATAAAGTGCATTTATAGTGTGGCCTGTGTGTGCCGCTCCAGCTTCGGTGGAAGCAGAGAGTGTGGGCAAGGAAGAGAGAGGCAGAGCGCAGTTGTCTGACGGGTTGGTGAAAGTTCACCCTGTGATAACGGTAGGTCGGTCCTTTGTTGTGCAGGGCCTTGTAGGCGTAGGTTAGCATTTCGAGCTGGCACCTTTTGTGGACGGGGAGCTAGTGAAGTGTTCCGAGGTGAGGGTTGATGCGGGCCCTCTTTGGGGGGTCAAGGACGAGCCTTGCTGCTGCGTTCTGAATGGGCTGAAGTGAATTTATCAGCTATAAGGTAATACCCATGTATAGGTGGTTGTCGTAGTCCATGCAGCTTGTGATGAGTGCACCTGGTACTGATTGGGAATCACTTGAAGATTTTCCGGAGCATGCGGGAGTGAGGAAGCAGGCTGAGTATACTCTGTTTATGTGTTTTTTCAAGGTGCGCTTGCCGTCAAGTATGATGTTGCGTTCCTTGCATGTTCTGTGCGCGTGGAGCCCAGTTCTGCTGGCCACCAGGAGTCGTCCCACCGGGATGTGTTTCTCATGAAGATGAGCACCTCTGTTTTGTCAGTATTGAGTTTGAGGCAATTATTTTGCATCCATCTGGCTACACTGGTCAGACATGTGGAAGATGGCTTTGGGATTTGTGGGGTCCTAGGATAGGGAGAGGGTGAGCCGAGGATAGGATCAGACCAGAGTTGTCAAAGAGGCCACATATGTTTTGAACAGGGTGGGGCTGAGTGAGGAGCCTTTGGGAACACCGCAGATTATTTTTTTTGAGCCTGAGGTGCAGGGTGAAGGCAGACGCTTTGTGTTCTTCCGGAGATGAAGGAAGTGATCCATTTGAGGGCATTACCTTAGATCTCCATCTCCTGGAGTCCTTGTTGGAGGGTGTGGTGAGACACGCTGTCAAAGGCTACTGAGAGGTCGAGGAGGTTCAGGCCAGCAGTTTCTCCCTGGCCTCGGAGAGATATGATGTCATCGGTGGCTGAAATTAGAGCGGTTTCTGTGCTGTGATTTGATCAGAAACCAAATTGAGATGGATTCAGAAGGCGGTTGTTTTCTAGGTGGCTAGGGAGGTGGAGGTTGATTGCTTTTACCAGTAATTTTGCAGGGAAAGGGAGCAGGGAGATGGGCCAGTGGTTCTTGAACTCTTCTGGGTTTGCAGTCATTTTTTTTGAGGAGTGGTTTGACGTCTGCGCATTTCCATCCCTCTGGGAAGGAGGCAGAGGTGATAGATGAGTTGAGGATTGAGGTGAGTTCCTTGCTGACGGTGCTGCTCCCATGTTGAACATGTGGTGGGGGCATGGGTCCCTGATTGCTCCTGAGTGGATAGAGCTAATGTTTGTGGTGGTGGGTTGCGCTGTGAGTTGGTCTCACATAGTAATTCTTGCATTTGAGTATGATTTGGTGATGTTGAAGAGGCTATGGATGCTGGCGATGAGTGGTTGGATGTCAAAGTGTTTGTAGATGATGGAGATTTTGCTGTGGAAGAAGTCTGCATGTGTCGAAGAGTTCCTGGGAGAGGGTGATGGTGTTCTTTGTTGCTGAGAGGTTGAAAAACTCTTTGATGATGCTGAAGAGTTCCTTGCTGTGGATGGAGCTGGATTCAAGGCTGGTGGTAAGTGAGTTGGTGGTATGTTTTGAGAGCCAGTTTGAAGTTGGCTCGGTTGTTAGGCACTTTGCTGGGACACCAGATAATTTAATAAGTCTATTATTTGCTGGCTGTGAACACAGGGTTCAGTGTGTGCCCGAAGATGTGCGTGGGGTCAGATACAAGTTGGGTGAGGCCGAGGTTGTTCATGCTTTCGCTTAGGTTGGCGTTGTTGGGGTCATTGATGTGGAAGTTGAGGTCCCCGAGGAAGTTCTTGGAGCTGATGGCCAAGGGGACAATGAAGTTGCAGATTGCCTCACAGAAGGCGGGTGTGGTCATGGTGGTCTGAAAGCCAGGGCACCTCTAATGGTGGCCTTGCTGTCTGTGTTAGTTGGAAGTTGAGGTAATCCATGATGGGGGCAGTGCTGGGGCGGTGACTGTGCAGTGGAGGGCTTCTGTATGGACGATGGCTATTCCACCTGCATTTTTGTTGATGCGGTCCCTGTGTACAATCTTGTATCCATTATGTGTGGTGGTGGCGATGTCCGGTGTTACTGTGGGGTTAAGCCAGGTCTTGTTGAGGAAGATGACATCAGTAGTGAGGGAATCAATAGAGTCTCAGATCTCTGTGGTGTTTGTGGAGTGATCAGGTGTTGATCCGGAGAAATTGAATTTCTCCTGACTTGGTGGTGGTGGTCGGGGGCCTGTATGAGAGCGAACTGACACTGCAGGAGAAGCAGCATTGTTGAAATGTGAAGGGGGCTCCATGGGTGTTATTCAATTGAGTAACAGCAGATTTCTTCTAAACAATTGTGGTGGCTGCTAACAGTGTGTTCAATTAGCCTACCAGAAAGCTTACTTGGCTTTATTGACCTACCTGAGGAAGGTCTACACAGTAAGGATCTTTGAGTCCCGGGACACTCTTATGAGTAGCCGTGCGCTTTACAAATACCTAGTAACATAACATAAAATACAGTTTTTTTTGTGGCATTAGAAGGTTTTAAATCCTCTTCTGGCACCATGGAATGGACTAAATAGGATTAAATAATGTACAGTGAAGCATTTCTTAATTTGGAACAATCATTGGCAATAGGTTGACCATCACAAGCTGTGGTGATGGTCCTTTTTTTAAATTCTCTCTTTCAAGCATTTACCACAAAATGATGGAAGAAAAATACAGCCATTTCAATGCAGACGTTATATGCTTGCAGTAAAACTTCTAAAATTAAAATAAAATTCACCAATGCAGCAGTTTTTAAAGTGTTGAAGCCTTTCAGTGGCGCCATACAGTTCATTATTTTATTGTTTGTGTTGGAGTCAAGAATAAATCACCACCTATGCAAGCACTCAAATTGCAGACAACTAAATTATTATAATTCCACTTAAGACTTTATAACAGCAACTTCAAAAAGGAGAACGAAAATAAATAACATTCTATTTGGCCAGCAGGCAAATAGCTGATAATTAAAGTTAATATTAAAAATAAATACAGTAAAACACACTTAGACCCAGATTTGTTACAGAAGAGAAAGGAACTGTGGCTTAGCTAGCTACTTTTCCGCCCGGGCGGTTCATGCCTGTGCTGCCCCTTGGCAGCCGTAAGAGCAGGGGTGCAGGGGGCGCTGGCGATATGCCCGCAATTGCTGCACTTTGGCAAATGCATGGAATAGAGGGGGCGTTGGGGGTTAGGGGGAGGCCGCTGCCCCCAAAACTCATGCCCCCTTCTTGCTACGCCACTGGGTGGATGTGAACAATCTGAAGGGAAGGGAAGAGATGTGGTGCCGCGGCTATGGCGACTGACTCCGGAATCTGGGGATCACTGTTCGATCTCCGGCACCAGCGGCAGATTAGCCCAGCACCATGTGACTATGGGCAATAGCTTGCTTAACCCTTTCGATGCTGATGACGAGCTCAGCTCCTCATCACCCACGGGTGTTGTGTGCTGATGACGAGCTGAGCTCGTCATGGTGCCACTAAAATGGCATTTTCCAGCACAGGGGGGGGGAAAACGCCCAGCAGCCATGTGGTTAATCTTCTCGATGGCCCCCAGCGCCTAGAGACCCTTACGGGTGATTGTACGCTTTACAAATGTGGATTATTATTATTATTATTATTATCTGCACAGGCTCGCTACAGTCACTCAAAATGAAGGAGGTCAATCGATAAAGTGGACTGACCCACTTGTTCATTCGGTATTCTGAGGTGGTCAGAAGCAAAATGTTAATGAAAACTGCATACACTAATGGATGAAGGCCAATGACCAAAAGTCCCTCTATATTCGCTCATTATATATGATTATTTTGAAAAACAATAGTCTGGCAAGACAGCTGAATCTGAGCGCCTTATTATCTTGAAAGCCGATCACAGGACTTACTGCTTATCTCTATTGTTCTTTTTACCAAAAATTAATGTACTCTTAGCAATGACTGTTTCCTTCTTTCTCCTGCATTCTTGAATACAGGTTTTCTATACCTAACTACCGCATTATGGGCCACCTGTATCATTGTTACAAGTAGCGATTACCTAATTTCGATTGTCTCTGAATCATAATTAAGTAATCGCTAATCCTAATATAAGAAACTGTTTTCAGTTTCATTATCGATTTTTAATGGGTCACAAATAGACCTACCTCATGCATATTAATGAGGTAGGTCGCAATTTACGAGCCATTCGGAATCTACGCCATCACTGGTCAGCAGACCACCATGTCTGTGATTGCTTTTAAATAAAGCAGTATTTTCTGTTTTTAAATGCTGCCCGTATTCCTTAAAGGAAAACGGGATGCATTAAAAAGAGAAAATGGAACTTTGCAGTTTCATTTTTTAAGAGTAGGCAGTGGTCTGTGATACCACTGCCTGCTCTTAGAAATACTTTTAGAATCATTTACAAAGGGGAAGTGGTCCCTTAGGGACCCCTTCCCTTTTGCAAATGGGTTACCACCTACTTGAAGTAGGTGGTAATATAAGAATGTTTTGCGACCGCATTCACGGTCACAAAACATTCATGCATACCGTTAGGATTCGGTATATGGAAGGGACACCCTAAACACGCCCCTTTCAAATTCCGAATCACAAACCCATTTTGCGATTCGGTAACCGGCTACCGAATCGCAAATTAGGGTTTGCGGCATCTAAAAAGCATTGTTTGCGTTCGCAAACGGCGTTTGCGAAGGCAATGATGCTGGATGCATGTGCCCCTATGTTAGTTTTTATCTTCTACCTCATGTACTGTTCACAAACGAAGACACATTGCAAGAATAGACTAGGTTGATTTATTTAGTCTTTAGAACAGAGTGATTTAAATAATCACGGCATGTACACACCGTAATACAAATCATTATATTATTATGTATTAGATTACCTTAGATATCTGACCCTCAGAATTACACCGGGTCGTTTTATGATTTAGATGCTGCTTTTTAATCTAGTATTATGTTATAACTCCAAATGTATACTTTTGAAACGTTATAAGCCTTCATAAATTATGTGGCTGAATCGTTGTGTTTATCTATATGTCTGTATTTCTTACTTTTTTTCTTCTTTCTATAAAATCTCGATAAAAATATTTTAACAGTATATCACATATTCACGTCCATTTACCTGTCACTACAAACCAGAGAATGACTGAATCATCCTTCACGCCTGCATACATGCGTCTGTAAACACTGATTCATGGCTGCCAGGAAAAATAAATAAGGAATACTAAAGTTTAAAAAGGTGTGCCCTGCTCCTACCCTTCATCAAGGTATTATCAGTAATCTGCATTCAGAGTCCTTAGAGGTTTGTTTTCATGTGGGCACAATATGAGAACAGCAGTAACCCACATTATCACAAATGGAAACTGAAAAGAACAGCTACAAGTTTACATACTGTAAATCATATGCATGTTTTCAACAATTAAATATATAACTCAAAATGACACAATTTTAAATCAAAGGAGAGGTAAGCTAGGTTGGTATTTTTAGTAGGCAATGGGAAAGCCAGTAGCTCAATGCTCTGAAATGCATGGTTATTGACTTTGCCAATGTTTGTTTACTGTCAGATGCATGCAAATGAATGTGCATGACATCACCTACATGTGGACGCATGGCCAGCAGTTTTGCAGTGAATTTTATGCTGAAGGAAACCTATTCCAAGAAGGCCAACTATGTGTATGGAAGCGCTACGACACTTGTGAATGGGTGCATTTTGCCCACATGTGCACACATTGATACATTGATGAAAGTGATGGATGGTCTGCTTGAATTAATGTCTGCCACTCATAATTAGTATGGGCTGCAACCGATCGATTGTTTTTTGCCCATCATGCAACCTCAGACAGGAACCAACCCATAAGCCAGTCAGAAATGGACCTTCTCCAGTAGGAGCAACCCAGCCTGACTGCCAGGTAAGTTTCCACCCGAATGGGAATGCAAACCCTAGGCTGGTTTCTTGCTGTTTGGGCCTCATCGATGGGATACAGCTTCCGTCCTGTGACAAGGTGAGGACGGGGCCCAGTGCACTTAGGGCATCACACAGAGGAGAAGTTAAAGGTAATGGGTGGATTCATTAAATTAACCTCAGCCATTGATAATTACCCTGTGTAATAATATAGTCCACCCAGCTACGCCTGCCATAAATAAAGGGTGGTGGGGCGGGTGTGGTTGCATGGGAGGCGTTGCGCGGTGGGGGGTGGAAAATACAATATTTTTTTAAAAAATGTCCCTTATGCTGCCGGCCGCCTCCAGCGGTGCATCTCCATGCCGCATCTCCTCTTCTTGCCCGGCCCCAGCAGCAGCTGGGACAGACGCCCTGTCTAATTCCCACTCCGCAGAGCAGCGTGGGGATTGGTCTGAGCAGGCAGGAAAGATGCCCTGCTCAGACTAGGGAGTCTGTGGGGCTTAATGCAGCTGGGCTAGACAAAACCTAAGTGCACATGTGCATTTTGGTCGGCCTGAGATAGCCGGCCAAATACACATGATTATTTAGAACAATACAAGGGAACCCAGGGCGCAATAAGCTAAGGACCTGGGGTAGGTACTTATTATCAACAACAACGGTCCTTAGTAAGGAAGGGGAATGTTCAAGAAATGAATATAGACTAAATAGGACTATATTTTTAAGAAATGCCCAGCCGGACGCTTTAATGTCTTGATAACAATGATGCAAAAGGGAATAAAACACAGAGTGTGATGAACGTGGGACACCAACCGATGTCCAGCTAACACACTAGGGGAACACAAACAAGGGAAAGAAATAGTAGGCAAAATCGGGTCATCTAACAATCAGGTCATAAGAAGATAATCCACAGTATACACATATGCATGTTCAATTTTGTGTTCACTATGCATTTAGTGCATTTTTTGTCGACGACGTTTCGAACCATACAAAATATCGGTTCATCCTCAGGACAGAAATGATTGCCTAAAGAATTAACAATTTAGCTTGAACCCACTATGTAGGAGTCAATATGTCATAAGGTGGGGATAAGCTGAAAGTCACTCAGCCAACAGTGGACAATAATTAGAGTGAATTTCAAAAGGTGGGGCCAGCGTGGAATGCGGGGAATCTACGGGAGCGATGCCCTGGTCCAAGGATCGGAAATTGGAGTGAGTGCAGGTCCACAATGGGGGTCCTTGCACGGCGAAACTCGAGGGGGCCCCCTGCAAAGTACATGGAGGGCCTACCTTCCGGCTCAATCAGTAGCTCGGGGTCCCCCACTCCGCGGGGTCTGCAGGGGCCTTTGTTACGCCCTTGACCGAGACGGGGCCCAGCCATATGCATACCAGCTTAAGTTTTGCTCCAGGAGGAACTATCCAGCCTGAACTGCAGGGTCAGGTCCCCTCTGATCGGGGACACAACCAACCACTGAACTGTTTCTGCCTTTTGGCCTCGTAAGTAGGTTGAAGTAGATCCTATGGCATAGTGAGCACGAGATCGATGTCTAGGCATACCGCTACAATTACAGCTTTGCTCTGCAGTGATAGGAAGCAACCATTTTTAATTTAACATTTTAGCACAGTTAAAGATCTGGCTTTTCATTCTGGATCTGACTAGTTATCCCTGAATCCTTGCAGCCCTTCTGTTCATTACCGGTCATGGGCAGCGCCAAGACGCCTCCGGGCAAACGTTTGCGCTTTATAAATTATAAAATCAAATCAAATCAGTTGATGGCCATGTTAGATTGGTAAATTAAAAGTTAACCAAATAGCAAATGTATATATTTTTCCACCTTTCACTATTGCAGTGTACAAATGTATATATTTGTATGCACCATGCTGTTGCCCTATGGCTCACCACAAATGCATTTGACACTCGCTGGCCTTATTGGTGCGCGTTCTAGATATATCTATACCACTGGCAAACGTTTAGCAGCTCTTCGTATCCTCTCGTGGAAGCTTTCCTTTAAATCGGTCTCTCAATCTTCGAGGTTGCGCAGTTCTATGGAAAAAAAACTGTTAAATAAATGCATGAAAAAAAATAAATACGTATAGACAGACAAATTAACAAATGCTATACCCATCATAACGTTATCAATCTCGATTTATTCGTAGAATCATGCCCCATTGTGGCTTCCTTATTGAGCGTCACTGACATATTCGTGACTAACGTGCCAATTTTTCTGGAATATAGAAATAAACATTTGCGGTCATGAAACCCCAGTTGGATGCGCTCAGCGGCGCTCTGTTTCCTGTTAACTGTCTTCCTTTTCGGAGACAGCAGTTGTTTTTGTCAATGTTTATTTGTCATGTCAAAAATGTTGCTGTCCAGAACTCTTGGCAAGCGAGACGGTGCGATAACGTGCCTAGCGCCAAGATGCGCAGTAATTGAGGCGTGCTCTCGGCGGCGTTGACAGCGCCACGAACCCGCAGTGCTTCGAGTGACTTCTTGTTTACGATATCCCTAACAACAGCATTCCTTTGACCAATAATCCCATTGCGCATTTTTGTGAACGCCTCAAAAAATGGCAGTTTTGTAGAAAGATATTACACAAAATGAAAGGAAATGCTGAATGTGAGACTTTGTGTTTTCATTTAGCTTGCAGATAAGTGTGTTGTTTATATATCTGTCTCCTAGCTACGTCATCTGCTGCTGTTTCATATCACTGCCATCGACCTTTTTTTTGTTGTTGTTGCAGTTTTATACAGCGCGAGCTCGACCCGGAGGTGTCAGAGAGGTTTACATGAGCACCAGTTGCATTGCAGGCATTGCAGACGGCCGGACACATTAATTTCTAGGCACTGGGAGATTAAGTGTTTTGATCAGAATCACAGGATGTTTGAGCCTCCTGCCTGACTCCAACCTGGTTCAACAGCTTCAAAGTCGGCTCTGGCCCTTACGCCGCATCCTCTCCCCTTGTTCCCAACTGGGAAAAACCTATTTGAACTTCCGTAGAATTATATTAAAATTGGATTGTATAATTTTGGAATAATCATAATTTTCAGTCGTAGTCTTCTAGCAAGATATCGTCTGAAAGACTGTTGGCCTGATTCACAGAGGGCCTCCGCGCTCCCCGCACTCGTGGAGTCTCGCATTCATGGCCGAATCTCCGCAATGAGAATTCTCAATGATCCCCATGACTGTGGGGCCTCTGTCACGAGTGTGGATGCCCTATATGAATCAGGCCCTGTGTGCCTAGAACGTGTTATTGTTTTTTTCATTCAACTATTACCCTCTATGCTATATTTGTTCAAGTTTTGAGGGAATTTGCCTCCTCCTATTTATTCCCTATGAATGCCCTGCTCTTCCTACACTTCCTGTTCAGTCCATGCAACAGGAAGGGATGTCCAGTGTTCTGTCTGTGTACCTGGGAGGACTCCTTTCGACATGTTCTAGGTGTGCTGTTCACGACTTAACAAAATAGTCGCGCATGTATGGAGAGTTGGCTGTTCTACCCGCTGGATCTCAGGTGCATTGCTTCTGTAGTCCACACGGCCTTATACTAGAATTCTGTTGCAACAGGTCTACCATATATAAAATTCTCAGGTATGGATTTCAGTTGTAGGTGTTCCGAATTGGTCGGGGAAACCTCTAATTGAACTCCGCACAATGGGTAGTAGTGGTCCTAAAATATAGGGATGGGACCCAACTTGTGTTGACGGGGACTCTCCAATCAGCACCACTCCCAGATGTTTGCTGACCTGTAGCGCTCTGATGGGAGCGAAAGGTGATGAGCAGCGCTATCAGAAATGATCAATTCTGGCTTGGGGAGTGATTTCATGATTCACAGAGAACCTCCAAGGATGGAGAGCCATAGATAACAAATGTCTGATTGGAGGCTGGTATGGCCTTCTGTGACAGATCTCATGAATATAATTACTGTGTTTCGGGGGATTACCCAGAATAATGGACTGGCCACTCAATTATGATAGGTCAAGCTTTGCATGTTATATATGAGTACATAAAAGCTCCTGCCAGCAGATGCTACCGGCATCTGAGGAATATTTCCTACGATGAGATGCTATGTCCTCTCTGTTTAGATATCATACGAACCTTGAATCATATACTATGTTCTTTGTAAGTCTTTCATTTAATGAAATGTGAAGGTTTCAATTTGTCTGTAGTAAGTATTTTGGATATGATATTATTGCAAGACGATACTAACTCCACATTGTTAAGGGACTATACCATCTAATGTTGATCCTTATCCTAATGCACATTTTCATTTCAATTCGCCATGGTGATGGTCGGATAATAGATGAGGGTGATTTAACAAGACCCAATGTTTATTTTTGTGCAAGGAAGGAGCAGTGGTGCCAGTTTAAGGTGTGTCTCTTGTTCACCGATTCTGTGCACCAGGCTGTTTCCTAAGAAAATTGAAATTAAGAAACACTTCAGTGGGTGCTCATTTCTCTGTTTAGATGAATCACATACCTGGATTATGTGCTTGTCTTCACTCTGAAATTACTTTCTTACACTCAAAAGTACCGACTAATGTTATTTTGTTTATATTTTCATCAGTAGTTAAACCAGTATGGTTTATTAATCTCCTCTTTTCTTTTCCAATACTTTTTTTGGGGCCTGAGGAGAACTAATCCTTAAACAGGGCTTCGTTGGTATTTGTAGGTAGAGTTGCAATATATACTGATCCACACTTAAATAATAAACAAAATGTCTTCTACCGCAGCGACTTGTATAATTACATCTTCCTACAAAGATTTGTTTTGTTTTGCTTTGCCATGCCTTGAAGAAGCTGGCACCAGATTGTTCAATTTCAAGCATGTTGTTGCACCAAAACAGCAAATTAATGTGCACCCTCAAGAGTTTATCCCTGGAGATTGACAATATCCATGTCTGAGGCATGTGATCCAAATTAACCCTTTAGCTGCTGAGGCTATTCCGCCGCAGTGCTAAGGGGGAGGGTGGGCCACGCGGCGCTCCCGTGCTCGTGACGGAACCGCTCCGTCACGAGCCTCGGGTGGGCTGTGCTTGTGACGGAACGGTTCCGTCACGGCCCCGCCCGCTTAATAGAACGCCCAGCGCAGGTGCGGAATTCGCGGCCTCACAGGCGCGGCGAGGGGGCCGTGACGGAACCGTTCCGTCACCAGCACAGCCCACCCGAGGCTCGTGACGGAACCGTTCCGTCACAAGCGCGCAAAGGCTTAAAGAGACTTGAGTGTTGTTCGAGCATACTATATAATTTTTGCAATTGGAATAGGGTTACTTTAATTGCTTTGAATTGTAGACCAAATGACTATATAATATAGGCTGATTAAAGATACAGGATAAAAAAATGGTTTCCAGTTGTGCCAAAACAAAATTCGCCATAACTCTGCTTATGGTAAAGCTCTTTGTCAAAGTGCAAACATCAGGAATTCATTTCAGAATATGTAGAATTATAGATGGGTAAGAGTCAATTACGAGGATGTTTTTCACCAAGGGGGTGAGTGACGTCAAACAGACAACAAGAGCGAAGCTCGAGTTGTCTATGATGTCACTCAGAATCCCGAGGTGAAAAACCTCCCCGTAATTTACTTTTTTACCCATCTATAATTTTATTTTATGTATGGCCTCTGAACTCATTTGCTTCTCCTTTAAAGTGCTACACAGTGGCAGTAGGCATGAGCGGATTTTGCGGATTGGCAATCCGCGAATTTGCGGATTTGCGAACTCGCAATCCGCAAAATCCGCGAATTCCCGCGAATTTGCGGATTTTTTTTTTTTTTGTGTTCGCCCGTGTTTCTGCCAGTTCGCGAGGGTTTTTACAATTTCGCAATTTGCGAACTTACCTGTCGGGTCGCAAGTTTTGCGAACTTGTTGTTTCTACGTGTCCAACCTGTTTGGGACACTCTTCTTCATCACTGCCACTCTCTGTCACCACTGCCACTCTCTGACTACTCATGCCACCCTCTGGCCCACCCATGCCACCCTCTGTTTCATCACCACACCCTCTGGTTGTCCAGTGTACATTATTTTCGGCAAAGCAAAGCACACCTTCCCTGCCTCAAGTGACCTGAATTAATTTGGGGCTGATTAATGTGTCACAGAATATTTTTTTAGCTGGCACCTGCTTCCTTAGTGCGCCCTGATTAGTGATCTTTTGCACTTGCTAAGTGCTTTCATTGTTGCAAAATTAGTTACAACACCTGCCCTGCCCCAACTGACAATAATGAATTAGGGGCTGATTAATGGATTTTAACTTCCAGCCTGGCTCCTGCTTGTCTCCCTTAGCTGTAATTCATGACCTTTGTGGCATATGTGTAACTATTCTGAGGTTCAGAGCAGGGTCACATAATAGTTTCAACTGGCAACTGAACTCTGGAGGGGCCCCTCAGGAAGCACTACAGGAAATGGCTACTAATGATGTGCCTGAACTTTTGAACCTGGTAAGTAGTTACTTTCAGTTTTGCTTAGATCATATTTCTGCAATTTCGCACTTATTCGCGGGGCGCGAACTCACGCGAACAGTGCGAGCAGTGCGAGCAAAATCCGCTGCTCGCGGATTTGCGGATTTTGCAGGAAATTCGCAAATCTCGCGGATTGCGGATTTCCCGAAAATCCGCAAAATCCGCGAGCGGAACGGATTTTCCGCCCATGCCTAAGTGGCAGTGGAGTAATGGGGAAGCCATACATAGCATCCGCTCTGTTATGTATCCTTATCCAAAAGATTAAAAAAAAAATCCTCACCTGTCATCTTCGACCAGCCTCCACCAGCTTCCCTTCCTTCCTTCCTCATTGGGCAGCTGTGCTTTCTGCTTCCAGTTAAAGCAGACAATTATTGCTGCGGTGATAGGCTTTTATGGAGCCCTGTCTGCTTGGCCTGGAAAGCCTTTATGACATCCCAACAGTGGGAGAGCAAGTTTGTTATCAATTGTTGCTAAGTCATAGCAGTGAATTGTGACATTTAGAAAGTGAAATAAACAATAGAAGCTCTCCATGAGAACCATACATACATAACAAATTGATACAGTACAAATTGTAACACATTTGTTATACATTCTCTTTTGATGGTAAGACAATTCTTTAAAGTACATGATATATTTTGTGTTCACAGTCCACTCTTTCACCTGAGTATTTACTCAGTTTAATGAGTATCAATAACCAACTGTTCGGTTAGAGCAAAATATGGACTTCCTAATAGGCTAATATCACCATCTTTAGCTAGGTGCAATTTCTACTATTGCTGCTCAGGATAAAAAACAACAATGTTAATTATCTAAAAGTTGAAGTTATTGCAGACAATCTTTATAAGATCTTAAACCCAGGGAACGTAAAAATGATATTACATATTGTTTTCTCAGGCAGACATAAAAAAGACAGAAAAACATAAAATGTGCCAGTGTTTGCTTGTTATATGTTATATTAATTTTGTGGAGCACACAGCTACTCAAAGTATCCCGGCGCTAACTCCAGAAAGAAATCCAAGCTTCAATCAAAAGAAAAAACCTCAAAAAAGCAGTGTTTTTAGTTTCTTCTTAAAGGACACAGGGTCCTGCACCCTCCGAAGCTCCAGCGGTAGCATATTCCATGCCAATCCTGCTTTGTGGGTAAAAGAGCTCCCACCCATCCTATGGCGGTTAAAGCGGGGGTTCTGTATTAAAAGCTGGTCAGATGATCGCAATTGTCTAGATGGTTTATAGAAGACGAATCGATTCTGCAGGTAGATCGGGCCAAGTCCATAAAGGGCCCGATGGACAATGGACAGCATTTTAAATTTGAGACGGGACTCAACTGGGAGCCAATGCAGGTGACGTAGATGGGTCCGAACACTCTGTCTTGGAGAGAGTCCTAGTAGTAGTCTAGCTGCCGCATTTTGAACTACCTACAGTTTCTTCGTCAAATATCCCGAACTGCCCACCAGGAGGGCATTTGCATAGTCTAAACGGGATAAGATCAGAGCCCGGACCACAGTCTCTTTGGCACCGCCTGGCAGAAGGGGGAGAAACTCTCTCAAAATGTTCAGGGTGCCAAAACAGGTCCCTGTAAGCTTCTTCACCTGGGTGGAAAAGTTCAGATTTTCATCGAACCATACCCCCAAATTTTTGGCAAGGCCCGTACCTGTCAAGGGGCGAGGGAAGACAGGCGGCCACAACCTGTCCCTAAAATCCCCTGGAAACGAACCGAACAGGAGTACTTCCGATTTTTCTTCGTTACACTTCAACTCTGCGTTCGCCAACCAATGAAACACAGATGAAAGGCAGTGCTGCACCACACTGAGCGAGTCATCACCCCGCCTCCAGGAGAACAGGAGCTGCATATCATCAGCATAGGCCATCACCTTAGCCCCCAGAGACTCCGCCAGATAGACCAGCGGAGTCACATAGATGTTAAAAAGCAGGGGGCTAAGTGAGGACCCCTGCGGAACACCATAGAGAGAAGCGTAGGCGCGGAGGCACATGGGGGAAGCCAGACTTGCTGTGATCTATCCTCCAAGAAGGATCTGATCCAACTCCATGCCGAGCCCACAATGCCGATTTCTGTTAGACGCTTGAGGAGGAGAGAGTGGGGCACCATATCGAATGCCGCCGAGAGATCCAGCATAACCAAGACTGCTCTCCCACCGGCATCCAAGCAGTCACGTATTGCCTCAGCCACCTCCAATAGTGCTGATTCCGTACTGTAGGAAGCACAGAGCCCTGATTGCGCTGGATGTAGCAAGCCCGCCGTCTCAACAAAGTTGGTGAGCTGATATGTCACTGCCTTTTTACAAACTTTAGCCAAACTTGGCAAGAGTGATATCGGCCGGTAATTGGCAGGGAGCAGGGGATCAAGGTTCGGCTTCTTGAGAAGAGGCAGTATAAGAGCCTGCTTCCATGAAGGCGGAACAAAGGCCTCGCAGAGCGACTGATTGACCACAAGGTTGACTTCCATGTTGATCGTATCAGACACTTTGGCCAGGAGCCTAGCCGTGCAAGGGTCCTTAGGCGAGCCTGATTTCAAAGCTCTGAGAATTCTGAGCGAGGACCATAAGTCCACCGGGCTGAAAACAGAGAGAAGGTGGTCCGAATCTCTCTCCTGTCTCCCCAGCGGAACAGTCAAGGTCCGTTCGGGGGCTTGCTGAAAGGAGTCTTGTATGTCCAGAATCTTATCCCTAAAATATTTTGACAGCGTATTGCACCAGATGTCAGAAGAGGGCACAACCACCTCCTGGGCACTGGGAGTTACGAAACTCTGCACAATAGCAAAGATCTCTTTGGAATTATTATTAGCTCGGTCAATATGAGTAGCAAAATGCTGGCCTTAGAGGCTTAGAGGTATTGTCCCAAGAACAGGGGCAGGGATTTAAACCAAGTACCATCGATGAGGATCGGCTACAATAAAGTGCAAAGTTGTTAGTCTAAAGTGGGTTAGATAAAATCTATAGTTGTTGGTAATATGCCCCTTGGTTCACTATTTGAGACTCACGTTAAGTAGTGTTCCATTCCTGCTTCACGCTCTAAATCAAGATAACACTGTACTGTGCTCAGCCACTTCGAGCTGTAAATGATTTCGTTTGGAGAATTGGAAAAGGTTTGAAAGACTTATGTTGGCAAACCTTTTTTAACATGGAAAAGCTAAGGAATGGAATAGACTTGGTCCTGTCTCAAGCAGTCTTCAATGACTGAGCGAGAAAAGCTAGTATGACTTGACTGCCAGATTTTAAGACAAATAAGGAGTGGTGCAACCTGAATGAAATCCTTTAAGAAAGGAAGCCTAACCTCCAGGTGAACAATAAGACTGGCCATACTTTAGGGGGCTACAAGCAGCCTGTGTAAAAACGTATGAGTTTTACCAGGCCCACCTTTTTTAATTGGTTCCTTCCAATGCCTTTTCAATTTTCGGGAGGTTATTAGGTAAAATGAACTCCCACACACCAGTCCCGTAACACCCTAACGAAAGACATTTACCTTTATATGGGATGAGCATTTCCTTTATAGGTCTTTGGCCTAGTTATTTCGAGAACCTGAAAATACCATCAATGGAGCCTGAACCTTTGCAATCCCTCTGCATTAAAAGGCATTCCCACATCAATTTATTTGAAAAAGTTATACAGAGGTAATCAAAACTCTGGACTTGTGTGATAGGAATACCATTGATATAAAAGGAGCGGGAGGGGGTCTCTTTGGGCCCATAAGTCATGATCTGCAATTTCTTGTGGTAAGTTTTCAGGTTAAGATCCCCCATAAAAGTGTAAACTGTGCCCAGGTGCAATTGCAAGCCATTGGTGGTATGGGTCGATCAAAACGGCATCATCTGCATGTAATAGGACTGGTACCGAATGGTCGCCAACTCTAGGGAGGTCTGTTCCTTTGGCTATCAATGCAGTCTTGAGAGCATTTGTATAAAAAATAAATAGAAAAGGTGCTAAAATGCAAACTTGTCTCACAACTTTGGTTGAATAAAAAATGAAATGCAGACTCCATTTATGTTATACCTTTGTATCATGTAGGCATGCTAAAAAGTCTACTAGAGCAGGGTCAGTTTCTGTTTTGCACATCCTGGACCAAAGCTTACCCCTATCCACCATATGGAGGGCGCTAGAAAGGTCTTTAAAGGCCATATGAAGCCCCCCACCCCCTGGTCTGGACATATTTCTCTGATATCAGAAGGAGGTTTAAAGTCTGCTCATCTTCCCCTACCCAGAATCGGAAACCATATTGTAATTCCGAACAAAATGTACTATCAAAAGACCACTCCTCCAAAATCTGTAAAAGGACCCGTCCTAACATCTTTACCCATTAGTCCAAGAAAGAAACAGGCTGATAACATGAGCTTCTATATCCTTTTTTAAAAATAGGGACAATGGTGGACTCCTTCCAGGAATGGAGAATGTCACCTTTTACTGCCGCCTGAAAGACGTTAGTCAAGAATAATTCCCATGTTGCTGTTTGGCAGTTTAAGGGCAGCTGTGCAATCTGACGAGGCATAAATATGTTTTTAATCAATGTTGTTTCTACTTTAGCCTCTCGGCTTATTGGACACACTTGAAGTTTGATCCCTTGAAATTTCTCGGTGTACGTCACCAGGAGAAGTTGGAGACCCCACCAATACAGATCTTCGCGAAGGCCCTGCTGGATAAAACCATGAATGTAGAGCTTGAACCTTCATGATAGGATTGAAACTGTGAAGTCTAAAATTCAGGAAATGATAGACCTTCCTCCTGATCAAAAGTAACTGATTTTTGGAAGCCTGAAGAAGGATGTTCTTTGTCTGATTACACCGTTCAGAACAAATTCACACTTCTACTCTGCACCTCGTACTGTGTGTTGGTGCAAAGAAAAGGAAGAAGACACCTTACACACCATTTAATAAGTACAAGCATAAGTGGTAGAAGGTTAATACAGCTGAACCGGGTGATACACATTTTGGCTGGTGTCATTTCATGTCCTTGGTTGCAAGTTACAGTAATGCTTGTTCCAAACCCCATTTACCATTGTATTATGAAATCAGTTTTGTGGAGGTGGCAATGTGAGACCTGAAAATATTTGTGTATGTGTTTTGTTGCATTTTGTTGTGGTGGTAATGTGTTGTCTTTTTGTACTCTAGGGTTTTGTGCTGATTATTACATTGTGGTATTGTCAGAGTTTTTCCCTTTATCGTTGAGCTGAAGTCTGCTGAAACCATTTGTTGTGTTTTAGGCTGTTATGTTTTTATTATGTTATAATCTTGATATCTGTTATGTTGTTGTGTCATGGTCTGTTGTGATGTGCAATTACTTCAGAGATGTACACACATGCTGCTATATTGTCATCCAAAAGTATCACTTTCCTTTTAAGTTCCAATGACAAACAACCATTTATCACTGTCAAAGGCGATAAAACAGCTCCAGCTTTTCAATCACATCAGTCACCCATCAGCCCAAAACAGAGCTGTGTTAAATTAGTACTTCAGTGCACTGCATGTGATACTGCATGTACAGCTTGAATATTTCAAGGTTGTTGAGAATGCATAGATCCACCATCTCTGCAGCGGATGTCCCCTAGCAGTGTGATGCTGTAGCTTCCATGACCTGCCACTTTGATAGACATTACTGTGGCAAAAGCTACCTGACTTTCTGTTTCAACAAGCCAGAAAGCATGCACATCTATATGCATGAAGAAACAAAACTGCTATGAGAAAAACAATGGAAGTTTTGCCATGAATGTCTGATAGCAATGTTACAAAAACATGTCAACAGATTTCACACTGCTTCCTGGTATGGGTGGAACACTACATTTACAAAGAAAGGTACACACCAGCTCTTTGAATCAATCACTGACGTGGCATTTACAGCCCACATGACCTGAGATGCTTGATGTCAAATGTAATGTAGTTATTTCAATACCCACAAGCATCTTTTAGAAAAAGTAAATCAATGAGGCAAACAATCAGGAATCTTTTGTTTTGTATCAAAACAGTTTACAGTAGGCATTGGGAACTGCCCTCTCACACCCTCAAAGAATAATGCACGGGGTGTTTTTGAGTAAAAACATATGATTACTGTAAAAGCAGTGGCGGCTGCTACAGGACCCGGGTGGTGAGGTGGGGGGTATGAAGAAAGAAAAAAAAACACTTACCTGAAAACGGACGGCAGCCGCCTCGCCTCCGTCCTCTTCTTCCGGTCTCCGGGCCGGCAGCAGAAAGCAGCAGAAAGCACATGGGTCCCCAGGCACCCACGCGCCAATCACAATTCAGCATTGTGATTGGTCTGAGCGCCAAAACGGGTAATGGGAGGCTGGGCATGTTCCTCACCAGGCTGTGCATTACAGCCTGGTGTTTAAAACGTAAAGTGCGCATGACTGTTTGGCCGGCCCAAACACTCCTCCCAGAGTTCGTTGCCGGCCTGCCCAACCCTGAGAGCCAGTGACTGCAAAAGGAAAACTTAAATGATAATAACAATATGTTATTGTCATTTTCTTTTTCTTTTAGGCAGTGGGCGGCACTGTAAAAAAGAGGGTACTATTAAGAAGTGCAACCTGTGTTTAACCATTACTCTAGCACTCAATGAATATAGGTTTTTCAGGGGCTTTATGTGCTAGGTCTTTTACTTTAAATATAGTGGAGGAGCAGCTTTCTTAAAATAATTTGTGCTAACACAGCACAATCTTTAGAAATTGTTAAGATTAATGTCATTAATGCATGTATCTCTGACTAGGCAAGGGAACCTAAAACAGTAATGGCTATGAATTCAGACCCTTGTTGCAAACATTTATTTATTTTACTCGGGGGGGGGGCTTTGAGGAGAGGAGCGTCGTCTCACAAACCCCCCATGCCAGAGCTAAAAAATAAAATGGTAATAACGTTTATTTATTACCATTTTTATTTTTCAGCAACTTACAAGTCCTGAGCTGAGGACAGGAGGGGGCCATTGCTGCTGAGTGGCAGCGCGAACCTTTGTGCTCTTGAGTTTAGAGTGCACATTTTTAATTTGGCCGGCCGCCTTGTGATGGCTAGCCAGGCATGCACATTTATAACCTCTATAACCCAGCTATCTCTAGATAGCTGGGTTAGAGAAAGCAAAGTCTTCCAGTGCTCTTGTGAGCGCTGATAGAGGCCGCTCCCACTAATACCAGTGCTCCTCTCATGCTGCATGAGAACAGCGCCCAGATTGGCTTGGTATGCGGGAGCCTGCCTGCTGCCTACCTCGAGGAGAGAAGGATCGAGGAGGACATTGTACTTGCGGAAAA
This sequence comes from Lissotriton vulgaris, assembly GCF_964263255.1. NCBI lineage: Eukaryota > Metazoa > Chordata > Amphibia > Caudata > Salamandridae > Lissotriton > Lissotriton vulgaris. The sequence continues at coordinate 1,568,504,260 of NC_141695.1, read as the reverse complement.
TTGGTTTTATTTTTTATTTTGTTGTGTGCCAGCTGCCTACTGATTATACTTTATATTGTTAATTGGTTTAGTGTCACTTAGATGGCTTCCTCCATTATTTTAAGGCACAGCTGAGGGGTAAGTAAGGGCGGGACTAAAAACATACATATATAGACTGCTGCTCCAATATGATTCACATAAGAGGGAAGCCGTCACGCAAGTAGGGTACTTTTTTTTTTTTTGCTGTTTAAGCATCTATATTCGATTCACAGATTCATCAAAGCAACAATAAATACAATAACATTATTAATAACGGAAAAAAAGAATTAACCATCATTAGTACGTTTCACCTATGCATGCTGCTGCGATACATAAAAACTAGTATTTACAGCAAGGAAAGTGAGATGCGTTCCATAAGGTACAAGGTACAAAATTCATTTCCGTCTGAGCAACTTTTTTAAACCTGGGACAAAATGGCAGAACTAAGAAAATGCCAAAGGAATGAGTCCAGTGAGTAAATGGACATAGCCCCAAACAGTTTGAATGTCAAGAGATCTAGTGAGAGGCAGTGTTGAATGGCCAACCTTGGTCAGTAATGTGTAGTGCTTCTGGGCAGGGCCTTGCATACTAGGGAGTGGATTTTAGGTAGAATTTAGGAGTGCAGATATCAATAGTGCAGCAGGTGCAGTGGCATTGGGCCCAGATGTCAGAGTGGCCATTTTACCCCAATTATAGATTTTCTTATTGCCAAACAAGGGGATGGGGACCATTCACTTTGTCTGTATAAGAGCCGCGGCTGGCTTGCTACACCACCAGTTGAATACTCTGCTTGCCCACCTGCCGCATAATCAGAGCAACTGGGATGGATCAGATCCTACAGTGCAGAGGGCATGAGGGATCACACATCAGCCTGCTCTTTGAACATACAACACATACATCTTTATAAGACATTTGTACATTTTTTTGTGCCCTTGAACAGCTTTTTAACACATAAGCATTCTGTGACACCGCCACGACATTTAAGGAATTGGAAACAGACTTAGGGCCCTATTAGGATGGCGACGGACCTGCGTCCGTCCGCCACCCCAGAGGAGGAGGGACCGTCCACAGGGGCAGCGGCGGTCCCTACGTGCAAATTAGGATGTGACCGCCATCCTGGCGGTCACATCCTGTATGTTTAACATTGCGGCGGGTGCTGCTTCAAGCAGCACCCGCCGCAATGTTAAAAATGCCTGCTTCGCATTTGCATGCACAAAGCGGCAGGCACCGCGCGGTGCCTGCCGCTTTGTGCATGCAAATGCAGGGGGGTACCATAGGTACCCCCCATGTGCACCCCCCACCTCCCCATCACCCTTGGGGCACGCAACGGGCCCCCAAAGAAATCACCGTATGCCTTTCCACGGCGGAGAAGCCGCTGCGGAAAGGCATCTGTTTACCCCCATCCTAATATGGCTGGCGGTGTCTGTTAGACACCGCCTCCATATTAGAGCTTTTCCGCCACGGTCGTAAGGCGACCGCGACGGAAAAGCGGCGGACGGTCTTCCTGACCCCCCCCCCAGCCATCCTAATATGGCGGGGTCTTTGAAGGCTCCGCAGCGGGTTTTCCGCATCCTCCGGGCCGGCGGACATTTCCCGGTTTTAAATTTGGACATGTTGCAAACATATGTATCTGGTGTGCAGAATACTCGGAGCATCTGGGACACAATGTTCCTCTTCCAGTTCCCCACTTTGCTATTTTGTTCGGGGTGATGTAGAGAAAAAATCCAGACTTATTGAATTGGGCCTGTAGCTTAGATGACCACAGGCATTTATGAGCAAGGTTCAATGCTAGGGGAAAAGTATATTGACAGGTATTCAACTTTACATCAATTTTCTCCAGATCATCTGGCATTTGGGCATTTAATATGGAGTAGATTCCACTAATCCGGGGCGTTTTACGTTCCTGGATTTTATCTATGAAATCTAGCCTTATGAAACCTGCTAGCCCACCAGTTTTATGTGCTAAGAAATGTTTAACTGCACGATAGAAGAAAATCTGATTCTCGTTTAAGTTAAATTGGCCCTTTAGCTCATCAAAGGGCTGTGCCCCCGCAGATCCCCAGCTTAGCTATTCCTGCTCTATACCATTTCTGTAGGTATGAGTTTCCAAACATTGATGGCAGATTTGGGTTACTTTTGATGGGGGTGTAATGGTTTAGTCTACCCAGTCCAAAAGTTCTTCGAATATTGGTAAAGACCCGGTATGCATTCATTAGAGTCTTAAACCGGACTCGTTTATAATATCCAAAGTCAAGCTGTCTCGACAGACATCCCCTGGTACTTTCCCCCAGTAATAATGTATATGGAGATGGTAGTCCTGTAGGGTCTAGGTCAGAAACTTCATGCAGTAGGAAAGTTCTATACTGTAGGACTGTTGCCCAGTAGTATAACTTTAAATTTGGTAAAGCTCAACCCCCTCTTTCCTTAGGTAAAGAGAGTAGTTTATACGTTCTCCTTGGCTGTGAATAGGCCCAAATGAATTGACAAAATATGTGTTCTAATAAGTGCAAGATATTAATATTAAACTCAAGGGGAATGGTTCTAAAAAAATTAAGTAACTTAGGGAAAAAGGTCATTTTTATGACAGTGCATCGACCGATTATTGTTAGGTGCAAATTATCAATTTTCTTTTAATATCAGCCGCTAATGGAATCAGATTTTCTTCTACTTTTGAATCCGTATCAGCCACTATGTTAACTCCGAGATATTTAGCTTTTGGAACTACTAAACTATCAGCCCAATTAATTTTCTCGTTCAGGATTATCTGAGTTTTTGTTCTATTGAGGGCGTACCCTGATAATTTCCCAAACTCCAGAGCGTCACTTTCTAAAGCATTAATGGCAGCTGTGGGGTCAGGAGGGACTACCGCCAGATCATCTGCATAGGCCATGATCTTTGTGTCTATGCCGTGCCTGCTGACCGCCACTATTTCAGGATTAGATCCAATTTTACTAACAAATGGATTCATAAAAAGGGCACAAAGGAGTGGAGAGCAGGGCCTGTAGCTTAGATGACAACAGGCATTTATGAGCAAGGTTCAATGCTAGGGGAAAAGTATCTTGACAGGTATTCAACTTCAGTTGCCATTTTACATCAATTTTCTCCAGATCATCTGGCATTTGGGCAGTTAATATGGAGTAGATTCCACCAATCCGGGGCGTTTTACGTTCCTGGATTTTAGCTATGAAATGTAGCCTTATGAAACCTGCTAGCCCACCAGTTTTATGTGCTAAGAAATTTTAAACTGCACGATAGAAGAAAATCTGATTCTCGTTTAAGTTAAATTGGCCCTTTAGCTCATCAAAGGGCCGTACCCCTGCAGATCCCATGCTTAGCTATTCCTGCTCTATACCATTTCTGTAGGTATGAGTTTCCAAAAATTGATGGCAGATTTGCGTTACTTTTGATGGAGGTGTAATGGTTTAGTCTACCCAGTTCAAAAGTTCTTCGAATATTGGTAAAGACCCGGTATGCATTCATTAGAGTCTTAAACCGGACTCGTTTATAATATCCAAAGTCAAGCTTTCGCCAGAGACATCCCCGGTACTTTCCCCCAGTAATAATGTATATGGAGATCATAGTCCTGTAGGGTCTAGGTCAGAAACGTCATGCAGTAGGAAAGTACTATAGTGTAGGACTGTTGCCCAGTAGTGTAACTTTAAATTTGGTAAAGCCCAACCCCCTCTTTCCTTAGGTAAAGAGAGTAGTTTATACGTTCTCCTTGGCTGTGAATAGGCCCAAATGAATTGACAAACAATGTGTTCAAATAAGTGCAAGATATTAATATTAAACCCAAGGGGAATGGTTGTAAAAAAATTAAGTAATTTAGGGAAAAAGCTCATTTTTATGACATTGCATCGACCCATTATTGTTAGGTGCAAATTATCAATTTTCTTTTAATATCAGCCGCTAATGGAATCAGATTTTCTTCTACTATTGAATCCGTATCAGCCACAATGTTAACTCCGAGATATTTAGCTTTTGGAAGTACTAAACTATCAGCCCAATTAATTTTCTCGTTCAGGATTATCTGAGTTTTTGTTCTATTGAGGGCGTACCCTGATAATTTCCCAAACTCCAGAGCCTCACTTTCTAAAGCATTAATGGCAGCTTTGGGGTCAGGAGTGACTACCGCCAGATCATCTGCATAGGCCATGATCTTTGTGTCTATGCCGTGCCTGCTGACCGCCACTATTTCAGGATTAGATGCAATTTTACTAACAAATGGATTGATAAAAAGGGCACAAAGGAGTGGAGAGCAGGGACTGTAGCTTAGATGACAACAGGCATTTATGAGCAATGTTCAATGCTAGGGGAAAAGTATCTTGACAGGTATTCAACTTCAGTTGCCATTTTATATCAATTTTCTCCAGATCATCTGGCATTTGGGCATTTAATATGGAGTAGATTCCACCAATCCGGGGCGTTTTACGTTTCTGGATTTTATCTATGAAATCTAGCCTTATGAAATCTGCTAGCCCACCAGTTTTATGTGCTAAGAAATTTTAAACTGCACGATAGAAGAAAATCTGATTCTCGTTTAAGTTAAATTGGCCCTTTAGCTCATCAAAGGGCCGTACCCCTGCAGATCCCCTGCTTAGCTATTTCTGCTCTATACCATTTCTGTAGGTATGAGTTTCCAAAAATTGATGGCAGATTTGCGTTACTTTTGATGGGGGTGTAATGGTTTAGTCTACCCAGTCCAAAAGTTCTTCGAATATTTGTAAAGACCCGGTATGCATTCATTAGAGTCTTAAACCGGACTCGTTTATAATATCCAAAGTCAAGCTGTCGCCACAGACATCCCCTGGTACTTTCCCCCAGTATTAATGTATATGGAGATGGTAGTCCTGTAGGGCCTAGGTCAGACACGTCATGCAGTAGGAAAGTACTATACTGTATGACTGTTGCAAAAGTAGTATTAATTTACATTTGGTAAAGCCAAACCCCCTCTTCCCTTAGGTAAAGAGAGTAGTTTATACTCTCTCCTTGGCTGTGAATAGGCCCAAATGAATTGACAAAAAATGTGTTTGAATAAGTGCAAGATGTTAATATTAAACTCAAGGGGAATGGTTCTAAAAAAATAAAGTAACTTAGGGAAAAAGGTCATTTTTATGACATTGCATCGACCGATTATTGTTAGGTGCAAATTATCAATTTTCTTATGGGACTTTTTAATATCAGCCGCTAATGGAATCAGATTTTCTTCTACTATTGAATCCGTATCAGCCACTATGTTAACTTCGAGATATTTCGCTTTTGGAACTACTAAACTATCAGCCCGATTAATTTTCTCGTTCAGGAACATCTGAGTTTTTGTTCTATTGAGGTCGTACCCTGGTAATTTCCCAAACTCCAGAGCGTCACTTTCCTAAGCATTAATGGCAGCTTTGGGGTCAGGAGTGACTACCGCCAGATCATCTGCATAGGCCATGATCTTTGTGTCTATGCCGTGCCTGCTGACCGCCACTATTTCAGGATTAGATTCAATTTTACTAACAAATGGATTGATAAAAAGGGCACAAAGGAGTGGAGAGCGGGGGCACCCCTGCCTAGTCCCACGTGAAATCTCAATCAGTTCTGTTAACTGCCTGTTAATCATAATTCTGGCTATGGGGTTTTTATATAGAGCTTGAATAGCCTGTAACAGTCCTCCTCAAAACATCCCAGAGGAATTGCCAGGAGACCCGATCGAAAGCTTTTTCAGCATCGAGTAGAATTAATGCGATCGGGTCTCCTGATATCCTGGCTGCATCGAACAATGTGATTGTCCTACGAACATGCTCTGTGGTTCCCTTTTTAGGGATAAACCCATGTTGCCATCTAGATACCACACCCTCTATGTTTTTGGAAATTCTAGTTGCTAAAATTTTTGAAAATATTTTGGAGTCTGTATTTATCAAGGTTATTGGTCTATAGGAGGCCATTTCAAGAGGAGACTTATCTTTTTTGGGAAATATTACAATTTTAGCTAGGGACCAAGAGGGGGTGGAGAGGTACCATTAAAAATTGACACAATCACTAGAGTAAGAATTTCCTTAATTTGCGGTAGAAAGTGCTTATAGAATTCAACAGGGATACTATCCATGCCTGTTGCCTAGCCGCCTGGTAGGCTCGCCAGGGCGGTAGCTATCTCTTCCCGTGTAGGAGGGTGTTCCATTTGTTCTTGGTCCTCTAAATTGAGTTTAGCCGTAGGTATGGTCTCAAAGTATTCCGCGATTTCAATTTCCCTGATCTCAGAGGGTCCAATGTCCTCTTCTGTATACAGCTCTCTGTAAAACCCCCTAAAGGCCTTATGAATCTTTTCGGGATCATTTGTAACCCCCTTGGAAATCGTGCGAATAGAGGTTATTGCGTTGGCGGTTGACTGTTGCCCAATTGATAATGCCAATTGATGTCCTATGAGTTCCCCACACTCATACAGTTTCTCTCAGAGAGAGGCCCATCAAGCTGCTGTTTTTTTCGCAAAAATAGATCTGATCTCGGCTTTTACTGCGGCTACAGTGTGTTGTACTGCTTCTACTCCAACTCCTGTCTTAACTGCTGATGTTAGTTTCCTTTCTTCGATTATCAACTTATCTTGTAACCGTTCACCTGCTCTTTCTCTATTTTGTTCCTCCTAATTGAAAAGTTGAGAGTCTCCCCCTAACCCGAGCTTTAAAGGTGTCCCACATCATCATGATGGGGGCAGATCCCATATTTATCCTCAAAAACTCCTGAATCCAACCCTGCATTCATTCCTTATATTTATAGTCAAACAAAAGCGCCTTTTCAAAGCTCCAGTTTGACCTCAACCCTTCAAAACCTAGACCCTCTAGACTTAAAATAAGCGGGTTGTGGTCTGACATAAACCTGGGTGAAATATCAATTTGGCATGATCTCACCAAGGAGGAGGAAACTAAAAAAGAATCTAATCTTGCTAGTGACAAATGGGGAGCTGAAAAGAAGGTAAAGCCATCTTGTTCTGGTCTCTGTTCTGCCCAAACATCCACCAATCCATGTGTATTAATTAAGTTTAGAATGGCTTGAAACACCTTTGGCTTTCAACCTCTATATTTCCAGTTTGTTCCGGATTGCCAGTTGCTAGGTAAGTTTAAATTCATGTCCCCACATAGTATTATGAGAAGTTGCCAGTGCACCAGCTCTTCATTTACCCAGTTGATTATGCCTGAATCATCTAGGTTACTCCCGTATATAGAGCAGATCGTAAATGCAAAGTTTGGAGAAAGTGAGCAGCTCACAATTACCCATCTCCCAAGACCGTCTGACTTAACTCCATTTACCTTTAAGGACAGCTTTTGGTTAGCTAGGATCACTACTCCTTTCACCCTTGCCCCTTGCGTTGTTGCCCCTACAACCTTATATCCCAATGTGTTTAACAGGTGTTTTTGAGCCCCTTCAACATGTGTCTCTTGGAGACAGATCACATCAGATCCCAATGTGCGCAAACCCTGTGCTACTTTCTGTCTTTTTATCGGATCATTAAGGCCAGAGATATTTACAGAGACTATTCAAATTTTTTTTGACACGCTCATTTACGAGTTTATCGTTTTTTTTGGCTCGTTTCTTTCTTCCATACTTCTTTCTCACACCAGGTCACCCCGATAAAACATCCCCTGAATTTTAAATAACAATCTACTCAAAGCCTCTGTTCCCACCCCCCTGCAAACCTTTGGTGTCCCCTCCCCTCCCCCCTCCCCCTTAATTGAGCAGGCAAGATGACCCTGTATGATGATTAGCATGTGTGAGTTCCAGCTACCAAGCAAATGTTTTATTTTTTTTGGACCACCACTAGAAATTGCAGTTCACAGGAGGGATGTCTTCACGTTCATTTTAGCTCAGTGTTTGTTTCCCTATACATCGGTTAATTCAGTCTCTTCCATCCGGTAATTTCTTTTAGGAATTCCCCGGCTTTAATCTCTGAGAGAAAAACTTGAGATGCGCCATCAAAAAGGACTTTTAATCTGACGGGTTCATTAAATAGACTTGTGCCCCTTGTTGTTGAAAGGGAGATATTAGCTGGCGTAGTCTCCAGCTACGTTCTACAGTAGCATGGCAAAAGTCTGGTTTTGCAAAGAATTTAACTCCGTTCACTTCTTTATGGGAATTTGGTCTGGCCTTGTCGTAGACCAGCTGTCTTAAGTGAAAATTTCCCAAAAAGACCAGGAACACCCTGGGCTTCTTGTTAGTGCAGTTATCTCCCCGTCTCAATTTGTTATTTAAGGGAAAACGGTGGGCCCTTTGTATTTCTTGGTCCCAGTTCCAGTTGGTTTGTGTGGGAAATGCGGCTTGTAGCAATTTAACTATGAACCCTGTGGGGTCCTCTCCTTAAATTCCCTCAGGAATCCCCAGCAATCGAAGATTATTCTGCTGTTGCCTATTTTCCTGTCTTCGAGTTTAGTCATCAAGTCTACTAAGCAGGCCTCGTGTGCACCCCCCTGCTCTTTAGCCTTGGCGGCTTCCAGCTCTAGTGTCTCGGTTCGGGCTTCCACCATGGCCACCCGATCTCCAATGTCCGTGCAGACCTTATTTAATTTCCTGATACCGCCTTGCAGTTTCTTGGCGGCTGCCTTAGCGGACAGGCTGTCTGACCGGGCCTCCTCTTTGAACAATTTAATAGAGTTCATAATTGATGATAGAGACGGCACCCCCGAGCTTTGCGTAACAGTCCCCGGGGCCACTAGTTGTTGTGTGCTAGGCGCATTTCCAGGGGAGAGTAGGCTAGGGGTATCGGAATAATCCCATTTCAACTAATTACATTTTTTCCGCAATTGCCTTTTCCGTAATACAGTGTTGGTGGCTAAGCTCGAGTCAGCCTCTTCATCACTATTGCCCTCATCGAGCAGTATGTCTTCACTTGAGGAAGAGTCCTCATTACCAGAGTCAGTTAAAGATCCATCTGATACTGAGTAGAAGTTCTCGCTAGTGGGATTGGGCGTCTGGGGAGCTGAGGGACCAGAGTTAGCTTGTGTTTTAAACGCCTCTCTGTGGTCTTCACTGGTTTCCCTGACAGTAAAAGTCTGGTGTATCTCTGCCCCATCTGTCTCCCTGCACATAGTAGCAGTCTCGGGGGATCAGGTGAGGGGCTGGGCTTGAGGGGGGCCCGACATCTGCAGGGCCGGTCGACCCTGGAGCGACTCGAGGGAGCTGGCCTGAATCGCCTTGATCATCACTGTTAGCAATTTTATTACCCTCTTTTGGGGACATTGCTGTACCAGATCCCATAGCTGTAGAAGTGGCCTTAAGAAGTGTAAAGTGCTTACTTATAGAGGGGAGCCTCCAGTGCTACCCGTGCCCGTCTCCTTCATTAGACCAGCTTTACCAGTATTCTTCTTAATGGCCCCCAAGTCCCTTTTACCTTTGGGTGGTGGTTCTGTTTTTTCTCCGTCCCCCTGCAGCAAGACAAGGAGAGAGCAGTGATGGCGCAAGTGTGAGGAGCCGCGATCCAGCTTCCTCACTGCTAGTTGCATGCTGGGAGGAGTTGGAAGTTCGGCGATCCACTAACCGCCCTAGACTGACCGCTGCCGCTGATGTCCGCGGTGGCAGTGTTTGGAAGCACTGTGAGACCTTTGAGGAGCAGAGTGGAACTCCGCTTTTCGGGCAGTCTTGTTTTACATACCGCTTTTACCAGGAGCTGCGTGGCATTGTGCGGGACCTTTCAGGCGGGTTTCCGCCTCTTAAAGAATCAGCCTATGAAGCCCAGGAAGCCCACCGGGATTGAAACGCGGGCAGCGTGGAGGAGGTGGAGACAAGGGCAGGAGAACATGCCTACAAGGGGCAGAAAAGCCTTTTTGCAACTAATAATGTAAAAAATAATCATAGTACATTTAACCCTGACTCGAGCGGCAGGTCCGGATAATCTCCCAGCAGTGATATTAAAAACCAGGTCGGAATGGTGAGCAGAATTCTTTTCAAAGATGTTTTTGATATACTTAATACAGGTCATTATACCAGAAAATTGGAGAGGAGCAATTATAAGACCAATCCACAATCGAGGAGATATATAAGCCCCAAAGAACTATAGATTAATTAACCTACTGGATGTAGGAGAAAAGGTATTTGCTAAAATAGTTCTGGCCAGACTCAAGGATTTGGTAGAAGTAAGTAAGATTGTGCCTTCGGAACGGGGGGTTTAAGGAGAGGCATTCTACAGTTGACCACTTTTTTACGCTCTTGCCCAATGCGCGGAAGTCTATTGAGCAGAGGACCAGTTCCTTCGGCTGCTTCATAGACCTTCGCACAGCATTTGATTTAGTGGACCAAAAGATACTGTGGGAGACGTTGATTAGATACAACATCCCTAAAGATCTGTTGATGATAATTCAAGTGCTACATACCTGTAATTGGGCACAGGTGATTCTGGATATGGAGGGGACCTTGCCACAGAAAATCCCAATTGGAAATGGGCTGAGATAGTGGTGCGTTTTGGCACCCCTACTTTTCTCCTTATTCATAGCAGATTTGCCTTCAGTTTTGGGCGCTGTGATGAGTGCCCGCCCAAAGCTAGATAGTAAACATATTGCATGTTTACTGTATGCAGACGGTCTCATAATAATAGATCAAACAGAGATATGTCTGCAAAGAAAGCTGAATACATTTAATGAATACTGCAGCCTTAAAAAACTTGTAGTAAAAATTGAAAAGACAAAGGCATTAAGCTTTGGAAAAAGAGTAATAAAGTTCAGTTGGGTCATGGGCCCCACAAAGCTGGAAAAGGTAAATGAATATAGGCACCTGGGTTTGTGGTTTGAGAAAAATCTAAATTGGCATACTCACCTTGAGGCATTAAGAGTAAGGGCTCTTGCTTCCATCAGTGCCTTGAAAAAATTCAATAGGGACTATGGATATAGTTCCGACAGACTGGCAATAAAAGCGTATACAGCCATGATACCACTACAGAATCAATATAGAGCAGAATTGTTATATTTAAGTGGCAAAAATAGATGGGATGCAGAAGAAGGGAAATGTTTGAAAAATGTATTATGATTAAGGCTCCCTGTTTTCTGTTTTTACGGATTTTTACAGATAAATACAGACAGAAAACAAGGGGCCTCATTTATGAAAAGTGACGCATCGCTCCGTGAAAACAGCGATGCGTCACTTTTCACTGCGCCCTCCTTGCGAGACCAATGATGCTTCATATTTACAGTATGACGCATCATGGCGCAAGGAGTTACAGATACGTATCTGTATGGCGCAAAAGTGACGCATTGCTGGAGTGTGTCACAAAAGTGACGCAACTCCAGCAATGTGTCCTTTCACATGGAGAAAGCCCCATGTGAAAGGGCCTGCGTCAGTCTTATGCCTGCCTCACAGAAATTGATGCATTTGTGTCCTAGAAGTGGCGCCGTGAAATTTTATAGATTTCACTGCGTCACTTCTATGATCCTGTCTTGCGTCAGAACGCCCCCCCTGCATATATTATACCTGGCGTAGGTATAATATAGAGCAGGGGTTTACAAAGTGACGCATCTATCTAGATGTGTCACTTTGTAAATATGGTGCAACAAGGCACATTTTTTACGCTGCTGGTGCGTCAAAAAAAGTGACGCACCGGCGGCATAAAAGTGACGCATTGCCCCATAAATAAGGCCCCCTGTGTTTTCTGTCTGCATTTATTTTTAAAAATGGGATAAAAAAGGCCTGTATGGTGCTATTAAGATTCTGGCAGTGCCTGGGTTGTGGGGAAGAGTACTAAATATCACAGTGGTGTGGAAATGAGATACTGCAAAGTGAGCTAAAGTGGGCAAGGGAGACAAGGGAAACTATAATTAAAGCCTGTAGTCTTATGAGAATTACGTTGTGCCCACAGAAATTACAAATCAAGGTAGACAAGATGGAATTTAGGGCATTAAGGAGAGACATTTCTTGAGATCTTGACCAACAGTATCTCATGAGGCAAAAATCCAACCGCTTCATAGCTCATTCTTAGCAAAATGAAAAACATTTCCCGTATATAGATGCACTACCCTGTCGTTGGATTAGAAGAGAACTATTAACTTTAAGAATTGGTATCAACCCTTGCTATGCTAACGATGGGGAAAGAAGGGCTATGATTGATATTAAAGCGACCTGCACCCTTTAACTTGGGCACCACATGCAACATATTGCACACCTTACTGGACTTCCGGATGGTCTTGATTATAAGTAAAATGCTTTTATGTTCAAATTTTAAAAAGTATGATATTAAAAATCGATCACAAGGAGAAGACCTTTTAACTGAAATGCATAATTTGGGTATAGCATGTGCCATTGGGAAGTTTATTCAAAAAGTTAAAAAAACCCTTAAAGGTGAAAAGAATTGAAATTTCTCCCATAGATATGTATATGATACATGGTATTTTAAAATAAAAAGGTGGAATGATTCATGAATTTTATATGTATTAATTTTTATGTGAGATGTTATTGATATGTTTTATATGACATTGTATTTAGGGACATTTTATCCGTTTAATGACTATTTGGTCCAACTAAACTTCGGTCTGAATCTGAATCTGAAATAGATGTTACTGATACCAAATACAATTGTACTCAATGCGTTTCGAACTAAGGATGATCAAATGCTGATTTTGCCTTGTGTTGATTCCAGATGATGGCCTACCATGTCACACCAGATGTAAGCAGTGAATTGTCAACTCAGTGAGCCATCAGCGTTAAACTCTTCGAGCAAAATAAATGTCTGCACTTGGCTTTTCAAACTGTGACCAAAAATATGCACTTCACATGTCAGTTACCCAGGTTTCTGCTGTATTGCAAATAGATCCTTGGCAGAAATGTGGATAATAGTCATCTCTTCTACCATCAGCCTCATCAAAATGTTCTTCCTGCAGTAGTGCAGGAAAAAAACTTATAATTCCAACTCCTTGGCAGATGGCATGTGAACGACTGCCAAGAGCTAGTGGCAGGATGCAAAGTTGCACCTAAGGCAAGGTTTATTTGTGAATGTTGACATCGACTTGCTGCTGTTTCTTAGGAGCAGGTAGGTTTTTATGCAGTGGCAAGGGACACCCTTTAGTTAATGTGACAGGCAATAATCTAAAACACAATTTCCCGTTCTCATTTAGTGAGCGTTGCACCTGAGCAGGTTTCATTTTTTTCACATGCATAATTAGCAGATGCCCTCATATCATGTGTGACACCCTCAACCAGTACTGTATCTGTACTAAAACATGTTGCATTCTGGGGCTTGTAGTTTCACTTTTGAGCATTATGAGTATGGGGCTCATAATTCACAGAACTCAAAGTGACAATACATGATATGAGGCTCCTTGTCAGCTGTGCAGTTCTGTCTGAATGCATGGATCAGACAAAACGGCCCTTTGTAAAGGGTAATATTTTGAGGGCAGCATAGCAGTATGTGTCGCGAATTTGGGAAATATGAAGCATCATCAAGAAGACGATGTTGCACAGATGCAGTTGTTAATTCAAAGCCCTAAGAAAGATCAGCCCAAGCTGCCTCTTGCACACATGTCAACCCTTCGGATTCAGGCAGGAGCCATATGATTTCAAGACTAGTCTCTTACCTCCCGATTCCTGTATGCAAGAACCCGAGTCTGAGTTTTGTGAAACTGCTCCACACTGTGGGCCCGATTCACAGAATGAACTTAAGACTCAATCCTAAACTTACTACTGTTTTGGTATTCACAGATTTCACTTACTACTTTTGGTATTCACAGAATGAACTTACTCATTTCGGTATTCACAGAAGTTAGGACTCCTAACTTTAGGACTCCTAAATGCCTTCTGTGAATACCGAAAGTCCTAAAATTACGATTTTTCTCAAATAAAGTAGTAGTAAAGTTAGGACTACTAACTTTAGGACACCTAAATGCCTTCTGTGAATACTGAAAGTCTTAAAATTAGGATTTTTCTCAATTTAGTAGTAGTCCTAACTTTACTACTACTAAATTGAGAAAAATCGTAATTTTAAGACTTTCGGTATTCACAGAAGGCATTTAGGAGTCCTAAAGTTAGGAGTCCTAACTTTACTACTACTAAATTGAGAAAAATCTTATTTTTAATACTTTCGGTATTCGCAGAAGGCATTTAGGAGTCCTAAAGTTAGGAGTCCTAACTTCTGTGAATACCGAAATGAGTAAGTTCATTCTGTGAATACCAAAAGTAGTAAGTTCATTCTGTGAATACCCAAAGTCGTAAGTGCAATCTGTGAATACCAAAACAGTAGTAAGTTTAGGATTGTGTCTTAAGTTCATTCTGTGAATCGGGCCCATTATTTTTTATTCCTGTCATGCATGCTCCAGTCTCTTCCTCCAAGAATTACCTCAACTTTAAAGGCTAACGCTTTTCCTTAATTCTTGGAGGGGGAAATTAGAGCATGTGATAGGCCTCAACATTTTATTTTTGTCAGTTTTACATAGCACAAAAAAAAACAGAGTTAAGAATTCAGTTTTTTTACCACAGTTTAGAACTACGTTATGCTGCTAAACTGCCGAAAATCAAATGCTGATTGTCTGTCACTGTGCATACCAATAGACCCAATACAGGCAGATTGCCTCTGCTTCACTATAAGTGAGTGGGGAAAATACATTCTCTGGACTATTTTTTTTTTAATCTACCACTTGCCTGCTCTCAAATGTTGACATGTATGCTCTTGCAATGCATTAATTACTGCCACTTTTTGACCTCACTCCCTTCTAAACTGGAGCCTGCCAAAAGCCTTACGAAGGACAGAACTGTCATTGTACACACATCACATCAATAGGGTTGAGATTAATTAGGCAACGTCACTTGCATGGGGCCCGATTTCTTCACTTACGATACTTGTGTCTTGAAAAAGGTCCTTGCCATCTGCAAAGTGCTGCAGCATGTCACACGCAGTGGCAGATGGGCAGACTCCTGTTTGAAGGGAAATGTCGAACTCTGATTGGCTGGGTGTAGTTCTTGTGACGTGGGGTCTAACACGTAGGGCTTCACTGGGTAATGCCCAAACATGTTTAGATTTCATAAAAACCATTTACAAATATGACACTGCCTCTCATCCAGTAGCGGAAGAGCCGGCCGCCACTTCTCGTCCATCCTCTTCCATCTTCCTTCTTCCTGTCTCCAGGTCTGTTTGACAGAAGGGAGCACCCAGGCACAATGGCTTTCCTGAGCCAATCACAACACTGCAATGTAGCATTGTAATAGGTCTGAGAGCCGTGGTTCGGCGCTCAGACGGGGACAGGGAGCCTGCGCATGTTACTCACCAGGCTGTGTAATGTAACCTTGTGGGGAACATGCAAAGTGTGCTAGACTTTTTGGCTAGCCCAAGAGGATCCACCAAACAGTCATGAGCACTAAGGGAGTGCAAACCAAGAAAAATAAAATGATAAAGTAACGTTATTATCATTTTATTTTTCCTTTTGAGCAGTGGGGCGATGCTCCTCTGCCTTAGCTGAGGAGCTGCCACTGCTTTCACCATGGGAATGGAGGGCTGTAAAAAGGAAAGCCCTTGCGTAATGATGTCATAACTATGCCTTAGGGATTCCATACAATGCCTGGCTGCCTGAGTCTCAATCAGACCTCAGTTCAAAGGTTAGACGCCCAGACACTTTTGTATTGTAGAATGTTGCATTTATAATAAACCAAATCTCAAAGGAAGCCTGCAGATAAGTTGGGCGCAGCAGGAAGTATTAAAGTGGAGAATAGCGGAAGGATTAATAAAGATAAAACAAAGATAGTAATCTTCGGATGTAAGGTAATCAAAAAAGGTCACTGGAAGGCTAGAAACTTTAGTGCTCCAACAGTTATTAATATCTTGATTGAAAAACGAGGAGGCCAATCATACACCTAGCAGCTTTAAGGCATAGCCACTTAGGGCCAGATATGCGAAGCATTTTACTCCTACTGGTAAAATGCTTTTTGGCATGTACCAACCCTATTTTGCGAATCGGTAACCTATTACTGACTCGCAAAATAGGGTTTGCAAGTCACTATTAGGAAGAGGCGTGTTAAGGGCATCCCTTCCTAATAGCGAGTCGTGCTAGTATGTAAGAACGTTTTGCGACCGGGAATGCGGTTGCAAAAGATTTGCAGTTACCATCAACTTCAAGTTGGTGGTAAGCCAATCGCAAACAGGAAGGAGTCCCCAAGGGACCAGCCGCGGCCGGCAGTGGGAGTACCTGTAGGGCGGTGACGTGGGGAGGGTGAGGGGCAGGGTGGGGGGTAGTAATGTATGGATTACTGAGCTTCGCAAGTAAGTAAACATTTAATTAAATAAAACAAATTTCGTTGAGTGCACTGCATCCCCAAATGCGATGCAGTGCGCGCAACGAAATTCGTTTTATTTATTTAAATGTTTACTTGTCTGTAAAACTCCGTAATCCATACATTACTACCCCCCACCCTGCCCCTCCCCTCGTCACCGCCCTGCAGGTACTCCCACTGCCGGCCATGGCTGCAAGGGACCCTTTTGTGAATGTGGGCACCAACATTTTTTAAGATCAGGCAGTGGTCCCATGGATCCCTGCCTACTCTTAAAAAAGTAAAAGGTAGCTTTTCATTTTTATTTTTGAAATGCTGCATTACAAAGAAAATTGCTTAATTTAAAAAGCAATCACAGACCACCATCCCTGTGAGTGCAGGCCATTTCCAATGGGTCGCAAAGCAAGACCTACCTCAGAAATATGAATGAGGTAGGTCTATTTGCGTCCACAGGGAATTGCCAAATGTGTCCAAGACACCTTTGTACATGGGTGTTTGCAATTTCCTAAATGTGGACCACAAAAATTTGCAGTCAGGAAATCGCAAACGGACTTTTTGTACATCTGGCCCCTTATAACCCTTTTACTCACCTGCTCACTTAGCTGACAGGCCTGTGAATAGGGCCTATGCTGCATGTGGTTGCAAGTAAGCTAATTCCTACCCTTACCTCTGGAATGGTGAACTTCACGCATATAGACACTTGTTTCATTTACCTCATAACACTGTGCAAGCTCATGGGTGTCTACAATGTAACTTGATAAAACCAATCTATCATGCTGCAGGTTGCATTTGTGGCTTATTATGTGAAATTAAGAAACCTCAGCACAATAAACTGACATTTTTAGTGTGGCTAATCAATTATGAAAGAGGGAAACCTTTGGGGAGCCTACTTAACATCAACATTAAAAACTTGCACTTCAACGAAATATGGAATATGATATATCCATCCACACAAACAGCAAAATTACCAAGAAAGTAAGCTAAACCCATAAATGAAGATAAGGCTGAACTGAGACATGGAAATCGAGTCAACCGTGGATGGTCAGAAGCTCATCTGATGTGAAGATAAAAAAAAATATTTAGGTCTGGAATTGATCATAATTCAAAAGAGATAATTAATAAGAGCCAAATTCTGTCCAATTTGGCTGAGAGGATATAATTATGGCAGGTTAAAGGTGGACAAGGCCTTCATCTGCTAAGTGTGCACTTTGGTGAAGAAGTCCATAATTCAAATATTCTGCTTATATGAAACAACACTAATTCCAATAAGGAGACACATGCTAAAGATGACTTTTGCACATTTGACGACGTGAAAATATAAGAGGTAAGTATAACATGTTTAAATATACTCCACCGCCAAATAACAGCATGATTTTAAAAATGTTTGACAATTGTTTTTAAAACAATATAGACAGAGGTGGTTGATAATAAGATCGATGTAAAACCGGATTGATCTAATGGGAGTTTTGCATAACTTTAAAGCTGTTTTATTTTGTAATGATTTTAAATAATCGTACAATAAATATCTTACTTACTCCTCCTCTATCAAATGTTTTTCCTCTGATGAATTTCGGCAGCTTAGATCTGATTACATTTTCAATGTAAAATTGCAAGGGTGCATGTAGTGTTTACCTCAAATCTTGGGATTCTAATCCTTGTGTAAACCTGTAACCAAGGAATAGAAAGAGACATTTTGGAGTAGGTATGGTTCAAGAGTGGATCCAACAATCAGGCCTGCATTACATGGATGGGTTAAAAGTACTTACCAGCATCACAAAGGAAAATATGGCACATATCATTATAAAGCAAACACAATTGTTGCTACTCTGCTAACAAAATGTTCCATAGAAGGTACTGCTCAGCATTGTATGGCTTTAAGTTAACAATTAGATGCGGTGAGGCCTTAGCCTGCATCTTCTCCTCATTTTATATTGCAGATTAAAGGAACTAAAAGCGATTACAGGGAAGATATAAAGGAATAATTAGGAGAGGCCAGCGTTATCGACCTCCAGTGAAGCTACAAAGAAGCAGATCATTGCACCTTATGGCAGAGGTCTTCGAAACTAAACTCTTTTGTTCTCCTCCCATCCAAATTTTATGGTAGTATTTGGGGGAGTAGAAGGGGCAGGGCTTAGTGCAGTGTGGATCTTATGAGATCAATTCATGGGTATTTTTTCTGTACCTCATAATCCACACTAAGGGGCCGATTCCGATCTGGGTCGGAAAGCTCTCTGCCCGAGCCGGATACGGAGTATTTTCCGACCGAGCCAGAGTCCTGCAGTCCGACCGCGGGGAGTACGATGCGGCCTCATGCTGCCGGACTCAGTTTGGTCGGACTCCCATTGAAGTCAATGGGGGCCGGTCGTACGACGCGTACATGGGCTCCCATTTACTGAATTGGTATGTCTCGCACAAAGGCGCTACCCTACAGTGGGTACGCATCGGTGCCATCTGCACCATGCATGCCTGTGTTGGGGAGACCCTTGGGTCTCCCCCTGTGTCTGAGTCGTAAGGCTGCGGGTGACAGGGGGTCCGACGTGGACCCCTAAAGGCAACTTCCCGGACGTTTTGCGAGCCGGAAACTTCGGCTCGCACCGGCTGTCCGACACGTGCATTGTACAGGCTCAGTAGTAATTCGCATCCATTGCACGGCACGGTTTACTTATGGACGAGACGTACGGAGCGGTTCAGACCCGGAAACGACTTGGTCGGTGAATTTCACGTTGCTTGCATCGTACGTGCTCGCTCGTACAGCTGTATGAGTCGGACTGAAAACACGCGTAAGGCTCGTACTTTTTCTGTCCGGATTGTGTTCGGTGACCTTACGAGTGAGATCAGAATCGGCCTTATAAAAGAGCAAATACATTAAAAAAACATAGAATTCGACCAAAAAACACTACTCCCCATAATTGAGGTGTTTTGAACCCCTGACATACAACAAAGCAGACCAGGTCTAGAGGGGGTGTATGACTATGCCAGTGACTATAAACCAGCTGGATGCGCATGTGTATCAGTGCCGTTAGTAGTTATTGGAAACAAACAGGCTAGAAAAAATCCCATCAGACCACCCTTTTTGGTGGAGTATGCGTCACGTGGGACTTTCTGATCAAACCATATCACATCCAACCGATTAGTGCTAGTGTGAAAATGGATGTCGGTAATCTTAGCCATGGTGTTTGCCAAAGAACCCCTCCAACTCCTGGGATCTCCTCTATTATTCAACATATATCTAACCTACTTATCAGACGTGATTACATCATTCACCCTCACTTGTTGCATCTATGTAGAAGTCAAATCATTGTATTAAGGGATGGCCCCAAAGGACCTATAGCTCAAACCTTAACAACTACTTTTGCTCTATTAATGCGAGTACTCATGTGAGCCCAACACCTAAAGACAAAAATCATGACTTTTTTTTTTTAATTTGTTTTTATTGCAGAATTAGAAACCACAGAATACAATTTGTCAACCAGTCCACTCGTGACGTCCCCCCCGATCAACAGTAAAACGTATATCATACACAGCCATTCAGCCCGCATCCCGGAGGCCGGGCGGCATAGTACTCTACTTAGTAGGAAAACATCACGGTGAGCGTCCCTTAGGGACCATGGTCGAAAGATCGTTTTACGTATCTGCATTTTACCCCCCCACCCTCAACAATGCCTCCGTCAGCCATTCCACTTGCGTAATCAATGCTACTGTCCGCTTCCAGACCCACCTCGAGCGCTGCAGAGCCTATCATGTCTGGCCGCTCCCCCCGGCCCTCTCTTACTCCGCGCAGTGCCCTACCGGCCCTACTTAACTCGAAGTCGCCACCGCAGACAACCAGCTACTTGGCTTCCGACCCACCCCTAACTCCCACTGAACAACCCCCCGATGTCCCCACCCCGGCAACTGCTAATGGTGTGGACAAAGATCATGACTTGCAGACAATGGAAAAAAATCCAGCTAACCACCATATGGCCCAAAGAACTCCAACAACATCAAGAGAAATCAGAAACCTAGGGATAACCAAGGATTCAGACCTATCCTTGATACCACAAAGAGTGCTATCTACTCAATGAAACACAGTATTACATTTTCCCAAAGTCGGGATACCAACAAAAATTACAAGCTATCCTATACTCAAATCTCCAAATTTGACTATGCTACCAGCCAATACCTTGGAGCCCTCACATTCATTGTGGTCAAAGTTCAACTAATCCAAAATGTTGCCTGAAGAATTCTGCTCATCCTTCACCCAAGAGAATGCATGACTCCAGCCATTCAATCACAACACTGGTGCCTATAGCTAGAGGAGCAAAGTTGAAGAGGTTCCCCTTTGCCTGCAGAGCACTCAATGAAAAAGACCACTATACCTACTAGTTAACAAGCAATAGAAACAAATCAAAACACTGTGCTCGAGGCTTGAGGCACCACTTTCTCTGTACAAGCCTCCAAGCTCTGGATATTACGACCAGCCAAGATTTGATTAATTCAGAATCATATTCACTTTTGAAGAGAGTTGATCCCTACATCATCCCTCAACTCTGGGATAGAAACCAGAATAATAATTGCATCTTTAAGTACAACATACAGTCCCCAGATATGGAACACCCCTCTCAGTACACTACTTTCTAAGGTTAGGTAAGTTGTGAAGCTATCTAGCCTTGGTAGTACATAGAAATGACAATCCATATATATCCCTCCTGCCCACACTAATCCTTATATCATAACACTCAACTGTCGGGCAGCTGATAGTAGTTCATAAAGGCTGCATAATGTTTGCCTTACGCTGCTATGCATTCATGCGCTCACATATGACAAAACTACTGCCAGTAATATCCAGTATTGTGCAAGTCCACAGCAATAAACCACTCAAGAGGCATTTAACCCCTTGGCTGCTGGGGTCATTTTCCTGTTGTGCTGGGGGGCGGGGGGGCGCGCACAGCACTCCGGTGCTCATGACGAGCTCAGCTCGTCATGAGCTACAGTGCTCCTGTGCTCATGACGAGCTGAGCTCGTCACGGCCACACCCGTTTCAATAGAACGTTCAGCACAGCAGGGGAATTATCCCAGCGTCCGAGCGTTCTAATGGCCATGACGAGCTCAGCTCGTCATGAGCACCGGAGCACTGGGGTTAATAACAAAAGAGATCTCCCACATATAGCTGGTTAACCAAGGCCTTTTTTTAGTTCGCCACTGCAGGACCCAACAAGCAACATACTATGGCCACTTCTTAGCATCTCAACAATGGCAATGAGATATAGTCAACGTCCATCCCAGTAGATCTTGGCAAGCTTTCTCCCTTCAACCTATGCCTTCTCAGGATCATAATCCTAAAATATGTCACAATGGACTATCCATTGCAGTAATGAGGTAAGTTTATTATGGTCATAAGAAATACCATAAAGGGATCTGCAGAGCGGCGAGCTTACTGAAAAGCATAAACTGTGCCTATCTCTCACACTTCTTTACTCATCACACTGGCAAGTGATGCATGCAATAACCTGATAAACACTCCTCGGTAGCCCTCACACACAACATGAACAGATTTCTCACCTAGGATCAAAACGACGACAATACTTGTCCAACTACACAACCCGATTGGTGGAGCGTGCTGCCTTTGTAGTCAAGCACTTCAGCGCCCCTCATAATGGTTTTAAACACAATATAAATGTTGCAACACAATAAACTACAATATAATTTTCCTTTTGCCTCTCCTCCCATCGCCTCCTCTTGATAGTTTGCATGGCTAAATGCATTAACTGGATCTATTAAATGGAACTTTGTGGCAGAGCTGTAATTCTGAATATTTATGGCACTATAAACAGGTGATTATCCCTCCTTCTCATGAAATACTAGGCATACCAAGTCCACCTAAATTTGCAGGTGTCTCCCTGGTTGGCTAGCTGTCTCCCTGAAGCTGTTGCTGACTTGTCAGCTGCCTACTATGTGTTAGCAACGTCAAACCTCGTAGTACCTGCACAAACAAACCATCCAAAACCTTCCTTAAGTTAACACCAAATCAAATAAAGGAGAAACATTATTTCCTCTCTTAGGATTTATAACATGAACAATTTCAGTGTGGACAGATATAAATTCGGTTCTGACACAGTTGTTGATATGAAATCAGGTTTGAATGCATGATATGCGATAAAAGCAACGTTAAAAATGTAATTATTACATTGGAATGTTGGGAACTCTATTGAAGATAATGGAGAGGCTCAGGGCTTACAATGACTCCAACATTCCAATGACTGCCTTTCTGTTTATCCCTTTCTTTAATTTCGAACTTTCTTCCCTCAGGGGGAGGAATGTTCTAATAGCCTTGTAGCCCTTCTGCCTCAGGCTATACTGGATGTTAAAGGCCCTCTCCCTCATTATCGGCACCCACCTGCGGTTCTGGCCTATAGCTAGGGTTGAGGGCCTTTAACAACCAGCATAGCCCCTGGCAGCAGGTTATAAGGCAATATTAACTATTTTTGTCACTAACCAATGTGTTTCCTAGATAGAAAACTTCGAAAAGAAGAAGAGAGTGTCGGACACGTACCTCAACAGATGGACAAAAGTGAGGGAGTTCTGTAATCTCTGCCACAGTTTTGGGCTGAAACAGCCCCATGTAATCCCATTACACAATGGTAAATGGGTGCTTTTCGCATGGACCTTAAATGAACATACTGTGTTTGGCTGGAAATATAGCAACATTTGTCGACATATCTAAAGTAAACCCCAGAACACAATGACAGTCACAAAGCAACGCAGCAACGCAATTATGATATAATAGGGTACAACAGAACAGTCAAAACAGAACATAAGTCAACAACCACAGTACAACAAACAATGTTATATTGCAAAAATCCAGCACAAAAACACAGTAGCACAAAAACAAAAGAACTAAAACAAGAAAAGGACACAAAACAAATATGCACATTCTTATTACACGTTACCACCTCCAGAACCAAGCTTTCATAGTAAGGTGATAAAAGTGGTTTGCACCAAACACTACCTTAACTTGCCACCAAGGATAGTAAATAGCACCAGTCAAAAACTGTATCATGATCTGACCTATAATCTGCTGTGGTAGTGTCGGATTCGGTCATTGCAGCCATACGCATGTGGGGGCAGCAGGTTGAGGGGGATGGGCATCATTTTAGATTTGACGAGTAGACACTGAGCTGCAGACCAATGGGTAACGTGGCTGTTGGTAGTAGGATTCGCTGAGCTAGTGTATTCTCTATCTGAATCTGCTTAGAGGGCAAAATGCACACAATGAAGACCCTTACAAGAAGCGAGTGCATGCAACTATTGTTGGAAGCTATGGGGCATATTTACAATAAGTGGCGCATCCCTGCATATCAGCAGGGATGCGCCACTTATTGTGCGCCAGGCCTACTCCAACAAGGTTGCGCTGCATTTACAATGCGGCGCACCATGGGGCAAAAACAGCACAGATGCGTCATGCATCTATGCCGTAAAAGTGTCGCATTGCTGGAGTTGCGTCACAAGCACGACACAGCTCCAGCAATGCTCGGGGGCCCTATTATTCCAATGCTGTGTCAATCCTTACGCCTGCTTCAAGCAGGCGCAGGGTTTTGACGCAGCATGGGCACCAAAATGACTGAGTGAAATCTTGTAGATTTCACTCAGCCACTTTCAGGAGGCGTTCCTGCTCCGGAACGCCCCCCCTGCACAGGAACGCCTCCTTCTGGCGCAGGGCTTTACAACGTGACGCATCTCCCAGATGCGTCAAGTTGTAAATACCCCGCACCATGGTGCATCTTTTGCGCTGCCGCTTGCGGCGCAAAAGCGGCGCAAGGAGCTTGTAAATATGCCCCTCTATGAATAAGCACAAACCACAACATTGCCCCACAGCAGTCACTTACTGCACTAGGCAGAGTATTTATACTTTACAAGTGGTGGCTCAACCTGTAGTGAGTAGGCATAGCTTGTGCTTAATTTGAAAATAAAAATGTGCCGGTGCCCAAAGCTCTCCTCTGAAACAAGCGGCTGTTGCAATTAAATGTGCTAGGACATAATACTGAGGCAGCGGAATCCTCCCTGCCCCTTCAGCTTACTCTCCCTTTGCGACTCTTTTCCGTTTTTCTCTTCCTCCGTCTTTCCCATATGTGCCTTTTGCACACAGTAAATGCCTGATGCAGAAAAATGAGTGCTGGCCTCCACAAATAAGTGCTGGTTCCCCACACCCGCAAAACCAGCTCAAATTAAGCACTGGGTATAGCTTACACTTGTGGGGAAGAATATATGGCCTGTTGAATTCACATCCGGTGCCAACAAAAGTGGAAGCAAATCTATGATGTCCTGGAGCCCAACACAACAGCTACAATCTGTCTTCTCACGTATAGCCAAGAGTGATAGACAATTGCCAGTTAAACTTTCAATGAACTCAGTTAAATGTTGAACCTCAAAACCTCAAAGCCAACATAATTCAGTTCAATGTATACACCTCAGTGCAAGATGGATAAAATAATCTGTTTGAATGGAGTTCCTAGAACGACCAGGCATGAGGTGACATTGAGGGGCATATTTAAAAGCCCCTATCGCCACGGGAACTTCACTTTTTATGACGTTCCTGTGCTGATAGGAGCTTTGCCTTATTTACACTTAAAACGTGGCTTAACGTTGCCTTGTGAATAAGGTCCCCTTTCACACTTGGCTTACCTTGAAAGGGGAGGGCAATGAGTGTCGCTGTGGACGTTCCACCGCAAAGCGCATTGATTCTGACGCTGCCCCCTATTTACAAGGGAGGCATACATAGGAGGCAGCGCCAGAATTACGACCTGGGAAAACCTGGTCTTACCCTGGCGCAATGAGGAGAAATGTTTCATTTCTCCTCGTTTTTGCTGTTTTTATGCATGTTGCATTGTGCAGTACACATGAAAACAGCAAAAGGCCAATGATGGTTTAAGTGCAGGAAGGTCCCCCTTCCTACACATAAACAATAATTTTTTCCAATTGCTGTTTTGCAACTTCTATGTGTGCTGCATTAAGCAGCACAGATAGAAGTTACAAAACAGCATTTAAAGATTGTTTATGTGCAGGACGGGGGACCTTCCTACACATAAACAATCTCCCCCTGCACGGAGACACCCTTGCACCACTTGTACTATGGTGCAAGGGTGCCTGCGTTGATGCTAGGCTGCTAAGTGTAGCACCAGCGCAGGGGGAAACGCAGGGCTGCACCATATTCTTGTAAATATGGTGCAGCCCTGTGTTTTCTAAGTGGCGGAGTGATGCGTTAAGCCACCACTTCCCCTGTAAATATGCCCCTTAGTCTTGCAGGCATCTTATGTATACCCATCCAGTTATACTGTGACGTATTAGCCACCATATAGGGTCAGAAGCAGCTCATGGATCTACGGTTTGCAGGGTTTTTAAAGACTCTAGTAGGGAGATCCACTCTAAAGCTATAGGCTTTTTCTGTAAGCCTCGATATTTTTCAAGGCGTATTGCACTACTTTCAGCCTGGCATTATTTTCGTAACTCTTCAAGCCATTGAGCAAATAAGGGGCATATTATCAAGCCCCAGCGATAATTATCGCTGAGCGTGCTGAGTGTTCTTTAAATTATCGCCGGAAATTGCTGGATTATATTGCCAAGCTAGCGCTGTATTATCAACGCTTAGTGCTATGGCAATAAATTTTCCAGCGATAGCGGGGTTTTCCATGGAACATCGCTGGGTTTCCAGTGATGTTCCATGGAAAACAGCGATAGCTTGATGATAGGGCCTATGGCCTTAGCCTCACCATCCCCCTCCTATGTTAGGTATGCCTTAGTCAGAAATTTAACAGACGTTAAATTCCAGCGTTAAGGCATAGTTATCTCGATTTCAAATATCTCCGCCCCTCGTTGATAATATCGCAAAGCTGGGTTAGCGATATTTTCCCATGGAGTTTTGTCAGGCACGCCTCCTTTGCATCTCATCAACAATGCGATGCGAGGTGTGCTGACAATGGGCGCTAAGGCAAGGAAACCCGCTGTAGCGTGTCCTTGTTAATAAAGCGATAATATTATCGCCCCTTTTTGCCTGAAAACCGGCGCTTAAGCCTCGATAATGTTATCGCCAGCCCTTGATAATATGCCCCCAAGGGAGCATAACGGGACTTTAAGTGCTTCGTGAGTTAGCTCCCAGCTAACAGCAACACCAAGTCAATAAAGCGCAAAGTCACCGTAGTGTTTTTGGGTCTCAGAAAAAGTCCTAGTATACAATATTCTAGCCGTAAAGCCAACAAAACATAAGAAAGTGTAGTACAGCATAGGAAGATAACATGCTAAAACATGCATTCCCCTAGTGAATTTTCATCCATGAATATGATGGAGTTACATACGTGAATTCTATTTGTACCCAGCTCAGGGGTCCATTGCAAATGGTTTTGTTATCTTGTTTGTTGGCGAAAAAGTATTACAAGTGTCCAGGTGTTTCTGGGCACATATCCATCTGAAAACAACACACGCAGAAATACGCCTAGAAATCGACCAGAATTCAGGAAAAACCTGTGTGATACAACACATTATTACTGTCTTCCCTATGTAAATGCCCATTCCAAGTGGGAACTATTTATTATTATTTGAGGACCAGGGCTTTTATTTTTATACACATTTTTAAGTCTTGCTAGACAAAGCTTCAGCTTGATTGTGCGCCTCATGTAATCTTAAAGTTCATAAATATAAAATACATATAGACACGCATGGAGAGGTTTTGGGCCTATCCCCTTTGTCCATAGCTTTCTTCAGGTGCCATTCACATTTAGCTTCTGCTCATCATATCCTACAGCAAGGGGCAATGCCTCTCCCTAATTCAGCCTTGGCTCTATTACAGTGAGCGTGAGAACATTTTTTTCTTGCACGTGTGCGCATTCACAAAAACAGTGAATTTCTGTGCCTTGTAGGTGGGCTAATACTTTACTTAGCCAATACTTTTTCTTCAAATTTTTTTACTTTTTTTGTCATCAATATGTGTTTACTATGTCTTCAGGTAATAATAATTCATAGCCCATGGTATATTTGTACGTGCTAATAAGAATAATAGGATTACTAAAGAACAAGGGAAACCTCTAGGTAAGCAAGGACCTGGGGTATCAATTGAACAAAGAACAACGGTCCTTGACAAAGAAGAATAACAATTTCAATAATTATAGGCCACAATATACGCTATAATGAACATAAAGTCCAGCCGGACTTCAGAATTTATTCGATAACTAAATAAGTCAAATCAAACAAAACAACAATAAAGCAGTGGGACACAGTCCTGTATCCACAGTACTAGACATACAATACACAATACAATTAACTAGGGATTTTCAGGCATTTTGAAGGTACAGGAGCAAAAAGGTAGTTTTTCAATCTATTTGCTTCACATATGTAGAAAACACATGATTATTGGCACATGATAGTGAACTAGTGTTTAGACCACATATTTTGTCGACGGCGTTTCGATCCAGTTAAAATTGTGGATCATCATCAGGACATTCAGTGCTTGCCTGAATTGGAAGCCTAGGCACGATGTATTGGGCCAATTGCAGAATCACGGTGGTCGGGCTACCAATTGTGGAGCCTGAGAGGATTAAGGTTAATGGTTCCAAGTGGGCTGGCAGTCGGGTTAGGCGTGTTGTGCCTCGTAATATAGGAGTCGCCGGGTTGCCTGGAAGGGATGACCCACGGAGCAGGTGATTAGCTGAAGGACTGGTTGTAGGAATAGACGTGTGAAGCCTACAATCGCGCCGTCGAACCGTTCTACGGCGCGATTGTGCATCGAGACGCCTTCGGAAGTTCCACCGCGAACTTCAGGAGCCTTACTATAGGCTACAGCGCTCCGTAGCCGGTTGTTGAAATCGTCGAACCCGTAGGTAACTCTACCGGTCTCCGCATCCCTTGATTGTTCCCAACTACCGGTGTATGGGTCACCGGCTGCGCGCTATCAACACAGATCTTATAGCTCCTCGCGCTCCCCGGGGATTTTAAACCGTGAGGCTCCCCGTAGGCTTCACACGCCTATTTCTACAACCAGTCCTTCAGCTAATCACCTGCTCCGTGGGTCATCCCTTCCAGGGAACCCGGCGACTCCTGTATTGCGAGGCACAACACGCCTAACCCGACTGCCAGCCCACTTGGAACCATTAACCTTAATCCTCTCAGGCTCCACAATTGGTAGCCCGACCACCGTGATTCTGCAATTGGCCCAATCCATCGTGCCTAGGCTTCCAATTCAGGCAAGCACTGAATGTCCTGATGATGATCCACAATTTTAACTGGATCAAAACGCCGTCGACAAAATATGTGGTCTAAACACTAGTTCACTATCATGTGCCAATAATCATGTGTTTTCTACATATGTGAAGCAAATAGATTGAAAAACTACCTTTTTGCTCCTGTACCTTCAAAATGCCTGAAAATCCCTAGTTAATTGTATTGTGTATTGTATGTCTAGTACTGTGGATACAGGACTGTGTCCCACTGCTTTATTGTTGTTTTGTTTGATTTGACTTATTTAGTTATCGAATAAATTCTGAAGTCCGGCTGGACTTTATGTTCATTATAGCATATATTGTGGCCTATAATTATTGAAATTGTTATTCTTCTTTGTCAAGGACCGTTGTTCTTTGTTCAATAAGAATCATAGGGGCATAAGTACAAGCCCCTATCGCCATGGGAATGTCACTTTTTGTGACGGTCCCGTGGCGATAGGGGCTTTGCCTTATGTACAAGGCAGTGTTAAGCCACTTAACGTGGCTTAACGCTGCCTTGTACATAAGGCACCCTTTCACTCTATATTTAGCGTGAAAGGGGCGTGAAGTGAGTTTTGTGGTGGGCGTTCCACCGCAAATCCCATTGTATTTGACGCTGCCCCCTATGTACAAAGCTGGCATGCATAGGAGGTAGCACCAAAATTAAGACCAGGAAAACCCTGGTCTTAAGGTTGTGAAACGAGGAGAAATGCATTATTTCCCCTCGTTTTTGCTTTATCCATGTGTCCTGCCTTGTGTAGAATACATGGAAAAAGCATAATTCAATGGTTTTTCATGTACGGGAAGGCATCCCTTCCTGTACATAAACAAACCTTTTTTTAAATGCCATTTTGTAACTTACATGTGTGCTGCATGAAGCAGCACACATGAAAGTTACAAAATGGCATTTTAGGATTGTTTATGAGCAGGAAGGGACACCTTCCTACACATAACCAATCCTCCCCTGCACGCAGGCACCCTTGCACTCTGGTGCAAGGGTGCCTGCGTTGGCGCTAAGTTGTAAAACTTAGCGCCATCGCAGGGGGAAATGCAAGGCTGCACCACATTCTTTTAACTATGGTGCAGCCTTGCATTTCCGAAGTGGCGGAGCATGTCGTTATGCCCAGGAGGCTAATGACACGCTCCGCCACTTCCTCGTACATATGGCCCATAGTGCCCTGTGCTGTGCATTAAAACTAAAAGGAGTTCATATATTCATAACACCTGCTTACCAAGAAACACAGGCCCTCTTCTATTAAATTGAGTACGTTTTTTTAAATTCAACATTCTTATTGTAAAACACGTGCCTGTCACAGTTAGACAGGGACATGATTTTCTTGTGGCCTGTTTTTGTGGCCTACACTTGAAATAAAAAATAAAACGCTTCGCACTGAGTTGCCGAAGCCAGGCCTATTGATTTTGCCAATATTTGTGAATATTCAATGACGTGCTTTTTATTTTAGTTCACAGAATATCCCATGTTCTTACCGTTCGAGTTCCTTATCCTATAAAAACAAGAGGCCACAGAGGAACACCGAAAAGAAAAACATTCTGTGCGTGCAAAGCACTGCAAGTGTGTGTTCCTTCTGTAAATTAGCTATTGTGTTTTTTTTTTATAATTCTTGTTGTGCATGTGTGGGAAGGGTTGGCACTGCCTAATGAATGCTAAGCAGATGCCAGGAACAGCTGGAGAAGTTTAGACAAGTTGTGGGCGGTTGAGTTTCATGGGCAGGGCAAGGACTGAAATTAACAGGCGCTCTGTGGCCTTGTGCCATGATTCATACTTGTGGAAAGGACAGAGAGCGTCTCAGCCGCAAATGGAGCTCGGGTTTGTGTGGTGAGGATTTAATACAATCTGAAAAGGACCCTTAAGCTCACTGTGTTATCGGAATTGCATATTTTCACACGAAACCTCTTGCACACTGTATCTCACGTAATAGTGTATGTGTTTCACGTGTTTGCTGTTCACAGGGTGGTATTATATAATTAAGGATGTCAAGTGGGGAATTATTAGTGCAAAAGTGAACAGAACCAGCTTCACACTATCAAATTTTGCAGTGGCAACACGGACACCTAAGTCCATTGGTGCAGAACTTGTGTTTTTACAATAGACTAGCAGCCCGTCCCGACGTTGTCCGGGAGCAAAAGGCTTGGGAGCAATCAGGCTTCAGGGCCCCCGCCCGCCCCGACGTTGTCCGTGGGTCCCCCGGAGCGCACCCGCGGCTGCTTCACCTACCTTAGCCGCCGCTCCTCCCCGTGCTCCTGAGTTCACCGCTCCGCCGCTCCTCGCCGCTCCTCACCGATCCTATCCCCCCTGTCCGCCGCTCCTCCCCGTGCTCATGTCCGCTGCTCCTCCTCACGCTCCTGTACGCCGCTCCTCCCCGCGCTCCTGATGTCAGCACGCACGTCGCGGCCGGCGCTACTTCCAAGGGACTACTTTTTTCTGTATTCGTAAATTTTTTTAAACAACATATATATATATTTTTTTATATAGCCTATGTCCATCTGCTTGCCCTGACGTTTTTAAAGATGCATTGGGTGTTTGGATTGGTGGTGTAGTTTTTGAGTTTACCTGGCTCAAAGGACATAGTTCTCTCTTTATAATAGTAGTATAGATTTGCAGTGCAAATGTTGTTTTTGCATTAGTCCGGCAGCGTAAATGTGAAAATAAACGTTTGAAAAGGAGATTCTGTCAATTTCTGTCCCCAAGAAAATACCGCGGCTGTCCCACATAAGGGATCTCGCCTCAAGGTTAGGCAGGTTGGACCTCTGGAAAACCCCTGAGTCTTCATGCCTAACATTATCGAGGTTAGAACCAGTGCAACAATATAGGCACTTGAATATTATGTTCATTCAGGGAAGTTGAAGGACTGGGTTTTTCTGAGACCCAGCGGTGCCAGGGGACAACACCTGAAACCTTCGTGGGTTACCTGTTCCGGCGTACAAATGACAGAGACACGGGACACTTCCTTCGGCGTCAAAGATTCGAGGTTTATTTACTGCAGGGAACACAGAAGTCACAAGAAGTACATAGCATGTAGGTTCTAGGAGACTGCTTCAAATTGTATCTGTGGATCGCTCCCTTTATACAGTTCTTCGTCATAGAACAACATGACGAACAAAAGGTTACAACCCAGTTCCCATAGTAAATTTCATAGAGGGTCGCTTTCATGTATTCAGGGTCCGGAACATAATTACAGTAGCATCACCGGTTCCCAACTGTAAAAGTACATCTTCCCACCATGAGTGCATTCCATTCCGACTGTAAACGAGTTAAGGAAGAGTCAAAAACAGGTGCAGAGGAAGACCAAAGATAGTCGACAGATTGAAAAGAGTGTAAGGGGGTGATATCGGAAACACGATTGCAGGATCAAAGGAGACGTGCCTAATGAATGCACAACTGAGACAATAGACCGGCACGGCAAGATGAGCCTCGAGCGGGGGCCATCTGCCTTGCAGTGTCATCCCCCTCATCATAAAAGACACCCTCAAAGGAACACGTGTCTTCCGCAAGAGTTTGGGAATCCCAGGGTCACGAAGCGGACAGTGTCCGTTCGCTGGCTACTTGAGGGCAAGAGACAAAATGGATGCCGTATCTAAAATGGAACCCGTGGGTTCAGATGAAGAAACCCACGAAACAGACGAACGGTTTAAGTTAGCATAGCGAAAACGCGTACACCCACTAAACTCGCCATTTGCGGTTCATAGATACCAAACTCGACCATATTCGAGCGAGTCGAAAACACCACTTACAATTGTCACGGAAACACGGAACCTCAGACGCTCCTTTTGCCCTCATGTAGGCAAGCACTAGTCGATATCGGAATCGATCTCGATATTCATCAGGTCATCCAGATGTTGCTGCAACATTATTCTATCCATCAGTGCTTCCTTGGTAACAGGTGGCCGTCTTATACACGTCGTAGCACAGAGGCCACATAAGGCAGGACCACACTGTACACAAAGACAACACGTGAACAGAAATGCTACAACAACCCCAATGATCATCAGAATTTTCCAACCCCACGTCGACATCAGGCCCCAAAACCACCCTAGTAGCATCCAATCACCTACGTCCACGTGTATGGACTCGGAGATCTTATGCAACTTCGAGATGGCTTGATAGACAGTTGGAGCGTTATCAGGAATGAAAATGCAGCAACTTGAATGGATCACCTTACATACTCCACCTCGATCTGCAAGAACAACGTCTAAAACCATACGGTTTTGTAACGTCATAAGCCTGTCAGCCTGAAGCTCTGCTGTAATGTTACCAAGGGCACTCGCAGTGATATTAGCAGTCGATTCCACCACTCGAGTCAACTGTCTCAGGTTCCTGCTATTGATCATAGGTCCCCAAAACGGCAAGAAACCCTTAAAGAAGTCTCCTGCTTCTTGACCGGCAGTGTCCTCTTCGCTAATCACGCCCCTCACAACTCTGGTCTTGTGATAATCCGACCCAACAGTGAAGGTTGGCGGCAATAGATTCGCAATATAACATGTGCCTGAGAAATCACGAGGCAACTATGTATATGCGCGGTCGTAACAAACAAAGTATGTACCCTTGGCAGTCAGAAGAACAGGGGAAGAGGCCGTCGGTAAAACATACGTTTCAGTACAGGCACTCCTCCCAAGATGAGCTCGCGGGCTTCGGCCAAGACCTTTTAGACAGAAATTGCCGAGATGGGGTACGATCCAGATCGGAGACGAGCTTTTAAGCTGCAGATCACCCACTGACATGCTGTACTCAGCCTCACTCAGATCTCTGTATGCTCGCACCTCTTCCTCTGGGATAAGCGATGCGTCGAAGATATCCCTATCTAAATCGGCAATCGCTCTTGCCAAAGGCTTGTGGTACGGGCCAGGACCATGATCTGCAGTGCGTGGCTCTCGATGGGGGTAGGAATCTAGTGCGCTACGAAACATTGTTTGGAATGCTCGAGCTGAACCCTGGGAGCTGTAAGGAAGGACCAAGTACGGAATTCCCCTATCCGTGGTATGCGGCATTAAACCACACACCCAACAGTTGGTAGTATTCATCACCAACTGATGTTGATGAAGAAGCTGAACGAAGGAGTTGTTCATGAATTCCGCACGTCTAACCTGCTCGTGTTGGGGTAAGAGGTGAAAAGAATGAGGAGAAACAGTGGAAGTAGGTTTTGGTTCGGAGGAAAGGGTAGGTGAAGCAGAAGGCAATAACGATTGTATTCCATAATATACCCCACCCACCAGTAACATGGAAACAGTTAGGAACAGTAGGAACACCTGAAACAGAAAGCATTTGGTACGTACAACCCTATGCAATATGGACCTTTGCGCAAGAGTCTTCTCCACTTCCGACAACTTTGAGAATGCCATCCTCTAAAAACCGTCCGCAACGTTCTTGATGCACTTCGTTCTGTGTAGCAATTGTCAATCCCCAGGAGTTCCTAGGAATCGATGGCCTCCGACCTAGTGTCAGGACCCTGCTAAATAGAAGGAAGTACCCGCACGGCCCTACGGTCAACCCGGATGTAAGGTTCTTTTAATCCAACAATATATACAAAATCTCCTAGCTGTGGAAAAACACACATGTGGAAAAGAACTCAGAAATTAATAGAAACCACAATTGTTCAAAAATGTTCAAGATGATAATGGGGGTAATGTGAATTTCAAAAAGGGAAAAGCAAAAATAATTTATTAGTCTCTAGTATTGGAACGAAGAAAATATCTGCTGCTTCTTCCAGGACGAGTCTGCTCTTCAAATAATTGATCAGATTGTGGAACAGAGTCCTGTCGGTCAGACGATAGTTCAGGTCTTGAATTCTCCAATGGCAAAGGTTCAACAAAGTTATCTGGCTGCACTGAAGTATCTCCCACAGGCTGAGCGTCACTGAACGGCACAAAGTTCGGCAGAGCTTCTGTCTCTGATGCGGCGATGCCAGTCCTCACCCACGAGTCCGCTGGTAAAGGTATTGGTACCTTTTTTTGTGTGGGTGGCGTGCACCCAATTTTTGCGGCCCTCCAGACGAACTGCAGTTCTCGTGGCGAGTAGCACCTGGAAGGGTCCCACAAACCTCGGCTCTAGGTTTCGCTTCTGGCCAAAATTTCTGGTCACCACCCAGTCTCCCGGTTGGAGCCGGTGGCCAGGACCCTCCGTCTGTGCCGGCAGTGCTTCAAAGACCTGTTGATGAATTAACCTCAGTTTAGCAGTCAGATCATGAAGATAGTCAATTAGCATTGGATATTCAAGACTGTCGAAAACCCTAGGTCGAGGAACCCCCCAAATATTTGCAGGACGGCCGAACACAATCTCATATGGGCTAAGCCCTACTCGAGAGTGTACAGTCGCCCTAGTCGACAAAAGGGCAAGAGGCAAAGCGTCGGGCCACAACAGACCAGTCGTAGCCTGAATCTTTGCAAGTTTCAATTTGAGAGTACCACTGTACCCTTCAACTAAACCTGCCGACTGGGGATGATTGACGCTGTGGAATTTTTGTGTAATTCCAAGGCCCTTACACACACTCTTCATCACACTCCCCACAAACTCACTTCCGTTATCAGACCATACAATCCGTGGCATTCCATACCGAGGAAAGTATTCCTTCAGTAGGACTTTCGCTGTGGACAGGGCAGTATTGTCTTTGAGAGGGTAGGCTTCGATCCATCGGGAGAATGCACAAACCACAACTAAAACGTACTTCAGGTAATTACATCTCTCCATATGGATGAAGTCCAGCTGGATTACCTCAAAGGGACATGTAGGAGGAGCAAAATGGCCAGGGGGTGTAGGAGTGCCCTTGCCTGGATTGTACATCATGCATACCATGCAATTCCTGACCAATCTCTCAGCACATTTAGCAATACCATCATTCTTCCATACAGGGGACAACAACTTGCAGATACCTTTCGCGCTAATATGTGACAAACCATGCGCCATAGTCACAACAGCTAGCACATATGCATCCGGCAACATCCATCTTTGATTCTCCGACAAATCAATCCAACATCCATTCGCATCCAACTTTCCTGTGCTCTCCTTCCACTTGGTCTTTTCAGTTTCGGTGGCCTCATTCTGAATCGCTTTCACACTTTCAACAGTATCCTCACACATACTAGTTTCTGCAGGCCACCTTACCGAACTCGTCACATACATTCTGGTTGCAAGGTTTCTAGCAGTCTCTTTAGCAATCTCATCCGCAAACGCATTACCACGACCAACATCATCCATCACCTTACGGTGCGCACTGCATTTAATAATCGCCACCTGCTTGGGCAATGTAAGTGCATCCAAAAGTTCATTCACAAGCTGTCCGTGCTGGATCTTCGTGCCATGCGATGTCATAAAACCTCTCTCTCGCCACAGTCGACCAAAACTATGCGCAACACCAAACGCATACTGACTGTCAGTAAACACATTCACTCGCTTTCCCTTCGACAAAACACACGCTCTCGTCAACGCAATCAACTCTGCCGCCTGCGCAGAATTCTGATTCAATCTCGCAGTTTCCACAACCGTACTCAATGTTACCACAGCATACGCAGTTGTTACATCACCATTCGGCAACTTAAAACACGAACCGTCCACATACAAAGTACCATCGGGGTCTTCCAATGGAGTGTTTTTTAGGTCAACACGACCCTCCGTTTCCTCCTCAGTTCGCAAATAACAATCATGTGGTGATACCTCGTCTGATTCCATATTGGTTGGCAACAACGTCGCCGGATTTAGGACATTGCAGCGCTTTATTTGGATGTGACTTGCCATAAGCGTCAACTCGTAACCGGACAACCTTGCGCTCGTCAAGTGTTGGGTTTTCGTACGATTCAAGAGAGTGTCAACTGCATGCGGAACCATCACCGTAAGCATATTATCCATGACCAATCCTGCAGATTGTCGGATGGACACCGCAGCTGCCGCTGTCGCTCTTAGACAACTCGGCAATGCTCTAGCTACTGGGTCCAAGGTCGAGGAAAAATATGCACATGGACGCTGCTTACCGCCAAATTGCTGCGTCAAAACACTCAACGCACAACCTTCTCTCTCGTGAACGTATAGTGTAAACGGCTTGCTGTAGTCAGGAGTACCTAACACAGGGGCCGAACACAACGCATCACGCAATTCAGAAAAACTCTTCTGACACTCTTCCGTCCATGGCAAAGGAGTTGGAACATCCTTGTACGTAAGGGCTACCAATGGTTTCGCTAGCAATGAAAAATTTGGAATCCATTGCCTGCAGTATGACGTGATACCTAAAAAGGCACGCACATCCCTCTGAGTTGTTGGCACAGTCATTCGAGCGATCGCTGCAATTCTCTCTGGGGTCAACCTTCTTCCCTCCTTTGACAATAAGTGACCTAGATAGGTTACTTCTTGGCAACAATATTGCAGCTTAGAAGGTGACACCTTGTGATGTAAGTCACAAAGATGCTGTAACAGAGACACCGTAGCAGTTTTGCAAATCTCTCGTGTGTCCGCAGCCACCAATAAGTCATCAACATATTGGATCAAGGCCGCACCAGCCGATAACACCAACGCATCAAGTTGACTCTTCAGGGCTTGGCTGTATATCGATGGACTCTCACAGTAGCCCTGAGGAGCGCGTTTAAACCTAAAGCTGCAACCACCTAACGAGAAACCGAATAGGTCCCTGCTTTCCTCAGCAATCGGAATGCTAAAGAAAGCATTCTTCAGATCGATCACTGAGAACCAAGAAGCAGATGCTGGAATCAGAGTCAGTAAAGCCGTAATGTCAGGCACCACAGGGAACTGAGGAATCATAATTTTGTTCACCTCCCGTAAATCAATGACAAAACGATAAACAGGAGGCTTAGATGGATCAGTGCGTTTCAGAATAGGTAACACAGGACTATTACACACGTTTCCCCGAGTCTCTTCGATAACATCTTTCTCGATCAAATCATAGATGATCGCTAACAACGCTCGCTCACCATCAAGGGAGATACGATACTGGGGAATACGTGGCAATCGCACATTAGATTTTAATTGGACAACATAAGGGGAGATGTCAAGCAGGCCCACGTCGTTGGGACCTGTTGCCCACAAAGATGCAGGAAGAGAACTCAATTCCGGTGGGAGCTTATCAATTGACAAGTACATAGGAGAGATCACTCTCTGACCCAATGTAAGCTCCACTCCCGCAGGAGAACAATACAAAGTCGCATATAACCGTTTCAGCAAATCCAGGCCCAAAAGATTTTCACCACAACCAGTAGTCAAAATCAAAGCAGCTTTCAGCTCATGCGGCCCAATTGTAAGGGGCAAAGGGCGGTAAACCGGATTGCTAACAGGGGTGCCAGAGAATCCAACGGAAACATTTGTTAAGCCAGACAAAGGTGCGCCAGGGAGTTTCGAATGCATGATAGAACTTTTTGCTGCACCAGTGTCCAAAAGTTGAAAAGGCTCAACTACGCCCGATGTGGCAACTGCGACGTAAGGCCCTCTATGATCAACCGGAACTGATACTACTCCCTCTCTTTGTCTATGGCTGTCCTAGTAATTACCGTCTTCGGTACCCTGCTCGACATAAAAATCGTCCACATGGTACTGCGCGGATCTACCTGATGAGGAGCCACGCTGATCAAAACAATTATTGGAATCAGAGGAGTTATTAGAACGCTCATTTTGATTCTGAGTAACACCACGACCTCTACCTCGCGAAGCCTGTTGAGGACCACTACGACCTCCTCTAGATGAATTACCATTATTTCGATCGCGCAAAACCGGACAATCAAATTTCAAATGACCCTCACCTCTACAATAGGCACATTGATTGTATCCAAGCATAGATCTCTGCGAAGAAGAGTCATTCCGCGATTGCGACCTATTCCGCTGTTGAGAATCATTCTGATTTGAGCGCGGAGGATACGCTTGCTGTAACAGAACTTTCGTTTTGAGGTCTTTCGTCTTTTTATCTGCACGATCATTTTCCTCCTTCTCTCTATTTTCATAATATTGAGCCGTAGCCAATATCTGAGCAGAGGTAGAAACAGCCCACGCACTTTCTGAATTTTTCAATTTGTTGTTAAGTTCAGGCAACAAATTCGATACAAATTTATCCACAAACAACCTCTGACCTCCCTCAGTGCTCATATCTTGACCACTGTGATCGATGAATGCCTCCTCAAATCTCGTAAAGAAATCGGAGACACTCTCGTCCTTCTTTTGCATACACGCAGACAGTTTATCCCAATTAACTTTCATTGCCGGCATAAGTGTCTTCATAAGGGTAATTATTCTTTGGGGAAGATCAGTAATGAGCTGTTCAGGCTTAGCCCCACCAACTTGTCGTACGTCAGCCGCCACAAGAGCAGCCCAATCACCGCCTAACTCGGCTGCGCGATTCTCTTGACGAATTTTCGCCCAAACCGGTTGCGGTACGACATTGCCGAACAACATGTCGATGTCGGCAAGATTCATTATCGTAGCATCCACTAATTGGGACAACTCTTTATAGTATCCTGCAGGATTTTTACGAGGGTCTGGCAAAGTTTGCTTAACCTGCAAAACTTCCGATCGCTTCCATGGAAGGTGTATCCACACTCTCTGGAAGTGTGGCAGGATCGGAGGGTTAGCACCAGGGTTACCTGGCATATACACTGGTGGAACTTCACGCATGGGATACTGACCAGGTGTTGCCATCCATTCCTCAGTTTCGTCTTTAAACAATGCACAAGGCATCACAGTGGGACGAAAAGATAGAAGATGCTCGACAGCACGTCGAACATTACTACCCATAATCATACCACTCGAAAACTGAAGCTGAAGTTCAGTTACAGTGACCAATACCTCATTTACCACATCATTTGATATCGCTTCACGTAAGAATTTACACATTTCTTCAAACACGAATCTCTGTTTTGGCTCATTAAATTGAGAGAAAGTCTCAACAACTATGTGCGGGGGATTTTTAAGGGGATACCTAATCCAATTTTGCGCCATTTTAATTAGCGTATTGCGTTCCCTACCGCCAGAAAGCTGACTTCGTCGTTGGGGAACATCAGAATCATCAGACCCAAGAAGCGGTCCAAAAGGAGAGTAAAGATTAGCAACAGTATTAGGAATGCGTCTGCGAACAGACGGAGAAGAGGAGAGAAGTACAGGAGCAACAACATGAGAGCTAAATACAGGAGCAGCAGGAGCAGTAGGAGTAGCCACAAGAGCAGAAGTAGCGGGAACAACAGTTTGAGAAGGTATAGACGGTGGAGCAGTAGGGGCAGTAGCAGGTAGAGAAATAGGGACAAGAGGATTCGCAAAGACAGGACCAGCGACAGGCTGATTAACAGCTGCCGGAACAACAGGTTGAGGAACAGGGTGAACCACAGGAGCTGTAGTATCCTGTGCATATGGAGGTGGCGACTTCAATAGATAGGACAACAAAGGGTCCTCTACTGCTTCCTCTCCCTTCTTCTCAGTACCCGTCAGTAAAACGGGATAACATTTATCCACTGTCATACGTTGTAATCTATCAAAAATTTCCTTTTCCTTCTCTTCTTTGTCCCGCTGAAACTGCTCTGCATTTCTCATCGTTGTAACGATACCTTCTCTCTTATTACGTTTAAGCTGTTTGATTTCTTTCTGCTTGGCTTCTTTACGCCATAACCGAAAGGAATCAAACATGGCCGGCCTTGCTTTCTTTTGAAACAATTTAGCTTCAAGATTATCTAAAATTGGGGTCTCAAAACTACCATGAGGTGGCCAACTAAGGACACCGTCATCTTTAGTGTAGTGGACCCAACAATCATTAAATGTGATAGGACCCACACCATAGCGACTATATAATTCATAGATTGGAGTTCCAACTGGAGGTATCGGACATGAGTCCTCCAATCGGGAATCCGCACCACAACCTCTAAAGCAGCTAAACAAAGTACTACGGCCAGGCATCGTGCACACTAACCGAGTTTCACAAACTTCAAGGGTTATTGGATTACAATGTCCCCGCAAAATGCAAAAACCTTCGGTTTTTGTCGACTGCAGTCATCAAATAGAACAACTAAGAACAAAATACGAAGAACCACAAATGCAATGGAACCATGCAACAACTAAGCACCCACAACAACTAAGGATTATGGGAGCGACCCACAAATACTTAACTCAAAGAACAATGGCGTCACCAGGAAGGCCCGTCAATCGTCTCGCTGTACCAAGGTCTACGCCAGGCGCCAAAACAGATCGACAGTCAGGGCATCAGTCCGTCGCAGCCGTCAGGAGGCGGGGATCTTCGCGGGAAAAGTCTTCGGGCCACTTATTTCGACAACAGGATCGATGAAGCGGGGTGCACCTTCCCTCGGAGATTTCACACGAAGTTCCTCACGATCGTCGGGCTTTGGACCGGTACCGCTGATGTCGCCCCACGTTGGGCGCCAACTGAAGGACTGGGTTTTTCTGAGACCCAGCGGTGCCAGGGGACAACACCTGAAACCTTCGTGGGTTACCTGTTCCGGCGTACAAATGACAGAGACACAGGACACTTCCTTCGGCGTCAAAGATTCGAGGTTTATTTACTGCAGGGAACACAGAAGTCACAAGAAGTACATAGCATGTAGGTTCTAGGAGACTGCTTCAAATTGTATCTGTGGATCGCTCCTTTTATACAGTTCTTCGTCATAGAACAACATGACGAACAAAAAGTTACAACCCAGTTCCCACAGTAAATTTCATAGGGGGCCGCTTTCATGTATTCAGGGTCCGGAACATAATTACAGTAGCATCACCGGTTCCCAACTGTAAAAGTACATCTTCCCACCATGAGTGCATTCCATTCCGACTGTAAACGAGTTAAGGAAGAGTCAAAAACAGGTGCAGAGGAAGACCAAAGATAGTCGACAGATTGAAAAGAGTGTAAGGGGGTGATATCGGAAACACGATTGCAGGATCAAAGGAGACGTGCCTAATGAATGCACAACTGAGACAATAGACCGGCACGGCAAGATGAGCCTCGAGCGGGGGCCATCTGCCTTGCAGTGTCATCCCCCTCATCATAAAAGACACCCTCAAAGGAACACGTGTCTTCCGCAAGAGTTTGGGAATCCCAGGGTCACGAAGCGGACAGTGTCTGTTCGCTGGCTACTTGAGGGCAAGAGACAAAATGGATGCCGTATCTAAAATGGAACCCGTGGGTTCAGATGAAGAAACCCACGAAACAGACGAACGGTTTAAGTTAGCATAGCGAAAACGCGTACACCCACTAAACTCGCCATTTGCGGTTCATAGATACCAAACTCGACCATATTCGTGCGAGTCGAAAACACCACTTACAATTGTCACGGAAACACGGAACCTCAAATTCCCACCGGTGGGCGGATGACTACAGAGTTCCTACAAGTGAAAGATGTATATAGCAAGGAACTCTTTCTGGGTGTGATCCATTCCCCATTGGCCAGGAAACTGTATGTGCAGTTTAGACTAGGGAATCTTCCACTATCAGCACACACAAGCAAATGGGCCAAAGAGAACACGGCTGAGTGTCGCTTGAGTCTGATGTACACGTACTGTTTTTTTGCCCCGCATACCATTTGCCCCGCAGACGCTGGTTGATCCAAATTTGTAGAAACGTAGGCTTTGTGCGCCATTTAGAGGCATACAGGGGCATATTATCAAAGGGGTTTATCTCCGCTTTTTTGGCTTTAAAAGCCAAGAAAGCGGAGATAAAATTATCTCCCTATTACCTAGCTGTCGCTAACACCAGTTAGAGACAGCTAGTAGGAGATAGCGACCATCTTGGGCCCCACTTTGCATGTCAGTGATATTTATCACTAATGACATGCAAAGTGGGCGTGCCAAGATGTTAGCGACTGAAAACAGTCGCTAACATCGCTATCTCTTATTACCAACTTTTGGAGATATTCGCGCTAAGCGCGAATATCTCCAAAAGCTAACACCTGCCCTGAGCAGTTCTTAGCCATGTTATCCAATGGGAGGGGGATAACATGGCTAAGAGCATTAGCTCGGCAATGCATGAATATCGCTGACTTTTCAGCGATATTCATGCTTTGCGGCGATTTTTATCGCATTTGCGTTAAACCTTGGTAATACCAAGGTTTATTTGCGGTAAAAATCGCCGCAGCACAGCGGTAAATGTTTGTCTCTAACCAAGCAATAGCGATAATTATCGCTATTGCTTGGTAATATGCCCCACAGAGTTCTAAAATATGACACGCACTTCCCAATGGTGTTTCCTGGGTCATGCTTTTTAAAACACAGGTGGCACATACGGCGGGATTTGATCAAGAACCTCACTGGGTAGACTTACACGTAGGAACTGCAAAAGGCCCAGCTTAGTGCAAACATGATTATGGTTCTCTGTCTCAGGCTATATTTTAACCAGTGTTTTTATCAAATGTGTGCTTTTATTGGATTTTAATAGTGCACAAGGTCACTTGGATCTTACCTGTCATATCCTGGTAGAAGCTGGAGAACCCTGCTCCAAGAAGGCTATTTGGATACATGGAATATATATTCGCAAGTGCTTACCCTTTTTATGTAGTTTATTATTGCTGTGATTTTCAATAATGCACTTTTATGGCGCTAGTGGCCGAAACCAAGTATTTATTGAATTGAATTGAAAATAGATTTACACTATAGCAACTTTCGGCCATATTATCCCGTGTGTTCACAGACCCGAACTCCATAAGAGGGGGGCTAGGCAACGCATAGTTTTGATTTCTGCACCCACTGGTACAAGACTTTTTTGCAGTGGTCTGTTACACTAGTGCAAATTGTCGTTCCATTCGTCAGACAACCCAACATCAGGGGACCAATGCATGGCACTACTTTTAAATCATCTAAGCCTGCTTCTAGTAGCCACAAACTCAAACTGCTCCAGCAGAGGATGTACTCATAAATATTGTTTTTGCATTTATATCCAATGCTGTAGCTATTGATGCACAATCAAAGTGCACAGTTTTGCTCTTTCTTGCCCCTGTTACTCATAAATTCGAACTTTGTAGGTCGAGCTGGGACAAAGCACAATCCTGACACCTCCACCCTCCAAGGAACATTCTTCATAAGCCCTCACAGAAAATGTATCCTTTGATTAAATGTGCAGTGAAACTATTGGTGCAAAATAGCACTGCACCACTATTGAACTTTCTTGCCTGGACACTAGAACTCACAAACTGGAATGGGGGAACAATCCTTACTCCTCCGCCTACTGGTTCAAAACGTCAATTTTTAATACTCTCCATTAGTTCCAATGTTGGTTTCTGCATTGGTTTTATGGTATCCTTATTGCCATATCGAACCTGCCTGGTGGAACTCAGTAACTAAAAATGAGCATTTAGGGAATGCAGCAACTGGCAATCAGGGGTTTTCATAGCAGGAGATGTCTGAGAGAGAAAACTGCCTCCCTCTCTGGGTCAAAATAGCTTCAGCAAACAGATGCAGACTTTCAATGGTTGGGCTTTGTTGAAAATTGGGTTGCTGGTTGACTGGGGTGTAAGCCCTGGTGAAGCTGCTGCTACAAGCCTAGTCAGGGTAAAGGGGCTGGCAAACTCTAAATTAAACTATGCTCACACTCTTGTAGCTTGGCCCAGAGCAGTCAGACATAACTTTAGAGTCAGTGTGTAAAGTGTTTGTGCAACACTTCAAACAGTAATTAAAAAACAAGACCAAAACGACAAAAATCCAATTAGTAGAACCAGAGATATTGATTTTTAAAGTTTGTAGTGAAAAATAGCGCCAAAAGCACAAAGTGCCATTGGGGATATCTGGTTGTGCTGGACTAGGACAAAGTCACTATCTGGCCGACTGTGATGGAGTGTGAGCCTGCTACAGCAGCCTGGTTATGCCTGCTAAACAAAGTACCTTAAATCCGGGATACTGAGCGTTGCGTGGATCAGCGTCAAAGATGTGTCGGATTCGCGCTGTGTCGAGGCTGTGGTGTGATGTCCTGATGCATTAAGAATCCTCTCAACAGAGCATGCCCGTTTTGAGGATGTTAGGCACAGACAAGGTGATGCCTCGGTTTCAATGAACGGTGTAGCTG
This sequence comes from Lissotriton vulgaris, assembly GCF_964263255.1. NCBI lineage: Eukaryota > Metazoa > Chordata > Amphibia > Caudata > Salamandridae > Lissotriton > Lissotriton vulgaris. The sequence continues at coordinate 1,568,459,826 of NC_141695.1, read as the reverse complement.
CGATGCAGAGTTTTGTCATCAAGGCTGCTGTCGACAAGAGATGTGAGGAGCTTTTCTGGAAAACGCGTTGCACAGCAGCGATTTTGAAGGTGACCGAAGATGTGGGAGGAGGCAGCGATGTGAGTCTTTTGCGATGGGTTCAATCCATGCAGCAGAGGCGATGCATCAGTTCTGCTTGAAGATGCGCCACTCAGCTGAGGGGATGCATCAGGTCTGCTCGGGAATGCGTTGCTCAGCAGAGAAAATGTGTCAGTTCCACTGGTAATGATCTTAGGTCTACTTCCAAGGGTCCAGGATTGGGGTTGCACCACTTGGCAGGGTAAACTCACAAATGGCAGAGTTCAGGTGCAGGGGCTGGACGCCTGTTATGTCCCTCAGGCATCAGATCAGGAGGCCAGCCAACTAGCCTTTGTAGTTAGTCGGGTTCTGGGGTCAAGAGATGCAGATCCAGTCCTTTTCACCCAGGTCAGAGGGCAGATCAGTACAGAAATCAGCAGTCCAGCAGAGTGGAAGTCCTTCAGCAGCAAAGCAGTCCTTCTTCATAACAGTATATCCACAGTTCTAAAAGTGAAATAAAGTGGTGGTGTCTGAGGTCCAGTACCTATACCCAATGGTGCCTTTGAAGTGGAGAGACTTCAAAGACATGCGTATGAACTGCACATATGTCCTCTCTTCCTGCCCTGGCTCCAGACTCACTACAGGTGGGTATGCAGTAATTTGTGTATGGACAGGACACAATCGATTCAGATGTAAGTGAGGCTGTGACCACCTCGTCCCTCCCATCCTGCCACAGATGGCCCACAGAGACACACCTAAGCTCCCATTGTGTGTGGCTGTCTAGGAGGAATACTCAAAGCCCAGCTGCCAACTAAGGCCATTAATGTGATCAGAGACAGGCTACAGGAACCAAATGGCTAAAGCAAAAACAATGCCAATTTCTTAAAAGTTTATTTTCAGAATTGCAATTTAAAATCTGACTTCACCATAAGTTTGGATTTTAAATTGTGATTACAGAGACACCAGACTTGAAGGGTTTATCTCTTCCTAATTGGAAGTTGCAATTGCTTAGTAATTGTGTGTAATAAGGTAATCCCAATGTTATCCTACAGGACAGATAGGCCTTGCAGTAGTCAAAAACGAATTTGAGAGTTTTTCACTACCAGGACAAATAAAACTTATAAGTACATGTCCTGCCTTTTAAATACATTGTACTGTGTCTTTTGGTTTGTCCGGGACCTACCTTAGGGTTGACTTATAGGTATAAAAATGGATGGTTTGAGCCTGGCAAAAGCTTTATTTTGCCATGTCGATATGGCAGTTTAAACTGCACACACGGGCTCTGCAATGGCAGGCCTGAGACATGGTTAAAGGGCTACTTAAGTGGGTGGCACAATCAGTGCTGTAGACCCTCTAGTAGCATTACATCTACAGGCCATGGTTACGTGTGTTACCACTTTACTAGGGACTTATAGGCCAACTACATTTCCTACTGGGAATGAACCTTTATTACCATGTTTTTAAGGAGAAAACACACGCACATTAGCCCTGGTAAAGTGTACTGAGTCCTAATACCAGCAAAAGCGAGGTCAGAATAGTGGAAGAGGAAGGTTAAACGTGTGGGAGAAGACAACCCTAAGTCAGATCTAACAGTCCTTTACTAAACCAATACTTTAAGGAAAATAAAGAAAGCATTTTGAAATTAGGGATGTGCAAAATTTACGTAATTTCCTTCTAAGTAATTACCTGTAAATTTTAGTCTGAAATGCGTCTTTGTATCAGTGTTGGACATGAGGTAGTACTTCATGCTAAAAAAGTGCAAAAAACATAAGTGCCACCAACAAGAGCTGATCATTTTCTGTCTGCATTGTTTGGTGCTCACATTAAAGTATTGTTACCCGAGTGACACCCAATTACTCCAAGTGGCAGAATGGCGTAATTTCACAGATTTTTACATTAAAGATGTAACACGAAATGCTACAAATGACACAAATGACACCAGCGTAACTGAAGATGCCACCTAGACATGGTTAAAATGCAACAAAAGGCCTGCATATGGAACAGCCTTATCCGCCCACATAGCCTTCTGTACAACTACCTTTGGCATTTGGCCATACATAAATGACATTTTACTTCTCAAGTGCATTGTAGATTATCTCCTAAGGGTGTACATTTTAAATAACACATCATCAGGGCTGAAGGGAATAAATATTTACCCATTGCCGGCTAATGATCTGTAAATTTTCATGTGCAAGAATCTTGTGTAAGACATTATGAGGGCCAATTCACAAAGGCATTCGTGAGCACATGAAGAAGACCTCCTGTAGTTTTACTGTTCTCCTCCTGTAGTTATCCTGTAGTATTCATGTAATGCTACTTTAAATGCTCTTAAATTCCTTTGTGAATTGCCCCAACACATCAAACAAATCGAAATATTCTAGGTATATTCCTATACAATTATTACAAATAGAAAGGAGTGTACCCTCTTTAGACTTTTATTAATAGAGGGTAGGCCAATTCACAAATATATTTATAGGTATATGAAACAACCCTACAAAAGTTCTACTTCAGGTGCTCAATAAATGCTCTTGGGAATTTGACCCAAGACATAAAAAAATGTGGGAACATGGCGGCGGCAGGCTAACGGCTGCTGTGAGGCTCCGCTCCTAAGCCCTATAGAGCTCTTCGGCAGGTCTCGTATCCTGTTTTTCTTGATGGCAGATCGCGGTTTTTCTTTATGGTGAGATATGGAGTTTGTTTTTGACTAGTGATACATTCCGCAATTGTTGAGTTTCTTTTTCCTTTTTGGTTAGCGGTCGCGGTTTGTAAAAACCGCCGAGCAAGGGTTGCAGAGAAGCTGTCGGCGCTAGGACCCGCTCCATTGGAATGAGAGGGGAGGACCGAGAGCGAGAATTCGTGCGGAGGTACGCGGAGGAACCTGGAACGGGGCAGCTGCATCAGGTGAAAAAACACGAAGGGAATTGGAAGCAGTGGGAGACAGGACACGGCAAGGCACATGGCAACAGTCAAACGCAAGTAGAACAATATACTGGAGTTCGGGTAAGCTGTTACAATGCATGGCTGCGCTCGAGAGCAGCCTTCTGGTATCGGGCAGCAGCAGTATTTGCACGCCGTGTCCCCACGGTAGTTATAGTGTCTCCTGCTTGTGGTGATCTAGTTGGATGCATGGAGGCAGATAAAGCGGCGTCTAAGTTTCAGTTCCAGTGCGATTTCCCTGACTTACAGGCTGCATTTAGTGGCGAATTTGAAGTTGGATCTCCTAAACTACCCAAGCTGTCCGAGTTGCCCTCTAAAGAGACTGTTCCAGTCAGTAGTAGTAGCGAAAAAAGAAGTGTGGCTAGGAATCGCTATCAGCTGCGCTCAAAGCATGAACTAAAGAAAAAGGGGGTCCTAAATACAGCTGATCTGTGCGAGGGTGGAAGTAGCGGTCCGGTTCCCATTTCACCCTGTAAGCAAAGTAAGAGAGGGGGGGCACGAAGGGGGAAGACTAAAGGTTCAAAACTGACCCAAACTGCGAAAGGGACTCCTTCACTCAAAAGCTATTTCAAAATTATGGAGCAAGCAGTGTCATCTGGAGCGAACAACACTGAGGCAAATATTGAGACTAATATTACAGAGGGAGGAGAGACAAATAACCAGCATGGGCTCGTGAAGTCCGTTGGGAATCTTACTGAGAGTACGAGCTTGACCACAGCTTCCCCTCTTTTAGCTATTTTTCCTCTGAGTAACAAATACGCAACTTTGGATTTAGCTAATTCTACAGAGGTACCTGAGGCAGCTGAAAGAGAGGTTCCAGTACAACCTCCCCCGAACGATACTGATATACATCAAATACCTTAGAATACAGCATCCCAATCTTCTATGGTAGTCCCTCATATAGTGCATACATCGGGTCTAGAAAATGATGGTCTCTTCTCACCCTTAAACGAGGAGGCTGGGGATCGCGGAGGTAGTGTTGAGACAGAGAGAAGCTTGGGCTCTTTACTTCATTCACTAAGAGGTGATTTGTTGGAAAGATTTGAGATTTCTGAAAAGAATCAGAAAGGACTGCATGACAGATTTGACCTTCTGGAGGCCAAAATTGAGGGTATTAGTGTTAGAACAAGTACTCTAGAGGGGAAAGTATCAGTACTTGCAGAGTCCTCAAAAAATAATTCTAAGGATATAGCTGCCTTAAAAACTCAGAATCGAACTCTAACAATGGATCTGGAGAGGTTAGAAACTCAACAACGACGTAATAACTTGAGGATCTTAAAAATTCCGGAAGGGGCAGAAGTGGAAGATATCAAGGGATTTGTTTGCAGATTATTGCGGGAAGATATTCTTAAAGGCAGACCAGACATCAACCTGGAAGCTGAGATTCAGCGGGTTCATAGAGATCCATTTAAGTTACACCCAGATCGAAAGGCGCCTAGGAAGATCTTGGTATATTTTCAGACTTATAGCATAAAAGAGTTGATTCTCACTAGGTGTTTATCTCGTACCTCCTTACATTTTCGTGCTAATCCCTACCACATCAGATCGGATATAGGAAGCAAAACTGCTCAAAGACAGTGGGAATTAGGCTCTAGGATGCCAGACTTACGTTCATACGGTGCACAGGTCCAAATGAAATTCCCAGCGCTCCTCAAAATTATGTGGAACAATAAAATGTATACTTGCCATTTTCCTGAGGAAGCTGATGCAGTTTTGACTAGGATGAAAGAATCGGAAGAACAGGAGGAATAGAGTGTATCTAGGGTGTCCATTGGGGTATCTATTATACCTCCTATTATTTGCCCGACTTCAAGTGAGTTTAAAATAGATGAGAGTGAGAGTAAAAAAAAAAAAAAAAAAAAAAAAACATAACATGCTGAGGGGTGACTGATAAAGGTTTTGAGGGGAAAAAAAAAAAAAAAAGATAATAATCATGAAAAATAATCAGTGTGGTGTGGTGAGGGGAGACTTAGTAAAGTAGGTAGACAAAAAAAAAAAAAATAATAAAAAAAATATATATATATATATAAGGGGGGGAAAAAAAAAAATAAGAGGGGAGAACTTCAGGTAAATAAATAAATAAATAAAAACAGGTATAGACGGGGATATAGAGACCGACATTTCTTTCTTAATGGGGAGGGCATCAGTGGTTCGGGGCCTCTTAGGGCGTATTTTCGCCAATCAGGAGGGAAGGGTTCCCCGGGGGGTGGGGGGGCAGGTTCACTAGGGTTAGGGGAAAAAAGCAGTTAAAAAAGTCCTCATGTGCCATAAAATATTATTTTTCTTTTTTTTTTAAATTTAACTGTCAATATATACGCTCGAGACAAGCCACAATTTATAGTTTAAAATTCCGGTATGTCTCAAGTTAGACAAACTAAAATCCTTTCCTGGAATTTGAACGGTTTAGGAAATCGTAAGAAACAATTAAATGTTCTCCATTTCTTGGAGAGTAAAGGGGCTTCCTTGATTTTCCTACAAGAGACCCATTTGGAAGCAGAAGATTGTAGGAAAATTTTTACTAAGAGCAAATGGGTTCAAGATGTTTTTTGTTCTAAACAATCAGGTAATACGAGAGGGGTAGCAATAATAATTTGTGCAAATAAAGGAATTGTTATGCATGACTGGGCCACAGATCAAACAGGCAGGTGGTTAGTCGTAGTTGTTTCAATCTGTGCAGTTAAACTTCTATGTGGGGTTTACTATGGCCCAAATGATGATAATCCTTGTTTTTTACAGAAACTAGAAAATCATATGTTGCAATATACTATGCCTATCGTATTAGGAGGTGACTTCAATTTGTTATTAGATCCCGCAGTAGACCGCACCTCTAAATCTAAATATAAATGCCCTAAGAAATCTTTGTTAGCCTTGAAAAATATCATGAAGGAGCATCTGCTATGCGATGTGTGGAGAGCTAAACATGGTACTCGTAGTGAGTTTTCCTTTTATAGTAAAAAATACCATCAATTCTCTAGGATAGATTTCTTTCTGGTTAATAGATCACTGCTTGCAGATATTAAATCCATTTCTTATATTCCAATCGGGCTGTCTGACCACTCAGTAGTTGAGTTAAATATTAACTTCCAAAAGAGCTTTTCAGAATATAGGTGGACTTTGGATAGGACCATTTTGTTAAAGGAAGAGTATAAGATAAAAGTCAAGGAGAATATACTAGAGTTTTTTCTGTTTAACCACAATACCGCCCCAGATAACATAATATGGGACGCATTTAAATCTGTATTAAGAGGTATATATGGTTCCCAAATGGCTCTGACTAGAAAGCTAAAAAAAGAAATGGATATCAAGGATCTTAGAGCGATTAAATTAAAAGAACAGCAACTTCTTTCCGCCATCCCCAATAATCAATTTGGTATATCAAGATTGGAAAAAGAACTTTCTGAGTTACAAATAAAGTTCAGGCTAAGAAATGAAAAAATAATTAGAGATAAATGGGAAATAAGCAAACTAAGAAATTTTGAGTATGGGGAAAAATGTGGGTCATTGTTAGCTTGGAAAGCCAGGTCGGAGAGGACCAGGAATAACATTAAAACGTTAAAACAAAGAAGAACGGGTCTTGTTTTGTCTGAAGATGGTGAGATCAGGGAGGAAGCTAGATCCTTCTATGAAGAACTTTATTCAGAAAATATTAATAACTCAACGGATGAACTAGAAAAATTGGCGATCTTGGGACACTTACCACAACTTTGCAATGAAGATATAGCCTTCCTGGTAAAGGAAATAACTGAGGGGGAGATCAGATTGCAAGTGAAAAAGATGGCAAGGAACAAAGCAGCAGGCCCAGACGGTCTGCCAATAGAGACCTATAAAGACAACATAGATGAAATCTTGGGCCCACTACAGGCATTATTCAACAATATTTTTATTCAGGGAAAACAAATTCCACCCTCTTGGTCAGATGCTACAATCTCATTAATTGCAAAACCGAATAAAGACCCGGAAATAATAGGGTCGTACCGACCCATTTCACTTTTGAACTCTGACCTAAAGATTTACTCGGGCGTACTAGCAAGCAGATTGGCTAAGGTTATAAAGACTATTATTCATCCTGATCAGCGAGGATTTATTCCTGGTCGACAACTGAACGAACTCACATTTCAAGCGATTGGCGCGATTGACTATGCAATCCAGAAGGAAAAGCCACTTGCGATTGTGGCAATAGACGCTGCTAAAGCTTTCGACCAAGTGAACTGGCCTTATCTATGGAGAGTGATGAAGAAATTTGGCTTTCCTGAGATTTATATAAAAGGCATCGAAACTTTATATAGGGGCCCGAGAGCTAAGATTTTGGTGAATGGGGGTCTGTCAGAGTGGTTGAATGTCTGCAGAGGGACAAGACAGGGATGTCCCCTGTCTCCATTATTGTTTGATATATATATTGAGCCCTTTGTTTGTGTTTTAAGGCAAGATCCCATAATTTCCTCATTTAGTATTGGAGAACTATCTATTAGGACTGCACTATATGCAGATGATCTTCTCCTTTATACCTCTAATCCACTAGTAGCAATCCCAAGATTATTTAGTCTAGCTGAGGACTTTGGTACTGTTTCCGGTTATTCTATTAATCGGGATAAAACTGAGGTCATGTGTTGGAACATCCCAGTTCCTATTCCAGAAGCCAAACCAAAGATGAGATATCTGGGTGTCTACTTAACCCAGAAATTGGAGGAAATTCCTAATACTAGTTGGGAAGAGGTAATAAAGGAAATTAAAAGACTTTTGTCTAGGTGGAATGCACTTCCTTTCAATATCTATGGTAGAGTTAATTTAGTTAAAATGATTATACTACCAAAGGTGACGTTTTTGTTTAATTCCATTCCTTTAATATTTAATAAAAAAGATATTACGAATCTACAAAGCAGGATAGGATCTTTTATTTGGGCAACAAAAACTCCAAGGATAGCCTGGAAGAAGTTGAGGAGAGGATTAAAAGTAGGTGGATTATCTCTTCCGGACTTATTATTTTATTGTTACGCCTTTCAACTTAAAAATTTTAGGTTATTAGCCAATAAATTGGACTCAACTTCCAACAGTTTGCTGTTTCAGGCAATGCTGCAAGATCTACCATACGATGCAGACTTTTTTTTGTTTAAATTTGGTGATAAAAAGTTCTTCAAAAAGGTTAGACTAAAGCTTTTGAAAGCTGCTCTATATTATTGGACACAGAGCTGCAAGTTACTGCACATTCCCTACTACCATTCACATGCCCCGATCTGGGATTCCCCCGGCACCCCTGAATGTTTAACTGACCAATTGGCCCTTCCCCTGAAGAGAACTGGTCTTTTCAGATGGGGTGATTTAAGCGATGAATCAAGAGGTTTAGACTGGGACTTTTTGGTTGGCATAACTGGCGGCACTCTCACGAGATTTAAATTTGATCAACTTTCTGCCTGGTGGGGAACCCAATATTGGGGTACTGATGACGAAAATCTTTTTTTGAGATTCATTAGTAGCTGTAGTGGTAAGAAGGGAGAGACCGCCCAATGCTACAAAATTTTATTAGATCATAAAGATAATCTGGAGTTGGAAATTACCAGGCTATGGGGTCTTAGTACGGTCCCGATTACTGATAACTTGGACAATTTGGGGAAGCTATGGACAGACTCCTTCTTGATATCTCAGAAAGCAATCAAACCGTCCAATTTAAGAAGAAATCATTTATACACAATGTATAGAGTTTATTGGACTCCAGCTAAGCTTTCCAAGTTGTCAGTAACTCCGTATTTTTGTCCCAGATGTAACTCACAAGATGCAAACGATATCCATATGTTTTTAGATTGCCCAAATATAAGTAACTATTGGGGGCAAGTGTGTAAGTTTCTGGAGGAGGTACTATCTTTTCCAATTATATGTACCCCCAGATTGGTATTCTTTGGTCTAACTCTGAATTATGTTGCCAATAATCACATATCACAATTTATTTTTTATGTAATAGTGATCGCTAGAAGAGAGATTTGTAAAGCTTGGAAGTCGGCGCTCTCTCCGACGTTTGCAGACTGTCTCAAAAACATCATGGGGGTGAGTAAATTAGATACTTTATGTGGCGGTGAAAAATCTGCTAAATTATGGTCGATGCTAAAAACCTGGAGCGAAAAATAATCCCAATAGTCCAATGATTATGCCAGAGGTTTTGTGGTCCTGTCCTTCCTACGCAGCAAGAACCAGTACGAGAGGAAGTTGGACGGGTAACAATCCTACCTCTGGGCAATCTTCAAAGGCTATCCATAACCACAAGGGCCGTAACGGAAGGTTGTGTCAGTGGCTTGAAGAGCGCTAAATCAGAGTATCAATTGACTGGTGGCATGTATGAGGACACAAAAAAAAAAAAAAAAAAAGACATAAAAAATGGATACATACAGAGGCTATCTATCACATACACTCTCTACAAAAATATTGGATTGTGCCCTCTTTGGACTTTTACTAGTAGAAAAGTGGCATTTCACGTGCCGCAAATATTATTCAAAATTTACCAGAGGATAAAGTTGTAGGTGCGCACCTCGCCTCTTTCGTTGATCTGTTTATTTTGGCAATATTTGTAGATATTAGACAAATAGAGGTGGCGTGTTATTTTGACCATGCCAAATGTAATTGGAATTGATATTGTACCCCCTACATTTCCAGTGCGGGGATTTTTTGAAACTTTTTTTGATGTGACCCTTGGTCCTTTTTATTTTGACCCTTATTCAACAATGAAGAGGAGATGTGGCATAGCGGTTGGAGCTGGCAACTTCACATTCTGTGGTTCTGGGCAAATTGCGTAATCTTTCTGTTTCGTGCAGTAAAAAAAATGTGTAATGTAATCTGGTGCTGACGAAAGGAGTTGAAATACCCTTGGGCCAAGTTTATGCTATATAAACCTGCGTAAAATTAAAGAAAATAAGAAAATATACAATATATTACACAGCTAAACTGAGAATTCAACATTACCATGTCAATCGATTTACGTGGCACTCCTAGACAACTGTCACAGTCCTCTGATGTCTACATGGTTGCTACAATTCACAGGTTTGAGGATCCATATTCAAGTGGAAATCTACTTTTCAGTTCCAGAATTCATCTTTTACCTATACAATACCCAGATTTCTACATACTTAATATAGAAAATTATCTAACTTCAAAATAGCACTTTGTCTACTTGTTTTCAAAGCCATGTAAGGACTATCTCTAATTAGACAAAAACCTTATTCAGAATGTACCTTCACACAGTCTGCAAATGAAAGTCTTCCAGCCAAATCCAGGCCTCACTAAGCATTCTCCAGGTTGGTCTTGTAAATCGCTTGGACCTCATCACGGGAACTCCACATTGGTTTCAGCTTCACCTCCTCTCCTTCCAGTTTCAAACCCGCTCTAAAAATATCTGAAACTAAGAAAGAAGGGTCAACCAATTCTTTTTCACATCCCCATCTTGCACCCAGCCGCCCCCAGCAATGACCCACGCAAAGTTACATACTGGAAGGTGTATTAATGCATATTGCAATATAATATAAGGAATGCTTAGCATCATCTCACAATGTCCTGGTTATTGTTTGTGCTATGTTCAGGGAAACTTCTTGCTAGGTAGGGCTCTCTTTGTCGAACTTTTATCGTAACCAAATAAATACATACATTATTAACTAAATAAATAAATACACAACTGAAAAATATAAGGGTGAACCCGCAGGTCGTTTTTTTTTAAATCAACAATTAAAAAGATTGAATGTAATGTTGCATTACGATATGTTATAGGATGTTTTCTTATGGTATGCTCTTTATGGTTAGTTAGATTGTGGTGTGTGGAGTTTGTAAGATTTTTTTCCTTTTGCAACGTTCCTCAATTTCCATAGAAAAATTTGCAACTTAGCAACGGCGCACAATGTTCCTTTTGCTCCATTTGCACCGAAAGCGTGAATGGTGTGACAATTTACAAAAATGCTATATGTAACACTAAAATATGTTCTGCTTACGAAATGCTTAGTAGAAAAACAGTGTTGCTTGACCCCGCAATAACATTGTCCGCGAAAACTCGGTTAAAGGTAAACTTGCAGATAAAAAGTCCGCATACTTTTTCGAGTTTGAAGTTTGATAACAGGGAAAATTATCTCACGAGCTGGGAAAAGCATCTCGTAATGTGCAGTTAAGCTTTACTTGGGTGATAGCAAAGATAAAAGGCAAACCTTTGTGCAGACTGAAAATCCGGAACTTCGGGCAACTTTGCATACAGCAAACAAGCACTGGCAAAGTCCAAATGTTGTGGTAGTGGTTTTTTTTGTTGCTTAGGTAGTCATCGCAGATGTGCGCACATCGTTCAGGCCGTCATGGAATGGGATTTGAAGCATTAAAAATGGATTAAACGATGGCTGCTATGGATGCGCATGTGTTCTCGGTGGGCATCTTTAAATGCATTTTGTAATGTTTAACAAGTGCTGTTCAAAATTGGCTGCCATGCATTTACACATATCCATGGCGACCGTCACTGAATGTATTTTAGTTTATTTTAATAAACTTCATTTTAAGGTGGCTGCTGTGAATGCATGCACATCATCAGTGGCCAACTTTGAATAACACAACACTATTTGCATCAGGTGTGGCATGCAAACACGACAGCCATCTTGAAATGGTCTAAAGGCTATTTTGACATGATAGCCATGATGGCCAGGCTAAATTTTCCGATGGGGCTGTTGGAGCAAGAGGTTAGTGGGTAGGGGATAGGATGAACAAGGGGGTAAAAAACAGAGGAAAGGGGTTAAAAGGCAGGTGGAAGGAATAACAGAGAGACAAAGGCACAAAGGATCCCTTACATGCACTACCAGCAGAAAAGGACAGATGAACCAATCAAAATGTTTTGAGACTGGGGGCGTTGGAACAAACACAAGAACAGAGAGGAAAGCCACTGACTCAGGAGCAGGTACTTGAGCTAGACAACATAGCCATTAAATCATAAGCAAGAAGCTGTCCCCAGGGACATCTTAAGGATTTTGGGGGCCCTGGGCCAAACACATTTTGAGGGGCCCCTGTTCGGAACAGCTTTGATTTTATTATGATCCAGTTTCAGCTCCTTCATCCCCTGTTTGTCCAGGTCACCGACAGTGCTCAGGCATACTCCTCTAAGTTCTGAAGTATGTTCAATTTTGTAACACAGCACCAGCTCACTAATATTACTACAAAGAATCTGTGACATCCTCCCATTTCTCATATGTGAGGTACTGTTTTGATCAAAAACAAACTTTATGTATGTTGCATAAAAAAACATAAAATATGAAAACAATATTTCTCAGTAAAATGTCTGTAATAGACTCTCACACATCACCCACAATAAAAGTAAATTAAAGGTAAACAGTATTTAAAAAAATCTGTCATGGGGTAAGACTCTGCAGGACAGAGCTGGCTCTATCTAGGCCCCCCTTGAATGAGTGGGGCCCTGGCCCAGAGCCCACTTTGCCCATGCTTTAAAACGTCTCTGGCTGTCCCAAATCTCACCCTAAGTATACATAATGTATTGGAAACAATAGCTCTTGCAGAGACCTAAAAATCCACAATAAGGTAATTTAATATTAGATACGTATGCAGTAATTTGTGCTAGAGTGAGGCACCTCGAAGCTGTAGAGATTAAAATAAGTAGTTCTACATTTTATTGGCATGTCAACCTTAAAAAACATATTTTAATATTACAAGAATACCGCCAATACTTGCTAGCTATAGGGGCCTTATTGAGCTTGTGCTGCGCCCGTAAACCGGCCTTATCACAAGCTCCCATAGAGAAATGGGAGAATCTGTTCATCCCTGTTTCACCCTGCACCGCGTGACAAGCACCTCAGGGTGACTATCACACGTGCAGTTTCCGACAGACTCTCCATGTCGGAAAGCCCGACATGGAAAGCCTGTCAGAAACCAACATTGTAATCCCTACGGCGGAAACGCCGTCCATAGGGATTACGTGCCGGCTCCGACCTGCCGACAGGCTCCAGGAGCCAGTTGAAATCTAGCCTGAATGACCTGCTGGTTTCGGTTTTGACCCCCTGCATCGTGATACGGTGGTCGAAACTGAAACCGCGATGAGGCTTGGAAAGGACTCTCATTGTAATCGGGCCCTTAGTGTCCATTTTGAGTGGAAAGTGAATGGCAATTCCCAGGCCTTAAGTGGCAACCATCAATATGAACATTTGTTTTGTGATCATTTGAGCATGGGTAACATTTCTCAGTTTTGAGATGTGTGTAAAGCGCAGTGTCTTCTAAATGAATATTGTCTTTCTAGGAGTCCTATCAGCAGTGCTAACTAACATCTTCAGAATTTCATTTTTCCCCTAAAACATTGCATCATGACACCGAAGTCTATAAGGTGGTATATAAGAACATAGCAGTTTATGTTTACATATACTTGTGGGAGGGAGTGGAGCTCAGTGTGAGAAATAGTACACTTTAGCCCAAACAAATAACAATGTCAATGTGGAAGTTGAAGGATAGAACCTCAGACTGGTGGAGATCTTTGAAGTTGATAGTGTGTTTCCGAGTCCTTGTAGTGTGCTCTCCTGGGGTCACCCTAATAGTGGAGTGGTGTGGCTCACTGGTTAGAGGTGGCAGACCCTGAAGCAGAGGGCAGCCCGGGACCAGGGTTCAATTCCCGACGCGGCAGGGTCGTGAACCAGTGTCAGGGGACTCGATAATTCTCGCCTCGGTGCCTACTCTAACCAGGGATCACACTCGGCAACTCTGGGCATTAGCTTGCCTCATCTCCACAACGGCCCCCCACAAACGCCGGGGATGCCTGGTTTCACCTTGAAGATACCCAGGAGGGAACATCTGACAGGGAAAGCCAGGACGGGTTCCCCAGCGGTCCATAGTGCCAGGACGCCTCCGGGTAGCAGTGCGCTTTACAATACACACACATTTACAAATGTCCTTTTTGATTGCTAGTAAGGAGATAAGTTCACTAAAGTCCTGTGCCAGTGTAGAGTGTCATGGAGTAAGATGGCTTGGATTCAAAACTCAGCACATGGTGCACTCGTGGTGGCTATGATGGGCTAGATGTCAATCTTGATATAGAGATAGGGAGGTTTCAGGCCACGAATCCATTTGGAGACCAAACAAATTGTTTTAAAAAATCTTACCAGGGTCCTGAAGTGGGGCTGACGCTGATATTGCGAGGAGGGGACAAATCAAGGTGGGTCCAAAATGTCACAGTTGATGACTTGTTTTAAGGGGATGAAAGATCAAAGTTAGATCCTGATGAGGATATTTTACTGTAATTAGGCTTTCTGTGTATAGGTCTATTGAGGTGATATATGTTTTTCCTGACTGGAAGGAGTGGTGTGCAGAGTGAGTTAAACCTGAAGAGTTGGAAGCGGGCTGGTGTCGCTCATGATGTGATGTAGGTGGCCATCTTTATAAAGGATTCAAAATATATGCCAAAGTGTCCTGCTGATGAGTTCTGGGTGTCAAGAGCAAAAGGATGGAAGAAATGTTTGAGTATGTTGAAGTGGATGAGGGAAAGCAGTTACTGGTCATTTTGGCAAAGTTCGCCATGCAGAAGTGGAGTGAAAGCCAAAGGTGGGAGATTGTCAAGCAGTTTGGGATTTTTTCGTTTGTAGTTGAATAGAAGAAAAGAGATGAAGATTTCTGCATCGCCGGAGAAGAGCTGGTAAAAAAAACCAAGATGATATTGCTAGGCGTAGTTGTGTAAAGGGAGAGGAGCAGGGGGTCATGAAGAAAGCCATCCCATACTTCCCAAAGATATGATTTGGGAGCAGAGCTGGTGGAGCACAGTGAAAGAATCAGGACAGCTCTGGCTGTCCCTAGCAAGCAGGGCACGTCTGGCAGTGTAGTGAGACTGACTGTGTCAAATATTTCTGGAATGTGGAGAATGAGGCTAAGGTCAGGTGCACATCACATGCAGAGTTTATGAAGTTAAAAGTCTTGATGAGGACTGATTCAGCTGAGTGTAGAGAGACAAATCTGATTGGAGCAGTGCTCGGAGGCCATGTGTAGGGAGGAAGTTGGTTTCACCCCAGTCATTTCAGAGTTTTGTAGAAGAAAGACGAAGTTGAGGGTAGAAGCCGGAGCAAAGCGATTGGTTACAGAGCTGTGAGAGAAGCGTGAATGTGGTAGTGGAGGGTAAAATCAATGACTCAATCCAAACGAACCCGGATAAAATGGAGAACAGAGGAGTGGTCCTTTAGATATTTGACAACCAGACACATTTTAAATATGCTGCTGAAAGGAAGGTCACACAGAGCAATAATATCCCTGTTCAGCTCTGCTGTTAAGTGAAAAAGGAGAGGTACCCCTTAACTAAAGTCAAGGGAAGTAGGGTTCACCAACCAATATAAAACAACAATTCCCTTGAGCAAGGTCATGTACATAAGCACCATAACTGGAAAAAAGCAATAACTATAACGAGTAAATCTAGAGTAAAAAACTGACCACATTTATTGTATACAGTAAAGTTAAAAAAGCAGAAAACATAGTAAGCTGCTTAACACAGGTTAAAATAATAATAACAATAAAATAACAATCCCACATTCAATATTGACCAGCAATATTGCTAAGAACAGACAGAAAAACAGTAAGACATGCAATTTGTGCAATACAAGGTGTGTGTTCTGGTATTCTTTTTAAGGCACCGATGTTATGCACGTTAAGATTGTACTGTGTCAACAACAGTGTCTGAGCCACGAATCACACTGTACTAGGGCGTCGACGCGTTTCGGTGGTTTGTTGAAATTCTATCCACCTTTATCAAGACAAAGAATCAGTTTCTGTCGTAGTGTACATATGTTCCTAAAAAATGGATACACGGTGGAATTAATATCATGGCAATCGACTCGTTGTTAAAGTAATCCTGTTTACATTTTAGCAAGGATTCTGTTATTCACATTAATTGACTAATATTCACTATAAGTCTCTAGGTACAGAATTTCATAACATCACATCATAAGAGACTGAACAGTTTTAACACATTATGCCATTCAAATCTAACACAGGTTTTAGCAACGAAACTGGCATTTATATTGGTTCTCAGTCGTTCTGTGTTAGCCTCTAGGGGTGACCTGCCAACATCATGGAAGACCGGACATGTCTATTTTGTATTCCATATGCATCTGGAGCCAGCTTTTACAGAATATACAGGGGCAGGGTTATTTCTAGAATCTATTTCATAGTGCTGTTTGTTCCCCAACTCTTAACCTAGCCCATCTAATGGTTAGAGCTTGTTATCCTTCCCGCCTTAAATAAATGGGCTTGTATCCCAGATACTAGTTTATGCCTGAGTCTAATTAGTTGCATTCATTGTTTAAAGTGTCAGTGACCCATTGGTTGATATTGGTTTAACGTTGATGCAGAGGGATAACTTTCATATAGAGGAAAAACGTAAACATATAATTTTACCTCTTAGGTGTGAAGAACCAGTCTATAGTGTTAGTGCGATCGTCCTCTGTAATGACGTTATTGCTCAAACCGCAGATGCTTGTGAACAATTTTCAAGCTTTGCCTGTGTTAGTGTTCCTAGTGGGGAAATTCACATAGCAGTGAACAAGGGGAGGAAAATTACCTTGTTCCTATATTATGGCTAACGTGTCCTACACTAATGCTTGAGTTATACATGTCAGGTTTAAATTTACCTTATCCGTAATTTGTTAAAAATTTGCAATAGAGTGGGTCGAGTTTAGTATCGCATATGGTTCCTTCTGTCCCTTCTGTAGTGGATTCTATTTTAGCCTTGCTGTTGAATCTACCTGCAAGTTACAACCATGAAATGATTTTATTACTATAAATTCACTGAAATACATGCTGATATTCCTAACTTTTACCTTGTGGATACTATATTGCTGTACCTGTTAAGTTGGGTGGCAGTATAGTGCCAAACTTTCTGGTCAATATTGAATGTGGGATTGTTATTTTATTGTTATTATTATTTTAACCTGTGTTAAGCAGCTTACTATGTTTTCTGCTTTTTTAACTTTACTGTATACAATACATTTTGTCAGTTTTTTACTTTAGATTTACTCGTTATAGTTATTGCTTTTTTCCACTTATGGTGCTTATGTACATGACCTTGCTCAAGGGAATTGTTGTCTTATATCAGCTCTGCTGTTAAAACATACCTGTTTGCTAAATGGCCTAGTCTAGCGAGCTTGTCTATTTGTAGACATAAATGAAAAGAAGAAAGACTTCCACTTCACAACTGCTGTAGCATCCAGTCCAGCTGCTTCACATCCTGAGAGCAGAATAACCGAGTTTAAGTATTTGCTCAATTTGTTTAGACGTACTGAGTGCAGGTTGTGACAACTATTTATTACTCAGTAATGGTCTCCTCACTTTTTTGAAACAGTATTCACATTTGGCTGACAAGGTAGTCTAAGAAATGTAACAATTGAAGGAGCATTCTTATTTGAGTTCACCTATTCATACTTTTTGTTTTAATACACATTTCGAAATATGTACTTTGCAAAGTTTTTCATTGAAGCAATTAACCGTACAACAAAATCCAGCAAGCATTTCTAATTTATTTTGCAATTCCAATTTGTAGGTTTGGTGCTCAGCAGGTAATGTGTGTTCTGAAATGTAAGGAAGGTGACATGTTGAGCTTCTAAATAGAAAAAAGAATTCAATAAACAAAAGGTTTACTATGAAAATCAAAATACCATTCTGGATTAATTCGCCGCTTTCTAGTCATGCTAACATTTAGTTCATGAGAATTAAAGGGGCTGTGTAAATAGTGTGGCAGTGGGGCTTTGAGCCCATCTACACCTGGCCAACCATGAATGGGGACAGGGCTTAGAGCCCAGCCCTGCTAGAGCCTATAATCCCACAAAAAGAAACAAGCACTGGCATAGCCAATAGGTCTCGCAGTAGGAAAGTTGGAGCTATTACAATTGCAAATAACAATGCCTTTTATTTTTGTTTTCATTTTAAAAACATAAAGGGCTTTGTCATTTACAAAACCAATAGCTCCAACTTTCCTACTGCGAGACCTATTGGCAACGCCAGTGCTTGTTTTTAGGAGCCCCTGCGGGATATTTGGCATGGCAGAACAGACTGTTGAATGACAGGGTAGTATGACAGAACAAGGGGACCTCCTGGGGGATCTGCAAGCAGGCGGGAAAGGGGAACCATTAGTGAAGGTGTGTGCGCGGAGAGCACAAAGCATGGAATTGGAGCGCCTCATAGGCATAGAATGCAGTGCAGGAACTCCCGCAAGCCTTGGAATTCAAGGCGTGTCGTTATTTGCAGACGATGGAACCAACAGTACAGCGTAGAGGCCAACCGGCTGTGTAAAGGGTACAGGCCGGAGCCTAGGTTCGGGGTGGTTGTAGATATACAGGCAAGGGGTGGACAGGTGTCTTGGAAGGAAGAATGAAGGTACACATCCAAGCACCATGTTCGGCGGAGGGGGAAGGGTGCCAAGAACGCACAACCGGAGCCCTCACTTGGCCAGGCGGAATGCAGGGGTCTCGGGCTGCGCAAGGTCCTATTTTTAACATGTTATTCCTGCTCTGGAGCGTGGGGGTTGGTTGTCTGAGTGGGATTGCTTTACAGCCGCTCATAGTGAAACCAAGAGTTCGGTTTCGAACCTGTTTAAACATTGCAGTATTTTGTTAAAAATGGCCGTTGGGTGTCTGTGTGCCACCTGCAAAGACCCCGAGCTCGGACTTCGTGCAAAGAATGGTTAGTGCAGATCTTTTAAAGGGAATACACCCTGCTGCTATATATGTCACGACAGTCGCATTTCTGTTTTTCTTTTTTTTTTTTAGAGCTGCTGTCGTTTGTTCTCTTCGCTGCCAAAACCTTTACACGGACGCTCTTTTTCCTGGGTGGATTTGTATACCAGAGAGCGAAGTTTACAGCTTTTAGAAGCTCATATTGATGCTTACATTGAGTATTGGACACTTACGAATTCAAACAGGATAAATATGCAGGGAGTTGACAGAATTCTTACAATTAGCTTTTGCCAGTAGTGGCAAAAAAATTGCTCAAGTAAATAATTAAAACCTTAAATAAACCACCTTGAATATTTGTGTCCATTTTATGTAGATAGAGATATTGTGCTCAGTGGAGTCTGGTTTGGTGGAGATAGTGGTTTTGTATGAGTAATGAATTGTTTGTTGGTGTTATGTCGTAGATTATTTGTGTATCGCGTGTTCCCCGTTGCAACTTCAAAACGCTGCAATGGGAGCTGGAAAAAGGAAGAACGCATAGAATGGTGGAAGAAAGATGTCATGGACCGCATGCTGCTCTAACGGTGCTTCAAAAAGCTGGTGAGGGAGCGGTAAGCGTCGATGAAGAGAATGGGAGAGAAGTAAGGTGGTGTGTGTTAGTTCATGTTTAGCTTTGTATAGCCCTAAAGGTACTCTTGGGCAGCTTCAGTGTACGAACGAGCACCAGTTAAAAGGCTATTTGATGTGCCATATGTGTTTAAGGTGATACACGAAGACTTCTCCATAGCACTAAGAGGTAAATGGAGAAGACATACAGGAGACTGTGCTTTGGAATGTAGAATGGTGGCTGGCTGGCTTGGAGTGGGAAGTGATGGCAGGTAGGGTGTTGGTGTGAGGTGGACTCTGGGTTAAACATAACCACTTTTACCAATCCAGTAGGTATACGAGATTAGACTTTAAACAAATATTTTTTTACGTATTAACAAGTTCTGGTGTATTGAAAAAGTTATTTTGGTTCTGCTTCAGAGTGGGTGTTTTTGTCATTGGACTAATGTTAAACGCACATTTCGTTTGATAATATATGTCAAGTATTAACGACTTAGCTTTCTGCTCGAGTTATTTGCTCGTGGTTATTTTCTTTTGATGAGCCGTTTGATCTTAATGGTCTTTTTACTACTGCGTCAACGGGCTGTGGAACGGTAATATCTGAAGAGTTTGGCGCTAAACTTCCATGAACAGAAGCATCATAGAGAGTGGTGGGAAGACAAAAGCAAAGACAGGAGCAAAGGCATTAAAAAACACATGATACAAACGGTGCGAGGAGGTGGCTCAACATATAACGCTGCTGCCTTTGGTGCAGGAAAACAGGGTTCAATCCTCGGGGTGGGCTGCATCATTCCAGTGCCTTTTCATTATGAATAAACTAAACGTAAATAAATAAACAGCGTCGGGTAAGGGCAAGAAGCTGCCAAATGTGGAAATGCAAGCAGCAAAGGAAACAAGAGCGGCCGGGAAAATGAAAGTACGGCCGAGCCATGAATAATTAGGGGAGGAGAACCCGCACAGCACACGCTGGGAGAAGCCCTTTGATGTGCTGTGCGGCCGTGATAAAATGCAATTAGGAGGGAGGGAGGGAGGCTGATGCACGTGCTTGTTTGGTCACGTGATTCACGTGAACTCAAAGAAAACCGCACGAACGAAACCCTTGGTTTCACGAGTATTTTGAGCACTTGAATTCTCGCTCCGCTCAATGCGCTTGCGCGCATTGATAGGTCGCGAGACCTAAAAACAAACACGTTTAAGGCAATTGCTGATGTTTCTGGGGAGACTGTGAAACTACAGATGGACTTTGGTGGCCCAGAATCCCCAAACACAAGCTGGGAACGTGCTCTCTGCCGTGATTTCCAGGTCATTTTGTGCCACTGCGTGATATCAGCTCTTCACTGGGAGACCATGTCAAGAGAGCCTATATCAATGTGACATACAGTGACACTGTGTGAGTTGGCCTATCTGGCCTTTATTGAGGGCGATTAATGATTGCAAGGAACAGTTGAGAAGATGGGCACCACCTTCGTGCAATAATTCTGTGAAAGTGGCATTGTCAGTCAAAGAGCTTCCTCAAATATGGTTTGTGGATGCTGTCAGTAGAGTAGAATATGGCATGGTGTTCTACCATAATATCAAAGCTTTAAAAATGTTTTATTAACTTATCTTGACTCCACACTATCATCTACTAACATATTATGAAGTTAATAACAGTAATTATATTCTCTGTGTGGATGCATAGGGAAACAACACTTACAACGCGACTTTTACAACGCACTACCTTTACAACAAAACTTTTACAACGCAACATCCATTACAACGCATGCCATTACAACGCAACCATTACAACGCATGTCACTACAACGCTTACCACTACAACGCATGTCATTACAACGCAGTCATTACAACGCATACCATTACAACGCATACCTACACTATCCAACACTTACCCTACTGTTGCACCCCCTGGAGTTAGAATAGTAATTTTTACCCCTACACTATCCAATACTTACCCTACTGTTGCACCCCCTGGAGTTAGAATAGTAATTTGTACCCCTACAATATCCAACACTTACCCTACTGTTGCACCCCCCTGGAGTTAGAATAGTAATTTTTACCCCTACAATATCCAATACTTACCATACATGCAATGTAATGGTATGCGTTGTAATGGTATCCGTTGTAAATGTAGTATGCGTTGTAGTGGAATGCGTTGTAAAGGTAGTTTCAAAGAATTTGTTGTAATGGCATGCGTTGTAATGGAATGCGTTGTAATGGATGTTGCAGTGTAAAACATGCGTTGTAAAGGTATGCGTTGTAAAAGTATGCGTTGTAACGACATACATCCGGATGCAAACATTGACAATATTAAGACATACAACCCATGTCGCTAAACGGTTATGTTGGGACTTTTGGAACAGGAGACCCGGTGTATTTCCTCATCTTGCACTGATTCTAGCTTCTTAGTGCATGCTGGCGATGGCCAGATGGGATTGCAAATGCGTATAGTTATTAGGTTGATAGATTCAACCTTGATGCAGGACTGAGGCCTACGGTGTTTGCTCGTTGTTCTCAAGTTCAGAGCTCGGCATCTCTCCACACACTGTGCAGTGGAGCTTCCTCATTATTCAGAACTGG
Source organism: Lissotriton vulgaris (assembly GCF_964263255.1). Taxonomy (NCBI): domain Eukaryota; kingdom Metazoa; phylum Chordata; class Amphibia; order Caudata; family Salamandridae; genus Lissotriton; species Lissotriton vulgaris. The sequence goes on along the minus strand of NC_141695.1, from coordinate 1,568,438,002 downwards.
TCTCCGCTGCATGGGCCAATTCCAGAGTTCCAAACCTCGTGCTAACCCCCAACCTCAAGGCCGGTCAGAGAGACATCCCTCTATGCTGGTACCGCAGTGTTACTCCTGAAGGTACACCTAATGGAGGAGCTAATGATTATCTAAAACTGTGGGCGCTGGCAGAAAGCCTGGGCCAATCAAGCTTGGGTTCAAAACACATAATCTCAGTCAGTCAAAGTGGGAGGCATCACTGCAGACTATATATCTGGCATTTACAAAAGAAGAGAAGAACAGGCACCAACTGCTCAAGGAAATGGAGGCTTCCAGGGACACAGTGCAGACTTTCTGAGGGACTTCACATCTGCGTGGAGCTGCTTGCTGAAACTGGCAGCCTTCCCATTGGGCATGACACTATTCAAAACGGCCTTGGATCAGCTCTCCAGATTTTCCCCACCTCAACATCTGGTGCTACCACCTCTGTTTAAGATTGCCATGGAAGCCACGCCAGTGTTTCACTTACCTATGGAATGAGCGATGTTGAGGTGCTGGGAAAAAACACTCAACATGTCAAAGACACTTCTTAGGTCGATGCTGGAACTATGCTTCCTTCCACTCACTCAGTCCCACCGTCTTCAACGTCTACAAGAGTCCTCTCGACTCCATCGCGCGTCAACACAACCTCAACATCATCTCTTACGCCAACGACACCCAGCTAATCCTTTCCCTCACCAAAGACCCCACTGGCTTCCCGTCAACAAAAAAATTACTTTCCGCCTTCTCACCCACACACAAAAGGCCCTCTACAATCTAGGACCCGAATGCCTCAACACTCGTCTGTCCTTCTACAAACCCACCCGTCAACTAAGATCATCCAATCAAGCCCTTGCCGCAGTCCCGCGCATCCGGAAATCCACCATGGGAGGCAGATCCTTCTCCTTCCTGGCTGCCAAGACCTGGAACTCACTCCCCACCCACCTCCGCCTTATGCAGAACCACATCTCCTTCAGAAAAGAACTTAAGACCTGGCTTTTCGACAAATAATGAACCCCTTCCCCTAGCGCCTTGAGACCCTCTGGGTGAGTAGTGCGCTATACAAATGCCCAAACTTGAACTTGAACTCTGAGGATACATTCACAGTATCCACCTTAGGTGACAGCAATACCACCATGTGGCAGATGGCTGAGTGAATTGTCATTAGAGGTTTTTCTCCAGGGTGGATCCTGGCATGTCAGGGGCCCTCCCATTCTAGTGGAAACCTTTAAATGTGACAACCCTTCCTCTGTTAGTGTGGCAGGTCAATACAGGCACTAAGTGTGATGAAACCTCCCAGGACAACATTCTTGTATACAGCATTGCATCTTTGCATAGGGCATTAAGTCAAATTGCATTGTAATCAATTAGAGCACTACAGCTGTACTGCCATTATATAAGTGCTGGAAAATATGTTTACATTATCCATAGCACTAAAACAGTCCATTAACGAATCCAGCAATGCCCATGACGCTGCAGGGTGGATTCTAACATCCTACAATCACTCATACATTTAAATACTAAAGGCAACAGAGTTCCAGCCCACATTCTGTGCTAGCGCCTCACTTTCAACCATCCTACCTCTTGTCGATCCCAGAAGCACCTTTTTTCCCTATAAAATGAAGCATGGGTTCCACATATTTTCATTAATTTTATTTAAAAACGTACAAATATCATGCTTGTGCATACAGATTATTTTGCCTGACCATATCATTTCATAAAGATAATACATGGATCGTCAATACAAAATGAAACAAAAACCTTTTTTTGCACAGATACGCAGCATTGCTTCCTCTTCACAAAGTGGTGCAGGAGAAAAAAATTGCAATTGCCAGAGGCATTTTTTGGATGGTGATTTGCATATAAAATGCACAAAAAGCCTCACGTGCATCTTGAAGCAGAAGGTGAAGAAAACATGACCTCACCATCAAAGGTTCGCGAGGGTGAAAACATTTTTTTTAATTTGTAAAGTATCTCGCTAGCAAAGGTTTCCAAAGGTGACAAATTAACAACTTTTCAAAGTTTGCCACCATCACAAAACTTCATTGTACTCTGAACATTACAGCAAAAAATCTTTGATGAGAATATCTTGTGTAAAACATTTGGGTCGACAACATTTTACTGCTATAAATTGTATTTACTGGGGTATTTTATAGTAAACCCTCCTCCACTGGCATTTTTTTCATATATATTTTTTCATTTAACTTTGCACTCTCCGCAACATTTTCGAAGCATGAAAGGTTTTAAAAACATATTAAGTAAGTTTAGGGATGAAACGTTTTCATCTCCTTATAACTTTTTTTCTGGAAGATGGGCAAAGTCAACGAGTGGCTGGATTACCTGAGTGGTTGAGCTCCATATTGCATATGATGACAGTGGACTATTTTGTTCTGCAGCACAAGGTGGTACCTGAAGCACAAGCAGATATAACACGATGGGGCATATTTACAAGCCCCTATCGCTACAGGAACGTCACTTTTAGTAACATTCCTGTGGCGATATGGGCTATGCCTTATTTACAAGGCAACGTTGGCTTAATGTGGCCTAACGCTGCCTTGTAAATGAGGCACCCTTTCACGCTATAATTAGCGTGAAAGAGGCAGGCAATGGGTGTTGTGGTGGGCATTCCACCACAACACCCACTGATTTCGAAACTGCCCCATATTTACAAGGGTGGCGTAAATATGGGGCAACCCCAAAATTAATACCCGAGAAAACCTGGTCTTACCCTGTAGAAACAAGGAGTAGTCCTTTATTATTCCTTGTTTTAGCTGTTTCCATATGTGCTGTGTTGTGCAGCACACATAGAAACAGCAAAATGCCATGCATGATTGTTTATGTGCAGGAAGGTGACCCTTCCTGCACATAAACAATCATACAAAATGACGATTTGCAACTTCTATGTGTGCTGCACAAAGGTGCACACATAGAAGTTACAAAACACCATTTCAGATTGTTTTCTGTGCAGGAAGGTTTCCCTTCCTGCACATAAACAATCCTTCCCCTCAACGCAGGCACCCTTGCGCTAGGCTGCTAAATTTAGTTCCAGCGCAGAGAGAAATGCTAGGCTGAACCTTATTCTTGTAAATACGGTCCAGCCCCACGTTGCAGAATGGCGGAGCACGGCGTTAAGCCAACAAGTCAAACGCAGTGCTCCGTCACTTCTTTTGTAAATATGCCCCAATGAGCCCTTCTGGTACATGCATGCTTTCTATTTATGTTTTTTGATTCGCCTGCTTTGGATATGTAAATAAATAATAAAATAAATACAAGTCCTATTTTGCAAAAGAAAAATCCAATAGTTATATTTTGTTTATGAAAGCCAAAATACAAACAGCATTATTTTTTAATATGTAATATGGTGCAAAATAGCATCTCAGTTAAAAGAAAAAAAAATCACCACCAACAGAGCTGGTGCAGATTTATTGCCACCCAAGGCAATGTGACTTTGCAGTGCCCCCATTTCTTTACCATTGAGTTGTGGTGGTGATATTGGCGGATTTTAGGGGTAATTATCTGTGCTGGACATGGCCCAGCAACGGGCCATGTCCAGCACAGAAACCCGCCCTGTTTTTTCCAATATTTCCATGCAACGCCTCCCATGACCCGTCACAATAAAATCTTCTAACACGTTTCATATTAGAAGATCACAAACAACGTCCACAACAGCCACTCCACTACTACTAGCAGTAATAACATAGGGGCATATTATCAACAAAGGGTGTTACATTATCGCTGCTTTTAACGGCAGGAAACTGCAGATAAAGCGGCGATAATGGGCTTGATAATATGCTCTATGAATTCCAATCGAAGCCCATATTAGATGTCAAGACATTTAACATGGGCTTCGATTGGAATTCAATAGAGCATATTATCAAGCCCATTATCGCCGCTTTATCAGCAGTATCCTGCCGATAAAAGCGGCGATAATGTAACGCCCTTTCTTGATAATATGCCCCTCAATGCTTCTCACAAAAAACCCTCTGACCAGGAGCGGCCCGTGAAGGTAAGAGCTGCGGGGCGTTGGGGTCGGATTGGTGGGGGGATTCGACAGACGACCATGAGGGGAAATCAAATAAATAATTCCTATTCCCTCGTCATCGTCTGTTGAAATCCCTCCCACCCAGACTCACCTCTCTTACCTGCAAGGGCTGCTGCTGCCCCTGACATCTCACAGTAATTCATCCTAATAACTTCAACAGTAACACCCAGCCTGCTAATCCATGCTGTCCCCCATACTACCTCTGACCTTCATGGGCACATCAAACAATCCCTGGACTTGAGGTGCCTCAAGTGACTCCGCCAGGGTATGACCTAACTTTCCCTTTTCTTCTCCTCTTGTAGCATTCTCTTCCCTCCCTCTCAGTTCTCTACCTTCGGCACACCATCCACCTTCCAAAAATCTGTCACAGTCCTTCAGAATCTTTTCCTTTCTACTTTCCCCTCACCTCCTTTGTATTCATTCCTCTCACCCTGCAGCTCTCTTATTCCTTCCACCTCATCCCCTACTGCACCCCCTTTGCCTCTGCCTCTCCAGCTCTACCTTCTTCTCACCCCTCCGGTGATTCACCAATTAATTAATCCTCTTGTAGCAATCCCCCTCCAATCCCTCAGATCCTGCCTCTTTCTGTTGCATTCCTTCCTCCGCTCGCCTCTCTTCTAGCTGTACCTACTCCCACACCAAAAGCTCTCTTTATCACCTCTTCTCCCCAACTCCCCTCTTCCTCCCACATCTCTTTCATTATGTCACACTCCACTTCTCTTTCATTATGTCACACTCTCTTGCATTGAAGAACTGCCACCACTAGTTGCTCCCTACACCTATCTCCCTTTCACCTCGCGCCCTAACCACTCAATATCTCTTCTCCAGATACAGATCTCCATTGCTCCTCTCTTTTCTGTTTAAGAGTTGTCCTCCCCGTGACTTCTGTATCACAGGTCTCCCTTCTCTCTGACATGTAATCTCCTGCAGTTTGTTTCACCTCTTGCAACCTTCTTTCTCCATTCGCTCTCTCCATTCAGCTATTCCTTCCACACCCCTTTTCCAGTGGTGGCTGGTTTTAGGGCAGGGTGACGGGACCGGGAGAAGGGGGTACAGACGGAGTTGGGCAAAATAAATAATAAATAAGAACTTACCTTCAGCCGCATGGCACTCTTCTGCTCCTCAGCAGAAAGGCTCAGAAATCACCCTGTGGCCAATCGTGACCCTGCTTTTAAAGCATGAGAGCAGCATCAGGATTGGCATGAGCGCCCTTAATTTGCGCTCCCAGGTAGTCTGGAAGTCTGTGCCTGCTGTCTCCAACACCGGCAATGCAGCTAGAGAGCTTCAGTGTGCATGTGGGTTTGGCAGTCCTGAGACTGCTTCTCCAGCAGCTTTCCGTAGCCCTCTCATCTGCAGCTTTTATTGCACCGGTTCAGTCTATTTCTGCCGCTTTCCCGCCAACCTCTAACTTCTTCAGCAGTTTCCCTTCTCGCTGTCCTTTTCAAGTCCCACTGAAACATTCTCTCCCCTTTTATCCCCTCTAATTACAACTCCTTTTACCATCCACCCTTTTGAGCTACAACTGCAACGATTCTTTTTCCCTCCACCTGAAGCTATTGTTCTCCTCACTTCTCCGCCACTTCTCTTCTTCCAATTGCCTTCCCACAGCACACATCTTTTTATGAAGCTTTTCCTCAATGTTTCATAGGCTTCCGCCATCCTACACAATACTGCCCTAACCTGACCCTGTTGAGTCAGGGTCAGTGGAATGAGGACAATAGCGTGGTCAACTGCAACTCCTAGCCTTGTTAATATATGCATGCTGTTGGGCCCAGGAGTCTGTACTATGAGCGCAGTCTGCAGACAGTAACTCATGCTGCTCTCTATCTTATGACCCTCTAGACAACTGTCTTGCCAGCCTAATGCTTTCCAAAGTCCAGATCACCCAGCAGTTAATGTTACATTATGTTATGTTGTGCTATGCTGTGCAATGCTATGCCATGTTATGTTATGTTATGCTATACTATGCTATGTTATGCTATGATATGTTATGTTAGCTTAGTTTGGGTTGTGTTGGGTTAGGATACGTGAGGTTACCAGCATCTGTGTATCATCCATTTTAATAATTTGTATGGTTTTGAGCTCTTTCAGAGTCTGTGTGCCTTTTCCGTATGTCTCTGAGATTTTTGATTGACCATTGTATGGGTGGTCTGTGGTATTTAGCGAGCAAAGTGTAGGATAGACTGTTTGATGTATTGTCTATTAGAAAATTGGAATGTTGTGAGTGATGGGTTATTCAACAGAGAGCTCCATTGAAAACAATGGAGTGCCCTGGGATTGTAGTAATAATAATAATAATATCGAGTTTGTAGAGCGCACAGTAACGCCATCACGGCGTGTCCCCGCGCTGACACTGTCCAAGAAACCAGCATACAGACAACCCGAATTATGTGGAGTATAGATGAGTTTTGAGGAGGGCCCTAAACCGCGTTTCGTTGCTCTCCAGTCTCATAGCACAGGGGAGTTTGTTCCACTGTTGGGCTGCTTGGAGTGTAAATGAGCGTCCACCCATTCTTGCCTTCTTAATTCTAGGGACTATCAGCAGTCCGGCGCCCTCTGATCGTAGGGACCTAGTAGGTTCGTATCTGCTGATTAAGTCCTTGAGGTAAGTCGGCGATCTGTCCCAGACGATACGGTGACAGAAAAGGAGGCACTTATACCGCACACGCTTCTTTACAGGTAACCAATGGAGCGCATCCAGTGCCTTTTTTGAGTTGGCTCTCCTGGGTCTTCTTAGCACCAGTCTGGCGGCGGAGTTCTGTATGACTTGTAGGCGGCCTAAGCTGCCTTCGGTAGCCCCTAGGAACAGGATGTTGCCATAGTCTAATCGCGAGGTCACTAGTGCCTGCGTTAGTGTTCTTCTGGCCGACAGAGGGAGGAGATCTAAAGTTTTGTTAAGAGTCTTCAGTACTCCAAAACATTAGTGGCTGGTAGTTGCCCAGACCGCCAACATTCCAATGTTGTCCTTCACAGCTGTTGCTGTTAACAAAGTCCTCATGAGCTCGAGGGGATTTCAGTTCTCTCGGGCTCTGTGAGGCCTTTGTTTTATTTATTATAACATTCTGCCTTCTAGTGGCGGAATGTTCTAATAGCCCTATAGCACTCCATAGCTGGGCTATCTCTGCTGAAGCGGGCCTTTAATGGCTGGTATAGCCCACTATGACGGGCTATAAGGCTAAAATGAAGGTGACTTTTTACCCAGGATTTCCCTGTCCAAAGACGTTACAAAAAGATTGCAAAGTTTCCATTGCCTGGTCTTAGTAGTTAGTCTAATTCATTGTTTTCCTGCTACATGGCAGAGTACCTATGGTGCACACCTGGGTCTTGTATGGTTGAGCTAAAATATCCTGAGGGTTCTGTGGATATAGATGTCTGAGCAATGAGGGGGTATCTTTTTGAGATGGCAAAGCTGAACCAAAAATATGCTTTGGTGCCACATTGTGCCGTAAGGTTGGGCTGTATTCTGATTGAGAAGTTTGCTTGGTTCTGTGAAGAAAAATTGTTTATGGAAAAAATGTGCTGTTGACAACGAAAAATCTGTCCTACTTTGGCGCCATACTTAGTGACACATTGAGTGCATGAAAGAGCAAGGATGTTGTGTCTACCATGGTTCTATGACGTTACAACGCATTCCGTTGTAAGGCATGCCTTCACCACACATGCATTACAACGAGAATGCCATTGCTACGCATAACCTTTACCATGAAAATGTCTTTGCCACGCATACCTTTACAACGATTTTCGTTGTAAAACCAAGCATGGTAATGGCATTTTCTTGGTATAGATTATCTCTGATACCTGCCCTAATTCCATTCACTGCTCCCCTGTGCCCTTCCCCCTCCCGCTCTCTTTTTTTAATAATACCCCGTTCCTGTACCCTTGTGCGACTCTCTGCCCCACCCACAAACCCTTCTATTAAAGACCCCTCCACTACACCACTCCCTTATTCCTTTTATTTTAAAATCCCTTTACCTCTCTACGTCCTCTTTTATTCTGGCTCTTCCATGGTGCGTTGCTCGTCGTCATGAGAAAGCGGAAGTGTATTTCCATTTCCTATAACGACGCAGATTGCATCCACAAACAGAAACATGTGCGTTTTATTTTTTATTTTTGGGGGAGACCCCCCCAAGTCCCCTTTTTTGCATATAGCCTTTAACACACAAGCCTTTACTGCATATCTCGTAGTAAAGGAATGCGTAGTAAAGGCTATACGTGGTAACCACGCATGCGTTGTAATGCATACGTGGTTACGTTTTGCGTGGAAACGGCCGCGTTGTAGTGGCTGTTTCCCGTCTACCATGTTCAGTTGAGTTTAGCGATTTATGTAGGGTTTCCTCACCAGTCGGACTAATTTTTTCTGTTGGCTGACAAGTGTAAAGTGTTAGTGCTAACCTGTGATAACAGCCTACATAGCAATTCTTAGCCTAAGGTGAATATTCTGTCTTACTTGTTATCTGAATAGACATGCCAACCTTTTGAAAAGAAATAGATTACCAAGAAGGAAATGATTTCCCACAATGCGTTAAGTAAGACAGCTCCACAAGACACAATGCCATGCCATCTGTCCATCATATTTGAATGCACTGATGTCATATGTTTGCAGGTTTGATACTATGATAATAGATGCACATTTCGCATTAGTAAAGATGAACAGACTCAGGTTCACACAGCTGGAAAATAGGTAAGAGTAAAGGTACAAACCCAGACATACCCCTTATCATGGGCTAATATCCCCACTAAACATTTATGTTTGAAGACTGATCCCAAAGTATTGTCTCTCTCTATCAGCAGCTCTACATAAAGAAAGTGAGCAGCATGTGGGACTTCTCAATTATTGGTATGTCCATAACACCGGTTATACATTCAATTCAATTCAATTAAGCTTTATTCAATTTTAAGTTGCAAAATCATAAAAGCATACATTCAATCATTTATTTACATTAAAAAACTATAAAATTAGAATACAATATTACACTTTAAAAACCCATGTACTATCGAGGATCATACAAAACAATAGACACAAAACTTGGAAGTGGTAAATAATGATCCTATACGTCTATCCTAACCAATCCCTAAGGTCTGTTTTATATCACTCTCTTTGCCTACACAGTGAATGGTGGTGCACCACCCAATATATTTTGCTGTTACTGTGTTAGCTGTCGGCAAGTTAATGTGTCCTGCACTTCGAAATTTCGAATAAATGAAATTTTGATTGGCTGTAACTAAACACAGCTTTATTACTAATATGCAAGAACTCATTCCCAATCATCTACTCATATTAGTACAATTTATAAGATATAGTTTACCTGTTTCGTGGCAATCAACACATTTAGGATGATTTATTGGAAGATTTTACCCAAGGATAGTATATGCTTACAGATGAGCTCCCATAACAATGACATTTATATCAGCTGCAAAAACTTTTAAAAAAAACTCAGAAATGGAAAGTAAACCCCATGCTGGTGAACATATGAGTCCAGATAGACCATCAAATCTCAGACCTGGTTGTGTACAGAACACGGATCAACATCTCAGAAGCTTTCATATAATTTCAGTAAATCTCATTTCGGTGCTACAGAGACAGCTATGGCGAGTATTATAATCACCTACGGGAAACCTGATGGGAAACTTCACTCCTTCATGGATCCACCGTTTACATGTCAAAACACTCTGACGAGTCTTCCAGAAAACAGGTGGATCCCCTGGTGGAATTACGGTAATTGTGCCACATGTAATTAAAACTTCTTGAAATTGCTGGAAGCAATTGACAAATTATGGAACCTCAGTGAATGATTTCTTCAGTTTGGACAAATAGTTACAAACTGAATATGGCACATCAGATAAGATATTTAAGTATTATTATAGAAAACGTTGAATCGAGAGTTAAAATCGGACGAGTGACAAATATTTTCTGCCATTAAATGAGTTTTCAGATAAGGCCGCACAATGATGGCGGGGTAAAGATTTGTAAAGGGTGTGCAGAGGAAAATGAAAGAGTCTGAGGTCAAATATGTGACTAGCAAAGATTAAATTTACATTTTAGAATGTAATCAATGGAAATCAAAGTGGTAATTGTCTGAGGAGCAACCCAGAAAGCAGATTGAACACTTAGGCAAAGATGTGGGGGACACACCTGGCAGTGTGTTTATTTCAATACTAAGAGGAACTTAACATTGTTAATGGATACAGGGGCTTAAGGAGTGATTCTAAGGGATCCCCATGACATCTGGTTCGAATTGCAGAACTCTCCTGAAGGTTAAAAGGTAAATGTAGGTCAGGTGGTATGTGGAGTGGGTGCATTAGTTTGCAAGGGGAGAGGAACCATAGAAGCCAGGCTAGGCATGTTCCAGCAGGGCTGAGTCACTCTGAAAGAGCTTACTGGCAAGGGGAGTGAATTATGATAGGGACTGCCAGGGCTGACGCAGGCCAAGCCTCTGTTGATAGGCGTTGCCTTGAACGAGACAAGGGTGTTGTCAGGAACACAAAGCGGAGAATCCACTGAGTAGCAGGGGCTTTAGATGAACACCACAAATATAGACGTAAGGCCTTTATTACCACAACGGTATTTTCCCTGGATCGAAACCTAATCTCCCCAAATAGTGTCTGGAAAAATTGGAAGAAAAACCCACAGCTCAGAGCTCTATTAAGCATTGAGCCCAATGTGAATCACCATATTATCTTTTATTGTTCTCAGTAGAGACATGTTCTTTGCACTAATAAGTATAACAAGACTCAAATCATGTCAAAATTAGATGATTTAGGCATTTTCAATAGCTGTGTTTTGTCAATATCAACCTTACATTGTGCCAATGGAGCAGGCGTTATTAGAATGTATTTGTGTGCTTTCACTATAGACCAGTGGCAGTGGCAGTCGGTCAGTCATATTAACTTTATTTCGGTTTGATGAACCATAAAAGTGCACAATGCGAAGACATTATAAATACATAAAAGCTTAATAAATACAGATCACATCCCTTTACAGTGTACATACATTAAATAATTCCAGTTGTAATACATCAATTGTTAAAAAGCAGCCCCAATACTAAGATCAAGGCCAAAGAGACAAAAACCTAAAAAGAGAGTCCTTGAAAAATGTTCTATGTCAAGGAGGTTGGACGGACAAGGCCATGCCATACCCTTGGGTCACATTGTCTAAACAGTGGCAATGTATTTTATACAACTCATGTTTGTCTGGTGTGGTACTAAAGTGGCGCCCCAGCAGTCTGTCTCTTGGGCCAGCCTTTAAAATAAGATGCTCATAGCTATAGGCATAGTATGTCTTGCCCTTGGTGCTACCTGTGTCAATCCAACTGGTTCACTGACAAAATATCGAAGACCTAAACATCGTGCTACAGAAATATTGTGTCAAAAATATTGATCACAAAGATATAGTTTTCTTATACATATAATGGTAAGTACAAAAATATAAGAAAAAATTGCGATTCTCCTATTTACATGACTAGAGAATCTGGATTTCATTAAAGACACGGAGGCTAACATTATGCATATAACTTTAATTGCAGACCCAAGCAGCCGCATATGTCACAAAGCAATAGTTCCATGTAGAACATTCTTAACAAAACAATTCCAGTAAGCACTTGGCAATCAGCCTCTTTTAAATAAGGAGTAAAGGAGAGAAAGGAAATGTCCCAATAAAAACATCAACGAAGGAACAATGAGTCTTCAGAAAATCAAGGTAGATGAAGGAAGAACAAAATCTCCAGATCCGTAGAGAAAGAATCAGGAACACGAGTTCACGAGAGGTTATCTGAAAAGAAAAGAAGTGTAAATAAATCCAGAAATATAAACAAAGATTAATCCTGACAAGGAACGTTAAGAAATAAAATAATTTTTTTTTAAAAATATGTATATTGTCATAGGAAGTTCATCGGTGTCATAGGAAGATCATCGTTACATTTATAAACATATTACATGAATTAAACAGTAAGCAAAAATACACCATCAACCACCCAGGGAAGGGTGGGAGGGATAATGTTAGCCTCCGTGTCTTTAATGAAATCCAGAATTTCTAGTCATGTAAATAGGAGAATCGCAATTTCATTACAAGACCGGATGCTACCATTATGCATGTTGGTAGCCATGTAAGACAACATCAGACATATGAGTGATTGGTTTACAATAATAATGAGCAAAACTTCTAGAATTCGACCAATCAGCAGCTTTAAGAATATCATCCAACTTACCTCCTGACCAAAAGGACTTACTGGCCATAGCACCTCTGATAGAATGTGGTTTGAAGATATTTAAATCAACACCAGCAAAATTCATAACGATTTTGACCCATCTTGCAATAGAGGTAGAGGAAATACCCTTATGAGGTTTAACAAAGGAAATAAGCAACTGATTAACACCACAAGGGGGCGAAGAGCATGCATTCTCAAATCATATTGTTTCATACAATAATCAACACATAGTTTTTTAAAAATATCAAAACGAGGGTAGAAAATAGAATCAGACATAGTCTTAGTCCTTCTGTGGAGTTCAAATTTGACGCCAAACATATCATAAGACCTATAGGAAATATCTAGAGCTCTAATATCAGAAACTCTACGACATGAAATTAAACAAAGAAGGGTAGCTAATTTGATAGAAAGGTTCTTTATGTTCAAAAGAGAGTTATCTGGCCAACTACAGAAAACGTCAAGAATTAATTTAACATCCCACAAAGATTGATATCTAGGTTTTGGAGGTCTTCTAAGTCTGATACTTTTAAGTATTCTACAAATAATAGGATTTTTACCTACCGTCTTACTGTTGACCAAGGAATGACCGGCAGAAATAGCCGATCTATAGCAATTGATAGATCTATAACTTAGACCCCTGTCAAATTGTTCTCCGAGAAAATTGACTATATCAACGATAGGTGCTTCCACGGGATCCAAGTCCCTTTCCAAGCACCAACGTAACAAAACTTTCCAAATGTTGTTATACCGGTAGTGTGTTCCCGGGGCCCAAGATTCTCCGAGGAGAGTTGAAGCTGTTGACAAAAGTCTTGCGAGATCATTGGATCTCCTGACACTCTCCAGGCAAGAAGGTTCAACGTCCCTATTTGAACAAGAGGGTGAATTTGACCGTCTATATCGGTGAGAAGGTTGTTGAGAGAAGGAATCAGGAAAGGAAGATCGTAAGACATCTCTAGAGTAGTTGGGAACCAGGCTTGGGAAGGCCAAAAGGGAGTTATCAAGACAATGGAGGCATGTTGATGTCTCACTTTCTGGAGGACCCTCTGGATCATGGCGAAGGGAGGGAAGGGAAGGCATAAGCGTTGACTCCCGCCCATGATTGGAGAAAAGCGTTGACTGCTAGAGCACCCGGGTCGGGCATCCAGCTGAAATAATGTTCCAGTTGAAAAGTCAATCTGCTCGCAAAAAGATCTATTTGAAAGGGACCCCAGAAGTAGTTGAGGGATCTGAATACTAAGGTGTTGAGTTTCCAATCGGAATGATCCAGGAGGAATCTTGAATTCCAATCTGCAGAAAGGTTGGATTTCCCTGGAAGATATTCTGCTCTTAAAGATATTTTTTGTTCCAGACAGAAGATCCAAAGTTTTTTGCCTAAATTTGACAAGTCTTCTGACTTTGTTCCACCCAGGCAGTTTATGTAGGCAACAGCGGACATATTGTCCATTTTTAAAACAACTGATCTGCCTTGAAGAGAGTGTTTGAAGCTCATTAAAGCATAAAGGCCTGCAGTTAGTTCTAGGTAGTTTATATGGTGAGAAGACTCCTCTTGAGACCAAACTCCACCAGTATTTCGATCTAGGAGACAGGCACCCCAGCCATGAAGGCTCGCATCTGATTCCAAAATAAAATCTGGTGTTGAACCAAATATTGCTCTGCTGTTCCAAGCATCCAAATTCTCCAACCACCAGGTTAGTTCTGAAATGGATTCTTGGTTCAGGGAAACACGGTCTCCGTACCAGAGACCTGATCTTAAAGCTTTTCCCTTTATCCTTTGAAGGGCACGATAATTTAGAGGGCCTGGAAAGATAGCTTGAATGGAGGATGAGAGAAGACCTAGGAGTCTGGCTAGTTCTCTTAAGGAAAGATTTTGATGTTTGAGAACATGTCTTATCTCTTTTTTGATTTTGGAAATATTCTTCGGAGGAAGAAGGAGAAGGCAATTGGTGGTGTCTACAGTGAAACCTAGGAATTCCATGGACTTTGAGGGGGACAGTATTGACTTTTCTTTGTTTACAATAAATCCTAGGTTTTCTAAAATATCCATAACCGTTTTAAGATCTTGAAGAATTTGAGTATAATCTTGAGACATAATAAGGATGTTGTCTAGGTAAATAATCGTACGAATACCCTTCTCTCTTAGAGATGAGGCGACTGCTCTCATTACTTTGGTGAAACACCAAAGGGCTGATGAGAGACCGAAGGGGAGAGCTTGGAATTGATAAAGTCGGTTCTTCCAAATAAATTGTAGGAAGGGTTGATCTTCCTTGGCCATAGGGATGGTAAAATAGGCGTCTTTGAGATCTAGTTTGACCAACCAGTCTTCTTCTAACAAGAGATCTCTCAGAAGATGGATACCTTCCATCTTGAAATGTCTGTAAACAAGGTACTTGTTGAGTTCCCTGAGATTTATGACGGGTCTCCAACCTTTGTCCTTTTTTTCTACAAGAAAGAGAGTACTTATAAACCTCAGAAATTCCATAGGGACTTCTATGATTGCGCCTTTCTGGAGCATTGAAGAAATCTCCTCTTCTATAATCTTCTCTTGATCCGGAGAGAGAGACATTACTCTTGGGAAAGAAACCTGAATCGGGGTAACTATGAAGTCTATTGTAAAACCGGTAACAGTGTTCAGAACCCATGGATCTTGAGTGATAAGTTTTCAGTTCTGGAGAAAGAATTTTAGTCTGCTTCCCACTTTTGTGGGAGGAGAAAAAGGAATCAAAGCACTTACTTTGTGGATTTGCGTCGTTAGATCCTCCTCTTGGCCTGGAACCTCTTGAACGGAAGCCTCTTCCTCTTGGAGGGTAAAATTGGGATTGGTAGGAGGATTGGTAGCTGCCTCTTGTGTTAAAGCCTCTGGATCTACCGTAGGGCCTACGATTAAATCGGCCGAAAGATTGGCCCCTTCTTCCGGCCCTGCCAAAAAGGTTATTGTTGTTGAAGTTGAAGACCTTTTTCATGTTCTGATATGCTTTATCCAGGGCTGTAAAGGTGGACACATATTTACCTAATGTTTTGATTAGGTCTTCGCCAAAAAGTAGGCCTTTAGGATTGAGAGAAGGCTCTTTATCGGCTAAGTCGCTCAACTTTGGGCTAATTTTAGTGAGAACGACTCTTCTTCTTTCAGAGTTGAGACCGGCATTGACGTTTCCTAAAAGAACTAGTGCCCTTTGACTCCAACCACGGATAAGATCAGTGTCCAAGGTGGAGCCGTTGATATGACTATCTTCAGCAGCATCAATAATTTTAGTGAGGAGACCTAAAATATCAAGAAGTCGGTCTTGACAAATTTTAAGGGATCTCTCCATACCCTTCCTGGGATCCCTATCGAGCTTGAAGAGATATTTTATCAGCTCGGGATCAAGATTAGGTGTTTGGCAGACTTTGCCTTCGATAGAAGGTCTTGAGCATTTTGCTCGTAAGTGATTGCGAGTGTCTCTCTCAAGAGGATTCCTGATCCATTTGGTAATAAATTTGCTAACGTGGTCCAGAGGAACCCAATCAGAGCTTCTAGGATGTCTGATGTTAAGAGGTGAAAACATCTCTTCGTCTAGAGGGTCTAGAATGCTATATTTAGAGGAGGAAGGTAAATTATCGTCAAAGGATTCAAAATCCTGGTTATCTTCATCCAAGTCAAGGATGCATTTGTCAGGAAATTCTGAGGCAGTGTCATTATACACGACAACAATGGGAGAGGTAGGGAAGGTCAAGGACACTCTCTCAGTCCCCGGTTAGATATAGTTAAACAAAAAAAGAGAGGTACGGTCAGTCTCAGTACTGCCACGGAAATAGGAGCGAGATGGATGATCACACACTCACTTCGGGTGAATAGGAAAGCCTTCACACACCGACCTAGTCAGTGTCATGCTTCATCACTGGGCCCCACCACAGAGGCCGAATGCCTCTATGGTGTGCTGCAACGCCAGAAAGACTGCGGAGCTGGTTGTGTGAAGAGGGATGTGTTGTGAGGGTAATTAAGGTTAAAAGTGTCTAAAAGGGTATCAAAAAAAGAAATTTTAATGTGTGATCCCTACGACACGGATATGAGGTATACCCCGGCGGTATGGACACTCTAATAGTCCACCCTAACCTGGGGGCGTGAAAGTGAAAAGAAGGTGAAAAAGTGCTTAAAAGAAAAGGAAGAGCGGTTCGCTCATTCCAAAAAATGCTCCAAAATCAGGAGTATTCCAGCACTTTAAAAATGGGCGCTACTAGCACCATGGGTCTCGGGAGGGGGGTTGAAGCGTACCTGGCACATCGCCCTCAACGCTCTCAGCCCGCTGAAAACCTGTATTCAGCCTCTCGACCGGACCCAGGTTAGGGTGGACTATTAGAGTGTCCATACCGCCGGGGTATAGTCCTGACGAATGCCTAGGTAAATTTAAACCACCCTTAAGGCAGAAACATGTTGACTGACTGTATTCTCTGAATTTAACCATTCCTAAACCTTGGCATCTAAATTCAGACACATAATACCTCATATCCGTGTCGTAGGGATCACACATTAAAATGTCTTTTTTTGATACCCTTTTAGACACTTTTAACCTTAATTACCCTCACAACACATCCCTCTTTACACAACCAGCTCCGCAGTCTTTCTGGCGTTGCAGCACACCATAGAGGCATTCGGCCTCTGTGGTGGGGCCCAGTGATGAAGCATGACACTGACTAGGTCGGTGTGTGAGGGCTTTCCTATTCACCCGAAGTGAGTGTGTGATCATCCATCTCGCTCCTATTTCCGTGGCAGTACTGAGACTGACCGTACCTCTCTTTTTTTGTTTAACTGCAGTGTCATTATAATCATCATGGTCATAGTTGTTAAAATCATCATGGCGGATGAATTCATTACTCTGAGCACTTGGATAGGTTGTGCCGCTGAGGACACCTTAGTAATTTGTGCCACGGGGGACACCTTTAGATGTTGTGCCGCTAGGGACACCCGAGGTACTAGGACCTGAAATAGTGCTCTTAGGGGTAGAATCAATATTTTTTGTCTTTTTAGTTTTTTTACCCCTTAATTCAGTGAGGTCATTAACATTTTCAAATCCATATTGAAATTCATCCTCCTCTTCAGGAGAAAAGGATCTCTTAGATGCAATTACTTTAGAAAGTGTGGAAAACATACAAGACCTCATTTCTTTATGTATTAAAAATGTAAATGCCTCATTTTCAATGTTGGGGAGAGAAAGATCGTTTTGGTCTGAATCTGAGTCAGACATGATAAAAATGGGGAATAGAAAGATATAATAAATAAGTAAATAAGTAAGGTCTTTCTCTTACCCCTCTTTTTTTTAATAATGTATGTGTATAAATCAATTAAGATGTAATTCCCCCTTTTTGTTTTTTTGTTTTAGAGAGAGAGATTAGACTAAGGTTGTTAATCGTTTTAGATTGTAAAAGAATATAGCCCAAAATGGATTTAAATCCGAAGAAAGTGAAGGATAAACGATAAACGAGTGTAAATTGGCTGATCACGTCGGAAAACTGACAGTTTTCCTCTGCGCGATCAGCCGGTTGCCTAGGTACGCTCATTGTGAGCATGGAGTTTGAGGAAAGACACTAGGCAATGATAACACGCAGCGCGTGTGTTGCCAAGGGTCTTTCCTCATTTTTAGCCAAAAGAGACGCGGCAGTGCTGAGGGGAGAGATCTAAAGTCACGGGCAGTGCCGAGGGGAGAGGCGATCAAGATATCGAGGGCAAGGTATTGTTTAATAAAAAGAAATGAACATTTATCGCGCGACCATCAAAAAAGGCTCGAGCAAAGGAGATTAAAGAGCGTGATTATCGTACAAGAATAGAAACCGAGCCGACCTCCATACATTAGAGGACGGGCGATCGAGTCAGGGATCGAGTCAGGGAAGGGGAAGGGAACAGAAAGTCCCACGGGGAAAAGGTAAGACAACCAAGTAAAAATACCACAAATATCATTTGAAATCGCCAGAAGTGCAACAGTACTAGGCTAATATTAAATACAAGTCATAAATAGTAGCAATAAACAGTAAATAGATGATAAACAATGTATAAGGAGAGTAAGAGAAAAAAATGACTTATCTGCTTGGAGCCGCATTTAAAAGAGGCTGATTGCCTAGTGCTTACTGGAATTGTTTTGTTAAGAATGTTCTACATGGAACTATTGCTTTGTGACATATGCGGCTGCTTGGGTCTGCATTTAAAAGTTATATGCATAATGGTAGCCTCCGGTCTTGTAATGAAATATAATTTTACACTAATATTGAAAAATATATACAAAAATATTGTCTTTTAGGATAAAGATAGTTAAACATCGTAAATATTAAATATATTAATATGTAACAGAAATATAATGTAAATTAAATATATTTAATTAATATATATATATAATATATATATATATATATATATATATATATATATTCATGAAAAACGGCGTTCCTCACGAGCACTCAGGCGCCAGACGGTCTGTCCGTCTGGCGCCTGAGTGCTTGTGAGGAACGCCGTTTTTCATGAATATTTAACCCGGCTGCTCTGCCGGTTCGAGCCACCCCAACGGAAGGCGAGGGGTTGTTAGCAGGAGCGTTTGAATTGGAAATATATATCTATATATATATATATATATATATATATATCCAAAACACACCTTCACTACGAAGAAGTGAGAGGCCACACGGGGGAATCCTTTGGAGAGCCTTTAATGTGGACAATGGGCATTATGCATTTCGGCGACCCTTCGCCTCGTCAGATGCCTCCACACAGGTACCGCCATAACCTCTCCACACAGAGTGTCTCCTCCTGCTCCCTCAATGGTCGGAGAGCTCCACCCCTTGTAGTTTATATGCACGCCTTCTGTAGTCTTGAAATCCTGACTACATTACCCACAGTTCACCTGGGTTGGAGGCAATGCACGGGGATAACTTGATGGTGTTACTTGACTAGGGGAGAAAGGGTGTTAGTTGATACGGTGGCTGGTTCCATGCGGGAAAAGTGTCCCGTGTCTCCCGCAGGCCCCCGCTGATCATTCCCGCCTCTCATGCATAGGCTCGGCGGGCCGCGAGTCAGGATACCATGATTCCCGGCTCCTCGCACCATGTCGAACTGCTTCTTGTCAGACAGTCCAATTCCGAGCTTCTGCAGTCCGAGGCTGGCCGGAGCTACCAAAACCTTGGTAAAGTACACAGTTGTTGCCAGCAATGCTCCGGCCTCTTAAATGGAACGGAGCCTCAAAACACGCTACTGGCCAGCGCGTAAAACATCCAAAACACACCTTCACTACGAAGAAGTGAGAGGCCACATGGGGGAATCCTTTGGAGAGCCTTTAATGTGGACACTGGGCATTATGCATTTCGGCGACCCTTCGCCTCGGCAGATGCCTCCACACAGGTACCGCCATAACCTCTCCACACAGAGTGTCTCCTCCTGCTCCCTCAATGGTCGGAGAGCTCCGCCCCTTGGAGTTTATATGCACGCCTTCTGTAGTCTTGAAATCCTTACTACATTACCCACAGTTCACCTGGGTTGGAGGCAATGCACGGGGATAACTTGATGGTGTTACTTGACTAGGGGAGAAAGGGTGTAAGTTGATACGGTGGCTGGTTCCATGCGGGAAAGGTGTCCCGTGACTCCCGCAGGCCCCCGCTGATCGTTCCCGCCTCTCATGCATAGGCTCGGCGGGCCGCGAGTCAGGATACCATGATTCCCGGCTCCTCGCACCATGTCGAGCTGCTTCTTGTCAGACAGTCCAATTCCGAGCTTCTGCAGTCAGAGGCTGGCCGGAGCTACAAAAACCTTGGTAAAGTACACAGTTGTTGCCAGCAATGCTCCGGCCTCTTAAATGGAACGGAGCCTCAAAACATGCTACTGGCCAGCGCGTAAAACATCCAAAACACACCTTCACTACGAAGAAGTGAGAGGCCACACGGGGGAATCCTTTGGAGAGCCTTTAATGTGGACACTGGGCATTATGCATTTCGGCGACCCTTCGCCTCATCAGATGCCTCCACAAAGGTCCCGCCATAACCTCTCCACACAGAGTGTCTCCTCCTGCTCCCTCAATGGTCGGAGAGCTCCGCCCCTTGTAGTTTATATGCACGCCTTCTGTAGTCAAGAAGAAACTATTCGTTTCATAACCACTTATAACTGTCAATCTTGGGAGGTTAGACGTGGGTTGAAAAAATTCTGGGATGTTCTTAGATTAGATAAAGATCTGCAGGGAGTAACAAAAAACTCCCCATCAGTTACTTACAAAAAAGCGAAGTCTTTGAAAGACATGCTTAGCACCACACTTATCAAGGATCGCCCTAAACAGAATGCGATACAAGGATTTTTTCCTTGCAAAAGGTGCAAAGCTTGTAAAACTAGTAAGAACTGTAAATCGATAAAACTTTCACCTGATCAAGAGGAACATATAATTACTAAACATCTGAGCTGCTCTACCGAATATGCTATTTACACATTACAGTGTCCTTGTCAAAAAGTCTACATTGGGTGTACGACAAAACAAGCCAAACTCAGGGTCCTGGAACATCTCAGGGCCATAAAGAATCTTAATCAACAGTACCCAGTAGCGAGGCACTTTGCCCTAGAACATAATCAGAATCCCAATCTGTTAAATTTTGTGGTACTTGACTGTGTTGAAAATAAAGAAAGAGGCGGCAATAGGTGGCTTGATTTAAGAAAACTAGAGTCCAAATATATAATTAAATACAACACAATCCAACCTGGGGGTCACAACCTCGGGGAAGAATTAGCCATCACCTCCGAGATTAAATCTGGTATCGATCTGACTGTAACTGCGCACAATGCTTGCATATAAGTATATAAGTGTTTTTTATTCTGACACCGCCTCCTTGGTGTTCACTGCTAACTTTTAACTGAGTTTTATTTTATTTGCACATGCACAGTAGAACAAGTGTTGATGTTGAAGACATACATGCTAAAAATATATTTGTTGTCTCTTTATTACAGATGTTGGATGCCTGCCCACTGGGGCCTTATGAAGAGTCTGTCAAATATGTACTTAACAATACTGTTATTGGCGCACGCCCACTTGGGCTTTATCGACTTTTGCAAAATCGTGCAATATGGATTCAATATTGCGTGACCTTTTGTTTACCTTGTGCAATATTTATCACAACCAGTACGTCTTTACTGTGGCGACTATAATGCCTTTACATGACTGTAACTAAGTTTGACAGTGTTCTTTAATTTTGAGCCGTAATCAGATTGGTCCCAAAAGCCATATGTTTGCTTTTACGATATTCATGGCACTCATATCTGTTTATATGATTTTACGCAATGCTAATATGCTGAACATATTATTTGTCATTTATCAGTATGCGTTTGAATTTATGCAAAGCGGCAGTAATAATGCAATATGAATAGTCTGTCTTCATGTCAACTATCACGTGATTTGTGTAAACACTGGATCTGTCACTTTAAAAGTTTGGCGCGTTGACTTGCACTCCACCCGTGAGCATGAGGTAGGCGTACCTCGAAACGCGTAGGGGTTGTTTTTCTGCCAAATAAATCTTTAAGCACTTTAAACTCTACTTTGGTTCTTCCAAAAGGAATATTGCACCAGGAATTCGATATATATATATATATATATATATACATAGATATATATATACCTATTTAACCCCTTCAGTGCCACGCGCGTTCAGCGGACGTCGCGTGCACTACCTCGGTAGTGCTGCGAACGTCCGCTGAACGCTCCAGCCCCGCCCACGCAATAAAACGTTCCGCACAAGCGCGGGACGTTCGGCACAGCGGAGGGGTTAAACATATGTGTGAATGTTTATGTACACATATAATGTAAAACTATTATTAAAATAATGATTTTAATTAATATTATCATTTAAAAAAATTTAATCTAATAATACAGAACGCCGTGGCTCGGCTTCTCTACGCTCTTCCGAAGTATTGCTCTGTTTCTGGTTTTTATTCACCACCTGAACTGGCTCCCAGTGGAGCAAAGAATTCATTTTAAGGCCCTATGCATTTCCCATAAAATCCTCCCAGGCTCCGGCCCCTTCATCTTGGCTAATTTGTTTCCCCCCCTATGTTCCCTCTAGTGCCTTGCGCTCGGCGGACCTCCACCTAGCCCTTGTGCCCCGGATGAGAAGAGCAAGAGCAGGTGGGCGCTACTTCCATGCGAGAGCCCCCACTCTCTGAAATTTTCCACCTCTGTCTATCAGGTGCATCCATGATCACTAGGCTTTCAGAAGGGCTGTGAAGACCTGGCTATTCTCAGACTATTAGCTGTTGCTTGCCGGTCCTGCCTTTTCCAATTCTAGAGCTGAAACGCCCCGTTGCGGGGTCAGCCATGCCATCTACAAATATGTTAACATAACATAGATATACACCCACAATATATTAAAAAGCATAACAAATCAACAGGATTAATTTTTTTAAATCCCAATTTAATCACACATAAAAAAGTAAACAACAAAAAAGGCATGTGACTAAAAATATATAACTACAGTATAACAAAATATAATTTTAAATACACAAAAACATAATAATAAAATAATCTTCAACAATATTAGCAAAACTTTCACATTCTAGGAAAAATACATATACTATTCACACTCCAGTCTGAGCAACAGTAGGGAAAGAGTTGGACTCAGAAGGGTGAAAATGTACTAATCCCACTCCAGTCTGTGCAACAGTAGGAAAAACGTTGGACTCTAAAGGGGTCAAATTGATTGGTCTCGCTCCAGTCGGTGGAAAAGTAGGGAAAGCGTAGGACTCAGGAGGGGTAACATTTATTATTCCCACTCCAGTCGGTGCAACAGTACAGAAAGCGTTGGACTCAGAAGAGGCAACATTTACTATCCCTTCTCCAGTCTGTGCAACTGTAGGAAAAGTACTTCACTTCAAAACACATACCATATTTTAATACAAGTATCAAGTTATTAAAAGTATAAAACTATTAATATAAAATAAATATATATACAGCTAAACAACAATTAATCAATTTAACTAATTATACATTTTTTAATGATAAATATAAAAAATATATATTTCATTTAATTCCCACACTGTACTCCCAGATACTTAGCAGCCCACATTTAACATATATCTCAAATTACAACACATTTAAGATATGTAATACATTTTTTTTTACAAATAAATGAACAATGAATAGCTATTTAATTATTACTTAAAAAACTTCCAACTATACCCTCTAAAACTCCAACAACCCACTCATAACATATAACTTTAAATATATATTAGCTACACAATTGACGTAAGTAATTATCAATAAAAAATACTGATTATTAAATGATTACTTTATTAACCCTCCACCCTATACTCCTACAAATCCAACAACCCACACATAAAACATAACTTACAAAATATTATAATTACACAATTTACATAATTAATTATCAATTAAATAATATAGCAATAATTAATTATCAATAATGTATTACTTAATTACCTTCCCACCCTATACCCCTACCAACCCAACAACCCACACCTAAAATATAACTTAAAACATGTAAATAATTAATAAACAGTTTATTAATGAACAATTATTAATAATGATTAATTAATTGTTTATTATTTAACTTTACATCCAATACTCCTAAAAACCCAACAACCTGCACCTAAAAGCTAACCTGAAAAAAATACTAATTACTCAATTTACATAATTAATTAGCAAATAAATAATTAATATTAATTGAAAATAATTATTAATTAATTATTCTTAATGAACTTCCCACCTTGTACCCCCTCTAACCTAACAACCCGCTCCAACACTATAAGTGACTGTTTTTCAATTAAATAAAAATATAAATAACTTAAAATTACAAACTATGTTTAAAAACATTAAAAGCATTTATACAAATAATTTAAAACCTATACAATTAAAATATTATTTAAAACACATAGACATTTTTAAAAAACAACATATTTCATACCTTAAAAAATCTTTCTCTTCGTCAAATATATATCTGCACACAGTATTTTTATATCACAACATTAAAACCTCGATATTTGTGTGTCTCAATATTTTTAACTTGATATTTTGTCCAAATACCATTGAGCTACCACCCAATCCCACAGAATATGTATTGAGTCAGTTTTACAAAATTATTATAGAAGAGCAATCCTGATTTGCATAAAAGCACAACAGACAGGAACTCGACACCGGCCGGATGGTTATCTACCAATACAGATATTAAAACATGAAAACTGCACCTTTTGTGCATTTGTGCAGGCAGAGCAGAGGTTTGATGTAGTATGATTTGCTGAATTGCCTCATGTTCCTTATTCAGCAAGCGCTGCTGAGCTATTACGCCTTGTCACATATTATACCATTTGTTACCAATTCGAGAGCAGTTCTTATGGAATTGTGCACCTATGGTTCAATAGCCAAGTGCTGTACTACCTCCCTGTTATGACTTTTGTGGGTTGGAATGGCGTATCAAATGATAATGCTGCATATTTCCCTGCATTTCAAATGGCAATACCCAGAATCTTGAATTTTTTTCCTTGCCCAACTTTTTCCAGGTTTCATAGCAAGAGCTTTTGTGACTCAAACTTCTTGTTCTTGTAATGTCCTTGTAAAGGTAAACCTGCATCAATGTTTTCATTGCCCAGTATCTGGATTTTAAAGGGTTCAATATTGCACATTGGTGTAATACTTTTTTCGACCTCTGGTGTAAGAAATTAATTGATTCATTCATCCATTTAATCAATTAGTGCAGCTAGTCTCAGCGGCTGTCCGCGCAATTAAGCCCAGTGGAGCAATGGGGCTGGGCGGGGCGGGAGGGGGGAAATTGACGGACGACAGAATAGGGAAAATGAAATAAATCTTATTTCATTGTCTGTCGACATCCCCCCTACCCCGCCCTACTAAGCTTACTTGCACAAACCGCTGCTGGCTGGTCTTGCTCTATTTCAGATGATTGGATTTGGGCTTGAGGCTCTTATTCATGGCATTCTTTTGGCTGGGGGTACCAGATGGAGGTTTAGAGTGAGTGGGCCTCATTTCAAGCTCTGTCGACCACTTTTACAAACCTCTTCTCCTTATATCCTAATCCTGGAAATTCAACTCACACCTAAGTCGAGAGTAAGACACAACTACCCACCAGGAATAGCTTTGTGAATTGGATTCTCTGTGCATTGACAGTTTTATGCTGTCCCCAGTCTTGTAACTTGACATATAATTAAACTGATCAGACATGACACTTTGGGGCTGATTACAACTTTTGGTGGTGTGGTGGTGGGTGGCACACCACAACACGCCCCCGCACCGCCAAGAGACACCACCGCCCACCTAGTAGATTAAAACTTACAAGTGGTCTGGCGCACGGGCAGGCAGTGTGGCAGTACCCGCTGCAGTGCCACTTTCAACACGGAACGCCACACAAGGTTCCTGCATGCCATGGACTGTAACACCATGCCATGCAAAAAGTGGTGTGCATGCACCCTGTGTGCATTTAAAGGGCGTGAGGCACCAGGTTCCTCTCTGCCACGGTTTTCATGGCGGTGAACCTCCATAAAAACTTCTGCGGAGAGAAAACTCATAATATGCTTTACAGGACCACAGCAGTCCTGTTGAGCATATTGCTGCCTCTGGACTGCCGCACCACCGCCAGAGATCCCTGCCAGTGTCGGCCGACCCATGGCGGGTCGACCGCCCAAGTCATAATGAGGCAGTCGGACCACTGGTGCGGCCGTGGTTGAACTACCACCTCCGCGCCACGACGAGTCTGGCGTTCCTCAGACTGCCAGACTCGTAATTGGCCCCTTTGTGTTGCTGTAGATCGGCGAATGGGCAATGGGCAGATTGTGAAATTGTGTTCCATGCCAAATAAAAGAGCATTAAGATATTATCACAAATTCGTATTTTCCCATATTGGTAAGGAAGCCATGAATTGGTCACTGCACTCCACAGGTTTGCCTGATTTTCAAGTAATTGATTGAGACCCCTGATCCTGACCCCAGTTAGGTGTTATGGTCTATGCATAAGCATCAAATCCTGAGGCTTTGTCAGGATTTTATGGCATTTACCAACCCATGCAGCTGGTCTATGATAATCAAAACTCTTTGCTTTAATGAGTAGAGTGTACATACCCCAGAACGGTCAATTGACGAATATTGGAGTCCAATAATAACATCTGTATGTGTTCTCTGGTGGGTCCATGTGCTAAGGTCAGGCCACTCGGATTATGCGTCTGTGGATGAAGTAGTCATACAGACTGACTAAATTATGCAGCAGAAAACAACAAATTATGCCAAAAATTGTGCACATTCTGTGACAGTGTCATTTGGCTATAATGTCATGATATGCCCATGTTAATGGTTGCTGAGTAGACATTTCAAAACATTGGGATCAATTAACACCAGCTGAAAGGTCACCAATTAACCTTTGCCAAGGGTCTACCACTCTGGGGCACCACCTGTTGTGCTTTTGTTTGTAATTTTAAACGCCTAGAGGTAGGAACACCTTTTTGTTGGAATCTGCACATTATACAGACGATGGACTGACTATACAGCAATTGCGGTAAATTAATAATCATGGTGAAAACATCATAATTGAAAGGCACCTGGATATGCTTTACCAGAGGATATCAGCACTGCCACTTGTCTTTTACTCACTTTTCTTTCTTCCTCATATTTTTTTCATAGCTTTTGCAACATGTGTCAGATGTCTTTCGAGCTCCTGAGGAAGTATTGGCTAGCAGTTGGGAATTTGTCTAACAATATTGACTACCTATTTAGCATAAATGTACGTCGTCCCTTGTTTCCTAATAAATAAGTCTGTTTGGGACCAAAATATAGTGCTATTTTTATTCTCCTTAAAGTATAAAAGTCAGGCCGCAACCTAGCATGAGCCTTGATTACAGAGACATCTCTGCAGGTGGAGGAGTTAAATGCAATGATCAATCCAACATCAAAGATTCCTACCCAAGAAACCTCTGTGCAGACCCGCACTTGAAGAGGCAGTGAACAATAAATCGAGGTTGTGATGGATGAGCCCTGGAGAGCTAGAGGAAAGGTATGATTAGGCGATTGTGT
The DNA here is from genome assembly GCF_964263255.1 of Lissotriton vulgaris. Taxonomy (NCBI): domain Eukaryota; kingdom Metazoa; phylum Chordata; class Amphibia; order Caudata; family Salamandridae; genus Lissotriton; species Lissotriton vulgaris. The sequence goes on along the minus strand of NC_141695.1, from coordinate 1,568,410,734 downwards.
ATCCTGGCTTACTGTGTCAGAGGTGGAGTGATAGGTGGGCATTTCTGAGCTGTTACCAGGCCTATCTACGTGAGAGCCAATCACATGTTAGGATTATGTCTGACATGTATCAGACCCTATTCCACCCATCTCTAACTTTCAGAGGTTGTGGGGAAGTGTATTGTTTACCCTAAAAGCAACAGGATGAACTGACCATTAACCTCACCAGACTGCATCAGTGCATGGAGGTTGAGCCCCTGCTGATTTTGGGTCACCTCACTGCATATGATCACATCCCTTCTCCCATATTAAGCCTGTAGCACCTTCAGGAGAGACAACCAATCTGTACTTATTTACCCATCCTGAGGACACCGGGTTGCAAAAGCCAACTTGTGCATGCAGTCACCGAAATAGTGGCTGCTCCCCGGTAACTTCTTCACATCTCAGGCACATAGTATCCTTAAGGGAATCAATTACAATGGAATAACCTTGCTAAAGAGGTATAACAATGCAAACTATTGCAATTAATAATCATTTAGGGGTGCTGCTATTTCAAGCAATAGGTCTAAGCCCCTTTATTCTCTCCATCGAACCCTCTTTTCACAGTGGTAGTCATAGTGTCACAGGTGGGCTGAGATTTGCAGTAGGACTGACTGCAGCTTCAACGTGCCCGGGCTGGTTGAGGTGTTCCCTTGCACTTCAGGAGTGGATAAGCGTAGGGTCACGGGAGCTAAGGTGTCCAGTGGAAGCAGCTTTGGGTGATTGCCAAGATAATCTCTCCTTAACCCCATCCGGCAGGGCATTGCACGAGGCACTGGCCTGGCCTCACTCCTGGTTTTGGTGGACAACAGACCCCAGGTGGTTGCGAGAGCTGGAAAGCAAATGACAAGGAAGTGATTTTACAGAGGTTTACTGCCATCACTGAGTAGATTTACAAATGGAATCAATTCACATCAAATGATGCAGCTAGTTTTCCACTGCTAGAAGACTGTGACAGAGTAAAATTAAATCCATGCTGCTCCTACACACAGGTTAAACACGGTGTAGATCTGGAATATCCTAGAAGGAATATTGAGTGATTACAATATCATGACCTAAATATTAAGGATCAAAATATTGACAAGTAAGTGTGTGTTGATTTTCTATGCTGATTACTCTATTATCACTACATGGCTTCTTTGGCGTAGCTAAATTATTAAGCCATTTCCATTTGTAGCCTATTTGCCCTATGAAATATTTAGTTTAATAAAGTTTTATTGAGTATTTTAAAGATAATAACAGTACACATGTTATGAATTGACGTAAAACAGGCAAATAATACGTATAAATAAGAAATACATAACATATGCACTAGAAACTAATTAGATTGATAAGAAGGATATAAATGAAAGAGAGAGAAGGAGATAGGTAAAGAAGCATAAAGAGAACAAGAAAGAAAGAAGATATAGAGGAAAAGGAAAAGAGAGGGAAGGGGAAGAATAATAAAAGAAAAGCAAAGGAGACATATATATAATATATATATGCCAATTACTCTAATATCACTACATGGCTTCTTTGGCGTAGCTAAATTATTAAGCCATTTCCATTTGTAGCCTATTTGCCCTATGAAATATTTAAACTCTTTGATTGGCTCACCTCCATATCCCCTGGCTTCACGTCTGGTTTGTACAGTTTAATTTTCCCTTAGATGAATTCTTCACACTCTTACAATTGTTAACTTGGCTCCTGAGTTGTACAACATTTCATCACATGTCCTTGACATTGCTTTATCCATTGGTCTATCATCTTTCACACCAACCACTTGGAACACTATTGCGCCACATTCCTCACTTACTTTATTGCCATTCCTGAATGCTTTTGCCGTTCTGAATGCCATTGAAAAGTGTCTCTTTTCCACACAACTTTTACACACTGCCTTTAGTGCTGGACAGTCCTTGCTATTGGCCAGATGTCCCACAGTTCCACATCTGGAGTCCTTTCTGTTAAATTAAATGGCATCACATGAGCATATTTTGACTTGCGAATTACAGTCTGTACCAAATCTTTATGTCTATGTTCTTTCTTTATTTATTCCACACACAATAAACTGTGTTCTTTTTTCTTCCCAAGGTGTAGCATTTCACTTTGTCCTGGGTCCTCTTCCAGTCAAAGAAACGGCAATAACTATTTTTCTTAAATTGATGTATTGTCAATGAAGGCGTGGCCTGATAGTTGACCTCATCAATTCAATATCCAGTTCACAAAATGTAAAGCTATCGTAAACTTGAACTTCTTCAAGCACACACTAATCGCATAATCATGTGAATAGTCCGATATTTGGCAAAGTAGAGAGGTTCTTAAATAGTGCTGTCCCTGAACTAGTTTGTCTTCCTAATGTCTCTTCCAATTCTCACTAGGATTGGTTGTTTCTAGGTGAAACACAAATTTCTTCAAAGAATTGTCAATAACAATTTTTTCTTATATTGATGTATTGTCCCTGAATGCATTGAATGACCTGCAGTGATCCCCATGAAGTTCTTCATGATGTTTTCGCTTTATTAAGACTTGTCAAAGTAATCTCCTGTGTCCATCAGTTTCTGTGCAGACCAGGTTCCTTTCAGACTCTCCGATGCATCTCAAGCCATGTCGCGTGTGGCCATGCGCTTCAGCTCACTGCAAACACTTACAGAACACGTGCATGCCCACGCACCACAAGCTCCCTCTGCTGCTAGTTGTTCCCGCTCTCATACCATCAAATTATCTTCTAGTCAAACCTTTGAAATTTTCCTGCCAATATCATTAACTATGAAAACGACTTAAAAATAAGTGGAAAGTATTTTAATCATGAACGAGGTTACAGAGGTCCCAATATAGCTGGTACTCCAAGAAATTTCAAGCCAAAACTTACCGTTAGGGGTGAACAATCAATTCTGCGAGATGCTTGGCTTGAAGGACCAGAATGTCTTGAGTCCTTCATGTCTATTCATAACCAATTTGAAGAAGTTGTTCACAAATATTAGATCATGATATAAAGTCCAGGTTTATTCCTGCAAGTGTCTCATCCACTTCTCTCCAGTACAAGTTCTAATGCATATTCTATATCCTATTCCATATCTTATGCATCCTCTACATTCTCTATGACAATTGCGTATTCCACACTCACAGCCCTAAGCTTTACAATGAGCGCCAATACTTTACTATCAGGACAATTTCACTTTACCCAAATCAATAAGGTCTCGGCAGCTTGCTTCGGAAAGCTCCGCATGATTAAGAAGATCGTTCCCTTTCTCCCCCTTGACTCACGAAGGACGGTGGTCCACGCCTTGATCACGTCCCACTTGGACTATGCAAACAGTCTGTATGTGGGAGCCCCGGCTTATCTCATCAAGCGCTTACAGATAGTGCAGAATGCCGCCGCCAGGCTGATCTGTAATATTCCATATCGCCACTCTATTACACCATTCCTGGCCACATTACATTGGCTCCCAGTGAGTCTACATTTACAATTCAAGTCTTTAATCATCGCCTTTAGGGCTCTTAATGGCCAAGGCCCGGCATACCTGAGGCACAGACTTAATCACGCAATCAGTACGCGACCTGAGATCAAATCATCTTCCCTTGATGTACACTCCTCGCTTCCGCCGTGCATGAACGGGGGGTCGGGCCTTTGCGGTGGCCACATCCAAATTTTGGAATGGCCTCCCGCTGGAGCTCAGATCTCTCCCTACCGAATTCTTGTTTCTGAGGAAACTTAAGACCTGGTTCTTTTCCAAGTTCTAGCTCCCACTGAATCTCCCTGGTATCGGCTGTCTGCAGCGCCGGGACACCTCCGTTGGGGGTAGCCGTGCGCTTTATAAGCTGCAAAATAATAATAATAATACTAGCACACACCCTGAAAGTTATTCAGGGCCTTTGGATGCATCTCAATCATACTGCACCAAAAATGATGTGAAACTCAGGAGCTGCAAACCAAAGTTGATGGTAAGGGGGTCTACATTTTACTGCTAAGTATCAACAAAACATTTGTATTAGGGGAAACTAACAAAGAAAAGAGAAAGGAATTTCCTTATTTAGGTATCAAATTTGAGGCAAATAAATCTAGAAATCTAACATTGATGGAAAGCTCAAACAGGCTCAAGTGGCAGAAAATAGGATACAGAGCTAACTAAAGAACATGGAGCCAGATGTACGTAGATTAGGAATAACGCTTTCCTAATCGCGATTTCCTGTGAATTGCAATTAGGAACTCGCTAGTCTAGATGTACACAATTCTGTTGAGTTTCCTTAGTGATTTTTAATGGGTTGCAAATAGACCTGCCCCATACATATTAATGAGGTAGGTCACCGGGATGGTGGCCTGCTGGGGTCTGCAGAACACCACATCTGTGATTGCTTTTAAATAAAGCAATATTTATTTTAATTCATTCCGTATTCCTAAAGTAAAACGGGATGCATTTAAAAAGAAAAAAGGAAAAGTTGAAGTTACATTTTTTAAGAGTAGGCAGTTGCTACCTGGATGCAAGACAGCTGCCTCAAGCTCAACTCGGACAAGACCGAAGTACTCAGCTTGGGACTACCCCCTCAGCCTGGGATGACTCTTGGTGGCCTGCCGCAGTAGGGACCCCTGCCACCCCTACAGACCACGCATGCAACCTTGGCATCATACTGCACCTTGCTCTCAATGAACTTTCAAATCAATGCAGTATCCTCATCCTGTTTCCACATGCTCTGCCTCCTTTGAAAGACACTCAGAGGGCTCCCCACAGAATCCAGAAAGTGGGTTATCCATGCACTCATCACCAAGGGACTTGACTACGGCAACACACTCTACACCGGCGTCACCCAGAAACAGCTCAGGAAACTACAGAACATCCAGAACGCAGAAGCCTTACTGGTCCTCAGCATCCCCGCCGCAGTGCCATGACACAACACCTCCAATAACTCCACTGGCTCCCTATCAATAAGAGAATCACCCCAAGCTCCTCACACATGCCTACAAGGCCCTCGATTTCGCAGGACCAAAATATCTGAGCCACCGTCTCGCTTTCCACACACCTGCCAGACCACTCCGCTTCGCCCAACTCGTCCTGGACTCCGTCCCACAGATCCACAAGACCAGACCTGGAGGAAGATCATTCGCCTACCTCGCCACCAAGACCTGGAACACCCTACACCTGCCACCTCAGGCAATCTACGTAATTGACCCAGTACAGGAAGGACCTTAAGACCTGGCTCTTCAACTGAACCTCCACACCCAGACGGATCAGCAGCCCCCCAGCACCTTGAGACCCTCACCGGTGAGGAGCTGCGCTTTACAAACCCCTGAATGATTGATCAGCCTGGGGACCACTGCCTGCTTTTAAAAAACAAAATCAACATTCTCAAAGGGGAAGGATTCCCAAAGGGACCCACTTTTAAAATGGTGGTAAAGTTTTACTGTTTTGTGACCAGACTTTGGCCCATACTGGTATTTGGAAGGGACGCCTAAAACACACCCCTTCCAAATACAAAATTGCAAATACAAATTGTGATTTGGTAACAAGTTACCTTTTTCACATTTTGTACATCAGGAAAAACATTTACCTGTCGCAAGGGGCCCGATTCTATGAATCGGGCTGTTTCCGAGCAGAAAAATGCTTTGTACACCTGGCCCTTGGTCAGGAAAATAGCTGCTTAGTCAGATGGAAATATAACAGCAAAAATTAGAGTAACTTTCTGCTGTAGATATGAATTCAAGCATGCGCATCATGAATATGAAGTAATCACCCATACATAGAAGAACATTCACTATTAACTAAATATGGAGATTGCCAGATTGGCCAGGTTGCATTACAGACTTAATGGTTGTCCCCTACTGGTTCTGAACCGCTACACTCAAGCTGTCTCATTCTTCTTTGTTAGCACCACTAATGGTAAATACTCATTTCTAGAGCTGTGTGTAGTTGGACTTCTTTTCAGGTGTGGGTTTTGACTGCTGTGAAACTGACCTATTGCTAACAATATAGAGTGGGCTTTGGTTCTTTCTTCAACCTCGCTCTTTCAGTTATTGGCTCCATTTTTGACAATCAATAATGTATGATCTGTATACTTTTATGACCTTATCAATTAAGATCGAATAAAGTTATTAACTAACCAACCAGACGACAATCAAGTCTTGGCCCAACCAGAGGAGTATTAATCTCTCATCTAATGGCTGTGGCTGCTTGAGTGTCTCCTTCCGCATCTGCACATGTGCTTGCATTTAGCTGCATGAGGCAATACTTTGCAACTGTAGCTCTTTCTGTCTTCCCCTGCCGGCTCCATCCCTTGTGTGTCACTCTAATGTGAATGCTAGTGCATTAGCAGATAAACCCAGAGCGATTACATTGCCAATGCTTGTTTGCTGTAGTTTACCCCTCCAATTTATCTTGCAAATAAACCCTGACCACTCGCAGGCAGTTCTGCACAACTCATGTTCATAGTGTGCACTCATGCTCGAGGGGTGGAAAAAAGACCTCACGGGCCATATGTATCAACATTCCGTTTTGCGATTCCTAAATAGCGATTTTTAAGGAATCGCTATTTAGAAATCGCAAAATGGTATGTATGTAGAAAATCGCTTCTTTTTAGCGATTCCTTAAAATTCCATAATTGCGATTAGCAAATTGCTAATCGCAAGTAAGGAATACTCTCCCATTCATGTCTATGGGCCAGGAGGCCTATAGGAATGAAGGGGAGATTGCGAATCGCAATTTGATAATCATAAATTGTGAATATTTTCAAGGGTGCAGGGGTGTCTCAAGAACACCCTGCTGCACCCCTGAACATGACATGTGTGCGCATATGGCGCACATACATGCCCTAAGGGCATGTATGAGCGTCAATTGGCACTTTTTGATTTTTAAAAAAATGCTTTTTTAAAGGAATTTGCAACTTACCACCAACTAGAAGTTGGTGGTAATTTACGATTCCTTAATGGCATTTTGGAATGTTTTTTTCCTTGATACATTGCATTTAAGGAATCACAAAATTTGCAATTCCTTAAATGCAATCGCAAAATAAGGAATGGCAAATTTAGCGATTCCTTATTTTGCACCAAAAATGTTTCATACATACCATTTACCGAAAATGAGTTCGCAAACGCTGGAATTCTGCGAATTTCGGCGTTTGCGAACCCATTTTGCCTTGATACATATGGCCCAAACCCACTATGACGGCTTCAAGGAATGGACTGTGCACTCTTGCAGACGTTTCTCGCGTCTTTTCATTCTACACTTCTGCTATCTTTCGCCTCAACGTCTGCTTGACTGATTGCATCCGTTTTCTTTTTTTTAAACATTCTCTTGTCATTATAATTGCTATTTTATATTTTCTTATAAGCTAGGGCACAAGAGGCCCTTTGCACGCTGAGAGCGCGTAATACATGGATTTGCATTAACAGGGGCTTAGCTTGGTCAGTACAGCCCTTCCAAGTACCATGCATTAGGGGTTAGACTAACTTTTTTTAGTGTGGTGGTTCACATGACTACACTAAAATAAATAAGTCATGCATTTATAGTTCCTCCTGACACAATCAGCGCAGAGGCAGACACAAGCGAGACGGAACGCCGCCTTCTATAGAAGCACTCAGGCAGGCAGCACGCTCTGGCAGAGTGAGTGCTGCCCTGGTAAAGTTGGAAACATTTACTCATCAGAATCATGGCAGTGAGTACTGTGCGGCTCACTTCATATACTGCAAGGATAAGGTGGTGCAGGAGCAAACTGTAAGTCTTTTTATTGCTGTTGAAGTACAAGTGTTTTGATTGGCTGATTATTGTGCAGCTTGGGCTGCAAGGCCAGTGATGCAATAAACCAATCAGATGACTGTGCTCACTTTTGAATTCCAAAACTGAGAGGTCGTCCGTACTGTCAGATATCTACTCCCACTTCCTATTGGCTGATTGCATTCAGCTAGGGCGGGACATGTGGACTCAGCGCATGGCGTGCACAATGCATCTGATTGCACCTGCGTGTGCTGCACGGAGGCCACAGAGTTGGTTTTCAGTTTTGACCGTTTTGGTTCTTCATTCTGGGGGCTTGAGTGTTTGGAGCTGTGTCTAGCTTATCATTTTCAGGGCCTGAAAAGCGTGACACACGTGTGCGCCTCAGTGTGTACATTGAGGAATATCCCTGCAGCCATCCTCTGCATTCTGCAGCTGCTCATCCATAAGAAAAAGTACTGAAACCATAAATAATAGTGAATTAAAAAATCGTTGTGTCCACGTACACACTTGTTTTGTTTTCTGCCTGGCTGGAGCTCTAGTGCAGTTATTAACACAGCCAGACACTGTGGCGCGACTCCGGTGCATACCCAACAAATGAAATCTAAAGTGGCTTCTTTCTGCCATTTATTGCAAACATTAAAAAGATGTGTGCAGACCAGATCTCAACAAGTCACTGTGCTGTGCCACCTCCGCACCAGACCCAACACACTGAACAAGGATATCTTTGCTTGTGTGTATGTGTTGGGGGTAGAGACACCCAGGGTCTGCAGAAAAGTCCTTTTTAAAGCTTCTCAGACTTCACTCTTTTAATTTATTTTGCTGAGAAGCTTTACAGGCTATAACATTATGCCTTTTCCCCAAGTCATATGGCCGAGATACCCGCCACCCCCTCTCAACACAATCCCCAAATGAGGGAAACCGGAAACAGTTCTTGAAGTTTTTGGAAGTGGGAGGGAGTGACCCTCCCGGCCGTATTTATTAAAACAAAAATTAAAACCTTTAAACATTAATGTACAATTTCATACCACATTGCGATGTTTGGCTAACCTTAACAGATTCTCTAATACAGAGGTTCTCCTAGCCGAACTAACATCCTACAAAACATTTACTTGAAATATTGAAAATTGTACATCCTAACGTTTAAGGGCCAACGGCAAGGTCGTAACCGGTGTCAAGATCCCTAACCAGACATACCCCCCCCACTTGGGAGGGGCGACAGCACTGAGGCGTACTCACGTGCAACTACTACCAATTTCCCTTGACTTGACGGGGGCACTTATCAACTCGACGCCAGTTAAAGGTCGTTCGAAGACTCGTGTGAGGTATCTAGAAGGTATCGTAGACCTCCCCCCAACCCCACACAACTTACCGCATCTGCCGTCGCAGATGTCACTGGCCCCGGGAAATTCCCCAGGAGGGGGCTGTAACCCCTCCTACACAGGAAGGGGCCTTGACCGCCTTTCCTCTTCTTTCGGCGACCCATCCTTAGAAGGGACCGCCTCCCCGTTGAGGGGCCAAAGGCCACCTCCCCCGAGCGCTCCCATCCGTGTTGGGTGACGCCCACTCATAGGGATCTTCCAATTAGTGCTCACCGATCATGACCTTACCGCCACAGGCCGGATAGTTGACCGGCTATCCGGACCCCCCACAAAACTCCTACCTAAAGGTCATGTTTCAAAGATTTTAACCATGCTAAGAAGTCTCCTAAGAGTAACTCATTCCCCACCCAAGACAAATGCACACCATCCCCTGAATACATACTGTCATCCGTAATACAGCTATGAGAAATAGAATGCAATGTCCTGGAACGGAACAACCTACTCACTTTATTGTTAAGCTTTCTAACAGAATGATTCAAAGCAGGTATAGAGATAGCCCCCCGCCACACCTTTCGTGGAATCAAATGGGACCATGCAATCGTGCACCCCGGAACTCTCCTCGCTAACCAACTTACGGTGGAAAGCATTGCCTCCAGGAGTAGTCGTCTACCGATGGTGACCAAATCATTGCCCCCAACATGCACTATAACTATAGACGGCGGTGACCTTGTCCGCCCTAACAAACCCTCGAAAAAAGTTTGAAACTGGTCAATACAGAGACCGCCCCTTCCGTAGAAGGACATCCTGTACCCGTATTCCCCAGCTACGTGAATCATGTCACCTGCTTTGAATACGTCTGCGGCACGCCTCACGTATGAGTGGCCCACGACCCACACCTCCTTTTTCACAGCCGGTGATGTCTGACCGCTGGCCCGGTGTAGGGTCGACTGCATAGTCCGCCCCGCCTCGTAGGCTTGCGAAACTGAAAACCAAACAAAACAAGAAGCGTGAGTATATTATTACAGCTTCACAACATGTGCAACCGCACGTATCTTTTATAACAATTGGAGGACCAACGCCCCACTCGTTTCACTTGCTCAACATTAAGACCCCTGGCTGTAGCTTCCGTAGCAGCCCCTATCCGAAAGGAATGGGTCCCAAATTCGCCCGGGTTCAAGCCCGCAGCGGCAATTGACATCGCAAGCACCCGCTGAAACTGAAATTTCGTCAGTGGGGTGGCGTCGGCGTGCCTTAACAAAGTCCCCCCCCATGATGCCACCCTTCGTGCTAGGTAATCCTCTAAACACTTTACCGGACATATGGAGGACCCAGGAATCCTGCGTATGATGACGCAGTCACCCATCCCATCTTGGTCAGTTTTGGACCTCACAAAGGAGACAGTCATTGTTTCTCCCCTAATCTGAACGTGTTCTTGGCACAAACCCCCCGCCACATCCAGTTTGTTCTTTGCAACTAATTCGCTTACCCGCATTGCTCCGTGAAATGCTAGCGTAAAAGCGGCTCGGAATAGCACCGCCTCAAACTGAGATGAACATGTAGCAGGGAGTGTAGCCAACAACTGGGACAATCTATCCAAACCTATCGGGCGCCTTTCATCCACTCTGCGACCCTCAAGGCGTTGCCACCCACGCAGCGCCTTCTGTACCACGAAAGACGCTGTTGGGTCCTGGATAGCGTGTGCTCTGGCAACAAAGGAAATGGCAGCACGATGCCTCTGGGCCGTAGCCACCGATTTTCCAGCCTTACGTAAGGACATCAGGAAATTCACTACCCATTCCTCGTGACCCCAAAGTCGCTCTCTATCACACCCCAAAAAGGCTAAATAGGCCCGAAACGCCCCTTCATATGCCTTCCTCGTCCTTGGTGCTAGACTCTCTCCCACGAGGTGACGAAGTTCGGGGCACCGAGAGACCAGAGAGCTTCGGGAAAGGGTGCCGGCTCTGGGTCCGCTGAGGGGAGGAAACCCGAAAAAGCCTGCATTTGAAAACGAGACAGTGCGTCAGCCGCCTGATTCATCACCCCCGGAACATGCTTTGCTCTGAATAGCACGTTCAATTGCATACATAGTAAAACAATTTCCTTAAGCAGCCTTAAAATCAGTTTACAACGTGCTGCCTGACTATTGATGCACTCGACCACGGTCATATTGTCAGACCAAAATATGACAGAGTGATCTTTGAACCCATCGGGCCATGTTCTCAAGGCCACCAAGATGGGAAACAGTTCCAGGAAAGCAATATTACTCGTCAGACCATTCTCGTGCCACCATGTCGGCCATCTTTGTGCTGACCATTTCGTGCCGAAGATGGCGCCAAAACCTATGCTTCCTGCTGAATCTGTCCATAGCCCCAGCTCTTCAGAAGATACGGCTGGTTCATTCCAGACGATTCTACCATTGAAGTCCGCCAGAAATGCTAACCAAATACGCATGTCCTGGCGGACTTCGGCCGATAGTCTCGTGCGATGATGGCACTCTTTAAGGCCGACCATCGCTTGGGCAATTGAACGGGAAAAGGGGCGGGCCATTGGGATTACCCTCAAGGCAAAATTCAACTGTCCCACCAACTGCTGTAATTGTTGCAGCGTAACTTTTGATGCATTTATACACACTTGCAACGCAGCCCTGAACTTCAACACTTTCTCAGCTGGCAAACGGAAACACCCTTCAATGGAGTCCAACTCGATCCCCAGAAACTCGAGGCAAGTCGTGGGACCCACTGTTTTACCCGGCGCCAATGGCACACCAAACTGTTTCATTAACACACAAAATTCGGCCAAGGCCCGGCCACATTCAAGATCCCCCGCTGCCCCAAGAAACAGAAAATCATCAAGGTAGTGCATTACATCTTGGAAACCTGTTTTCTTTGTGAAGACCCATTGTAGAAAACTACTGAATTTCTCGAAATAAGCACAGGATATAGAGCACCCCATTGGCATACACCTATCCATGTAATAACAACCCTGAAACATGAATCCTAGGAGACGCTGGTCGTCTGGGTGTACCGGGAGCAATCGGAACGCTGACTCGATATCTGACTTCGCCATCAGCGCCCCGGGCCCCAGGCGATTCAAAATGGCTACGGCCTCATCGAAGGATGCGTACCGCACCGAACACACTTCTGGATCGATTGCATCATTTACGGAAAGACCTCGAGGCGCTGATAAATTATGAATCAGTCGGAACTCACCGGGGTCTTTCTTGGGGACTACTCCCAAGGGAGAACAAACAAAATTCTGGACCGGGGGTACACTAAACGGGCCGGCGACCCGACCTCGAGTCACCTCTTTCCGGATCTTATCCTGTACTACGGTTGTATGTTGCAGGACGGAAAGTTGATTTTTACACTTTTCCACACCCTGAAAGTCCCCTACCGGGATGCGGAAACCATACGAAAAACCGTTCCGCAGCACCCCAGCAGAAGTACTATCCGGGTATTCACTGAGCCAAGGAATCATCGCCAGGGTATCAATCGGAGTAGGTAAAGGCGCCCCTCGGACTATATTAGACCTGTTTGGCACCTCCTCTCCCCCCGTTATCACCCGTTCTGGCTCTGCACGAGGTCTCAGGATGGGACGACCCACAACCACTACATTCATGTTTGAATTTACACGATCCCTGCGGTCTCGTACATTTACCTCTGTTGTAATTAAAGCAGAAACCCTTTCTTCCGGTATTGCCGGTAGGTTTCGAGTGATCGTCGGCACCCGTACTTGAACGAAAGGGCGTCCCCCCATATTGCCGGGAGGATTCGCCAACAATACTTCCCACCAACGGCATTTTCAACATTCCTGACTCCTTCATTTTATCCCAAGTCAAGGCATCATAACAATCCCAGGTTAAACTTTTATTATGCTCCTTTTCCTTTCTGAACATATTATCGTAACAAAACCAATGATTACCCTGGTGCGATGTCGAATACCCCATGATTCGTGATTGATAAATTGGGAACTCGGAAAGCAACTCCGGTCTACGTTCCCCCAAGATTGATGTAAAGATTCCCCAGGCATTGCCCCAATTGCCAATATTCTCATTCACTTTAAAGGCGGCCATTTTTGCGCGCCAAACACTCGGATGCATGAGATCCTTCTGACTCTTTACATGCTCTACCTCATAGTGGTCAACAAGCAATGAAAAAATGTTCACATACTCCCCCGCCCAAATCTTTTCCTTAATTGCCAAAGGAACATGTTGCCCCAACTTTTCTCTCCGAGAGGGTGTTGACTCATCCCTCGCGATCGGCAATGGCCGCTTACCTGCACCTGACGCTGCCTCTGTGGTCGCAATCGTCCCTGGTGTCTTGTCCCCTACTGCAGCCGGCACGGGCACCTTGGCTGCCTCACGTTTCTCACGCAATTGCTTTATCAGCGCCTGCGCTTCGACAGCCGTGGCGCCCTCGTTACCTTTACCCAACCACGCTGCCAATTGTGCTGCCAGCTCGGGCGGCATATCATCCTCGGACACGGGGGTGACCACAACGGGGATCGGATTCCCCTCCTCCGGCACGGGAGTTGGAGCCTCGAGCGGGGCACTGGGACCGGGGATGTCTTCACCCGCTGCCCCCCTCCTGGGCCTCTTGTTTTTCCCTCCCGGGGCTGCTCCCGCCAAAGGACGTTTTGGACCCTTTTCCTCATTCTTGTCCACCCGCTTCTTTAGCTCGGACATCTCCTTCATGAGAACACGCAGCATCTGGTCGGTAGTCATGCGCTTTCCAACCTTCTTCGGCATTCTCCAACAAAGTAACTGAAAAACAAACAAGAACGATTAAAACGCTCAAAATTGGCTCTTCGTTCCGTCTCGAGCTCACGTGCAGCGAGGAGGTGCAGCTTCAGAGCACAGGAACAAGAGGATGTCTTCTGGTCTTGCGTCTCTTTTTATCCATCTTCAGGGCGGGCGTAAACCCGCCCCTGCCTGCCCCGAGGGCGTGGCCGGCTGCGTCAGTGTCTAGGCCAGCCCACTGTAGGGCGGGAAAAAGCGCGCCCCGGCTACGCCGCTTCGGGCATACCAGCCGAGACGCGCCTCCCGCCCAAAAATGGCTTCCCGGGGGGATCGAGGCACTCTGCCATACGTTCGGGGGGACCGAGTGGTCGCCCCTTTCCATTCTTTATCCTAATTTTGCTAAAAGGGGTTAGTTTGGGTAGAAATGCAATCTTATTAGTAAAATCAACCACTGTTGTACGTTTTAAAACCGGGGTTTGTCCTTCTCAAGACCAGACATTCTTAAAATATACTGCCTACTAGTATGAATGACGTGATACTCATTCCTACACCTTGTAATCCTCATTGTCTTATATAACATTTCATAGAATGAATTACATATGAATGATTTATTGTCTCTGTATAATGTGTGAGATGGAAAGTGCTCTGACACTGCACTGGTATGAGCAGAGCTATAAAACAAATGAAATGCATGTGAGAGAGGGGCCATGAAGAGCTGGGGGCATTAATGGAGTGGTAGTAAGGGAATCTGGGAGAAGAAGCTCCTCTGGGAGCAAAAAGAGATTGTTGATCGCAGCACCACCTGCCCTAATGCCGGCTCTGAAAAGAATGAGTGAGTGATGTCTGTCCTTGTGCTGTTTGACGTTGATAGATTTGTCCGTTTGGGGTGGTGTTATACTCCATCTTGGCTGTATGTACATATGGACTTTAAAAGTATATTTCATATTGCATAATGGAAGTGACAATCTCTTACATCCAGTCATTATTTGTTTTTATATTTAACTGTGTGCGTTTTTGCATATCTGAAAAGAGAGTTAATAAAGTACTGCCTTGTAGGACGTGTTTATTGTTCAATATCATGGTTACACAATCGTTCTACAGTACAATGAGCTTACAACAGGGGAACTATGTTAGCGCCCTTCCATTTCAGCTCCTTTGCAGCAGTTTCAAGATTTTAGAGCTTCTCCTTGCTTAATTGCGTGCAATTTCTGATAATTGACTGTTTCCATGGACTTTATTGCTTGATTTTGCTCGCAAAAAAGTATCACTCGCAGTCGTTGAATGTTACTCTTAAGTACACTGAAAGTATGAAAACGTCACACATTGGCAATCTGATACCTCAGCAGCTATGTCAGTAAGACTGGGTGGGGGGTGGGTTTGAGCTTCAGATTTCTCAACAATCAGGCTGGCATATAATGTTATTTATTATATGAGAAGCCGCGTATGAGGGGTTTCAGGGGCCAGGGAAAAGAGTACAAATTGTGAGGGGTACTTAAAGTAAAGTATTTTATGAAATAACCATGTTTTAAGACCTTCAAAACAGAGAAGAGTGTGTGTGTGTATGTGTGTGTGTTTTTGTCAGAGTGAAATCCAACAGACACCTTACCATACCCGACTGAAAGCTCCTGTACCCAACCCTTTACTAAATAATACATTTATTCGTGGGGGAGAGGAGGGGGGTAACACCCAAAACGTCCCCCTGAAACCACGCCCCTGATTATTAATGCAATTAATTAATATTAGTTGTTGTAATATTAGTGTTAGTGCTACTTGAAAGATTTTTTAAAGGAAATTAGCAGGTTCACAGTACTTGCGCTGATAAATACTCACCTCCTCAGACGTATGTATGACGGTATTCTGCATGCATTTAGGATGCATGCATTCCGAATGCCGTCTTTTGAATGAACGCTTCTTTAGGATGCATTTGTTCAGCACACAAGTTGTTTTAACGACTTGCCTCAGGGGGGTGCCTGATGTTGCAATAGTTTAATTTACTATTCCAACTCCAGTCTGCGCAGCAGTAGGGAAAGTGTTGGAGTTTAAATCCAACACCATTCCAACTGTGTGCCTTTCTAAAAGCAAGTCGCTGTTAAGACTTGCGTGCTGAACGAATGAGAGCTAATGCCGCATTCGTTCTTTTGCCGGCGCTGTGTTGGCACAGCGTGATTCACGCTTCGTCCGAAAGGATATTTCACCATCAGACATCTGAAGACAAAGAATGCTACAACGAGAGAAAATATTGTTACACATGTTCAGCTGTTTGACTGCCTAAAGCAAAAAGCTTCTGTAAAACGATTCCACAGCAGTGACAGTGTAAAATATGCACAAACATGAAAAGTACACAGCAGACTTTAATGAAAATTATTTAACATTTTACGAAGGCTTTTATGCAGACCCCATGAAAAACTGAACTATTTACAATCAACAACTAAGCCACAAAAACTATATTGTTCCTGTATTAAAAAACAAAACTTTTATAGTACAAGACATAACTGTGTAATAGACACTTGGATGGTGGTCGATTTTTTGTTTTCTACCTAGTGCTGAATTTGTAAATAATAATAATAGAAAATAAATGTAGGGGCAAAAGCTTTTCTTAGGAGCCTTTTCTGTAATTCCAAGGCTGCCTATGCTTGATTATATCTCATACCTCATTCTTCCACCACAATAAACTTATTGTGACACTTTTTCTCACTTTTGCGGGTTCTTTTTAGGTCTCATTTGACAGTTCAGCTGCATGCACACCTGTTGTTATTAATTCTTGCTATGGCTTCACCTTTAGGAGTATTTCACTCTCACTTCATGCTATTGGCAGTTTGCTGTATAATTCCACCTTCTAGGAAGTGACAGCACTGGAATGCATGAGGGACTATTTTGTACCTGATAAGTACATTGTTTGGCACGTTAAATTCTTTATCTAATGCATACATTCTGTACATACAACAATATATTTCTTTACCACAAGTCTCAATGATAATAATAGTACATTTTATTCATGATCGATTGTTTAAAGTCATTACAAGGTAAGATCATTAACATTAAAACACAGATTGCCATCACGCTAAAATACTAATCGACTTTACACAAACTGGTTAATCCATAAAAAGCTTTGATGAAGCTTTCTGCTCCTTCCGCTAGTTTCCTTTCTGCCAACGACAGACATTTTACAAAACGGGGGGCATATTGTCAAGAACGAAGATAACATTATCGCCGCTTTAGCGGCAGGATACTGCCGCTAAAGAGGCAATATTGGGCTTGATAATATGCTCTTGTGAATTCCCATAGCAGCCCAGGTTCTGGTGTTAACCTGGGCTGCTATGGGAATATAAAACGGCATATTATCAAGCCCATTATCGCCGCTATAGCGGCAGGATAGATCGCCCCTTTAGCGGCAGTTTACTTCCGCTAAAGCGGCAATAATTTTATCGCCGTTCTTGATAATATGCCCCCTGGTGTTTAAAAATAGGTCCTTAGGATTAAAGCAACTAATAACTGCATGGCGACAAGATCTTATGCGCCTTGTGTTAAACCAGTTACTAAGATATTTTTTCTCTTTCAATCAATAAAGCCGGACATATGCAGACAACAGGTTTCACCCACTTGACTACAGAGGCTGTGCTGATTGCTTCCACCTCGGAACATGATCAGTGGACGGCAAACTGCCGAAGCGATACGACATACATTTTTATTTCATCAAACTTGAGTATCCCATGGAAAAATATGATTGATAGTGCAAAGAGGTGTGACTACTTTTTGGACAGACCAGGCATGCTATTGTATGTCAGTACCTGTCGGGCCTGGCAGCTTGACAGTTTCCGCATGCTTTTCTTAAGAAGGTTCTTAAAAACCTGTAAAGTGATTAGTATAAGCTCCTGTGCCTGTAGATTTATGGGGGCTTCTTCCATCAAAATGAGTGCAGACAGATTTACAGCACCTCTAGATAGTTCAGTCCATAGCAGTTTGTTTACTTTGCTCTTCTGTTGATCTGAGTTTGACTCAGCATTTAAAAAAAGTCCCTTGCCTTGCTATGGTAGTGATCCAGAACTCCAAGCGAACCTGTGCCAGTGACACAGCTCGTGGAATGTGGAATAACATTTTGTAGGTTTTTATACCAATTTTATCAAGAATATATGCTTTCCTCCCGCAGAGAGCTTCCCAGGCATAACTGTGTGCTGGTACCTGCTTAATCTCTGTACTTTTCAGAAAAGAGTCCACTTTGGGAACCCCTTAAGCTTTTATATAGGGAGAAAAGGACTGAGCACAAAGCGCAGGCCTTTGCAGGTTTCTGCTGTGAGTGTGCAAGAAATGACCAGAGGTAGTCAATTATCACACCCACATCCCTGTACTCTGAGACCCTCTCGACTGGGCTGTTGCATAAAAACCAAGCCCCTTTCCTTTTTATTTTATCCATTATCATTGGTTTAGTTTTATTTAAATTGATTTCTAATTTGTTGTAGGTAGTATATTCGTGTGGCCTATGGAGGAGCCTTTGGAGACCTATTTGTGTTTTATATTCAAATACCAAATCATCGGCGTACAACAAATGGGAAATTTGTTTGCCGTCCCCTTTTGGTGGGTAAGAGTGTGTGCTCCAGGCTTTCAGATAGCTATCAATGTAATAATTGTGGAGTGAGCACACAGCCCTGTTTCCGTCCAATAGATATTGAAATTCTGTGCAAAACATGCTTTCCTTCTCCGATCATCACTCTGATCCGAGTGTTACTATACATTAATTGTATGGCTCTGAGTAGGGCTGCTGGGATTCCCCAATTTGCCAGCTTTGCCCATAGTGAATTCCTGGGTACACTATCAAAGGGGGAATTGAAATCCCCAACACTTAAATATAGGGAAGAATTTATCTGCAAGGTGTTGTTGATAATAAAGGAGATCTCTAGTAGGTTAGTTACTGTGCCCGCACCCTGGTGGAAACCTGGTTGATTCAAGGGGATTAACTGTGACGATCTAGCCCAGTTGTTTAGATCTTTCAATAGGAGTAATGCAAAGTGTATAGCAACATTGTCCAGGAGAGTGATAAGACAGTAATTTGTGGGGGAACACCCTGTTTCCCCCTTTATAGATGGGATGCACAATGGCCCCTCTCCATGAGTCTGAGATCACCTCATTTACAAGAGTTTACTTGTACAGTTGTGCCAGTTTTCTTAATCAGAACTCGAAGCTGCTGTTAAATAATGCTTTGGGCAGGCCATTTGGGCCATGAGTGCCATCTCTGTGACATTTGTTTACTATTTTGACGATTTTTTGGCCCTCCATAGGCCAGGAGGCTACACTTGCTTCTGGTTTTGCATGATGTGACTTGTCTGACTCTCTTCAGTTAATGCTGCCTGTAATCCTTTGTTGCCTACAATCCAGTAGGCAGCCTGGAGTTTCGATTTTTTCCTTTTTCTGCTGGATATTGAGTGCTTAAATAATACGCCCACACGGACTCAGAAATGTCTGCGTTATTTGCAGACATTTTACCTTTCTCTATATGATCAACCAGTTTCCAAAAGGAGTTTGGGTTTTTATCTTCACAAGCATATAGTAGTTTGGCCCAATATGTTTCTTCTAGTTGCTTGCTTGCTTTCCAGAGCACCTTTTAAGGCGTTTTCTGTCTTCTCTTATATTTTGTAGTGGGTTGTAATTTTCGGGGTTCTTCCTTAAACTTCTTAACACTTGATTGACTTTTCCCTACATGATTTCATTTTACTTGTTGGCAAATGTCTAATGGTACTTGGTGGGCTAATATGTTTGGTTTTGTTGAACTGAGAATTTGTGAATTTAGTAAGAAGCCCTTTAATAAAATCATCCCAGTCTGGTATAAGGCTGCCTTCTTCATTTTCCCAGAATGTAATTGCTCCGAGCAATACAATTTGATTCTCTTGGTGATTTGATCATTCTATTTATTTTAATCTCTAAGGGGCAGATGTATCAAGATTCCATTTTGCAAATCCTAAATAGCGATTTTTAAGGAATTGCTATTTAGAATTCGCAAAATGGAATGTACGAAAAAAATCGCTATTTTTTTGCGATTTCTTAATCTTCCTTATTTGCGAATTCGCATAGGAGGCCCATAGGAATAATTGTGAAGTAATTCTCAAATTGCGAATTCGCAATTTGCTAATCGCAATTTGAGAATTACTTCAAGGGTGCAGGGGTGTCTCATGGACACCCTGCTGCACCCCTGAAACTTACATGTGTGTGCATATGGTGCACATATTTGCCCTATGGGCGTATATGTGTGTCACATGCCACCTTCAAAATTGCCAAATTGTGAATTTTGAAAGGATTTCGCAACTTAACACCAACCTCAAGTTGGTGTTAATTTGCGATTTCGTAACCTGAATTCGCAATTTGAAACAGCTTCATACATGGCATTTAAGGAATCGCTAAATTGCGATTCCTTAAATGCTTAAGCAAAATAAGGAATCGCAATTTATGGCGATTCCTTATTTTGCTAATTTTACATACATGCCAAAAGATGCAAAATGTCCGTTTGCGATTCGTTAAGGCCGAAATTTCGGCCTTAACGAATCACAAAAGGCTTGATACATCTAGGCCTTACTGTTTTCTGTAGGCACAAAAGCTTCTGGACAGTTGGTCAGTTGTAGGGAAGGTAGGACAATGTATATTTCAATTGACCAAAATTAGCGCATGAAAACAAACGTTTTTTTCATGCGCTAATGTGTGCATTGATAATATGGGGGTGTGGAATCAGTGTTATGATCCACACCCCCATGTTATCAATGCCCTAACACCTGGTCAGAGCAGGTGTTGGGAGACCTGCGATAAACAAGTTTATCGCAGGTCTGCCTCTCCCAACGCCTGCCTTGGTAATAAGGTGTTCCCACCTCCAACCACATTTTACATGTGGTTGGACGTGGGAACGCCCATTTTGCATGTCATTAGCGATGTTTGTCGCCGACATGCAAAGTGGGTTTGAGCCAGGCGTTAAAATGCCCTTGTGGATAGGGCTCTAGAAGTATCGCCGCTTTCTCGGCACAATTCGCAGAAAAAGCAGCAATACTTCCCCTTGCTAATATGCCCCCCACTCCTTTGTACATAGAGTAAATAGTGAGGTAAAAGTGATAACATGCCTCACTGCATGAAAAAACACAAATGTGGTTACACCAAAACTTAGATGGTGCCCCAGCCAATATGCATGGGGAGCATCATGAATTATATTTGAAAATATAAAGCTTTCAAAAACCATTTTGTGAAATTATTTGATCTCTGTACATGGCCGCTATGTTAATCTGTTGAATGCCTGTTGGGGTCTTGTTGAAAATGACTGGTTCATCAACATATATGAACACAAGCAATGTTTCCGAACTATTCCGCGGTTGCCAATCCTTGCCAAAACCCACCCAGGGAAGTTGAAACAAGGTGTGCATCACACTACACCCAAGCCGCACATCTATGAATTATTTTATCAATTTGTCGGACATCCTGTGGTCTTAGTTGACTACTCTTAGTTGAATCCTAAATCTGCTGAAATTGGGACAATTTGACTCTGCAAGGACATTACACCACAGTGAAATATGGAAGACATTGAAGATAATATTGGAGACCCAATCACAAGTGTCCTGGTCCATCGGGCATGATAATAGCGGGTGCGGTCTTACAGTTATCACTGATATTCCAGCCCTGAGCCATTTAAATTTTCGCACCTAGAATCAGGAATATCACAAGTGATTTGTATTTCAAGGCTCAGTCCTGCATGTTAGTCCCCATTTTGCCAGGAATTTTATATGGACATTTTTTGCCTGTGTTCAGCAAGTGAAAAGCCCAGATGCAATATTTTCAAGGAACAGTGTTCCCGTGGGATTTGCCATTCTGATTTGACTGGTAACTCCAGATACCTGCCAAATCGGGATTAATAGTCGGAATTGGCAGCCGGGATTGGGTAATTAAATAAGGTTAAGCATTTTTCTTGTACATTTTTTTCCAGTTTACTGCACACACAAGTTATTTCTGGATATTTGCACAATCTTCGACCATGAAGGATCCTACCTCCAGTGTGACTGAAACGAAAAGACGTGTAATGAATCATTGAAACCTTAAATATTATACACTAGGTATTTATGTACTAAGGATCTTTATTACATGCAAGTGAACTGCAAATCACATATCTGGTTGGACAGTCACCTGGGTTAATATGCCTCCTATCTGTTTAATATTTACCTGATGCACTGGACAGTGTACATTGCATTCATTGGGTGTTAGTTTATGTTGCATGTTACTTGTATAGTTTTATTTTATTGGCTTATTTTAACCCCTCCGGTGCTGATGACAAACCCCAGCCGTCATGCACTACGGTGCTCGTGTGCTGATGACGGCTGGGGTTCGTCACGGCCCGCCCCTGTTCGTGCTGTTTACAGCACACCAGGGGAATCGCGGCCGCATCGAAGGGGTTAAAAGTTGGGTCAAGCTATTTATTTTATGGGCAATTAGAGCTAGTTTGGCTAAAGGAATGTACACATTATAAAGAAAACAAAAAAGTCAAATGCTCATAAAATACTAATACTGGGCTTAGGATTAGGCGTGGATGGTGAACTCCACTCCCTTTGTGGAGTTTTCCGCACTACGCAGAGCACTCGAAGTTCTGAAAAACTCTGCTTTACAGAGGGGATTTTTTTCCTCGCTCGCCAACGTTAAGTCGGAGAGCACGAGCGAGGAAAATCCAACGCTAGACCACCCCGTCGATATTTCTCAATGGGGGCGTCCGCTAATGGTTGCAACTGCTCGCTTTGGGGAACTGTCCATTCGTGGTGGCGAGCTACCGCTCGAGCAGAAAATCTACTCGAGTGACAGAAAGAAGCAACACCCTCTTGCGCTGCACATGGTGCCATTCGTGCTGATTTTCTAGCATGGGACAAACACCCGGCGCTAAAGATCAGCGCGAACCGTAAGACCTAATGCACTCTGCCGCTCTTCGGCAATCCACATAGCGTGGCAGAGTTTTTGGGTCACTTCGTGGAGTTCCCCATAACTCCGCCCATACCTACCTAGAATCAAGAGTACATCATTCTGTCAAGTATTGTATAAGATAAAGTTGATACTATTATTCACATTTGGATGACAGTGAAAGCATTCTATCAGGTATGTCTGTTTTTTAAAACAACCCCTTCTGTGATGTTATGTACAGAACTGTATGGCTCTTAGAAAGTCACTTTTAA
This sequence comes from Lissotriton vulgaris, assembly GCF_964263255.1. Classification (NCBI taxonomy): domain Eukaryota; kingdom Metazoa; phylum Chordata; class Amphibia; order Caudata; family Salamandridae; genus Lissotriton; species Lissotriton vulgaris. The sequence goes on along the minus strand of NC_141695.1, from coordinate 1,568,387,801 downwards.
GATGTTTAGATCTGGCTTTACAACACAGCTCTCAACGACTTATTGTTACCAAATCTGTATAATACACAGAGTGGGCTTTGTTTCTGCTGAGAAGAATAATTTTCTTTCACCTAATACTAATGGCTGTATGGTGCACCATCCTGCTCCTATCAAGTGCTAGTATTGCAATGCATGGAGTACTATTTCACATCTCAAAATGGCATTATAAATAACAAATGAAATCATGGATCTAATTGACTCATTGTGGACAGAAAGCAGTTCTTTCTTTGTTTTAGTTTTTTCACTGCAGTAGGCATTTTTATATTTTATTCAGGACTCAAAAGGCAAGCCAATGATTGTGCTTTTTCTGTATCTGTCTCCATGATATAATCAACTTATATTGGTGGGAGATTCTATCTGTATTCAATATCTTCTTCCATACTTAGTTAAATTTCTTGAATGTTTCGGGGGTTGCCACGGACCCTTTTTTCACCCTGTTATTAATTAATCCAGGGGAGTGAGGAGCCACTAGTTCCCCATTCAGTACCATATATTCATCTCTGAACAACTACTATTAGGGATAGAGTTGTTAGTTGTTAGGGATACTTACAGTTTGGAAGGTTCTACTCTGAGAGATTACATTTGACATACAACATCTTTGATGCAATTGATAAAACACATTATAAGAAAACCATCTATAGAAATGGAAAATGGGGTGCTTATAGGGAGACACCCACAAACTATATCCCGCCTCTTAACCCTCTGACAGTCATCACCCGGCATGGCTTCCTTAGGCTTCGCTGGATGCTTAGGTTATGCCTAGGTGGCAACATATAATAATTCTGAATTTTTTAAAGCACCTGGTTACACCTATCGGTGTGTCCCCGCGCTGTCAAGACTGAGCAGCAACCATGAGAGGTGTCGCAAGGCATGCGCCAGTAGGTTAGGACTTTGGAAACAGAAACGTTTTCAGTTCTTTCCGGAACACTGCCTCAGAGGGTTCCAAACGAAGTTCCTGTGGAAGGGAGTTCCATCTTTGTGCGGCTAAAAAGCGAAAGGAACGCACTCCCATTCTAGCCCTATTAATTCTAGAGACCAAGAACAGGCCTGTGCCCATAGAGCGCAGGAGCCGGATAGGCTTGTATGGAAGAAGCAGGTTGCGCAGAAATCCTGGCCCCTTTCTGTGAGCAATCCTGTGACTGATACAGAGTGCTTTACATTCTATACGTTCCCTGACAGGGAGCCAATGCAGCATCTCCAAGGCTCTTTTGGAGGAAGATCTCCTGGGAAGCTGTAGCACTAGTCGCGCAGCTGCATTCTGGATACGCTGTAATCTTAAAGTGCAGCTCGCATTAGCTCCCAGGTAGAGGACATTCCCATAATCCAGCCTAGATGTAACCAAGGCATGGACCAGGGCTCCTCTGGCAGACGTTGTAAGAAGGTCAAGTGTCTTTCTTAGACTGCGGAGTATTCCAAAGCACGTCCCTGCGACGCACCGAGTATGGTAATCATAGGACATTCTAGAGTCCAGCCACATGCCCAAGTTCTTCACATGTTCTTTGGGGACAGGTAATGGGCCCAGAGTCTGAGGCCACCAGGCAGAGGTCCACACCGAGGGGGACTTGCCAACAATGAGCACCTCGGTTTTGTCCCTGTTCAATCTGAGACAATTTTTGGCCATCCATCCTGCCAGATCTTGAAGGCAGGATGCGAATCTGTTGGCTGCATGCTCAGCTGGCTGCAACAAAGCCACAACCAACTGAGTATCATCAGCATTGGTTACCACCTCTACCCCATACTGCTCAGTAATAGTTGCCACCGGCGCTACATACAAATTGAACAGGGTAGGGCTGAGGCTGGATCCCTGGGGGACACCCTGCCTTAGGTCCAGAACCTCTGACCTATGAGCACCCTGTTCCACATAAAAGTTGCGGTCATGGAGGAAAGATTCCAACCATGACCAGGCTCTCCCAGTCACTCCACTTTTCCTCAGACACTGTAGCAGAGTGTGGTGAGCTACAGTGTCGAACGCAGCGCTGAGATCAAGAAGAATCAGCACTGCTGTCTGACCCTCATCGACATGTTTCCTCAGAGCCTCTGTGGAAAAGAGAAGGGCAGATTCAGTGGAGTGATAGGCCCGAAAGCCAGCCTGGGTAGGGTGGTAGAGTTTGTGCGCCTCAATATGAGCTGTCAGTTGTTGATTAGCCAGCTTTTCGGCTATTTTAGAAAAATAGGGGAGAAGGGAGATTGGGCGAAGATTATTTAGTTGAGTAATACTGATTTGTGGCTTTTTCTTAAGTGGGAGCCCAACAGCCTGCTTCCATGTATTCAGCACCCTGCCAGATCCAAATGACAGGGCTAAGAGATGCTTAACATAAGATGCTAGTACCTCCATGCCACCACTCAGGATCTTGGCTGGGGCTGGATCCCTGGGGGAGCCAGATTTGACCCCCTCGCTACTGCTATAAGCGTAGCCTCATCCGGGACCGAGAAGACACTGATGCTGTCTTCCTCCAAGATAGCACCTTCCATTGGCGAATCAACGCTGAGGCCAGTCCTGGCCCCATTAGGAAAGGTGGTATAAATATCTTGTACTTTCTCATGGAAGAAAGCAGCAATTTAGTTGCATTGTTGTACAGAGGAATCAACTTGTTCACTTCTTGAAGCCAGCACTGATATCTCCTTTTTAGACTACAAAGTGTTCCTTAGTCGAACACTCAGCCTTATCAATGCGATCAGTATAATGAATGGAACGAGTTTTCCTAATCAAGGCGTGATAGCGTCTGAGACTCTCTTTATATGCCATACCCAGCTCCAGGAGGTAGCCCTTTCTCCAGGCTCTCTCCATGCGTTTGCATGCTGTCTTGGCTTCTTTCAACTCCGCATTAAACCATGCAGCTGATTTAGTTCGGCGCACTGGGCCATTCATCGACCAGGGGGCAGTCCGATCTAAGGCCGTCTCGATGCGTTTATCAAGCGCCGCACAGGCTCCCTCAATGGTGACACCTAACCCATCCGGGGCACCCCCCTGTTTTATGCTGGCATAAAAGTTGTCGAAAGAGAATTTAGCCCACTTCCTCTGTTTCTTTGTAGAGTCACTACCATTCTTCGGAATGCTGCCCTCCGTAGATTTAAAGCAGAATGGAACTAAATGATGGTCTGTCCAGACCATCGGGACAGGTCACCCGGCCTTGACGCCCTCTCAATTGCAAAAGAGAGGATCCAATTGGTGACCCAATCGATGAGTGGGAAGTTTTGACTGCAGTGTCAATTGCATGGTCGACAGCTCTTGGCGTACCTCTTGGGCCGCCATGTTGGAGCCATCATCAAAATGCATATTGAGATCGCCAAGTACGAGGAATTTGTCATATCTCATAGCAGGGGATACTAGATTGCATATTAAGCTCTCCACCGCTCTTACTAAGGCAACAAGCTGAGGCTTCACTGATGAGCTGGGGAAAGGACTGAGTGGCAGAAAATTACATTTAATTCCTGATGGCCATTTTCTACGGATGAAGCATGTCACATCCTTCAGAATAAAACATTAGAAAAAGACACTTTCAAAGAAAGAAGCACAGGATGATATATTTTTTGTTGGTGGGAGTTCACCCTCTAATCATGCATGAATATGTTTGTACGACACTATATTGACTTCGATCTAGTATAATGTCGTACATGCTACATCGCCTAATGCAACATCGTTATGTAAGTATATCATTACTATTCTTAGCTCCACCTATATTTATGTTGCAATGTACTGGTGAGGTCGAAGTAGTGGATAAAATATTATTGTCATGTGATACAACACGTGCAATATAGTGCTCATATATCATTAACCGAGGACATGTGCTCTCCTTATATAGGAGAGCCAGAAGGTACCAATGAATAGGCAAGAATGAAGATCTGGAAATGGTGCCTAGGGCCAGATTTACAAACATTAGAAATGCCAATTTCCCAATTGAGATTATCCCCGAATTGCAATTTTTAAATCCTAATGTATGAAACTCTTTTGAGTTCATTAGCGATTCCTAGTGCAGTCGCAAATAGACCTACCTAATGCATATCAATGAGGTAGGGCGCAATTTGCAATCCTTTAGGGATCACAGCCATCACAGGGATGGTGGCATGCTGAGGTCAACAAATAACCATGTCTGTGATTGCTTTTTAATAAAGCAATATTTTCTTTTTTTTAAATACAGCCCATTTTCCTTAAAGGAAAATGGGATGCATTTAAAAAGAAAAAATGAAACTTTGCAGGTTCATTTTTAAAAATTCTCGAAGGGGGCCCAAGGGTACCTCTTCCCTTTTGCGAATGGCTTACCACCACTTTTGAACTGGTGGTAAAGTATTACTGTTTTGCGATCAGAATTTGGTCTCAAAACATTAATGCATACCATTCTGATACATTTTTTTGTAGGGACGCCACTTCCAAATACCACATCGGAATTTCGGTAGCAAACGCAAACTACGATTCGGTCAAGTTACCGAATCGCATTTTGCCTTTTTGTACATTGCAAAAAGGTTTTTTGCTGTGGCAAACAGCTTGATTCTGCGAATCGGGGCATTTGCGACCGCAAAACAGATTTGTACATCTGGACCCTAGATTGTGGCCACTTTTCAATCAGCCCCAATTGATGCTTTTCAAGGGTGTTTAAGAGTTATCCTATTACAATCCTATGAGTTTGTGTTGAGAGCATCACAATCCTGTACAATGAAATGATCCTTCCTGAAGGGACCATAAACGTAAATATAGCACAGGTAGAATTATTTGCACAAGCAATGGATAGGTGGGCATTAGAAGGACATTATTCCATTTAATGTGCAATAAAAGACTGCAGACTCGGCTCACAATGGCTCACACAGAGGCTGAAAGCATTATTTGGGAACGCGTCAACGTTTACTATGTTTATTGTTAATCTTCCATGAGACTCCTGTAGCGTATTTTGCACAAAGCCTGTATTATAGTATTTGGGAACAGAGCGTCTCCCTGTACAATGCCTGGGGCTGAGGCTGCACCTCTCGTTAGCACGAAACACAAAGCCACACCTTACCGAGGCACACACATGGGCTAGCATCTGTAACAAGGGCTGTAATTGTGTCCCTGTGCAGGTTGTACAAACACGCGTGAGTCAAATATGGTGATAAGCACGCGCGGGAGGTCTTCTGCACGCGGGAAAGGTCACGGACATCATCTGGTTAAAGTCAAGGTCACCTTTGGGCACCGGTGTACCCGCGCAGTGCATGGTCGGAAAATCCCAATGAAGTTAAATGAGAAAATGTATTTAAGGTAACATTGAGGTCAACAGATATGTACTGCAATTGGGATGTGCAATGCGTGCTTTTTGTGCTGCGTGTTTTGAGAGGGTCTTTCTAAGTGTGGGGGTGTGTTCTCAAAGATAGGCCGCTGAAGGGGGGGGGGGGGGGCAGGGTGTCCATGCAGAGCAAGCAGTGAATGGCAGAAAAGAGGCGGTATGAGATGTGTATAAAGCAAAACCAGGTAAACGGAAATAGTAAATAATGCACCTTAATGTCCTCATCACTCTACTAGACAAACTTCATCTTTATTTGTTCGGACTGCTTTGCTGCAGCTACCAAACCGGTGGAGTATGTGGCCTTACGGCCAGAGGTGCCGACTTTAGACCTGAGGAACCAAGTTCTAATTTCGTGGTATCTTGACATTCATTCATTGGTGGAAAAACACTTAATCTCCCCCCCCCCACCAGCATAAAAAACAAAAAATGAAAATGCAATAGGTCTCGCCTTTGATTAAGTTAAAGCCATTTGCTTTGCTAATGGTATTGTAAAGCAAAGCAAATGGCTTTAACTTAATCAAAGGCGAGACCTATTGCATTTTCAATGCTTGTTCTCGGACTCAAGTGACAGCAGGCAGGTCGATGCGCGTGTGCTCACACTGCTCACTTCTGACTATTGGAGAAGTTATGGCATGGTGTCATGCCAGATGAGTGTTGTAGGGGAAGGGAAATCCTTTACAGAGTAATTTTCTCTCTGGATTTCCCTTCTCTTTTTGAAACTCAGGAGCAGCAACATTGTCGCGGTGTCACCAGGGCTTTAAGTGGATGCTTTTTCAATATTATATACAATCCATAGTTGCTGCTTATTATCTTATGCAACTAACAACCATTGACAAAGACAATACTGCTGACTTTTTGAAGGCATGATATTTCTTGTTGTATCATATATCTGGATGCCATGACAGAAACAGCAAAATACAAGTCGGGCGGCACACTATGCTAAGCAAAGATTTTTAGCTCATGTGTTTTAACCCACGCCCTTAATTATGTTGGCCACACCCCTTTGATAGACCCCAGTTTTTTTATCCCACTTAAAACCCTGCCTTAATGTATCTAAGTATAATTATCAGCACCCCATCAACACCCTGTCCTCCCCCATCTGCCTCACACCTCAATGACCCCTATCAACCCCAGCTCTCCTATCTGCCTCATACCTCCTGCGGTCACACCGCAACGACCTCCACCCACCAACTCCCACAACAAGGACCACATGTTATCTCCGCCCAGGGTGATGTTCTGGCAAATACGATGTGGGGCCGGCCTAGGGTGACCAACCGTCCGTAAATTTCACGGACAGTCCGTAATTTTGGCCGTCTGTCCGTTGTCCGTGAAGGAATCTTTAACGGACGCCATTTGTCCGTAATTTTAACCGGGCACAGCTTGCCCCCACCTCCCTTCTTGACTCCGATGCTGTATGAAAGCTCAGACCCCCAGCAGCACTGTAGAGGCACAGCGGGATGGCAACCCTCACACCTCCAGCCCTTGATGAGCTGTTAAGAGGTGCTTGAAGGTGACAGAGGGAGGGGCTGCAGGTTCAGGAGCAGGGGGCATCCATTCACCTGCAAACAGCCCTGAATGCGTCTTGTATCTGCTATTTAGAGGGGCCGCCGCCTCACACATTCCATTTCTACCCAGGGCCCCAACCATCCTAGACTCGGCCAGATTACACCCCTGATTACACCGAGGCAGCACCTGCTTCTCTTCACCGAGCTTAATTACTGTCACTAATTTGTAAGCAAACCTCGGTTCTTCAAACGTGCATAATGTAATACAATAAAGAAATGGCACAATCGCACCCACACTGATTAACAAAGTATGGAGGACAATCAGTTCAATCAGTTCTCTTAGAGTATCTCCTGTAAGTACTGTATATCACAGTGGGGGATGGCATTTTGGACACAGAGCCAGTCTTCTCGTTGTCTTGTGCAGGAGGGGGCGAGAAGCCCAAGATGATACTAGAATACTGCATGCCCACCCCTGTGCCCACCCTGGTGGATCACGTTCCCTCTCCTGTGATGACTCCTGCTCCTGTCCCCCCATGTGGTGGCTCCAGTCCACCCCCCGCCTGTGATGGCTCCTGTCCCCCATGTTGTGGCTCCAGTCCACCCCCGCCTGTGATGGCTCTTGTCCCCCCCTGTGGTGGATCCTGTCTCCGCCCTGGGTGGCTTCTGTCCCAGTCCTGGAACGGCCCCTGCAGCGAGGGTGAAGTTCTTGATGGGCCTCTTCTCAAAAGGGCTCAGCTCAAAATTAATATGGAAAGGTGGGCGAGTAAGTAAGTGAAGGGATGTGTGAATGGCTGGATGAATTAGTGAAAGGGTGAATGGATGAATGAAAGATTGAATAAATGGATAATGAGAGAGAATAGATGGATTGATGAGTGAGGGGAAGGATGGAGAGAAAATGTAAATAGCTGGATGTATGGGTGGAAGGGTAGCTGGATGATTGATGAGGGGAAAGATGGATGAGGGGAAGGATGATGGATGAGGGGAAGGATGGATGGATGGATGGATGGATGGATGGATGAGGGGAAGGATGGATGGATGAGGGGAAGGATAAATGGATGAGGGGAAGGATGGATGGATGGATGGAGGGGAAGGATGGATGGATGAGGGGCAGGATAAATGGATGGGATGGATGGATGGGTGAGGGGAAGGATGGATGAAAGAAAGGATGGATGAGGGGAAGGATGATGGATGGATGGAGGGGCAGGATGGATGGATGAGGGGCAGGATAAATGGATGGGATGGATGGATGGGTGAGGGGAAGGATGGTGGATGAGGAGAAGGATGGATGGATGGAGGGGAAGGATGGATGGATGAGGGGCAGGATAAATGGATGGGATGGATGGATGGGTGAGGGGAAGGATGGATGAAAGGAAGGATGGATGAGGGGAAGGATGGATGGATGACGGGAAAGGATGGATGATGAGGGGAAGGATGGATGATGAGGGGAAGGATGGATGGATGGATGGATGATGAGGGGGTGGGTGAAAGGGTGGATGATTAGGGGAAGGGTGGTTAGATGGATGATGAGGGGGTTGGTGAAAGGATGGATGGATGATGAGGGAATGGATGGATGATGAGGGGGTGGGTGAAAGGATGGATGGATGATGAGGGAAAAGGATGGATGGATGATGATGGAAAAAAATGGATGGATGATGAGGAAAAAGGATGGATGGATGATGAGGGGAAGGATGGATGGATGATGAGGGGAAGGATGGATGGATGATGAGGTAAAAGGATGGATGGATGATGAGGGGAAGGATGGATGGATGGATGATGAGGGGAAGGACAGATGGATGGATGGATGATGGGTGGGTGAAAGGATGGATGGATGGAGAGTGGGTGAAAGGATGGATGGATGGATAAGTGGGTGGGTGAAAGGATGGATGGATGGATGATGGGTGGGTGAAAGGATGGATGGATGGATGATGAGTGGGTGGGTGAAAGGATGGATGGATGAGTGGGTGGGTGGATGGTGGGTGGGTGAAAGGATGGATCAGTGGATTGGATGGTGGGTGGGTGAAAGGATGGATGAGTGGGTGGGTGGATGGTGGGTGGGTGGATGATGGGGGTAGGTGGATGAGTGAAATGATGGATGGATTGATGGATTGATAAGTGCAAGGGTGAATGAATGGACATATGAGTGAAATGGTGGGTGTAAGGATGGATGAGTGAGTGAAAGGGAGAGTGGATGGACAAAAGGATGAATAGATGTGTGAAGGAGTGAAATGATAGATGGATGAGTGATAGGGGCAATGGATGGATTCATGAGTGGATGAGTAGATGGATGGATGGGTGGGTGGATGGATGGAAGGAAGGCTAAGTGAAAGGGTCAATGGAGAGAGAAAGGGAGGATGGATGGATGACTAAAAGAGTGGATGGGTGGAAGGATTAGTAAGTGAAAGGATGGCTGGATTGGTGAAAGGGTAAATGGCTGAATGGATGAGTGAATGGATTGATGGGATGAAGAGTGGATGGATAAGTGTACAGATGGATAGGGTGAAAGGGTGGATGGATGGATAATGGAGGATGAGTGAAAGGAAGGATGAGGGGATGGATGAAGGGATGGATGAGTGAAATGATAGATGGAAGGATACATGATGGATAGGTTTGCAAATGGTTGAATATGTTTGGAAATGGCTGGGCTTACTTATATACTATTGCGCGACCTCTGATGTGTCTGTAAAACGTACCTATTGTCCTGAAGTTTTGTCCTGAATTTTGACCACCTGTCCTGAATTTGTGTCCTGAATTTTGACCCTTTGTCCTGAATTTTTACACTCACCGTCCTGAATTTGCACCAATGCCAGTTGGTCACTCTAGGCCGGCCCGATTCGATCTGTGCCGTGCAAACCCCACATACCTCTGCAGCAGGTACTTAACCACTTGGGCTACCTTCCTGGAACTCCTTACGCACTGAACACCAATCACCCTCTCCCTTTGAACCCATGAACTGCAGGTTACCCACAATGTCTGCCTTAAAAGACATAGTTTACTGTGTTCTCCGCCACGCACAGCCACTGGTATGGATGCAGCTTAAACTCAACTCTCAAAAAGAGGCGCTCAATGAAACACAGCGCTATGGCTTAAACCAGCCATGGCCGCACCTGAGGCGCCTGACCCAACATTAAGGGCATTTATGCCAGACTCCATGGGGGGGCTGGTCTGTGGTAGCGTGACTCGGTGGGTCGTGCGTCTGCGGCAGTGACACAGTGTGGCTCGGTGGGTCGTGCGCCTGTGGAACAGCCACATACCTCTGTGAAAATTACCAGACCCCAATATCAGCCTTACCAACAGCTGAAGGCCTGCTGCATTATTTCATAGTAGAGAGGGCGGCAGGAGCTGCTCACACACCAGCAGGAGGTGCCTTACACGCGTTTTATCGTGCCTCCAGGCTGTGGGTACACATTGGCAAACAAACATTAGAACATGAAGAGTCCCGCACCGCAAACAGCATCAGTGGGTGGTGTAGGGGCAGAGGAAGGCCTTCGATGGTGCAGCCCCGGCCTCTGGTGCCCTCCCACCCCCTCCTGTCGGCCAGGGCTGCCTGGGAGCAGCGCATTCCTACAGGTGTTGATATCAGGACAGGTGTACCACCCCAAAGCCCTAAGCTTCTGAGCGTGTGGAGAGGGCCCGGGGTGCCGCAAACAGCAGGGTGGAGCCGGCTCGAAGAATTTGTCACTCTGTGGGTGCAGAAGGCACAACAGGGCTCCGATCAAGTGTTGCAGACCCACTCAGGGGGTGCAAAAGGAACCAGGTTGGGGGGTTCTTCCTGTGCGATGATTCTTTTAAGGTTCAATGGGAGCAGAGGGTATAAGAGGTGCACTGGAAAAGGGTTCACGCCGGACATAGTGGGAGCACAAGAAACAAAAGGACGAGGTGGTGGGGGTGGGATTGGCCCTGAAGGTTCAAACTGATCATTGCCCCATGTCTTGTGCACGTCGGGTCGTCCACCAGCCCCTACAGTGAATATGTTGTTGTGCATACATCTATGAGCCTATATTGTTTGTTTAAAGAGACCACTGGGCCGGACGGTGCCGTCTCCTCGGCATGACGGTGGTGATGCTTCATCGTTAGCCTTTCCTGTTCAGAAAACAGGCTCCACGGGAGAGGGACGGGGAGGTGGGTGGCTCGCTGCCGGCGTGTGCCTTGAAATTGCAGAAAACACTCGGGGTGAAAATTGCAAAAAACACAGTTGATGGACAGAATGTAGAACAATGTCATACATTCACCCCAGTACAAGGATCTGGGCCATGAGGCACAGGGTCAGAGATGATTTGCATATAGCCAGTGTCTAACCCAGGGTGGTGTGGAGTGCAAGAAAACGATGGATTTAGGCCCAGATCCTTGTACTGGGGTGAATGTATGACATTGTTCTACATTCTGTCCATCAACTGTGTTTTTTGCAATTTTCACCCCGAGTGTGCTGGGTATACTCAGACGTGAGTCCCAGGCTCTCCACACCACTGAGTCAAGCTATCCAGGCTGATGAAGGCTGATAGCCAGAAACCGGTCCTTGGATGCTTGATTCCGGTCTGGGAAAGACATGGCTTGGTAGTTCGGACTGGACTGTTCCCATGAGGCACAGGGTCAGAGCTGATTTGCATATAGCCAGTGTCTAACCCAGGGTGGTGTGGAGTGCAAAAAAACGATGGATTTAGGCCCAGATCCTTGTACTGGGGTGAATGTATGACATTGTTCTACATTCTGTCCATCAACTGTGTTTTTTGAAATTGCAGAGCCTCCTGCCTGGCTATTTGCCCCCCTCCCCCCCGGCGGCGCCTCGCCCTAAGATTTGGGCCACGTTCCAGCCACGCTGCCAGAGTCTCAATGAAAAGAAAAACAAGCTGGATGGCCAATTAACAAGAACTGTGATATAAAATATATTTTCAAAAATATAACTCCGACCCTTAATATCTTTCTTTTAAAAGTGCATGCCTAAAGAGCATGCATCACGTGGAATTCCTTTTTATAACTGGGTTATATATATTCATCTCTGGCGCCAGCAAGAGCTTCATAGTGTAGGCATTTTTGTATTTTTTTCTGTTCATACCGTTGAATAAAAATGAATCTTGTTTTTCTTCATGCAATGTGTGTGAAGTTTAAAACCTCCTTTACGAGCCAGCTTGTCAGTGTGTAACGAGGTACTAAAATACATCACAGCCCCACAAACTGCCCAAATACCGGTGTCCTCCCTGTGACGCCTTGCGCCTCTGAGCTCTGTGCCTGCCTGCCGCCAACCATTCACAGAGCCGACTGGTGCATGCTCCAGGTGTGAAGGCAGCGTGGTTGCAGGAAGCGGGGAGCGCTGGCTCGCGTGCTTCACAGCGGTCATGAAGACTTTTCTTATCTGCTAGTTAAATAAACAAGCAGATAGGAAAAGTCTTCACAACAGCTGTGAAGCAGGGGAGCCAGTCCAGGTGGGCCGGACCGAAAAGCCAAAGGGAGGCAACGAAAAACCATTCTTTCCAATGGGAAGCCAGCGTTTACCATAAAGCTGACGCTACCCAATGAAAATGAGGGGCGGGGCTTCAAGCTCTTTTCTCAAAGTCCTCATTAACAATAAATCCCACCGAGCGAGCTGCGCATGTGCGCAGCAACGCTAGGGGAGACCTAATAATGGAGCTGTTTCTCATGTAGAATGTGTCAATCGCTTCCAGTCTCAAGAAATAACAGGCAATGGAAATGCAATAGGTCTCGTATTTGTTGGAGTTGGAGCTATTCACATTGTAAATGGCAATGTTTTTTATTTATCCTTTGGGTTTTATATAGCGCAAACTTAACAGCCTCAGTTGTGAATTTCGATTCATCAAAGTTTTGTGAGCCCTGAAATTTGCACAAGTAAAGTGCTAACAGTATAAATATGGGCACTGTTTAACAAACAAAGCCACTGCAATACAAGAGCAAAGGTGACCAAGTGGCTGCTTCAGGGTTGACGGAGTTGCTTACAGTTACTGCCCGTTAAAGCTAGCTAGCCCGCTACTATGAGTTTATCAAACTTAATGCTATGTTTTCTTATGTTATGCTATGCTATGGTATGCTATGCAATGCTGTGTTTTGTTGTGTTTTGTTATGCTATGCTATGTTTTGTATTGTTATGCTATGCTATGTTGTTATGCTATACTATGCTATGTTTTGTTATGCTATGCTAACTGTTGTTATGCTATGTTTTGTTACGCTGTGTTTTGTTATGCTATACTATGTTTTGTTGTATTATGCTATGCTAGGCTGTGTTATGCTATGCTATGTTTAGTTTTGTTATGCTATGTTTTGTTGTGTTTTGTTATGCTATGCTATGTTTTGGTATGCTATGCTATGTTTGTTGTGTTTTGCTATGCTATGCTTTGTTTTGTTAAGCTATGATATGTTTTGTTATGCTATCCTATGTTTTGTTGTGTTTTGTTAGGTATGCTTTGTTTTGTTTTGCTATGCCATGCTTTGTTATGCTATGCTATGCTTTGTTTTGTTATGCTATGCTATGTTTTGCTATGCCATGCTATGTTTTGTTGTGTTTTGTTGTACTGTTTTGTTATGCCATGCTATGCTATGCTATTTATATTTCGTTGTGTTTTGTTATGCTATGCTATGCTTTGTTATGCTATGCTATGTTTTGTTGTGTTCTGCTATGCTTTGTTTTACTATGCTATGTTTTGTGTTTTTGTTATGCTATGCTATGTTTGGGTTTGTTTTGCTGTGCTATGCTATGTTTTGTTATGCTATGCTATGCTATGTTTTGTTATGCTATGCTATGTTTGTTATGCTATGCTATGCTATGTTTTGTTTTGCTATACTATGTTTTGTTACGTTTTGTTATCCCAAACTATGTTTTGGTGTGTTTTGTTATGCTATGCTGTGTTTTGTTGTGTTTTTTATGCTATGCTATGTTTTGTTGTGTTTTGCTATGCTATGCTATGTTTTGTTGTGTTTTGTTATGCTATGCTTTGTTATGCTATGTGTTGTTTTATTATGCTATGCTATGTTTTGTTATGCTATGCTATGCTATGTTTTGTTTTGTTATGCTATGCTATGTTATGTTTTGTTATGCTATGCTATGTTTTGTTATGCTATGCTATGCTATGCTATGCTATGTTTTGTTATGCTATGCTATGTTTTGTTAAGCTATGCTATGTTTTGTTATGCTATGCTATGTTTTGTTTTGGTATGCTATGCTATGCTTTGTTATGCTATGATATGTTTTTTGTTTGTTATGCTATGCTATTATGGTATGCTATTCTATGTTGTTTTGTGTTTTGTTATGCATGCTATGTTTTGTTATGCTATGCTATGTTTGGTTGGTTATTGCTATGCTTTGTTTTGTTATGCTATGCTATGCTATGTTTTGTTATGCTATGCTATATTTTGTTGTGTTTTGTTATGCTATGCTATGCGTAGTTTTGTTTTGTTGTGGAATGCTATGTTTTGTTGTGTTTTGGTATGCAATGCTATGTTTTGTTATGCTATGCTATGCTATGTTTTGTTTTGTTATACTATGCGTTGTTATGCTATGTTCTGTTGTGTTTTGTTATGCTATATGTTTTGTTGTGTTTTGCTATGCTATGCTATGTTTTGTGTTTTGTTATGCTATGCTATGCTGTGTTTTGTTATGCTATGTTTTGTTGTATTTTGCTATGCTATGCCATGTTTTGTTATGCTATGCTACGTTTTATTTTGTTATGCTATGTTATGTTTTGTTATGCTATGCTATGTATTGTTTTGTTATGCTATGCTTTGTTTTGTTGTGCTACACTATGTTTTGTTATGCTATGCTATGTTTTGTTATGCTATGCTATGCTTTGTTATGCTATGCTATGTTTTGTAGTGTTTTGTTATGCTATGTTTTGTTTTGTTTTGTTATGCTATGCTATGTTTTGTTGTGCTTTGCTATGCTAGGTTGTGTTGTGTTGTGCTGTGTTATGTTTTTGTTTTGTTTTGTTATGCTATGCTATGCTATGTTTTCTTATGCTAAGCTATATTTTGTTGTGTTTTGTTATGCTATACTATGCTTTGTTTTGTTATGCTATGCTTAGTTTTGTTTTGTTGTGGTAAGCTATTTTTTGTTGTGTTTTGTTATGCTATGCTATGTTTTGCTATGCTTGTTTTGTTATGCTATGCTTATGTTTTGTGATGCTATGCTATGTTTTGTTGTGTTTTGTTATTCTAGGCTATGCTTTATTTTGTTATGCTATGCTATGTTTTGTGATGCTATGCTATGTTTTGTTGTGTTTTGTTATGCTATGCTTTGTTTTGTTATGCTATGATATGTTTTGTGTTGTTATGCTATGCTTTGACGTGTTTTGTTATGCTACGCTATGTTTTGTTATACTATGCTATATATTGTTTTGCTATGCTATGCTTTGTTTTGTTGTGCTACGCTATGTTTTGATATGCTATGCTATGTTTTGTTATGCTATTCTTTGTTATGCTATGCTATGTTTTGTAGTGTTTTATTATGCTATGCTATGTTTTGTTGTGTTTTGTTATGCTATGCTATGTTTTGTTGTGCTTTGCTATGCTAGCTTGTGTTGCGTTGTGCTGTGTTATGTTTTTGTTTTGTTTTGTTATGTTATGGTTGGTTATGTTTTGTTATGTTATACTATGTTTTGTTATGTTATACTATGTTATGTTATGCTTTACTATGTTATGTTATGCTACACTATGTTATGTTTTGTTATGCTATGTTATGATTTGTTATTTTATGTTGTGTTAGGATATGCTTTGTTTTGTTATGTTATGTTTTGTTAATTTATGTTATGTTATGCAATGCATGGTATGCAATGCTAGGCTATGTTTTGTTATGTTATGTAATGGTATGTTAGGCTATGATTTGCTATGTTATGCTGTTATGTTAGGCTAGGCTATGTTTTGTTATGTTATGCTATGTCATGATGTATTAGGCTAGGTTATGTGAAATGCTTTTGTAAAGTATGACCACATCCAAAGGGTCTCACGACACCAAACAACAGAAACTGCAGTGTTATTGTATTTTAAAAGTATACACATTGGTTTGATCTCTTGAAAATAGCCATTTTATGAGTTACTTAAGAAATTAATTCTCACTTGTCAGTGGAAGAGTGTTCTAAGGGTTGGGGCAGGAGTGGGCTAAGGCAGAACAGGGCCTGCCACCCATCCAAATTGTCTGTTTGTTGGTACTTTGAGAAAGAAAGGTATCCTAAAACGCTCCATTTTACTGGGTACACACCACAAATCCTCCTTTTCAATGCAGGTTTTGTAAAACATGTCGTCTCACTTGCATGCAACAATGTCTAATGGTGCCTAACCAAAATGTAGGTTTTTGTAAGCCTGCACTATTTGTAGAAGATATCTTTTTTTATCACATGTTTATGCCACAGAGCAGAAAGGTAAGACATGTCACGTCACCAAACAATGCTTGCCTGCAACCCAAGCCAATTGTCACGTTGAGCTGCGCGTGCAGTCTGCATTAGGGTCAATCTGAGCCATCATTAATGCAAGGAGACATTCAATACTTTTGTAATGCATGCGCTACAACTTGAAAGCTCGATTCATGGGCTCCATTGATTGCAACTAATACTTGTGAGTATTTAACATGCTGACGGATGAGTACTTTTGTGATCTGGAATCCAAGCCAATACGTCATCAGTGCAAAACTGCATTTAGGTATGACGGGAAATGTCATTGCTGCCTCAGCAGGAAAACACAGAGTCTGCCGGGATCCCCCTGTCCTCCCTGTGACCCCAGCGCCTCTGAACTCTGTGTCTGCTTCACAGCTGTCGTGAAGACTTTTCTTATCTGCGTGTTAAATAAACAAAAAGAGAAGAAAAGTCTTCACGACAGCCGTGAAGCAGGCGAGCCAGTCAGGGTGGGCCAGAAAATAAAGCCAAAGGGAGGCAACCCAGAAAGCTCATTTCCAAAGGCAGGCAACCGTGTACCATAAATGGTGACGTCAGCCAATGGAAATGAGGGACAGGGCTTAAAGCTCTTTTCTGAAAATCCTCTCCTACAACATCTCTTGCGGAGGTGGACAGCGCTTTGCGCTGCAACGCACGCGAGACCTAGAAACTGGTGGGCCTCATTTATGAGGCCCCTTGCACCACCAGAACGTCACTTTTTGTGATGTTCCGTGTCGCAGGAGCCTGCTCCATATTTACGAGGCAGCATTAAGCCACTTTTTTGGGCTTAATGCTGCCTCATAAATACTGTTCCTTTTAACGCAGATTTCTGTGTTAAAGGGGAATTAAAGGGACGTGAAATCGTAAATCTGAGATAGCGTTAAAAACGTATGCCTTCCCAGGGGAGACGTAAGGTAGGCACAACGAGGAGAAATATCTTTATATCTCCTCGTTTTTCCTTGCAGCACACATAGAAAGAGGGAAAGCCTCTTAAGATTGGTTTTGAGCTGGAAGGTTTACTTTCCAGCACAGAAATAATCATCCCCGCAATGCAGGCACCATTGCACCATGATGCAAAGGTACCTGCGTTGGCACACGGCAGCCCATTGTGAGCCAGCGCAGGGGAAAAGGACAGGAATGTGCGGTATCTGATAGATACGGTGCATTCCTGCCCTTTTCTTTTGCCATAGGGCAGCGCAGCAGGAAGGCCTGAAGTGCTGCCCTACGTCAAATCCTCATAAATGTGGCCTGGTGTTTTTTGCCAAGCCTTTCTGCTCATTTCCCCGGGTCGTGTCTGACAACGCATACCGTTGAAGGAATGGAATGGAGATGAGCCTGGAAAATCACAAATGGTGGATGCTAGAAAGTGGGGAAATTGTTCCACTGGATTAACAAGATTACAAGTTACTCCATTGAGTCAGCAATGACAAATCGAGCATGACCAGTGTTGCTGGTCTCTCTGGATAGTTTGATCACAGAGTGATATGACCAGAATTTAAGCTGGACCACCAGATCTGATATTTCTATGCTCCAGGAAAAAACGAGTTTCATAGCCTAACTAACTGTGAGATGCCGTGAAGATGAGTGAGTGGAATGCTATGGGTCCACATTGTTCAATACTTTAAATGTTTTCTTGGTGTGGGTACAGAAAACTAGAAGTAGCAGCCTTTTGTTGGCATGATCTTGAGAGTTAAGGATTGCTTGGGTGCAGCGACATCTGGGATTTCCTCAAGATTATCATTCATAATATTCTGATTTATTATATGTTATAAACAGGATCAAAGATGTATTTGAAGAGTTGGATCATCATTTCATCTGGATGAACTGAGGAGGAGTAGTTGGAGTTGGTTATTTCAGTACAAGTTAAGACATCCAAGTGGATTACTGCCACTGGATTGTGTAATTACCAATTAAGTAGGAGTAATCTGAAGGTAGCAATGTAATGATAGTGAGCCAGGACTATGCCTGAGGTCTGTCAAATTTCCACCTCAGCATGCCGCGAATTCTGATGCAATACTTCAATATTGAATGAAAATGGATTTGGTCACCTTTGGGCCATGGGTGAGACAGTGTGGATGGCATTAAACAACAGTTCTTTGCTGACTCAGTTATCTTGGAACCCCCAATGATGATCATATTGTGAGATAGAGGTGGCTAACACTTCTTATGTAGTTGTAGGTGGTATATGACATAATATTGACAAAAGCAATATCAATTCACCAACATATCAGAAAAAATATTGATTTCCAAAATATCGTCAATTCACACAAAACCAAGAAATACACAAATATGCATATCAAAACTATTGCTATAAAAATATCTAAAATAAGTAATCTTGATAACAAAAATATTGCTAAACAAAATATTGTTATCTCATTAAATACAATCAAACTAAATTAACTACTGAAAACCAAAATCCTTAACAATAATATTGCCTTAAAAAAAATATGGAGCACTATAAATATGTTTAATAACTCAAACATGTTAAAATCTCTACAAATAACAGTAATATACATTTTATTAAACCTACATTCTTGAAAACAATTATAACTATATTAAAAACACATACCTTTGAATACAACCTAAAAATAGTTTACAATACACAAAAACTATTACAAACATAAAAAAATGATACTAAATAGAGGAACAAAAAATAATAATGATAAACATATAAAACATTTCCCCGGGGCTTTTTTTTTTAAAAAAAAGAAGGGGGCTGCAAGGACCCCCCCCTCCTGGAGCTTTCAAAAGCACTAGGGACCACCTACACCGCAGAGTGAATTTTAAAATAAAGGAGGCGGTCCGTGAGGACGCCCGGCTCGGGGACAACCACCTCCCTGGGGCCTATTACTTAATTAAAAATGGGTAAGGGGACCACACGGCCCACCTCCTGGGCTATATATGACTCCGGAGAACCCCACCTACCAGGGGCTGGACCATGCGAAGAAAGGAGCGGGCTGTGTGGCAGCCCTCCTGGAGCCATTATTGGCCCTTGGGACCGCCATCCCCTAGGGCTGGCTCCCTATGTGCTGGGGTACCCACACCCAGGACATAGGTGTTTGCTTTTGCTTGCCAAGCAAACATTCCGCTACCAGCAAGCAAGAGCTATGATGGTGCTCCCACTTGCTGGAAGCTGAGTTTCCTCTCTTTCTCTGCCCATAGACATGAGGGCAGGGAAAGAGATGAAACCATTGCTCTTGCACGCAGGAAACTGCATTTCCAGCAACTCCATGCATGCGCAAGCAATGCTGGCTCACAAAGAAAGTGGGGAGCTGGCTGGGTTTGCGGGGGCCTTGAGACTCCCCGTGGTCCCCTAGCACATTGGGTGCCCTGGACCGGACCAGGGCACCCAGGGAGACATTGCCAGGCCCAGGGGGATGGGGTGCCCAGGGCTGAAATCGGCCAAGGAAGGTGAACCCCGCAGTCCCCCTCCCTATTGAACTAAGGCTAAACCCTGGGGGGGTGGGGTTCCTGGGGCTGAAATCCCCCATTAAGTTTATCTTTGACCCTAATGTTCATTAATAGGAATTAAACCTCAATCTGAGGCATTTACAAATATAAACATAGCAGATACCCTCCATTGAAGCTCCATTCCTTTAAAAAACAAATGATCCTAACTCTTGGGCATTGTAAACGCAAAGCAATTGTGTTTTCTCTGCAAACCTTCATGGAGGTGACTGCATCAATGATCTATTGAAGTTCAATATGGATGTCACTGTGATGAATGGGTTCTTTCATGCCCTCTCCTGGTGAGAGCAGAGTCCATGGTTCACCCTTTAAATTACTATGATTATACAAATGTGTGAATCACTTGGAAGCTTTGTCTCACATATTTGCAGCTGTGGTCCGTGCAGGCAACAGTGGTGGGATGGTGGGGCTGTGTAAGGGGAGGTTCTGACGGATGATGCAGAGAGAAAAATAATTATTTAACTTTCCCCCTGCATCGTCCCTCGGAATCCCCCCTTACATGGCCTCACCGCCCGCAGCTGTTACCTGAATGGACCACGGCTGCATATTACATCACTCATGACATGGTCAGTGACATCACTGATTTCACTGTTGACATCTCAAATGACATCAAATGAACCACTCACACACCACTCACATCCTCATAGAACCTCTTATACACCCACTCCCCATTGTGGTACTCACACAACCAATCACTCATCCATAGAGCCACTCACACATCCACTCACTCATACAGCCACTCACAAACCTACTAACTCTCCCACATAGCCACTGATACACACACTCACTCACCGGTACAGCCCCTCACACATCCAGTCATACAGACCTTTACACACCCACTCAATCACCCACACAGAAACTCACACCGTCACTCACTCACCCATACAGGTACTCACACACCCACACACTCACCCATACAGCCACTCACTCACCAATACAGCTACTCACACACCAACTCACGTACCCATAGAGCCACTGACAAAACCACTCACTCACCCATACAATCACTCACACACCCACCTGCATACTCCCAGAACCACTTACATTCACACATTCATATAACCACTTACACACCCACTCACTCTTATAGCTGCTCACACAAACATTCACTCCCCAATACAGCCACTCACACCCACTCACTTACCTATACACACACTGAAACAGCTACTCACTCACCCATACAGTTACTCACACAACCACTCCCTCACCCATACAGCCACTCACACAGCCATTCAGTCACCCATACAACTACTCACTCACATACACACACACCTATGCAGCCACTTGCTCACCCATACAGCCACTCAGGCACCCACTCACTCTCCAATACAGTCACTCACTCACCCATGCAGCTACTCACACACCAACTAACACAGCCATACAGCCACTCACACACCCAATGCAGCCACTCAGACATCCACTCACACTCTGATACAGTCACACATCCACTCAGATGAGATATGTCAGAAATAGTATGACTAATTACTAGTACAGAAAGAATAGTAATTTAACATATGCTGTAGCTTAGTATATATCTTTAAGTCTCAGAAACATTGACAAAATAGTTAGGGCCTTATTACGATGATGTTCGGTCAGACCACTGACTGCCATCATATCAGGCAGGAGACCGTCTGATAATAAGCTCCACCCACCCAATTATGATGAGACTGCCAGCAAAGTGGCTGGAAAGTGCTTTTTACTACTGCTGCATGTGCTGCGGCCTACGAAAAGGGCCACAGCACAAGCCACAGGAGAAAAAACCTGGCACAACGTGTGTGTATGTGTGTGGGGCACTGGGACGGGGCCCTGCTTGGGGCCCCTAACTCTGTTTTCGTCTGCCTTTTAATGGCGTCGGACAACCACGAAAAGGCAGTCAGAAAAAGACATCCTAATCCCTCCAGTGGTGCATGCACAGGCACAGTCTCTATTGAAAGGATAGGATTCCGACCTTCGCAATATGATCCTTGATTGTGTCAGAGGTGGCGGTCTTTCCCCCCTGACTACTGTGGCCTGTGTCTGCATTCTAATGCGATGGTCAAACAGATGACCTGGATGTGGGAGGTACAGCCACCGACAGCCTGTCGGTTCATTTCCACAGACATCATAATAAAGCCCTTACACTCACTAGATGGTGTTATCAGTGATGTCACTGACCATGTCATGAGTAATGTAATGTATGAGGTCAAAAGCAGTGCATTGCGGGGGCGTAAGTCATAGTTAGCTCAGGAAACTATAACTGCTGACTAAAATCTGAGCTTAACTATAACATCCTTATAACATCCTTCTAGCCTTAGTTTTTTTCATTGACTATCTAAGGTGTTTTTAATTCTATTTACTAACTATAATGTCCCGTGAATCAATCTATCTATCTATCTATCTATCTATCTATCTATCTATCTATCTATCTATCTATCTATCTATCTATCTATCTATCTATCTATCTATCTATCTATCTATCTATCTATCTATCTATCTATCTATCTATCTATCTATATATATCACCAACCACACTTTTCTTTCTCCAAAAGTCAGCCGCACTTCATCACCATATCCCACAAAGCCGGTACGACACCATCAAGCGGCTCAATGTTGCTTTATTTTTATTTCAAAGAAACACCCGACATAGGATTCCAACGTGTTTTGGCTTATGCCTTCAAATGGGCAACCCTGATTCCCACAGCCAGCGTGATTATAAGGCAGTATTTCCTGTTTTGCACTTCCTGTTCAAACAACAACTAGTCAACAGTAAGCATACATTTGGGACTCAATATGACAGCCATGATGGTAAACCACTCGTGTATGTTGAATATAAATAACATTTAAATCATCAAAGCTGTTTAAAGCTGCCACATTACTTTTCTAAATAAAATTTTATAGTGCCAATGGTCAGAAAAAACAGAGAATTGCCACTCAAATAATATATGTACAACTTATTATCATGATGAGGTGCATGTTTTTTCCAATTATTATAAATAGGCAAAATAAATATCAAATACATTTACCACACACCAATATACACGAAAGTGCTCAAGTGCATGTGATAAAACGTACCATGGATGAGGGCATTTTGACTTGATTGCACAGTCTGTATGCTGTGAAATAAACCAATATATATGCACACCTGTAAAAATATTCTGTCCTGCATATTCAGAAATAGTGCAAAGTACCCTAAAGTGCGGTGGATCACATAGCTTCCCCAGTGTCTCGTAATGTGAGATGTGTGTATGTAATTAATAATAATCATCAATTATATATCCATAGCTAACCACATCCTGATGTAATAAACATGAGCATTTCAACCTCCATTCTTCATGTGGACACATTGACATATCCAAAAATTAGATATGGCATTGTGGCTATTTGGGTGATGTACCACTGTTCATTACTGGTAATTCACATCCATTGAAGTGTCTATCGCTAGTATCTCATTATGTCAATAAAGTGAAGCTGTGCATTAAAGTGCACATGCATTCATCTCCTAGAGGGACCAAACAAAAATATCTTATTGTACCAATAAAGTGCTACTGCATATTAATGTGCCAATGCATTCCTCTCCAGAATATATCATATTGATAACTATATTTAACTCACCCTCTCCCATAATATCAAATGCCACTGCATATTAAAGTGCAAATATATTTGTCCCCAAAAATCGATCATGTTGACGGCCATTAGAGGCTCACCATGTCAATGAAGATGTAAAGTGCTAATGCAGAAGGATAAAAAAACAAATAAAGTGCAGGGGACTATGAGCAATGAATGTGAGATATATATGGATACGCATGTATAAAACATACACGTTTTAGAACTAAAAACTATAATAGTTAAAAAAAAACGCCATAACCAAATAAAATCTTCATTCAGTGGGGGACAGCACTTGAACCCCAGAGTAACTCAAATTGACATCAGTATTATATCAATGCATTGTGAAGACTCAATACCGAACAACCTCTATGTAGTCATCAATCCATAATGTTCTGTCCATAAAATCCAATACACACTACAGATGTACATGTAATTCTGCCACCCAATTATGCCCCCCTGGTTTTCCAATAAGATGATCATCTTAGATTTACAGCACCTCAATTCCAACTCTCTATTACCTTTTTGGGGGTCAGCTTTAATATGTTTTATACCATAATATTCCAAGCTGTTCACATTTGCTTGATGCACCACCCAAAAATGTTTGGCCATGAGATAAGTTCTGTCTTGATGTTTAATGGCTATTATATGTTGTAAAAATCAAATCTTGACCTTATTCACTGTGTGCTCTCAACATAATGCATTTTGCAACCACATTCAAGAATGTACACAACAAAATCATTTTCACATGTGAATCTTTCCTTCATGCAAGTTATTTCTGCGAAAGTGTCATAAGTGGTGCGATTAACTTCAAATGTATAGGCTTTACAACTAATACACTTTTTGAAACACAAGTTGCTGTGGTTACCCAATGTGTTTCCTCAGTTTGCAAGAACATGGATTTCATTAAATTGGCTCCAAGTGACAGTGGTTTTCGATATATAATATTGGTATGCTGACGAAGTGTATCTTTGAGATGATCATCATGTTGTAAATATGTGCCAATTGCACATTAATAGGGAGTTAATTGAACCATGTTCAGTGTTGTATTCCATGAAAAATCCTGTAGTGTTCTCCTCATTAGTGTGATCATTTGATTAAACCTTATTATTTTTCTGTTTCTGATTAAAAAGCAATTTATCTTTCCCTTTTGCCAGTACATTTTGTTGGGCTTTTCTGAGTCCTTTTTCAGGATATTCTTTCTGAAAATCTCAAAATCATGACTCTAGCTTCACCTTCAAATAGGGCATCTGTGGGATAAATTCTGCGTGTTCTATGGAACTGGCTGTAAGGTACGCTCCACTTCAACAAGGATAAATGACCACTATTTCCATGTAAGATGGAGTTGCAAGATGTTTTTTGCAGAAGATGGTAATTTGACGAGATTCATCAGACACCTGTAGTAAAGAACATCAATATATTCTCGTAAAGGTGCCTCATCTCCATGCCATAGAATAAAATGATCATCGATGAAGCGCACCCAAAGTATGATGCTATTCATATAATGTATGTTACAATCAGCCCATGCCACCTCTTTCTCCCACCAACCCATATAGATGTTGGCGTACGTGGGAACAAAAGATGCCCCAATTGCTGTTCCTGTTACTGGAGATAAATCTTCTTATGAAAGAGAAATATGTTATTGGTAAGGCAAAAGGATAGCAGGGTAAAAGCATATTTATTTTACGTAAAGGTGGAAGCAATGTTTGTAAGTTATATTACTGTTTTAGGTTATTATACCTACTTGTAGTGATTTGTATTCATTTTTATGAAGAGGAGGAAGTCTGCCAGAAATGTATCTTCTTCCAGTTGTAGCATTACTGGCTCATAATTTAGCTGGTTCTTGTGCTTTAAATACATCCACCATACACGTACACTATATACTTCCATCATACACCAGTATGGCATTGAGGCATGGCAATACTTTATGAGATATAGAACACTATGCTAGTGCTTTCACTAATTACTTCTATATCGAGCCAATTGACTATGTGTTTGCGCTTTTTCAGTTGAATTTTGTGACAGATTTACTAACAACAAGTTGAATTATGGGTAATGAAGTTCGCTCAATATAGAAGTAATTAGTGAAAGCATCTGCGTTACCACTATGGTGGGAAAATCGCTCAGTCAGCCAGTCAATTGGGAGGGAGTATGGAAATAGGTTAAAAGAGGAGGGTGTACACCTTGTTTGTTTGGACGAAAATCAGGACGTGAGATTTTATACACTATGAAGCAGGTATGGGAAGCGTTACGAGGGACATGTAGGATAAGGGGTACTAACTGCGTTAATTATTTGGTGATGTTGGAAGTAGAAGTATCAAATATTAGTGAATGTATTAGCGCACATATATTTCAAATGAGGAGGTGGATGAGGCCAGCGAAAGATGGTTACATCACATTGAGTTACATGTTGCGCACTGACGGTTACGTAAACATGGTGTTGGGACTGATTGAAGAGGTATAGAGGGGAGGTAAGATAGAAAGGCTTCAGATACTGTTTGGCAGGAAGTATAGCCAAGTGACTGCTAGAGAAGAACAGGGTGAGTAAAGGATTATGGTTTTAACATGATTTTGTTAGAAGGTATTGGCGAGCAATGTGGGAAATGGGAGACAAGTCATGATGTTGAGATAAGGGGCTTAAGGGTTTATAATGCTTGAAGGAGTACACAATGTTGGTTGAGGGTAATCTGTATATAACTGAGTGATGGTATAACATGGCGTTTCATGATAATTGGTGTTGTTTCATTGTGTATTTACAGGGACCCCCGACGAAGGGTGCTACATAGCCCGAAATGCATTGGGTTTTTATTGAATTAACGCTGCTTCAAATGAACTTGGCATTTATCATGTTCTTTCAAGAGGTCCGGATGGACACAGGTTGAGCACTAGAAACTTGAAAAATGGGATTTATGTTCCACGTGTGTATTCAAAATACTGTTAAAAAAAGAAAGAACATTCAAAACGATGGAGAAAAGGAGTACTGTGATGACAAAAATAAAAATTGGCATAATGTATTGCCATGGTGGCTACGTTTTAGCTGTGCGATTGGTTGGGGTGAGATGTCGCCCCACTCTCAAATGCCATTTATGTCGTTTAATTATGACATCCATATCAAGTGCAATCAATACCTTTTTTAACTGCATGGAAACTAGCCAGTTAGAGTCTGGCAAGGCCATCAACTATCACCCTTGTGCTCTCCCTGTTCCAGAACTCAGAAAGGAGCAGCCCCAATATTCTACATCTACATTATTTAAGGCACAACATTGTACCATTCTGTAACTTGTGAAGTGAAGACTGCATGAGACGTATAGAGAGAGAAATGCCAGCATAAATCTAGAAGTGCAGTGAGTAATTATGCAGATGCTCAATGTAATGAAGCATGACAAAGATGGAGAAAAGCTATAATTGAGTGCACTCAATTATACACAGCCATTACTATTGAGAAACCTGAGAAGCAGAAAAAGAATAAGAAACAGGATAACTAAATTGAGGATGACAAAAAGCCTGAAACAGTTCATTATTCAAGGAATGAAATATTGGAGGCATTGTTAGTTGAACACCTTCTGCCCAAAACAAAAACTGATGATAATGTATCAAAACATACTACAGTGCTACTGTTCAAGTTGAACCAAGAGTAATACAGATTGAGAGACCTTTACAGATATATCAGATTGCCTCAGCAGCTGTTGTTCTCACACCAACAGTGATACCTTCAGGTGTTGCTGCTTCAATTGTTACTGTTCAGGTACAATTACCACACACTTTAGCTGCTCAGACAGTACCTAAAGAATTGTGACTGCTCCAATTATGACTGCTCCCAAATCAAGAAGCTCAAGGGACTGTTCAGGAAGTAATTAGATTAGGGTTTATCCCAACATCTCTGAATTCACAGATTATTGCACGGAAACTGCTCTCACAGTTCAAGGATTGAGAAATGGGGAAAGGATTGTCTTTACGACACCAATAGTCCAGGGGGAAACATATTTATTTAAGATGGGATTTTCCCACCGTGGTTTGAGGAAGCAGCAGGGAACAAACACAGAGGGCACAGTACAGCAAGTTGACCCAGATCCTGAAAAAGAGAGACTACTTAAGGTTTAAATTTGAAAGGTGTACTCAAGGAAATATTAGGGGGTGTTTAGATCTTGAGCATTTGAATCAGTATCATTAAAAATAATTAAGATACCTGAGTAAGGAAATTACAAGACATGCAGCAACAACACTTGATAGATTAGCTGATTTGGGCTGAAAATATAAAAATTGATGTTTCAAAAAGTTTTCAATTGCAGAAACGTTTCAGGGTACAGATGGATGATAAAGCAATTGAGATAACATGTTCCTCAGGAATGCAATTGTACATTACAGAATTAGCAAAATGCATTAGTAAATGGAGTGATTTTGAGAACTTAGAAAACAAGTGGCCAGGGAAACATGAGAAGAAAAAGAAACCACAAGTACTAGTTGGGGAAATAATTAACAGGGACATTTTTGTTGACAGTTTTGGGGTGTCTGACACCCGTGGACATCTCTGATCCCGGGAGACTTCCTCCACCACCTCCCATTGTGCCAGGAGAAAACCTGCAGACCGTTGCTTCTAAGGGGGCTGGGCCTCTTCCATTGTGCTAAAAGTGCTACTGCAATCCCGCAGCATGAGACATCTTTGTGGCCAGCTTTGGGATGCCTGACCCCATGGACCTCTCTGACCCCAGGATACCTCGTTCTCCACCTGGCATAGTGCCAGGAGGCATACCTGTAGACAGTGGCTCCAGAGGGGTCAGGCCTCTTCCATTCCAATGCGCTAAAAGCGATACTGCAGTTCTGCACCAATGGACATCTTTGGGGCCAGCTTTGGGGTGTCTGAACCACTTGGACATTTCTGACCCCAGGGGACTTCATTCCCCACCGCGCATTGCACGAGGAGGAGCACCTGCAGTCTGTTACTCCCGACGTGGGGGGCCTAATCCAATGCGCTAAAAGCGCTTCTGTAATCCCGCAACGCAGGCTGCTCCAGGGCTAAGACCAGGCCAAAAGAGAGTCCATCTGTGCCCGTCCAGGGCCAGCTGAGAGTGGTCAAGGCCTCCCTCTAACTCGCTCTAACTTCTGGTCTGTCAGACCATGTTCACTATCATGGGCAAAAGGAAAGCAAGTCCCACTAAGAAGGCCCCCTTGGATAAGGATGGAAAGGTTTACAGGATGGCACAGGTTAAGTCATCCATCCTAACATACCTGTCGACAGCCGTGGATGTGCTTTCTGAAGAAATTGTTAATGTAGAAGAGGAGTTGGCTTCTCATGCACAGGTTCATGGTCAAAGCTGCTTAATGAACCCCAAAAATGTTGTTACTTCTAACTCTTGCCTGGTCGCCATTATGACTCATGGCGAACAGGACATAAATACCCAGCCACGCAAAAAAGGCCCAGTTCAAACATAAGCAGGTACATGGGCCCCTGTTTTCACTAGAACTTACCATGCAGCCCCTAGGAGAAATGAAAAAAGTGGTCCTAGACAGTGCAATCTATCCCCTTGTAAGGTAACGGGACATCCACCTAGTGGAGCAGACGAGACCAGGGTGTCTATCAGCTCGCACTTCTTTTTGATGGTTTTTATCTGAAGATCAAGAAGTTTATAACAGAACTCTCGAAGCCTGTTTCTTTACGGTCGGACAAGATTGAGCAGCTGACATCTGATGAGGCTAGTGGGTCATCTGCTATGGGCAGAATGAATAGAGAGACATACGTCAAACACCCTCAACCTATGCCACAAGGAAAGTCAAACCAAACCCTGTTTCCTGTCAATCAGAACGAACCCTTCGACAGGCCCAAGACCTAAAAGTTAGTATCAACTTGCCCCCAGAGGTGACTGCTTATGTTCTAGCCCTGGGGAAAGTTCCCCCACCTCACTTTGACTCTCCAGTGAACTATATGCAACTCAAGAATAAGGTGACATACTGGTTGGAGGCTCATACAACCATGGGGGTGCATCTTGGTCCTTGGATTAATTTAGTTAGAAGAGTGCACTGTATTGGTAGCGCCCCAAAGTCTTTAACGGGAGACTGTGTGATTATTAATTTTAATAGATCTGATATAGCATTGCATATTCTTGACTCAATAGACCAGACAAGAGAACAACAATTTAAGCCTTGCCCTTAAGATTCTTCTTTAGGGTGGATCAAGCATCCCATAGTGTCAGCCTCTCTCAAGATGGAACATGGAGGTTAGCTGTACGATATAAGTCGGAAAATTCCAATCGATTCCTACCGCTTAGCCCCCTGGACACGTGTGATTGACTAATCTAGCCTGACTCCATCCTGAGTCCTTTATTTGGGACATGTACTTTACCCATGGTTGCTATAACTAACTGAACACTCAAATATATAAGACCTATTAGCTGGAACATAGCAGGTCTTGGATCTAAACTTAGTGATTTAGCTTAGACTAATTATGTGAAACATTTTGGAGTGATATGTCTACAGGAGACCTGGGCTGTAGCCAGTTGTAACTTGGAGGGGTATAAGTATTATTCCATTCCATCATGGGAATCTTGAAAGAGTTGGCCAATGGGTGGACTGTCTGTGTTTATATCCCTTGAGGTTCAAGGGGATGTAGAGATTTTTGACACAGTGCCCCCCAACTGACAAGCTTTTTTATTTTATTTTGTCGGGGCACCCAAAACCCTGATATTACATTTTTACAAGCCTAAAATTGCCTTGTAGGATACTGATAATTTATATAGCTTGCATGTTTCTCTTAGCCATCTAGAAGGGACTAAGTGGGAGGTTTTGAACATCATACTAGCAGAAGACTTTAATTGTCACTTGTGTGAGGACCCTACTTCCCTTCCTTAGAAGCCTCTCAGTTGTCTATCGCCAGAGGATCTGCAGTGGACCATTCCACACAAGGGATCTTACTAAATTCTATCCTTGCCAAGTCTTCACATCGAATAAACGTGTGTACTCTACGGGGCATGACCTGATTCTGACTTTTACTGGCAGAGGGTGTGCCTCACTGATAGATTTTATTTCTGTTTGTCATTTATTTGTATCTAATATTTTAGAGGTGAAAATTGAGTGGAGCCCCCACAGTGATCATAACCCTAATATTTCTGTCAACTGGGGTGAGGGAACTAAGCAGATTTCCGGGGAAGCCAGGGGAATTTTAAAGCCCACTTTTCAAGGTAGAAGACTACGGTGGTCACGGGTACCCCCAGATTATTTCAGACATACCCTTTTCACCAAATGTATAAAAGAGATCGCAACCTGTTTAAATTACTCTTCTTGTTCCCAAAAGATTTCACATGCTTTTTCCCATATCTCTTGTTTAGTCTCTGAGTCTCTTGGTTGTCCTATGGGCCATAGAGCACCTGTTGGCCCAAAATGGTTAGCTAAAGGATGCTCATATGCCTTGAGAGACTTATAAAAGGCCCTTACGGCGACCCCTAGGGACTCTTCTCTGGTGGTACAATGTCAACTTAATTTTAAAAATGAAGTGTGCAGGCTTAAAAACTAGATTGTGGACGCAGCATGGGCTAATTTGATTGGCCCTGGTTGTTTACGGAACAGTGCTAGGTTTTGGGGCATCATTAATCAGACCTTTCTTTACCCAGGCTACTATTCCCGACTTAGTGCATCACATCAAAACAGACAGTTGGGTTTCCCACTTCGAGGGCCTACACAACGGGGGGCAGACTCAGCTAACAGCGAGGAATTGCAGCCTCCTGAAGGGGTATCTCACCTTGCATTTACCCTGGCTGAAGTCATAAAGGGAAATTTGGGCCTAGCTAAAAACAAGGTGGCAGGACCTGAGGGAATCTCTCCCGATCTATACTTGAGTGACATTGACACCTGGGCCCACGTCTTAAATAATATTTTGAATGGCTCTGTGAAACAAAGTCCCCCCTCCTCCTGGGCTTATGCAGTTATTGTCCCCATATTCACAAAATGGGACAGGGATAGTCCACTGTGTTATAGGTCTGTCTCTTTGCTTAATCCTATTGTTAAAGTCCTGGAGGGGGTCTTGTTGGACAGAATAACATCCTGGTCTCGGGATCATAACATATTATTTGATCTCTAATATGGCTTCAGACCTGGAAGATTAACTATTGCACAGTGTTGGAATCTCTATCTAATTATGAATAACTACACAGTGGCTCGAAAGGCATCTATTCAGTTGGCCTTCATGGAATGAACCTCAGCCTTTAAACGGGTTAACTGTGGGAAGTTGAAGGTCAGGTGTCGAGAAGCGGAAGGAAGACGTCTCCTTAAGCGCTGAGCTTCCAAGATGTCTGGGACTGGTCCTTTGGTTCGGAGCGAAGAGGCGGCCAAACAGTAACAGGGGAGTGGCTGGATTGCTGCTTGCTCGAAAGCGGCCGAAAAGAAGGAATCTATGAAGCCGCCTTGACTGCGAGGGATGACACAGGTATGAGCCCCGTTTCTGCTGCTTCTGACGAGACCAAGCGGTTGTCCCAGATGTGGGCGGCTTATATACCCTTTGCCGCTTGTGTCTTATGTTCGGGAATTGATGCACGTTTTTGGCAGTTTACACGTGATAGCGTATTGCCGAGTTTTCAATTATTAATTATCTCTTTGTCTCACAATGTCTGTTCCGTGCAACTTAAATAATGTACATTAACAGGAGTTACCAAAAAACGATTATTGAACAAAATTATTTAAACAATATTGTTTATATACATCACAGAGAGGCCTTACTGACAGGATGATCAATAAACCTTCATTAAATACAAAGCCTTCTATTTTGGCAAATACAATGCTTTTCAATAAAGACAATATCAGTTAGATTAGCCGAAGGTCCTGGCAGAAACCTGAGTATGAATGGCCAGGACAGCTGGCATCCGACCCACTATGGGGGGGAGGAGACAGTAGCGTCCAAGGGGTGTTTGTTTTTAAGTTTGTAGGTGTGTCAGAATTCTTGCACCTCCGTCGGGTTTTCGAATATTCGGGAGCGACCTGTGACTTCCACCATTTTCTGGTAGGATAAAACATGCCATATTTTAACCCCAAGTTCTTAAGCGTTGTCTTTACTCCCAGGAACTTTCATCTGGCGTCTTGCACCATGGCAGTCAAGTCAGGGTATAATGACAGCTTGGAGCCTTGCCTAGAGAGTTCACCCTTTTCACGAGCCAGTCGCAATGCGGGATCTCTGTCTCTGAAGTTCATTATTCTGGCAATAATGGGCCTGGGTGGGCAGCCGGAGTTGGGTCTCGGACCAAGTGATCTGTGGGCGTGTTCCACCACAAAGCCAGGGGTGAATGCCTCTTTGCCAAAGAGATCGATCAGGATAGTTTCCACCATATTGTCCATGTGCCCAATAGCAGTGGACTCCGGCACGCCCACAAGGCGGACGTTGTTGCGGCGACTCCTCGCTTCCAAATCCTCTTTTTTTTTGCGACTTCTTTCAGTATTCTCTCCATATGATCAACCCCTTTCAGGGATTGGGCCTTCCCGTCCTCCAGATCGGATGTACAAGACTCCACCACGTCTAGGCGCCGGTCGTGTACCTGGATCTGTGCCCCTAGGTTCGCCATGTGTTTATCTAAGGTGTCAAAGCGAACATCCAGTGCCTTGAATTCTGCCCTCCTCTCTAGCAGCAATGGGCCCACCTGGCTAGTTTCTTCCACCTGGGCGGTTGGCGCTTGCCCTCCTGCCGCCATGTCGCAAGGCAGGTCTCGATTTGTGTCCACTATTTTTTCAAATGGGAGTTGGCGCTGTTTCAAATCTTTGCGGCCCATGCCGCGCTAACCTTGGAGGGTCTGTATAGTAGGCCACTATGGGGAGTAGTTCAGAGGAGCCCCATAATGGAAGTCGGGCTGCTGATGATGTTACCCCAAATGCAAAAACAACAGGTGATGGACCGAATGTGGATCAATGTCACACACTCACCCCAGTCCAAAGATCTGGGCCCAAATCCATCGTTTTTTTGCACTCCACACCACCCTGGGTTAGACAATGGCGATATGCAAATCAGCTCTGACCCTGTGCCCCATGGGAACAGTCCAGTCCGAACTACAAAAGCCATGTCCTTCCCAGAACGGAATCAAGCATCCGAGGACCGGACCGGTTTCGAGGTAACACCTCTCATCAGCCCGGCTAGCTTGACTCCAGTGGTGTGGAGTGCCTGGGACCCACGTCTGGGCATCCCCAGCGCACTTAGGGCGGAATATGCAAAAACAACAGGTGATGGACCGAATGTGGATCAATGTCACACACTCACCCCTCTCCAAAGATCTGGGCCCAAATCCATCGTTTTTTTGCACTCCACACCACCCTGGGTTAGACAATGGCGATATGCAAATCAGCTCTGACCCTGTGCCCCATGGGAACAGTCCAGTCCGAACTACAAAAGCCATGTCCTTCCCAGAACGGAATCAAGCATCCGAGGACCGGACCGGTTTCGAGGTAACACCTCTCATCAGCCCGGCTAGCTTGGCTAGCTTGACTGTTTTTTGTAATTTTCTCCCTAAGTGTACTGGGGTAGCTCAGACGTGGGTCCCAGAGCCTCCACACCACTGGAGTCAAGCTAGCCGGGCTGTTGAGAGGTGTTACCTCGAAACCGGTCCGGTCCTCGGATGCTTGATTCCGGTCTGGGAAAGATATGGCTGTGTAGTTCGGACTCGACTGTTCCCATGGGGCACAGGGTCAGAGCTGATTTGCATAAAGCCATTATCTAACCCAGGGTGGTGTGGAGTGCAGAAAACGATGGATTTAGGCCCAGATCATTGTACTGGGGTGAATGTAAGACATTGATCTACATTCTGTCCATCAAATTGTTTTTTGTAATTTTCTCCCTGAGTGTACTGGGGTAGCTCAGACGTGGGTCCCAGAGCCTCCACACCACTGGAGTCAAGCTAGCTGGGCTGATGAGAGGTGTTACCTCGAAACCGGTCCGGTCCTCGGATGCTTGATTCCATTCTGGGAAAGATATGGCTGTGTAGTTCGGACTCGACTGTTCCCATGGGGCACAGGGTCAGAGCTGATTTGCATAAAGCCATTATCTAACCCAGGGTGGTGTGGAGTGCAGAAAACGATGGATTTAGGCCCAGATCATTGTACTGGGGTGAATGTAAGACATTGATCTACATTCTGTCCATCAAATTGTTTTTTGTAATTTTCTCCCTGAGTGTACTGGGGTAGCTCAGACGTGGGTCCCAGAGCCTCCACACCACTGGAGTCAAGCTAGCTGGGCTGATGAGAGGTGTTACCTCGAAACCGGTCCGGTCCTCGGATGCTTGATTCCATTCTGGGAAAGATATGGCTGTGTAGTTCGGACTGGACTGTTCCCATGGGGCACAGGGTCAGAGCTGATTTGCATAAAGCCATTATCTAACCCAGGGTGGTGTGGAGTGCAAAAAACGATGGATGTAGGCCCAGATCATTGTACTGGGGTGAATGTAAGACATTGATCTACATTCTGTCCATCAAATTGTTTTTTGTAATTTTCTCCCTGAGTGTACTGGGGTAGCTCAGACGTGGGTCCCAGAGCCTCCACACCACTGGAGTCAAGCTAGCCGGGCTGATGAGAGGTGTTACCTCGAAACCGGTCCGGTCCTCTGATGCTTGATTCCGGTCTGGGAAAGATATGGCTGTGTAGTTCGGACTGGACTGTTCCCATGGGGCACAGGGTCAGAGCTGATTTGCATAAAGCCATTATCTAACCCAGGGTGGTGTGGAGTGCAAAAAACGATGGATTTAGGCCCAGATCATTGTACTGGGGTGAATGTAAGACATTGATCTACATTCTGTCCATCAAATTGTTTTTTGTAATTTTCTCCCTGAGTGTACTGGGGTAGCTCAGACGTGGGTCCCAGAGCCTCCACACCACTCGAGTCAAGCTAGCCGGGCTGATGAGAGGTGTTACCTCGAAACCGGTCCGGTCCTCGGATGCTTGATTCCGGTCTGGGAAAGATATGGCTGTGTAGTTCGGACTGGACTGTTTACATGGGGCACAGGGTCAGAGCTTATTTGCATAAAGCCATTATCTAACCCAGGGTGGTGTGGAGTGCAAAAAACGATGGATTTAGGCCCAGATCATTGTACTGGGGTGAATGTAAGACATTGATCTACATTCTGTCCATCAAATTGTTTTTTGTAATTTTCTCCCTGAGTGTACTGGGGTAGCTCAGACGTGGGTCCCAGAGCCTCCACACCACTGGAGTCAAGCTAGCCGGGCTGATGAGAGGTGTTACCTCGAAACCGGTCCGGTGCTCGGATGCTTGATTCCTGTCTGGGAAAGATATGGCTGTGTAGTTCGGACTGGACTGTTCCCATGGGGCACAGGGTCAGAGCTGATTTGCATGAAGCCATTATCTAACCCAGGGTGGTGTGGAGTGCAAAAAACGATGGATTTAGGCCCAGATCATTATACTGGGGTGAATGTAAGACATTGATCTACATTCTGTCCATCAAATTGTTTTTTGTAATTTTCTCCCTGATGATGTTACCCCAGTAGTGGCTCTGTGCACACCTCCGGTGTAAACTGGACCGCGCCGTCAGTGGCAGTCTGTGAGGATATTATACTTGCAAAACAGCACACGGCAGAGATTCTATGTGTGGAGCAGTTCTTTACTGTATCTGGATGGGCCGCTAACACGCTGTAAAAATGTCCCCTCAATAGTGCAGTTGTTGTGCCCTCCGGTTTAATCCCGTGATAGTAGGCGAGAGAGGGTTCCTGTGTAGGTCTTCGTTCTGGTGGAGGGATCTTTATCTGAGCGGCTGAAGTGAGCGGCCCAAGGCAGTGTCAGGATGCTGCGCGGCACGGGAGCTCTTTTATGTCAGGAGATCCGGGGGGGGTTGGAGGGGGCCCAGCGCGCCTCCAGCCATTGGATCCAGCAGCACCCAAATCTCCAGAAGTGCCGGAGGGGCTGGTCACGCGATGCTGTGGTCTGGGCCTAGTCGGCATATACTGGCGCTGGGGTAAAGGCCCTCCCCCCGCCTAAACTGTCTTCCACGGCTCCCGGCTACATTCGCGTACCTTGCGCCAGAAGTCCAGTGACTCTCTAGAGCTGTAGGATGCTTACCCCTGATCCGAGCGCGGTCTAGGCGGTACATAGCTGCCGCCCCCACTCACCGCACCGCTCACTCCCAGGCACCGCTCACCTTCCCTCTTCGCCGATAGGATTGATGTTGGGAGTTCCCGTCAGGCCGCTATCTTGTGGAGCGCGATTGTGCGCTATGGCGCATCTTCCCTCAATATGTTCGCCTCCAGGCTTGCTCGTTAGCCCTTAACTCCGCCAGACTGTGGCATGCTGTTCCGCCTGCTGTCCTCCCATTGTGAGCCACATTGGAGACCGGGAAATGCACGGATGGGTTACTCGTACCGGGAGAGCTTCAACTCAGCGCGGCCATTCCGGTCGTTAGCTAAGCCACGCCCTATGACACACTACTTCCATGGATACAGACATTCAGGTAGGGATGCCATGATACATCTCTTTATGCAAAAGTGGTTCAATCCCAAGTTCAGGATGCTTGCAGAAACAATTTGGTATTGATGTGTGACACTTCAACAAATTAATGCATTAAAAAGGACACATGTTACACTAAGTCACATAAAAACATCAGGTGGTCCTTTGAACAGAATACAAATGGACTTCATCAAGATGCCTGCTCATAACGGGCTGAGATATGCCCTGGTCATAGTGTGTGTCTTTTCAAGATGGGTGGAAGTCTACCAAACCAGAAGAGATTATTTTCAATGTACCAAAACTGTTATTGCAAGAATGAATACACAGATAAGGAATGCCAGTTTCTCTAGAATCAGAGGAGGGACCCAATTTAACAATGAAGTCCTGAAGATGTTTGCACAGCCTTACAGATTGACAAAATATTGCATTGCAGCTGTGGACCTGAGGCTCCAGGTATAGTCCAGCAAATTAATGGGACCAATCATTTCTTGATTGACAACATCACTGAAATGGCCAGAGGCTTTATCTTTGGTGCTGATGAGAATTTGAAGAATCACTGATTGGAAAAGTGGTCTATCGCCTAATGAGATTCTCATGGAAAATGCCTTCAGATTGCCTGCTGCACCTGAAAATGCACTTGTAAACATCACAGATGACATGATACTTGATTACTGCAAAGAATTGGCTAATGTGGTGTGTTCTGTTTCTTACCAGGTTGCAGCTATCTCTAAAGACCCACATCAAGAAAAGTGCCACACCTCATTCCTGGTGAATGGGTTGTGATGAAGAAGCACATTCGGAAGACTTGTCTGGAACCGAGAAGAAAAGCCCCCTTCTAGGTTATTTTAATAACCAACACTGCAGTTAAATGTGCTGGAGTTTCAAATTAGGTGCATGCATTGCACATCAATAAAGTGAGAAATCCGGATTAAGAAATTGTGCTCTTTGAACCTAAATGAAGAGACTTGGTGACTGCACCACTGAAAGCTGAGACTCCGCAGAGAGCAGTGAAACCAAGATCACAATATCAGCAATGAGAAGAAAGGGATAAAGATTTGCAGATTGCAACACCAATTCACGTGCCTGTTGTCTCACAAAGCGGCATTGAAGACTCTAACAAAGGAGAAGCAGAGACTGACTCTCACGCTGAAACCTTTACTGAGACAGCATCAGCACAGCCAAAAGATCTGGGTGAAGAAGCAAGCACTAAAACAAGAAGAGTCACCCGTACAGTTGAATGGCCACAGAATTGTAATCAAGGAAGGCTGAGAAAGAGCACATCAGTTGATCGAATTGCATCAACTGTCCCTGAAGAGACAGAGTCTAGTGATGAAAGTGATGCAGAAGGTGACTAACAAAAACCGAGAGATCAAAAAGAGCAACTGTACTTTGTTGAAGGTATTCAGCACCTGAGTGGGCTTACTATGTGAATAAAGTACTGAATGTCACAGTAGACGAGTTGTGTGATGTGAAATCCGAACTATTTGAACCTCCACAACATCACCATAATAAGCATTTTCGGATAAAGTTAGGTAACAAGAATAAACTCTGCAATTACAAAGAGACATTGAATAGCCTAAATGTTGTTTGAAAGGTATAAAGGAGACTGACACTAATTCTCATTTTTTATTTTAAAGAAGATTGACCTAGGCTCGAGTCTGCAGTAGAAGAGGAAGGGTAACTTTGCTAGAAGAACACAGAGTAGGGTTAAGGATTGTCTATATTAGGATTGCTTTGCTGAAAACTAACCATATTAAAATACTACTTACCGAATTTTGCGTTGAAGTTTTTGAACTTAGCTATATATAAACTGATTCTAGATACATGTGTTGCCTCAGATATAAGTGAAAATATATTGTGTTCAATTCTCGTAATAACAATAATAATGATTGTAATAGTCCAAGTAGTGATTTATTCGACACCCGAGAAAGACATTGTCTGCAAACATAACTAACACACACATAAATGAATGCTGAAGAGCAATTGAAAGCTTCATTTGCTGACTACAAGCTAGATTAGTACACAACTAAAGTTTATTCTAGGTTAGTACACTGATATACACACGCCATTGGAGCCAAGGACTGTTATGTCTGTGCTCATTTACCGTCATCAGCAACCGAAAAGTCTACATATTATCACATACCGTTATCATATGCAATTACCTGTACCATACTGCTTTCACTTGTATATAGACAAGAACATTTTGAATAAGTCTATTCTAAATATGATCTAATACTTTCTAGAGTCCCTCTAATGGAAAGGATGAATTTACACCTGCAAGCGAAAGAAATGGACTCAGCTTGGCACTATTTTATGCCACTTAGACTTATAGATGGAGTTAAGGCGTATCAAAACTATTTAACTATAAGACCACAAGAGAAAGTTTTAATTATGGCTTTAGAAAAAAGAAAAACTAATATATTAAGTAGTAAAGATTAGCATAGTGATATTTTGAAAAATGTTTGGAAGAAAGAAGAAGATGAATTTAGAAAGAAAATGATTTATCCAAAATAGCGATTTGACAGTCAACATAAAGAAACAATTTGCATTTACAAAAGAAGAACATCTAAACGAACTAGACATGTAGGGATTAGTATTTGTGAACAGACATTTGAATTAGGAGGTTATGTGGTCTGTTGACAGGATGCTTATTTTTGGTTGCCTGCAAATTGGGAGGGTATTTGTTATTTAGCTGTATTATTTCCTAAAATGTACCATGCATATAGTAGAAATGCATTAGCAATGACACCAGCACACAGACACACCCGTAGTACAGAAAATGGAGTTCAATTAGAAGGAGACATATTTGATGCAATCATTCCACCTGTAGGAGTCAGTATAAATAAAAAAAATATTGGAAAACTGTCAACTGTTGTCGGCAAGCTGACAACCAAAACCTATGGCGCTTTATTAGCAGTATTCACTGAGTTTGTAACAATTAGATCCATGGTTTTGCAGGATCGATCAGCATTGGACATTTTACTTGCAGAAAAAGGCTGAGTCTGAAAAATACGCAGATTGACCCACTTTTGATGGTGCATACCTGATGATAGTAAGGAAATAGAAGAATTTGCAAAGAACATTACAGACTTAAAGAGTTCAGGATACCATGGTCCTGATTTCGATGTCAGTCGGAAAGCCTCCGAACGCTGGTCAGAGACTTTCCGACCGCCATCTTAGGTTTAAACT
This sequence comes from Lissotriton vulgaris, assembly GCF_964263255.1. NCBI lineage: Eukaryota > Metazoa > Chordata > Amphibia > Caudata > Salamandridae > Lissotriton > Lissotriton vulgaris. The sequence goes on along the minus strand of NC_141695.1, from coordinate 1,568,347,989 downwards.
GCCTGCCGTATTACAATGACGGCGGTCGGAGTTTAAACTGGCCGGAAAATCAAGCAGCCCATCGGCCAGTCGCAAGGGCCTCATAATTCCCAACAGATGGCATTTCCGCCGTCGGGATCATGATGGCACTTTCAGACAGCAGTTCCATGTCAGCCTTTCTCACATGGAACTGCTGTCAGAAAGTGTCTTGGGGGGCTCCTAGCAGGACCCCCTTCACTCTTGGCCCTCCGGTTGTGGTCCTATGGTATTATTTGTATATGTGTTATTCAAAGGATGTAGATATTGCTTACACAAGACACAGGGCAGAAAAAGGAATAAAAAAATTGAAAAAGAATTAGAATCAAATAATCTCATTATTGATGATTACCAAAAGTCATTACATTTCAAAGTTTTAATTGGAAACAGGATTCAACGGACGATGTAAAAGCACTTTGAGCAGAACTCTCATGTGAAACCAAGATAGTGTGATGGTTAAGATAACCATCAGATGGAGGAATTGAAGGAGAAAACTAAACAAGGTGCAATTTTCAAAAATGTTCAGCTATATGTGCACTGATTACAGTACAATTGAAGGATGAAATGATACACATTATAAGTGTGCAGACTGCACTATGCAGTCATATCTATTAGCATAGGCCGCAGAAATACTGAAAATGCAAGTCTTCTTTTAACTAAAAATTAACTTGATATGCTGGAAAATGTGCACAATGGATTTTAGAACCTTTACCTAAAATTGACATGGTTAGAAATATTAGTCATAACTGCAGAATGATTCCTATTTAACAAATGTATTAGATTTGCTAAGAAACATTTATCATGATAATTTAACTTAATGTAAAGTAGAAGGTCAAACTGTGTTCAATGCCAATGGGAACGGAGGTTCATGAATAAGAAGCCACATACGTAAGAAGTCTGGAAAAAACTTTGTGATAAAACTTTCCAAGTTGCGTGTTATTTCTTGGGAAAGGAACAGCTGAACCCGCTCTCAGAAGAATGCAGATGATTCAATCCAAAGAGGAGAAGTTTACTACACATTTAGCAACATCATTTTTGCCTTTTATATTAGTGTGTGCTTCTAGTTAGATAATCAATGCTTTGAGACTTCTCTGCACATCTTTTTTCCAGACCAATTCCCTTGACAGCTGTGCCTACCGCTGCTGCTGTTCATCCTATGCCTCACTATAGTTGCATTATTTTTAGAGATTGCTACTGCAACTCCACGCTAATTAGCTTGAATTACTGAGACTTGTCTGAGTTTCATTAACTACTTTTAATAGGAAGTTCTGCCATGATTTGATTTTTGAGGTTAATGCTCTCTTTATCTCGCTCATTTCATTTGAACAAGAACTTTTCATGAGTTCTTACTAACTTTAAATTCTTTTCCTGTTCTTTAGAAAAGTGTATTTTACTGTATGGAACATTCTTCATGCAGTATTTGATGATTTGTTCTAACCATACTTGTATAAGATTCATTTTATTGAGTAATCTGAATAAAACAAATGTTACTAATCTCTTAATGAGAAATAAACTTTGAAATCTAATTCAAACTCTCATCATTGACTCAATTTAGAACTGTAATTGGGATTTGAATTATTATGATGAAATAGCTCTGATTCAAAACACGGTGCCAAAGATCTGTCACCTGAAGCAAGTTATTCTTGAAAGCCAGCATGAGAACGGGGCTAAACCTTGTGAGTGATGGTAAGAAAAGTTTGAACCATATTTATATACCTTTTGCCCCTTCTCTGCGCTATCAAGACTCTGGTGTAGTCAGGTATGGACAATAGTGTCGGGAGTTGCTCAAGAGGCAGCAGTGCAACTGCGGGAAGGCTAAAAATGCACTTTTGCAAGATGTGAGATTCTTTAAGGGAAGAGCACAGAGGATTTTGGTTCCTGGAACACAGACGTCAGTCATGAACTGCTGAATGTATACATCCCTGGAGTAGGCTAAGCTGCAGATGGATGTGGTGGAGTTCAACATTGACCTCAAGGATCATGTGGGGTCGGGGCATAATCCTAGAGCACAGAAAAACTTGCAACTGGCGAGAGTTAATCGAAAACACTAAAATGAGTGCTACAATAGGTGCTGGTACTTGAAATTCCACACTCACCGCTTGGTTCATTCATCTTTTGAACAAAATCAGGGGGCATAATATCAAGCAAGGCTTTAAAAATTATCGCTGTTTTAGAGGCAGAAAACTGAATTCCAATACAAACCCATGTTCTGGTGTGAACATGGGCTTCTATTGGAATTCTCCAGGGCATATTATCAAGCTCATTATCGCTGCTTTAGCTGCAGTTTTCTGCCGCTAAAACAGCGATAATTTTAGCGCCCTACTTGATAATATGCCCCCTGGTTCTTTCCAGGTTCAGTATATCTCCAAGCAGAGGTCAAGATTTTAGTGATTTAGTGGCCATATCCTGGAAAGGTCAACTTCATGCCCTGAGAGAGATGACCCGTCATCTGGCTTTAAGAAAATAATTAAAAACCTTGCTTTTTGATTAACCTGGAAGTAAACTGTACAGTTACTCGCTTTATAAGAGATAAAATGATAAAACAGAATACCTTTTCCAAAACGTCTGAGATCACTGATTCTGGCAATACAGATTTGTAGGTGCATGTGCAAAAAGCTCATCCACCAGAGTAACTTGGGGCCAGATTTACTAACATTTTGCGTCATGGTTGCATCACTTTTGTGTCACGTCCATGACACAAAATGCTAGTAAATATTTACAAAGCCATGAAAGGGGTGATTTGCGCTGCCTACTTTGTAAAAACAATTCAACACAATGCAGCAGTTTGCGCTGCATTGCATTTCATTTCATTCTGAGAGGCGTTCCATGGGTTGATCATGGGAGTTCACGTCCATCCACCCATGGATTTCACGCAATCCCAGATTTACAAAGGTTTGTAAACCAAGGATAGAGTAAAATTGCTATGCCTGCCAGAGGAAGGCATAACGAGGAGAAAAATATTTTTTCACACCTCGTTATTTCATCTTTCTATGTGTGCTGCAATCTGCGTAGAAACAATTCTTCCTGTAAACCAGATACCCTTGCATTGTGGTGCAAGGGTGCCTGCATTGGTGCTAGGCTGCCCGAAGTGCTCCAGTGCTTAGTAGATATTGGTGCGTTTCTACTCTCTCCCTTTCATTTAACACAGCACAGCAAGTTGCCTTACTAGGTTAGTAAATCTGGCCCTTGGTGTGAGCGAGGTGATGCCCATTTTGAAAGTAAATTTAAACCTACTTTTCAAAATCTCAGGTTCAATTATGTTTGGCCGTAGAGATCTTTGTGCCCTCTTGAGGAGTAGCCTGCAAAGGGACAGAGAGTAGAATAAACCATCTCAGCGCCCAAAGTTCCTTCTAGAAAAACAAAAACACTCATCAGCCTGCAAGCAAATCCTGTGTCTTTGACTTCTACTGCTTCAAAGCGCCAGCTGGGTTCTCCCAAAACTGGCATTTCCAGTTTGACTCACAACCAGCCCTTTTGTGCCGGCTCACACAATGATGTTTATCACAATTTTTAATTGTGCCACATAGTCAACATCATGAATCAGAGAATTATGCTTACGGTTTGTTTCTGGACCATCTTGTCACAAGACTCTCATATTGTAGTATTCATTGTGTTTTTTATTTGATAAACATGTTTCTCCTCTCCTAAAGAAATGTTATAATCTTTAATTCACAATCAAACAAAGAAATTCCTTTCTGTGTGTTCCAACTCATATACTCACATTAATTTACAAAAACCACTCCCGGTCCTTTCTGGGTTTGCTTGGGAAAACTCTCTCTTTTTAGAGTTATAATCCTTAATTCAGCCTGTGAGCTAATGAGGGTCAAAACGTACAGAGAAAGGATCTTCTGACTTATTGTTCGGCAGGAATACAGATTATGAATACAGATCTTATTCTTAATAGGTTTGTTTTTTCCCAAGGAATCCAGTTAAAAAACGTTTTCAAGTGGCTATACAACTTTTTCTTTTCTTTGGACGGAAGTGGTATGTTGGATTTAAGTTGAGGATTCTTGAAATAATAATGTAAAATAAATCCCACTCTAAATTGCATATGTGGGGTCAAAGGTAAGGTGCATTTCACAAGAACAGGTACGCACACATAAGAGGATGGGACCACGGTTTGTTTAGAGTTGCCGTAGTCTATTTTTACTATATCAGGTCTTGAGTCTGTGAACTATCAGGCGAAACCTTTGTCATTTTAACATGATCATCATAACTTCGCTGCATACAATATGACACATATTAGATAAGATGTAAGATAGTCATCACTGACCAATTGCAACTTGATAACATTTTGTACAGTTTTATAAATTCCTTTACAACATCACCGACAAAGGATAGACCTGATGTGCATAATGATACAAATTCTTTACTCTGTTGCACATCCAGGATTTGCAATTCTAATGTCAAATAACAAGTATTCCCACCCCCAAGGGCCCAGTATTAACCTCCCAGCTAATTAGACAGTGATATCAGCAACCCTGTGGTAGAGCTCCATGAGTAGAATGGAACATGCACTGAGTGACACCTGTAGGTACTAACACTGCTCCAAAGTCACTGGCACTAGGGGAGATACAAATGCAGAGAAAACAGAGACACAGGGGAGGAACAGGGACACTCAGGTTAGACACCAACGTTATGGAGAGGTTCAGACTTTGGGGCAGAAACATAGTGCCAGATTCACAGAACTAACTTAAGACAAAATCCTAAACGTACTAAGAACTAACTTAAGACAAAATCCTAAACGTACTACGAAGCTGACTGAAAAATTCTTGATGTTCATGTAAAATTATTATTATTGTCTGGAAGCTGACTGGATTTAATATAATTTTCAGATTTAAAAAAATTATCAATGTTAATCCTTATTTGTGTTGACAAATAATTATTACATTGAGGACATTTGAAAGTGTACACACTAGTGTGTTTTACTCAACATACTCCCTTCAATTTCTGGTTTTCATTGCATTCTATAGAGGGCAAGATGGTGTACCTTGTGAAGGTTGAGTGTATACAATAGAATTTTTTTTTTTTTTTCGTGAGCAAGATACTTATGTGATAATTACCCCTTGGTGCACATCAAGAGACCCATCACCGTCATAGTGTGTTTTAAGATTGTATTAGTACTATCTTACGACCGCGGACTCTCCGCACATAAAAAGATAGGACAGGCGTATCTTTTTATATGTGGATACTCTGCAGTCGTAAAGATACTACTCGTAAAAAACATTTGTGAGTTGCAAACAAACTTAAAGTTAGACAAACGTATAAATGTACCTTTGTGAATCAGGCCTGGTCAATGAGGAGTGGGGTGGGTATTGGTGGTGAGACAACACTGGTAGAAACACAAGGAAAAATACATGATCTGACAGATGAGAAGGACATGAACACAAGAAGGACCTCCAGGCCTAGGGGAGAGACGAGCATGCCTTCAACTATTACATTTTCTCCCAGACTTTTAATAATATTGCTTTGATCCCGAAGTGAGCCACCAGTCGGCGATGGGTCTGGGTTCATGATTAACCTTTCATTGGGTAGAACAGCAGGGGCTGCACAATGGTTCCTGAGCAGCAGAGTGATTGTTGCCTCCTTTCCATTGGTTTAGTAGTGACACTGTAACAAGGAGGTATTGATCAGGCTTGTAGTATCAGAGGCCAACAAGGGGAAGCCATCCCGGATCCAGCGTGCTGAGCATGGGTAGGCTGAATCACTTGAGTCTTTTTTGTTTTAATTTTTCTGTGTGTAAAACTAGCTTCATTTTCATTGGTTCGAAAATACTGATACATGTGAAGGCAGGTGGGATCAGGGGAAGAAAAGGCAATGCTTCAGAGTTCTTGGCAGTAGCACCTGAATCCTAGAAATCTTTGATTTTTAAAAAGGATAGGAGGCCATCTCAGAATTATAGCGAGATCTTAAGTGTGTGTACTCGGTCAAGCAGTGGTTTATGTCTATGAAAAAGCTCTTTTTTGGTAACTAAAAAACAAAAGTGTTGATTCTTTGAAAATAATTCACCAATGTGTGCTAGCCCAAGTCTAAATTTACTCATGTTGTGCAACTTGAGGATTTTCAAAAGTGAGGAAATGTGTGAATTCCACTGTTTGCACATTTGTGCAACAAAATGATTCTCCCCAAGTGTGCCTCATGCATGCACATATGTTTTTAAGAGACATATAGTGCAAAGCTAGCTGTTATACATGTTATGGCATCCTCAGTGCAATTGGAATTATGTGTTTTTACAATCACAGTTTTGTTTTGCATGATTATGGATTTTATGCATTTGCCACATAAATCACCATCTCCGTATTTTTTTAAAAAATTGAGTTTGTAGCTCAAACAGATCCAAAAATTACTAAAACGTGGGGGCAAGTTTATGCGCAAAGTGGAAGGCCCTTCACAATGGTTACCTGGTCATCTTTCAGTTGCTTACCTCTGTATTTGGTTGTTAAACTAGTACTGGGGCGGTGAAGTGAAATCTTTGCCCAGACATTATTACCATGCATAAAAATGACAAAATAATGAAGTAATACTATCAAATAATGAGCTGCATTATGCACATAATTTGTATTTTCTTAACACATTATTGAGTCAATCCTGCCACATAATTTGGTGATCACTTGCTGTATAATTCCAGTGGCCCTAGATTACTGTTGCTCATGCAGAAGAAAGCCTAAAAGGTTGGAGAGAGTTATATCATTTTAGATTAACATTAGGATGGGTGCTGTGATGTGGTTTATAGGGAGGGTCACAGGTGGTGGTGGTGCTTGGGCAAACAATGTAAGTGGGAACGTAGTGCTACTGCCTCATGTGCTTGTACATATGAAGTTTAATATGTCCAACATGTTCTTTGATTCAAATACAATTACCTTCATAAGAAAATGTCTCCCTGGCTTTCTCCTCCTTTGGATTTAATCCATTGCAATTGATTGTGCCACATGTACCTGTATATATTTTTTTTTTACAGCATTCTAGTGTTCTGAGTCCTGAGGAGAATCCCATAAATCAATGTCAAGGGGTCCGAAACGCGTCAAAAGCTTTTGTATCCAAACAAGTGTATTTCATATATTAATACTGTGGCTCTGAACAAACGAATACTTTTTGACAAATCTGTCATTTTTCTCAGATCCCAGTCTTCTCACTGTTTGGTTTCAGCCCACTAAGAAAGAAAAGATATGTCTCTTCTAAGGAGAGGTGGTCTGTGGGCAATGTATAGAACATTTGAAAAATAGAACCTAGGTTGTTCATAACATTGTTTCTGGTACAATTGTGTTTTTTATTTTTTGTCCAAATTCTTTTTCAAGTTGTCTTTCATTTTTTCCTATATGTAATATTTGTATTAATTTGTTGTTCCCCTGTCTGATGTCAAGTTTGTTGGAATGACATTTATAAACTGTATTTCTAAATCTATTAAAGAAAAGAGCACATCAAAAGAATGAATACAAGTAAATAAAGGACTAATGATTGTTGATAATAACATGTATGGGTGTGATCACATGAGTGAGTAAGTGTTTGAAAGTATATCAGTACTGGCATTTGTGTTATTTTTGTGACCAATGGACTTGCAGCATTGATTGTGAAATCCACTTAAGTAGTCCCTTAAAACAACTCCCAGGTCTGCCACTACTTTATACGATGTTACAGGACAATTACCAACACAGCGACATGATGCGACTCCTCACCACTGCAAACACCGTGAGTTACCTGTTTTAAAAAATTCTTTGTTTCTGTTTTTAAACCCATCCTACATTTTCTAACTGTTCGCAAAAACCACCACACAACTTTTCCGTTATCATACTTCTCTATCTCTAAATAAAAGATTGATTAATACGTTTGAAAATAGATTAAGATGACTCCAAAGTGTCGTCATCACATATCCTGCACTGTCTGGTTGTAGGTACACTTAAAATAAATCACACATTAGGTTAAGAAGGAGGTAATCATAGGTGAAATAAGACCTTGTCAAAGTATTTCCATGTATTGATTTCCTCTTGTTCCATCAAGTTAGAGGCAACATTCACACTTGTAACCAGGACCTGCAAGGTAATATACTTTCCAGATCACCCCATCAGTATCTACAAATTCAGGGATCTGATTCATGAGGTCCTGATGAAGGCCAACTGACCCACAAAGGCTCCTATGTTAGAAACATGTAGACCAGATTTCTAGATACTAAAGATGGGTAATACGCCCGAACAACATCTTTTTTTTTTAAATCTTACCCCTAACCTGCCTTTCACATTAAAAGCACTTATTCAAGTATAAGAAGTAATTTTATACTATTTGATATATCCCACCAATATCTTCATTTAGACAATCTCCTTCCTGGTGGAGGCTTTACTCACCTGGAGAATTTAGTACCCAGGCGGGAGACCCAATGAGGACGCTACCCACAATATCACTCCAGTAAAGATGCACTACTGGTTGTAAAGTGGGATTGAGGGCTTCCAAGACAATCCTTGCAAGACTCTGGTATCAAGACCGGTGTGGTTCAGCCTTTTTAGGTTTTGTCTAGCAAATGCGCACGAAGTGCGCATGCGCTAGAAAAACCTTATGTTTTACAGTGGGGAACAGGGACTCGCCCCCTGCTCCCATTGGCTAGCTCCATAAATGGAGGCTAGCCATTGGGAGACGGCTCTGTCCATCAATCCCGGACCAGATTCGGGGGCGTTCCCGAGAATTTTTCGCTTTTGGCGATGTCACGCTACGTCAGCCAAAAGCCCTCGAACCCCCCCGAATATGGTCCGGCATTGAGCCTGCACCCGCCTTCCTGCTCGAGTGGGCGTGGTCGCCTTTCCCGCCCCCTCTCCCGCCCCTGGAAATAGGGGACGCACATACAACTAGACCTATTTCATTAAAAAACCACAGGTATGCAAATAGCCACGTGCATATGACTAAAGGAAGTTTTTTCATTGAGATGTGGGCTGTCCGTCATTTCGGACCAGATTTTCGCTTTTGGCCCCACGTCATGCGGCAGTGGGCGGGGTTTCTTTTTTTTTGTCGTCCGTGTTTGTTTTTGTCATTCCGCGGCCGACCGCCGCCGCCGGAGGAAGTCCAGGTGAGTGCTTGCTGTCCTGTCTTCCCCGCCCCCCATCCCGCTGTCCGTGTTCCCCGTTCCCGCCTACCCCCCACCCCCCGCTGTCCGTCATTGTTGTGCCCGTTCCCACCCCAATGCTTGTTATTATCGTTTGTGAACAAGTTGCAGGGCGAATACAATACTCAATACCGGAAGAAATGAGGAGAGGTTCAGTTGTTGGAAACCTTGGAAAGGACTTGGGGCTAAATCTGCGGGATTTGTCTGAAAGGAAAGTTCGTGTTGTTTCTGCTGCTGGGACTCAGTATTTTAAGTTAAACGAGGATGCGGGGACACTGCACGTGAATGACAGGATCGACCGGGAGGAGCTGTGTGCGGAATCAGACAGTTGCTACATCAAATTGCAGACCGTTGTGGAGAATCCCTTAAAAATATTTCACGTGGACGTGCACATCCAGGATATTAATGATAACATCCCGAGTTTTTTAAGGAATGCTGTTGATTTAAATATATCGGAGTCCACGTTGCCAGGAACGCGCATTGCTGTCGGGAATGCGCGAGACCCCGACATTGGCATCAACGCCCTGCAGGGCTATAAGCTGAGCAGTAACCTGCATTTTGTCCTCAAAGAGACCGAAAGCAATGACGGGTACAAATATGCAGAGCTCGTTCTGGAGAAGGGTTTAGACCGAGAAAAACAAAGCCGTCAAGTTTGCATGTGTGTGTATCTGGCCGACAATTTTTTCATTGGCACTAAATGATTTTCTGCTCTGGAGAAATAGTGATCCAGGGTACTAAGGCAGACCACGAGGAACTGAAACACCTCATTGTTTCCTGACATTGTTGCATACCATGAAGTATTTTCCCCAATGCAGAGTACACAGCGGGCACAGCGGTCAGGACAGCCCTGGCGCAAGTCTTCACCCGCCCGTGCCCAGTGTGAGTTCCTGACCCAGCTAGTGCTGTGCTTTCTCGTACCCATGGGCATACTTTTCTGATTCTAAATGCAGCATTACATTCACATATAGAAAAGGTACAATAACAATCCTATTTTTAGCAAGTCAATGACAACGGGTGGAAGGACACCTGAGGTCAAAGAGGACTCCAGGCTTCTACAACACAATAATAAGAGCAAAAAAGTGCGGACGCAGACCTCCACCCCCCCTCCCCTTCCCATAGCAGCACCTTAAACTGGGGCAACCTGTCCCCAGCCTGGCTAAGAAAGAACAGCTCCAGGAGGCAGTGTAAATGTCAGACGATGCGCTATATAAAAACTGTCTATCCACTCCTTTCTCCCCGTCCACCACCAGTGTTCAGACCCCGCCTCCTCCCACAGACATTGCAGCCTCTCCTGGGAGCATCTCTTGCTCCTACTAATGGACGTTAATGGGTTTCTCCTCCAGGTCGCGCCTGCATTAGCCCAGCCTGAGCTCTCTGATGGCCGCAGAAATCAGCCAAGGAAAGAGTTTTCCTTTAGAGCCACGGTCCCTGGTTCGATCCGGGGTATTTGCTAACAGATAACACCTCTGTGGCATCTTTCTGGAAGGGGGGGAGTTGGTGTTGTTTACTCATTGCACAGGCCCTATGTATTGTACTCTCTAGGGGCTCGCAGTGTGTGGATGGGGGCTCGCAGTGTGTGGGGGGGCTCGCAGTGTGAGGGGGTGCTCTGTGTTTGGGGGGGGCTCGCAGTGTGTGGGGGGGCTCTGTGTGGGTGTGTGGGGGGGCTCTGTGTGGGTGTGTGTGGGGGGGCTCTGTGTGGGTGTGTGTGTGGGGGGGCTCTGTGTGGGTGTGTGTGTGGGGGGCCCTGTGTGTGTGTGGGGAGGCTCTGTGTGGAGGGGCTCTGTGTGGGTGGGCTCTCTGTGGGTGTGTGTGGGTGGCATTTGCGAGAGATTAGGCTATTGCCATTGTAAATGACAATGCCATTTATTTATCTGTTTTCAAAACGAACACATAAATAAAAATGTTGTCATTTACAATGCCAATAGCTCTAACTTTTACAAAGGCAAAACCGTTGCATTGTAAATGCTTGTTTGATTTGTGTAGGAGCTGACAGACTTTGAGAATTTCTCCCAGACAGTCATACAATAGAGGGATTCGGTAGGCCTGAAATTACTCATTTGCTTACAGGATAGGGGGCGAGCTGAGACCAGCATCACTTACAACTGAATAGCCTGTGTTTTGTCTTCACACAAAGGGCCTAACTACCCTGCATTGTCACCTCAGCCAGCTTGTAGTCAGGGCGGTGGAGCAGGGACTTCATTGCATTTCAAAAATACTGCCTAGAAGCTTCTCCCACCTTCCAGAACCAGAGCACCTCAGTATAACAATAGGGCCTCAGACGCAAACCTTTCAATATACTTCTGTACCTGTGGATACTCTGCCAGAAAGAAGGACTGCTGTGCTGTTACAAGGACTTCAAAGCTGCTGGGCTTCTGTCTTGATGTGCTGATCTGCTGCTGTTGCCCTCTTGCCTTGGGAAGAAGAACTGGAACTGGAACTTCATCTTGTATCCAAGACCTCAGAGCGACTCAAAGGATTAGTGTGCTTACCTCCTGATCTGAGCCTCAGAGACATAAAAGGCTCCCCAACGAGCTCCTGGACCTAGCTGCAGTGAGCTCATGACCGCCAAGTGGTGCCTTTCAGGTCCTGGACCCTTGGTGTGGTTCACAGGTACTTGAAATCAAGCTTTAAGGACCAAAAATGGGCCTGTTTGCACCAGAACAATGCCAATTGAACTGAAATTTAGCTCAAGATGCTGCCAGCCCATGTATTCACACAACAAGTCTACAGAGGACCGCCACTGTAAAGCTCCAGACCAAACCTCTGCGCTGCTCAGCCTGCTCTTTGTGCCTCAATGAACAATGCTTGCGATGCCCTTCTTGCTTCCACTGACCCTCTCCAATGGAAACGGGACTCTTGGCACAAAACTTGGGAAGGAAAAACCTCGGCTGGAATTATCTGGGACTGTATTTGACCTGCGCTCCATCGCGGTCAGCCTGAACTGTTTAATTTTACCAGGCCCTGTGCGACCAAATATCCACGGTTGGTGATTTATGCTTTTAGGCGCTATATTGCAGTGTGTTCATTAAAAGTTCATAGCTCAGGGTCTGTGGCCAAGATGGCGGACGGGTGAGATGTGTTCCTCGATCTCTCCGTCAATTGCTGCTGAACCGACCCACTTACATACCCGACACCGGGGGGAATGTGAGCTCCCACAGCGAGCTTCAGTCAGGGAAGTGACAGGGCATTGGGAAGACTAATCTGGAGGCGGAATTCCCGCAGCATTGCCACTGAGAGCCAAGGAGGGTGAAGGAAGCAGTGCGGCCTTCTCAAGAGGGTGATGCAGCGCCCTTGACCCCATGGAGGAGGAATTTTTCAGACCCTGCTTCACCCCTGATGGGCGATACCACTGAGGTGAGCGAAGGATGGCCCTGATCTGCCTAGAGACATTCCTGGAAGGCAGTGAGTGTTGCTGTGTTTTGGTACTGCGGCCGGCTTGCCCTCCCTGACTGGTGGTCACAGCCTCCGTGGACTGGCCCGCGCTGAGCGACCCTCTGACACAGCACCCCCACCTGGACTGCTTGCGGGGTCAGCGCCCATCCTGCTCAACTGGCTGTGGCCTTCTCTTGGGCTTAAGGTGCTGGGGCTGCGGGTCTATGGGTAGCACTGATCTTGGGAGGTCCCCTCTGGATACAGCACTTTTGAAGAGACCCACCCCTTGTGTTGCTCAGTTGCGGTGGGTCTGGTGCCCGGGCTTGTCTCCACCCGGTGCTGAGCTGAGTTTGGGTCTTGCTCTACGGGAGACCCTGACAGATCGCCACTGCCACAAGAAACACCTTTCATCCATCCTTGAATCCTCCTGAGCTTTTAACCTGAGGGGCTGACAAGGTAACAGGGGCGGTGGCCCTCATCTCCGCAAAATCCAACGTGACTGAGGCGATCTTTTGAGATACAGAGACTTCACCACGAGCTCTGCTGTGGGCTGACCCTGCTGTTCCTAGCTGCTTTGCTGGAAGCCTCCCTGGTCTGGAGCCCTGACTACCCTGTGCTGATCACGCATGCCCCCATTAGAAGACACCGGCAGAAACAGGGTCTTTTTACTACTGGGACACGATTCCTACATCAAGGGAGGCTCTGGCATCAACAATCTGTCACTGCTCACGAGGGAATATTGCCATTTTCCAGCGGCTATTGTACTTTAGGCCATTTGCATCCTGTCCTGGGAGTGCACTGCATAGTGGTGGGGCAGCTGAGTACTCCATTGCGCCCCTCTATTTTTCATTCCTTTTTCAATCCCCAAACCACGGAACTCAAAGGGACTTCTCTCTCCCTCTCATCGGCCTGCTCCTCATCGCCACTAGGTGTGAGATAAAGGATCCATTGCTGAAGAACATGCTCATTAAACCCTCTGGGCCACGTAGCAGTGTCCCCCCACTGCCATCAGGATCTGAGCCCATGCTGGACACTGATGACACAGATGCCCCAGTAACTCGCTCTTTCTTGGAGGCCTGCTTTCCTCAGGGAGGATCTCCAGGCCATCAAGAAAGACCCCTCAAGTGATTTTAGGGAGGTTCGCCGAGTCCTGAAGGGACGGAACGACAGGGTTTCCTCCTTGGAAGACCATGACGTAAGCCAAGATGAAGAGATTGAGCAGGTGCAAGAGAAGGTTCTCCACCTGATAGACCCACAGCTCAGCATGCAGGCCCACATGGAGGACTTTGAAAATAGGGTGAGGTGTAACAATATACTCGTCAAATGCATATCGACTGGGACCGAAGGAATTAACATAGCTCTGTTTGTCACAGACCTCTTCAGATCAATTCTGGCAGAAGCACCAGCGCTCGATATAAAGGTGTATAGAGCACACAGAGTAGGTCCCAAAAAAACAGACTCTGCACCACCAGCGAATATATTGGTATGTGTCCATGATTTTCCACTGAAATAACGTTTCCTCTGGGCAGCCAGAGACCAGCACTTAATGCAGTTGAGAGGATACAAGTCAATGCTATACCAAGATTTGGTGACCTCCACACTCCAGAAATGCAGAGAATTTCGCCCAGTAATGGCTCATCTCATGAGTATGGACATACCATATTCATGGGGGCACCAATTCCGAATTATCTTCTGCCTAAATGGAACACTCCATCAACTTCGAGCCCTTGAGGAGGCATGTCAGCTGCTCGGCATTGATGACCCTCTTATTGACTTGCAGCCCAGCCAGAGACAGGGAGAGTCCTGCAGGCATCAGAGGTGGCAGAAAAACAGAGCTTCACTTACAAGACTCCACCCTGATCTGGCGAACATTGCCAAACAGCAACAGACAATACTAGAGACGCTCTCCTGTGATGCCGCAGCGGCAGACGAGACGCGATCCTGGCTATAAAGTTGTCTTTTCATTCTTTCAGGCGGGTGGATTGGGCGGGGGGAGGGACAGAACTCCCAGGCCACAACACACTCCCAACCACTCTATTCCAACTGGGTTTTGAGCCTGAAGATTGACTCATCTGGACAATGTTTCACTTGTTAACCTTGTTTTTCTTTTGTTTTTTTTTGTTTTTGGGAGAACCCATAGATAGCAGCCACTCTTTGTCACACCAGCAAGTTTCGCTCTCAACTCCTAATGTCTCAGGTCCAGCGACACTAACAAAGATGTATATCCTCAATCCACACAATCTCATAGCTCACTCACTGTCTCTTTACAATGCATCATAATATACAGATCTTCACCTTCAACGTGAAGTGTCTTAATAGCCCACTTAAACACTGGGCTTTCTTTTCCTACATAGAGAATTTCGCTGCACAAATCTAACTTCTCCAAGAAACACACCTGGTTGCTAGCTACTGGCAAAGGATTCGCTCCTGGGCTTTCCTGCACCAATTCTTCTCCTCCAACCCTTCTAAGACTGCGGGAGTAGCGATTTTATTGTCCAGTTTCTTCCAGGGCAAGATAGGTCCCAAACAGGCTGAAATCCGGGGTAGGTTACTGGTCCACCCGGTGACCCTAGGTGGTTACACCTTCACATTGGGGACTATCTACACTCCTAATGAGAGACAAAAACATTTCCTGTGCCGTGCAGTGGCTGAGGTGCTGTCTACACGGACCGTATGGTGCTCTTGGGAGGGGATCTCAACCTAATATTTAACAACGAATGGGATAGATCAGCGCAGTGCCAAGTTCGGATTGGGGCTCTTTCTACAGAGGGGGCTCTTTGGCTGCCCGATATAAGTCTAGGGGATATCTGGCATATATTACACCCACACACACACGTTTATAATTTCTACTCACATGCTCATAAGATATATGTACATATTGATCACTTTTTGTGTACGACAGACCTCCAGCCTATGGTCGCAAGTTGAGAGATAGAACCCCATTCCATGTCTGACAATGCAGCTGTATTCCTCACTTTGACATTTCCACCAATACAGCCTTCACCCAAAACCTGGCTAAGGCGGAAAACCCGTATCCTTAGACTTGCGGTGGTGCAGCAAATTAATAAGGTGCATACTGACTTTTTTGTGATAAATGAGAATGCAGATGTCACCATCGCCACACTGTGGGAAACTCTGACAGCGGTACCTAGAGGGGAACTGATTGCTATGGCAGCGGTGGACAATAAGCTTCGCCAAGACCAAAGAGAATGGCTGATCTGTCAGGTACAGGAACTCTAAGATATCAACGAGCTTACCGGTGCTCCACGAATCTGGGACAAGCTGGAGTATGCTCGGAAACAGCAATCAGGCATTGATCTTGATAGAGCTAAATACACTACTCTTAGGCTTCAACACTCCTTTTATATCAGAGGAGACTGATGCGGCCACCTTCTGGCCAATGGACTACGGCCGCAGAAACAAGCAACATAAGTCCACTCTATCTTAGGGGCCGTTGGCTCTGAACTTACCATGATACTGCCATTGCTTCAGCTTTTTAGAACTTTTATAAGGAGCTCTCTACAGAGCAAAATCTACCAGCGGAGGGCCCAGACCTCGTTCTTCAAGATGCCCATACGTTGAGACTTATGCCAGAACAGTCGACTGACCTTGACTACCCAATTCAGATTGAAGAGGTTTTTTCTGTCCTCGCCCGACAAACACTCTTAAAATCCCCAGGCCCTCATGGATTCCCTGTGTCATTTTACAAACCATTCTGCACAACTCTTGCTCCTCTCCTAACCCAACTGTTCTATTTCATCGAGAGCCCAGACTTGATCCTACCCTCCATATGAGAGGTTTCTTTTGTCGCCCTGAAACCCTGGCAAGGATTAACGTCAATGTGCCTCCTACAGCCCAATATCTCTCCTCAATTAGGATATACAGCTTTCTCAGGCATGTACAAATGCTAATTTGCGAGTCACTAACTCGCAATATTGTGTTTGTGACTCTTGCTATTAGGAAGAGGCGTCCCTTCCTAATAGCGTGTGTCAATGCCATGTACTATTGTTTTGCTACCGCATTTGCGGCTGCAAAACACTCACAGTTTACCACCTACTTCAAGTAGATGGTAAACCACTCACAAATGGGAAGGGGGCTCCACGGGACCTCTTCCACTTTTTGAGTGTGTGAAAATATTTAAAAATTTTTTTGTAAGAGCAGGCAGTCGTCCCAGGGTCCACTGCCTTTCCTTAAAAAATTAAACTGAAAAGTTTCATTTTTCTTTTTTAAATGCATCCAAGCTTTCCTTTTACTGCTTTATTGAAAAAGAAGTCACAGACATGGTGGTCTTCTGACCCCAGCAGGCCAGCATCCCTGGAAGTGTTAGCCATTCCCAATTAGGACGCAAATTGCACTTGCCTCATGAATATTAATGAGGCATGCAATTTGCGACCCCATTGGGAATCACAAGCAGTGTCTGAAACACTGTTGTACCCTCTCTCTTGCAAGTCCCAATTCGATGCAATTTGTGACTCTCAAAAGTGAATGGTCGTACATCTGGCCCTAAATATAGTATAACCTTATTGGGCCGTATTGTTAATTACTGAAGACCCAATCCAGTCCTTAGTCGGGGGGGGGGAAGGAGGCGGGTTCTCACTGTGCCACTGTAGCTCTGGAGTTGTTGCCCATTGCATTGCCGTGCGGTATGTGGAGATGCTTGGGGCCTCATTTATGAGAAATGACGCATCGCTGCGTGAAAGCAGCGATGCGTCACTTCTCAGTGCGCACTCCTTGCAACATTCCTGATGCGTCATATTTAATGTATGACGCATCATGTCGCAAGGAGTTACAGATACGTCAGTTTTTCTGACGTATCTGTATGGCGCAAAAGTGACGCATTGCTGGAGTGTGTCACAAAAGTGACGCAACTCCAGCAATGCGTCCTTTCACATGGGGCAAGCCCCATGTGAAAGGGCCTGCGTCAGTCTTACGCCTGCTGTGAGGCAGGTGCAAGATTTTGACGCAATGGCGTACTAAAAGTGACGCAGTTAAATCTCATAGATTTCACTGCGACATTTCTACGACCCTTCCTTGCGTCAATACGCCCCCTTGCATACATTATACCTGGCACAGGTATAATGTGGCGCAGGGGTTTACAAAGTGACGCATCTACCTAGATGGTTCACTTTGTAAATATGGCGCAACAAGGCACATTTTTTACGCCACTGGTGCATCACAAAAAGTGCCGCACCGTCGGCGTAAAAGTGACGCACAGCCTCATAAATGAGGCCCCTGGTCTCGCTATGTCTAACCCCTAAAAGGTGTCACTCTTAACTTTGCTCACCCTTGACATCAGATACCTGTAAAGCAACAATCTGAAGACCTTAAAGCAAAAGCTTAGGGGTTAGGTGGCAAAAATGTTCTTTGCTCGTCATGGTCTTCCTAGGTACTGTCTTTGTGCTGGTGGACCGGAAGCCTGCCTGTGCGTTAGTCACAGCGCAGCATTGCCGGATGAGACACCGTTTGACAGAAGACACTTTCTATGGAAATTGTATTCCAGTGAAACTGTCAGGGAGGTCTCCAGAGCTGTTCATACACGTTTCCACTGCTCCGAATCGGGTCCTTTGATATAAGTGAATTCAATTTACAGGAATAAACATCTGGCAAGTACCACGCAAACCACTGCCTGGGCTTATGTCCCTCATTTGAACACTACTAAATTTTAATTAACTGCTTAGGATACCTTTTTTGTAGCTTCTCTTTGACTCTTACAGGGGAATATTGTAGACAACTCATTGCGTCGGGGATCGATCCGCAAGCTTCTGTACGGAGTCAGCTGCTCTGGCCTCTGCGCCACAACTCTCTTTCCTCTACGCACCTCTAGTGAATTCTATCTGTGGTGCAGGGCTAGGCTGACGTGCATAAAGACTGTCGTAGCCACCTAAATTCTCTTCCAGCCCAGTCTTCTTTCAGTAACTGTCGGTGACAGTTCAGTCAGGCCTTAGTAGCAATGCCAGGAATACTTCCATGTTGTTAGTTGTGCATTACAAATTTAATTCATTCACCTGTTCATTAAATTGTTCATACCTACATTTATCTGTTACATCTCTGTCAACCTGAGTGTCTGGGTTGCTACTCATAAGTGTCACTGAACTGGGCTTTGTACTGGAGTGTGAGACAATAAACATGTCATTAAAAGTGTTGGGAGACTTAAGTTGCTCCATTTCACAGATCCAGGTTTGGGCTTCTCTTCGGCAATGTAGGTCAATTGATTCGACTGAAAATGCTTCAAGAATACAAATCCCAAAATGCATTGCTCTGGCTTGTTTAGGCCAATAGCTGTTAACCCGTTCGGTGCTTGTGACGGAACCACTACGTCACGAGCCACGGGCGTGCTGTGCTAATGACGGAGTGGTTCCGTCACGGCATGACCGCCCCGCCCACGCTGCAGGAATTCTGTGCCTGAGCAGACGTCCTGATGAACGGGCGGGGCCATGACGGAACCACTCCGTCATGAGCACAGCGCGCCCGTGGCTCGTGGCGGAGTGGTTCCGTCACGAGCATGGCGGCTTCACGCGACCCCCTCTCCCCCTAACGCTGCAGCGGAATTACTGCCACGGCCAAGGGGTTAATATGGCACACAGAGTCAAAGCGCATCTGGTCACAATAGTCACATGAAACACACAAAAGGTGATGCGAGGAATGCTTGCAATTTGTCTAAACACTGGCAATCACTTGCGGTAGTAACCAAACCCCTTGATCTTATCTCACCATGCCATCTCGGTTTGGACATAGCCATATGCAAATCAGTCTTGACCCTGCTCCAATAGAAACAGTCCCACCTGAACTGCACCACTGAAAACCAGCTAAACCTGACTGATGAGCCCCAAGCACGGCAAAACCAATCTTGCCTTGCTTCACGGAGGACCTAGCCTTGCAGTTTGAATGGGAGTGTTCCTATTGGAGCAGGGTCAAGACTGAATTGCATATGGCTGGGTCCAAACTGAGGTGGCATGCTGGGCAAAAGAATGATGAGTTGAAATGCTTCCCAAAGCGATTGCCAGTGGTTAGACTGGGAGTATTTTATGACCAGGATATTTAAAACTTAAAAGTACATGTCCAACCTTTTAATTGCACAGCATCCTGCCCTTTGACCTACCTTGGGCCTGCCTTAGGGGTGACATATATATGAAAAGGGTAGCTCAAGGCTTGGCAATGGTGTTTAAATGTCAAGGTGACATGGCAGATTTAAACTGCATTCAGTCTGCAATGGCAGCCCTGGGACAGGCTTTAAGGTGCTACTTAAGAGGATGCCACAATAAGTACTGCAGGCCCACTTGTTGCATTTAATTTACTGGCCATGGGTATATGGTATACCTCTCTACAAGGGACTTTAGGTAAATTAACTATGCCAATTAGGTATATGCAAATCAAACCATGTTAAGGGGAGTGCACACAAGCATGTTAGCACTTGGTAGCAGTGGTAATGTCGTAAGGTCAACTAAAGCAAAAATCAAGCAAAAGTTGGATGTAAGAAAGTAAAACATTTGGGGGAAGACCACCCTAAGGGGGACAGGTCTAACACCCACCTTAAGCAAATCATACTGACCCTTCTTCTCACGGGAACACTCCATTGCGAACTGCCCTCTCCATAAGGGATCACAAGCAATCTCAGACCAGTTTCAACGCTGTTAGGCCTCATCAGTGTGGTATAGCTTGGATTCTATGGGACAGTGAGCAAAGACCCATGTCTGGGCATTCCCAAGGCCACCAAGAGTGTTTAATCAATCAGACAAAGTAATGGCAGGAATGCTTGCAAGTAGTCTAACCACTGGTAATCACTCGGGATAGCATTCCAGCCCAACAGATTCTACCCACTGCACACTCTAGACAAAGGCCTGCCTTATGAAACTCAGTACTTTTTTTTTTTTTTATATATATATATATTTTTTTTTTGTCCTCATTAGCCTTTACGCCACCCATTTCTAACCAAACGATACCGCCTATGGGTTTTTTATCTCATATACCGGGACCATTAACAACCTCACTAGTAGTGTCAGTCCATGACCGCCTCTTTATATATGCCACCCTTTGTAGGAGGTTGGTACATGGGTGAAACTCCACCGTCACGTTGAAAAAGCACCACCGGCGAGATAGGCCAAGACCTTAATCATTGGACTGAAATTACTTACAAATCTACCTATCCCTTTACTCTAAGAGAAACACTCATCACCCAAAGTGTGCCAAAAATAATGTCCAAAATTTGCATTTAACTTTTGTCGGACCCAGAGTATCCATTTTAGCTGTGAATCTCATAGCTCGCAACCAGTCTAAAATCCCGGGAGATAAAGGGGAGACCCAAAGTTTACATATCTCTCTGCGGGCCAAGAGTATCCCATAAAATACAAGTTTAGCTTTATCATCTATGCTTTTTATCTGCAAATTCAACCTTCCAGTTATAATAAGTTCAGGGCTTACCTTGACAGTCTGGTCGATAGCTTGGGATAAACAGCTATTTACTTCCTCCCAAAACTCTTTAATATTTGGACACTCCACGAACATGTGTATATCTTTCTCATTGGGACTTCTACACTTTGGGCATTCCACCAGCCCTCCAGACTTGAACTTTGAAAGTCTATATGGAGACCAATACGCTCTGTGGAGTGTAAAAAGATGATTTCGCCTTAAATTTGCGGGTTTGACAACTTTATACAACATAGCCATAGTTACTTGCCATTGAGTGTCAGATGCGATGTCCGGCAAGCAATCACTCCACAGCGTTTCTGGCAGTATAAACTGACCATCCGTCGTCTCCAATATTGACCAGTACCAGAGTCCTACTTCTTTTTTATACACTTGGCTTGAGTGGATCTTCTCTTCCAATTCATTCTGAAGTCCCACGATAGTTTCAGCTTTACCAGCCCAACTATGGATTTGCAGATATTTAAATTTCGATATAGCCTGCCCCCAGATGTCCACTCCCTGACTCCACCCAACCAGCTTTCCATCCGGAAAAAGATGTCCCCATATTTCTACCCCTGCAGTTCTTAGAGGAATAGCTAATGCATCTTTAGTCCAAGCAGGAGATCCTGGGCTGTCCCAAATGGAAGTATAATACCCATAATAGGGGATTTTTAGTATCCTCCTAATCCAGTACCAAAGTTCCGCTGCTTCCCGCAGTAGCTTAAGACGCACTTTTTTAAAATACTTTGGATCCGCAAATTTACAAAGAAAACCAGATTCCTTATATTGACAGCTTTTTAGCATTACTGCCAACAATACACCAATACCCGAAGTCGGTGGAGTATTTACAAGAATTCTAAGATTTTTTAACTGAAAAGCCCAACAATATAACTGAAAATCCGGGGCTGACAGCCCCCCTTTAAGCAGTTTTCTCCTTATCTTAGTCCATGAGAGACGAGATCCTTTTGAGGCCCATATAAATGTACTGACTTCGCTCTGAAGCTTCTTCAACCATTCTCTTTTGAATGCAAGAGGGATTGTCTCAAATAGAAAAGTTAGTTTTGGAAGAACCATCATTTTTATCAGATTTGTACGGCCATACAGATTAAGACACAAATGACTCCATCCTCGAAGCATTCCTCCTATTTCTCTCTTAACTCTTACAAAATTAATTTTTGCCAAGTCATCCAAGTTCTGAGTAATCCTGACCCCCAGATACCTCATTTCTGATTTGCATTTTATAGGGCCCGGATCCAAATTCCAACTCATAATTTCCGTTTTATCCTCGTTTATTTTGTACCCTGAGACAGCTCCAAATTCTTTAGTTATTATAGATATATTCTCCAATGTCTGCTGAGGGTTAGAAGTATAAATTATAATATCATCAGCGTATAGACCTATTTTTTTGGACCAAGCTTCTACAGAGAAAGGGAGGATCTTCTCAGAACCCCTAATCTTACAGGCCAAAGGCTCTATATACAGATCGAACAATAAAGGGGATAAGGGACAACCCTGCCTGGTGCCCCGCATTACTTTAATTGAATTAGTTAGAATCCCATTAATCAATACTCTAGAGGTAGGAGAATTGTACAGTGATAAAAGTGTATTAGTAAAAAATAAACCCAGGTCTAAATGGGTCAAAAGTGCTTTTAGAAATATCCAATTTACTCGGTCAAACGCCTTAGCAGCGTCCAGCGCTATTACTGCTAATGGAATTTTATGTGTAGAGGCCAAATCTATTGTACCTATTAGAGAAAAAGTAAGTTCCTTTAGGAACCTACCTTTAATAAAACCCTTCTGATCTTCCTGCACTAGTTTAGGAATAACCAGACTAAGTCTATCCGCCATTATCTTTGCAAAAACTTTATAATCGCAATTTAACAGCGAAATAGGTCTATACGAATTCGGATCACTTGGTGGTTTCCCAGTTTTTGCAATTAGAACAATAGTTGCCTCGTTCCAAGAGTCCGGCAACTCCGCCTTTCCTTGCAAGATATCATTGAATAACTGAACCAATAGAGGCAAGATTTTTTCCATAAATACTTTGTGGACCTCAACTGGTAGACCATCAGGCCTAGGAGCCTTCCCTCTCTTAGCTGATCTTATAGCCTTTTCTACCTCAGTTAAGAGAATCTCCCCATTCAAAACCTGTTTTAAATCAGTTGGAAGCGGGTCCACCATCTTCACCCATTTCGCTATTTCCAGAGTATCAGGATTCAAATCTTCCTTATACACATCTGAAAAGTACTCAAAGAATGCATCCGCAATTCCCTTGCTCTCCGTAATGGCCTCACTCCTACCCGGCAGATTTAATTCTTTAATAAAATTTCGTACTAGATCTTTTTTGGCCTTCCAGGCCAGTAGCTTTCCGCACCCTTCACTATAGCTAAAGTGTGCCAGCTGGCTTGATTCCCATTTCTCTCTAATTCTGTTGTTAATAACTGCTATTAAATCCAATTTTAACAGCTCAAGATCTTTCAGCATCTGCTCTACCATTGAACCTTCACAGGAATTAATGCTGGATTCCAAATCTCGAATATTCTTTTCCAAATCGGTAATTTTATTAAAATAGATTCTTCGTTTTTTTGCTCCCTGGGCACCCAGCCTACCCCTCAAAAAGGCTTTACAAGTCTCCCAAACTGTTTCTATCTTTGCAGTGCCTGCATTTGCATCCAAAAAAACCTCTAACTCTGAACTGATAAATTGCAAACACTCTTGATCTAAAAGTA
This sequence comes from Lissotriton vulgaris, assembly GCF_964263255.1. Taxonomy (NCBI): domain Eukaryota; kingdom Metazoa; phylum Chordata; class Amphibia; order Caudata; family Salamandridae; genus Lissotriton; species Lissotriton vulgaris. The sequence goes on along the minus strand of NC_141695.1, from coordinate 1,568,324,385 downwards.
CTGTGCGATCCAGCCTCCAGATTGTTTCTGCTTCAGATGCTTGAATTTTTATACTAAGTGTGATGGCTGAATGGTCAGAGATATGAACGCCTACATGCCCCACTTCTGTAACAGAATCTTTTAACCTTAAGTCCAGCAACACATAATCGATCCGAGATTTATGCTTATATTTCTTGTTATAGTATGTAAATCCCAACTGTTGCCCATGATTAAATCTCCAGATATCACACAGCCCAAATTGAGTCATCAATATCCTAATTCTGTTTGACATTTTGGGATTCATACGCCCATGCGAGTATACAGATCGATCTAATTTATAATCCAAAACTGCATTAAAATCCCCTGCCATTATAATTTTGCCAGCAGAGCCTAGCAATTCTCTAGCCAGAGTGTCCAGAGAATCTACCTCATCAAGATTTGGGCCATAATATCCGACTATGATTAGTAAGTCAGAATCAATTCTTGCACTTAAAATAAGCCATCTACCTTTTGGGTCTGCAACAAAATTTTCCAGGCAAAAATGAACCCCCTGTCTAACCAAAACAGCAACACCCTTTGTAACTATGGTCTGTGGAGTACAAAACCCATGGGCAACCCATCTTTGACCTAGCATAACCTCCTTACACTCTATTGCAGTCAAATGCGTCTCTTGCAAAATTATGATATGGGCCTTAGAATCCTCTAAATATTTTAATATTACTCGTCTCCTAGATTTTGTACGTAGTCCGTTAACATTCCATGACAGAAATTTTAAGTCACCTGTACTAGTCCCACTCATATCGATCTCTAAAGAACATTACATACATTTTGGTGGTCGCTAAGCTTCTAAGGACTTTTTCTTCCCTATTCCCACCCCTTCCCCCCCCCCTGCCCTCCCTACCCACCCAACTACTCCTACCCAACCCTCCCGTGGAAAACCCTACCATCCTCCCTTTTGGCCTAGGCCATGTGGGTGCTTTTTCGTGGCGGTGCTTCATATTTTATTAAACATCTTACACCAATAAACACAGGCTTAATAGTGAACATCGTATCGAATATTTGACTTATACGGCAGCTTGCCGGGTCATTTCTTGACATAGTACAATAAACGCATCGACCTCCTCTACTGCTCGGAAATTATGCATCTTGTTCCGCCACATTACTTTTAAAAAGGCTGGAAATTTTAATTGAACTGTAGCCCCCAGTGCCCTAAGTGGTTCTATGCGTTTACCTAGCTCCCATTGCCTATTAGCTGTGACCGGTGACAAATCAGACCTCACATCAATTTTTACCCCGTCCACCAAGACATTCTTTTTCTTCAAGGCAGCTGACAAAATTTTTTCTTTTAAACTAAATGTCAGGAAATTTATCAAAACTTTTCTTGGCTTGGTACGATTAGCATTTAATCTGAAAGGATCTCGGTGGACCCTCTGTATATCTGCATAAATCGTCTCTTCGTCCTCTTCCAGTTCCAGCTCAGATTTAAAAAGATGGGCTACAAATCTTTTAATATCAGCCCCTTCTTTTCCTTCCGGCAGTTTCAGTATTTTTAAGTTGTTTCGCCTCTGCATATTTTCAAGTCTCTCCATTCGCTCTTCCTGTGCCCTTTCTCTAAACTTAATTTCTTCAATCTCTCTACAGTTATCTGCAACTGAGTCTCGGAGGTCCTTTGCCTCCACCTCTAGAACTACCATACGTGAGCTCAATTCACTGAATTTGACCTCCAGACTAGTACAGGAAGCACGTATATTCTCCTGAATCGCCTTAGACTCCTCAAACCCCTTTTGCATGTCCAAATCCAGTTTCTTCAGAAGGGCTATTATTGCCATATCAGAATTTTCCCCCATATTCAGGTCTGAGGAGGTCAACTCATTCACTGCCCCAGAATTCGAATCTGACAAAGTCAACTCACTCACTTCCTCAGGTCTTAACCCTGCTGGTGCTTTACTCGAGTCCGCCAGGTCTTCCCCTTCCATATCGGCCATAAGAAGCTGATAGCGATTAGGACTTAAAACACCAGACCAATCTAAAGCAGGAGTTTCTATCGGTGAAGCACTGACCCCCTCGTCCCCTGACACTGATGTCACACTTTCAGCAGAGTTTGCCAAATTGGGCTTCAGTATTAAAGTTTTGGGAATAACTTTAAAAAAAGAGTTTAGTGAAGGTGTTGTCTTGATTTTTTTCTCCAAAATGCTAATTTTCTTGTTATTTTTTTTACTACCTGTTTTTTTCTTTGTGGTTTTCTTAGAATTAGCCTCGTGTGAGGTTTTGTTTTTTTCCTTGATATGGGTGAGAGCCTTATCCTCCCCTTGCGCCCTAACAGTATCCGGAACCACAGTGACTTTTGCCGCACTCCTCAACTTATATCCGGACACCTGGATTACTGCTAGGTCTGCTGCTTGCTTATTTTCTAACACATCCCCAGACTCCTCATTGTAGTCTGAAGAGCCTTTGTTAATCAGTGAGTTAGAGTTGCCTAGCGCAGCCCCCGATTCAATACCTCTACCAATAGCACCTCTCCCTTTATATCCAACTCTTGCTGCTGCTCGGCGCCCCCTCCCAAGCTCATGTGCTGCTCTCCCCCAGCACCCAGCTACCTTCGTGGGCTCGACTGAACCCACACCACGCTCCTCCACTGCTTCCTCCAGCACACCCAGGCTGTCCTCACATCGAGGGCTATCTGAGCCCTCTGCCGCCATACAACTCCGCTGAAAGTCTGGAGATTTCAGGCACTTTGGGAAAAAACGGGCGGAGACACTTCCGAGGCTGCCTCCGCTTGTGTTTTTGCTTCTCCAAGCCTCTGCGCCTCTGAGCCTGATTGAGAGACCGCTATCTGCAGTCTCTCCTGCCGCCACACAGATCCGTGGCAGCGCGCTCCCTCTCTGCAGTAGGAACGCCACAGTAAACGCTGCCACGGACGCCGCCTCCACCGACTTAGAATCTCCAGCCGCCGGGACCTCAGCGTCTCCGTACCCGCACCCTGAACTAAGAAAAGAGCAAAATCGCTCCGAAAGCCGCCGCCTGTGCTCGCCTACGGTAGTTTACACCGCCACACCTCAAAACACCCGCGACCCGCTGATTAGCCGGCCGCCATGTTTTCCCGCTCTATGAAACTCAGTACTGACCCTGCTTCTTATGAGATTATGGGATTTTTAGGTTTTGCCTGGCGAAAAGATGCGCTCTGCGCATCTTTTTCGCGCAGGCGAAAACCTAATGAGAATAGTACGGGAGACAGGAACGGCCCCCGTCTTTCATTGGCTAGCTCCATAAATGGAGGCTAGCCATTGGAAGACGGGCCTGTCCGTCAATGCCGGACCAGATTCAGGGGCGTTCCCGAGATTTTTTGGCTTTTGGCTACGTCACGCTACGTCAGCCAAAAGCCCTCGGGAACGCCCCCGAATCTGGTCCGGCATTGAGCCGGCACCCGCCTTCCAGCTTGCGTGAGTGCTTTGTTTTTTTTGCCTTATGTCCGTGTGGGTCTGTTCCCGCTCCCCCCCCCTCCGCTGTCAGTGTGTCCGTGTGTGTCTGTTCCCGCTCCCCCCCCCTCCGCTGTCAGTGTGTGGCCGTTCCCGCCCCCCTCCCGCTGCATTACAGCATTTACGACTGCGGTTTCAGTAATTATCAGTTGTAATGCCTGTTGATAATTGAACTGCCTACGGAGCCATCAGTATGATATTGAACTCTGCAGCTGCACTTCGTACGCCTTTGCAAGCAAGTTAAGTTAAAACTATATCAACAGCCAAGTGTGCAAATCCTGATGAAGCAATATTGTAAACCCTAAGGCGCTGTCATGAGAGGTTTGTTTTGCATTGTTTTTGCGATAGTGCTTTGAGGCGGCTCTACGGGTCGCATTGGTACTGTGCTGTCGGTATTGTGATATAAAGAAATTACTTAGCGGGTAAAACTCGCCATGCAGCGGGCACTGAAGTGATTTGGGGCACGTAAGATGCTACTCTCGAGTCTACGCCCGCCCCACTGCGAAGAAATGGACACGGGGCGTGCACCAAAACATTTAAACTATTTGACCTTCGGAATAACTTTTTTTGTGAAGCATAGCAACGCCGAGATAATGTTGGGAATGCAGATTGCTGTCTTTAAAAAAACAGTTTTTACCTGCAGTGGTACGCTTTGTAGTGCAGAGATACATACCACCTGGAGCCCCCATTAGGACATGTATAAGGACTCTGCACAGACAGAGAGCAGCCTTTGTTTTCAGGTGACTGGAGGCGACAGCAGCACTTTTACTTTTTGCCTTATGTCCGTGTGTGTCTGTTCCCGCTCCCCCCCTCCGCTGTCAGTGTGTCCGTGTGTGTCTGATCCCGCTCCCCCCCCCCTCCGCTGTCAGTGTGTGGCCGTTCCCGCCCCCCTCCCGCTGCATTACAGCATTTACGCCTGCAGTTTCAGTAATTATCAGTTGTAATGCCTGTTGATAATTGAAGTGCCTACGAAGCCATCAGTATGATATTGAACTCTGCAGCCGCACTTCGTACGTCTTTGCAAGCAAGTTAAGTTAAAACTATATCAACAGCCAAGTGTGCAAATCCGGATGGCAATTCTGCGTTTTTGGTACCATTGGTGTCTTCACGGAGCATTACAAATGAGAGATGTAGCCAAAAGCAAAGTCACCCCGGCTGCTATGACTGAAAATGCTGCAAGTTACATGTGAGGAAAGAAGCTGGAAAACTTTTGGATAAAGTGAGTTTGTCCGCATATTTCTAGGTCTTTTGATATGCGGTTTACCTATAACTTATGAATACTTAGCCCTCCACTGTTCATGGTGAACTTCAAATGGAAGCCAGCAGTCTCATAAGTCTTTGTCCTCCTGAGCTGAAGATCACTTCATTACTCGTTGCGGGGCCCTTGCTGGCCCTCCAAGTTGTCTATTTGCATATTTTCCGGTGCTGATCGCTTCTGGCTGCATGGCCACTCTGGCCAGCAGCTTAACTTCATGTGCCATCCATTGAGACTTCCCCATATTGAAATTGTGAAATGGACATTCTGCTGCAACAATCTCAGCTTGTCAAAATGTCACCCCAGACCGCCCACTTTGCTTATCTCAGCTGTTGGATAAACCTCTCTTCTTGCATGAAACATGTCATGCAGTTAGTCCGGCATTGAGCCGGCACCCGCCTTCCTGCTTGCGTGAGTGCTTTGTTTTTTTTGCCTTATGTCCGTGTGTGTCTGTTCCCGCTCCCCCCCCTCCGCTGTCAGTGTGTCCGTGTGTGTCTGTTCCCGCTCCCCCCCCTCCGCTGTCAGTGTGTGGCCGTTCCCGCCCCCCTCCCGCTGCATTACAGCATTTACGCCTGCGGTTTCAGTAATTATCAGTTGTAATGCCTGTTGATAATTGAACTGCCTACGAAGCCATCAGTATGATATTGAACTCTGCAGCTGCACTTCGTACGCCTGTGCAAGCAAGTTAAGTTAAAACTATATCAACAGCCAAGTGTGCAAATCCTGATGAAGCAATATTGTAAACCCTAAGGCGCTGTCATGAGAGGTTTGTTTTGCATTGTTTTTGCGATAGTGCTTTGAGGCGGCTCTACGGGTCGCATTGGTACTGTGCTGTCGGTATTGTGATATAAAGAAATTACTTAGCGGGTAAAACTCGCCATGCAGCGGGCACTGAAGTGATTTGGGGCACGTAAGATGCTACTCTCGAGTCTACACCCGCCCCACTGCGAAGAAATGGACACGGGGCGTGCACCAAAACATTTAAACTATTTGACCTTCGGAATAACTTTTTTTGTGAAGCATAGCAACGCCGAGATAATGTTGGGAATGCAGATTGCTGTCTTTAAAAAAACAGTTTTTACCTGCAGTGGTACGCTTTGTAGTGCAAAGATACACACCACCTGGAGCCCCCATTAGGACATGTATAAGGACTCTGCACAGACAGAGAGCAGCCTTTGTTTCCAGGTGACTGGAGGCGACAGTAGCACTTTTACTTTTTGCCTTATGTCCGTGTGTGTCTGTTCCCGCTCCCCCCCTCCGCTGTCAGTGTATCCGTGTGTGTCTGTTCCCGCCCCCCCCCCCCCGCCCCCCCTCCGCTGTCAGTGTGTGGCCGTTCCCGCCCCCCTCCCGCTGCATTACAGCATTTACGCCTGCGGTTTCAGTAATTATCAGTTGTAATGCCTGTTGATAATTGAAGTGCCTACGAAGCCATCAGTATGATATTAAACTCTGCAGCCGCACTTCGTACGCCTTTGCAAGCAAGTTAAGTTAAAACTATATCAACAGCCAAGTGTGCAAATCCGGATGGCAATTCTGCGTTTTTGGTACCATTGGTGTCTTCACGGAGCATTACAAATGAGAGATGTAGCCAAAAGCAAAGTCACCCCGGCTGCTATGACTGAAAATGCTGCAAGTTACATGTGAGGAAAGAAGCTGGAAAACTTTTGGATAAAGTGAGTTTGTCCGCATATTTCTAGGTCTTTTGATATGCGGTTTACCTATAACTTATAAATACTTAGCCCTCCACTGTTCATGGTGAACTTCAAATGGAAGCCAGCAGTCTCATAAGTCTTTGTCCTCCTGAGCTGAAGATCACTTCATTACTCGTTGCGGGGCCCTTGCTGGCCCTCCAAGTTGTCTATTTGCATATTTTCTGGTGCTGATCGCTTCTGGCTGCATGGCCACTCTGGCCAGCAGCTTAACGTCATGTGCCATCCATTGAGACTTCCCCATATTGAAATTGTGAAATGGACATTCTGCTGCAACAATCTCAGCTTGTCAAAATGTCACCCCAGACCGCCCACTTTGCTTATCTCAGCTGTTGGATAAACCTCTCTTCTTGCATGAAACATGTCATGCAGTTAGTCCGGCATTGAGCCGGCACCCGCCTTCCTGCTTGCGTGAGTGCTTTGTTTTTTTTGCCTTATGTCCGTGTGTGTCTGTTCCCGCTCCCCCCCCTCCGCTGTCAGTGTGTCCGTGTATGTCTGTTCCCGCTCCCCCCCCCCTCCGCTGTCAGTGTGTCCGTGTGTGTCTGTTCCCGCTCCCCCCCCCCCCTCCACTGTCAGTGTGTGGCCGTTCCCGCCCCCCTCCCGCTGCATTACAGCATTTACGCCTGCGGTTTCAGTAATTATCAGTTGTAATGCCTGTTGATAATTGAAGTGCCTACGAAGCCATCAGTATGATATTGAACTCTGCAGCCGCACTTCGTACGCCTTTGCAAGCAAGTTAAGTTAAAACTATATCAACAGCCAAGTGTGCAAATCCGGATGAAGCAATATTGTAAACCCTAAGGCGCTGTCATGAGAGGTTTGTTTTGCATTGTTTTTGCGATAGTGCTTTTTTACAAATGGAAGTGCCACTGCTCCTCTTGCTATTTTCTAGTAGTATGTGTACCATGTCCATTTTGGTGTAGCACCACAGTGAACCACAGTGAACATTTGTGTCAGGCCCTAGACTTAGTGAGACCACCATTTTTCTTCAGTTTTAGTTAAATCCCTAACATCAACAAAGAGATGCACAGACTCTAGATAAATGGCTCTATATTGACATCCTTTTCTTTATTGTCTTTCTGTCATCTGGTGTGATTTTTCTATTATCAGTGTGTTTCTCCAATCATTAGATCTTCTCTACTCATAGTGCTGGCGGTCAATTTTATATGACTCCGAGCTCTATCATAGTTATTGGACAATTATTTATTCTGCGGGTTTTCTTTGAATATGGCTTTTCCTGAAAATGCTTTTTTTCATGCAAGCACCATTATTTCAAGGCGTTAACTACAGTTTAATGAGATTGTTTTCAACACACCTCAAACCCTGGTCCGATGAGCAGTAGTAGAGTATTGTTTCATGGCTGTTGGCTTAGCCCAAGCTGATTAATTCTGGTCAGGCACATGCACCTACATGATATCTTCCTACCACATTCATCTGAGGTGGACTAATAGTATTAGGTCAAGCTTGTGGGCACACAGTGCTTGACCAGCATCTGTGACTCAATTTTGTCAGCGTGATAATTTATTTCATGATGTTACTTACCATGTTTTGATTTTCTTGGAGGAAGAAGGGGTCTTCAGTGACCCAACTATGGCTTTCTCCTTATTAGCTTTGTCCAGGAAATAGTTCAAATCTGGACTAATTGATGAGCATTGCCTAAAGGGTGCACAATGAAATATGGTAGCAGCATACAGGAATACAGTTCTTGAGTGCATTTTGCATGAATCATTACAGGTAAGACCATTGATTATTGGATGAGAATAACTTATTTTGTGTAGGTTTTGGTCACATGGAATTTTGTGCAAATATATCGGTAAAAGTTTACCTTGCATCATTACCTTTTATGATATTTTCTTGTCTTTTTAATAACAAAGTTTCTGATTCTGATCCTGCAATTTAAAACTCACCAATAAGCCTTTGAATGGATTCAAAGATTTCTTCCACTATGTGCTGTATTTTTATCAATTGAATCTCTCACACAGTGAGCAATCCTAAAAGGTGACGCCATCTTTAAGCAGTTTCTGGGAGCATAGTGCTCAGTATACAAGTTCCTTTGAGATTCACATTGACATGTGTAATTCTTGTCTTTGTTCTCCAGCTGGCAGCCCTCAGGACTGCCGCCACTGGAACTTGTTTACTTTTTCGCCACGCCTGGCTGCCTATTGACTGACTGGGGCTCACTCACCTTTCTTAACCGTATTTGTTCGAGCTTTCCAACGTGTCTGGTAAATAAAAACAGACCATGACGTTATCGCCTATAAGGAGTTCCATTCTTTGTTTCAAAGTCCTAATCGAATGATGGCACAGGGCAGGAGTGGCTGTAAAGCCGAGAGTAGCATTTCAGGTTTGCCTAAGAAAACACGATGGCTTCTTTCAACATTATGGGGAACAAAGGCAACGCTCTGTAACCAGGCACTTTGTTTAATTATCATTTTGTATTTGACTAAGGAGAGGTATCTGAAAATGCATGTGACAAGAAGTCATCAAGTTACAAAAAAGCAAACAAAAGTAGCATTGAGCATATCCGTTGTTATGTCAAGAGTTTTATATTACACTCAACTGTCTTAAGCAAAATAATAAACACCAGCACTTGTGAAGTCTTTGCAGATTAAGGGCCTTTCTTAGAGATTGGCAGACAGGATACACCCTAACAAACGTGGTTTATGCCCTTTCAGCCATTATTACAAATACGTTACAGCCTACAGCACTTGTAGGGTAGCAGACGGGATAGTTTTGACGGAGAATTCCATCTACCAAACTAGATATAAGGCCCTAAATCACTTCCATGCATTCTACTTCTTACCTCCGCAATTACCAACCATTTCCGGTCTATCGACTCTGAGCACATTTCAGTCTTTCTGTCTACCTCCTTAGAAAAGCCTTTGCTTTTAGCAGGTCAGTCTACTGTGAGTTCATGAAACCAAAATCAAGAGTAGCAAATGTGACTTCAGACGCCTCTTCACCTCTGATACATTTCAAATTCAAAGGAACTTTATAAATAAAAATTAAATAAGTGGCAACACTTGACCTTTGATCCTGTGACATTTGATCCTGACATTGGTAGTATCAAGCACAAATATATAATAATTGGAAAAGGCTAATGTGTTTATTACTTTTAACTACTTGTTGTCAGATTACTTAAATGTTAGGAATTGAAAAGAAACCCCATGCACCCTCATACATAACCTGCAGCACCTGTCCTGTTTAGTCACTCCAACTTCCATACATCTGTTTCGAACGTGGTAATTGCAGATAATCTATTGCAGCTGGAATTAAGGATGCAAAAACAACAGTTGATGGACAGAATGCAGAACAATGTCATACATTCACCCCGAGTACAGAGATCTGGGCCTAAATGCATCGTTTTTTTCCACTCCACACCACCCCAGTTCAGACATGGCCATATGCAAATCAGCCTTGACCCTGTGCCTCATGGGAACAGTCCAGCCCGAACTGCCAAGCCATGTCTTCCCTGGACCGGAATCAAGCATCCTAGGACCGGTTTCTGGGTATCAACTGTCATCAGCCAGGATAGCTTGACTCCAGTGGTGTGGAGAGCACGGGACTCACGTCTGAGCATACCCTTCCCACTCGGGGTGACAAATGCAAAAACAACAGTTGATGGACAGAATGCAGAACAATGTCATACATTCACCCCAGTACAGAGATCTGGGCCTAAATCCATCGATTTTTTTGCTCCGTCGTATCATCCCCTTGGTATCACTTTGTTCGCCCTAAGTTGGCAGGGAATGCCCAGACGTGGGTCCCTCGCTCACTCTACCACTGGATTCAAGATAGCCTGGCTGATGAGGATTATAAATCCGAAACCGGACCCAGGATGCTTGTTTTCGGTCCAGAGAAGACATGGCTTGCCAGTTCGGGCTGGACTGTTCCCATGAGGCACAGGGTCAGACTGATTTGCATATGGCCATGTCTGAACTGGGGTGGTGGAGTGAACTAAAGAATGGTGATGGATTAAACCCAAATCAGTTGACAGGGGGTGAGCATTTAATTTGCTCAAACGCTCCGTCCATCATCCCCTTGGTATCGCTTTGTTCGCCCTAAGTTGGCAGGGTATGCCCAGACGTGGGTCCCTTGCTCACTCTACCACTGGATTCAAAATAGCCTGGCTGATGAGGATTATGAATCCGAAACCGGTCCCAGGATGCTAGTTTCCGGTCCAGGGAAGACATGGATTGGCAGTTCGGGCTGGACTGTTCCCATGAGGCACAGGGTCAGACTGATTTGCATATGGCCAAGTCTGAACTGGGGTGATGGAGTGAGCTAAAGAATGGTGATGTATTAAACCCAGATCAGTTGACTGGGGGTGAGTGGTTGATTTGCTCAGACGCTCCGTCCATCATCCCCTTTGGTATCGCTGGAATTATGGAGGCATAAACAATAAGAAAAAAATTCAAAACAGCTTTAAGACAGACATGTAGGATTCCTCCGAGTAGGAGCGAATGTTGCAATGTCACCTACATTTCATCCCCTAAAAGCGGTTAGAAGGTCCAACCTTACATCAATACTTCCGGCTCTAATTGAATGTGCTTCAGCTGATGGACGTTCCAGGGTGGAAGGGATCTTTGCCATTCGTTTGAGGTTGCCCATGAATCGCCAGTTGAGAGAGTTGTGTGTGTGTTTGTGGTGGTTCCCATTAACACCGAATGAGGAAGAGAGATGACCATCAGGGTGGTGCAGATGAAGCATACCCAGGCAATCATCTATCCACCATTGAAACATCTGCGGAATTAAGACATAGACCCAGGACTCCTATATGTCGATTGAATGTGAATTTGGAGTGTAGATAACCTCAACGTAGCTGGAAGAACGGTGGTGGAATTATGAATTAGCCTGTCCGCACTCTTTTAACTTTTCTCCCCTCCATCCTGCATGCGACAACCCAAGAAGATGAGTTCAGATCCAGACCATACTCCCTCTGAGGGTTTGGTGGTTCTCAGTTATGAAAGGGTAACTAAGCAATTAGTGCTGGTAAAAATTGTCAGGGAGGGAATAATGCTAAAATATTTTAAGTAAATGGAGGGGAACCTAGCAGCGGATAATTCATTTAGTTATCTCATTTTATATCACACTTTTATCCAAAGTGCTGGTTACAAAATTAAATGAACACAAATGAAATTTTATTTGTACAAAGGAAACAGGATTATACCAAGCTGTTGGGACCTCTTTTAGGTCAGGGTTTGGACTAAGACATGATCACCAAAGAGCCTTTCCTGCGTTTTCTCACCTTCACTGTGGATGTCACTTCAGCTCTTTGAGGGAGGTCAGATTGGCTGGGGGCGGTGACAGGACCTGTGCTGAGAGTGTTTCTCCAGCTACTTTGGAATGATGTATGTCACCTAAGATAGATTGTATAGCCATGCACATGAGATCTGGGTGAAACCTGTGAATTGTAGCTTGGGTTGGGATTTTCTGTAGAGATCCACCAGGGAGCTGTGCCTAACACATGTCTACCTTCCTGTAAGTCTCAATATCAGACATCGAAGTTACATCCAACATCATCTCTGGAATTCGCATCACTCATTCATGGATGAAGAAGGCTTCATTGTTGTAGGAAGGACAACATTGCATTTTGATCTGAATTGAAAAGCCTGCAAAATAACACAGTAACCGGGCCAATTATCCTTGGTCACCATGCTTCTTTTGGAAAGTGTGAGGTTAAATTCGTCTGTGTGGGACAGAGTCTCCTTGGATGGCAGGAGTGTTGCCAGTGGCCCTCTGAACACCATTCCTTGTCTAAACATCCATTCCACACTGCAGCTGTTAACTGACTTCACTGCATTTTATGTGTTTTTTGATGGTAACACTGTGTGCTGGTGGGGTTGGTATAAGCTGCAGACCACTTAAGATCCTGTAATGAGAGTCACATCTCCTTTAATGGATAGAACGTTTGTAAACATCATTTGATTACTAGATTCTAAAAACAGTAGTAAAACCTTCAATTTCAGGTGCTATTTCATCCCATGTTGTGCTATTTCATCCCATGTTCTTCCCAAACTGAGGAAGCTGAACCTAGAACATTTAAGAGGTCCTCACAGAGTCGTTAAAAGCTTACTTGAGAACATGTGTTAATAATTCTGAAATATTCTTTCTTCTGTCCAGCTTCAATATGAGATTGAAAAAATAGTTCCTCAGTGTTGGAAATGGCCCTTCCTGAAGGGTCACCCCAAATCTTTTGCCTTCCTCTTTTTCAGACCTTGTTTTTGTTGGCTTAAGGACTCTGGGCACTTTAATACTGCTAACCACTGCATGTGCTCGTTACATAAAACATGATAGCATTAGTTTATCTACATTTGGAATTTTTGATTTACTTGTAAGTGCCTGGTAAAGGATGATGGGTGAGTGAATGGTTGTGTTAGTGGTTGCACGAGTAAGTGAGTGGGTATGTGATTGCTTCTATGGGGTAGTGAGTGGGTATATGAGGACTGGTATGGATCCGTGAATTGTTATGTGAGTGGATGTGTGTGTGCCAGTGGGCATATGAGAGGTTTTATGAGGGTGTGAATGGGTGTGTGAGTGCTTCTATGGATGGTGTCATCAGTTATGTCATTTAAGATATCATCAGTGATGTCACTGACCATGTCATAAGTGATGTAATATGTGAGGTTATAAGCAGTGCATTGGAGGGGCTTAAGTTATAGTTAGCTCAGGTAACTATAAATGCTTAATTTCACTGGTTTTGTACGAGTGAAATCTCAGCCTAACTATAACGTCCCTGTAACCTTTGGCTTTTTGAGTGAACTTCTAAGGTTTTTCAAATTCTATATCCTAATTGTAACGTCCCTGTAACCTTTGGTTTTTTTAAGTAAATGTCTATGGTTTTTTAACTAGTAGTTGCATTTGCAGAGCATTTGGGAAAGGGCGTGGGTCCTCTGACCAGCTCTCAGGAATCCTGCTGTAAGGAGCGTACTGGAGGTAACAGTAGGGGTAGTTGGCCCCCAAGGACCCTCTGGAGCCAAGGGGACTTCATCCGCAAACTAGCAGTGCACCCTGAGATGAGTTTGCAGAGTGGTGGAGAAAGAGGGTGTGGTCTCTGACAACCTCTCAGCAATCCAGATTTGTGGGATTTAATGGAGGTAACAGGAGGGGAAGGTGTCCCCCAAGAACCCTCAGCAGCCAATGGGAATTCGTCCCTAAACTAGCAGTGTGCCAGGAGGCATATTTGCAGAGTGCTGGAGAAAGGGGGTATGGCCTCTGAAGACTTCTCAGCAATCCCACAGTGAGGAATTTGCTGGAGGTAACAGGCGGACTAGTTGGCCACAAGGACCTTCTGAGCCAAGGGGACTTCATACCCCAACCAGCAGTGTGCCAGGAGGTGTGTCTGCAGAGTGGTAGAAAAAGGGGTACCTACTCACACACCCACTCACAGACCCACTCAGACTCTGTCATACCCACTTACAGTCCCACTCAGACATTGTCACACCCACTCACAGACCCACCCTAACACAGTCACACCCACTCACCAACCCACTCAGATACTAACACGCACACACTCACAGACCCACTCAGATACTGTCACACTCCCTCACACAATTACTCAGACACTGTCACACCCACTTAAGACCCACTCAGAGATTCTCACACCCACTCGGAGACCCACTCAGATATTCATGCACAGACTCACAGACCCACTCACTGGTCCACTCAAACACCCAGTCAGAGACCCACTTTGACACTCACACACCCATCAGACACTCATGCAGTCACTCACATACTCACTCACAGATTCACTCAGACACTCACGTACCCTCTCACCGATCCAATGAGACACTCTCACACTCACTCATAGACCCACTCAGACACTCATGCACCCACTCACAGATCCATGTAGGCACTCGCACACAACTACTGACAGTACCACTCACACACTCATGCATCCACTCTCAGACCAACACAGACAGTCACACACCCAGTCAGATGCACAGAGTCACTCACACATTTACAAATCCTAAATGTGCTGCTTTGTATTGAATGAGTGCTTTTATTTTGTGGAGGTGTGACTGATTCGCAGATTTGAATCAGAAATTAAAAAAGGGATTAAAAAAAATTATCCAGTGTTTAAGAAAAGGGGTGGGTCTTAGAAGAGCCTTTGTGTTTATTATGTGTAGATGATAACTACTCATAAAACAGGATGTATTGTATTGTTTTACGCTGTTGAGAAACACCCTGCTGCCTTTCTCTGTGAAATGAGCTCCATCACTTCTATATATGTACTGTCCATATCAAACTGTAAATTATTGTGGCATATAGAGTCAATGTTAGGGTCTCTGAGTAATGCAGAAACAATTTTATTGGCATGTTTCCTGGCTTTGTCTATCTATAAACAGAATTCATTCGACCATTTCTATTTCTACCTTTGACAAATATTGGGAAAAACCAAGGAAGTGTGAGGAAAGAGTGCTATTAATTTACCAAAGGAATCCTTCATTGGGATTTCCAGTCATACTCCAGTAAGTGTGCGTAGGTAATTTCCACCACAGTACACAATCATGAGGTCTGGATGTTGGCACTCCACAGTGCTTTCAACCAAAGTCAGTTATTTATGCCACTTTGACCCTCTCTGGCCAATCCAAGTAATGTCCATGTTAGGCAAACCCAAGTCCCTGTCAATGCCACTTTTTCTAGCACACTGCCTGGGCTAAAATGCAAAGCCATGACCCACAATCCACACTCTAACCATTTTGATGGCAAGGAGGAGTAGCACACAGGAGAAGACTGGAGCTGAATGTTGTAGTTCTCCTCAAAATGAAAGGCAGTTAAAATGTAGGGCAGCAGCTAATTTAAAAAAAGAACATTTCAGTGAATGGTGTAAATATGCAGGTAGATAAGAATTAGGTAATGATTTTCAGCAGAAAGTAAGTAGATTTGTGATTGGCTGGGTTTATATACCATAAGGAGAACCCTCATTTTAATCCTCTTTTCAAATCGTAACTATTGAAGTGTTTTCAATACTGGCTGCACATTCTAACAATTTGTGAGGATTAGACATTGGGTTTGATTTAGAGTTTGGCGGATGCAATACTCAACACAAGCAAAAACATGTGGATATCCAATCTGCCAAATTAAAATGCTATAGGTTACAATGAACTTGTAATGTCCCATGGTATAGACTGTGTATCCTATCTACTAAACTCTAAATAAGGCTCATAGTCTTGTCACATAATTTGGTAGCTGCTGCATTTTTTCAGTCCGTTATTTGGGAAGTCATGTGTGTACCGCATTGGACTGGTTCAACTTTGCTATTATAGGATCTTATCCCTTCCGCCCAATGGATGCAGTATAGTAAGGACAAGCTCTAAACAAAGCAAGGATAGTTGGTGAATAACATCCTTGACCATAATGTTGATTTGAGTTGAAAAAACACATATCAGCATCAACTAGAACTATTTGTAGTTGTGAATGGTGGGCTTTCGAGGTTTTATGGCCATAGAAAAGGCATGGATTTGGAGTCTCGCACAGCAAACACAAGAATCTCAGTCTTTGCTTCTCAGGACATATTCTTCCATCCAGTGTTATTCACGGTTAAATCAGATTGTGATTGCCCAGATGCCAGTAAATGATGGTACCCTTTATATAGGGGTGATCCAAAGTGCCATAGTCACATGCCAACCTATTCCAGAATCTACTGATGCTCTCCATCCCACTCGCCCCTTTATCCTTTTCCCTTGTGGCCACACCCAACCCAAAGAGTTTATTCCACCAATAAGGTTAATTTATGGATTGTAGCTGGATTGGCATCTAAAATAGACATTTCAGAGTGGTGTGATTTTATTGATCAATTTGATGTCTGTCTATCCCAAGAGACTTGGCCCCTGCAGCATTTCTACCAGAATTTTTACAAGGTAGACACATCTTTAGGGGTGAGTAGGCCCTCTGGGGGCCTAACGCTGTGTGTGAAAACCACCATTTTAGGCATGTTGAAGGAAGTTACAGTGAACTCCCATGATATTATTTGCCTCAGCCTGGCTGCTCACCTGGAAGTTTGGAAAACAGTCACAATGGGAGGGGGTGACTTTATGTTGTGTTTGTGGACTTACACTCTGCCTTTGACTTGGTACCAAGACTAATTTTTTGGCAGATCCTCTCCAAGATGGAGGTTCCAAGTTATCTGTTAAACATCATAGCTAGGCTGCATTATAACAACTAAGCGCAGGCTAGACATGGTTGCGCAGGCGAGCTAACCAATCCCTTCCACGTTACTAGAGGAGTCAGACAGGGGTATGTGCTTGCTCCCACGCTGTTTACTCTTTACACCAATGACCTTGTCAAACGCCTGGATCAGTATGACAATGATGCGCCTAGACTTGCTAACATGAGGGTTCCTGCCATCATGATTGCTGATGACACCTTATTGATCTCCATAACACCCAAGGGACTAAAGAAGGTGCTGGACCACTTTCTGCCAATTGAGGGGACTGGAGATCAATGTGAGCAAAACAAAGTACATGGCCATGAACCCTGGACACTAAACTAGGATTCATCTCACTGTAGCAGGGACCCCATTGGAACGAGTGTGCACATTTGTGTATTTATGCTTCAATCTGACCGAGCACATAGAGTGGCAAGCTCAACTAAAGCAGTGACAATTAAAAGAGTATCAAGTAGAGGGCGGTATCCAAAAGATGGCACGTAGCTCTCAGTATTGACCCATCCTGCCATCAATACAGATTTATAAACTTAAAGCCCTGGGGTCAGCAACCTACGGTGCTGAGCTCTGGGGGCATCTGAGCATAACCTCACTGGTAGTGGTGGACAATCGCTTCATGGGCCAGTTGGTAGGCGTACCTGTGAGCACTCCTATCCTTCCACTTAGGCTAGACTTTGGGGTTAGATCCCTCTCTGACAGACTTGCATTGTGTCCCAGACTTTACGGGAGGAGGATATGGGCTACCCT
Source organism: Lissotriton vulgaris (assembly GCF_964263255.1). Lineage (NCBI taxonomy): Eukaryota > Metazoa > Chordata > Amphibia > Caudata > Salamandridae > Lissotriton > Lissotriton vulgaris. The sequence goes on along the minus strand of NC_141695.1, from coordinate 1,568,307,051 downwards.
GGAGTTATCAGCCTACCAACAGGGGTTAGAGGAAATTCTAACACTGAGGGGGCCTAGTAGAATTCCTTGGCTAAAGCATGCGATGGGCATATTGTCAGAGACTGGTCTATGCTGGTCTATGGAGTGCCCCAGACCAGGCAGGGGTTACTCCCAACTCACTCATCAAGACCACATATTGACTACATAGAGACAATTGTCTTCACACACAGCCGAGCCATGGTCCATTAACAGATGCCTTTCGTACAGTTAAGAACTCCTTTAAGCAGAAAGATTTTCTGGATGAAATAGCATCCACCCTAGCAAGGCAACTGTACTTGAAATTCCGGTTCAAAATCTTGCCTCTCCAGATATTTACTGCTTAGTGGGAGCACACGTCACAGGTTAATGAGTTACAGTGCTCTTCATGTGGGGACCAAAAAGAAACTCTTGATCACATTATCGTTTTCTGTCCAACCTATTTGAACTACAGGAGGTGTTGGATATTCTCTCTCTGTTTAAATATAGGATTTAAGGAACATAAAGTAGCACTCAGGATTCTGAGACACAACACAAGCAGATTGATAGTTTTTTCTCTCTCTTGTTATCTGATATGTGTGTGGAAAGCAAGGCACAAGAGCAGTACTTTCCTGGGAAAACTGAAAAGCTGTCATCTTTAAATCGGCGTGTTTCATAACAGATGTAGAATAGGATGTGCAATACTTACTTGTAGAATATAGGACCCTTTTTAGAGTATTTATATATCTTACCCTTTAATGTACTTATAAATTATTTATCTTGACTTTTTTTGTTGTTGTCTTTTATTTTTTGTTCTTTTATGGCTTACAGCCATAATAAAGTTATTGATTGATTGACTGTGATTTTATTGCAATCTTTCTCAGACTCCTTCTGTCCGGTGTGTATGTGGCTTTCCTGGGCATACATTTCAATATGAAACCCATGCAGTGTGGGTTAGGGGACACCCATGTACATTGAACAATAATGGTGAGAGTGATGAGCCTTGTTTTACTGAGGAAGAAGGAGATACCATCTAGAGCTCTCCAAGACATGCATGCACAATCCTATATCTGGCCAATGGCATTGTGTTGTCAGTTGTGCTGGATTCAGCAGCAAATTAGAGCAAAAATTCAGCCTATTGCAGCTCTTCACCTATTGCTGCAAATTGTTTCTGTTTAATTTTGAAAAAAAAGTGGTTTCAGTGCGTTTTGATGCTATGCACCCTAAATGGTGTTAAGATAGAAGATGGTTTTGTTATATATAATTTTGCAGTGGTTTTGTGAATTTTTTGGTCTAGGAGTTTGCAGGCAAAGAAAGGTTGCCAAAGATCTTTTGGTATTCCATTCCTATTTTTGGCAGGTGGGTGATAATAGTCTGCTTCAGTTGTTCATACTGACCTTTCTAGGAGAAGTAAGGTCTGGAACAAGATCTGTGCTAAATTGTGTTGTATGTGCTACAATATAAGGTTACAAAGTCATGCAGGATGCTTTGGTCTGTGTTGCTAGACTCAAATGGCCTGATTCACAAACAGCATTTTGTAGTACATTAAATAGTGCTCGGAGTATTATTGCTCTCCAGCAAAATGCTATTTACACACCTATTCCTGGAGACTTCCGCCTCGCCTGTCTGTTCTGTGGAGAGATGTGTAGCATCTGTGCAGAGATCTCCGCACATGTACATATCTGTATTTGTAGTAAATGTGGCCTGTGCCGGGGGGAGTGACAAAAATGGAAACAACTTACTGTTAAATAGGAGGGGTTTATGGAATACAAGGAGTTGATCAGGCTTATAGGAACATATATGTTACACATCGGGATACTGAATGGTTTTCTGATTAGTTGTAGGAATTATGAATAATGTATGGAATTATAAAAATAAATAATGATGACAGCTCTATTGGCAAAAAGTGTTGCTAATTATAACTCTTACTGTACAAATGCTTCTTGCAATGTTTGGTAGCTATGCAGTGTGTTAGCTAAAGTTATGGTTTGAGGTTGGTTATGTAAAGATCCAGTGCCTGAGCTATTGTGTACATTGAATTTGTAATTTTTATAAATGTGCATTGCAATTACAAATTGTCATTGCAATCATTAATGGACACTGTCCAAGCCACAAGGTGAAGGAGGTGGAAAATGGGTATTCCTTCTGGTTGTGACTGAGAAGGCAATGCACAATGCTGAGAGAGCAACTTTGGACGGACCAGACACTGGACCCTTGGACTGCTGCCCGCTCCCCTAAGTCCCTTTTATAAGTTATCACATTTTGCAGCATTGCAAAGGAATTGGTAGTAGGCGGGAGTAAGAGGGGTTTTGACAATGTCAGGGAGTGGTTTAGGGAGGAACGTCACCCACGCACACAATATTAAGTCAATTGCAATACTCTGCGGGTAGAGATATATAAGGTACACTTTTTAGTAAGAGTACACTCAAAATTTGTGAATACGGAAAACAGTATACTTACCTCAAAATGTAAACGTACTCGGAAATGTAAGTTAACTTTGTAAATCAGGCCTAGTATGTTTAATGAAGGAGCAATCTAATTAACGTATAGTAAACAAATATGGTAAACTAATGAAGGAGTTGGGATTCATATCTAGATTTTTACCTTATCAATCCTCCAGAATCCCAGAACAAGTCGACTGGACCTACCTTTTTGTCTGCTAAGAAGTGTAGAGGGGAGGTTTCCAAATTTATAATTAAACATATTTGTGAATCAGCAATCAAATCCAATTTAAAGAACCACTGACTAGGAACTGAAGTTTAAGAATTTATTACAAAGCCAAAAATAATTAGACATACAAGCACCTCAACAGGAGGTTCAAAAGGTAAACTGGCACTAATACAAACATAATCCTACAAAGGAGTCTTAATCGACTCAAAATAAAAAGCAACGTTAGTTCAAGAAACATCAGGCATCCAATTATCGTCCCTACTTGAAGTCTGGACTGCATTTACAAAAAGGAAAGGAAAAGGTTAATCTGTCCCTACACCACAGGTTTTCAAACTGTGGGGTGCCCCCCCCCTGGGGGGGCGTGAATGGGTTCCCAGGGGGGTGCAAAGGCCTCTGGAAGTACATGTAAATGAAGATGACTGGAAGTGCAGCAAAGTTTATTTGTTGCATTTCCAGGCTGGCTTTATTTACTCTGAAGCCCTCAGAGTGCTGTGGGGCCAGAGGTCAGTGGGTGGACTTGGCTGGGCAGTGTCTGGAGTCTTATTAAGACTCCAGCACGCCCAAGTTTTTCACAGTTCTTTAAAGACCATTTGCATACCATTGGAAACTGTTTATCAAGGCTTAGTTTTTTTTCTTTTTCCAGTACCTCATGGGACCGACTCTGCCTATTCCTTGCATCTCATATAAGCACTGGCAATAAAGCTGCTCATTCACACTATGCAAGATGCAGGTCTGCAGACATTCTAACTAAATGTGATGCAGCGCTGCATTATTCATTCATGTGATAGCCAGGGTCCCCTTCCTCCAAACTCACAACCCTGACTGGCAAAGGCACACAAAACAGCATCGGCGCCCCTCTCCCCCAGAACCGAGATTTTCCCTGCAGTGCCTCCTTTCAAAAGCTGCATCCCCTAGGTTCTGTTCAGGGTCAAATCTCCATGTTAATAGCCATAGACTCCTACAAGCAAGCAGGCAGAGAAAGAAAAGACGCAGAAAACTTTGCATATCTCTCCTCCATGCCAGAACAATCACTAACCGAAAAAAATTAAGTAAGAATGTCGAAGTACACTCACTGCCCCTGATTGGCAACACTGTGAAACCCGCACACTAAGGCAATGCAGTGGGCTAGCTTAAGCAGAGGTACTGGGACACAATTAAGAAGTAAACAGTCACTGACTCCAAGGAGGCCTGGCAGACACACTTCTAGTAGCAGAACTAGAGCAAGGGAAGGGAATGCCCGGCAACAGAAAGGGTTAAGGCAAAACAATACATTCAACACGCACGCATAGAAATCAGGATGCACCAGCCAAGTCAAAGCTGGAGGTCACCAAGCAGTGTAGTACTAGGGCTGGCTAGATAGTCCTAGTAATAAGAATGAATCCATCTGTTTTAATGGACATTTTTGTCATGTACCAAGGCAGTAGAGCCTATGGCGTGCTCATTTTGTTGTTATGTCCAATATCATATTGTTGCTCATTTTGTCAGTCCATTAACACAGGATCAAATCACTACCAACACCAAAATATTGATTGAACTAAAATGTAAACAAACCTCTTTGGCGAAGTTAGATGTGCAGAAACATTTCTAAACACAATTTCTAAGGCCCTCTTATCCCCCTTCATTCAAAGTGAGCGTAGAGTACACATAGTGGATACAGGGCGCTACTTTTAAACGAGCATGGTTCAAGTGACCAGAGCACACTGTGGTAGATAGAGCCAGTCCACACCCTCGCCCAAATACAGTACAATACCCCAGCTCATACCTCCAGCTTCCCATATGGAGTCACCCCAGTTCAAATCCTTAGCCGCGGGTTGGAGAGGCGACAAGAGCGCAGTGCATGACCCCATCTTACCTAGGGAGTAGCCCGAGCCCATATCTTGTCACCTGGGAGCAGCAGAGGGGCAATACTACAGCTTATGTTTCCAATGTCCCAGAGGCATAGTAGGTAGTAGGCCATATTTGCCAGCATGGGGTGGAAGGGGCAACATCCAAGAACATGACTTCTGCTCCCAAAGGAAGTATTCCCAGTCCTTTTGTGTTACCATAGGGTGGGAGCTTGCCCCACCCTTTAATTCAGTGTCCCAAAGAGATATATCCAAGTCCATATCTGTCACCCTGTAGGGGGCGTAGTGTTGGTCGCCAATACACACAGAACCGTGTTTCATCCCTGCACCAGAGGGAGCCAATCTCAAGTCCCCAGAAGTGCCTCGGGGCAGAGGGGTGTTAATGCCTGCCCACATCTCACAGGTGGCATTAGCAGACCTCATCTTCTGCCAGCCCACACTCTCTCTGAGAGCCACGCATCACAAACATCTACCCGCCCGCCACCCTCAGCAGAAACACAACCCAAAGCCCGGTGCCACTTACACTGCAGGCTCGCAGGCTGCGGCTATCCGAAGGGGTTGAGGCCGCCGAAGTAGGGGCTGAGCCGGGCCTTGTGCAGCATGCAGGCGCCCAGATAAAAGAGGCAGAGGAGATAGCCTGCTACTCAGGCCTGCAGTTATCATTAGTGCAGAAGGTATAGTTGCATTGAGGTCAAAGAGTGTGAGGGGCTCACAACACCCCAATTATGGGGAGCAGTTTGCTTGGGTTATCTTCTTTTTGTTCGATGCATTTGCTGTTTTATAAGTCTCATATTTGGTGCGGTTCAAAAGCTATAGAAAAAGTATTCCTGAAATCATCCAATAAGCCCCGCTCCCTGCACGCAGCCATGTCCCTCCCGCACCCAAAATCCTTACTATCAAGTTTTGGAGGAGGGCCCGACCTCAAAACATTTTGCTTAGGGGGGGCTCATAGTAAAAAGTTTGGAGTCCTCTGCCCTACACTAACTCTAAGGTGACATCCCTACTTTACAATTCCCTTCCGGCAAGAGTAAAGGTGTAAGCCGTGAAGACTCCCTAAGAATTACATTCACGTTTCTTGGGTAAATAGCCTAAACTACTGAGCTTGTTTTAAGATGCTCTTTCCTACACCCCACTCTGCCCAAAGTTCCCTCAACGCTGTCTAAAATTGCCTACATCCTGCTCTGACAACCTCCTAACAAAATCTGCTCTCCACCCTCGGGTACTGTCCCTAATACAAAACTCCCAAAATCGTAGGTACGCCCCAAGGCACACCCCTCTGGGCAGGTATCGGGTTTAGGATTTTTCCAGCATGGCACACTTCCATCCAGCGTCCGTTGAGGTGTCCTTGGATCCCAGGCACCTTCCCCGCCAATTGTTGCAGATGGACATTTCTCTGGCAGTTACTCGTCCTCACCAGCCTAACTTCTAAACAATGGATCTTTCTACCTAACGAGGTCCGTGGCCTTGCACCTGGAACTGAAATACGTGAGAAGCAATCTTGTGCACATTCAAAGTTATGATTCAATATTCTCTGAGAACAGCACCTTTCCCAGCAAGAAATTATTTCACAAAGATAACCAGAGCTAAGTAAAGAAATCACGGTTAGGCCTCTACTGGCTTCTTTATGTCCCAGGCCTTTACACATTTAAATGCATTTTTAAATGATTCTACATCATAAGCAATGCACTCTATTTCATTACAAAACATCATTACATTTCAACTCTACACGAAGGCTCTTTTCCATGTTAAAGCGTCACATTCTATCTCCTACACGTGCAACTCTTAATATGGCACGTTTACTAATTGAACAATACACCCGTTTAATAGCATTTCTACTTTATATAAAGCATCACACTCCTGTTAAGGCTTTACATTAATCTGCAAACATTATGAATACAATGTGAATAAAGCAAGCTGTGGCTGACCAAGGTTCGCACTCAAATTTCAAAGTCGGAAGTTTTTAGATAGTTGTGCAAGTCATATCCGGAGCTAGCCACATAGGAGCCCCACTGTCAGGGCAGATACCAAGTTGTATGCGTGATGGATGGTGCATCAAAGAAAGAAGTCCATAGCAGGTATGATATGTAGAAAAAGTTCCTTTATTATTAGAAATCTTTAAAAGGCCTCAGCCAACGCGTTTCGTCCCCAAGGGGACTTCGTCAGGGCAACGGAAAAGAAGGCAGTTTTCAAAGACGAACCCAGGACATGCTAATCCCAAACAAAAAACATCCACAATCTATTGAGTATTCCAAAAACAACATGGTCAAGGAAATGGTGGGTGATCACCGTTGTAATAACAATTGAAACTGTCCAAGCAAGTGCAGAAAGAGATATTCCAAGTAATCAATCCTCGTCACCACTTCAAAGGGGTCCTCCCCATAATAAGGGAATGTACTGGGTTCAGAGTACCCGTTTTCAGAAAGCCGGCGATTCAAAGGACCTTTGAATCGCCGGATACATGCCTTATCCCTCGCTCTTCCTTACTTTATTGCAGTTCCTACCTCCGGCTGTAGTATTCGGGTGTTCTTTATTTTCGATATATCTACCGTCCAGGCGAAACACTTACACCACCACGCAGTGATTGTGCCATTTATACAAGGCCCCCTAATCCACTCACCTGCTACTTTTTGATACGAGGATTGATTACTGGGAATATCTCTTTCTGCACTTGCTTGGACAGTTTCAATTGTTATTACAACGGTGATCACCCACCATTTCCTTGACCACGTTGTTTTTGGAATACTCAAAAGATTCAGAGCTTCACTGATCTACAACGTGGATGTTTTTTGTTTGGGATTAGCATGTCCTGGGTTCGCCTTTGAAAACTGCCTTCTTTTCCGTTGCCCTGACGAAGTCCCCTTGGGGACGAAACGCGTTGGCTGAGGCCTTTTAAAGATTTCTAATAATAAAGGAACTTTTTCTACATATCATACCTGCTATGGACTTCTTTCTTTGGTGCACCATCCATCACACATAAAACATTATGAATACACCTTTACATATTGCACTGATCCCCGGCCTTCTGTTATATTTCTAAAAGTGTACATTGGTATGCGCTATAAATATGCGGTTCCTGACTACAAGCGATTATGATGCACCCCTACAATTTTTTTAAAGTAACATGGCGTTCTCCCACTAATAGAAAAACAGACTTTAACCAATGTTTCTCAAGATCCTCCCTCAGAATTTGGAACACAGTCCTTTAAGAATTCCATATTGCCTTTTACCATATCATACACAGAAAGGAGAAACATCTCAAGTAATTCAAACAGTACCTCACATGAAAGAACTTATATTATGTTGCCAGGATCCTGATCTAGTCTAGTCTTATTTACTCTAAACACACCAAGGGCCCGATGTAGGTAAATCGCTTTTTCCGATTTCAAAATACCGAAGCGCACCGAATCGGTATTCTGAAATCGGAAAACGAGATGTAGGAAAAAAAAATAAAAAATACCGATTTGGTCGTAATCGGTATTGTGATTCGATACGTACCGATTCGGCATGCACCGAATCGGAATGTACCGAATCGGCTACCACCGAATCAGAATTTCCCGAATCGGCAAATACCGAATCGGCAAATACCGAATCGGTGATCGAAATACACCCCCATGGCCAAAATGCCCATAGGAATGCATTGAGAAATCCGAATCGGTAAAATCCGAATCGGTAAAATCCGAATCGCTAAAATCCGATTCGGTAAAATCCGAAACAGCCAATGAGGTGGATCCACCCTCCCCCACCCAAGCAGGGAGTGGCTACTCAGGCAGGTGCAGCTCATTAAGAACTTTCTGGAGAGGCAGCCTGAGCTGAACATTCACAGTGAGCAGCAGTGGAAGCAGGAGCCAGAGCACTGTGAGAGAAAGATGGCTAGCAGCAGTGAGAGCCAGAAGGCTGGCCACAAGAGAAAACCCAAATTCAGTACCATGGAGCTGCAGGTGTTGGTGGAGGAGGTGGTGAGGGTGCACAGGCAGCTCTTTGGGAGGCTGTCCCTCACAGTACCGGACAGCACAAAGAGGAGGCTCTGGAGCGAGATTGCTGAGAAGGTTAACTCAATTGGTGTTACCCCCAGGAGCCTTGATGACCTAAAAAAAAGGTTTTATGATATCCGCAGCCTAACTAAACGCAAAATGGCAGAGCTGCAGAGGCAAGCTGGACTGACTGGTGGAGGCAGGAACCCGGCGCCACCCCTCACTGAGCTGGAGGAACTGGTGTCCAGCACCATCGAGAGGGAGAGTGTGTCTGGAATCGGGGACCTGGATAGCTCAGTCAGAGCTACAGCTAAAGGTAAGAAGCATGCGCATCATGACACACCCTACCAGACACCTCCCCTTTAGACACAATGCACAGCCAAACCCCAGCCCAGTACTGCTACCAACAGACAAGAGAAATGCATCATGGTAAATGTAGTCAGCAGAAGTAGGCAAAATATGGCAGTGCAGTACCATAATATAAAAAACAGTGGAACAGAATCAGAGTATATGCAAGGACATGTGCAATGCTTTAATTGTAGTGACTGTAATACATCGGCACTCAATTCAGAAATGCTTCTTTATACCTAGGGGCACCATCAGGCGGAGGAGCAGAAGCAACTGAGGCACCAGCACCAGCAACATATTCCAGTGCGGTGGCAGGGCCAAACACTAGTCAGGCTGCCCTGGAGGAGGAGGAGGAGGACAACACCATTGGCCAGGGAAATGAGGGAGACCTGGGACTTGACTTCACATTTCTTCACTCCCCCCAAATATCTGTTCTCCCCTGAGAACTCACCAACAACGGGCCACCCTGCACCTGCCACATCTCCTGCCAGGAGTATTGTTGTGGCTCCACTGAACCCTATCCAGGGAGCAGCGGGTCAGGCCCCAGCTACCACCACAGCAACACCAGTGGCACCCCAGCCCACACAGCAGGGCAGCAGCAGTTCCCGGAGGCGTACAAGTTCCAGCACTGCACTTCCGGCACGGGAGGGCAGCGTCTTTCAGGGGCTGGAGGGCAGCATGGTGAAGATACAGCGCATGCAGGCGAAATCCATCATGGCCTGCCAGCGCCAGCTTCGCCAGCATAACCTGCAAATGGGAGAGATGGTGCAAGGGTTTAAGGCTTTCGTCGAAACCAATAAGGAAGTTGCTGCAGGTCTTGGCCGTGTGACCACAGCCATCACACAGCTATGCACCAAACTTGACGAGCACGAGCACTCTCGCCGCCGGGATGCCCGCATGCACAACCGATCAATTAGCCGCCTTGCTGCTGCTACCGCACAACTATGCCAACGTGGGGCAAATATGGAGGCCAGCCTGACACAGAACACCGCTGAGGTCACCAGGGGCATGGCCCGCATAACAACCGCCATGGAGGCAATGATTATTTCCAACACTGTGGCCAATCCAGCCCTGGACCTGGGCGAGGCTGGGGACAGCAGCAGCCGCAGCAGCCCGGCCAGCGCTGTGTCGGAGCCGCGCCGGAGCACCAGGTGCTCTGCTGAAGCTGCTGGACATGCGGAAGGGGGAGAGGCACACCCCAGTGGGGCTGCTAAGCGCAGCAAAAAGTAGGCTTGCCAGGGCGGGTGAGGCAACCCGGACCATTGACATTGAACTACTTTACATTAACATTTTCTTTTGTTGCACATCAGTGCAGTAACGGTGTTGCAACATTATTAAATTTTCTTTTCCTCACAACCATTTACCTGTCTGTGCATCTGTACTCACTCAGAAATAGTTTTCTGTAATCTCCTCACGTCGGTATCTGCCATCACTTGGCGTAGACACCCCAGCAGGTTGTGTTTGTGGCACAGCAACGTCGTCGTCATGGTCCTCGTAGTCTGACAACTCCACCTCAGTGCCCTTATTCACCGCAAGGTTGTGCAACATTGCACACACAGCTATGATCTTGCAGCAGGTGATGGGGGTATACTGCCTTGCACCTCCACTCTTGTGCAGGCATCTGAATCTGCTTTTCCAGATGCCAACGGTCCGTTCAACTACATTCCTTGTGCTTTTGTGGGCCCGGTTATACCTCCTTTGGCTGGGTGTGGAGGGGTTGAGGTAGGGGGTGAGTATGAATGAGCGGAGGGCATATGCACTGTCGCCTAGAAGGAAAAGGGGTAACATTACTCACATGCATACATGTATTTCACTTAGCTACTTTGTGTTATGGGGGTCTGATGATGTGTCTCACCTAGGAGGTATCCTTCACCAAATTCGCCAGCCATCAGCCGTGCATAGATGCCGCTCTGTTGAAAAATGTAGGAGTCATGGGTACTCCCTGGGAATTTTGCTACCAGGTCTGTGATGGTGCACTTCGCATTGCAGATCACCTGAACATTGATGGTGTGCGTGGACTTCCTATTGCGGTATATGTATTCTGTGTCAGCTGGGGGGCAAATCGGAATGTGCGTGCCATCTATGCAGCCAATGATTTGGGGAAATTGTGCCATCTGGTAGAAGTCAGCTTTAGTTTGTACCAGTTCTGCGTGGGTTGCAGGGAAAGAGATGTATTGGTCCATCCTGTGTATCATGGCTTCAAGGAATGTGTGGAAGAACCTTGACAGGTTGCTCTGGGTCACCCCTCCTACCGCTGCAACTCCACTTTGATAGCTGCCAGACGCAAGCAGGTGTAGGCTGCATAGCACCTGGACGTGCGCTGGGATGGCGTGTGCCCTTGGGGTGGGGTGGTCCAACAGTGGTTTGAGGTCCCTGATGAGCTCCAGAATGGTGTCTGAGTCCAGCCTGTACCTCTGTAGGATCTCTGCCTCTGTGAGCATCAACAGGGTGATCCTCTGTCTGTAGACCTGTTCCTCTCTTTGCCATTCCCTCTGTCCTTCCTGCTGTAGCCGTAGCTGCCTTGCAATGACATAAAAAGCAGCCATCCTGCAAGTTGCAATGCATTTTGGGTCTATTTTTATGGGTTGGAGTTGGTTACCACCTGATTGTATTCCATGGTAAATACCGATTTTGAAATACCGATTTTGAGCCAAAATCGGTATTTCTGTGCTTCCCTACATCTCTCTATCTGTCCGAATCGGGGATTTTCCGATTCGGTTACTCTACCGATTCGGTAGGTTATCCGATTCGGCTTTTTCCCGATTCGCTGTGTCTACCGATTGGATACATGGACCGATTTGGATTTTTTCCGATTCGGTGTCACTACCGATTCGGTACATGGACCGAATCGGTATTTTAATCCGATTCGGTATGTTACCGATTCGTTATCTTTCCGATTCGGGGTATTTCCGATTCGGATTATTTCCGATTCGGTAGTCATTCCGATTCGGTATTTGTACCGATTTGGACGATTTACTTTGCCCTACATCTCGATGGCTGTATACCGATCGGTAAGGGCCCAAAATCGGTATTTTCGGCTGTTACCGATCGGTAACGGCCTACCTACATCGGGCCCATAATGTGATGGGAGGAATGCTTGCAAATAGTCTAATATACTGGCAATTATTCTGGGTAGCATACCAACCCTTCACCCACCATGCCACTCTAGGCAGAGCCTGCCTTATAGAAATCAGTACTGACCATGCTGCTCATGAATCCCCACCAGCCTTGTGTGGGTCCCTACAGAAGGGGACACAAACAACCTCAGATCGTTTCAGCTTTGTTTGTCCTCAAAATTAAGGTATTGTTGACATCCAGCCTACCTGAGGACCAATGTATAAGACTTTGTCCATATTAATATAGTAATCTGGGCCACAAGATTGTTCAAACTGTTAATTAATACCAAAATAAACTATTTACAAGTCCATGGTCTTGCCTACTGATGAGACCACGATAAAGGTCTTTGTCTCTGCTTTTTAATTGTTTTCTTCTCCCCTCTATCCACAAGGCAGTATAAGTGTCTATTCACTTTGAGTTCTGGAGATAACATGTTTTATTAATCTAGACTTCTGAAGAATCTCAGCTCCACTAGGTCAGAGGGAGATCTGACAGTGAACAGCACTCTGGAAGTAGCTTGTTTCCACACCACAAAGAACAAGCTGCAATAAATGGAAGACGCATCAAAGCAGCCTTCATGGAAAGTAACATTTGGTATTGGAGTTTGTAGAACATTGAGAGAACCATACTAGGAGAATTGGAGACAATACAAAATGTGATGCTGGAGAAGTTTCCCTGAGGCTGTCTGTGCCTCTGACCAATTCTGCAGCCTAAGATGGACTGGAGGTGAAGGGGCGTCACCTTGAACCTGGATGCCCTACATGATAACCTTTTCTGAGTGACCTGTCTATCTTGATGGACATCCACATAGGCCTGAGACCACCTCTGTATGTCATTTTCTTTCTTCTACTCTCTTCCTACATTATTGGAAATGTGTACTACTCTATCTGAGTTTACTGAGGTATTGCTGCCACCATCTGTGCTGGACCAACTCCTCTGATCCAGCACCTTTACTCTAAGCTCCTGGTCTAATATCATTCTTTTCTCTTCCATTGCCAGCTTGAGCCTCTTCAGCCCAACTGCACCTCTTGTTGCTTCCTGCATGTCCTCCAGCTCTTCTGGGGATAAGCCACTGCTGTTTTTTTTTTTTTTTTTTTTTTTTTCCCCGGTCCTATGATTATGCCTTGAAACTCCAAGAACTAGGCCCCCCCCAGTCGGCTCAGAATGGCTAGTTCAACTGAATAAAACTTCAAGTTTGGAGTCTTTTCCCACGATACTCTTCGGGCCATCTATTGCCGAATTCCACCTAATTGAGCATAGGATGCAGAGGAAACTCTGCACCTGGATAGAGTGGTTGGCAGTTGGAGGCTAAATAAGAGGTGGCCAGGCAAATGAGGATAAAAAAAAAATTTAAAAAAATAAAAATAAAAAAATAATAAAAAAAAAAACCCTTTGAATAAGTTCCACAGCCTGCACACTAAGATCTCCAGATTGCCAACTGACCTGTCAGGCTGCTACCCAGGCCCTCAGGGCTTTTTGTAGCTCCTCTTTCCTGGTGAGGCCTCTGATATGACCTTTCAGATTTTTGAAAATATCTTTCAACTCCTTCACGTTTTAGGTTTCCAACCTTTTCTCCTCAAAGTCCACTTCTGCGGATGCAACTGATGATGTTATTGACTGAAGCAATGATGCAGTAGAAAGTCCAAACTCAAAGCAAATAGCAAGATCAAAAATAGACCAAAAAGAAAACAGTATTTGGTGCGTAGTGGTCTGTGATATGGTAGTAGTGTACACCAATCGCTGTAGGTCAAGTACAAACGCATGTCCTATCCTCACAGCTGACAAGCAATGTTAGAAATGGGGGTCTCTAGTTGGCAATAGTTTGCACCTTGACCAATTAGGGACCTTTCCTTCTCGTCAGAGTAAGGGGGATACACTTTTAAAATAACCCCTGCTTACCCCCTTAGTAGCTTGGCACTAGCAGTAAGGCTTATCTCAGAGGAAATGTGTAAAGAATTTCCACACAACTCACAGTAATACAGTAAAAGCACTACAAAAGGACACCACACCAGTTTTAGAAAAATAGCCAATATGTATCTGTGCAAAACAAGACCAAAACAATAAGAATCTAACATATCAGGAATATCACTAAGCAAAAATAGACTTTAGAAATAGTTCTGTGAAGTGGATAGCTCCATCAGGTGCTACCACACGGTGGTGTGAACTAACCAATCCAACGGTTTCGACTGATTACGGTGGTGTAGGCCAGTTGCGGAGTTGGACGACCTTAAACAGTACCTTTTGTTATGGCTGACCGCGGCAATGCGGGCCTGCTGCGGCGAGAGTCAAGGAGGCGGTCTGAATGGAGCAGTGAGGCGTGCCCTGTCCACAAATCGCGGTGCTCAGTGGCGTTCGCCCAGTGGCGTCAGCAAGACCAGGTCTGTGGTGCGAGGTGGGGCAGTGCTTGTTGCGGTGCTGACAGTCAGGATGCAAGCCAGGGCAACTGTTGACGATCTGGGATTAATGGGGCTGGCCAGGGTGGACTAAGAATGGAGAGTGGATTGGGCGGTGCATCATGCAACTTACGAGCGGTTCCCCAAACCACGTTGCAGGCAGTGGCTGCAAAGTCATCTTGCAGTGTCATCGTCGGTGGGACCAGGGCGGCGCAGTGAAGCGAGGCAGTGTGGAGTGCGGTACCCACAGGTCCTGTGCAAGCAGCGGCTTTGTTGCGGTGGGGGGTGGCACCAGAGAAAGGCAAAGTCTTTGCTGTTCCTGAGACTTCTTGAAAAGTGGGCATCACTACTTCAAGCCTTTGGAGATACTCAGAAGAAGAAGTTGTTGAAAGTTCAGTCCATTCCTTTCACTGCCCAAGAGAGAAGATGTCACTGTAAGCCAAAACAGCAAATCACACAGCAAAGTGGTAGTCCCTCATTACAGCTTTTCCTGCTCTCCTTCATGGCAGGTCTCTTTATCCCAAAGAGTTACAAAGTCCTGGGGTCAGAGCCCAAATATTGATACCACATTTCCCTTTCGAGTTGGCACAAACAAAGTTCCACTGGCATACATAAACCAGTTTTGTGGGGCTCAGGCCAGGCTCACTCCAGGAGGGGGAGACAGCTTTGTGGAAGGCAGCCACAGTCCATTCAGGTGCAAGCAACAACACCTTCCGCTACTCTAAATGTCGCCAGGTCTACTCAGCCTGGCTATGAGTCACCCAGAAAAAGCAGGACACATCCCATTCCCCAATCTGCTTGTGTCTGTCTAATGTGAATGCACATCCCCTGCTCCTGTCACTCTGAACCCAGACAGGGAATACACAAATGGCAGAGGCACACAGGATGGTTAAGCAAGATAATTCCCACTTTCTAAAAGTGGCATTTTCAAACACACTATATAAAAATCATTTTTACTAAAATATGTATTTTTAAATTCAGATTTCAGGAAGTCCAAACTCCATTTCTATATCTTGTCCCAATGGAATGTTGTGCTTGTAAAATGCTTCAAAGCAATTCCAATGTTAGCCTATGGGAGAGATAGCCTTTTAACAGTGAAAACGAAATTGACAGTATGTCACTATCAGGACATGTAAGACACACTAGTACAACCTTTCTCATACACTGCACCCTGCCCATGCGGGTATCTTGGGCCTACCTGAGGGATGCCTGACATGTAAGAAAAGTGAAGGTTAGAGTCTGGCAAGTGGGTGCACTTGCCAGATCGACATGGCATTAAAACTGCGCACAGGCACCGCAGTGGCAGGTCTGAGACACCTTTGAAAGGCTACTTTTGTGGGTGGCACAACCAGTGCTGCAAGCCCAATAGTAGCATTTGATTTACAGGTGCACTGAACTATGGACGTACTAGTAAGCCAAATGTTTCAATCATGGAAAACCAATCATAACACATTTAACAGTAGGAGGATTTACACTTTAGCACTGAATATCAATAAGCCAAAAGAAGGCAGGCCTAACAGCCATGTTGTAAACGTGTTTGGGATTATTCATTCTATATAAGCATGTATGATACCCTTTAATAAGTATGTTGTCTATTAGGTGAGTCTGTCTTTGTTCACTAAACACATATACACAACACATGCACACACATGCACGCACACACAAGCCCCACCTCCGCTTTCTTTCTCCCATCCGTATTTATCAGAAAGTGAACTCACTCATGTGCCGGTAACACAAGACACCCACAGAGTGGTGCACCACATTATGTGCGTGGGTGTCAGTAAAATGAAAACAAGGGCTGCATTGTAGAGGAACACCTGAAAACTTTGAGGTATTTGCACAGATGAATGAAAACAATGTTGCTACACTATGAAGGAGTCAAATTTAGGTTTTCCATGTGATACAGCAAATTATTTGGAGTAGTGACGCGGATACAATGTTGTTTTGCTGTGCACCCTAAGCTTATTTCCTTGGTGTACAATGAGTGTATAGCCCAGGACAAAGCATAAACATTAGCACGTGCCCTGTGAGCAGAGCGATTTTAAGTTTGCTGGAGACCATATTGTCTAGGATGTCCCTGCTGACCTGGTGGATGTGACCAGCATGCCCCTCCTGGGTGACCTTGCACAAGATTTACTCATGAGACAGAGGAGCAGTGTCAGAAGCAGGATCTTGACAACCATCTACAGCTTGCATCCATTGTCTCTAAAGAACCATATCTAAAAAGGAAAACTGAGCAAAAATGGATCCCTGGAATGAGCCCAACATCTGGCAGATCCATGGAGGATTTTTCCTTTTGAGAGACTCTTCCTGTGACACAGTGATAATTAGGAAAGAGATGCACACATCTGTGTTTAACAAGATATTGCTGAACGCTCACACACGGGGCTGTTCAACCCTTGATTGTCTCCAAGTAAAAAAGGCAGAAAGTCAGGAATTGCCTTTTATTTTGCATTTCACAAGTCTGCCAAGTGGTACCTTGACCTATGATACTAATAAACGCACAAAGGGTGATTACAGAAATGTATACAACAAGTATAACCACTGAAAATTACTCGGTGTAACATTTCAACCCATTGTTTTCAGTTAGGACCCAGCTGTAGGCAAGTCAGTCTTGACCCTGCTCAAATAGCAGCTCAACCCGAACTGTCATGCCCTCCCTGAACCAGAACACACGCAACCCAAGACCGGCTCGCCCTGTTTGCGGTTCATCATTCAGGTGTAGCTTGGTTCCAGTGGCACAGTATCCAAAGGACCGACGTCTGGGCACACTTTGCCACTTAGGACATTACATCAAATACAGAAAAGGTGATGGGAGGAATCCTTGCAGAAAGTCAAATCACTGGCAATTGCTCAGGGTAGCGTTCCAATCCATCGTTCTAATGCCCAACATGCCAACTCAATTTGGACCCAGCAGTATGGAAATTAGTCTTCACCCAACTTCAAAAAGAACAGTGCAGCCAAAACTGCCAGGTACTCCCTGAAACAGAATACAGGGAACCCAGGACTGGCTTATCCCTGTTTGGAGCTCATCAGTCGGGTGTAGCTTGGTTCCAGTAGCACAGTGTGCCAAAGACCTATGCTGGGTATACTTTCCACTTTGGGCGTTCCACCAAACACACAAAAGCTGATGGGAGGAGTGCTTGCAACAAGTCAAATCACTGGCAATTGCTCGGGGTACCAAACCACCCCATTGTTTTTTTGCCCTTCATGCTACATCAGGTTAGACACAGCTGTATGCAAAACAGTCTTGATGCTTTTGGAATGGAAGGCCAGGTCCACACTGAATCAAAATGCAACTGAAGACCAGTTTAGCCCTGATTTGGGCTCATCAATATGTTGTAATTTGGTTCCAGTGGCTCGATGAGCAAGGGACCCACATCTGGGCATGTCCTTGCCACTTATAATGTTACATCAAATGCACAAAAGATGATGGAAGGAATGCTTACAACAAGTCTAACCCTCACTATTGCTCGGGTAGCATTTCAAAGCATTGTTTGTTTGAACACCATGCCACCTCACTTTGAACACAGCCACATTCAAATCAGTTTTGGCCCTGCTCCATTAGGAACTGCCAAGTTCAAACTGCCAGGCCAGGTCCTTTGGGGAACTGGAACACAAGCCACCCAAGGCCAGTTTCGTCCTGACTGGGGCTCATCAGTAGGTGTTGCTTGTTTACAGTGGCACAATGAGCAAGGGAACCATTTCTAGGCATTGATCTTGCCGTTTAGGCTGTTACAGCAAACACACAAAAGGTGATGGGCTAGCATTCCAACATATTGTTTGTTTGCCCACTATGTCACCTCAGTTTGGACTCAGCCATATGCAACCAAGTCTTTACCCTGCTCCACTTAAAACAGCCCAGTCCGAACCACTAGGCCAGGTTCTCCCTGAACCGGAACACAAGGCATATATATCGAAATGATTGGGGCTCATCAGTCTGGTGTAATTTGGTTCCAGTGGGACAGTGAGCAAGGGACTCACATCTGGAAATGCCATTCCCTTTTATAACGCTACATTAAATGCACGAAAGATGATGGAAGGAATGTTTGCAAACAATCTAACTACTGGCAATCCCTTGGGGAAGCAATTCAACCCATTGTTCATCATGCCACCTCAGTATGGGCCCAGCCATCTGCAAATCACTCTTGACCCTGCTCCATTGGGAACAGCCAAGACAAAACAGCCAGACGAGGTCCTTCCGGGAATCGGAACACAAGCAACCCAAGACCAGTTTTGAGTTGATTGGGACTCATCAGTAGGTGGAGCTTGTTTCCAGTAGCACAGCGATCAAAGGAACCATTTCTGGGCATACCTTTGTTTCTTCAGTTGTTACAGCAAGCACACAAAAGGTGACAGGAGGAACCCTTGCAAGTAGTCAAACCTCTGGGGTTCATTTGGAAACCATTCCTACTCATTGTTCTTCTGCCCACCATTCCACCTCAGTTTGAACCAGCCATATGCAAATGAGTCTTGACCCTGCTTCAACACGAATAGTCAACTCATCAAGCGGCCGCTCCTCTGCACTGGTGGAGGAGAGTCGCCCCACTGCCCGGTGTAAAGCCAGCAAATGAACAATAAAACGATGTTCTAGCATCGTTTTATTTTTTGTTTGCTGGCTCGGAACCAGCTTGTGCAGGGAGGGGTGGGGCATGGAAGGGAGGAGGAATATATGTGCAGTCCCTAGGTGAACATATGTGTTTGGCCGGCCGTCTCAAATCGAACAAAACACACACATGTGCACTTAAGTTTCGCCAGCCTGGCTGCATTCAGCAGCTGGGTTGGAGAAACCCCACAGACTCTCTGACCTGAGCGAAGCAGAGCGAAGCAGAGCGGAGCGTCTAGCCAGATCACTCAGGCCAATCCCCTCGCTGCTCTGTAGCAAAGGGATTGGATGGGAGTCTGTCCCAGGGGCTGCTGGGACCAGGAAGAGGACAGCAGGAGCAACGCAATGCAGGAGGCAGCTTCAGGTACGTTCCTTTTTTTATTATTACTAATACGCCCCGCACGCTACCCCCCACGCTTCCCCCCACGCTTCCCCCACGTGCCTCACCACCCTTTGGTAATGGCTGCCGCCACTGACCCAGTCAAATCAAGCCCTTAATCTATTATACAGAGCTTCTGTCACAATGCCCCTTATTTGAGGTAGCAACCTAGACACCCACCTACTATTCTTTTCCCCCAAATTGCCCCAGATCCCTCCTGTATCTCACACTGTGCTCTCTAACTTGTAATCATTCACCCTTCTTCCTCTTCTTAAAAACATGATTCTTACACTTTCCCTTCTCACCCCTTCAGCTGTCTTTTTCTCTCTGACATACTGTCCTCTCTCACAGTTTCAGAACACACATTTCTATCCATCCTATGATACATGCTCTCTCTATCTATCTCAGTTCCCTAAAGCTCAAACACACATTTTTCTGGCATGCATTAATTAACATGCTCACCTTGCTAACATATTGGGAGTATAGTGGCAAAAGAAGAAATTAAATAAACAAACAAGCTAAAGACTCTTTAAAGAGGGTTAAATAAATAATAAAGCACTGTGGTGGATGTTCTATCCAGAGAGCGAACAGCAAAAAGTTAAGAGGGCATACCACATCCCTCCCTCACCCCATGCCAAACAGTTATTACCGTCCTGCCTTTCTCAGCTGTAACTAGTACATGTACCTGTGGGACAGATATCACTTTTCCAATGAAGGCAGCCTTGGGGTTAGCAGAAAGTGGTGCAAGGGACCACTGCATGGTTCG
Source organism: Lissotriton vulgaris (assembly GCF_964263255.1). Taxonomy (NCBI): domain Eukaryota; kingdom Metazoa; phylum Chordata; class Amphibia; order Caudata; family Salamandridae; genus Lissotriton; species Lissotriton vulgaris. Next base: position 1,568,286,963 of record NC_141695.1, on the reverse strand, counting down.
CTGATGTTATTCCCTGCACACTGAATTTCTGCACTCGCATTGCAGACATTTACTGTTATTGCATGCAGCATTGTGTCCCATACTGACCCGTGCAATTTAGGCTGTTCCATTGGATGGCTTTCATGTCCAGTTCAATGTTCTGCTTTGAATTTGCTGCTTTCCTTCAAAATTCTGTTTCTCCAATACTTGAAGCATGGCTTTACTGCCATGTTTTTATTGGACTTGTACCTAGATAGCTGATGTCTGGGGTCAATTTTTTTCGCTGTACATCTTTACTGATCATTTGTATTGTAGTTCTCCATGGGAGTTGCCCTTCTCTTCTGGTCCCTTTTCCTTTTATTTCTTCCTTCCAAATGCTTCAGATTCATGCTGTTATTTTAAGGTCTCGGCCTCCGTCGCACTGCGTAAGCAGTGGCCGGAGTCTGAGATTTTTTGTTTTGGCTACAGTGGGGCTTGAACCCACCCCTCTTCTCCATTGGCTGGCTTCCTAAACGGAGGCCAGCCATTGGAGGAGAGGGGCGTCACTCTGTTCAAGCCTCGTCTTTTTGCGATTCAGGGGCGTGTTTTATGCAGTTTTTAAGCCGTGACGTCATCCGTCTCTCAACTGCTAAAAACACGCCCCCGAATCGCAAAATGACTGTGTGTTTCTCCGAGGCATTTCTGCCTCACCTCGGAGAAACGAGGTCATGTGGAGTGCTCCTCTCTTGTTTGGGGTAGGCGTGGAGTCCTCCGAATGCGAGAGTTTTGAGTGTGGCTATACTGCTATATATTTTTCGAGTCCTCCTACAATCCGATTATGAGAAATCTTATTATTTTCTATGCCCGATTTGCTAGTGAAGCACTGGCGCGAGGAAGTTAAATTCTTAACGGCGTCCAGGCCGCTTTCTATATTCATGACGGGAGGTTTTAAAATGATGGGCGTGTGTACTACGGGGATCGGCTCCCATTTCTGGTTGGGATCGCCGTGGATTTCTACACCCCGGATCCTGCGTCGTGAGTACAGCCGGTTCTGTGCACGAAGTTGTCGTGTGGTGTATGTGTATGTGTGGAGCAGAAAAGTTGCATCAAACCTCTACCATACTGAGATTGCTGATCCTGTTGCAGCCACTATTGTGGGCTTAAAATGCAGATGAAGCTGTCTCATTGTATGAAGCACAATTGCCAATAAAAGTTTTATTAAAAACGTTAAAAAAAGATTGACGCCAATGGGATTCCAGCCAATTCGTAAATGCCCTCGTTTTCAAATGCATTTAATTTTGTGTAGGAAAAAGGAGGGAACCCTTTTGTTCTAGCATAATTCGCGTTTCCTTTTATATTCATAAGGACAGCTTTTCTCACTCTGTTTCCTGTATCTGAAAGTCACCGAGTCCTCCTACAATCCGATTATGAGAAATCTTATTATTTTCTATGCCCGATTTGCTTTTGAAGCACTGGCGCGAGGAAGTTAAATTCTTAACCACTTCCAGTCCGCTTTCTATATTCATGACGGGAGGTTTTAAAATGGTGGGCGTGAGTACTACAGAGATCGGCTACCATTTCTGGTTGGGATCGCCGTGGATTTCTACACCCCGGATCCTGCGTCGTGAGTACAGCCGTTTCTGTGCACAAAGTTGTCATGTGGTGTATGTGTATGTGTGGAGCAGAAGATCTAAAAAGATTGACGCCAATGGCATTACATCCAATTCGTAAATGCCCTCGTTTTCAAATGCATTTCTTTTTTGTGTAGGAAAAAGGAGGGAACCCTTTTGTTCTAGCATCATTCGCGTTTCCTTTTATATTTGCAAGGACAGCTATTCTCACTCTGTTTCCTGTATCTGAAAGTCACCTCCGCATTTACTGTTCTACCGCTGTACCTGCAGGAGAAGACGGGCAGTCCTGTGTCTGGGGAATGCCCGGAGCAGCCGCAGCCCTGTCGGATCTAGAAATCATTGGCTAATACCGCACCTGACCTTCATTTCACTTCCCATGTGTTGATGTCCATGACCTCCGCGTGCACCCATGTCGCTGCCTAATTAGAAACACCAGCCCTGTTACTGTAACTTCAGACTGATCCATGGGATGGGGGAGGGGGAGTTAGAGGTGACGACTAGTGTGGCACTTTCATTCAAGGCGCAGAAGTTCAAAGGTCAGGGAAATAAATGATGGCAGAACGAGCCCAGCATTCCCTAAGATTCGTATCTTTCAGAGACATCACATATTCTTTCCTGTTACTGGCATACTGAATGACCTTTGAGCAATGATGTCATTAATTATACAGTTTCCTCGTGTTGTTCCCTGAAAGGTCTGGCTGAAATAAAAAAAATCTTGGCTTCAGTGTGTTCCCTGCTTGTGTCTCTGTTCCCTGCTTGTGCCTCTGTTCCCTGCTTGTGCCTCTGTTCCCTGCGTGTGCCTCTGTTCCCTGCGTGTGCCTCTGTTCCCTGCTCGTGCCTCTGTTCCCTGCTTGTGCCTCTGTTCCCTGCTTGTGATCTGGTTCTTGTGCCTCTGTTCCCCGCTCGTGCCTCCGTTCCCTGCTCATGCCTCTGTTCCCTGCTCGTGCCTCTGTTCCCTGCTCGTGCCTCTGTTCCCTGCTCGTGCCTCTGTTCCCTGCTTGTGATCTGCTTTTCGTGCCTCTGTTCCCTGTTCGTGCCTCTGTTACCTGCTTGTGCCTCTGTTCCCTGCTTGTGTCTCTGTTCCCTGCTTGTGATCCGGTTTTTCGTGCCTCTGTTGCCTAGGGCGTTACTGGGCAGAGAGCTGTATGTGGCTCTCTGTGTGTGGCTCTCTGTGTGTGGCTCTGTGTGTGTGTGTGGCTCTCTGTTTGTGTGGCTCTTTGTGTGTGTGGCTCTCTGTGTGTGTGTGGCTCTGTGCGTGTGCCTCTGTTCCCTGCTCGTGCCTCTGTTCCCTGCTTGTGCCTCTGTTCCCTGCTTGTGATCTGGTTCTTGTGCATCAGTTCCCTGTTCGTGCCTCTGTTACCTGCTTGTGCCTCTGTTTCCTGCTTGTGCCTCTGTTCCCTGCTTGTGATCCGGTTTTTCGTGCCTCTGTTGCCTAGGGCGTTACTGGGCAGAGAGCTGTATGTGGCTCTCTGTGTGTGGCTCTCTGTGTGTGTGGCTCTCTGTTTGTGTGGCTCTTTGTGTGTGTGGCTCTCTGTGTGTGTGTGGCTCTGTGTGCGTGTGTGTGTGGCTTTGTGTGTGTGTGTGTGGCTCTGTGTGTGTGTAGCTCTGTGTGTGTGTGGCGCTCTGTGTGTGTGTGTGTGTGGCACTCTGTGTGTGTGCGGCGCTCTGTGTGTGTGTGTGTCTGGTGCTATGTGTGTGTGTGTGTGGCGCTGTGTGTGTGTGTGTGTGTGTGTCACTCTGTGTGTACGGGTGTGTGGCGCTCTGTGTGTGTGTGTGTGTGTGGCGCTCTGTGTGTGTGGCGCTCTGTATGTGTGTGGCCCTCTGTGTGTGTTTGTGGCTCTGTTTGTGTTTGTGGCTCTGTGTGTGTGTGTGGCTCTGTGTGTATGTGTGGCTCTGTGTGTGTGTGGCGCTCTGTGTGTGTGGCTCTGTGTGTGTGTGTGTGTGTGTGTGTGTGTAGCGGTGTGTGGGTGTGGCTCTGTGTGTGTCTGGTGCTCTGTGTGTGTGTGTGGCGCTCTGTGTGTGTGGCACTCTGTGTGTGTGTGTGTGGCGCTCTGTGTGTGTGTGTATGGCGCTATGTGTGTGTGTGTGGCGCTCTGTGTGTGTGTGTGGCACTCTGTTTGTGTGTATGTGTGTGTGGCGCTCTGTGTGTGTGTGTGTGTGTGTGTGTGTGTGGCACTCTGTGTGTGTGTAGCGGGTGAATGTAAGACATTATTCTGCATTCTGTCCATCAACTGTGTTTTTTGCAAGTAGCGCCAGCACAAGCACCTGTGTGTATTGTTGCAAGGGTGTCTGCGTTACAGGAGTAATTGTTTATTTGGAGGAAGGAGCACCTTCCTGCACATAAACAATTTTGAAAGGCGATTTGCTCTTTCTATGTGTGCTGCAGACTACAGCACACATGGAAAGAGCAAAAGACAAGGAAAGTGTAATAATTTCTCCTTGTACCGTCAGTCTAAGACCAGGTATTCCCTGGTCTTAGTTTTTGGAACTGCCCCAGTCTTGTAAATATGGGGCAGCGTGTTGCAGTGTTGCTGTCGTACCGCGCTGCTGCTGTGTTGCAGTTCGCCGGTCCACCAGATTAGCCGGGATCGCTGAATACCTTCGTCGCTTGCCTCCGCTGCTATCCCCCGACGGCTGCTGCTTCCAGTGCTTGCCCTGCTGTCAGGGCTGCCATCACATCTCTGCCACACCACACCGCCTCGTTGCCTCTGCGGCTGGCGGCAGTTGGTGGTTGGCGTTTGGAGGCCGTTTCTGTGTCCGGGAGCAAGGTTGGCTGCAGACAGGTTGGAGAGGAGGAGACGGCTGTGGACCGTCGCAGTGTGCCTGTGTGATGCCGATTCTCTACTCTGGTTGCAGCCAAGGCGGAGGCGGGGCGGAGAGCATTTCCCAAAGAAACAGATAAAAAGGAACCACAGTGCCTGTTTGATGTGGAGAGGACGTGGTGTGGAGTCTACAGTTTGTTTTGTCTTTGATTTGTGGTTTTTGATAAAACGTGGCCTGGAGCCCGGAGCCCAGAGCCTGGAGCCAAAAAAAGCCTTTAATGAAACAGGCGTGCGCAGCTGAGAGTCCGAGCCGGTGATTGGGGTCGGCAGAGTCGGCCCGTGGCTATCATCTGCTGACTGCTGGTTCCGTGAGCGGAGCCCCCTCCCTCCCGCTGAGCCGGGAGGGGGTGGAGTGGAGTCTGGGGCAAAAACTGACGGGCGGAGCTGTGTGCGAGTGTACAAGTGAGCTGAGGGCACACATCAGCAACTAAGCGAATTAAGGAAGAAGAAAGCAGTGAGCACTGAGCACTGAGCAGCTGACTCACCACTTCGAACGAGGAGCTGCGGAATTGCTGCTTATTCACTGTGGAGCATCCGTGGAGCCTCAGTGGAGCGTCAGGGGACACTGGAGGTCGACTGGAGTCTGGTACTACACGCGAAAAAAATGAAAAATGTTCCCTGGGTTCTTGATTACAGTGGGGAACTAAATTATTCACACCTCACAACATACTCTCATTCAGCCTGTTCATCAATAATATGCTGTAGTGGAACCACAAGGACAGGAACTATTTTGTGTACAAAAACTTTAACAATTTATTATAAAAGCAGATATTTCTTAAAAAGGTGGTTGATACAATATAAAACATGAATTCATTTCACAAAGTTAAAAACAATGTCAGTCTACTCAATGATGTCTAGATTTCAATGTTTTTTTTCGGATCTATGGGTACAAGAATACACAGATCAGCATACTATTGAGGACATCAATTGCAATAGCACATAATTATAAAATGTACAAAAACAATACATCCCCTACGGGGTAGTCGATGCGTTTCGGTGGTTTGTGGCAGTGTGCCCCACCTTCCTCAGGACAGTTTTGATGTACACATCTATCTGTGAACAGAAAATGCCAATATAAGAATACATTTATTGTATCATTAAACGTTTTTTTGTCTTTTTTATCGCATCCTTCTTTCTCTTTTCTGTACTTGTCTATCATTATTTGTGGTTCCACTCTGCATTTATGACACTATGGTGACCCTTGGAGTCGACCCCCCCATTTTTATAAAAAAGTCAAAGATTGGACTAGGGTATATGGGCACACATATTCATACATTCATTCATTTCCCTCCATTTTAGATAACATTCAATCACACATGATTGTATACCTTTAAAAATATCCCTTTCTGCTTAGGATATTTGATTGAAGAAGAACTTCTAAGGCGGCTAGTTCTAGTCTCGCTCTACCGATAAAAAAGGAGGATATAATTCAGAAACATTAATCTGATAATTAAATGTTTAAACATACTGTGTTTGTTCTATGTCCTACCTTCTGTATTTAAACAGGCATTTTACATTGTTCGCAGTATATATTCTTTTCTCAATTTTGCTGGCAGTTTATGTTCAATTCTGCCCTGTGGGGAAATGGGGAGTAAACATCTTAAACTCTCCCTCCTTGCCTTGTAAGTAGACTATTCTCATTTATGTATACTATTTATTTACGCACCTTAATTAGGATAATCAGGTCTTTACATCGGTGTAGACTTCTCTGTGGTGGTCTCAATAGTTTTAGATATTTTTAGATATTGTTTAATCTGAAACAGTGGGAATGGTATTTTTTAGTTACATGCTCCCATTGTTTTCTAGCCCCCTTTCCTCTCCTAGTAACCTTGCTCACCTGTTTATCTTGTGGTGTTGCAGGTGTAATGGGTTCCAGTTCACCGTTTCTCTAAAAAAGTTTTTTTCAATTCCACCTATAAGAATAGAGCATGAATGAACTGTAATCGATTCCCTTTCTAGATAAGTGAGACTTTTTTTCACTACTCAATATTCCTTATGGCGCTCACCTTCTAGAGTTGGATCTGCATTCCTGAAATGATTGGGCCCTCGATACTCCCGTGATGCTATGGACTTCCTTCAATTGTCCTTCTTAGCTCGGGGTTCTATGAGAGAATATTGTAATGTTATCCCCTTTGTGTCTTCTAAAATGTGTTTAAAAAAATTTGTTTAAAATTTAAAAAAAAAAAAAAAAAAATTTCTAACTACGAGTGAAACATTTTCTATAATAATATACACCCATCCAAGGATCTTTCTCTGTTTATAATAAACTCTAAGAAGTTAATGTTACCCTTTTGTAGGCAGTTTTATGCGTACACGCTGCATGTTGGCCTTCATTTCTTGCTAAATGCCCACAAACCACTTATCCCGCTTCGTACTTACTAAAGCCATAGTTGTGTTACGTAATGGCTATTCATATACTCATTACCTTATTCTTGTTTGGGCCTTACGTTTTTAGTTACTTGTTCACCGACCTGCTTAGCTGATGCAGGTTTACTTAGTACTCCGATTCGATCATTTTTTTAAAAAAACGGAGCATGCTACTTACAGAGTTTCGCATAAACCCATACTAACAGTCCCTCTCATTTTGAAACCTCTAATTCTGCATATATATTTTGAATTATAAAACTCTCCCTTATAGCTTCCTAGTATTCCAGGTTATTATACTGTGGTAGTTTGGGTATAAAATCTATTGACGGCATTCACTTTTTCCGATCCCGCTTTGGACTATAACTAACGTTCAACCCACCTTTATAGTTTGCTAATACATAGGTGTTCCCCATGCGCGTATCAGCCTCTTACCGTGTTGCCGGTTTTTTGACTCCTCCACCGATGTATTTCCAGATCCCGGTTATCGAAGAGACACGTTATCCTACCCGGTCTCTTTTTAAAGTGGGTCTCAAACGTCTCACCTTCCTCATCTAGGTCACATGGCTCCTTTCTTTAATGAACATAGAGGAGGTATCTAGAGGGGGTTTGTCTATACTCGAGCATGGGCGCCATCTTTGAGTGCCTTATGATAGATATAATTATAATGGGCGCTCTTTATGATCAATAGAATACAACTTTCTTATACTTATTCTTAAACAAATTTGTTTCCTTTCATTCAAAAGAAACCTAACTCTTTCATCTATTTATATTTTGAGTACTATTATTGTAAGCAAATCAGCCCAGTGTTGCATATGCGTGATTCTAACGGTATATCCTTTCCCATTCCTCCCGGTTATTAAGGCCGTCAGTATGTGTTTTAAATTTACACATAAAGAATTGCTCTCTCAATTTGCGTTTTTTCTCCCAATTGCCGCCTCTTCTTGACATTGTGATTTTTTCCACTATGCACCATCTAAGGTCGTCTACTTTATGGTTATGCTGCAGCCAGTGTTCAGTTAATGGAGCATTACACTTCTGAGTTCTGATGGCTGAGCGATGTTCGTTCAGCCGTACCTTTACTTCCCTGCCAGTTTCACCGATGTATCCTAAGCCACATGGACATGTTATCAAATAAATTACATTTTTACTTTTACAATTGTACATCTCTTTAGGGATATGTGTTCCCTCATTTAGGGTGATTTTCTGGCTTGGCATTATTAGTTTGCAATTCACTCAGGAACTACATGGGTAGGTTCCTGTTACTCTGGTACCTGTCGTGATGCTCATTTGTTTATTTTCTGATTTTTCCTTATAGGTTTTCACCAGCATATTTCTGATTGTTCTGTTTCTTCTATATGAATAGAGAGGTTTATCAATAATTCCTGTGCTTGGATCTTGTAAATAGCTCCAGTTCCTGTTTATTATGTTTTTTATTTTGTTGCTCAATAGTGAATAGTTCGAGACAAACACTATTTTGTTCATTTCTTCTTTCTTTCTATTATTATTTTCAAACATTGCCTCCCTGTTATAGAATTTAGCTCTTTTGTATGCTTTTTTAATGATGCCCTTGGGATAGCCACTATTTTGTAATTTAATCTTTAAATTCTCAGCATGAATCTCAAAGTCTTGTCTATTGGTACAATTTCTGCGGAGCCGCAGAAATTGCCCAAAAGGGATGTTATCCTTTTGACACCGCGGATGGTCGCTGTTATAGTGGAGCATAGTATTGCGATCCGTGGGCTTAACATACAAATCCACAATCAGGACACCTTCCTTACTTTTAATTGTGATGTCTAAAAAGGCACATTCCTCCTGGCTCATGGTTGAGGTGAACCTCAGATTGGGATCCCCGCAGTTTAACCACTCGATAAATTCCAGTAGTTCACACTTCTCTCCGTTCCAGATGAAAAATATATCATCTAGGAACCTTGAGTAGTTTTCTATATTCTCATAAAATGGACAGGCCTCATTGTAAATATGCTTGTCCTCAAAGGCACCCAAATAGAGGCAGGCCAGGCTCGGCGCACAGGTAGCCCCCATGCTGGTGCCCTTGGTTTGACAATACAGATCCTCCTCAAATAGGAAGATGTTGTTTTTAAGAATAATCTCTGTTAGGTCAACTAAAAAAACTGAGTGCTCTGATAGATCCCCATTCTCATCTTTAAGTAGTTCTCTTATTGTTTCTACTGTCGCAGATTGCGGTATATTTGTATACAATGATTCGATATCTAGCGATACCAACCATTGTTGTTCTTTATTGAATTTTATACCCTCTACCTTTTTAATCATCTCAGTGGTATCTTTAATATATGATCTCTGTTTTGATACCAGAGGCCTTAAAAATCTATCCACGTAGATACTCAGTGGTTCAGTCATGGAATTTAAACTCGAAACTATGGGTCTCATGGGGGGGTTTTCCAGGTTTTTGTGCACTTTTGGCAGACCGTAGATTGCCGGTATAACTGGGTTGGTGTTTAGTAAGAATCCATATTCATCAGTACAGATGATTTCATCTTCCAGTGCTAGGTCCAATATTCTTTTTATGCTTAGCTGTAAGTTATCCCACTCCCTTTGTGTAGATCGTCTATAGTGTTCCTTCACTGATAATAGTGACAACATTTTCTCTCTGTAGTCCTCAGTTTCTAAAATCACAATACTCCCGCCCTTGTCGCCAGGCTTTATTGTTATGTTCTCACATTTTTCTAGGTTGTTGAGAGCATCCCTGCAGTCTTTGGACAAATTATTGTTATAGATTTTTGTTTCTTTTTTCAGCAAATTATCGATATCTTTCTCCACTGCTCTTTCAAAGAGTTCTACATTTTTGTTGACCATAGCTCTAGCTGGGGTCCAAATAGATATGGGCTTTAGACCTGACAGGTTTTCTTTTTCAGGTGGTTCAGTATTAAGAAAAAATTGTTTAAGCCTCACCTTTCTAAATAAACTTTTTAGGTCTTTTTGGATCTCATAATTATTGGGTTTACTTATGGGGGCATATCCTAGGCCTAAACTTAATACTTTCTCCTCCTCTTTATTTAGTACTTTGGTAGATAAATTTATTATTGGGACAGCCTCCTTTTCACCTAATCCCACGCTTTCTGACTGCAGGTTTTCATATACATTGGTCTGTATTGTTGAGCTTGTCGAGGGTAATTCCCCCTTCCCCTCCCTCTCGGTGCATGATTTCCTCTCTGTTGCTGTTGCCCTAAAAAAGGTCTTTGTTCTCTATTCTGGCCTTGGTTCATATCCTTTCTACCCCGTGTTTCATTACGGATGTCCTCATCAGATTCGGTACTTGCATAGGAGGATTCTGAAAAACTCACGTTTTTCCTTTGTCCCCTTGGTCTATACGGGTACCAGGTTTTTTTCTGGTTGGTTTCTTGGGCTGGTGTGTCATAATAGTCTTTTTTGGTGTAAGAGTAAACTAATTCCACACTATACCTATTTAGATCTTTCTGTAATTTGTTAGTTTTTTTGCCTATCAGATAATCCCTATATCCATCAACATCTTCTGCTATCTCGCTTAGTTTCTTCTTTGCCTCATCGAGGGCATTGCTATGTTTTTCAGTTCTATCTCCATTTTGTCAAGATCTCTTCTTTCTACTAATATGAATTCTTGTGCTGTTTCGATAATTAAAAGCATCCAGTCCCTACTACATCTGTTTGCTATTAGGGTCCACCGCTCAATAAACTTTTTATCTTTTACAAACAGACCAGGTTCATTTTTGACCTGTAGTCCGATAGGGATGATACCTTTCTTACAGTATTCTATTAAGAATTCAGCGTGCAGCTCTGTGCGTACAACTTTCTTTTTGAGATTCCAGAAAGTGTTCCATTTCTCAGAATTACTATCCGTGATAATGGATGCACTTGTGGTTTTAGAGCTGCCTATAATTTTAGAGAACTGATCCTCAGTAAAACCATAGGTTTTAATAGCGTCCATATCAATTTGGACTTTCTTACCAACAACTCTCCGGTTGACAAACCGTGCTTAAATGATTAAAAGAGAAAGAGAGTACCCTTCTAGTCAACACCCACAGGAACAGGGTAATAAATGCGAAAAAGGAAAAATGTTCCCTGGGTTCTTGATTACAGTGGGGAACTAAATTATTCACACCTCACAACATACTCTCATTCAGCCTGTTCATCAATAATATGCTGTAGTGGAACCAGAAGGACAGGAACTATTTCGTGTATAAAAACTTTAACAATTTATTATAAAAGCAGATATTTCTTAAAAAGGTGGTTGATACAATATAAAACATGAATTCATTTCACAAAGTTAAAAACAATGTCAGTCTACTCAATGATGTCTAGATTTCAATGTTTTTTTTCCGATCTATGGGTACAAGAATACACAGTTCAGCATACTATTGAGGACATCAATTGCAATAGCACATAATTATAAAATGTACAAAAACAATACATCCCCTACGGGGTAGTCGACGCGTTTCGGTGGTTTGTGGCAGTGTGCCCCACCTTCCTCAGGACAGTTTTGATGTACACATCTATCTGTGAACAGAAAATGCCAATATAAGAATACATTTATTGTATCATTAAACGTTTTTTTGTCTTTTTTATCGCATCCTTCTTTCTCTTTTCTGTACTTGTCTATCATTATTTGTGGTTCCACTCTGCATTTATGACACTATGAGCCAGGAGGAATGTGCCTTTTTAGACATCACAATTAAAAGTAAGGAAGGTGTCCTGATTGTGGATTTGTATGTTAAGCCCACGGATCGCAATACTATGCTTCACTATAACAGCGACCATCCGCGGTGTCAAAAGGATAACATCCCTTTTGGGCAATTTCTGCGGCTCCGCAGAAATTGTACCAATAGACAAGACTTTGAGATTCATGCTGAGAATTTAAAGATTAAATTACAAAATAGAGGCTATCCCAAGGGCATCATTAAAAAAGCATACAAAAGAGCTAAATTCTATAACAGGGAGGCAATGTTTGAAAATAATAATAGAAAGAAAGAAGAAATGAACAAAATAGTGTTTGTCTCGAACTATTCACTATTGAGCAACAAAATAAAAAACATAATAAACAGGAACTGGAGCTATTTACAAGATCCAAGCACAGGAATTATTGATAAACCTCTCTATTCATATAGAAGAAACAAAACAATCAGAAATATGCTGAACCTAGAAGAGAACATAACAATAAAGCCTGGCGACAAGGGCGGGAGTATTGTGATTTTAGAAACTGAGGACTACAGAGAGAAAATGTTGTCATTATTATCAGTGAAGGAACACTATAGACGATCTACACAAAGGGAGTGGGATAACTTACAGCTAAGCATAAAAAGAATATTGGACCTAGCACTGGAAGATGAAATCATCTGTACTGATGAATATGGATTCTTACTAAACACCAACCCAGTTATACCGGCAATCTACAGTCTGCCAAAAGTGCACAAAAACCTGGAAAACCCCCCCATGAGACCCATAGTTTTGAGTTTAAATTCCATGACTGAACCACTGAGTATCTACGTGGATAGATTTTTAAGGCCTCTGGTATCAAAACAGAGATCATATATTAAAGATACCACTGAGATGATTAAAAAGGTAGAGGGTATAAAATTCAATAAAGAACAACAATGGTTGGTATCGCTAGATATCGAATCATTGTATACAAATATACCGCAATCTGCGACAGTAGAAACAATAAGAGAACTACTTAAAGATGAGAATGGGGATCTATCAGAGCACTCAGTTTTTTTAGTTGACCTAACAGAGATTATTCTTAAAAACAACATCTTCCCATTTGAGGAGGATCTGTATTGTCAAACCAAGGGCACCAGCATGGGGGCTACCTGTGCGCCGAGCCTGGCCTGCCTCTATGTGGGTGCCTTTGAGGACAAGCATATTTACAATGAGGCCTGTCCATTTTATGAGAATATAGAAAACTACTCAAGGTTCATAGATGATATATTTTTCATCTGGAACGGAGAGAGGTGTGAACTACTGGAATTTATCGAGTGGTTAAACTGCGGGGATCCCAATCTGAGGTTCACCTCAACCATGAGCCAGGAGGAATGTGCCTTTTTAGACATCACAATTAAAAGTAAGGAAGGTGTCCTGATTGTGGATTTGTATGTTAAGCCCACGGATCGCAATACTATGCTCCACTATAACAGCGACCATCCGCGGTGTCAAAAGGATAACATCCCTTTTGGGCAATTTCTGCGGCTCCGCAGAAATTGTACCAATAGACAAGACTTTGAGATTCATGCTGAGAATTTAAAGATTAAATTACAAAATAGAGGCTATCCCAAGGGCATCATTAAAAAAGCATACAAAAGAGCTAAATTCTATAACAGGGAGGCAATGTTTGAAAATAATAATAGAAAGAAAGAAGAAATGAACAAAATAGTGTTTGTCTCGAACTATTCACTATTGAGCAACAAAATAAAAAACATAATAAACAGGAACTGGAGCTATTTACAAGATCCAAGCACAGGAATTATTGATAAACCTCTCTATTCATATAGAAGAAACAGAACAATCAGAAATATGCTGGTGAAAACCTATAAGGAAAAATCAGAAAATAAACAAATGAGCATCACGACAGGTACCAGAGTAACAGGAACCTACCCATGTAGTTCCTGTGTGAATTGCAAACTAATAATGCCAAGCCAAAAAATCACCCTAAATGAGGGAACACATATCCCTAAAGAGATGTACAATTGTAAAAGTAAAAATGTAATTTATTTGATAACATGTCCATGTGGCTTAGGATACATCGGTGAAACTGGCAGGGAAGTAAAGGTACGGCTGAACGAACATCGCTCAGCCATCAGAACTCAGAAGTGTAATGCTCCATTAACTGAACACTGGCTGCAGCATAACCATAAAGTAGACGACCTTAGATGGTGCGTAGTGGAAAAAATCACAATGTCAAGAAGAGGCGGCAATTGGGAGAAAAAACGCAAATTGAGAGAGCAATTCTTTATGTGTAAATTTAAAACACATACTGACGGCCTTAATAACCGGGAGGAATGGGAAAGGATATACCGTTAGAATCACGCATATGCAACACTGGGCTGATTTGCTTACAATATTAGTACTCAAAATATAAATAGATGAAAGAGTTAGGTTTCTTTTGAATGAAAGGAAACAAATTTGTTTAAGAATAAGTATAAGAAAGTTGTATTCTATTGATCATAAAGAGCGCCCATTATAATTATATCTATCATAAGGCACTCAAAGATGGCGCCCATGCTCGAGTATAGACAAACCCCCTCTAGATACCTCCTCTATGTTCATTAAAGAAAGGAGCCATGTGACCTAGATGAGGAAGGTGAGACGTTTGAGACCCACTTTAAAAAGAGACCGGGTAGGATAACGTGTCTCTTCGATAACCGGGATCTGGAAATACATCGGTGGAGGAGTCAAAAAACCGGCAACACGGTAAGAGGCTGATACGCGCATGGGGAACACCTATGTATTAGCAAACTATAAAGGTGGGTTGAACGTTAGTTATAGTCCAAAGCGGGATCGGAAAAAGTGAATGCCGTCAATAGATTTTATACCCAAACTACCACAGTATAATAACCTGGAATACTAGGAAGCTATAAGGGAGAGTTTTATAATTCAAAATATATATGCAGAATTAGAGGTTTCAAAATGAGAGGGACTGTTAGTATGGGTTTATGCGAAACTCTGTAAGTAGCATGCTCCGTTTTTTAAAAAAAATGATCGAATCGGAGTACTAAGTAAACCTGCATCAGCTAAGCAGGTCGGTGAACAAGTAACTAAAAACGTAAGGCCCAAACAAGAATAAGGTAATGAGTATATGAATAGCCATTATGTAACACAACTATGGCTTTAGTAAGTACGAAGCGGGATAAGCGGTTTGTGGGCATTTAGCAAGAAATGAAGGCCAACATGCAGCGTGTACGCATTAAACTGCCTACAAAAGGGTAACATTAACTTCTTAGAGTTTATTATAGACAGAGAAAGATCCTTGGATGGGTGTATATTATTATAGAAAATGTTTCACTCGTAGTTAGAAAAAAAATTATTTAAAAAAAAAATTTTAAACAAATTTTTTTAAACACATTTTAGAAGACACAAAGGGGATAACATTACAATATTCTCTCATAGAACCCCGAGCTAAGAAGGACAATTGAAGGAAGTCCATAGCATCACAGGAGTATCGAGGGCCCAATCATTTCAGGAATGCAGATCCAACTCTAGAAGGTGAGCGCCATAAGGAATATTGAGTAGTGAAAAAAAGTCTCACTTATCTAGAAAGGGAATCGATTACAGTTCATTCATGCTCTATTCTTATAGGTGGAATTGAAAAAAACTCTTTTAGAGAAACGGTGAACTGGAACCCATTACACCTGCAACACCACAAGATAAACAGGTGAGCAAGGTTACTAGGAGAGGAAAGGGGGCTAGGAAACAATGGGAGCATGTAACTAAAAAATACCATTCCCACTGTTTCAGATTAAACAATATCTAAAAATATCTAAAACTATTGAGACCACCACAGAGAAGTCTACACCGATGTAAAGACCTGATTATCCTAATTAAGGTGCGTAAATAAATAGTATACATAAATGAGAATAGTCCACTTACAAGGCAAGGAGGGAGAGTTTAAGATGTTTACTCCCCATTTCCCCACAGGGCAGAATTGAACATAAACTGCCAGCAAAATTGAGAAAAGAATATATACTGCGAACAATGTAAAATGCCTGTTTAAATACAGAAGGTAGGACATAGAACAAACACAGTATGTTTAAACATTTAATTATCAGATTAATGTTTCTGAATTATATCCTCCTTTTTTATCGGTAGAGCGAGACTAGAACTAGCCACCTTAGAAGTTCTTCTTCAATCAAATATCCTAAGCAGAAAGGGATATTTTTAAAGGTATACAATCATGTGTGATTGAATGTTATCTAAAATGGAGGGAAATGAATGAATGTATGAATATGTGTGCCCATATACCCTAGTCCAATCTTTGACATTTTTATAAAAATGGGGGGGTCGACTCCAAGGGTCACCATAGTGTCATAAATGCAGAGTGGAACCACAAATAATGATAGACAAGTACAGAAAAGAGAAAGAAGGATGCGATAAAAAAGACAAAAAAACGTTTAATGATACAATAAATGTATTCTTATATTGGCATTTTCTGTTCACAGATAGATGTGTACATCAAAACTGTCCTGAGGAAGGTGGGGCACTCTGCCACAAACCACCGAAACGCGTCGACTACCCCGTAGGGGATGTATTGTTTTTGTACATTTTATAATTATGTGCTATTGCAATTGATGTCCTCAATAGTATGCTGATATGTGTATTCTTGTACCCATAGATCGGGAAAAAAACATTGAAATCTAGACATCATTGAGTAGACTGACATTGTTTTTAACTTTGTGAAATGAATTCATGTTTTATATTGTATCAACCACCTTTTTAAAAAATATCTGCTTTTATAATAAATTGTTAAAGTTTTTGTACACGAAATAGTTCCTGTCCTTGTGTTTCCACTACAGCATATTATTGATGAACAGGCTGAATGAGAGTATGTTGTGAGGTGTGAATAATTTAGTTCCCCACTGTAATCAAGAACCCAGGGAACATTTTTCCTTTTTCGCATTTATTACCCTGTTCCTGTGGGTGTTGACTAGAAGGGTACTCTCTTTCTCTATTAATCATTTAAGTCTGGTACTACACGCAAGTGGCTCATGCTGCTGCTGTTGGGGGCAGGCGAACTCTAGCGGTGAGCACCACGGTGGGAGTGTTATTTCTTTTTGGAAACATTTTTTGGAAGATTATAAATACAGTATAAATACATTAAAAACCCAAGCATTAAACCCAAGCAGATTTTAGAGATATTGGGACGAGGGGCCTGCTAAACAGTGGCGGAGAGCAATACGGGGGTATAGTGCTATTTCTTTGGTCTCCTGAGCCCCCTAAGCCCGTGAGCCTTTGAGCCCTCGAGCAGCTGGTCTGAGTAAGAGAGTGGAGGAAAACAAAGGGGTGTGTGTATAGCATAAAATCAGGCTGAAGATAGTATCATCTAATGATCAGCTAGCCGGTGTGTAGCCATAAGTGGCATCTCCACAAATACCCTAATTTACCTCTACTGGGAAATCTTGAGGGAATGAGGGGACTGATTGCGGGGGGCAGCAAAAATTTCTAAAACTCAAAACTCAAAAAACCACAGGTAATGATCACGGAACGAAAATACGAAAAGGGTTCAACAGTACAGAATAGAGGGGGAAATATGCGCTCAGGTAAAGAGAGGACGTCGGGACCAATTGCGAGACGTACAAAGAAAATACAACCGCCGAAGGTGTTAAAAAAGGTGAAAGCTAACACTGTAGGAGTGAATCAGTCACTAATATCTCCGATAGCAAGGATGTTTGAGAAATCGGGAAAAGTGCCAGATAAATTTCAATTTATGAAGGATCCAACTGGAGTTTTGATGACAATGCAAATAGATGCGGAAAAAAATAAACTACAAACCCCAATTAAACCTATTAGTAGGTAGAAATCGAGCATGCAAGTCATACAAAGCATTCAACAAGAAGAAGAGTGCAACTCACAAATTAAGATTAATGAACCAAAGGATAATGAAATCCAAATTACAGATCAGGATATATTAAGTGTAACTTCACCTTCCAATGCAAATCATCATGATAATCTAAAAGAAATGGATGTAGCAGGTGTACTATCTAATGACATAATTTGCTATACAAGTGATTCTGATTTCAATTATACCGATGTTAATCATGTAATCCAGAGCGGTACATATGAAGAAAAACTGCCACTTAGATCAATGGTTCCTATAGAAGTAAATGTAGAGATCAAGAAAATATGTCAGACAATTCCTGAGGAAAGAATGCCCAGTCAATTGATCAATCAAAATTGCAATTCAGGGACCGTCAATCAAGAAGACGATGTTCCTCATAGAACAAAGCAATATAATCCAAATGGGGGGGATGATTTAGGAAAGAAAATAAATGAAGATACTGACATAAAAAATAAATGACATGGCCACAAAGGAATATTCAACTTCTTCTACCAGTAAAGATCAAATTAGAAAAGCAACACCAGATAAGCAAATGGGAATAAAAAAACAAGATACAGGGATGAGCTGGGATATTTTTTTACCAAACCTCTACACTGACGTTAGAAGCACTAAAGTACCAATCCAATAAAATGGACATTCAAATTGATCTCCTGAAAATGATGGCAAATGCAGTCGTGGGGATTGATAACAAAACTTGCCCAGCTTAATGGCCTAATAATTAGAGCTCAAACCGACAGTGAAAAAATGGTCATAGACTGCGTTTGTATACCTATTATAGACAAACCATCAACAATACCGGAGGTTTTGAATACCATAATAGAAGATACCAAAAAGTCCCTTCAAAAGGAAAAAGAAAATGATGATGAAAAAATGAAAGAAAAACTCAAATTCAGTATGAAGAATGATAAAGCATATAACAGTTGTGTTGAAAGTAGTGATGGGCTAGAACAAACACCAACAACAAAGCCGCAGACAAAATCAAATTCACATGATGGAAGAATAACAGCAATAGACGTACAAACAATGGACCAGACAAGGGACGAGATAACCAGCATAGAAACAAGGGTAGATCAAGAAACTAAAGACCACGTCACCCACGGCTTCACCATGACAAAACGTCTAAGAAAAAAAGTTACGTAAAGCTAGAAAAAAGGCTAAACCACAAAATTGCGTAATAATACAAACAGATGAAGAGTCGATCACACCGATAGACATGCAAGGAAACAAATCACAAGATGAATCATCAAGAGAAGAAAAAAAGACCTCACCAATAATTAAGAATGGGAACAATAAATATTTTGCAATATTTGAAAAAGAACTATCAATGGAAAAATTGAGTGCCCAAAAGAATATAGCTATTAAGACAGCTAAAACAAGCCAAATGGGGGAGTCACAGAAAAATATGGAGGAAGGTAACAAGCTGGGAAAAATTAAATCATTGGGTAAAGAGCCGATCATAGAGAAAGCGCCGGTGTTCATAAAAAGGAGAAAATTAGAAGAACCAGCAGAACAAAGGATTATAGCAAGCCCAACTCAACTTGAAGATAAGTTATTAGAAAAAGAGGAAGAAGAACATGATAGTTGCCCAAGCATCCATGGTTCTCAGAGATGGAATGATAGCACTCCATTAAAGGTAACAATAAAAACAAGTCAGCAACAAATTCAATATGTTGACGAAAAAATAGAAACATACTTGAAATCTACTGCAAATGAGGAAGATAGAAGGAATACATTATAAATAGTAGAGACAAAAACACAATTACCAGACTGGGATCAACTTGTTATTGAAAACCGGGATGGGGTAAAGCAAAATATTTATAAAGCAAAGCAAGCTATGGAAACAGATAGACATGACAACCATATATCAAATGAGAAGGCACAACTTATTTTTAAACCTGAATTTGAATCAAGAGGGAGACAAGATATATTAAATAGAGGCAACATACTTCGACTATTTAAATCAATCCCGTCTTTAGCTAACATTGCAAGTGAGGATATTGATTCCATCGAATTTATGACTAATAAGGATAGTCTCCAGGCGCCAACATTAAATACACTAAATTCAATGTTAATAGCAGAACAAATTATAAACGAACGCAAAATATTTAACACCTGGGGCATAGTAATTAGTAAGCCTGCTCCAAAGGTCTATCCGACACCACTCATTAATGAGATAGATCAGGCACAGAAGGTAAAGTGTAACCTGCAAATCGGTGCTGTACTAAAAAATGCACGGGTGAATCTGCTCATAAAATAGGAGCAACAACGCCGCAAAGGAAAATAGAAAAAAAAATCAGGAATAAATGAAAAATGGATCACCCTGGCATTACATAGCAGTAAGGATCTATGAAAGAATAAAATCGTGCTCCCGGCAAAGAGCGAAAAGGATCTCGGAAAAATGATGATGTGTTCATGGAACATAAACGGAGTGGGAACTAAAATTTATAATGCACACATAGATTCTATTCCACAACCCTGGCAGATTATCCTACTGCAGGAAACATGGGAAACCAGTCCATTTATGTTACAGGGCTATATAGGTTATTTTGAATATGCAAAAAAAAAACATAAATATGGCGGTCCGAGTGGGGGGCTAGCAACATTTATTTCTAGTAACCTGCAGGCCGAACATGAGCAATTGGACTCAATTAGCCCTGACATTTTAATAGTCAAGTTGAAATATAAAACAAGTAATCAGAAAACAAAGACCTTAATTTTCATTAATGTATATATACATACAACAAGAAATAGTAGAGAATCATCGTGTGCAACACTTAATAACTTTTTGTTGGATGACCCATTAGTAGACTACATGATGACAGGGGACTTTAATCTGAATTTACTAGCACCCTTTATAAGAGACGACATCTCCCAATCACAAGATCATCAATGGTCAATCCCCCACCAGGATTTAGTAATGGAGACACTCCTTACGAAATAAAATCAGTATAAAATTTGTTAAGGACGTAGAAGCAATGGGGCTACGTATCCTTAATGGGAGATTTAAAGCAGATACTCCACCAGCATATACGTACATCTCGCATAATGCAAAGACTAGGATTGATTATACAATGGTATCACTTAACATCTTTCGTAATATTTCTTCATATCAGCTGGAGAAGGTTTCAGAAAGCGACCACTGCCAACAGATAATAACTACAAACATCAGGAGTAATACAAACTAACTATACCAAACTATGCCGGGGCACCTTGGAACGATAAATTATAAAAAACTTATTTGGACTGTCCAGAACAAGGATGAGATGAATGATCAAGTCAAGAAACTTATAGAGAATTGTTTCAATGACAGAACATTGGAGTCGCGGATTGAACAGTGGGTAAATTTTACCAGGAAGCTGGTTAAACCTCAAACTCAAATACGATTAAACAAGAGGAACCAAAACAAGCAAGGAGATGAAATGAAAAAAATATATAAATCTTCCATTTACAATAACAAAACTAAAAAGAACTCGTAATAGGCTAAGAAGGCAAATTACAAATTTCACTGATAATGATGAAATACTGAGTAAATTAAAATCTTTAAATCAAAACTTGAAGAAACTAATATGGAATGAAGAAATCAAGCAAAACAAGTATTCTGGTCAAAAATATTCTATGCAAGTAAACAAGTAAACGCAAGAGATTTCTGGGAAATCATAAATGGTCTAGTACGACCGAATATCTTGGTGGTATCATCAACTTTAACGGAGCAAGAATTGGTCACCTTCCTCGAAAAACACCTAAATCGAAAAGGAAAAATAAAAATAAATGATGAAACACATCCTGAAAATAGACTAGAGTATGAGATTGAAGAACAAATTGACATATCAAAAGCTCAACTAATGAAATTTATTAAGAAGCAAAAAGATGGGGAACCAGGACCAAATGGAATTCCGTTTGCTCTCTATAAAGAAAATCTGGATTTATGGTCAGGATATCTCGAAAAGTATTTAAAGAAATAATAAAAACAGGTGTTATTCCAGAATCATGGCAAGAGTCTGAAAATTATAGGCTTATCACTCTACAAGACTCAGACCCTAAGCTGTTTGCAGGGATTTTGCTTACTAACTTAAATGATTGGGCAATAGAAAATAAGGGGTTGCCACCGAACCAGACTGGCTTTATTAAAGGATTGGGAACATTAACAAACATCTCATCATTATCTCTACTAATCGATAAGTCAATCAGAGCAAAACAGCCGCTGTATCTATGTTTTGTAGATTTTAAATCTGCCTTTGATTGCGTCCAAAGAAACCTACTATGAAAGAAGCTCCAGCAAAAAAATATTCCAACTGAATTATTAAAACTGATTCAACTTCTCTACAGTAAAACCTGGGTCAGAGTGAGGATGGGGGATGGCCAAACATTATCAAAAGAAATTCCAACAACTGAAGGACTCAAGCAGGGATGCGTATTGCCCTCCCTCCTCTTTAATTTGTTCCTGGCAGATTTAACAGTGTTCCTGGATGAGATAAATGCACATCCGCCGAAACTAGCTTGCAAACAAATTTCTAATCTATTATATGCAGATGATGCCATACTTTTAAGCCAAACTAAAGTTGGATTACCGCGTTTAATCAACCGAAAACCATATACGCAAAGGAAAATGGAATGGTGATAAATGAAACCAAAACTAAAATCATGGTGGTCACTAAGAATATTAATTTAAGATATAAAAGCAAATGGTATATGGAGAACACCCAACTAGAACAAGTCGAAGTATATAGGTATTTGGGTGTATTATTCGACGAAAATGGAAATTATCATCCACAAAAAATGGACATACAAAGGAAGGCAGATGCTTTGACGGCAACATTCAGGATCCTACAGAAATCCCTTGGTAACCTTACATATCGTCCTCTCCTAAAGATTATAGCGGCAAAACTTCTTCCAACTATCTTATTGGCAGCAAGGCGCTAATTGGGAAAGATTCGGAAATAATCAATAACGCTTTATCTAAAACGTTTAAATCTATTTTTTACCTCCCAAACATTGCCTCTCCTGCACAAATTAGATTAGAATTTGGACTAAATAACCAATACTATGCAAGAAAGGGCCAATTTATAAAAACATGGAATCAGATAAAAAATGACCATGATAATCAGTTATCACAGTTATTATGGCAAGAAATAAACAACAATGCAAAGTCACCTGCATGGAATTATCTTAAAAAAGCGATAGAAAAGTTTGCTGTAATGCCAATCTGGAACAACACAATATGTAAGGCATCATTTAAAAAAATAATCAACCGAACAACAAACCAACTGTCGCTTGTAAATGATAAAGATATGCTGGCAAAAAGAAGACATGCACGGTCAATAATAAATGGATATACAAAAAAGAAGGTACAAGAATATTTGTAAATACCCTGGTCGGAAAAAAATAAGCAAGTACTTGTTAAAGCAAGATTTGGAATACTCCTGGGACTTAGTCATCTTCCCCCGTGGAAAAAAATGGAGAGTTGAACACTATGTAGACTGTGTAAAAATGGGGAGGAGAATATTGTCCACCTGCTATGTATTTGTCCTGGACTTCAAATCGAAAGAAAAACTTTACTTAAACCACCTTTTAATATACGAGGAATAAGGACATGTAGGCACGCACTGATAAGGTGTCTACACTCTAATGATATACGTATGAATGCTGCCTTTGTAAGGTTTTTATTGATAGCTAAAACAAAATTGGGAGATTAAATTATAGAATTAAGAGGCTTAATGAGTTATAATGAATTTTATGGTGTAATTGTTTTTAATGGTTTTTGTCATTATAGTACATGTTTTGTATTGGTAATATTGTAAGATTTTAAATAATCAAACAATAAAGAATTACTTACTAGAAATGCCCTGGAGTGAGATGAGTCATTATGAAAGTACATGGATGGCCTTAAGTTAGCTAGCATTAGTTTGATGGCTTGGCGTGGTTAAGATACGATGACAAGTTCAGGGCACAGAGGAGCACCATACCAACGAAACCATGGGGGTATATTGATCAAGAACTTTGGCTACGGAACATGGCATCTACGAGACCTGTGAAAACAGGGCATACTATGAGTGCACTACCTATTCCTTACCAGACCTTTCTAAACCACCACACCCAGAGTGGGATAATGGAATGGGCAAGGAGAAGGATATAGGTACCCTGTAAGGTTTGTCCTGATGGTTCCAGGTGCGGCAGCATGCACGCCCTGCTGCAGGCCACAGGAGGGGGCAACCTGTCGCACAGGATGGGGCAGAGTGGATGGCAAAGGAGTGGCAGCAAAGGGCAGATACTCCAGGTAATCCTGCAGAAATGCTACAGTTGTTGAAAAGATATCCTTACAGTGCACATGCAGCTTTCTTGTGGGAAGGTTTTCGTTTTGGTTTTTGCATACCTTATATGGATCCCTGGGCTGGTCAAAAAGCAGACAATCTGTAGTCCTGCTAAGGGATGGAGGAGGCAGCGTGGGTGAAGCTGTGGAAAGAAGTGAGCCAGGGTAGGATGGCAGGACCATTCCTGATTCATCTGTTGAGGAACTTTTTGGTGTCCCTGCAAGGTGTGGTGAAAAAGAAAGGTACAGTCAAGCTCATACTGATACAACATCTGTCATGGCCTGAAGGGGGTTCTGTGAATGATTTTATTGACTAGGCGGACTGTCCAGTGCAATATGCCTGCATGGGCACTGCCATACATTTAATGAAGAGGTGCGGGCCGATGAGGAAAGGGGCAAGGCAGATCTCAAATTGGCTTTTCACTTACTGACATTGTCCCCAGATGAGTTCCATTTGTTGGGAATACTGTTTTCAAGTGGACACTCTGGGGCAGATGTATCAAAGCAATTTTTAGTTGCAAATTCTGCGATTCTCAGAAAAGCAGCGTTTGCGACTAAAAATGAGCAATACTGTATGTATGATGGAAATCGCATAGCAAAATTAAGGAATCTCAAAATTTGCGGTTCCTTAATTTTGCCTAAGCATTTAAGGAATCGCAAATTGTGATTCCTTAAATGCTATGCATCAAGCATTCAATTTTTGTGATTTCTCCTTAAGAAATCGCAAATTTCCACCAACTTCAAGTTGGTGATAATTTGCGATTTCTTTCACAAATGCACTTTTTGGCATTTGTGATTGTGCCATATGGTGCAAATACATGCCCTTAGGGCATGTATGTGGGCCGTATGCACACACATGTTCATTTCAGGGGTGCATCAGGGTGTCCTTGGGACACCCTTGCACCCTTGAAATTATTCTCAATTTGCGATTCTCAAATTGCAAGTTGCAAATTGAGAATTACTTCACATTCATTTCTATGGGCCTCCTGGCCCAAAGAAATGAACGGAAAAGTAGTGCTTAATTGCATTTCGCAATTTGCTAATAACAATTAAGGAATTTTAAGAAATCGCAAAATAATGCAATTTTCTACATACATCCCTATTTGCAAATCTCAAATAGAGATTTCTAAAAAATCGCTATTTTAGATTCGCAAATCAGGATGTTGATACATCTGCCGCTCTGTTGGCAACTGCAATCCCTGCAGGATGTTCAGATGTGTGTACGGTGGTTGAAAAATTGAGCAACTTCCTGGAGTAGGTGGTTTGCCAAGTTGCAGAGTCAGAACAGGCTCTTCATTATTTGGACACATTTTTGCTAATAGGGAGAGCAGAGGTAATGGGAGAGTGTTCAAGATTGATCAAGACATTGGCAGTGGTCGCAGATCATTTTAGTATGTCACTGACAGCCAAGGTGAAGACCTGGAAGTGACGAATGGTTTAAATGATGAGCTATTGCAGAGAGGGAAGCGTGAGCTGTGACTGGTGCAAAAGGTGTTAAGTCCTTTGAATTTTGCATGTAGGTAACTTGCCCGAGGTATGCATGTTGCAGAAACAGTGCATTTGTGATGCAAGGCTGTAAAGCCACTACACAGGATTAGTTTGTCCAGCCAAGTGAAGGATAACTGGTTTGGTGTGGTATTGTTTTTTTGGGTCTTAACGAAGTGGCCATGTGGCTGCAAAATGTTCCAATGACGTGGACAGTGGAGTTTTTGTTGATGCCATAGAATGGTGTGCTTTTGGATATTCTGGGATGGGCATTGGTGTGCCAAGAGCTGTCCTCAATCTTGGAAGGCAAGGGTCATGGTATTGCTTCTTTTGAAATGTTTTCTGTTGCTATTGGCAGTACATCTGTGGGGTTATGAGTGGGGAAGAGATGGGTGGCGTTTGTGTCTGACATTACAGCAATAGTGGAGGTGGTGAACAGAATGACTGCTTCTTATGATCAGGTGTTGAAGACTGTGAGAATTGATCTAACTGTGCTTGGAGAAGAGCATATTATTGTGAGCTAAGCACATTGTAGGTCTGGTCAAAGGAGTACCTGGTGCAGTTTCCCATTCACAGTGGGAGAGGTTCTGTGCTTTGGCCAGAGTGAGTTGAGGGAAGTGCTTCATGTTCCAGAAGACTTGTGAGATATTGGGCTGTGAAAGCATATATACTTGTGATATATTTACTGGAGGAGCTCAAAAGGTACATGTACCAACTGGGTTGCACAGAGTTCAAAGCACTGGGTGCCAGTAGGCATGGCTGTGACAGGGAGAGGTTGAGATGTAAGGACATGCTAGAATTTATTTTGGGTCAAATAGAGAGGGGGCTATCTGCTATTACCATGGAGGCAAGTTGGCAGGTCTTACTTTCTTTGGGACGATGTAATGGGGGTATGACCCATGCAGATAAGAGCTGGGTGGAATTGGTATTCAAAGGGCAACAGTCAATTCAGAGCGCTCTTCAGTTTGTTGCTTCATTGGAAGGTGCTCCTCGTGCAGAGTCTCACCAATGGGATATATGAATATGTGGGCACTCTGTAGTGAAGCAGGCAAGGGTCGGACCAATAGGTAATTTGGAGGCAACCTGCTGGGGCTGGACATTGATGGTGCCAAGGTGCATTGATTTGGCCTTGGTGGAATGTCTTGGGACTACTGATGCTAGCCTTGTGGGAGTACAGATTCAGAAAAGGGGGTGGTGATGGACAGAGTATCTGAATTAAGCAGAACACTCCTACCCAGTCCAAAGATCAGGGCTTGATCCATCACCGTTTTTTAGCTCACTGCACCATCCCAGCTCAGAACCTGGCTACATGCAAATTAGTCTGTCCCTGGCCCAGTGCATCATGGGAACAGGGCAGACCAAACTACCAAGCCAATTCTTATACTGGGAAGGAAACAAGCTTCCGGGGACAGGTTTCTGGCATTTCAGCCGTCTTTGGCCCGGCTTGCTTGAATCCTGATGGTGCAGTGAGCAAGGGACTCACATCTGAGTATACCCTTCCACGCTTATGGTGGACAAAACGATTCAGAAAAGGGGGTGGTGATGGACAGGTTCTGAACTGGGGTGATGCAGTGAGCTAAATAACGGTGATGGATCAAGCCCTGATCTCTTGACTGGGTAAGAGTGGTCTGCTTAATTCAGACACTCTGTTCATCACCACCCCCTTTTTGTATCGATTTTGGCCACTACAGGTGTGGCAGGGTATACTCAGACATGAGTCCCTTGCTCACTGCACCACCAGGATTCAAGCAAGCCGGGCCGACGACGGCTGAAATGCCAGAAACCAGTCCCCGGAAGCTTGTCTCCGTTCCGGTGAAGAATTGGCTTGGTAGTTTGGTCTGCCCTGTTCCCATGAGGCACTGGGTCAGACTAATTTGCATATAGCCAGGTTCTGAACTGGGGTGATGCAGTGAGCTAAATAACGGTGATGGATCAAGCCCTGATCTCTTAACTGGGTAAGAGTGGTCTGCTTAATTCAGACACTCTGTTCATCACCACCCCCTTTTTGTATCGATTTTGGCCACTACAGGTGTGGCAGGGTATACTCAGACATGAGTCCCTTGCTCACTGCACCACCAGGATTCAAGCAAGCCGGGCCGACGACAGCTGAAATGCCAGAAACCGGTCCCCGGAAGCTTGTCTCCGTTCCGGTGAAGAATTGGCTTGGTAGTTTGGTCTGCCCTGTTCCCATGAGGCACTGGGTCAGACTAATTTGCATATAGCCAGGTTCTGAACTGGGGTGATGCAGTGAGCTAAATAATGGTGATGGATCAAGCCCTGATCTCTTGACTGGGTAAGAGTGGTCTGCTTAATTCAGACACTCTGTTCATCACCACCCCCTTTTTGTATCGATTTTGGCCACTACAGGTGTGGCAGGGTATACTCAGACATGAGTCCCTTGCTCACTGCACCACCAGGATTCATGCAAGCCGGGCCGACGACGGCTGAAATGCCAGAAACCGGTCCCCGGAAGCTTGTCTCCGTTCCGGTGAAGAATTGGCTTGGTAGTTTGGTCTGCCCTGTTCCCATGAGGCACTGGGTCAGACTAATTTGCATATAGCCAGGTTCTGAACTGGGGTGATGCAGTGAGCTAAATAACGGTGATGGATCAAGCCCTGATCTCTTGGCTGGGTAAGAGTGGTCTGCTTAATTCAGACACTCTGTTCATCACCACCCCCTTTTTGTATCGATTTTGGCCACTACAGGTGTGGCAGGGTATACTCAGACATGAGTCCCTTGCTCACTGCACCACCAGGATTCAAGCAAGCCGGGCCGACGACGGCTGAAATGCCAGAAACCGGTCCCCGGAAGCTTGTCTCGGTTCCGGTGAAGAATTGGCTTGGTAGTTTGGTCTGCCCTGTTCCCATGAGGCACTGGGTCAGACTAATTTGCATATAGCCAGGTTCTGAACTGGGGTGATGCAGTGAGCTAAATAACGGTGATGGATCAAGCCCTGATCTCTTGACTGGGTAAGAGTGGTCTGCTTAATTCAGACACTCTGTTCATCACCACCCCCTTTTTGTATCGATTTTGGCCACTACAGGTGTGGCAGGGTATACTCAGACATGAGTCCCTTGCTCACTGCACCACCAGGATTCATGCAAGCCGGGCCGACGACGGCTGAAATGCCAGAAACCGGTCCCCGGAAGCTTGTCTCCGTTCCGGTGAAGAATTGGCTTGGTGGTTTGGTCTGCCCTGTTCCCATGAGGCACTGGGTCAGACTAATTTGCATATAGCCAGGTTCTGAACTTGGGTGATGCAGTGAGCTAAATAACGGTGATGGATCAAGCCCTGATCTCTTGACTGGGTAAGAGTGGTCTGCTTAATTCAGACACTCTGTTCATCACCACCCCCTTTTTGTATCGATTTTGGCCACTACAGTTGTGGCAGGGTATACTCAGACATGAGTCCCTTGCTCACTGCACCACCAGTATTCAAGCAAGCCGGGCCGACGACGGCTGAAATGCCGGAAACCAGTCCCCGGAAGCTTGTCTCCGTTCCGGTGAAGAATTGGCTTGGTAGTTTGGTCTGCCCTGTTCCCATGAGGCACTGGGTCAGACTAATTTGCATATAGCCAGGTTCTGAACTGGGGTGATGCAGTGAGCTAAATAACGGTGATGGATCAAGCCCTGATCTCTTGACTGGGTAAGAGTGGTCTGCTTAATTCAGACACTCTGTTCATCACCACCCCCTTTTTGTATCGATTTTGGCCACTACAGGTGTGGCAGGGTATACTCAGACATGAGTCCCTTGCTCACTGCACCACCAGGATTCAAGCAAGCCGGGCCGACGACGGATGAAATGCCAGAAACCGGTCCCCGGAAGCTTGTCTCCGTTCCGGTGAAGAATTGGCTTGGTAGTTTGGTCTGCCCTGTTCCCATGAGGCACTGGGTCAGACTAATTTGCATATAGCCAGGTTCTGAACTGGGGTGATGCAGTGAGCTAAATAACGGTGATGGATCAAGCCCTGATCTCTTGACTGGGTAAGAGTGGTCTGCTTAATTCAGACACTCTGTTCATCACCACCCCCTTTTTGTATCGATTTTGGCCACTACAGGTGTGGCAGGGTATACTCAGACATGAGTCCCTTGCTCACTGCACCACCAGGATTCAAGCAAGCCGGGCCGACGACAGCTGAAATGCCAGAAACCGGTCCCCGGAAGCTTGTCTCCGTTCCGGTGAAGAATTGGCTTGGTAGTTTGGTCTGGCCTGTTCCCATGAGGCACTGGGTCAGACTAATTTGCATATAGCCAGGTTCTGAACTGGGGTGATGCAGTGAGCTAAATAACGGTGATGGATCAAGCCCTGATCTCTTGACTGGGTAAGAGTGGTCTGCTTAATTCAGACACTCTGTTCATCACCACCCCCTTTTGTATCGATTGTGGGAGTACAGGGCAAAATGGGGCTAGCCCACAGTTTTGGTCATTCATCTCGGGAAGTAAAATAGGGTGCAATTCACAGAGCTGGATTTGCTGAATTGGGACTTGGAGATGCTGATGGTCAGCTGGGCTTCCACAGATATTTTCTGAACTAGGCTGTTACCTATGAGGGTGTGGAGAGATGTGCAATGGCCAACTGAAATAGAAAGAGCCAGGAAGGAGCTGAACAGACACATGACTGGTTTCTGCATGGTGAAAGAGGTGCTGGTGATAGTACACCAGCGCATTCTTTTTTAATCCCAGCTTTTGTTCAGGCACACAGGCATGTCTGGGTGCTCTTGTCTAAGCAGGGCAGTAACCTGTATTTAGAAGGGTTAACAAGGTCACTGGAAGGGGTTATGAAAGCCTGAAAGAAGCTCTATGTTGGGGGACAGAAATGACACCTCGGGCAGAGGGTCTTTCTGGTCACTGAGCGAGGCAACCTTTTCAGGTGATTGGGGAAAGATGTGGGGAGGTGCAGGAACACGCAACGAACAAAGGTGCCATGATTTGGGGCAAGGAGGATGGCTTAGAGGGGGCAATCTCAACAAGATGGGTATTGAGGGTTCTAGTGCAAGGACCACAAGGACTCATGGGATCTCAAAGGTTGTGTTCAGTTCAGAAATGTTTGGGAGATGGGATGTTGGGGTGGGAGTTACTTAGGGGAGGAGGGCTGGTTTAGCAACTTTTGTTTGCCCAGTTGACATGGTAGCTTGTGCAGCTTATCCGATGGGCAAGGTATCCTGCTTCCCAGTTGTAAATAAAGCAGCTTTCTGCACTCAAAAGAAGTGAGTGGTGTTATCATTTCCTCCCAATTGACTTGCTCAGCTAGCATAGGTACCACAAAACGTATTTGCTTTGTCAATGCTTGTTTTTAAAGCTTACCTTGCCCTTTTAAATGACATGCGCTGCATAGTTAAAAACTACATAACATTTTGTGGCGGTTTTATTTCCTATTTTGCCAGTTTTGCACACCATAAACATTTGGATGAAAGGTTTCATTTTATTAGCACCAGTTTAGCGCCTGCACCAGTTTGCAAACCCCAGGACTGCATGTGATGTTTTTCTTTATAGTAACATTTGGTTTCAAATCCCAGAAGTACATGTGGTGGCTTTTTTGGGTAATATTCGTATCTGTCTGAGTTATATACAATTGTTTGGTTGAAATCTGCTTCTACCAATCATATAACCAATAGTGCAAAAGATAGTAGTTTATTTGACAAGTGTGATGATACCATAATTGTATGGAAAACACAGCAGACACAGAGTTGCATAATTCCAGATGCCCTGTGTGTGATATACAAGTACAGGATCGTCGAAGGGTAGGTCGGCCGCAACTTGTGCTACCGACGGTTAAGTCGGACATGACGCCACTGAGCATCCCGGCTCTCCGGAGTGTTTGGCTCTATTCCCACTGTCTTTTTCTGGTCCCTGCTCAGAGGAACCCAGTTACGGTTTGTGTAATTTGGTAAGGATATGGTATTTATATCGATACACCAATCTGGACTGGCCCTCAATGAGTAGGTAGTAGGGTTTTTAGGTCCTGGAGAAGTGCCATGATCTTGGGGACTAGAGGGCATGAAACATGTTGACCAACATCCCTACTTAAATGCTTGGTGGGATTACGAGATCCTCCTCTTGCAAGTATAGTATATCTTTATTCATGACATGGAACCCGCTAATTAAAGTTGGTTCACTTCATTCCCATATTCATTTTTAGTCACAGCATCCCCACACCCTACTCTCTTTTGTATATACACCTCACGTTCCATGCACACTCGCTTCTTCATCGGCCAAGAACACAGGTAAAAGATCTCCGGCAAACAACCCCACTGTCGGGCCCGTTGGGTATTGCAGCGCAGGCCCAAGGAGGAGCTGCCAGATGATGAAGCATGATATTTTTCGGGGTGTGTGAGAGCCCATACTCCTTATAGGAGCACTCCCATTGGTAAGGACCTTACCTCACTCACCTCTCTCTTGCAGGAACAGCACACCTCTTGTTTTCGCAATACAAATATTAAGAACATGGGGGCATATTAACAACAAGTTGCTATAAACATCGCTAAGCACGCTTAGCGCTATTTCACATTTAGCCGGCTATCGCTGGGTTTCAGTGCCGGGATAGCGCATAATTATCAAGGCTTATCTCCGAGGCGATATGAAACTCAGCAATAGCGGCGAAAAGCGCCAGTATCGCGTGAAAAAAAGAGATACAATGCAGGAGATAATGCAATCCTTGCTGATACGCCCCAGTGACCTTAACCATACAACCCACCTCCCATTAAGTAAATGGCTTCGCTACTTTTAAGCAGGTGTTAAGATACTGCGATAAGGGGGCTTAGCATCATTAATCTGGTCGCAAAGCTGGTCTGCTGCAGTCTTGTTAATCAAGCGAGGCCTTGTTAGCGACTATTTCCATGTAGTTTAGCTGCAATATGGCCCTTGATGATATGCCCCATGGTCACTTCAGAGTGTGTTCAATAGAGCGGCACAGTTAAACATGCACTTGCAGTGGTACACTCAAAAGATGGTGGTATTACCATGACCTGGCTGTTTTTATTGAGAGACTAATTCTCAGGATATCCGTTTCAGGGGGGCAAAGTGGACAGCCAGAAAATAAAGAACTATTCGCAACCCAAAGCATGAAGAAAGTGTGGATTATGTCAGGCAGGAGTTAGCAGGTAACCAATTTTTTAGAAACGAATCTTGGGTATTGAGCCTTTTTTATTACTTGTTATTTCACTTCTGTGGAGGCATCTATGTATCTTGATGTTTTTAAACAACTGGTTGGCATTTGACAACAAATCTGAAGAGCAGATCACATAGTGAGAGAAAAGAACATAGCATATCAGTGAAAAGGTAGTTAGCACATCCTTGGCGTCCAACAGGAGGGAGGAGAAGGTTGTTAATTGGAGGTGGTTCAGCTCTGCTCTGAGTTGGTATTTAAGATGTTCCCCAAACTGGGACCCAACACTCCCAGAGACCAGCCCTCCATCTTCTGCCAGCTGACCATGTAGCAGCAGATGTCTGGATGCTGGCTAGAGGTTCAGGTAGGGATGACGCATAATGGCTCCCATTGCACATATGCCTGACTTTTGTTACTGTAGGCCTTACAGTTCATAAAGAAATATTTGCATTTGATCCTAATATCTACTGGGAGCTAGAGGAGTGCTTTCAGAGTTGGTTTAGCTTGATCATACTTTCCTAACTTCAGGCACATATATGGAAGCTTGATTCAAGTCTGGCTAATATATTCTTATCCACTTAGCAGTAGTCTATTTATCCCGTGACAGGGCATTAATCGAGTTGGCAATTTTTAGGAATAGGAGAACTGTTTTATTCCAATTTTTTGCTTGGATCACATGGCCCTTGAGGTCAGGTGAACCGATGTCTTGGGAGAGTCAGGGTGTTGAAGAGGGGCTGTTCGCCCCAGCTTTTGCTTTCAATTATCAATTATTTTCCCCTTTTCGAAATTACTAATGATTGTGGCAGACATGACTTCTTCAGCTGTTGCACAATCGGGAAACTGCTCTACAGATGACCTGGGAGAAGTTCGTGCCGTTGCACAAAACTGGCAGAAATGCACCCTCTTCCCTAAATATTTCATTTTTAAGTTTTGTATGTCCTCTTTCTATTGTACATGCCCAGAGGGTGTGACTTCTCTAGCTTAGTGTGTTTCGTTTTTACGTTTGTTTATGTTGTGCTTTTAAGGTGCAGTTTTGATTGAGGATTTATAATGCTTATAATGATAGATTTTATGTAGTTCACTGTTTGCAACTGAATGACGTTGAGACTGTATCATTGAGCCCAATTAAAAAAAAATCATAATGCAGAATATAAATTTACTACTGTTGATGTAATCAATAATTTAGATAGAATTTCTGTTTTTGCTTTTTTATTGGAGAAACATTACCAGAAGTACTTCTGGAAAGCTGCAACAGCTGCAGGTCATGAGAAGGTGGCCTGGTATATGCTGTCCACTAATTAAAGTGGGCACCTTGCACCAGTCCAAACAACCCTTATGGTGATTTAAGAGGTCAAAGATAACCTTAGAAAGCTATCCAAGTGGTAGCTGTGGAGAGCAGCCTTCAGGATTAGTCTTGAAGGAATGCTAAGTAGCTTGTTTTACCAGAATACAACCTTATTGTATTGGTTTAATGAAAGGAGAGCTACACAGTAGTTATAAAAATATGTATTAATTATTATAACACACTCTAAATACTTCACAGTATCTGCTACACGCAGATAAACACAAAGCACACAATACTGTAGCACAGAAACAATTGTAAGTAGCACAAATACACAGTGGGCTCCAGGAGGAGATCAAACCATATACTAAAATAGTGGTATAAGAACCACAAATCGAGTCAATACAGAGTCTAGAGGATGTAGAATCGCTGGGACCACAAGGAACCACCCAAGGTGAGTAAGTAGGGACCCCATGGAGGACGGGTGCAGTGTGAAAACACGATTGCAGGTGCCATACAATTCTATGGGAGAGTCGCAGTTGCAGTTTTATATTTTAAGGACCCTTCCCAGTGGATTACGAGGAAGCCCTTTGGATCATAGGAGGTTGAAGAGCCACCCCACCCGTGTATACCATAGTACCAGAGTTAACTATCCCAGGAAAGCCGGGTGCATAGATCTGAAGTGGTGTCGGAAACCGCCATCGATCTGAATGGCGGACTTCAAGGAAGAGCCACTGCTGGGAAGAAGAAGAGTATCCGTTGGATTCCAAAGGTGGATTCAGGAGTAAGAGAACCCAAAAGCAGAGGAGACAGAGTCTGTGTCACTCAGGAGTGACCAGGGACTCGAGAGACGAATGCCCACTGATTTTGGGTGCTTCAGGTGCGTTGAGGGGTTCTTGACTCTGCTGCCACCGGGAACAGGAGATGTCTAGGACAACCAGGAGCCGGATATGAGCTGTACCACCAATGATGTCAGGTGTTGAGGGGTCAGTGTCTTGCTAGAGCACCAACAAGCTTTGGCAGTGGCAACCCAAAAAGATGGTCAAGAAAGGTTACGGTTCAGACCAGCAAGGCCCATGAGACTCACTAAACTCAGGGGAGGCAGGGCAGACCTGGAGCAACCAGGGGAGCCCAAGAAAAGCAGTGTTGACCCTCAAGAGGACCCACAGGCCGGAAGCACAGGAGTCGCGAGGGGACCTTGAGCAGAATTACAAAGGAACAGACCACGGAGCACTCAGTGTGAGGAGGCCAAAGTTCTTGGTGGAAATGGTGTCAGAGGCTGGGGCTACTTGGAGCCCAGTGCACTTGTTTTAGGAATGCCAACAAGCATATGCACTTGTAAAAGTAAGCAGTGTACAGGGGTACGGGTATTGCAGCCCCCACGAGGGATTCTGCCCTTAAACTTGGTGAGATGGCAGCTCAGACTTCGAGGGACTCGGAAACCCACTTCCTGTGTTGCTGGAGCCTTCGGAGTCCGTAGGAGCTTAGGAGCAGCAGACAGGTACGTCGTGATGTGGTGCCTGCCGTTGCAGGCGAGTGACTCCTTCACTCCAAGTGAGATGTCTTTGGTTGTCCGTGATGCTCCACAGGTACTGCAAGGAACCTGTATGGTGCACGGGCACAGACAATGCTTTGGATGGAGTGGGGGATGAAGTCGGGCCCAAACAAAGTCCAGTGAGTGTCCAGACGGTTTCTGGTTCAGAATCTTGTCCACGTCGAATCTAGGGTCCTCCAGCCAGGTAAGCCCTTTTGTACCCACAGGAGAGTGTTGGACAGATTCAGGGGAGTGTTGGACAGTGGGGAGGTTATTCCCATGTCCTTTTCCATTTTCGTGCCAGAGAAGGAGCCAACAGCTCCCCGGACTGGTTTGAACTGGACTTTGCACAGGGACACCAAATGTCCCTCTCATGTAGACTTTCAGTCGCTGGCAAGCGCACCCACCCAGGCCTAATACACTAAATCCTGTCTGAGAGGTGGTCTGTGACAGGATGCCCATTGTTCCACCTTCTTCTGCTTGACCTTGGCTCAGCAGCAGGAGGTCAGAAATGTGTCTCTGGTTGGCAACAACCATTTTGCACTGCCTGGGAGTAGAAGGCTGGTACTGGGAACACCAGGGACACAACAAAGCTCGCTTCTGAGGCCTGGAATCATACCTCCCTCACCAGTTACCGGTGGGGGTATGATTTCACAATGTTTGACACCAAACATGATAGGCCTACATTCAGATGTTTTAGAGTAGGTCATTACGCGTTTGCATAATGCCACTCTAAATATCGTAATGGCTGATACACTAACAACCCGGGAGAATGGACTCCATAGGCTACATTGGTGTTCTGCTCATGCAGTGGCACCCTCTCACTTAGAACCAAGCACCCTGCCTTCAGGATTGATAACTGCAAAAACAACAAGTGATGGACCGAATGTGGATCAATGTCACACATTCCCCCAGTCAAAAGATCTGGGCCCAAATCCATCGTTTTTTTGCACTCCACACCACCCTGGGTTAGACAATGGCGATATGCAAATCAGCTCTGACCCTGTTGCCCCATGGGAACAGTCCAGTCCGAACTACAAAAGCCATGTCCTTCCCAGAACGGAATCAAGCATCCGAGGACCGAACCGGTTTCGAGGCAACACCTCTCATCAGCCCGGCTGGCTTGACTCCAAGTGGTGTGGAGTGCCTGGGACCCACGTCTGGGCATCCCCAGCGCACTTAGGGCGGCAATTGCAAAAACAACAAGTGATGGACCGAATGTGGATCAATGTCACACATTCCCCCAGTCAAAAGATCTGGGCCCAAATCCATCGTTTTTTTGCACTCCACACCACCCTGGGTTAGACAATGGCGATATGCAAATCAGCTCTGACCCTGTTGCCCCATGGGAACAGTCCAGTCCGAACTACAAAAGCCATGTCCTTCCCAGAACGGAATCAAGCATCCGAGGACCGAACCGGTTTCGAGGCAACACCTCTCATCAGCCCGGCTGGCTTGACTCCAAGTGGTGTGGAGTGCCTGGGACCCACGTCTGGGCATCCCCAGCGCACTTAGGGCGGCAATTGCAAAAACAACAAGTGATGGACCGAATGTGGATCAATGTCACACATTCCCCCAGTCAAAAGATCTGGGCCCAAATCCATCGTTTTTTTGCACTCCACACCACCCTGGGTTAGACAATGGCGATATGCAAATCAGCTCTGACCCTGTTGCCCCATGGGAACAGTCCAGTCCGAACTACAAAAGCCATGTCCTTCCCAGAACGGAATCAAGCATCCGAGGACCGAACCGGTTTCGAGGCAACACCTCTCATCAGCCCGGCTGGCTTGACTCCAAGTGGTGTGGAGTGCCTGGGACCCACGTCTGGGCATCCCCAGCGCACTTAGGGCGGCAATTGCAAAAACAACAAGTGATGGACCGAATGTGGATCAATGTCACACATTCCCCCAGTCAAAAGATCTGGGCCCAAATCCATCGTTTTTTTGCACTCCACACCACCCTGGGTTAGACAATGGCGATATGCAAATCAGCTCTGACCCTGTTGCCCCATGGGAACAGTCCTCCGAACTACAAAAGCCATGTCCTTCCCAGAACGGAATCAAGCATCCGAGGACCGAACCGGTTTCGAGGCAACACCTCTCATCAGCCCGGCTGGCTTGACTCCAAGTGGTGTGGAGTGCCTGGGACCCACGTCTGGGCATCCCCAGCGCACTTAGGGCGGCAATTGCAAAAACAACAAGTGATGGACCGAATGTGGATCAATGTCACACATTCCCCCAGTCAAAAGATCTGGGCCCAAATCCATCGTTTTTTTGTACTCCACACCACCCTGGGTTAGACAATGGCGATATGCAAATCAGCTCTGACCCTGTTGCCCCATGGGAACAGTCCAGTCCGAACTACAAAAGCCATGTCCTTCCCAGAACGGAATCAAGCATCCGAGGACCGAACCGGTTTCGAGGCAACACCTCTCATCAGCCCGGCTGGCTTGACTCCAAGTGGTGTGGAGTGCCTGGGACCCACGTCTGGGCATCCCCAGCGCACTTAGGGCGGCAATTGCAAAAACAACAAGTGATGGACCGAATGTGGATCAATGTCACACATTCCCCCAGTCAAAAGATCTGGGCCCAAATCCATCGTTTTTTTGCACTCCACACCACCCTGGGTTAGACAATGGCGATATGCAAATCAGCTCTGACCCTGTTGCCCCATGGGAACAGTCCAGTCCGAACTACAAAAGCCATGTCCTTCCCAGAACGGAATCAAGCATCCGAGGACCGAACCGGTTTCGAGGCAACACCTCTCATCAGCCCGGCTGGCTTGACTCCAAGTGGTGTGGAGTGCCTGGGACCCACGTCTGGGCATCCCCAGCGCACTTAGGGCGGCAATTGCAAAAACAACAAGTGATGGACCGAATGTGGATCAATGTCACACATTCCCCCAGTCAAAAGATCTGGGCCCAAATCCATCGTTTTTTTGCACTCCACACCACCCTGGGTTAGACAATGGCGATATGCAAATCAGCTCTGACCCTGTTGCCCCATGGGAACAGTCCAGTCCGAACTACAAAAGCCATGTCCTTCCCAGAACGGAATCAAGCATCCGAGGACCGAACCGGTTTCGAGGCAACACCTCTCATCAGCCCGGCTGGCTTGACTCCAAGTGGTGTGGAGTGCCTGGGACCCACGTCTGGGCATCCCCAGCGCACTTAGGGCGGCAATTGCAAAAACAACAAGTGATGGACCGAATGTGGATCAATGTCACACATTCCCCCAGTCAAAAGATCTGGGCCCAAATCCATCGTTTTTTTGCACTCCACACCACCCTGGGTTAGACAATGGCGATATGCAAATCAGCTCTGACCCTGTTGCCCCATGGGAACAGTCCAGTCCGAACTACAAAAGCCATGTCCTTCCCAGAACGGAATCAAGCATCCGAGGACCGAACCGGTTTCGAGGCAACACCTCTCATCAGCCCGGCTGGCTTGACTCCAAGTGGTGTGGAGTGCCTGGGACCCACGTCTGGGCATCCCCAGCGCACTTAGGGCGGCAATTGCAAAAACAACAAGTGATGGACCGAATGTGGATCAATGTCACACATTCCCCCAGTCAAAAGATCTGGGCCCAAATCCATCGTTTTTTTGCACTCCACACCACCCTGGGTTAGACAATGGCGATATGCAAATCAGCTCTGACCCTGTTGCCCCATGGGAACAGTCCAGTCCGAACTACAAAAGCCATGTCCTTCCCAGAACGGAATCAAGCATCCGAGGACCGAACCGGTTTCGAGGCAACACCTCTCATCAGCCCGGCTGGCTTGACTCCAAGTGGTGTGGAGTGCCTGGGACCCACGTCTGGGCATCCCCAGCGCACTTAGGGCGGCAATTGCAAAAACAACAAGTGATGGACCGAATGTGGATCAATGTCACACATTCCCCCAGTCAAAAGATCTGGGCCCAAATCCATCGTTTTTTTGCACTCCACACCACCCTGGGTTAGACAATGGCGATATGCAAATCAGCTCTGACCCTGTTGCCCCATGGGAACAGTCCAGTCCGAACTACAAAAGCCATGTCCTTCCCAGAACGGAATCAAGCATCCGAGGACCGAACCGGTTTCGAGGCAACACCTCTCATCAGCCCGGCTGGCTTGACTCCAAGTGGTGTGGAGTGCCTGGGACCCACGTCTGGGCATCCCCAGCGCACTTAGGGCGGCAATTGCAAAAACAACAAGTGATGGACCGAATGTGGATCAATGTCACACATTCCCCCAGTCAAAAGATCTGGGCCCAAATCCATCGTTTTTTTGCACTCCACACCACCCTGGGTTAGACAATGGCGATATGCAAATCAGCTCTGACCCTGTTGCCCCATGGGAACAGTCCAGTCCGAACTACAAAAGCCATGTCCTTCCCAGAACGGAATCAAGCATCCGAGGACCGAACCGGTTTCGAGGCAACACCTCTCATCAGCCCGGCTGGCTTGACTCCAAGTGGTGTGGAGTGCCTGGGACCCACGTCTGGGCATCCCCAGCGCACTTAGGGCGGCAATTGCAAAAACAACAAGTGATGGACCGAATGTGGATCAATGTCACACATTCCCCCAGTCAAAAGATCTGGGCCCAAATCCATCGTTTTTTTGCACTCCACACCACCCTGGGTTAGACAATGGCGATATGCAAGTCAGCTCTGACCCTGTTGCCCCATGGGAACAGTCCAGTCCGAACTACAAAAGCCATGTCCTTCCCAGAACGGAATCAAGCATCCGAGGACCGAACCGGTTTCGAGGCAACACCTCTCATCAGCCCGGCTGGCTTGACTCCAAGTGGTGTGGAGTGCCTGGGACCCACGTCTGGGCATCCCCAGCGCACTTAGGGCGGCAATTGCAAAAACAACAAGTGATGGACCGAATGTGGATCAATGTCACACATTCCCCCAGTCAAAAGATCTGGGCCCAAATCCATCGTTTTTTTGCACTCCACACCACCCTGGGTTAGACAATGGCGATATGCAAATCAGCTCTGACCCTGTTGCCCCATGGGAACAGTCCAGTCCGAACTACAAAAGCCATGTCCTTCCCAGAACGGAATCAAGCATCCGAGGACCGAACCGGTTTCGAGGCAACACCTCTCATCAGCCCGGCTGGCTTGACTCCAAGTGGTGTGGAGTGCCTGGGACCCACGTCTGGGCATCCCCAGCGCACTTAGGGCGGCAATTGCAAAAACAACAAGTGATGGACCGAATGTGGATCAATGTCACACATTCCCCCAGTCAAAAGATCTGGGCCCAAATCCATCGTTTTTTTGCACTCCACACCACCCTGGGTTAGACAATGGCGATATGCAAATCAGCTCTGACCCTGTTGCCCCATGGGAACAGTCCAGTCCGAACTACAAAAGCCATGTCCTTCCCAGAACGGAATCAAGCATCCGAGGACCGAACCGGTTTCGAGGCAACACCTCTCATCAGCCCGGCTGGCTTGACTCCAAGTGGTGTGGAGTGCCTGGGACCCACGTCTGGGCATCCCCAGCGCACTTAGGGCGGCAATTGCAAAAACAACAAGTGATGGACCGAATGTGGATCAATGTCACACATTCCCCCAGTCAAAAGATCTGGGCCCAAATCCATCGTTTTTTTGCACTCCACACCACCCTGGGTTAGACAATGGCGATATGCAAATCAGCTCTGACCCTGTTGCCCCATGGGAACAGTCCAGTCCGAACTACAAAAGCCATGTCCTTCCCAGAACGGAATCAAGCATCCGAGGACCGAACCGGTTTCGAGGCAACACCTCTCATCAGCCCGGCTGGCTTGACTCCAAGTGGTGTGGAGTGCCTGGGACCCACGTCTGGGCATCCCCAGCGCACTTAGGGCGGCAATTGCAAAAACAACAAGTGATGGACCGAATGTGGATCAATGTCACACATTCCCCCAGTCAAAAGATCTGGGCCCAAATCCATCGTTTTTTTGCACTCCACACCACCCTGGGTTAGACAATGGCGATATGCAAATCAGCTCTGACCCTGTTGCCCCATGGGAACAGTCCAGTCCGAACTACAAAAGCCATGTCCTTCCCAGAACGGAATCAAGCATCCGAGGACCGAACCGGTTTCGAGGCAACACCTCTCATCAGCCCGGCTGGCTTGACTCCAAGTGGTGTGGAGT
The DNA here is from genome assembly GCF_964263255.1 of Lissotriton vulgaris. Classification (NCBI taxonomy): domain Eukaryota; kingdom Metazoa; phylum Chordata; class Amphibia; order Caudata; family Salamandridae; genus Lissotriton; species Lissotriton vulgaris. The sequence goes on along the minus strand of NC_141695.1, from coordinate 1,568,245,792 downwards.
GCCTGGGACCCACGTCTGGGCATCCCCAGCGCACTTAGGGCGGCAATTGCAAAAACAACAAGTGATGGACCGAATGTGGATCAATGTCACACATTCCCCCAGTCAAAAGATCTGGGCCCAAATCCATCGTTTTTTTGCACTCCACACCACCCTGGGTTAGACAATGGCGATATGCAAATCAGCTCTGACCCTGTTGCCCCATGGGAACAGTCCAGTCCGAACTACAAAAGCCATGTCCTTCCCAGAACGGAATCAAGCATCCGAGGACCGAACCGGTTTCGAGGCAACACCTCTCATCAGCCCGGCTGGCTTGACTCCAAGTGGTGTGGAGTGCCTGGGACCCACGTCTGGGCATCCCCAGCGCACTTAGGGCGGCAATTGCAAAAACAACAAGTGATGGACCGAATGTGGATCAATGTCACACATTCCCCCAGTCAAAAGATCTGGGCCCAAATCCATCGTTTTTTTGCACTCCACACCACCCTGGGTTAGACAATGGCGATATGCAAATCAGCTCTGACCCTGTTGCCCCATGGGAACAGTCCAGTCCGAACTACAAAAGCCATGCCCTTCCCAGAACGGAATCAAGCATCCGAGGACCGAACCGGTTTCGAGGCAACACCTCTCATCAGCCCGGCTGGCTTGACTCCAAGTGGTGTGGAGTGCCTGGGACCCACGTCTGGGCATCCCCAGCGCACTTAGGGCGGCAATTGCAAAAACAACAAGTGATGGACCGAATGTGGATCAATGTCACACATTCCCCCAGTCAAAAGATCTGGGCCCAAATCCATCGTTTTTTTGCACTCCACACCACCCTGGGTTAGACAATGGCGATATGCAAATCAGCTCTGACCCTGTTGCCCCATGGGAACAGTCCAGTCCGAACTACAAAAGCCATGTCCTTCCCAGAACGGAATCAAGCATCCGAGGACCGAACCGGTTTCGAGGCAACACCTCTCATCAGCCCGGCTGGCTTGACTCCAAGTGGTGTGGAGTGCCTGGGACCCACGTCTGGGCATCCCCAGCGCACTTAGGGCGGCAATTGCAAAAACAACAAGTGATGGACCGAATGTGGATCAATGTCACACATTCCCCCAGTCAAAAGATCTGGGCCCAAATCCATCGTTTTTTTGCACTCCACACCACCCTGGGTTAGACAATGGCGATATGCAAATCAGCTCTGACCCTGTTGCCCCATGGGAACAGTCCAGTCCGAACTACAAAAGCCATGTCCTTCCCAGAACGGAATCAAGCATCCGAGGACCGAACCGGTTTCGAGGCAACACCTCTCATCAGCCCGGCTGGCTTGACTCCAAGTGGTGTGGAGTGCCTGGGACCCACGTCTGGGCATCCCCAGCGCACTTAGGGCGGCAATTGCAAAAACAACAAGTGATGGACCGAATGTGGATCAATGTCACACATTCCCCCAGTCAAAAGATCTGGGCCCAAATCCATCGTTTTTTTGCACTCCACACCACCCTGGGTTAGACAATGGCGATATGCAAATCAGCTCTGACCCTGTTGCCCCATGGGAACAGTCCAGTCCGAACTACAAAAGCCATGTCCTTCCCAGAACGGAATCAAGCATCCGAGGACCGAACCGGTTTCGAGGCAACACCTCTCATCAGCCCGGCTGGCTTGACTCCAAGTGGTGTGGAGTGCCTGGGACCCACGTCTGGGCATCCCCAGCGCACTTAGGGCGGCAATTGCAAAAACAACAAGTGATGGACCGAATGTGGATCAATGTCACACATTCCCCCAGTCAAAAGATCTGGGCCCAAATCCATCGTTTTTTTGCACTCCACACCACCCTGGGTTAGACAATGGCGATATGCAAATCAGCTCTGACCCTGTTGCCCCATGGGAACAGTCCAGTCCGAACTACAAAAGCCATGTCCTTCCCAGCCGGGCTGATGAGAGGTGTTACCTCGAAACCGGTCCGGTCCTCGGATGCTTGATTCCGTTCTGGGAAGGACATGGCTTTTGTAGTTCGGACTGGACTGTTCACATGGGGCAACAGGGTCAGAGCTGATTTGCATATCGCCATTGTCTAACCCAGGGTGGTGTGGAGTGCAAAAAAACGATGGATTTGGGCCCAGATCTTTTGACTGGGGGAATGTGTGACATTGATCCACATTCGGTCCATCACTTGTTGTTTTTTCAGGATTGATAAGGCCTGCTATAGGGTTGACTTATAGGTTTTAAGTGCAGTGACTAACCGTGGGCAGTGAACTTCGCACCGCTCGCGGAGTTTGCGGAGTTTCCAGCACTCGGCGTTACACAGACCTCACAGAGTTCTGAAACTCGTGCAGCAGAGCGGAGTTTTTTCCTCGCTCGCGTTCACCAACGTCAAGTTGGCGAGCGCAGAAAATCAACCTACCGGCAAGATTTTTCTTTGTTCGCGATCGCCAACATGAAGTTGTGGAAAATAAACCTCCCGGTCGCATTTTTGCAATGCGGTAGCGTTCATTCAAGTTTCTCATTGCGAGTGGTCGTGTATGCTTGCGACCTCTTGCGTTGAGAAACTGCCCATTCTCCTTGAGAAAGCTGCTGCTTAAGTAAAAATTTACTTGAGCGGCAGAAAAGGTGAGATTGCGCTGTGCATGGTGCTGTTCGCAATGATTGAACAGTGCAGACAAGCATCCGGCACTGTGCAATCACTGCGAGCGGCATTTTTCAACTGTACTCCGCCGATTGCGGAGCTCAGCAAAGTGAGACAGAGTTTTTTTTGCACTTCGCGTAGCTCCGCGCAGTGCAATTCCACTAACTCCGCCCAGGGTTAGCAGTGACCCTTAGATATGGTAAACCTATAGCTTAAGAAAGTGGTGCATGCACCAACTTACACAGGCTGCAATGGCAGGCCTTTAGATCCATTTTGCATGGCCTTTCATGGGTGGCATAATACATGCTTCAGCCTAAGGGAGGTCTCTGGGGTACCTAGGACCTTGGTACATGGGTACCATATACTAGGGACTGACAAGGGTACCCAGTATCAAATCTGGAGTGTACCTAGGTACATGGCATAACATTTCAGGGAGAAAGCTGACTGGGGTCCTGATTAGCAGGATTCCAGTCAGACTAGTCAAAAACAGTGTAACATGAAGCAAAAAGTGGGGGTAATCATAAGAAGCAGATCCTACTTTCCTACACTGGGAAAATGTTTGTGAATTTCCATTACTTCATTCAATTATTTATTATTTATTATTTTGTAAAGGGTCAGTTTGTGACGTGGAGGCACTTTGAAGCACAAGCTATATAAAATCCAACAAGCTCGTTAGTCAATCAGAATTCCTTCATTCCCGATTAAGCCATTTTAAAATATTTCAGGAGCTGGTGTGGGCATTCAGATCCTGGATTTGGGAGAACTTTAACTGGATTCCACATACCCTCTGGTTCATGTTAGAGTGGTGTGGGAAGTTCCAGTGGCCTCTGGATGAGAGTGAAAAACACCTCTTTGAACAGGCTTCTTTTCAGTTATTTCTTTCATGTCTCTAGACTTGGTTGTTTTCGAACGAAGCGGTTCAGTCCATTCTACAGCTGGGCACCCATCCCTGGAATCGATCAACCTCTGCGAGACTTGCAATTCATTCTGACCCGATAGATCCTACTTGGCTTGCTTAGATATCATGGTTTGACTTGGGGTCTATTTCGGGAACAGAGTCTAAGAAGCTGATTTATCAAAATGCCATGCAACCTAAAGCAGCACGACAACTTGAGATATGATGTATTCCTTCTTCTCTCTCCCTGTGCTGGCCCTCCGAGTGCTGCCTAGTGGCAACCCAGACACCCCTGTACCATGGTGCAAGCGTGCCCAGATTACAGATACCTTCCTGTACAAATACAGTTTTTAGAGACATTTTCTTCTTCCTATGTGTGCTGCAGAATGTACCACACGTAGAAAGAGGAAATAGCGAAGAGAAATGAAGATATTTCTCCTCATTAAGCCTCTGGGATGGCATCAAAGTCCATGGGTAGATGCATGGGAATGCCTATTGAACGTCTTCTCAACGCAGAGTAATGAAAGACATTGATTTGCGCTACCGTTCGTTCCTCTGGAATTAACAAGCTATGCAGAGCCATGCAAGGTGGCTTTGAGTAGCTTAGTAAATCTCATTCAATCAATCAATCAAGAAATGTGTATAGCGCACTACTCACCCGGAGGGTCTCAAGGCGCTTGGGGGAGAGGAGTCCGCTACTGCTCGAACAGCCAGGTCTTGAGTTGCTTCCTGAAGGAGAGGTGGTCTTGGGTAAGACGGAGGTGGATGGGGAGGGAGTTCCAAGTCTTGGATGCCAGGTAGGAGAAGGATCTTCCTCCCATGGTGGCTCTTCGAATGCGTGGAACGGCGGCGAGGGCGTGGCTGGTCGATTGTAGCTGGTGGGTGGGAGTGTGGAAGGTCAGGCGGTTGTGGAGGTACCTGGGGCCCAGGTCATGGAGCGCCTTGTGTGCGTGGGTGAGGAGTCGGAACGTGATTCTCTTGCTGACGGGGAGCCAGTGCAGGTCTCTCAGGTGTCCGGAGATGTGGCTGTGTCGGGGGATGTCCAGGATGAGTCGTGCGGAGGCGTTCTGGATGCGTTGGAGTATTTTCTGCAGTTTGGCTGTGGTTCCGGTGTAGAGGGTGTTTCCGTAGTCCAGTCGGCTGGTGACGAGCGCCTGGGTGACCGTCTTCATGGTTTCGGTGGGGATCCATCGGAAGATCTTTCGGAGCATGCGTAGGATGTTGAAACATGATGATGAGACGGCGTTGACTTGTCTGGTCATCGAGAGGGAGGAGTCCAGGATGAAGTCCAGGTTGCGTGCGTGGTCCGTAGGTTTGGGTGTGCTGCCCAGGGCAGGGGGCCACCAGGAGTCGTCCCAGGCAGAGGGTGATGATCCAAGGATGAGGACTTCCATCTTGTCTGAGTTCAGTTTCAGGCGGCTGTTCATCATCCACTCGGCTATGTCTTTCATTCCTTCGTGTAGGTTGGTTCTGGCGGTGGCTGGGTCGTTGGTGAGGGAGAGGATCAGCTGGGTGTTGTCAGCGTAGGAGATGATGTTGAGGTTGTGTTGGCGTGCGAAGGCTGCGAGGAGGCTCATGTAGGCTCATAAGCCCTTGCATTACCTTACTGTGCTTTGTGTGATGCAAGGGCAATGCAAGGTCTTAGTAAATCTGGCCCTTTGTACCGTGGCCTTTTCATGCTTTAAAAATTGATGCAGGGCATATTCAAAGTTAATTTTTGTGTCATAGGTCGCCAAAAGATAGTCTACGTGCCAGTGTTATTCGGTTTAAGATTTAGTTTCGAGCTCTCTGTTGTGCGGTGATCTCTTTCTTTGGACACCAGACTGATATGTCAATGTATAGGAGTTTCCATATTTTTAATCAGGTTCAGGCTGTAATAGAAAATTTGCCCAAAATACATGTGGCCCCCAGAAGCGAATCAGATAGACAGAAAACGGCAGCACATTTGGCAATTGGGGTTGTGTTTTACTTGTAAAGACAAGCTCTGTAGGTGTTTTACAAGGTATGGGAGATGGTATGTTTTTGTGCTTGCTGCAGGCAATGATTGTGGTAATATCAGAGAAAACAAAAATGAGATACGGCCCTTCCAACCATGAACCAGACCCACAAAAAGTAAAATAAATACATTTTTTTAAAAACCACACATGACCTGTCTGACCAGCCCTTCTGGTACTGCCAGATTGCCCTATATTCCAGTCCGATACTGTTTGTAAATATATATACTCAGTAGAAGTATCCATATGGAAATTTCTGGCACCAGAGCAATTGCACTTTGTAACATTTTTCTACAATTGACAAAATATTTTCCCTTCCTATCCCCAAGCTAGAAACTGATTTACTTTTGCTCTTCACATGGTCAAGTTACTGGCATTTTTCATGGTGACTTTGACCAGGAAGAGATAGAGAATACCCACAAAGCTGTATGTGGGTGTTTCAAAACATTCAACGTGTTTATGACCTGGAACACCTACTCCTTAGCCCTGGTAAAAGAATTGCTCACATTAAAATACATGTGTGAGTAAATCATTGTACTTGTGTAAAATGATATTGATGAATCACAAACCTGACTTTACCTTAGTATTACTTTAAAGTAGTTGTGTTAAATCTATGCCTATCTTTTCTATTTCTTCTATTAGTATGACTACTATCTCTTTTCCTTCTCCTTCTCCTACTACTACCATGAGCTACATAATGAAGTGTTCCGGTGTATTGCATCAATAGACTGCATAGGAATATGGCATAGATCTAGAATTTTAACTCATATGGGAGTAGAAGCTCATATTGCACTCTCTTCTGCAATGAAATACTCAAAGCTACACCTCTCATTGGGCCCGATTCACAGAACTAACTTAAGACAAAATCCTAAACTTACTACCATTTTGGTATTCACAGAAGGCACTTACTCATTTTGGTATTCACAGAAGGCACATAGTCATTTCGGTATTCACAGAAGTTAGGAGTCTTAACTTTAGGACTCCTAAATGCCTTCTGTGAATACCAAAATGGTAGTAAGTTTAGGATTTTGTCTTAAGTTAGTTCTGTGAATCAGGCCCATAGTACCTGGCTTTGAAATGGGGCTTCATTAGGAAATGTGGCACTTTATGCCAAATAACTTCTAAACTCCTCTTCCTTGTCAATGAACCAGTTAATAATGTGCTGAATCAATAAATCAATCATATGTTCTGGTTACTGGAGAAATTTGATGCCCAACTGCAGGTGGCCACATTGGCAGGTAGCTAATGTCGCTTTAATGAACTATTGGTCCTCTACTGGCAGACTTCAAACAACCTTCGATGGAGTTAATGAGTAATTTCCTATCTCGCTACAAAGTGCATAGTCCCTTTCCAAGACCTACAAGCCAGATGACCACGGAGCGACATTGTAAAATGTAGCCAATTGAGGTAGCTCTATTCACATTTTATGGAGGGTATGGATTCAGTGTCTGACACAGTGCTGGTAGATGATTGACCATACTATCTGTCAAAGTAAAGTTTTTAATGATGGTCCGAGTGTAGCCGTTGTACTTTGGAGTTAGGGTGGTGCAGGAAATTCACCAGAGTTAAAGAACTCTTTAAAAGGTATATTCTCCAACCTGCCTGAAACGCTAAAGAACAATTTTCATTTAAGTAGTTATGAAGTTCTTTGTAATGGCAGAATATATAAAAAATGTCAAATAGTTCTTCAAAATGATGAATGTTCAAACTGTATGTTGAACATTGTCTACTCTGACCTAGGAAAATCAAAGTTTACTTTAGCTTTTTCTTTATCTTGTAGAGTCATAGATTATTGAAGATATGATACCTTTTTCCTCAAAGAAGCAAAAAGTTACTAACTTGTAAATGTCTTACTATGCAAAGATTGCCTACCAGTAATATTTATTACTCTTGGTTCTGCTCTTCCTTCATTCTTGTAGGTGATATGATTTACCAACCTACCGACCATGTGATTTTCCGCTTCCGACAAATGCTTAGAAATATCTGGAGCACTGTAGCGTATGTCCTGTGCTTTGTGGTACCACACATGGTGGTGACCCGTCTTACCAGCGCTCCCAGTGCACGCATTATGTGATATATCCCTTGGCCCTTAGTTAGTGCTCCCAGGCTCACTGTATATAAAATGCCAATTGGTCTTTATTAGTATGCAAAGAGCTCACATTATGTGATATATCTCACTCTGGCTTAACTTTGCATTTTCAGTGCTAAATGTATGTGATACAGCTCACAGAGTCTTACCTCAGTGCTCACAGATCTCACAATATGTGATACAGCTCACAGTGTCTGAACTCAGTGTTCACGTTATGTGATATAGCTCACAGAATCTTAACATAGCGCTCACATTATGTGATACAGCTCACAGTGTCCTAACTCAGCGCTCACAGTGCTCCGAATATGTGATACAATTCTACAATTCACAGGGGCATATTTACAATAAAGTGGCAGAGCGCGGGTTCGCTCCAAAATAGCTAACGCTGCACTCTGTCACTTTTGAAACGCAGGGATGCGCTGTATTCACAAGAATGCAATGCACCCCTGCGTTTCTCCCTGTGCCGGCACTAAATTAGGCTGCCAAGCGCCAACGCAGGCACCCTATGGTGCAAGGGTGTCTGCATTAAGGGAATGATTGTTTATGTACAGGAGGGTGTCTCTTCCAGCACGTAAACAATCCAGAATGTTGATTTGCTACTTCTATGTGTGCAGCGTTGTACAAAACACATAGAAGTAGCATATTATAATTTTTTTATTGATGGTTTATGTGCAGGAAGGGACATCTTCCTGCACATGAACGCTTATTCAGGGCGCTTTGCTGTTTCTATGTGTGCTGCACAATGCATCACACAGAGAAACAGCAAAAACGCGGAGAAATAAAACATTTCTCCTCGTTCTGTCATGTGAAGACCAGGTTTTCTCTAGTCTTAATGTTGGTGTTGCCTCCTATTTATGCCACCCTGGTAAATAGGGGGCAGTGTCAAAATCGATGGGTGATGAGGCGGAACACCCACTGCAACACCCATTGCATGTGCCTTTCACGCTAAGTATAGCGTCAAAGGGTGCCTTATTTACAAGGTGGCGTTAACACTGGCTTGTAAAGAAAGCGAAGCCCATAGCGCCACCTGAACGTCGTAATAAGTGATGTTCCTGTGGTGATAGGGGCTTGTAAATATGTCCTACAGTATCTTGACTCAGTGCTCACAGTGCTCACATTATGTGACACAGATGAGTGTCTTAAGTCAGTGCTCACATTATGTGATACAGCTCACAGTGTCTTAACTCAGCGGTCACAGTGCTCACAATATGTGACACAGCTCAGTGTCTTAAGTCAGTGCTCACAGTGCTCCCATTATGTGATACAGCTCACAGTGTCTTAACTCAGCGGTCACAGTGCTCCCATTATGAGATACAGCTCACAGAGTCTTAACTCAGCGCTCACAGTGCTCACATTATGTGATAAGGCACAAGTGTCTTAACTCAGCGGTCACAATGCTCACATTATGTGATAAGGCACAAGTGTCTTAACTCAGCGGTCACAGTGCTCACATTATGTGAAACAGCTCACAGTGTCTTAACGCAGTGCTCACAGTGCACACATTATGTGACAAAGTTCAGTGTCTTAACTCAGCGCTCACAGTGCTCACATTATGTGACAGAGCTCAGTGTCTTAAGTCATTGCTCACATTATCTGATACCACTCACAGTGTCTTAACTCAGCAGTCACAGTGCTCCCTTTATGTGAAAGAGCTCACATTATCTTAACTCAGTGCTCACAGTGCTCACATTATGTGACACAGCTCACAGTGTCTTGACTCAGTGCTCACAGTGCTCACATTATGTGACACAGATGAGTGTCTTAAGTCAGTGCTCACATTATGTGATACAGCTCACAGTGTCTTAACTCAGCGGTCACAGTGCTCACAATATGTGACACAGCTCAGTGTCTTAAGTCAGTGCTCACAGTGCTCACATTATGTGATACAGCTCACAGTGTCTTAACTCAGCGGTCACAGTGCTCGCATTATCTGATACAGCTCACAGTGTCTTAACTCAGCACGCACAGTGCTCTAATTATGTGACACAGTTCAGTGTCTTAACTCAGCAGTCACAGTGCTCGCATTATGTGACACAGCTCACAGTGTCTTAACTCAGTGCTCACAGTGCTCCCACTACGTGAAACAGCTCACAGTGTATTACCTCAGTGCTCACAGTGCTCCCACTACGTGAAACAGCTCACAGTGTATTAACTTAGCGCTCACAGTGCTCACATTATGTGACACAGCTCAGTGTCTTAAGTCATTGCTCACATTATCTGATACCACTCACAGTGTCTTAACTCAGCGGTCACAGTGCTCCCTTTATGTGAAAGAGCTCACATTATCTTAACTCAGTGCTCACAGTGCTCACATTATGTGACACAGCTCACAGTGTCTTAACTCAGTGCTCACAGTGCTCACATTATGTGATACAGCTCAGTGTCTTAACTCAGCGGTCACAGTGCTCGCATTATCTGATACAGCTCACAGTGTCTTAACTCAGCACGCACAGTGCTCTAATTATGTGACACAGTTCAGTGTCTTAACTCAGCAGTCACAGTGCTCGCATTATGTGATACAGCTCACAGTGTCTTAACTCAGCGCGCACAGTGCTCACATTATGTGACACAGCTCAGTGGCTTAACTCAGCAGTCACAGTGCTCGCATCATGTGATACAGCTCACAGTCTCTTAACTCCGCGGTCACAGTACTCCTATTATGTGATACAGCTCACAGTGTCTTAACTCAGCGCTCACAGTGCTCACATGATGTGACATAGCTCAGGGTCTTAACTCAGGGGGCACAGTGCTCACATTATCTGATACAGCTCACAGTGTCTTAACTCAGTACTCACAGTGCTCACATTAACTGATACAGCTCACAGTGTCTTAACTCAGCGTGCACAGTGCTCACATTATGTGACACAGTTCAGTGTCTTAACTCAGCGCGCACAGTGCTCACATTATGTGACACAGTTCAGTGTCTTAACTCAGCACGCACAGTGCTCACATTATGTGACACAGCTCAGTGTCTTAACTCAGCAGTCACAGTGCTCACATTATGTGATACAGCTCACAGTGTATTAACTCAGTGGTCACAGTGCTCACATTATCTGATACAGCTCACAGTGTCTTAACTCAGCACGCACAGTGCTCACATTATGTGACACAGTTCAGTGTCTTAACTCAGCCGTCACAGTGCTCGCATTATCTGATACAGCTCACAGTGTCTTAACTCAGCACGCACAGTGCTCACATTATGTGACACATTTCAGTGTCTTAACTCAGCAGTCACAGTGCTCGCATTATGTGACACAGCTCACAGTGTCTTAACTCAGTGCTCACAGTGCTCCCACTATGTGAAACAGCTCACAGTGTCTTAACTCAGCGCGCACAGTGCTCACATTATGTGACACAGCTCAGTGTCTTAACTCAGCAGTCACAGTGCTCACATTATCTGATACAGCTCACAGTGTCTTAACTCAGCTCGCACAGTGCTCACATTATGTGACACAGCTCAGTGTCTTAAGTCAGTGCTCACAGTGCTCACATTATGTGATACCTCTCACAGTATCTTAAATCAGTGGTCACAGTGCTCACGTGATAAGGCACACAGTGTCTTAACTCAGCGCTCACAGTGCACACATTATGTGAAACAGGTCACAGTATATTAATTCAGCTGTCACAGGGCTCACATTATGTGATAAGGCACACAGTGTCTTAACTCAGAGCTGACTGTGCTCACATTATCTGATACAGCTCACAGTGTCTTAACTCAGTGCTCACAGTGCTCACATTATGTGAAACCGCTCACAGTATCTTAACTCAGTGCTCACAGTGCTCACATTATGTGAAACTGCTCACAGTATCTTAACTCAGTGCTCACAGTGCTCACAATATGTGAAACAGCTCACAGTATCTTAACTCAGCGCTCACAGTGCTCACAATATGTGAAACAGCTCACAGTATCTTAACTCAGCGCTCACAGTGCTCACATTATGTGATGCCGCTCACAGTGTCTTAACTCAGTGCTCACAGTGCTCACATTAATTGAAACAGCTCACAGTATATCTTAACTCAGTACTCACAGTGGTTACATTTTGTGATACAGCTCAGGGTGCCTTAACTTAGCCCTCCCAGTGTTCCCTTTAGGTGATATGGCTCATTGTGTATTAAATATTAATTTGCAGTGCTTACTTTATGTGACACTCTTCCTTACATCTGGGATGATTTGACGGACTTGATTTGGAATGCTGTTAGCACACTGCTGATTGGTTTGAAAATGTGCTCTTCGTAAGTCAAACCCGGGGAACTGTTTGCAGCATTGTTTTGCAATGGCAACCATTTAAACAACTTGTGTGTGATGGCACACGCATTTCCGAGTTGAATTGGCCATGAAGCCTTTGCGTACAATACCGTATGCAGCTTCCAAATATCATTTTTGTGAAAAGCATCAAATTCCATATCTATCTATCTATCTATCTATCTATCTATCTATCTATCTATCTATCTATCTATCTATCTATCTATCTATCTATCTATCTATCTATCTATCTATCTATCTATAATATATATATATATATATATATATACATATATATATATATGCCACGAATTCCGCCAAGTCCCCAAATCACACTCCAGGGAAAAAAACGAAACCGGACCCTTACGGATATTTTGAAAATGTTAATTTATTTCATCCAGTAGTGCATAGAACACGCCGCCATGACGCGTTTCGGGACCTCCGTCCCTTGATCACAAGACATGGTCGATCGTACACCCATCCCTCTTAAAGTGCTAGTACACAGTCAGCTGACCCCACAGCCTGTGGAAATAAAAAACATACTTCATCCTAGTTCAGTAGCGTTTGATTCATGAATTACTTTTTGTTCAATTTCAATAAAGTGCTTAGTGATCCAGAACACATTTTAAGTTTAACCATGCATTAAAAAAAATATAGAAAACCAAACATTTTAAAAAGAGAGTGTCACTCTTCTTCGGTCGTTCAGTTCTTACTCCCAATGTTTCCTCATGATTATTTCCTCATAAATAAATTGATTAAAATTATTGAACCAATTTAGAAAAATAAATTATTTCTACATAATATATTAAAATCATATATATATATACACTTTATACATTCTGTGCAAATTCGCTATCTCTTGTGCAAATTGTGCAAAAGGAAAAACATCATTATTTAAATGGGAGTACATGGCTTGGATCACTTTTTTCTAAATTGTGCCACAGTGGGCATTTGCTGCTACATCTAACCACTGCATCCACACTGCTGCAATATGGGTTCAATTGCTGGGGCACGATAAGAGAATATCATAATCTTTATTATGATACTTAAAACCCTATAACCTGGTGATTTAAAATAATTTATAATCCCTTCTGCAGTTGCTGTTCAAGTATGGGCCAAACGGTCTGAATAATTAGATCCTTAATAAAGACAAGAGTGTAAGTCTTCCGTTTGATTCAAACCGTTGGGAGCCTTGGAATTAAGCTCTAGAATATAGCGTGTTTCCAAGACTCTCAATTTGGCCTCTCTGTCACCACCTCTGCGGAGAGGTGGAATCATATCAATGGCATAGTACTGCAAACATCCTATGTCCCCACCATGGCACGTGTTCACATGTCTGGCGACCGGGTATGCCTCATCCTTATTGCTCACTGCCCTGAGGTGCTGTAGAATGCGCTTATGGACCTGCAGCTTAGTGCTGCCCACGTAACGCAGGCCACAGGCACATTCCAACACATAGACCACGAAGTCTGACTTGCAGGTGATTTTCTTTTTGATAGTTCTCACCTCGCTGTTGAAAACAGTCATGTAGGTAGTCTTGTTTCTACCTATCCTACATGCTTTGCAGACTGCACATTTCAAAAAGCCCTTGCTCTTCCCTAGCCAGTTGTCATCGGCTACTTCCGGGCTGCTCTTAACTATCATGTCGCTCATGGACCTAGCTTTGCTATAGGTTATGGCTGGTCTACTGGCTAGGGTCCCTCCAATGACCGGATCTCCCTTAACCACTTGCCAATTTTTGCGAATGATGTTGAATATTTCTTTGTGCTGTCTGCTATATGCTGTTATCAATCTTGGTTGGCCAGACTCCTTCTCTACGGATGGTGTAGGCACCGCATCTGTTGTTAGACTATGCCCTGAAGTTAAATTGGCACGTCTCATAGCACCCTCCACCACCGTTCGTGAGTAGCCCCTCTCAATGAATCTCTTCTTGCTGGCTTGCTGAGCTCTCTCACAGCTATCATTCGTGCTGCAAATCCTTTTGATCCTCAGCATCTCCCCGTAGGGGATGCTACGAATCAAATGCGCTGGATGGTGGCTTGTGGCGTGCAACAACGTATTACCTGCCGTCACCTTTCGATGTAGGTCAGTCACTATCCTGTCACTGACAACGCTCACCTCCACATCTAAAAAGGTAACCTTAGCGCTGCTAATCTGGCCAGTGAAATGTAGGTTCAAATCATTTACATTGATGTTGGTTATGAACCTATTCGCTTCTGCCTCTGTCCCCCTCCAGATGATGAAGAGGTCATCAATGAACCTATACCAGGCTATGATGTTGTTAGCCATGGTATCCTCATAGGTTCTTGCCAGGACCTGCTCCTCCCAATGCCCCATATGCAGACAGGCATAACTTGGGGAGAAGCAGGCCCCCATTGCAATCCCCCTCAATTGCTGGAAAATCTGCTTTTGGAATAAGAAGAAGTTGCTTTTGAGGCAGATCTCTGTCATCTCTATGACCATGTTATTATGCTGTAGCATGCAAGCAGGTCTACGCTTCAAGTAATGTTCTACCGCCCTTAGTCCATCAACGTGGTTTATACTGGTGTATAAGGAAGTTACATCTAGCGTTAACAATAAGTAATCTTCCTGCCATTTAATGGTTTTGATTTTATCCAAAAAATCACCAGTATCCCTGATGTACGAGGGAAGCCCCTTCACGTGCTCTTGCAAGAAGTGATCAATGTATTTGGAGGCATTCTCAAATGGACCCTGTCTGGCAGAGATAATGGGCCTACCAGGGGGCTTGGTCAGATTCTTGTGGACCTTGGGGATCATATAAAACACAGGGATTACAGGATAATTCATTTTCAGGAACTTTTGTTCATCCCCATTTAGTAGTCCCATTCCCTTCCAAGCATATAATCTGGTGTGGAAAGCATCCCATGCTTGTCTAGCTGTCCGCCAATCGCTCCTACAATAACAATTCCTGTCATTCAATTGTAGTAGGGCCTCTTCCATATACATTGTTTTTGGCCACAGGACAATGTTGCCCCCCTTATCTGACTGCTTGACAATCACAGTGTTTTCCCCCTGTGTAGTTTTTTCATTAGGCTCCCATAGGCATTATTACACTTTTTGTTACATTTAGTGTCTTTAATCCTAGAGGCCTGATGCAATTCCTTTAAATCAGATATGACCAGATTATTGAATGCTTCAATGTTATCAAAAACTGCTATTGGGTTAAATGTTGATTTGGGTTTAAAGTTCGTAGCCCCTGGGGCATCTGTTCTTACATGCTCTTCTCTTTCAACATCAACTGAAGTTCCCCCTTCCCTGTTTAAATCAACCAAGTCCACATACAGCTCGACCTCTCCTGCCAGGCATGGACCTGAATCCGGATCAGTTCTATAGCTTTCCTGCGGTGGCATGCGCGTTTTTAACCTATTCTGCAAGAATAACTTTCTCAATTTTAATTTGCGTATATATTTAAAAAAGTCCATTCTTGTTTGCGCATAATCAAATGTACATGGGGGCAATAAGTCAAGCCCAATGATAAAGTTCTAATCTCATTATTAGTCAAATGAACATTTGAAAGATTAATCACGGAGAGTTGGTCGCTTACTTGTTCGTTATATATATATGCTGATTAATCAGAACGTCTTAGAAGCTATATAGGCGGTTTTACATTCTATAATTGGTCACCTGAAAACATCTACGTGCACACACGTTTTGTGCACAGTTAAAAAATGCCTTTGCGTACAATAGTAAAATCAGACCAATTCCAAATACACATTAACATAGACATCACAGATCATTTCCTAAGGGGCTAATGAATTTCAAGTGAGATTTAGTGATCTAAGTATGTTTATCTGCTTGAACATACAATAAAACTTAAGTGCATTTGTTAACCGCAGCAAGTAAAATAAAATCAGTTCAGATGTAAATGATATACCAACTACGAGTGCTTTGGTTAAATGCTAAATTATATTTAGTGTTGGTTTATCTTAATGTTGACAAATTTGTAGTACATGTTGTGTGATATATATTTTTATATTTTAATGTGGAAGATGGGGTCCATAGAAGCTATAAATATACTTTTAAAAATAAAAATAAAAATAAAAAAAGTCAATTTAAAGTAAATATACTGGTATTTAGTTTCCTTTTGCATTTTTCTTTTTCACGGCTAGCTTGGAATTTCTTTTTGACATTTGTGACAGCAATCTTCTTTTCACAATGTGCGGTACTTAAAGAGAAACTCGAAAAAATTAATTGTTTTAGCCCCTGTCTCCTCGGCCTCCTCTCCCGTCTCTATAGTGGCGCAGAACAGTTAGGAGTGCAGGGACTTTGCGTAAGGTAACTTTTCCTCAATTGATAATATGTTTCATCGTTCTCATCCAGTTCTTATGTATAAATATGGCCTAAATGGAAACCAACGTGCGCGTGAAAAGAACGTGAAACAAAACCGGAACTTGCCGCAAAGAAACCCTGAACAGCTTGCTGGGGTCAAGAGAAATGTAACTGAAACCATGCTCAACAGAAAGTGGAAAGTGATATCTAAATGACTAAGCAGCTTGGCGCCTCAGGAACAGATCCGGAAATAGCTGCCTGCGCTCTTGAGAGGAAACCTCATTAGCAACAAAGTGAGAGAAAAAAACTCCTATATTATGATGAAAAGCATTTGCAAGCTTTTGACTGAATATGTGCGTGCTCGAGAAGAAAACTTTAGCCAGCAGATGACTTTTACTCTTAACCCCTCCCCTGCTGATGACGGAACCGCTCCGTCATCAGCCGCGGTCGCGCTGTGCTGATGATGGAGCGGTTCCGTCATAGCCCGGCCGCCGCGCCTGCGTGGCGCTGATTTTAGCGCGGCGCGTTCTATTGAGTGGGTGGGGCCGTGATGGAACCGCTCCGTCATGAGCACAGCGCAACCGACGCTGGTGACGGAGCGGTTCCGTCACCAGCATGCGCCCGCCGCTTGGCCGCCCTCCCCCCTTAGCCCCTTAGCACTAAAGGAAAATGGCCCGCTCTGCCTGTGATGTTAGTAAGCAAGGAGGCACTGAAGTGTCACTGGGCGCTGGACTGGAGGGATGGCACTGACCTCAGGTGGGGGCGCTGTGTTTAGCAAGAACTAAGGGGCAGATTTACAAGCCCCTGGCCCTGCGCCACCTTTGCGTCATTTTCAACATGGGAAAAATGACGCAAAAGTGGCGCAAGGGTCTTGTAAATCTGCCCCTTAAGATTTAAAAGCAGCTGAGGCAGAGTTGTGCGTCCAGATTTCAGGCAGCAATAAAAATGTCAAGATAACTCTTGTGACCAATGTTCCTGCTAGAGAGGGTGATTAGAGTTTTGTCTAGTGTTAATTTTGACTCGCCATAAAGTAGCACAGAGGGTTAACTAGCCTGCTGCAAATAACATCATTATTTAAAGTGGATAGCTGATTGTATTAGTAAAACCAACCTTTAATAGCGCTTTAAAACTAAATAAATGCATGTGAAACAGGGGCTACGGGAGATAAGGGACCCTTTTGCTGAGTGGTACTGAGGGAATCTGAGGAGTAGGCCATGAGGGAGGCACGGAAAAGGATTGTTGCACCTGGCCCCACAGACTGGGTTTGATTTCCTGTCTATTTACGAGTGTTACATTCATGCAAATATTAAATGCTCACACTGTCCTGTGATTCTTATTTTTCAGTTGGCCGCCAATAACGAACAGTAACTTCATCTGTCAATAACTTTTTCATGTTAAAGCTTATGATCGTAAGCCCCTCTGGCCTGTAAACGGGGATTAACTAGCACCGTCCATTGCCCAGTTTCTCCTGGGTGGTCCTCATAATAAAGGTTGCACTGACAGGTGAGTATCAATGATCTCACATGTAGCCCAAAGGATGTACCCTCTACCCTAAAGGAGGTTCATAAGCAGCAGTAGAAGTACTGTTACTCCTCTTCATGTCATGTCATGTCATGTCCTCACGAAAGGTGAGTTATCTACTATGCTTTACGGCACTGCGATCTAATTTACCTTAACAGCAGCCTCATGGGCATCACAGGAACTTACCAGTTAGCGGCCAGCTACAATAATATGTTTAGTAATCTGTAAATCATAGCAGATATTGGACTATTGGATTAAAAACTCCCTTTTCAGCCAGATCCCTGGTCAAAGCTTTTGGACCAAAAGAATTCAACAAGCATTTTCAATGCAATAGGTCTCGCATTTCGCAAATTTAAGATATTGGCATTGTAAACGACAATGCCTTTTATTTATGTGTTTTTAAAGCCAACACAAATATAAAAGGCATTGTTATTTATAATGCCAATAGCTCAAACTTTTACAAATGCGAGACCTTTTTAATGGGGGCCATGCCCCTTTCATTAGACGTTGCTCGCGTATTCAGGTTACAGTGAGCAGCATCTAAAGAAAGGGGCGAGGCCAACATTAAAGTGAAAGCGCTGTATGGGGCGCTCTCACACAAAAAAGAAAAAAAGAAAGAAAGGTTCTGTAGCGCGGTCGCTATTCTGAAAGCGGACCATGCTGTAAATTAATTAAAATAAATAAACAAGCGCTGCCACTATAGTGAGAGCAGAACGCGCTGTAAATTAAATAAATAAATAAGCGCTACCACTATAATTAAAGCAGCCATGAAGAAAACATTGTGTTTGGACAGAATACGTTTCTAAAATATCGTGGGACAAAATATTGTGTCAAGAATATCGAAGATGGAGGGGACGTGGTTTGAAGCCGAAGAGGATAGTGGTGGGCTGATTGAGCTCTGCATCGGAACCCGAGAGGGATCACCTTTTTCGGCTGGTGGCAGCGTCCCAGCACTCTCCTGCACCTAGGGGTTCTTTTTGCAAACTCTCTCTTCCTCTCAGGATATCGTCCATCACCGCAGTAAGAATTGGATACCACACATTTTTCTTTGAAGTCGGCAGCACATCTCCATGACTGGATGAGCGGCCGCAATTTTATTTTTCCTGAAATTCTCCTCATGGTGCTGATTCTATAAACACCTGTAATTTACATCTTCTTGAGGGGAAAATATAAAAAAAGTATGCTCCTGGACTGTTTCTTGGTGCCTAACTTTATATCTCACACCAAATGCTGAGTTGTCTATACTGGGTATGTGACTGCCTTGTTATTGCTGGAAATAAATCTTACTATCATATTATAATAACTTTTGACACTTTCTACTCACAAGA
This sequence comes from Lissotriton vulgaris, assembly GCF_964263255.1. Lineage (NCBI taxonomy): Eukaryota > Metazoa > Chordata > Amphibia > Caudata > Salamandridae > Lissotriton > Lissotriton vulgaris. Next base: position 1,568,226,830 of record NC_141695.1, on the reverse strand, counting down.
TTTACCATAATTGCAGCTGAATATACTATCTCAACTCTACTCTCCAGTTGACCTGTTTGGCACAAATTTCACAAAGTTTTTCCTCACAGACTGCGCTTCTATTGCTGTATATTCATGTGTATGGGTAAAACCAAGTCTGTTAAAGGCGCTACCTCAGCCCCTGCCTCTACTCTGCGTCCTAAATCCACTGCATTGTCAATGTCAAATCCTTTTTCTGTACTACAAAGTAACATGGAGGACTCAGAGCAAGTTACATTGCCCTCTCTTAAGGAGTAATCAACCATTACGCCAGCGTTTACTTCTGCTCCTACTGCTCATTCCCCTTTATCAAATGGAAAGATTACTTCTAAGCTAATGTTTTCTTCAGTGCTGTCATCCAGTAAGCAAGTTAAAAAAGATCATCCCTCGTCTGCTAACTCTCCACGGCCACCATCTCTGAAGTTAATCCTGGACAAGATACGGGCTCTTAAGCCCTATATGGAAGAAACAAACATATGTTTACAAGGCTTGGAAGATAAATGATCTACTCTAGACAGTAAAATCAATTCAATGGAGCATCAAGTAGAATCTCTACAAGGATCCATCCCAAAAGATGCATCCTATGAAAGCAGAAATCTCACAACTTCAAAAGCAGGTGGAAAACCTCGAAAATCGCAGCAGAAGCAACTTTATGGTTTAGCTGAAGGATTGGAAGGCTCCAATCCCATCTCCTTCTTTCAAGCCTTCCTTCCGCAGGTCCTTGAGATTCCTGAATCCCACATTTAAATATACAAAGAGCACACAAGCTTGGTCACATTCCTCATGCTTCATCGTCCCAGCGCAAACCAAGATGGGTGAAGTTGTACTTTCTAGAGTACACTGATTTGCTGAAAGTTTTACAGGCAGTCAAATTCAAACATCGCATATCCTGACAAGGTTCCCAGTTATTCTTCTCACAAGACTATGCAAAAGTCACAGCAGATAGGCAGAAATGCTTCCTAGCCATCCAACCAGCATTGCGAGACTTGAATGCCTGATTTGATAAAATCCACCCTTACCTTTTTAAAGTAACATACAAGAATAATGTTTCCTCGACAGCTGTAATAAAGAATCCTTGGAGTTTGCAGGATCCTCTTCTACTTGATAACAATTTTCTTTTATTATGTTAATTGCAATTGTATATTGTTCTTTGTATCTTTTTGTTGTCTATATTATGTCTTAAATATTTGTCTTTCTTTTCCCTTTATATCTCTTCCTATCAGGTGCTGTTTCTCTGTTTTTCGCCCAGTGTTGTATGACTCATCTGGAATATTTCCCACCTTTTGGTTTCTTGTAGAGGCTTTTGACTGGCCGTCCCATCTTCTATTTGTGGCCTCAACACCCTCCATTCATGTTTCAATCTTTGGTATGTTTCATTGTTCTTGTTAATAATTGTTTCTATTTCCGCTCTTCTTGTTTCTTATATCACTCTTTTTCCTTCTTTTCTGTCTTTTCTTCCCTCTCTTTCTCATATCTTCTCTCATTTTCTATCATATCTTTTTTCTACTTGAGCATTTTACTTTTGTCATTCTATTTATTACAAGTTTTTCTATTACTTATGCTGTGATTTTATCTACTTTCTCTTTATCTTCTGATAAATGATGAAGCTGCAGGTGGTTTCCTGGAATATTTAATGTTTGGGGAATGCCTATTAAAAGGCAAAGAGTTCTTACCCACTTAGCTAACCTTAAATCAGATGTTGTATTTTTGCAATAATCTCATATAGTTGCCTCAGAAATTTTAAAGCTTAAACACCAGGCACGGGTAAAAGGAATGGAGTATTGATCTTATGTCATAAAAAACGTCAGGTATCCCTTCTATCTCAGAATTCAGATGATGAGGGTCGTTGGTTGATGGTCCATCTTAAAGTTAACAATATACCTATTTCCTTGTTTAACGTGCATGCTCTCACTAAACCTGACTGTAATTTTGGCCACACATATCTACCTTATTAATGTCTATTTCCACACCATATGTTATTTTTGGTGGCAATTGTACCTGAGTGGTTGACTCTTACATTGATTGCTCCACCAAGGCTCCTTTTGTCCCTTCCCCTATGCATCAACACTTCACCACATTAATTACTCATAGATCTCTTGATGATTCATGGAGTCTATGTAACCCACAATTATGTGAATATACTTTTTTCTCACTTACTTACCTCTCTCAATCTCATATAGATTATTTATTTATATCCTAATCACTAACGCAACACATATTACAGGCTGATATTGGCTCTATATTGATTTCTGATCATGGCCCGGCAATTTTAGATTTAGACATTACTATTACCAAGAAAAGGTGGCGTTTAAATATTTCTTTATTAATTGACCAGACTTTTACCTCTTTTTTTTAAATTTCATAACTGAATTCTTTAATCGCAACATATGCTCCGTTCTCTCTTTTCCTGTTGTGTGGGATTCTTTTAAAGCTTCAGCCAGAAACTTTATCATATCCTATGTTGCTAAAAAGAAAAGATGTAACTCTCACAAAGCACTTGATATTCTTAAAATTATTAAATTACTAGAGTCACTCTATATTACTACTAATTCTAAAGCTGATCTTAAAAATCTTATTGTAGAAAAATTTAAATACAATAAATTATCTACAGGAAACGCTAACTCCTACCTTCTTAGAGGTAGTGCTTGCTATTATGGGAGTCAAAATAAAGCAGGCAAACCTCTTGCTTCATACCTTAAAATCAAAAAAGATTGCATAAATATCGACTATATTTTAAATTCTAACTCATCCCCAATGGTTAAAATGTTTGATATTTTAGAGGAATTCAAGAAATATTATACTTCCCTTTATACTCCCGAAATATTTCCAAACTCTACTGACTTTCAAAGTTACCTTGCCTCGTTACAAAAACAATTTCCTGCTGATATTGATTTCTCATCATTGGAGGAGGATATTTCGGTAAAAGATATCTCCCATGTATTAAAGCTCATCAAAACAAAAAGGCACCTGGACAGGATGGTTTCCCTGTCGAATTTTACTCTCAGTTTTCGAAAATCTCTCCTCCACATCTCCACTCTTTATTTATTGGTTTTATTTCATCTAAAGCTTCCAGTGGTACATTTCAGGAGGCTCTTATATGTCTGATCCCTAAAGAGGGCAAGGATCACCATATTTGTAAAAATGACAGGCCGATCTCTTTAGGCAACTCCGATTATAAATTACTTGCCAAAATAATTGCCCTTTGATTAGAACCGTTTTTACCTTCCATTATTTCCAAAGAACAATCTGGCTTCGTCAAAGGTAGGACTATCTCTGAAAATACCAGAATTTTCTTTAACCTATTACATATATCTAACAAATATTCCCAATCACTGGCGGGTATTTCTCAAGATGCAGACAAAGCTTTTGACCGCATGGATTGGTCTTTTTTTTCACACGCTTTCTTGGTTTGGCTTCAGACCTACATTTATTTCTTATATTTCTTTACTATACACATCGCCCAAAGCTTTTATTCTTGCTAATGGTTCTATTTCCGAATCCCTCCCCTTACATAGAGGTGTCCGTCAGGGTTGTCCTCTATCTCCGCTACTCTTCATCCTTGCATTGGAACCTTTTCTTGCAAAAATTAAACAAAATCCCGATATTTTCGGTTTTCAACTTGGTAAAACTCATATTAAAATGAGTGTCTATGCAGATGATATTTTATTATATTTATCCAAGCCAGAATATTCTATCCCAGATTTCATTGCAGAAGTTAATACTTTTTCTTTACTTTGTGGTTATAAATTAAATCATGATGAATGTGAAATCCTTCCTCTAAATGTTTTATGTTTTAAACAAGATTTTGTTTCTACTAATTTCACATGGAACTCCCACAAAATTAAATATTTAGGGCTATGGTGTGCTCCTTCTATAAAACAGACATTATCATTAAATATGACTCAAGTACTTTCCACACTATCTAATTCCATTTCTGAATGGCATCCTTTAGTTCTATCTTGGTGGGGCTGACTCGACACTATCAAAATTATGCTTGCTACTGTTGTCTTCTATACTATTTCTGCTATTCCTTTTAATATTCCCTAATATTTGTTCAAAAAAATCAGTTCTATTTTAACTACTTTTTTTGGAATAAAAAGAAACCATGGGGCAGATTTATGAGGCTGTTGCGACTCTTTGCGCCGCAATTGCGTCACTTTATTTGACGCAACTGCGACACAAACAATGCGCCCTATTTACAACGTGATGCATCTAGGAGATGCGTCACGTTGTAAAGCACTGCGCCATAAGGAGGCGTTCCTGCGCAGGGGGGGCGTTCCTGCGCAGGAACGCCTCCTGAAAGTGGCTGAGTGAAATCTATGAGATTTCACTCAGTCACTTTCAGGGCAATGCTGCGTCAAAACCCTGCGCCTGCTTGAAGCAGGCGTAGGTCTTGACGCAGCATTGTGCAGATGGTGTACCCCCGAGCCTTGCTGGAGCTGCGTCGCGCTTGCGACGCAACTCCAGCAATGCGCCACATTTCCGGCACAGATGCGTCACGCATCTGTGCCGTTTTTGCACCATGGTGCGCTGCATTATAAATGCGGCGCACCATGGGTGGTGGAGCTGTGGCGCACTGTGGCGCACGTTAACTGGCGCATCCCTGGGGATGCGCCAGTTAACATAAATCTGTCCCCATGTATGTCCCTAGTCATGCTTAAATGCAATACATCATTTGGTGGTGTAAACTTCCCTGATTTCCAATTTTATCAAAATGCTTTCCTCCTTACACAACTTTCTAAATGTTTGAATCAGTCAGTCGTGGATTCATCTCCATTGTGGAAGAACTTTGAACTCTCTTTTCTCTCACCTTTTTCACTCCAAGAATCTCTTAATTTACTCATAAAACACATTTTCATCTTCACCTATTCATAAAACTACCCATAAACTTTTTCAATCTATGCTCATTCCACACCTGTCAAACATTGATTGATTTTTTAACTCTTTCATCTGGCTTAATCGCTTTATAAAAATTAATAATAAATCTATTTTCTGGAAGACCTGGCGGAATAAAGGCCTGCTTTGAGTTCATTAACTTTATCCGAATGGAACTTTTCTTACCTTTCTTCAAGCACAATCAATTGTAATATTCTTCCTATTTTAAGTGCCCAACCAAGTACCTCATCTGTTGACCAGTTTCTTAATAAGCCTCCAGAACATAGAAATGAGACCAAAATTTAATTACAATGGGAACAAGACTTTAATACTTTGTGGTCCACTGCATTTTGGCATAAATTATGGTTGAAAATTTGTAAGGCCTCAAGATCGGCTAGTAGAACTCCAACACTTTTCTTTTTATATAATCGACTTATGTTTACTCCAACTTCTTTACATAATTTTAACTCTAAAATCGCCCAAATTGCTGGTCATGTAATAGTTCAAACGCTGATCTATTTCACATGCTTTTTTCTTGCCCTTGCCCTCATCATTTTTTGTTGAAAGTATGGTCTCAAATTAATAACATTTTTCACACTCATTTTCCTTTTTCACCTCTAAGCATTTTTCTAGGCACACTTTCTGAACATTGGTAAGCGCTTACATGTAACACAGCCATGGTGGATTTACTAATAGCAATTGCTTTCCAGCAAATAACGAAAAACTGGAAGCAGTCCAAACAACTTTCTTTTCAGGCTTCGTGGTATGGTGTTTGCTACAACCATTGACTTGATCATCCATATTTCTCCCCTTTATCTTTACTCATTAAAAAAGAACTTATATGGTCCCCTATAGCCATCCAAGATGCTTCCGCTAGAAAACCCACCCTCCACCACCCCTTCTTGGAATAAGTCTCCAACCCACCATGAACTGTTGTATTTGCATAATATTTATTACTATCTTTTTTAAGTTTACATCTCAGCCATTACTTTTCAACATGTTGATTCTTTTGAAAAAAATGTATTAAGCTCTCCTGTTTTCTTTATTATTATCTATAGATATATTGTTATTACATCATTTCCCTTTGAACTTTAGTTGTTATAACCTTTATCATGTAAGCAACTAATTGTTGTGTTTTGACTTTTATTATTAATAGTTAATCTATTGTCAATAAATACATTGCAATTTTGATGATTGTGCATACCTTGTTGCATTCTTTAAATAATAAAGTCTCTCTTTTATACTTAAAAGAATATCAAGGACAGAAATATTGTGACTGTAAGTTTCTATGGGTAAGCAAAGGTTTACTATATATAACCGCACATATGTGTACCATGAGGATATATGTCTTCAAGGTTTGTAGATAAGGAGTTGAGAAAAGTAAACCTATTTGCACTTACCTTCTCGATATTTTGGTCCTCTATATTTTTGACATGATATTCTATCCATGCAATATTTGTAGCATCCACATTCTATGTGACAACCAGAAAAAGCATGTCCCATGTCAGATGTGTTCTCCGGCTTTCTGTGATAGTATGTTTCAAGTTGGACACCTTAATGTTTAAATGGGTCAATAATATGACTCCACCTTTAGCAACCAACAGAATCAGGCTTACACCTCCAGCTGCTGTTGCGAGAGTGGAGCCTAACTCTTCTATATAAGGTCAAATCCAGCAGTAAGAGAGCTTTCTCCATCCGTGGAACTCTAAGATTATTCATTCTATCTGCCTCACTAAATGTCTGAAATCCCATTTATTTAATAAGATAACTTAAGACCCAGAACCACACCTGACATCATAAGACATCTTCTGACCAGACCTACCAGAGTACTCAATCCTACAAAATCACTCATTTAACAGAAAAACCGATTGCAAATTGGCAGATTCGCAGAAAGTGCCTCTTTGCGACCGGTATTTTTGGAATTTAAGGAATAGCAAAATTTGCGATTACTTAAATTGCAATTGCATTTAAGAAATCGCAAATTGCAATTCCTTAAATGCAATACAGATTTTTTTTTGCGATTTCGCAAATATGAATCGCAAATTACCGTCAATCTATAATTGATGGTAATTTGCAATTTCTTTGAAAAATGCCCTAAAGAGCATTTCTCAAAGTCCCATGTTACACACACACATGCCCTTGGGGCAAGTGTGTGAGCAACATGTGGATAAATTGTAATTTCAGGGGTGCCACAGGGCGTCCTTTTGGAACCCTTTCACCCTTGAAATTGCATGCGGAATTGGCAAGTACCTATTGGGTTCTCGCAAATTGCGCATGCAATTCCCATTCACTCCTATGGGCCTCTAGCCCCATAGGAATGAATGGGAATAAATTCCTTAATTGCGACTCGCAATTTGCAAGTCGTAATTAAGGAATGTGTAGGAATTGCAAATTGTTTTGCTATTCCTACATGCATAGGCAATAGCGATTCTCTAATTCCGATTCTTTAAAAATCACAATTAAAGATTCGCTATTGTCTATTTTGATTCATGTGCACCAATGTCCAGACAGTGGCCATATAGCTCATTATGAACACTGCAGAAAGAACTCCAGTCCACACTATCGTGAAAAGAATAGAATCCCAATGGGTGCTGGAAATGGAGTCAAAGGTCAATGCTTGCCTTGCACCTATCAGAGATGGCCTCTGAAATTATTTGATAATATGCCAATTGTGCAACGCACCGTGCAACAACATAAAGAAATAAGTATGCATCCATGCAGACAGATGCCTCCCAAACAACTGTTGCAACTTGGATACATCTAGCCACATGTACACGGAATGCCGCAACCCAACTAGAAATAGAAGCCATGCCACTCCCTAAAATTAAACAAGAGCAAAGATAAGTTGGTTCAAGCCTACACTGTGCTCAAGCAGATTAGCAACTCTTACTGCATAAAACAGTGCTTAATTTGTGGTGGTTGTTGCAAGTGGTGGACAACAGCAGTCATTTTGGAGAATGGCATTTATTTTCCAGTTTTTTTAATCCGATTTTGAGCTAGAGCGACAGAGGAGAAAAAGCGAGAAAGAAGGTTGAAAATAAGCACTGGAAAACTGTAACAAGGGAGGAAGTAGGGATGAAAAAGAACTTGCCAGAGTTAAATAAAGAGACAGGCAGTGTAGGGTGAAAGAACATGGCACAAGATGAAATCAAAACTAAGCAGCCTATGTATTTGGCAACCAGTGGTTGATTTGTGCTGGTGCGGACAGGTGCTCAGCACCAGTACTCATTTTGGGCACCAGGAAAATTTTATTTTTCTTTGTCAGACTTGACCCAGCGCATGGAATAGAAAGACTGAAAAGGAAGAAAGGGGCAAGAAAACAGCAGCAAAGGGAGAAAGCAAGAATGAAGAAGAACCCACAAGACTGAGATGAAAAGACAGGAAGTGTGGGGTGACTTCAAGACCAGGATGCCTTGTTATGCCAACCTGGCATTTGACTGTAAAGTTGTGGGTTTCATAGAATAACGTTTGCGCTCGGCATCTTCGCTTTTCTTTATGTGTTTTATTTTTTGCAGTTTTATTTAGTTCAAGATCGATCTTCAGAGCATTGAGGTCAGCCAGTGGCGACACCAGGGCAGCCAACAACAGGGACGGCTTTAGGAACATATGATTGGGCACTTTACTCTCCAGGGGGCTGGGCACACCCCTCTGCACATCTAACTGCTGATGGCAGACAACTGCGCTTTGTCCATTCAACGAGACCTTCGGAGACACGCTAAGTCAGAGAGACAGACACAGGAGTGATGCCCTGTGCCTGCTCCAATCCGAATATACAATATGATGTAGCTGTGCGTATTCTCCCATGGCAGGCTTTGTGTATGTCGCATGCACGGAGCACACAAGGGGAAGGGGCCAGCCGGCACCCCGGGTCTGTTGCAGCCAGAAGGACCACCACACGAGGCGCCCCCTCCTCCCTGCACGGCGAGGATTCCTCCAGCAACGGGGGAAGGGACTGGGTAGGGAGCAGAGGGCGGCTAGGGTTCCCGCTAGAGTTGGAGTATAAACATGTATGGGGTAAGGCGAGGGAGAGTCATTTCAACTTTCTTTTTTAGTGCACTTATTTTTCTTCATTATTCCCAGAGTAGTGATGGCGTGGACGGGGTCTCCCAGAATGGAGTGCAGGCTGTGCGCTGAAGAGGGTGTGCTCAGGGGGCGCCCCCACTCCGTATCGCTCTCTGTGTGGGTCAGAGAGAACCCCGTCTTGCCGCACTAACTCCTGTTGGCTTCTGGTACCTGCACTCAGACATCACCGTACTCCCTCTCTCACGCACCGTGCTGCGTGCCCTCTCCCGCTTCTTCCAAGCTTTTCTTCATCTCAGGGGCTCGCACGCAATGCTGCACAGGACTCAGCAGCTCCATCTATGGTGAAACAGCCTCTGACGTCTCAGGCTGAGAAGAAAAGATGAATTACTACACGATCAGAGAGAGAGAGGCTTCTCCTTTGTGTGGGAATCATCTCAGACGGTAGGGGGCTGCAGCGTGACCAGGCGGGTGTCTCCTCTTCTGCCCCCATCTCTGTTAGACTTCCCGCTAGCAAGTCTGCTGCCGGAGCATAGCATACGTCCCGCCGCAGCAGTACTCCGTGGGAATGAACTCTTGAAGAAAGGTGGGACATACACCCACCATTAACCATTTGCAGGCTTCGATTTTTTAAGAACACACACAAAAGCCTATCCAAAGCGTGGGAGGAGTCAGACCTCCAAAAAGTACCTACAACAGATAGCCTACAGCGCAAGCGCTGTATAGGCTCGACCTAAAAAGGACCAACAATCTTTTGCATATTTAATACTTACAGTAAAACTGTGGTCAGCAGTTGAAATTGGATAATAGATAATGCAGTGAATAGCCAGTACTTTCTGTAGTTGGATGGATTCAACCCTGGCGACCATAATTACCACATCAAACTTTCAATTTCCTCGGTCTTAAATGAAGGCAGGGACTATGGTTGAGCAGTTGGAAAGTCATATGGGACCGAAGGTGACATAGACACTGGCTGTCATGTACCTAAAGCAAATGAATGATCTGTGGAGAGATTATCATTTAAGTTTGGATAATGGACTCTGAGTAGAAAAATGTAATATCATGATAAGCAGCTAAATCAACACAAGAAGAGCCTAGCATGTATATGTATATTTAATGTATCACATTTGTTTTCATAGGGTGTTAGAGTGAGTGGACTACAAATGTTCTCACATGTAAATGAGGCAAATAGTTATCTGTCCATTCCACTGCCAGAAAATTACTAAGCGTTCAACGAGACAAGATAAGGTTTCATACAGAATTTGAGCCCATGGCTGTGTTTTGGAATAGTGCAGCAGAAGATGTAATTCACTGTCAATTCCAGTGGACCAACTTTAGTGTAAAAAGAAAGATAGATAAAATGAATTTGATATTTCACAAAAACACGTCAATTGTTCAGCAGTCTTAAGTCTGCTTCAGGCTGTAGCAATTTGAGAGCAATTCCTGATAACATTGAACAAATGCTGCCACCTTAATTGAATATGCTGCCAGGTGCCTCTTTAAACACTGGAACAGCGTGAACTCCTTACAGACTGCCAATCATGCTTATAGACTAAAAGACAGGATGAGGAAGACACTCAGGGGCAGATTTATCAAAGGTTTTGCAGCACCCTTGCGCCACGCAAGGGGACGCAGGATGACACAAAACCTTGCGTGGCCCTGTGTGGCCCGGTAAATCTGGAGTAACGCAAGACAGTGGTAGGCGCTGCTTTGCTTTACTCTGCCCCAATGTGGTGTTCCATTGGTGGAGATTAGATTCTCCCATGCAGCCAGCCATGGATTTTGGTGCATTCCCAAATTTACCATGAGTGGTAGACCTAGGAATGCATCTAAATGGTACTCCTTCCCAGGGTAGGCATAGCAAGGAAAAATGTGGTTATTTTTTTTGTTTTATTGCATAGATAGAAATAGGAAAAAGCCTCAGAGGATTGTTTTTGTGCAGGAAGGTCTACCTGCCTACAACACAGGCAACATGGTCCAAGGGCGCCTGCATTGGCTCTACTGGATAAGAAGGTGAGCAACCCAATATACCCTTGCGGGCTTGGGCAAAGTTTATTATAATGAAAGATGGCCAGCAAGGGGTTTTATTGTTTTCTAATTTCTCAGCACTGTTAGGACCTGTTTTGGAACAATCAAAGTACCTGAACCTGAGATTAATCAGTGGCTGTCCTATGTTATTAAATTATAAAGGGAGTTCCACAAAATAGGAACAAAAGATGTTACCACACTAACATCATATATACAATAAATGATCAATAAAATACAAGAAACCAGGATTTTGTGTTGTCTGAAAATTATTATTTAAATTCAAGGCAGAAAAATATATTTATATACAAAAGGATGAGCATTCATGTGGGGTAGGGTACATACATGGATATAACTTGGATATTCAAGGTATTGGTTATTTCTCCTTTGAAATATACAAATATTCAGTCCAGACTGCTTAAGCACTAAAATTCATTGATGTCAACTTAAAATCAGAAGAAAATCAAAGGATGACATGAAACAAAAAGTGCAGAGTTGGACTAAACAAGTCGACGTTTCGGTCTTTTTTGAAGTTTCTAAAACCCTTGACAGGTTGTAGCCAGGAAGCAGCCTTTCTAGTTTCCGGTGAAACTTTATCCAGAATAGTACCCATAGTACTCCCTCGTCTAAATGTAATTATTGGTGTGTCTGCCAATCTATTTCGGAGAGTATTATCAGTGAGTACTATTGGCCAAAGCTTGTTGACGATATATCTTATTTTCCGCTCTGCCCTATTATATGTTGTTATTAGTCTGGGGGTGTTCATGTTTCTGTATGTGGTTGGAGATACAATTTCTTTTTCTTTGCTTTGTTGATCAAAAAGGCTTATTCTTGAGTGTGTATTCACCTTACCTATTGCATCTTCAATCATTCTGTCTGAATACCCTCTGGCTAGTAATCTACTCACGAGATAGACTGGCATTTGTTAAAATCCACCTCATTGCTGCATATACGTTTTAATCTTAGGATCTCTCCATACGGAATGCTAGCAATGAGGTGTTTAGGGTGTGAGCTTGTTGCATGTAAAGTAATGTTACCAGAAGTTGGCTTTCTGTATAACGTACTTTCAATTTAACCTACAAAGGAAGTAATTGAACCTTTCCAGTTAAGGATCTCTCTACACCAAGGTTCCCCCTATAATAAAGTGAGGAAAATGCAAACATTCAAATCAAATATGGGTACCAAAGTCGAATATTTATGCTGATTCACAAGCCCCTTGCTTCACTTTTGCGCCGTAGTTGTGCCACTTTTTGTGACTCAGCAGCGGCGTAAACAATGCCCCACGTTGCGGCCCATTTACAACGTGACGCATCTAGGGAGATGTGTCACGTTGTAAAGCTCTTCGCCACATTATACCTGCGCCAGGTATAATGTATGCAGGGCGGGTGTTCCCATGCAGGAAAGCCTTGTAGAACTGACACAGTGAAATCTACAGGATTTCACTGCACCTCTTCTAGGATGCCACTACGCAAAACCTTACCCCTGCTTGGAGCAGGCATAAGGAGTGACACTGCACAATAAGTATAGGCCTCCCCATGCATTGCTGAAGTTGCGTTGTGCTTGACGCATCTCTGCTCTAACGCTGAGATGCGTCCGTTTCTTGTAAATCTGCCCCTCAGTTTTGTAAGTCTAGGGTTTAGGGTAACAATAAAGTAGCACCTCAACACTGTCTAGTCAAAAAATAAGTCCTTTTTGAGTGTAATAAGCAAATCCCCACAGGCAATATTCACCACGAGTAAAAAACAGCTGAATAAACGTACTCAAAATTTAGCAGGACCATAATGGTTGCATCAAATTTGGTACCTTTTCTTGGTTTCTTTTATTTTCATTCAGAATTTTTTGTTCAAAGCTGAAAGCAAAGTGTGAATTACGTCTGTTCTGTTTATGCATATTTCTTGTGAACATCAGTCAGGAACAATTTGAGAACCATAAAGAAGCATTCTGATTGGCAGGATTTTCATGAGATCCCCAATATCACAGAATGTGATTTGCTGAAACATTTTTAGAGGCAGCCATCTTGTTTTGATCGCATTTGATTGCAGACATTAAAATGTTCACAAATCAAAGCAGTGAAAAAATACAAGCAGGTTGTTTACCACGAAAAACATTTTTTTGTACCACTAAAAATAGCTCCCATTGTGTAATAAGTTGTTTTCATAAGAGTAAAGGCAACTATTTGTAAAAATAAGTAAATAATAACAAAAACATCCTTTCCTCGGGAACATTGCTATGAAAAAAGAAGCTGTATAGCAGGATATTCGAGGTTGCCCTACGCATACATAAGTGGGTGGACTTTGTGCCCACACACTTATGCAAATCTCTTTTTGGCCTCTTTCAGAGACCAGAGAGACTCAGAAAGAAAAGGCTATTCACTCACTTTCTCCCGTGATTGGCGCAAAGAAGGTAGAAACACACTTGACCAGTGGTTGGGGTGTAAAACATAATCCTTCTTGGTGAGTTCTCAAAGAGAATTTTCTTGTTCCCACCCATCTGTATGCCCAACATGCACCTTGGCAACGGGCATGTTGTTCTCTTCTGTTTCCTCCCTTGCTGTGCCTAAGTTCTAGGTTTGAGTTCTATATGCTATTCTAATTGTCCCCGGGCGGCAATATGACATTAATACCATGGCAAGTTATATCTGCCCTGGTACTGCATTACACTCTTAACACCCTGCTCTTGCCTAAGGAAAAGAGGATTTGGTTCACTCCTGACCCTTTCTCCGTACCCGCTTTTCCAAAGGGTAGGATTGATTTCCCATTGTAATTTGCCCACGGAGAGAGAGATGATGACCGCAACCATTATTGGTGGCCCCATCCCCTACTCCGTTAGTATCTGCTAAAAATGAAAATTAATTTGATAAATGTGTTGAGAACAATTTCAAAGTCTCAGAAAACAAACACCACATGCCACAATAAAGTTAGAGTTCAGTTATGCTGCCAAATTAAAATCAAATAATATGACAGAAATAATTTATTATTATGATCTGAAAGAAGTAAAGCAAGTAGAAATATTTCCAAACAAGTCACAAATTTGTGATGAATTATGTAATTATGCTCATCAATCTCTACATTTGGTAATACCTTGAACAAAATAAATTGTTATAGGGTTATGGGCAGACAGATTTATTACAAAGATTGTCTTCAAGAAAATAGTTTGTGAAAATATTGTAACTGTAAATAGTGCATAAGATTATGCTAAACTTGTTGAGTAAAAGTGGTTGACAGTCTTAGGCCCTTATTTCGATGTCGGGCGGAATTTCTTCAACCCGACACCGACTCGGTCCAGTGACCGACCGACACCCGGTCGGCAGTTGCGACTGCCTCATTAGGATGCAACCAAACACTGTTTGGTCGCATTTCTACATTTCACTATGGGAGCATGCATTACAGCCGTAAACTGGCTGTAATCCATGCTCCCATAGTGAAATGAGAGGTGCGGTTCATCCCTGCACCACGTGGCAGACACCTCAAGATGCCTGCCACAAGGTGCACGGATCCACAGGAGGGCACCATAGGTGCCCCCTCTGCCTCCAAAGAGTGCACCAAGGAGGGCACTGCTGGGGGCCCCCAAACACGCTTTCCGACATAGTTTCCATGTCGGACAGGCGAGCATGGAATGCATATAGGAAACTGTGCATTGTAATCTTAAGGGAGGAAAGGCCCGCCCTTGAGATTATTGGCTGGCTTCCGACTGGCAGATGGGCACTCCAAGCCAATTGGAAGCCAGTCGGAATGACCGGCCGGTTTATTTTCCGACCGCCTCCATCAAAGTAAACCGAGGATCCCATTACGATGCGGCTCGGAAGGCCCTGACCATCGGTCAGAATCTTCTGAGCCACACTGTAATCAGCCTCTTAGTATTTAGGTACCTGAAGTCACATTGAAATTGAATATTATGAGCATGAGATTACAGCAAAAAAGCAAACACAGATTGTGTAACAGATGAGAACCATCTACTAGTCATAGTTTAGGTGAGCTGTGGGGGGAAGGTCAGTGGAGAAATTTGATGTAAATAATTATTTGTTGTAACAAATCCTACTTAAAGAAGGACTTTAATATTAATGATATAACTACAGTCCAACAGGCGAAGGAAGTATGCTTAGTGCTTGGGCAGGCCTTCTAATGAAATATGTGCAAGCATTGTTATATTTGTGGATTTTTCATACCATATCTTGATGAAATGCAGTTGAGTTTAAAGGTATATTTTACTCATGTAGATTAGAGATTGCTGACTTAATACTGGAATTTGATTTGTTTAATTTTAATTTACATTTTTATCGTGTTTGTAGTGTATTGCATTGACTATGTTTTTAGATTATGTGTTGCCAATACCTGCAACAAATCACTTTTATAATTATTTTTTACTTGTGTATGCATTATGAACATTCATACATTTGCTATAAAATTCAACTGAACCTAAATACAATTGTAGAAGTAGTTATTCGAACTGTATCATACCATGGCTGGTTTATGTATTTAAAGTGTTTTTAGCCTTTACAAATTGTTTTAATCTGATTAAAAATAACTACTGTGCTCTTCCATTTAAGTATGCACAGGAACACCGTGTATTGTCTTTAGAAATTGTGTATTTATTTTCATTTACTGTTTGTTTTATTAAGCTATGTTCCCTTTACTGGTGTTAATGACTGACAGATTGTGAAAGAACAACATGAGGTAAAATCCTATTTACAGTGTAAAAGTGTATACCACTGCATGCTACATAAATACGAAGGAAACAGGTGGTGCACCCTATTTCTTTGGCATATTTGACTATTTTTCTTTATTAAACTGACCGTTTTACAACTTAGGAAAATGGGAATAGATAAAAATGGAAATTCTTTTCTTGCAATGGTTTCAAACCAGAAACAGTTTAATTAGTTAACAGCCAAGGCAAGTACATATTTGATTAAGTATTGTTTATGAATATGCATCGATGCACACTTAGAAATGTTTAGTAAAGTACTAGAGACCAGCAACTGTAAGCTATAGTGTTAACTTGAATTGCTCTCTTCTGAATGCACATTCATTTAATATATACTTGGATCAGACTCAAGTATAATATTGGAACTCTTGCATATTTTACGGTCCACTGTCAAGGTCTACACCTGTTGTTAAAGAACCTTAACCAAGTTATAGGCCTGAGCCACAAGTGAGAGTTTCTATTGAGGGAGAGTGCTTTTGACAACAGTATAGCTCAAGGAAGAAGGGCTATAAGGCTATTAGAACATTCCACCAACTGAGGGTAGAATGTTTTACATTAAAGGGGAGACACTGAAAGACAATCATTAGAATATTGGAGCAGAAGTTGTATACCAACCACTATTAGTTCAAAACCACTTTCTTGTCTTCAATAGGGCTCCCAACATTCTAATTTTCTAATTATTATTTTGCTATGTAGACCCTCACATACACTATTAGTGGCATGCTTCAGTATCGGTTCTCATCCTGGGCCCCATAAACCATGATGGGCCTAACCTCAGCAGAGGGAGCACTTAGATATTTATTTTTGGTTTGTATGACAGAACCATGCATGCTATTAGAACGCATGCCTTAACAATGCGGTCACTACAACTACTGCGTCTTTAACACGCATGCCTTTACAACGCATGCCTTTACCATGTATATGTCTTAATCATGCATATGCTTTTACCACGAAAAAGTAAGTATTTAGCAGGTAAATATAAAATACTAAATTTTCTTTGAAAAGCCTTGCGTTTTAAAGACATAGCAGTTTAAAAATATATATTTTTTTGTGTGTATTTTTATACACACATACATGTAAGTATGCATGAGTATATATTTTTACATATACACATGCATATATATAGCATGTACAACACATACATTTTGTTACATACAATATAATTTATATTTAATCATTTATATATATATATATATATATATATATATATATATATATATATATATATTACCTACTGGCGGTCGCCAGCAGGTATATATAGTTAGGATTTTTTCTCTATGGGATTTTTGAAAATTCTATGTCTAATAACTTTGGCGTTTGTGGACGGAATTGGCTGAAATTTTCAGGAAAATGGAACATTTTGTTTCTGAGCAGCCCCTGACAATTTGGGGGGGGTTTTATCAAGGGGGGGCCGAGAAAAAAGGGGGGTCCCAAAACGCGTTTTTCCCATGTTAATTTCCATAGGGCGGTTGGCCTCACTTTTAGCTCGAACGGCTGAATGGATTTGCACGAAACTTGGCAAAATTGTAGGGACTGTTAGCCCGATGTGCCTTTGCTAGGTCTCAATATATGTGCTCCAGTGGATTTTGAGTAATTTAGGTTCAAAAAAAGATATATATCTGGGCGGAGCCTAACCACACATCTGATCTGATTGGCTGTCAGCACTTCATCCAAGAAGTGTTGGCAGCCATCTTGGGACCAATATACATGATAGCACCTCATTAAAAAGCATTGTAGTTAATAGAGGGTTTTAGGACTTTAGTTACATTATAAATCATTTGTTGATGGTACCATACTCGTTTTAGGAATTGTGGTGGGTTCTAAGGTGATTTTACCATGTGAAAAAACCTTCTGCTGTGATATCATGAATATTGTTTGAAAGAAAACTAATATCTCATGATTTTCCCACAGTGGTTTGGAAGGGGATCTATAAGCTAAACTGAAAGCATATTTTCTGTAAATTCACATTATCTTTCTCAGTCATGTGAAAATGAAGTCTGACATTCTCAGTAAAACATGTACATCCAACAAGGACAGAGACTGTCAGTTGATTCCTTTGTGTTCTACTGCAGCCTCCTAGAGTGTTCTAAAGAACAACTAGAGCGCTAACAGTCCTACTTATTACAAAGGTATGGCACACCTGAAGCCATCTTGATTGGAATAAAGTGGTAACTCTTAAAACATTTAATTTAAAAAGAAACAACATGAGGGGGTATATTTTGCCATAGAAAGTATGATTAGTGCTGCAGAATGAAAAATTAGGGCACATTTTGAGTGACTTCTCAAATCCTTTTCTATTTCATTAAAACATTCTGACATGCAGTCTCCCAAAATGGCCACCAGAGACAAAACAGCCCAATGTAGCCCAAATATCACCCAGATGTAGCCCAAGTATAGCCCAATGACAGAATGTCCCAGAGTGTTCTAAAGAACAACTAGAGCGCTAACAGTCCTACTTATTACAAAGGTATAGCACACCTGGAGCCATCGTGATGGGAATAAAGTGGTAACTCTTAAAACATTTAATTTAAAAAGGAACAAAATGAGGGGGTATATTATGCAATAGAAGGTATTATTAGTGCTGCAGAAAGAAAAATTAGGGCACATTTTGAGTGACTTTTCAAATCCTCTTCTATTTCATTAAAACATTCTGACATGCAGTCTCCCAAAATGGCCACCAGAGACAAAAGAGCCCAAATGTAGCCCAAATATCACCCAGATGTAGCCCAAGTATAGCCCAATGACAGAATGTCCCAGAGTGTTCTAAAGAACAACTAGAGCGCTAACAGTCCTACTTATTACAAAGGTATGGCACACCTGAAGCCATCTTGATTGGAATCAAGTTGTAACTCTTAAAACATTTAATTTAAAAAGGAACAAAATGAGGGGGTATATTTTGCCATATGAATTATGATTAGTGCTGCAGAAAGAAAAATTAGGGCACACTTTGAGTGACTTCTCAAACCCTCTTCAATTTCATTAAAAAATTCTGACATACAGTCTCCCAAGATGGCCACCAGAGACAAAAGAGCCTAAATGTAGCCCAAATATCACCCAGATGTACCCCAAGTATAGCCCAATGACAGAATTTCCCAGAGTGTTCTAAAGAACAACTAGAGCGCTAACAGTCTTACTTATGACAAAAGTATGGCACACCAGAAGCCATCTTGATTGGAATGAAGTGGTAAGTCTGAAAACACTCAATTTAAAAAGGAACAACATGAGGGGGTTAATTTTGCCATAGAAAGTATGATTAGTGCTTCAGAAAGAAAAATTAGGGATCATTTTGAGTGACTTCTCAAATCCTCTTCTATTTCATTAAAAAAATTCTGACATGCAGACTGAAACATGTACTTTGAATACCAGCAGCAGACGTCCCTGGTGAGCAGTAGCTTTACTACAGTGATCTAATGTGCAACTAGAGTGCTAACATTCAGAATTTATGGCAAATGTGTGACACATCTGAATGCCTTCTTGATGGAACCAAAGTAAACAAGCATTGAAAATGCAATAGATCTCGCCCTCGTTTAAGTTAAAGCCATTCTGTTTGTAATGAGGTGGCTTTTTAGCTTTGCTTTTATTAGTGTTTTTTCAACTTTCATGTAAATAACATGCATCTGTATGCATATAAGTATATGTATGCATGCATTTATGTTTGTATTTATATAGATATACAGATGATATATGTTTATATATGTATGTATATATATATATATTCACTGAAAAAACCATAGGCTATAGACCATATATAGTTAGGAATTAGCATTTACAAAACCTTGAAAATTCACTGAAAAAACCATAGGTTATAGACCATATATAGTTAGGAATTAGCATTTACAAAACCTTGAAAATTCACTGAAAAAACCATAGGTTATAGACCATATATAGTTAGGAATTCGCATTTACAAAACCTTATTTTACTCACACAAAACCATTGAAATTCCATATATAGTTAGTTGCACTAACTATATATCGCGCACCCGCAATCCACTGCTGATGATGTCACATATTACATCATTCATGACATGGTCAGTGACATCACTGATGACATCACTGATGACATCTCAAATTACATCACTGATGACATCACTGATGACAACATCCAGTGACTGTATGTTTCTGTAAAGTTAAAATATGTCTTACATATTGAAGAATGAGTGGATGTATAAGTGTCTGGATGAAGGATTTAGTAGGTGCATGACTGACTGTATGAGTGAGTGATTAAATGTGTCTCACTGAGTGCATGGGTTAGTGACTAAACTGTCTTAATTTGTGCATCATTATGTCTGTTGTTCTGTAAACTGTTGCATGTGTTGATAAGTAGCTATATGAGTAACTATATGGGTTATTGATTGGTTGCCCAAGTATTTGTATGGGAGACTGAGTGTGTGTGTGGTTGGCTGGGAGGTGTATGACTCTGTGCATAGATGTGTGAGCAGTTGATTCACTAGATGTATGGTTTCAAAAGTGCATGTGGAAACAGCTGTATGGGCGGTTGACTGTGTGCATGAGTGTATTGGTGAGTGAATGGATATCTCAGTGCTACATCACATGTCAAAGTAAGTACATATGTAAAACACAGTACATGTGAGAGTTGACATATATAAATAACTGTGCATAAGAGCCAGTGAATGTGTGAGTGGCTGTATGGATCATTGTGAACTTGTATCAGGGATTGTATAAGAGAGTAAATATGTGTTAGTATATGTTTGAATAAGTAAAGTTTGTATAACTGTATAGTTGAGGAAATGGAGGTGTGATTGATTCTTTGCATGACTGACTAGGTGTGTGAGTAACTCCATGGATGAGTGACAGTCTGTGAGTGTCTGTTTACACTGATTGTATCTAAGGTTATATTAGAGTCTGAAGAGGTTCATCGTATTATCACATGAATGATATCATCAGTGATGTGATCAGTAATGTCAAATGAGATGTCATCAGTGATGTCATTTGAGATGTCATCAGTGATGTCATTTGAGATGTCATCAGTGATGTCATCAGTGATGTCACTGACCATGTCATGAATGATGTAATATGTGACATCATCAGCAGTGGATTGCGGGTGCGCGATATATAGTTAGTGCAACTAACTATATATGGAATTTCAATGGTTTTGTGTGAGTAAAATAAGGTTTTGTAAATGCGAATTCCCAACTATATATGGTCTATAACCTATGGTTTTTTCAGTGAATATATATATATATCTTTTTTACCCTTAACAACCCTCAAACCTTAATACCATAACCTCCCTAAACAAATCTCTTCCCACCCAAAAACACATACACACCCTAAACACCAAAAATGCCCTTCCACTCAAAAACCCTTACCCACCCTAAACCCTAAAAATTCCTTTGCTATCAAAAAGCCCATGACCACCCTAAACCCTAAAAATTCCCTTTCCACTCAAAAACCCATACCAACCCTAAACCCTAAGAATTACCTTGCCACCCAAAAACCCATACCCACCCTGAATGGATCTTGAGTCAGTCTTTGAGAGGTCTCAATTGCAGTATTTTTAAATACTCACTTTATTTTTCAGGATGGCTTCTCATAAAATTACGTAAAGAAATCATGTTTTCAAACTTAATAAGTCCTAAAGGTGTTTTGCTAGCAGATATTGATCAATTTTATTTTGGCAATATTAGTTTGCCTCATCTCAAATGTCATCCTGACCAGTGCCCAAAGGGTGAAGTTCATCTAACAGAATCCATGATGTGACTATGCAAGCTAGAGCAGCACAATCAGCTTGCCACTAAGAGAGAGAACACTCTACTACCCTGTATTTTGTTTTTTTCGGCTTCTTCGGTAGGCAACGTTCTACTCAAACAATAAGCAATCTCTTGTGGTAATTTCCTAAGCTTTTGGGGAAACTCACTGATAACGCCTATCAAATGTGCTCTCACAATGTCCACAGTCTTGGATTCTGAATGAGTACATTTAAGTATGCACAAGATCTTAGCAGCAGCTTATTCACCCACTGGTCTATTTTACCTTCCTAATTTGTACACTGTAACAAAGAAAATAAGGAAAAACTATACAATCAATGTAGAAGCAGACATTCAACCCTATTTCAAGGTCATTTCTAGACCCTAAAGTTTCAATTCCCTTTGTACATGGAAATGATAGCTTAAAAACAAAGTGTTGCACAAAAGGAATATCAGTGTCACATATAAGCAAACTGAAAATATAGAAATGTCACCCATAAGCATGCTAATAACTAAGCAGTTTTGGAATTTAGAAATAACTATATATAAGGCCTACTCCAGTTCCTCTTTATTTTGTATGTCCCAGGTATGATTACAGATTAGTATGTGAATGCCTCTTGTTATAATTCTTAATACATTCCAACATTTAGCAACATGTTTCATTCATTATCAAAGGCCTCTGAGGGACCAGAGCTTTCATCAGGACAACAGATTACCCCTAGCGCTTCTTTTGTACTGTCCTAGCCCTACCAGTCCAGTTTACTTGTGGGAATTATGGTAAAACATGCAGGCTTACTTAGTCCCGAAAACCTCTTTGCACCTGATAGTGCCCTATGTCCTTAAAGCCACAATAGTTCAGGAATGGACAGTGACATACCCCTATAATCACGCAATCATCAAGGGTGCCATGATATCGTACCACCTACAATTGCCATCCTGATTCCTGTTTAACGTCAATGAAACCAGACTAGTAGGGATAGGACTGTACATTCCCTAGTTTGCAATGACCACACTGGTATTGATTGGTCTTTGCCTGTGGGAACATGTGAAAGTGGAGGGTAAACATCCCCTCACTTGACTTACAAAAACCAGCGCTAAACAGAGTTACCGCTAGAGTGGGGTTAGGAAATCCACCATGCCTGACTCAAAGATGGTCATCATACTCTGGTACCAGACACCTGAAGCACAACTAAGGTGTCAAAAACCAAATCTGTCTCCTAAATTCAGCTGCAGTATCTGGGCTATCGAGACTAGGCTCAGAAACAAGAACACTTTGAGAACTCTGGTGGCAGAACAGAGAATGATCCAGGAGGTGTAAACAGTCATAGCTCTGGAACCCTTAGTAAACCTGAAGAGGGATAGTCCAGAAGGCACACAAACTAGAACCACTACAGTTGTGGTTATCCTAGGACAACTTCCTAGGATAAATATGTTTTAAAGTCAAGTAAATTTAATCTTGACTTTGTATGGTGTTGTAGGTCTGTACCACTAACCAAGGTATCAACATACTTCATTCATCAAAACAGTGATAGGAAATAAGCTGAACAGGAAATCTTTACATAGGTTGGGGACTGGGGAGTGCTACATATATGTAATGTTTTTGATTTTAAAGTCCATACCATTTGCCATTGTCAATTATTGCATATCCATACCCAGTGACATAGCCTACAGTGTCTGACCTCCAATTTCCTGTGTATGTTCTGATGAAACCTAGAAGGTTAAATGCATGACTTTGTATCCACTTGAAGAAGCTGAGATCGAATTCAGATGACCTTGTTTTGACTACATGAGTAAGCATGTTTGAGAATGTAGAAGAGGAATGACTCAAGACCAGGAATAGACGTGAAGCAGGAGAAAAGGGAAGTGAAAGTACCAGCTCAAGAAATCTCTAGCAAGAAGAACCGCATGTGAGTCAGAACCACAACCCAGCCTCATACATAATGTAAATCCTTCAGAATGGAAAATGTTCACTTTTTTATTAGATGGAAATAATATACAAACATGAATGTAAACAAGGAAAGACAAAAAGTACTATAACTAGTATAAGAACATTAGGCATTGTATGAAATGCAAAAGCATACCACACCAACTTGGCACAGTGTCAGAACATGATCATATATACTTATGTACTTTTTTTTCAATACATACAGATCTGCTAATCACTATGTGTAAAATATATTTTATAATATGGATGTAGTTTCTTATTGGTTTATCTAGAAGCACACTTCAGTTATGCTTGCTAAGTGTCATGGCTCTAGTATGCTCAGAAGTCATTTTATTTACGGTAGTACAATTGCACATTTCTGCAAAGCATAACCTCATTTTCAGTACTAGCAACTCAAAGCTGGATTTTGGGAGAATAATGAACTCAGTAATGCATTATTAAGTATATATTTTCCTCAAAAAACATCTGTCACTTCCTTTAGAAGAAGGTCCTGCCACCTGCTCATAAGATACGTTTTTGTTGAAAGTAACACGTTTGTGTCAAAATATTAGGTTCTATAGCCCTGAATTGAGAGAAAACATATGCAAGTTGTAATACATTTAGGGGCCGATTCCGATCCGGTAAAAAGCGCTCCGAATCTCTGTACGGAGCGTTTTTCCCTGTACGATTCGTACTCGTAAATGTCTCCGTACGATTCTGCAAGTAGGATCCCAACCCAAAGAGTCACTCCGAATGACTCGTAACAAACTCCGTACAAATAGCAAGTCCATACGATTTGCATTCAGCTGACGCTTCACGCCACGTCCAAACGTAAATAGACCGCGTCATCTGTACCAGGAAGTACGATCCGTGTTGAAGACACTCCGTGCGGCTCCTTTGCTACGAGAGTCCAAAACTGCCGTAAAAGCAGAGTCCGGCCCGAACCGCACCCCGGTACGCGACAAACAAGACAAGAACCCCATTGTCCGTGTCATCTCAGTCCTGTACACCCACCACCTCGTACATAGAAACCGACGACGGTGCAGACGGTGAGTACAACGAAGCCCAACATACCTGTAAGTGGTGCCACATGCGCACATCACCATTGCACGCCTGTAATGTAGGGGTACGTTGCGCCACACGCTACCGCATATCACCGGTGTAATAGTGAGACGTGCTGCACCTACGTCATCGACCTCGGGGTACGGTACGGTACCGCATATCACCAGTGCAATAGTGAGACGTGCCGCACCTACGTCATCGACCTCGGGGTACGGTACGCTACCGCATATCACCTGTGCAACAGTGAGACATGCCGCACCTACGTCATCGACCTCGGGGTACTGTACGGTACCGCATATCACCAGTGTAATAGTGAGACGTGCCGCACCTACGTCATCCACCTTGGGTTACGGTACGGTACCGCATATCTCCTGTGTAATAGTGAGATGTGCCGCACCTACGTCATCCACCTCGGGGTACGGTACGGTACCGCATATCACTTGTGTAATAGTGAGACATGCCGCACATACGTCATCCACCTCGGGGTACGGTACGGTACCGCATATCACCTGTGTAACAGTGAGATGTGCCTCACCTACGTCATCTACCTCGGGGTACGGTACGATACCGCATATCACCATTGTAATAGTGAGACGTGTCGCACCTACGTCATCCACCTCGGGGTACGGTACGGTACCGCATATCACCTGTGTAATAGTGAGACGTGCCGCACATACGTCATCCACCTCGGGGTACGGTACGGTACCGCATATCACCTGTGTAACAGTGAGACGTGTGGGACATACGTCTGTAATGTCTGTGTAAGTCTAAGTGATGTGTGGAAAACACACCCAGCAGTGCCCAGCAGTAGAGGAGTTGTGTGGCTAAGACCCCCAGCAGTGCCCAGCAGCATAGGGTGTGTGTGGCTAAGACCCCCAGCAGTGCCCAGCATTAGAGAGTGTGTGTGGCTAAGACCTCCAGCAGTGCCCAGCCGCATAGGGTGTGTGTGGCTAAGACCCCCAGCAGTGCCCTGCATTAGAGTGTGTGTGTGGCTAAGACCCCCAGCAATGCCCAGCAGTGCCCAGCATTAGAGTGTGTGTGTGGCTAAGACCCCAAGCAATGCCCAGCAGTGCCCAGCAGTATAGGGTGTGTTTGGCTAAGACCACCAGCAGTGCCCAGCATTAGAGTGTGTGTGTGGCTAAGACCCCCAGCAATGCCCAGCAGTGCCCATCAGCATAGGGTGTGTGTGGCTAAGACCCCCACCAGTGCCCAGCAGTGCCCAGCCTTAGAGTGTGTGTGTGGCTAAGACCCCCAGCAATGCCCAGCAGTGCCCAGCAGCATAGGGTGTGTGTGGCTAAGACCCCCAGCAGTGCCCAGCATTAGAGTATGTTTGTGGCTAAGACCCCCATCAGTGCCCAGCAGTGCCCAGCATTAGAGTGTGTGTGTGGCTAAGACCCACAGCAGTGCCCAGCAGTGCCCAGCATTAGAGTGTGTGTGTGGCTAAGACCCCCATCAGTGCCCAGCAGCGCCCAGCAGTGCCCAGCATTAGAGTGTGTGTGTGTGTGGTTAAGACCACCAGCAGTGCCAAGCAGCGCCCAGCATTAGAGTGTGTGTGTGGCTAAGACCCCCAGCAATGCCCAGCAGTGCCCAGCAGCATAGGGTGTGTGTGGCTAAGACCCCAACCAGTGCCCAGCATTAGTGTGTGTGTGTGTGGCTAAGACCCCCATCAGTGCCCAGCATTAGAGTGTGTGTGTGGCTAAGACCCCCAGCAATGACCAGCAGTGCCCAGCATTAGAGTGTGTAAATTGATACTTGTAAATTGATACTTGTATAGCGCACTACTCACCCGCAAGGGTCTCAAGGCGCTTGTACGAATACTGCTGTGGAACCCATCCTGGCTTTCCCTGTGAGGCGTCCACTCCTGGGCACCCCCAAGGTGGAGGCCAGGCATCCTTTGCGTTGTGGGGGCCATTGTGGAGACTAAGCAAGCTATAGAGTGTGTGTGTGGCTAAGACTCCCAGCAGTGCCCAGCAGTGCCCAGCATTAGAGTGTGTGTGTGGCTAAGACCCCCAGCAGTGCCCAGCAGTTCCCAGCATTAGAGTGTGTGTGTGGCTAAGACCGCCATCAGTGCCCAGCAGTGCCCAGCATTAGAGTGTGTGTGTGGCTAAGACCCCAGCAGTGCCCAGCAGTGCCCATCATTAGAGTGTGTGTGTGGCTAAGACCCCCAGCAGTGCCCAGCATTAGAGTGTGTGTGTGGCTAAGACCCCCATCAGTGCCCAGCATTAGAGTGTGTGTGTGGCTAAGACCCCCAGCAATGCCCAGCAGTGCCCAGCATTAGAGTGTGTGTGGCTAAGACCCCCAGCAGTGCCCAGCAGTGTCCAGCACTGCCCAGCATTAGAGTGTGTGTGTGGCTAAGACCACCAGCAATGCTCAGCAGTGCCCAGCAGCATAGGGTGTGTATGGCTAAGACCCCCACTAGTGCCCAGCATTAGAGTGTGTGTGTGGCTAAGACCCCCATCAGTGCCCAGCAGTGGCCATCAGTGCCCAGCATTAGAGTGTGTGTGTGTGGCTAAGACCCCCAGCAGTGCCCAGCATTGGAGTGTGTGTGTGGCTAAGACCCCCAGCAGTGCCCAGCATTAGAGTGTGTGTGTGGCTAAGACCCCCAGCAGTGCCCAGCAGTGCCCACCATTAGAGTGTGTGTGGGGCTAAGACCCCCAGCAGTGCCCAGCATTAGAGTGTGTGTGTGGCTAAGACCCCCAGCAATGCCCAGCAGTGCCCAGCAGCATAGGATGTGTGTGGCTAAGACCCCCACCAGTGCCCAGCAGTGCCCAGCAGCATAGGGTGTGTGTGGATATGAGTCCCAGCAGTAAAAGCAGAAACATACAATTGTTAACCTCATTACCATCAGGAAATAGACACATGTTACAATGCCCAAATCCTAACATCACACCAGCTCACAGGCACACAGCAGTGAAAGCCATTATCAGAAAACCTGAAGTACAGAAACAAAAATAAAAAGCTTTATTCAGCTGCATCCAAATGTAAAACGTAAATATGAGTCCATGTTCACAGAAGGCCAATGGCCAGTCCAAATAACTCAGAAAAAGGTTGTGGTTTCCTGGATGTTGTCACACCCAAACTTGCCTGCACATAGAGTTCAATTGTATGTGGAAACAGTAGGGCATCATCTGGGGAATGTCCAGCACCTCAGGGACAGGAGAGGGAAGGACAGGTGTAGTGGGTGCAGGTGGTGTGGATTCCTCCACACTGGCCGGTGCATCGCAGAATGTTGCAAGATATACTTGGCTGCACACTTCAGCCAGTTCTGAAAAACTACCACCTGAACCGGGGGACACATTGGAGGTGAGTTTGTTGTCGTGGGTCTGTGGATGCGTGTGTGATGTCTGTCCCCTCTCCCTGTGGGTGTGCCTACATCCCCTTGAGATTGGGTGCGTGGAGATTTGCGCTTTGTCTGCCGTGTGGGTTTGCTGGGTGTGTCTGTTGTGTTGTCTGACCTGTGGCGTCTGCGTGTACATTGGGAAGGTATGGGAGAGGATGAGGTGGATGGGTCTGAAGGATGGGGGGAGGCAGATGCTGCTGGGTGGACAGATCTGCCGCCAGTGATGACTCTATGGCAGCCACACTCCGACGTAGATCAGACATGGCAGATGACATGCCCTCCAAGAACGACAACAACTGTGTCATGATTTGTGTATGTCCATGGAGGACAGTCAACATGGATGTCTGACCTACTACAATCTGCCGGAGTAGGTCCACAGACTCAGCACTGAGGGCAGCAGGGGACACAGGGGCAGGTGCTGCGGTGCCGGGAACAAAGGAGACACAGGGGCTAGCATGGACCCTAGGGACCCTAACAACTGGGAGGGTGGAGATGGTTCTGGAGGAGGAGGGGCCAGACAAAGATGAAGAAGATGCCATAGCTGCATATTCCCCCTCCTCCGGAGAGTCTGATTCCGAGCCGTCCGCATGGTAGGAGGTGTCGTGCTCATGGGGTCCGGCCCAGTGACTCTCCTCACCCTCCGTGCCACTGCCTCCCTCTGACTCCTCAAAGCAGGTGGCACTGTCACTGGGTCCCTCTGTCTGGTCCAGGCCAGTGTCTCCTCCAGATTGTGGTGATGATGCTGTTGGCAAGTAGAATAAGAAAAACATATCAGTCACCTGTACACATCAGACATATCACCTACAAATCATTTGGCCACATTTCGAAACATGCATCATGAGTCACATGCCACTGAACTCTGCACAATGCTAAGCCTAGTCTTGGGCAATTGGAAGAGACACAACGTTCAATGTATAGTAGGATACAGTAACAGGCAAGGCAACAACTTGTATGAGAGACACATTGATGACCCACTGCCTGACAACAGGATAGCTGATGATGAATCACTGTTCATTTGCCCACCCTGCCACCCAAATCCAGACCTGGTCATGTTTGAATTGCTGTGACCCTGTGCCACATGGGAAAAGTCCTTTCTGAACTGCCATGTGATGCCATCCTGGGACCTTAACCAAGTGTACCATCACCTCACACTGGCATCACAGCTGTCTACACCCAAAGTCACATTGTGTGGCTGACCATCAATATGATTTACAAACAACATCCAACATATTTAGAGTATATGCACACACACACTACACAGTGTGAGTATGCACAAGCCAAAATTAGTTTACATGTACAGTGTGCACCTGTAACACATGACAATTATACAGTACACCATGGAGGCCACTGAGGCTGACTCGTGCAGAAAACACATGTTGAGACTCCTGATCAGTGCTAAAATTTGAATAAGGGCAGACACAGTGCACATGTGGTGCTACATGTAAGATACCAACAGGTGTCACAGACCTCCCTCCAACATGATGATGTGCAAAGGAATATGCATACTAAGACATTGCACCTTAGGAGTACCTGTGAAAAAAATATTCAATAGACAAAGCGCTGGGCAAATGTTGAGTTGGGCAAGGTATATAAACAAGCATCTGCTGAAACTTGGCCATTCTTTGCCAATGCATAAAGTGCCTGTCTGACCACACCACTCCAACTGTGGGAGTGTTACCATGCCTCGGAGCACTGCAGGTAGCATGTGACACACATGACAACAAACAGACATGTACCTACCCCCTTCTTGCTGCTGTCTCTCCTGCAACTGCTTATGGAGGTCTGGGAACACCACTTCCAGGACCCGGAGCATGTGGGGGGTGATGTGGCGGGTGCCGCCATGCCGGCGTGGAACTTCCAGCTTGAGCTGTACCCTAGCGATGCAGTGGACCTCTTCCTGATGTTACTGAACCTCTTGCAAGGCCCCCCTCACTCCTGACAGCCCTGGCGATGTCCAGCCAGATGTCACCCTTCTCATAGGCAGATACCTGTCACGAATATAAAGTGAGACAACATCAGTGCACCTGGTCCATGTCCCAAAGACACACATTTGCACCAAATACTCGATGACAACAGGGCATAGGATGCTGACCACACTTGCATTATTGTCCAGGTGTATGTGGCCTGTGATCAAACAGAAATGCACTACATGCCATGGAAAGGTTACAGATGACATAAGGGGTGCAAACCACTCTTTGATCATGGCACACACTGAGCAATATATGCTACATCAGGGTGCACTGCAGCACGTGACATGCTGTCACACACCCCACTACACCAAATAACCCTCTTCAGACAACACTGTACACACAGGCACTCACTCCAAACAACATAGCATCTCTCAACAATACATACACAATGGCTGTAGTGTCACACACACAACAGGTGCACAGTCCAAGGTAGTGCACGCATCACTCACCTGCTCCTCTGGTCTCCCATACAGCTTGCTGTAGTTAGGCAGGAAGGCATCCAGCAGGGCCTTGTTCTCCCCATCACTGAATGCAGGTGCCCTCTCCATGCTCAGCTAATCAGGGTCCAGAGGATACAGAGACAGCAGCTGTGTTTTCCACTCCAATGTTGTGCAGGCAAGTGCCCTCCCACAGCCACATGCTGCCTCCTTATATCTGTGCTGCAGAAGGTCTGTGAGTCCAAGAAGTACTGTGTGATAGGCCAGAATGGTTTGCATCCTATGTTTCATCCAATCCCATGACACATAAGGCCATGACACACATATGCATGGTTTGAAAATTGAACAACTTTTGCAACATTGTATACTTTTGCCCAACTGAATTTTCCAGAACACCTGTAGAACACTCTAAAATCTCTGTTTCCATGACAACCTGGCTGCATTCTCACCATTCCACTGTCCCCCTAGATGTTCCCTATGTATTTTCTTGAATCCCCACACAAGTACGGTGTGATTGCCGTCGCAAATGCAACTCATTTAATGGTGAAACGAGGCGTGCACACGCACGTTCACTTGGGGTACGCTCTGCTCCGTATGGCTATAATGCAATAGGGAAACGAGCCGTACACACGCACGTACCATTGGGGTACGTCTGCTCGCGTATGTCGACAATGCAATTGGGAAACGACCCGTACACACGCACGTTCACTTGGGGTACGCTCTGCTCCGTATGGCTGCAATGCAATAGGGAAACGAGCCGTACACACGCACGTGCCATTGGGGTATGCTCTGCTCGCGGTTGTCTACAATGCAATAGGGAAACAAGGCGTACACACGCACGTACCATTGGGGTACGCTCTGCTCGCGTATGTCTACAATGCAATAGGGAAACGACCCGTACACACGCACGTTCACTTGGGGTACGCTCTGCTCCGTATGGCTACAATGCAATAGGGAAACGACCCGTACACACACACGTTCACTTGGGGTACGCTCTGCTCCGTATGGCTACAATGCAATAGGGAAACGACCCGTACACACGCACATGCACTTGAGGTACGCTCTGCTCCGTATGGCTACAATGCAATAGGGAAACGAGCCGTACACACGCACATACCATTGGGGTACGCTCTGCTCGCGTATGTCTACAATGCAATAGGGAAACGAGGCGTACACACGCACGTACCAATGGGGTACGCTCTGCTCGCGTATGTCTACAATGCAATAGGGAAACGAGGCCTACACACGCACGTACCATTGGGGTACGCTCTGCTCGCGTATGTCTATAATGCAATAGGGAAACGAGGCGTACACACGCACGTACCATTGGGGTACGCTCTGCTCGCGTATGTCTACAATGCAATAGGGAAATGATCCGTACACACGCACGTTTACTAGGGGTATGCTCTGCTCCGTATGGCTACAATGCAATAGGGAAACGAGGCGTAGACACGCACGTACCATTGGGGTACGCTCTGCTCGCGTATGTCTACAATGCAAATGGGAAAGGACCCGTACACACGCACGTTCACTTGGGGTTCGCTCTGCTCCGTATGGCTACAATGCCATAGGAAAACGACCCGTACATACGCACGTTCACTTGGGGTACGCTCTGCCCCGTATGGCTACAATGCAATAGCTGAACGAGGCGTACACACGCATGTTCACTTGGGGTACAGTGCGTAAGACATGCTCAATTGAATGCATGTGTAGGCTGCGTTCATGACCTCATTCATGGCACCATTGGGAGAGTGACCCCAGGAAATCACATGGCAGGGATGTAGTCTAGAATCATGTTGACGATGTGGATGTATACATCTGCATGGCATCCTTCCATCAGCAGGCCCTAGGTGTGGCAGACAGTGAAGAAGCACAGGAAATGTGATCTTGTGGCACAGTTGATGTGTGAAGAGCTGTTGAGACATGTCATTAATCATGGTGCACACGTGTTTCACATACATTCAACACTTCTCACCTGAGTAACGTATTGAACATATTGTGATGCACATCAACACTGGAATGGCACACCATTCAGTACAGGCAACTGTCACATGATGACAGCAACATGCCCACTGTCACAGATGTCAAATTGACGCCCAGCATGACCCTGTGTGACCACGTCATGTGTGTGCCATGTGCGAGATTGTGCATGCTGTTTGTATCTGAAAGAAACAGGTTAGTATTAGATTCCTCACCTTAGAATATCCCCATGCGTCAGACTGGATCTGGAAATTTGTGCTTAGCAGTACCCTTGTGCGTCGGTAGGCGTCGTCTGCGGCTCCGCGTCCGTCATCGGCGTTGTGTGCGCCGTGATGACGTTGTCTGAGTACTTAGCCGCCGCCTCCGCGTGATGACGTCAGGTCTTCTTTTTCCACGCCAGCAGCACAGATCCCGAATAAGTGGTACCTTAATAATTTTGTTACTAAACTTTTTACGATCCCTTTTGATCATTTTACTTGAGTCTTCAACTCTGGACGGTGCCAATAGTGATGGCAGGTTTCAAGCCTTGTGAGGATTGCGACCGACTGATATCGGTGAGCGACCCTCACCATCGGTGTCTCCACTGTCTCGACGTCAACCATGACGACAAGAGCTACTCTGACTGCCGGGCCCTGACTTCGGAAGCTAGGCAGGAGTGGTCCTGCAAGCGGCTCGGACTCCAGCAGTCGGCACCGCACCGCAAGAGGTCACGGTCAGGACGGAGGTCGAGGGACCGGGCACGGGGTCGGAACCATCAGAGCTCTGGGAGTCGACATCACTCCTACGGGTCAAAGTCATCAGGTAAGCACAAGAAGTCAAAGAGATGTCATTGCTCTTCCAACTACACACGATGCTCGCGCAATGTGGCCGGGGGTTTGGGTGACACCGCCCACGCGGCTCCGTCGGAGTCGCGGGCATCGTCGCCTGCCCCACACCCTCCGGTCCCTGGGCAGCATGCGACGCCGGAGGAGTTAGAGCGCTTCCTCATGGCCATGAGGTCCCTCGCTCCTCCGACAGGATCCGCTGTGGCTTCGGGCCCAGCGGACCCGTGTGGGGGCCCTAGCGGGTCGGGTGCTTAGGCCCGACGCCGTCTGGTACTTAGGCTCTGACGCCGCCGGCG
This sequence comes from Lissotriton vulgaris, assembly GCF_964263255.1. NCBI lineage: Eukaryota > Metazoa > Chordata > Amphibia > Caudata > Salamandridae > Lissotriton > Lissotriton vulgaris. Next base: position 1,568,193,653 of record NC_141695.1, on the reverse strand, counting down.
CCTTCGGCCCGGCACCGCTGGGCCCCACTGGATCCACTTCTGGATCCTGGTCGACGCTGGTCGACCTCACGACCTCACCGGCAACAGTCCCCCAGGTGTCACCCCCGGCGCCGTCCTCGGGCGGTGCAGTCCCCCATACCTCACTCAATCCGGCTCTGGCGTGGGAACGGCGTAGCTGGATGACGCTTTTTACGCCGCTTTTTTACGCCACTTGGGGAGTTTAACTTCAAAGAGCCGGGCCCATCTTTTGACAACCCTGATTATCAGGGAATGGGTGATGAGGAGTATTGGGAGGGGTCTGATTACCCTCTGACACATGAGTTTCAGTCTTAAGAGGACTGGACAGGTGGACTGGGGGATGCGAGTGGTCTGGACACCTCGCCAGACACTGGTTTTGTCACAAATCCTACCGTGGCTTCGGAAGAGGGGGCAACCTACTGTGTGGTGTTGACGCGGGCGGCCAAAGCCTTGGCTCTTCATCTCCCTGTCGCGGCCGTGAGAACCAACCTCCTCACTGAGGTCCTTAAACTGCAGTCAAGCTGGGCTGAGCCTCTGCTGCCCTTTAATGAGGCATCGACTGACGCTATTTTGGGCACTAAGTCCAGGCCCGCTACAGGTTTGGCTGTAGATAGGAGCGTGGCTAGACGCCAACACCCGGCCCCGGACGACCCATGTTTCCTGTCCACCCACCCCACCCCGAGAGCCTGGGCATCCAGGCCTCTAATTCACAGACCGCATTTCCGTCGGCTCCGCCGGACAGGGAATCCAAGAGGTATGAGCAGTACTGCAAGATGGTATTATCCTCTCTGAGTCTGAGACAGCGGTCTTCCAACATCACATGCCTCTTGGTCCGCTACACCCACTCTCTGTGGGACACGGTCGCGGAACTGCTGCCAGAGTGCCCGTTGGAGGTACGGGCCAAACTCGGCCAAGCCCTTGTGGAAGGCCGAGATGCGGCACGGTATTCGATCCGGTGTGGGCTGGATACCACCGACTCACTGGGCAGAGAGATGGCAACCACGGTGGCGATTTGTTGCTAAGCCTGGTTGAGGTCCGCCCAATTTTTGGCCGATGTCCAGAATACACTCATGGACATGCCGCTTGATGTCCGTTGCCTTTTTGGCAACAAGGCAGACCATGCACTTGAGCGCTTTAAGGACTCCAGGGCCACGGCCAGGTCCTTGGGCCTCTCGGCCCCGCATCAGCAAACTGGTACCTTTTGCTCATTTCGTGGCCAAAGAAGGGGCGCCCCCACATGTGCTGCCAGCCACGCACCGCAGACTAACATCCAGTGCGGTGGCGGCCGTGGTAACAGCTGTGGCGGCGGTCGGGGTCAACGGCAAGGTCAGTCCACACCTTCCCCCGCAGCATCTGCCTACAAACCCTCCTAGTCCGTGCTTTCAGGCCCATGTGACGCCAGTGGGGGCCAGGGTTTGCCATCACCTCCACCACTGGCGCACTGTCACATTGGGCAGGTGGGTGCTGCAAATCGTTCCAAGGGGCTACTCCCTCCCCCTTGAGGCAACCCCTCAAGCCATGCCACCGCAATACCAACACGTATCGGGGGATCATTTGCAACTTCAGTAGGCGGAAGTTACAGCCCTCTTGGCCAAGGGGGCCATTGTGCGCGTTCCTGGGCCAGAAGTAGGGTGTGGTTGCTACTCCCACTACTTTCTGGTACCCAAGAAGGCCAATGGGGGCCTACGCCCTATCTTGGACACAAGGAACGTCAATGCCTTCCTCCGGAAGGAGAAGTTCAAAATGCCGACACTGGCTCAGGTGCTAGTTGCCCTGGACCCAGGAGACTGGATGGTAGTGTTGGACTTGCAGGACCCTTATTTCCACATCCCCGTCCTGCCGGCCCACCGGCGCTACATGCGGTTCACGGTAGGCCACTTTCAGTTTACTGTGCTCCCCTTCGGCCTTACCAGCGCACCATGGATGTTCACGTAGGTACTGGTATCCCGAGCTACTCAGTATGTCAGTCGATCCCCCGGTTCGTCTGCCTATTCTGGAGGACCTTCTGTCGCAGCAGCAGGGGACGGTCCTCCACCCGTACCTGTGCAGTTTCCACCTCCATGCTTGGAGATTGAGCGGCGACAGTAGGGGCCATTAGACTTTCCTCCTGAAGTCTGTAATATCATTCTTGCAGCCAGGCATCCCTCCACAAAGTCGGTATATGCCTGCAGGTGGACCAGATTTGTGGCATGGTGCACACCGAAGGCTGTGGACCCTCTTTCTGCACCTTTTCATGATATTCATCTCTTCCTTCTTTCTCATGCCCAGCAGGGCTCTGCTCTGGGCACTATCAAGGGCTACCTTCCTGCCCTTTCAGCCTTACTAAGGCTGCCTGATCAACCTTCTTTGTTCAAGTCCCCTATTGTAACTCTTTTTCTGAAAGGCATCACACACACGTTTCCACCTGTTCCGTTTGTGATGCTTCAGTGGGACTTGAACCTGGTTCTTACATATCTGATGTGTGCTCCCTTTGAGCCACTTCACAATGTTCCTCTCTGCCTTCTTACTCAGAAGACTGCTTTCCTGGTTGCCATCATCTCTGCCAGGAGAGTGAGTGAGCTTCAGGCTCTTTCTTCATAACCTCCTTACCTTTCTGTCCATCCGGACAAGTTTTTATTGCGGACAATACCCTATTTCCTGCACAAGGTTGTCACAGATTTCCACATCGGGCAGTCTTTCACCTTGCCCACCATATTTCCGCCTACGAATCCCTCAAAGGAGGAAGAGCAGCTACACCATCTGGACCCAAAACGTGCGCTACCATACTATCTGGATCGCCCACGCCAGTTCCGGGTGGATGAACAACTCTTAGTTGGTTACGTGGGCGCTGAAAAGGGAAGGCCGGTACACAAGCGGACCATCTCTCGGTGGGTCGTCTTATGTATGAAGTCTTGTTACCCCTTGCCAAAGAAGGAGCCTCCTGTTGGGCTGAGGGCCCATTCCACTCGGGCCACAGCGGCTACTACTGCCCTGGGTCGGGAAGTCCCTTTGCAGGACATTTGTCAGGCAGCTACGTGGGCCTCGATGCACACGTTTGCAAGACATTACTGCCTGGACAACCAAGTCCGGAGGGATGTCTTCTTTGGCCGTTCCGTCCTCCAGGACTTTCTGGTGTGATTATTGGTTTGCAGACACACCCCGGGGGTTGGTATTGCTGGGGTATCTATTCCAAGGTAGGAATATGATACTAACTACTGTTTCTTACAGATATTTTGTATCTGCTGTAGGGGCATCTATGATGGGTCTTTGCCGTGATGACAGGGTTTCACATGTACGCACACCATGCCACTTGTGCAAATGAACCGCTCATATATGTGATGGCATCATAGACCATTTATCCCAAATCAAACATTTCTGTAGCCTGATGATGTCCATGTATTAGTATTTGAAATATCACACCTCAATCACAATATGTCAGATCTGTGCAAATGATGGCACATGTGATGTGGGTGTGTGCATTGCTGTCAGCTGTCTGGATGTGCAGACAACCTCCTAATGCAATTCACGTGACGTGTGTCACTGACGTGATACATTGTTCTGCTCACTCAGACCATCCCATCAGATCATTTGAATGCATGTCATATCCATTCCACAGACAACAGGTCTTTCAGTTTTCATGGAGGAGTGCCAGCCAGCTGGCACATGTTTCCTCAATGTGTAGCCCACGCCACACTCAAAATTGTCTAGATTTGTTGAAGCAGTGTTGCTTGTGCCATGTACATTGTAATTGTCTTTGTCTGACAGTTGTACACATTTTCTCCTAAAAATGTTGTGCAGGGCACCCCCTCTGCCAAGGACGTTGCCAGACTTGGATGCCATGAGGGAACATGATTGCATACGGCGTTACCGCTTCACCCAACAGTTGATTCAGGACCTGACGGACAGGCTGGAACCACATCTGCAACCACGACACAGGTATCCAACTGCGCTGACACCCAAGGTAAAGGTGATGGCAGCCCTACATTTCTTTGCCACAGGTACGTTTCAATTTACCATAGGTGATGTGGGGGGGATGTCCCAAACCATATTTGGCCAGGTATTAAGTGATGTATTTGCTGCTATGTTGCTGCACATAGATGAATTCCCTACTCCTGAACAGTTGACAGATGTCAAGTGGGAATTCTATGCCCTGGAACGCATGCCACATGTAATTGGTGCAATTGATGGAACACATGTTACTCTGGTGCCACCACAGGCTCAGGAGCAAGCGTACCGCAACAGGAAACATTACACTCGATAAATGCCGTGGTGGTGTGTATTGCCAACATGCTGATCTCACATGTTTGTGCACGTTTTGCAGGATCGTGCCAGGATGCATTCATCATGAGGCGTAGCAGGGTACCATAGATGATGCTGCAGCTGCACAACCATCGGGCATGTCTTTTTGGTGGGTAGATTCTGTTAGCCATGTATGTCAGTATGTCATTACTTCATGAACTGCATCATATTACACACTCAATTCCATGCTGTCAATTTGCAGGAGACGCAGGATATCCAAACATGGCGTGGCTCATGACTCCGCTACGCAACCCCAGGACAGCTGCAGACCAGCGGTACAACAATGCTCATGGGAATACCAGGCGAGTGATCGAGCGATTATTTGGACTCCTGAAGAGCCGGTTCAGGTGCCTCGACAAGACAGGCGGAGCCCCCAATACACCCCACTCAAGGTGTGTAACATCTTCATGGTGTGCTGCATGCTACACAACATGGCAGTGGAGAAGGCCGTGCCACTCATCCTAGATCCTGATGAGCTGGAACATCCGCCCGTTGAGGATGAAGGCCTTGCCCAGGATGCCAGTGACGAGGAGGTTGAAGATGATATCCGGAGTCACCTCATCCGCAACTTCTTTTCATAATGCATGTACCATAGAGTTGCATGGGTAGCATGCTGTGTATCCAGCTGACTGTATGCAATGTCACTTTGATGTTTGTTGTGCAGTGTCACACAGGTGCAGATGTAATGCAACACACATACGTGCTATGTGTGAACTTGGAATGTACAAGTGTAGTACAACATCAGGCTATTCAACATGACCATGTCTGAATGACATTATACGGAACTTGACCTCTTGTGTGCCTCTCATTCCCAGGTCGCCCTGCCCGTTGTCCGTTGGTGTCATCTTGGTCAGCCTGCTATTGCTCCTGATGATAGCAACATCAGCCGAATCAACTGAGCATGCACGGACATGTGGAAATGTCAATTTGGGTAAGGACTCATATAAGGCTGTTTAGCGTTGGTATGGTTTCAATTGTGTGGTACATGTTCATGCGCATGTTGTTTGACCATGCATACATGCAACAACATCATGTTTCCTATTACATGTAGCCCCACTACCATGACAGGATAGTCACCCCCTCTGACAGTCATCTGTCGTTGTTTTAGACTCTGGTGAATGCATCAATGTGTGTAGACATTGACACTGAAACATTGCATATACCATGGTTTGACATTGTGTGGGAGGTCACAACCACGGACTCTGTGGGGGATTGCAGCCTCACTGTGTGCAGCAGGATGTGTCTGGATCATCCCCTCAACCTTGTGGGCCAGTACAGTTTGGTTTCCCAAAAACCATGTCGTGTAGGTGTGGCCCAGTGTATGTTCCACATGTTAAGACAACTGTCCTGTGATTCTGTTTGCATGGATGCATTGCCCCTTGTGGCAGCATTTCATGTCACTGTCATGTTGTTACCTCAGTGCAGGTTGAGAATACTGCTACGCCAGCCTTCACAGTGAGTTGAAGTTCTGTTTTCAATCACATGATGCCAGGTATGTTGCGCTGATGACATCACAATGGTGGGCTGAAGCTCATGTAAATTATTCCGTGGCACCAGTGGAGTGTGGTCATTCACATGATTCTCTTGTCCCGTGCAGCATTTCAGGGTGACGGTAGGGTTCTTTATGTGGCCTGGCTCCTCATTACTTGCTGTTGACTTAATTTCCACCTGCCTGTCATGTTTAGCATAGTGAGGCTCCATTGCTAGAGCAAAAGACTGGCTACAGACGGGCTTCATTGCATTTAGGTCATTAGCTTCCTCATCATATGTGACGCTCACAGCTGTTGTGGGTGATGTAAAGTTTGCCTTCATGGCCCTTACGGGTACACAGGGACATATACAGATATTACAATTTGCCTAAGTAGCACTTCCATGCGTTTTGTTTTCTTTGTATGGGACACATCATTATACACTGTGACTTAGTTTTTGTCCACATGGATCTCATTGCATAGTAGCAGACTTATGAGCGTTACACAAGAATCAAATAGGTGACAGACTGTCCTAGGTTTTATGTGTCCGTGTTCAAGCATCTGATCTTATGTCATAGCATTATCAGTGATCTCAAATTGGGTACAGTCGTTACACTTCACAGGTGTGACTGGTATAGTGTATCTCATGAGGTATTAGTAGTATGAGTGACATGAGAATGTAGTCCTAATGCTTGTTTGCCTCTGTTTCAGGTCTCCCTCCCTGCAGTTCCCATCCTCTCCTTCCCTCGCCTGATCACCCTTTTGTGTCTGTCATTTGTACTCAGACCAAGGGGCTATGTGGAGGTGGAACCCTTTGAACATCACACCACTCTGATGAAGAAAGGTACGGCCAGTCCCTGGCAGTCTTGTGGAGAATCTTTCTGCTCCATTACAGGTGACATCATTGCATGACTGTCTTTGTCTTCAGGGCAATGCCACTGACCATGTACGTTTGATAATGCTGCATGGCCTCCCAAGGTAATTCATCATGTTGTGTATGACGTGTGATTCCCACAGAGCATTGTGCCTCCTTGATGTCAACGCACATGTCCTTCTAATGTGAATGTATTTAATATGGCCTAATGTAAGGTCATTGTTGATAGGTGTTTACGTGTACAGTGACAACATGCATGGTGTTGGTAAATGCAAAAGTACTAAAATTGTGTGTGAGGTAGATGGCTGTGTAGCTGCTGTTTAGCTTAGAACACACTACGTGCAGACTACACCTGCTGTCGCTGTGTGTCCTGTGCCTCACTTGTCCCTAAGGGGCCTGATCCTGTGACCGTGATCTTTGGTGATTACTCTGCCTTTTTGCTTGCAGAGACCGTGAGTCAAGCAGACAATCCTGCATTCACATACACATGCAACTTTGTGGCTTGCCAATGCCCTTGTGGTATGTGCTTGTTTTGCATGTTGTCTCACCCCTTCTGCCGTCATGTGTTCACTCATTCCTGCTGCTGCATCCACAGCCACAATGCAGTGATGACTGGCCAGATCCAGGACCACACACGCCTACAGGATACTCCTCCTTCCATCCATTTGTTGAGCATGCTCCAGCCACCCTACACACAGAGGACACCAGACAATCATCCACCTAGTATCACGATACCTCAAACTCACCCATAACAGCTTCTCTGCCTGTGTGTGCAACACATACTGGCAAGACTATGCTGACCCACATGACAGTGTGTCTACGTACCACCAGGTCATGTGGCTCGTACAGCACACACACACACCTTCCAGAAGCACAATATTGTACTGTGTTACCTTGTCAACACCACAGCAGCACACCTCACCTTCCTTACAGTAAGGTGGCAGTACGCAACCTCGGCACACCACTTCAACATAGCCGTTGCAGACAGTCTAGTAACCACCGGGGACACACACCAAAACCACGTCTCTTGGGTGTGGTGTGATGTGGCCGTTCTGGTGAAGAGAATTGTCAGACGTGGCTAGGTGTTCTGGATGCGTTGCACCCATCACAGGAGTTTTGTTGTTGTAGCTCCATGGGGGTGGTCACGTAATCAGGTGAGCTTGAATAGAGTGCTACAGCCCATTTCCCACAGTCTGTCCTGCCACCCTTGGCCTGTGCGCCATTCATCACATCTACAGTACAGCAGCATGCTGATGATAGCTCATACCTCAGGACACAGATGTAGGTACTCCCTATGTGGACACCTATCTTTTTAAGTGTGATCTATACACCTCCAAGTGACTCTCCTGTGCCTGTCTGTAATTGCAGTTTTGTGAGGCAAACCCCCCTCCAGCATTTAGTGACCATCACAGGTGTGTATTGCCATCCATGTATCTAGTTGTTAGAATATTGTGACCTATGTGTGTCCTCACCCGGACTCAGATCCAAGTGTGTGGATGGATGCAGTTTGTTCAATACTCTTGCATTTCATACATTTGCACACACATATGTTTTATACTCTGGGTACAAGATTACTACACCAATGCGTATGATGTTTCTAATATTTATTAGGTGATCTTGTGCAGGAAACGTGAGTAGGTGCTGTACAGAAAGGGGGGAATCCAAAGTTCACTGCTGGAGATGAGATGCCTTACAGTTTCAGTCAACAGAGTCCAGGCCACAGCGCTTAGCATCATTGGGCAGACTGTGACCAGCAAGTCCATGTGGGAGAGTCTAATAGGTGATGCTGTTGCATCCAAGGGCAATATGCCAGGTCAGGTGTCCTGGGAGTTGTGCATGCCCCACTGCCTCTCAACGTCTTAGCCGTGGACGACCCTTCTTCCTTGGGGGACCCTCACGTGCAGGCCTGGACGATGCATGGGACGCTCCGTCAGACAGTTCCTCCTCCTCCTCCTCCGTCCCTGTGGCTGGTGTTGAACTTTGCCTTGACATGTCTGGCCTGGTGACACAGGGAAAGTGCTGCATGTTGGCAGCAATCTGACGGAGTGATTGGCTCATATCCCGATGCACCGTCAAGAGCTCAGCCAGTGTTGCCTCCACCCGTCCATGATGTTGTACTTGCCATGCAGGTTGCTCGCCCTGCTGTTGTTTCAGTTCGTTGAGGGCCTCCACTACTTGGCTTACCTCTCTAGTGTCCCGCCGGTATGCCTCCAGGATGCTACTCAGTTCAGTCATACCGGGCCCTGCAGCTGACTGGCCAGAATCTCGCCTCCGCCTTGCGCCACTCCCACCACCCTGGCCCACACGAGCACGGCCTGCGCTTGTGGGCACATCGGATTGACGGGACCCCCGAGTGTTGGCAGGGTGGATGTTGTCTGCCACCTCCAGGGTGCCCGTCAACGGGTGTCCCTCATTTTCAGACTGGCTCTCTGGTGGGTCATGGGCAGGGCTCTGACATGTCTGCTGGGATGTGGTGGGAATCGGTCTGGTGGTTGGCGCAGATGTATCTGATACAGTTGCTGCAGGGGTTTGGGATCAAGAGGGGGCAGGTTGGTTGGGGTCATCCACAGTGCGTTGAGTGGCATCACTGTCGGTGGGGTCAGGGTCCTGCTGAGCCTGGGACTGGGATCGTTCTCCCCCCTGGTTGGGGGTGGTTTCCACACGTTGCCCTGTGGGTGTGAGAGACAGACACTGTTAATGCACTAACATCAAACATCTTAATTTGTTATCCATTGTCAGCATCACATTTCCACCAGCTTTACATTATTTTCATTGTTCAGTTGTGTATGTAGTGGGAGCAAATTAACATGTACTGAGGGGTATTTTTCATGTTCCATTCTCTTGACAATGACTGACACAGCCATTGCTGTGTCTTGTATTGCCGGCACAACACATATACAGCAGTGCTCTGTTTCACACAACATTCAGGATACAGTGTCAATCCTTATGCCTGCGTCAAGCATGCACAGGGTTTAGATGCAGCATGTTCATGTAAAAGACAGAGCGGAATTTTAAAGATTCAATTCAGCTACTTTTGATAGGTGTTGCTGTTCCGTGATGGCCAACCAATGCCAACCCCCCTGGACCTGTACACCCACTTCTAGATCATGGCTTTAGAACGTGGCACTTCTCCAAGACGCATCACCTTGTCAATACCCATGTCCATGGTGCTACTTAAGTGCATCCACAACGTTTATAAGATGGGTCAAGTGCATTGTGTGAGAGGCACAATGGACTTGAGAATCTTCACTGTGCATGTTAAAGTTGGATGCGTATTCATATGAGTAATTGTTTTGTTGTGCTACATGACAATTGTGACAGTGTTGCACTTCATTGCCTGTCCCCAGGGGATAAGTTAATGTAAGGGGTGTGTGTGACAGGCCATGCTAGTAGTTTGAGTGTGATTTGCAAGCGTCCATCCTTCGTGGTTTGGCTGTGCCCCCATGAAGCATGCTGCCATGATCGTGGTTGTGGGTTCCTGCACATGATGTCTGACCTTTTCCTGGTGTTTGTGTTTGCAATGATCACAGGAGGGCCTTGTGCTGCCTACACCAGGGCCCATTGTCTACTACAGAGCTTTCCAAACTGTGTGTCCTGACACAGTACAGTGTCGCCTGCAAATGGTTGGTGTGTCGCAGGCACTTAGCACATAACTGGTGGTAATTAGGAGACATCCCTAGACACTCTGCTCTATGGTCTTTAAAAGACCTGTGAAGTGCTTGGGTGCGGCTGTGTGTGTGCCCAGGAAGATGGGGTGAGGTGACAGAGGGAGGAAAACTAAGGGAGGGATACAGAGGGAGGAGGGTGACAGAGGGAGGGAGACAGACCTAAGGAAGTAGACAGACAGAGGGAGACAGAGGGGGACGTAGACAGAGGGGGACAGAGACAGAGGGACGGAGACAGAGAAACGGAGACAGAGGGAGGGCGACAGACTGAGGCGGGAGACAGGTGGAGGGAGACAGAGGGAGTTAGACAGAGGGAATGAGGCAGACAAGAGCGAGACAGACAAGAGCGAGACAGACAAGAGCAAGACAGACAAGAGCGAGACAGACAAGAGCGAGACAGACAAGAGGGAGACAGGCAAGAGAGAGGGAGAGAGAGGGAGGGAGACAGAGGGAGAGAGAGTGAGGGAGACAGGGACAGGCAGGCAGATAGAGGCAGAGACTGAGACAGGCAGAGAGACAGAGAGGCAGAGAGATGGAGAGGGAGAGAGAGTGGGAGACAGAGGGAGGGAGCGGGAGAGACAGACAGAGACGGAGACAGAGTGAGGGAGGCAGAGTGAGAGAGAGGGAGGGAGTCAGTGGGAGACAGAGGGAAGGAGAGGGAGACAGACAGAGTGAGACAGACAGAGGGAGAGAGACAGAGGTAGGGAGACAGAGAGAGGGAGACATAGGGAGAGGGAGACAGAGAGAGAGGGTGACAGAGATGGAGGGAGTCAGAGGGAGGGAGGGAGAGAGAGGGAGGGAGACAGAGGGAAGGAGACAGGGGGATGGAGACAGAGGAAGGGAAACAGAGGGAGGGAGACAGAGGGATGGAGACAGAAAGAGGGAGACAGAGGGAGGGAGACAGAGGGAGGGAGACAGAGGGATGGAGACAGAGGGATGGAGACAGAGGGAGGGAGACAGAGGGAGGGAGACAGAAGGAGGGAGACAGAGGGAGGGAGACAGAGGGAGGGAGACAGAGGGAGGGAGACAGAGGGTGACAGACAGAGGGAGAGAGTCAGAGGGAGGGAGACAAACAGAGGGAGGAGGGCAACAGAGGGATGGAGACAGGTGGTTCGGGCTCGCTCGCTTGCTAAAATTATGCATCTCCAAAAAGTGTGTCACCAACATGAAAAGTTTGGGAAGCTGTGGTCTACTATCTTGTCTGCAATTTTACACTCCCTGTGCATTGAGCATGGTGCTTGGGTGTGTACCTGGGACATATGGGATGAGAGCAGCATCCTACCCTACACCTTCCACCCTTTCATCCTTCCCCTTGCAACTACCCCCATACTGTTGGGTACTGCTGGGACTCATGGCCACCCACACCCATACTGTTGGGCACTGCTGGGACTCATGGCCACCCACCCCCATACTGTTGTGCACTGTTGTTAGTCCCCCCATATTACATGGCTTTTTTGTATACTCACCAGGCTCAACGGCTCCTTCTATTCCGTGTACGCCCACCGGTGGCAGAAGGGTTATGACTTTTTCCTCCCAGGGCTGGTATACTGGAGGTCTGCGGGGACCACCACCTCCAGTGTGGTGTGCAGAGGCATAGTCCTGGTCCATCTTCTTCTTGACCATCCTCCGCAGATCATACCACCTGGCCTGGCATTCCTGCCTGGTGCGCCTGATGGGTGGAACAGCACTGACCTTGTCAACGATCCTCTCCTTCAGGCGTGTTTTTTCATCTATGCTGGTCTGTCTGACCAATGCGCCAAACAGCTGTGGCTCGACTCTGATGACTTCATCTGTAAGGATCTCATTCTCCAGGTTAGTGAACTTTGGACTCTTTGGTGTGGTCATGGTGTGGGGTGCATGTGATTGAGGGGGTGATGGTGTGTATGGAAAAGGGTGTGTGGGTCTGATTGTGAAGGGGGTGGTGTGGGTGTAGATGTGATAGGGTGTATGTTTATTATTTATTATTTAGAAGTTTTCTATAGCGCTAACAAGACCGAAGGTAGCAGAGCGCTTTACAATAGAGAGAATGAAAAGAGAACAACATGACACAAATCCAATAAAGCGATCAGCGAGCGACAATTTGGAATGCGGAAAAGTTTGGACAGCAGGACTTCTTGGTAGCAGGATTCAATGTTACTGCATGGGTTCAGAGGACGCTTGCTGATCCAGGTTACCCGCAACCAAGGGAACGGATCAGGCACAAGGATTTGAGTTGGCTCTTGAATTCTGAATAGGACGGTATAGTTCTGATGTGCGGGGGGATGGCGTTCCATATTTTGGGAGCATTTCCTGAGAACGAGCAGTCCGCAGTTCTCTTCTTTCTGGTTTTTGGTAGGATGAGCAGCAGGGAGTTGGAGCTTCTCAAGCTTCTGGCTTGGCCTGCTTTTTTGAGCTTGTTTGCCAAGTATTCCGGTTTGCCGGTGTGGAGGGCCTTGTGGGTGAGGCAGGCCGTTCTGAAGGTGCTCCGCATTTCCGCAGGGAGCCATTCGAGTTCTTTGAGTGCCGGGGAGATGTGGTCAGATTTTTTGCAGCCTGTGATCATTCTCGCTGCCGCATGAAGTGTTGTTTTTAGAGGGGCCAGGTGCGATTTGGGGATGCCTGTTAGGATTGAGTTCCCATAGTCCAGTCTTGATAGAACTAGAGATTGCGTGGCTAGTTTGAGGTCCTTGTTGGGAATGTAAGGTTTGATTTTGTTCAGAAGTCTGAGGTTGCAGTTGTTGATGTGCTGGCAGGCTCTTCTTTTTGCAAATGGGTATGTTGCAAAGGATGTTGGGTGGACCCTTTTATTGGTCCATTTGTGGGTGTGGCTTATTTTGAATTGGTGGTGTGTGTTATATGTGGTGGGTGTTACTTTTGCCCTCTGTTTGCCTGTTTGGATGTGGCCAGGACATTGTTTCTCAATAGTGTGTACACAGGAGACATGTTTAGTGGTGTTGTGCGACTCGTTTGCAAAGTCCTTGTGCTGGTTTAGGGGTTCGCGTTATGTGTGCGGGTCGTACTTGTACCGCACTGCCGATCAGTAAGCCCTGCCATTGTGCAGACGCCACCATTACTCACGGGATTGTCCGGAGTTTACAAGTCGCACCAAGAGCCAGCATCGTCTGAGCCCCATTAGACCTTGGCCACCTTGTGGCGTTGAATATTGATTCATCTATAGCACTATTAAGTGCGCAGAGGTTTTTTGAACCGTGGACAAGTTTCATAAATTGGTAACAAAGCATTACGAGTACACCAAATTGAGTCACGACAGGGGTCCCGGCTGGGATCTCTGTAAGTTGCTTTCATTCACCTTCATCACGGTGTCACTGTTTTTGTATACATATTTACCAGCATTGAGCAGGTGCCCCATATACAGTCAGTCAGTCCTCTGAGCCGATGAGGAAGGCGGCGAGGTACCGACGGACAGAGCGGTGGTTCCCTCGTATCCTGAGCCGTTGCCAGGCGAGGCGCAGCCTTCCACTTTGTCTACAATGTGACATACAACAACTGCGGAATCAGATGACACCTAAAGGATCCAGGTGATCTCCACTAAGGTCGCAGATTAATATTTGTAGTCACTTTTTTATTACTTCACATTATTGCAGTAGCTTCAGTTTAAGATAGGTCCTGATGAATGCAACGGACTCTGTGGTCCACTAATTGCAGAAACATGTTGACCAATACATCTGGGTGAATATTTGTTTAATTTACCCCACTGCTTTTTAACATTGGAGGAGTAGGCATAACATGGAATAAAGGAATTTTTTTGCCCTCTCACCCAATTTTAGTTTCACTTTTCACTCTCACCACATGCACTGCACATTCAGTCACTTTCACTCTTGCTTCCAGCTTCAAAATAGCCTGTGAGACCCAGACCATACAGGACGGCATTAGTAACATCAGAGGTTCAACATCCCTTCTACTGTGCTGTTCCTAACAAATGGCTATACAGGAATCCCAAATGAGGAAGGGCGGTTCCGAGTGGTGACTGATGGGTACCCTGTTAAGGTTCACAAGGTGCCTACCTAGTCTTACAAACACATAGATGTAAGTACACTCACATACTGTTAGTAGTACCACATTTTTGTTTAGACCCAGTGACATAATTTGTACTTCTTGTTTCTTAATCAACCATAACGCAATTATGTTTCAAACAGGACATTTCTTGACATTAATCTAAATATTCAATGATGATACAGCCCATTGTTTCCCAATGATTGAGTTATTTCGATATCGCTTTTTTGTCCCCCCTTCCCTCCTGTATTTCTTACATGGAACTACAGTTACCCCTGAAATTCCCTGTATGGCTGCCAAGCCACCCTCTTATTATTTTTTGGGTTAGCCACTGCCCTCGTAGATTTGCCTCTCTGCCAGCATGTCCCAATCCATGTCTTCCTTTGATACCGATGCTGTGGGAAGTTCTACCCACCCCCCCTACTGCCTAGCCATGTTTATTTTTGTCTCTCCCCACCCGAGGGTCAACCATATTTTTGTATATTTTGGGAAGTATCATCTCTTTGGCCGAGCTGTGTACTCCGGTCCTCACCACTCCTGCCATACAGACTCTATTTTATCTCTATTGCCCTACACAGTGGGGTATGTCCACAGAGTATGAATGAAGAAGGAACATACCTGGGTGCAGCCTCTGAGACAGCAGTCTGAGTTGGTTCTGCCCATTTTCTTCTTGACTACCCTAGAATAGTATGATCTATGGAGGATGCAGAATTGAAACAATCTAAATCCTGATCTGATCGCTACTTCCAGCGAGGCTCCAAGTGCCTCCTTCCACCCTTCTTCCAAGGGGTCAGAATCTCCTTCCCCTCTTTATTTTAATTTTTAAAGGATGTTGGGAGTGTTGTTTTAAATTTTCTTCTAAATCATCGAGACTGCTTTTTTCCTCTGACACTGGAAGTACTCTATCTTCCAGTGGGTAGGAATCCAGGAGCCTCATGCCTTTTTTAAATACGGGCCAACACTGCATTTCTGATCTGGAGAAACCAAAAGGCCTAAGTCTGGCATGCCATATTATTTCTGAAGGCCCTTAAATTCTATAAGGTAAGCACCCACCCAGATATCCCCAGGTTTCCTAATGCCACTTCGATCCCAGCCCTAGAAGCCAATATGTTTGCCCACCTCAAACAGGAAATCGCTTTCCCAAAGGGATGTCTATTCCGTCTGTCGTGCTCCCCATTCCAGATATTTTGTAGCTTTGCTCTACACTACGGCCACATTTGGGAATGCATCAGCAAGGCTGCCACTACGCTGTGTCTATAGAGTGCCACTATATAGTCTCTCTCCCCCATCTCATACCTGTCGATTCTGACCGCTGGCTCAATCAGCTGCACGAATACCCAGTCATTTATCATGGCTAGATGTGTGGCCCAGTAATACTTCAGCATATCAGGTAGTGCAATTCCTCCTTCAAAGTTCCCTCTGATAAGCTTACTGAGTGCTATCCTGGGTGCTCCCCAATCCCACAGCAGCAGCTGGATTTCAGGCTCCAGCTTCTGAAAGAAACTGAGTGGGATTTTATATGGTGAATTCTGGAGTGCACATACACATTTAGGTAGGTAAATCGTTTCTAATCGGTAAATTCTTGAAAAATTCCTTACAGGGTGTGCCAAATTCTTTTGAAAATTGTAAAATAAAATTCATTTTGGTGCCACCAAACCAGAAACTAGTTGTGGTTGCATAGAGATGTTCCTTTGCAAATTTTATGCTCCACAATAGATGCCAGAGAACTGGCTGTTCCGGATAACCAAGGCCTCACGGAAAAACGGTGCCTGCAAACATTTCAAGACACCAGCATAAACGTGAGAAAATTATAATAGTGTTGAAAACCATCTCCTTGACAAATTGTCGATCACTAAATTTTGTCAGGAACTCCTTTTGGGGTTACAAAAAGGGTACAATTCAAATAATGCCGATATGCATTTACCCATTGCTGCCTGATGATATAGTCAAACATTCAGGAACATCCTCTTCCCTCTCATCAACGGAAGCTGAAGACAGCAATTAGCCCTTATGTGGTTATTATTGCAGCGGATAAAATAGTCATAGCTGCATCCAGTGTTTTAAGGAACGTAGCATCATATGTATTGAGGGAGCTTGTTAAAGATATCAATATTTAGGGAGGAACGTCATTTTGATGATGTTAACATAGTTGATTAGTGAGGCTGGGAGGTTATTTCACTGTGAAGAGGGAATTGTGATTTAGCAACACAGAACTTTGTTAATTGTGCATAAAAGTAGCCTTTTAAATGTACCTCTCTCTGTTGCCGCAGTATCCTTAGGCTATATTCTCAAACCCCCAAAAGAGTCTGTTTCTTATCAACATTTAGTTAATAATGTACATTAAGCATGGGCGAATTTTGCGAATTCGCAATCCACAAATTTGCGGATTTGCGAATTCGCAATCCGCAAAATTTGCAAATTCGCTCAAATTTGCGGGTTTTTTTATTTTTGCGAGTTCGTGGGTGTTCGCGGGGCACTATGCGTGTTCGCGAGGCGCTTTGCGTTTTCGCTGTTTTCTTTTTTTGCTGGTTAATCACGGCCACCCTCTCGTTTTTTATGCCCATCTGCTCTCTGTACCACTCGTTTCTGTGCCCTTCTGCCCTCTGCCCCACTCATTTTTTGTCCCCTTCTGCCCTCTGTCCCACTTTTGTGCCCTTCTGCCCTCAGCCCCACTTAGAATGGCGCCGGCAAGCTGCCAGCGCCATTCTAAAATAGCTGCAATTAGCTTCAACAGGAAGCACTAATAGATAAAGTAAAGCAGGTGCTGGAGTTGAAGGTCAAATTAAGTTACACAATCATTAATCACCCCAAGTTTGGGGTGATTAATGATTGTGTAACTGAATTTGAGCAGCACCTGCTTTACTTTATCTAGTAGAGCTTTCTGTTGAAGCTGACTTTTGTAACTATTTTAGAATGGCTCTGGCAGCTTGCCGGCGCCATTCTAAAAGAGTTACAAAAGTCAGCTTGAACTTTTGACCCAATCCGTTCCGCTCGCGGATTTTGCGGGAAATTCGAGAATCACGCGGATTGTGAATTTACCGAAAATCCGCAAAATCCGCGAGCGGAACGGATTTTCCACCCATGCTTAATGTACATGATGATCAATATCTTTCACAACTGCTTCAACCAAAGTTGTAGCCTGAGCAGGTTAACAGTACACGTTTCTATGCTTTGGAAGCTATAACTATAATACAATATTTTCTCATTGATAATAGGAAATATATTCTCAGATGTGTGGCATCTCCTAATAGGAGCTCGGTACAAAGTTCATAGAGTAAGTGAAGAAAGGGGGAGCATGACCAACAGTGTGGCATAATGTTTGCATCACAACTGAGAAAGGAAATAGGATTATATGATATTCCCCAACAGGGGCTTGTATTTCTTTTGAAAAATGACTACTTTGATATGGCACAAAGATGGTGGTCTGACCGATCATCAATACCTTCTACAGGACTTTAATATAAACTGCTACAGAGGACCCATAGGACCCATAGGAGTGCCCCAGTAGCACTTCTGGGCCTGCAACCTGGTCATTTGGTACACAGATTATGAATTCCCTGACTTCTTAAATAGTAAACACAGACTCTAAGGTCCTCATTATGATTTAGGGTGGAAAGCTCGTCAGAGGCTTTCCGCCCAACATCAAATGTTTTCATTCAACCTCCGTATTATGATACTGGCGGTCAGAGGGAAACACACAGAGGTATTCTGCTCTGCTTCTGATGGGCTCACGGAGACTGTTGGGTGGCAGTTGGAAAAGTAATCCCCAAATGGCAGCAGAGCCAGTCTCAGCTTCACTGTTGGCATTACGGTTTCGCTTTTCGCCTGCCCTTTGATGGTGGTCCAACCGCCATGAAAAGGCAGCCGAAAAGTGACTTTTGGGCCACTAGCAGGCCCCCCCTGGTCCTCTACTATGGGGTTTGAGGGGCACCTGTGGTGCCCCTATAAACATCCCTGCATTGCGTTGCAGGCACCGGATGGTGCCTGCCATACGGTGCAGGGATGTTTAAAAAGTGTATCTTTTCTATTGCGGCTTGTTACTGCAGCCTGCTTGTCGGGCAGTCCTGTTTCCGACATGATGCTGGTTGGACGCTCAACCGACCAGCATCGTAATGGAGCCCTAAGTGTAGACTTTTAGCTGACTCAAGATTTTGGAAGATTAACATCCTCCAAATAGCGCATCATGGTAGAAGTGTCAGTGAACGGATCTGCAAAGGCGGTCTTTATTTTGCTGGACATGAACAAACAGGTACTCCAGAGAATGGCAAAGTGGTGTCCATTTTAAAATGTAGGTGCAGGTAAGTGTGTTAAAAGTTTGAAACTAAGTGTATGCCAACTATACAATTGAATTTATAAAAGTAAGTGGATGAATGAAGCTAAGTTGTTTAGAGATAAAAAAATTAATTAAAAATCAATTTAGAAAAATTACATTTATGACGATATATAATTAAAATGAAGCTTTTATTCACTCAAGTGTATACATCTTTTTAATGTGCAAGACTCCTTTTGATGATTTTTGAGGGCTGGACCCATTTTGGGCTTCTAATATAACGGGGTTGTGCCTATTTAGGGCCTCATTTATGAAAAGTGATGCATCGCTGCGTGAAAACAGTGATGCGTCACTTTTCACTGCGCCCTCCTTGCGACACCAATGATGCGTCATATTTACAGTATGACGCATCATGGTGTCAGTATTTCTGACGTATCTGTATGTCGCAAAAGTGACGCATTGCTGGAGTGTGTCATAAAAGTGACGCAAATCCAGCAATGTGTCCTTTCACATGGGGCAAGCCCCATGTGAATGGGCCTGCATCAGTCTTACGCCTGCTGTGAGGCCGGCGTAAGAAATTGACGCATTTGTGTCCTAGAAGTGGCGCAGTGAAATCTTATAGATTTCACTCCGGCACTTCTATGACCCTTTCTTGCGTAAAAACGTCCCCCTTGCATACATTATACCTGGCGCAGGTATAATGTGGCGCAGGGATTTACAAAGTGACGCATCTACCTAGATGCGTCACTTTGTAAATATGGCGCAACAAGGCGCATTTTTTACGCCACTGGTGCGTCACAAAAAGTGACGCACCGGAGGCGTAAAAGTGACGCACAGCCTCATAAATGAGGCCCTAGCATTTTGCCCATGGCAACTGAACAGCAACCAATAAGCAACAGCAAGCAGGAAACACTGAGAGACAGGTAGCCTCTTTGCCGGAGGACTAGAATCATAGAGACTAGATTAAGGAGTATCAGGGGTCCAGGAGCTGAAGAATCATGGTGAGGAAGACTACGTAGAGAAAGGACCAGGATTTGCAGAACAAGGAGCCCCTGGATAAGCAGGTCCTGGAGGAATAGGAAGGCCAGAAGGACCTGGCCCAGTGGAAGAAGGATAAGAAGTTTCCTGAGGGTTAGACCAGGTTGGCTAGAAGGACCAGGGCCAGAATAACAAGGACAGTAGAGGGCCACTATCAACAGAACCAGACCTGCGGGAACCAGGGTCAGAGGGACAATACCAAGGTGGACCAGAATAGGCAAACCAAAATGCCAGAAGGACTAAGAGGACTATGATGGAATAGGATGGAGTAGGATAACTAGCATTCCATGAGCCAGGGAGACCAGGATCAGAAGTATAGGAACAGACGAACCAGGGGACTGGGTAAACCAAGGAAATAGGACCGGAGGCCTAGGCATCAGAATTAGGATAAGTAGGATGAAAAGGGCCAGGACTGAGAGACTATGAAACTGAGGAAGCAGGATCCAAGAGACCAGGGGTAGGAATACATGGGGATGATCACCAGAATGTTCAGTACTAGGACAGCCAGGAAGGAGTAGGGTTAGCATGGACAGAAGGTCCTAGACCATTAGAACTAGGTATGGGAAGGATAATCAGTTGTGGGCTGGGACCAATTATGGGAGGAGAATAAGTACAAGAAGCTGGGGGACTAGAACCAAAGACACCATTAGGTCGAGGGCCAAAATGACCATGGCCAGAGAAATGAGGACTAGATGAACTAAAATGATCAAGATCAGAAGGCTTGGAAAGATTGCCAGGAGAACAATGACAACAAGACCTATGGGACCCCGATCCACACTAACAATTGTAGCAGATCAACCAGATACTGGTAGCAGGACCCGCGTGAAAAGGATCAGATGGAACAATGTCAACCAGAGCCAGAAAGACCAAAGGGTATGGACAAGAATGACCAGGATTACCTGGACCAAAATGACAATGCTCAGGAGGACCTAAATCTGGAATGCCCGGTAAAATTGGTTCAGGACTAGAGGAAGCAATACCAGAGAGAACAAGAGGACAAGGACCAGAGCTAGAAAGACCAGGGCAAAGGACGAGGAAGGCCAAACAAGAGAGGACTGGGCATAAGAGCCCAAATGGGCCAAGGTGATGAGGACCAGGACCTGCAGTATCAGTAGTTAAAGGACTACGAATAACTAGAATAGGAGAACCAGGGGCAGAAGGCGCAAACAAGGAACCCAGATAATTAGAGCCAACTGGACAAGGCCTAAGAGTGCCTGACATGGAGGATCAACAGGACTTCAGGGTAAAGTGACCCTGGACCTGGTAATAACATGAGCAGGAGAACGAGGGTGGGGTGGAAAAGGAAGTCCAGGATAGGGTGAGATTGTGACCAAGATTACCACAGCCAGGAGGACCAGGCTTGAGGACTAGGCCAGAATTTCTGGTAGGATGAGGCTTAATATGGCCAGGTCCAGGAGGACCAGATCAAGGAGGACCATGACATATTGGTGTAGAACCACAGGGACAAGGAGCAGTAGGAAGGGTCAGGACTAGATCGAGGATAACTAGGGGGATCAAGAGCATAACTATGTCTAATGGCATTATTAGACCAGAATAAGCTAGGAAAACAACGGGGGCCATGACCGAAGCTGCCAGGAGGACCAGAACCAAGAGAATCATGACTAGAGAAAGGAGAACATGAAGCGCCAAGACCAAGGGAAACAAGAACATAGCTAGAAGTACTAGGGGAAAAGAGTCTCTGATCCAAGGCCCGCAATACCAAGTTGAACATAATGACCAGGACCTATGGTAGCAGCACCTGGGTGAAGAGTATGGGGAGTGTCAGGGCAAGTAGAGCCAAGAGGACCAAAGGTAGTGGGCCTGGATGGCAAAGAATGCAAGGGCCGAAATTCCCAGACTCAAAAGGATTTGAACAAAGAGATTAGACCAAAGGGGCCATACCAAAATGACCAAAAAGACAAGGATCAGGCACAGAAGGGTCAGAATGACCCACACCAGCCTGGAAAACAAGAAGTAAGATGATCAGGCCTAGGAGGACTGGGACATTAGATGTCAAATGGCCAAATAGGACAAGTAGGACGAGAAATGTAATAGCAGGAATTTGACGTACAGTGGTTAGAATATTCAGGAAGACCAGGACATGGGAAACATTTTCAAGAGGAGCAGAAAGGAACATGACCAGGAAGGGCCAGAAATAAAGGGGGCTTGGAAGTACTGGGATGGCCAAGAGAGCCAGAAGGACTAGGCACACATACACTCAAACAAGGATCTCCAAAAGGAATATCATGACAAGATGGAGAAGGACCAGAAGGGCAAGGTACAGCAAGAGCAAGGTAAAGAGGATTAGCTGGAATAGAAGGTTCAAGACAAGGGAAACAATTTATAAACTAAAACGAAGGGGATAAGGATCAGGAGTACCAACTGGAGCCGGAGTAACAGGACCTGGGGTAGCAGGACAAAGCTCAAGTGTCCCAGAACAACCCCGAAGACTGGGGAACCAAGAGGTCTTAACTAAAACCTAGATAACCAGGCCCAAGAGGGACCAAATAAGGGGGACTATGGCTAGTGGACGCAGTATAAAGATGACTAAAGAGGACCAAGAGGGTCGGGATGATGGCCAGGAGGAGCAGGATGATCCGAACAAGAAGGACTAGGAGTGTCAGGCCAGGAGGATGAGGACTAAAAGGGGCATGTGAAGTTCAACCCAGCAGACCAACAGGACCACAGTGAGTAGGATTGGCAAGTCCAGGACAAAGGGGACCAGGGTCATCAGGACCAGGAAGGACCAAGAGAGGGCAGCGACCAAGAAGTACAAGATAGAAGCCGTGCCAGGAAGACCTGGGACATGAAGGACCTGGAGCACAAAATCCAGGAAACCAGTACCTGGATAACCATGCTGGGGTAGCAGGGGCAAACAGAGGACCAGAAGCATTAAAACAACCTGGAAGAGGAGGACTTGGAGCAGTACCACGAGGAGGACCAACACAAGGATGCATATAAACAATAGGAGAAGGAAGAAAACCATCAGGGGGAGGCCTGTGTAATTCAAGGCCACATATAAGGATATTCCTCTTGTAAAGGTTTCATAGTCATGCTTCTAGGCTGTCCGTCCCTACAGGTCTACCATTTCCAGCCCTCTTAAAGCACTGATAGTAATTATGGTCTCAAACATTACAGCATGTGAAGAGACTGAAAGGCCAGGACTGTCACATATAGCATAGTGCACTTGCCAGCCAGCAGATGGGCCCTTAAAGCCAACATGAGAAGAATTCTGAGGGATGGAAAAGAAGTTTCAAATGACAGTAGATGCTATGTGATACTGACATAGTAGTCTGAGCATGAACTATCATGCAATTGACAAGGGTCTAAAGATGAATGGGGGAAACTGTTGCTGCTGTGAAGGATGACAGAATGGGTTTGTGAAATGAGGAAAGAAAGAAGTCAGCAAAAATGGTTAATTCCTTACTAAGGGGTCAAAGGGGTGCAGCAGTCAGCAAATGAGAATTTATGATCAGAATAAAGTTCTGAACCGAGGCACGCCCACCATAGCATATCACAGCACTTGCTGGGGTTCCACTGTGGGCTGTCGACAAAATGCTGCCCCTACCCGCATGTGAGACGCTTACTACCACGGTGCTTCCATTGATCCCGTTGCTTGACACATTCAGGGTTTTGGGCCCATTTGCGTTCCAGTGAGGGGCCCACTATGACACGCCTGGGGGGAGGTGGGGGACGAGGGAGGGGGGGAATTGTTGGGGATGACTGAGGTTGGATTGGGGTCGGGTGGGGGGGCAGCTGTTAATGGACACTTATACGGCATCCACACATGAATTGCACTGAATGCAGACGAGACAATGGACTTTCCTGCTGAAAGGTTTTGATTAACTAGTGAATTCCATGTGGTATGCAGATGAATATGGCTGTTATGATGCTTACCAGTACGGCATAGTACACTGTTGTTAAACTAATGAAAATTGTTTACAAAAAAAAATCAGAATAAAGTTCTGACGAGAGGAAGAGGGAGTTGTGGAAACCGCAGGTAGATTAGCTTTGAGACCAACAGAGGAATTCTGATTAGCAAGGGGGTCCGATTGTCAGCTGTATTAGTCATGAGAAACAAGGCTATCCATGGTTGCATGAACATCAGAAGAGCGGTATGAAAAGCTCTGAGGGCAAGTTGAAGAGTGAAAGAACAGTTTCAAACCTGGAAAAGCAGTCTGCAAGACCCTTGTCTTGCAGAAGAATCTGAAGATGGCTAGAAGACTGTTAAGGCTGAAGAAAAGGTTGGAAGAGCTGTAAGACCAGCAGAAATCATGCAAAAGAAGGGTGTGAGCTAGGGCCAATAATTCCGAAGAGAATAGTGGGGTTGTGAGAGCCATAATAGGGGTTATGAGCTCATTGAGGGACAACTAAGAGGTTCTGTGGTCTGTGAGAGCTGGCAAGAGCTGCACATATTCTTAAGGTGCAGGGCAGCTGGGGTCAAGGGAGACAGTGGGGAGTGAAAGCTGACAAAAAGGAACTCTAAAGGGCCGGCAGAGAATAAGCCAGCTAACAGGGAGCTGAAGGCACACGGAATCAAGTGCTAACTAAGTGACTGTGAGATCCAGCTAAGAATGGTCTAAAGAGTGCAACAGATTGTTTCAGAGAAACACTTGAGGTGCTCAGAGGGCTGGAAGCTGGGGTGCTGAAATGTAACAATGGGCGAGGTAGACTCAGCACTGGTATAGAAGCTCTTAGTACTAACAAAACAAAGGTGCCTGATTGTTTGAGTGCCACCTGAAGGGTTGTAAAAAAGAAAGATAGGGCTGAGTGACTTTTGATAATGACTGAAGTGCAATCAGAATTTGCAAAGAGTAGCACATGGGCCTTAGAGGTGATGCTGGCAGAACTGAATGTGCACTTTCAAAAACAGTATGCCAATCTCTGAGTGACAAAGCAAACACAAGGAAATGATGGACAGAGCCCTGAAACTTCAGACACTCACCCCTAGTCACAAATCTGGTTTGAACCCATCTTCATTCTTTATCTCACTTCACCACCCCAGTTCAGACCCAGCCATTTGCAAATCAGTCTTGACCCTGTTCCTCATGGGAACAGTCCAGCCCGAACTGCCAAGCCAGGTCTTCCCTGGACCAGAAACAAGCACCCTGCGACTGGTTTTGGGGTACCACCTCTCATCAGCCAGGCTAGCTTGAATCCAGTGGCAAAGTGAGCAAGGGAACCACGCCTGGAAATACCCTGCTAACTTAGGGGGCACAATCAAACACAAAGAGATGATGGACGGAGTGCTGAAACTATTCAGACACTCACCCCCAGTCACAGATTTGGGTTGAATCCATCACCGTTCTTCAGTTCAATACGCCACCCCAGTTCAGACTCAGCATTATGCAAATCAGTCTTGACCCTGATCCTCATGGGTACAATCCAGCCCACACTGCCTAGACCAGAAACCAGCATCCTGGGACCAGTTTCGGGGTAACACCCCTCATTAGCCACACTAGCTTGAATCCAGTGGCAAAGTGAGAATAGGACCCATGTCTTGGCGTACCCTGCCAACCTAGGGCGAACAAAGAAAACACAAGGAGATGATGGACGGAGCGCTGAAAGTTTTCAGACGCTCTCCCCAGTCACCGATGTGGGGTGAATCCATCATCGTTTTTTAGCTCACTTCACCACCTCAGTTCAGATCAGGCCATATGCAAATCAGTTTTGACCCTGTTTCTAATGGGAACATTCCAGTCGGAACTGCCAAGCCAGGTCTTCCCTGGACCAGAAACAAGCATCCTGGGAAGGAGAGCAGGTGGCTCTAAAATGTGGCACAGATGCTATGGTAAAATGAGCTTTTATAACTGGCAAAGGAGAGGTTTGGAGGAGCTTGGGGCCAGTGTGGGGGGACAAAGGGATCCCAAGAGCCAGTGGCACTGGCTTAGGGGCTGTGTGCTGACATGGGGATTCCAAGAGCCAGTGGCTCTAGCCTACGGGCTATGGGTGTTACTGTGAGTGGTTGGCTAAAGTGATGGTAAAGGCACTGAGGGCCTGATTCACATAGGTAATTACATCTTTGAATAAATGTACACTTTTTAGTTACTTTACAACTTTTTGGTATTTACTATCTCTAAAAGAAAAGAAACAGTAGTAAGTCCAGCAGTCTACATGGCCAACCACTGGTACTGCAGCACGTTCCCATAAAACTGAATGCAAGTAGGGATTTAAATAAAACCCCATAGTAAATCATGTTAAATTAAATTGCTTTAAATAATAATTCATTTTATAAATGATCATAAAATTCATATGTTTCATATGTATTAGGCAATAATCTATAATTAAATGATAAATATGTCATATTTGTATATCTTTTTAAAACATTGATTAATATTTATTTATATTTAGAATTACTGAAAATAATTTATTTTAATTTAACATTATTTCTTAGGTGGAGTGGTGCAATAGTGCCTGGCTCCAAGATGTGTATGTACAATACATTACACGAAAAGAACACGGGAGACTCTGAGCAGATTATTTTAAATTTGCACATGACAACAAATAATTAATTTAAAAATTGAAAAGGTACAGTTGTAACAGCACTGTAGGCAAAGATTTGCGTCAACAACTCGAATTGGACTTGGTGCTCAATTGTGTACGTGACACAAAAAGTGGCGACGCAAATGACAATGTGCAATCAGCGAAAACGGAGCAGGGTGCGGATGTGAGCAAGTATATACAGTGAATATTGAGGTTCAAGACAAATATTTACAATGTTTTAGATGAAAAATGACAACAATTTTAGCTGAACCACAAAAGGAGATGCGCCATCAGTTGCGCTGAGAAGTCGACAACGTTTCGATCCTATTAATCAGGCACACGCACATGAACGTGGCGGTATCCCGGTGATTGCAACGCCGCCCCCCTCGCCGGATTGATTCCGCTACCTGAGGTCTCCTCCATCAGTTCCCATACCGTGGGAAACAGAGGAGCCTCCTATCACATGCCACCGATGTCCTCCAGTGACATGGCGCCCGCATTAACACATCCTTCCGATGATTGATGCACCAAGGATCTCCTTTATCTGCTGGAGGCCATTCCCCTACACCTCTGGCTCGCCGCGCCACACGTGGACACGGGACCGTGTCCTTTCAGCACCGTCTAAACTTGCAACCCGGTGCTGAAGATGATCCTGATTAATAGGATCGAAACATCGTCGACTTCTCAGCGCAAATGATTATATGATATGATATGATGCCATGTGCACATTTCCAAAATCTGCTCAGAGTCTCCCGTTTTGTTTTCGTGTAATGTATTGTACATACATGTCTAACTATCCTTTCTAGTGATACCAGTTGAGATACTGTTGCTTTGTTTCACGTACCTACCCAAATCTCAACGTGGTTTATGGGTTATACTCCTGTTGGTAAATACATGGCTTCAAGATGGCCACACTTGTGGGAGCCTCCTTATGCCAGGAACACCATCTGTCACAATTCTGTCTTTAACAACATTAATACACAACCCGGGGCGGGACCTTGATTTTATTGCTTCAGGAGTTCAGATTGCTGCCTCTATACATGTTGCTGATTTGCTCTTACAGATCCAGTCCATGATTGCAACTGGACACATGACTTGCACAAGATGGCGGGTTGCACCCTGTGAGATCTTGTGGGCACATATGGAGCTGAAGGCTGATCCAGAGAAGATCGCTGAGAGAGGTGGGCATTCTGTCTCCCAGCGGAAACATCGAAAAAGACATCGAAGTGACTAGTGGATCACAGCGGAGTGACACCCATCCTATGGCTAGGTGGCCCCTTTAGACCCAGATGGCTGAGGATCAAGCATTGAGAACTTAGCGTGGGTCTTCTGACCCACAGTCTTGAAAGCTGGTGTGAACTCAGTGTGTATGGCTGCAGTTGTTTCCCGAGGACAAGACTGCTCTGTCACCCGGCTGAGTGCAGGGGAACAAATCAGCCAGCCAAGCCTGCTAAGGACACAGACTCAAATGAGGGCATGGTAAGACTGACACTTGGTTCCTATAGCGTCCCCTGGTAGAGGGGGCTTTCATTCAGGCCATGCCCACGGATGCAGTACTGCTATAATGGACATCCTTAAGCCCCCTAATACATTATGAACATCTCTGGGGTCCTTCCTCCCGTTTTGTGGTCTAAAACGCCCTTCATATAGCAAGAGGCATCCAAGGGCAGAATACATGGACAGCAGTGCTGAGCACAGGGACCTTGGGTGAGCAATATTACAAAAGATACAACCCCCTTTCGCCTTATTTGGCCTGGCTCTGGGTGCCTGATGTGCCTTACGTCTGATGCATACCAAGTAAAATTAGTCTATCTTGTGTCTGACCTAATAGCCATAGACAGTGCTTCAGCCCCAATTGCCTTGCCGTGGTGATCTACAGTCACTGATATTGTGGTACAGGGACAATTTGATGTACAGCCCTATTGATGATCCATTGTAAACAATATGCCACTGCTCCTACAATAAACACATAGAGAGGTGGTTCACCCATCACCTGGAAATGGGATAAAACAATCCTAAACAAACTGAACTTGCATTTGAAGCCAAGCATAATCAGAGAGCTTGATCATCTGAAGGGACAGGTATGACACAAGACCCCTTGTAGAGCAATGATGACCCAGACATGATGTTGACACTTTTCTTACATATGTAGAAAAGCCTCACCTCAATTGATGGCAAGCTTGAATCCCTCACGGGGTGAATCTATCATTTGTCCAGTACACTTAACAAGCAGGGATAAAAACCTCTCCACCACAAAATGAGGAGCCTCGACTTTTAAAGATAACTTGGCTGGCGTCAACAAGAAACTCCTTGGTTTCACTAAGGTTCTTGAGGTCATTAAAGCTGAAAATGAGGACTTAGAGACTCGGTCAAGACAAAAATATATTCACATCATAGAATTCCCTGTGTTTACTCACACAGGCATCATGTCATATGTTGAAACCGTTCTCATGGCTCAATTCAGCACTGACAGTTTCTCTGTTTTTTACAGTTATGAGAGCCCACCATACTTTGGGACCCAAACGGCAACCAGGTGCGAACCCCCATCTGATTTTGGCCAGGAACTTCAACTTCAGGGACTAGGGCATTATCCTTAGATTTGCCAGGGAGAAGCCTTCATTAACATATGAGGGTTTGACTCTTTTAGTATTCCAGGATTTCACAATAGCAGTGCAGGAAGTCTGGTGGGAATACCTACCTCTTAAACAAACACTGCAGGAAAGAGGGCACGTCATATGCCATGCTATACCCAGCAAAACTGAAAATCATGCACTGTATAAAGCCTGTTTTGCCTTGACACCACAGAGTGCTACTCCCGTCAAACAGTTTCTCACTAAATCCAGTGATGTGGAGTTAGATCATGTCTTCGTGTCACTATTGTATGGCGCCTGCATATGAGTTGAAGGAGCAAGCTAGCGGTGCATCCAAAAGACAGTGTCCTCTCTGACTGATGACTGTACAGCAATACAGGTTATAATTTCTCATCAAACTCCACAGCTTCTTTGTTGATGTTGTTGAATTGCTGGTGATAAATGACACCCCCAGGAATACATTCCTTTACTTACTTGATTACTGTGTTGACTATGTGTGTTGTTGGTATGTTAAATTTAAGTTGTCTTGGGGTAAATATGAAATTGGTTTCACAGGCTGGTTGAGGTGGCTAGTGTGGAGGGGGTGAAGTGGGTAGTATGAAGCTACACATGAGCAGACTCAATATGACAGGCTCATAACAAATATTACACCTATAGTGTGCATAAACTATAGGCATGGGAAAAACATCAACGTTCACTATATAGGGTGATCTATTTTTACACTTGTTAAAGGGTAAAATGTATCTCCATTTCCTCACATAGAATGTAAGGGGGGTTGACAATCCCCACAAAATTTGGCAAATGTTATCATACTTAGATTGTTGGAGAATTGCCACGTCAATTTTGTGACAATGCATTTAACTCTCTCTCCCATTTAACCCCTTGGCCGCGGTGGTGATTTTGCTGTGGCGCTGGGGGGAGGGGGGGTTGTGCGGCGCCACCATGCTTGTGACAGAACCACTCCGTCACGAGCCACTGGCGCGCTGTGCTTATGACGGAGTGGTTTCGTCACGGCTCCGCCCACTCAATAATTCGTCCGCACAGGCGGGGAATCAGTGCCGCGTGGGCGGAGCGGCAGGGCGTAACTGAACCACTCCACCATGAGCACAGCACGCCGGTGTCTCATGACGGAGTTGTTCCGTCACTAGCATGGAAGGGGGTAAAGGGTGCTTCAAGGCGAAAAGCCTCATACATTTGCCAAATTTTCCTATTATGCCACAGACACAGACATCTTCATAAAAAAGGGGGCCCTTTTAGACTACTTCAGGAAGCTAATGATGTATCGGTGTGATATAGCATAGTGTAAGGCTGTGATACTCAAAGTACGGCCCGGGGGACGCTTGCGGCCCCCTTGACATTTACATTCGGCCCCCATCGAACAGCAGCACAAGCTGCTGTTTAGTTGCTGAGCACTAATATTTTAAAAAAAGGCGAAATAAACAAGCAAATATTTATTAACCTGCAAATAAATGCATGCCTTTTATTTAACATTTTCTTAGATCTCTTTACAAAATCCCTGACCCACTCAGACCCCCTACCACCACCCTGCTGGCATCAGTGTGGCCCTTGGTCATACCACAGACCGTACTTTGCGGCCCCATGGCAAAAGCTTGTGAGTACCCATGGTGTAAGGGGTATTCCAGGGTAAATACATTACACTTTTAAATGCCTACATCTTCAATATTTAAAACCTGACATCCGTACAATCAGTATGGTGCATATGTGCAACTATGTCACTTCAGACTACACTTTGGGAGGGAACTTTAATTGTGTGCTTGATAAACACAGGGATCGGTCTTACAGCACTACTTGAGTCCATGATGCTGCAGCAAATACATTAACAATGACATCATGCACATGTCTGTGATCTCGGATACATAGATTATTAGGCACCAAGAGATGAAAGAGGGTACATATATGTCACCAGCTCATGGTTTCTGGGCCCGATTGGATTGCTGGCTGGGAAGATTTGATATTTACACATGGCTGTCCTCAAGAGAACACTTACCAATCATCCTCTCTGACTACTTCCCAGTTAAATTAGTGATTGAATTGCCAGCCCAGCCAAACCGCACCTTTACCTGAAGGTTGTCACTCCAGGCTCTTCTAGACTTGTTTCTGGAGTGCATCAAGTTAAAGATTACTACATATTTTCAATATAATGAGTCCTCAGTGAGCTTGGTACTATACTTTGGCTGGCCTTTAAGGCCAACATACACAAGATATGCATAGCTAAACAGCATGGTTTGCATGGATCGCTCCAAGACCATCTCAATCTACTGTAAATGAAGGCCCTAGAGGTAGAATATATGAAGCACCACTCAGCCCCTATACTGGTGAGTATATAAGCCAAGCTGGCTGAGTTTACAGAAATGGCAGAATGTCCTGCATTTACATAAATTTGAAACTGCCTAGGAGTATGGAAAAGTGGAAAGATTGAGAAGTACTGTAGCAGCACTAGTTTTCGGGCATTGGACGTTGTAATCCATCACGCAAATCAGATGAGTGGATGGGAAGGAAGTGTATAAAGCTGAGAAAATCTTGATGGAACTTACATGGTATAATACTGATGTGTTATGCACTGACTCCCTTGGCCCACGTGGACTATACAGAATATTTTGAATGCTAGCTTGGATAAGTGATGTGTGCAGGCAAATTTGAGATCATGATTTTTCGGATCACACTCAAGAAAATCACTGCAATGATCTCTGAATTGCAGACATCAAGGCTCCTGGTGGTGATAGTCTCCCTGCGGAGTTTTATAAGGCATACTCCCAGATACTTGTGCCTCAACTCTTTCAAGTTTATAACACTACTTACCACACTCTTCAAACCAGATGAACCACCCGAACCGTGTGAGTCTTATAGACCTCTATCTCTTTTCAATACAGAAGTACAAAGTTTGGCCAAAATGTTAGGAAACAGATTCATCCTATCACTTCCAGGCCTGTCCTACAGGATTAGGCAGGATTCACCCCAGGTAGACCAACTACTCACAATTTAAGAACACTGTTTGCATCAATGCACCAGCTTGGCCCTGAGATGGAAGCTGTGGCGTTGTTTTTAGATTCCCCCAAGGCATTCGAATCCCTGAAATGTCCATGCAAGTTGGCTCTTTTGCATGGAATGTATATATACACACAGAGGATTCATTTGCTTTATTCTACACTTTCTACTCATATCTGACTGAATGTACTTCTCTCAGAACCAAGTCCTATACACAGAGCTACCCACCAAGGCTGTTG
Organism: Lissotriton vulgaris; assembly: GCF_964263255.1. NCBI lineage: Eukaryota > Metazoa > Chordata > Amphibia > Caudata > Salamandridae > Lissotriton > Lissotriton vulgaris. The sequence continues at coordinate 1,568,161,729 of NC_141695.1, read as the reverse complement.
TTTGTCCCCTGTTTTATATGTCTTAGGCGTAAGAACCACTAGCTTGCTCAATCAGACAATTCAACATCATATTTTTGCAGCCTTACACAACACCATCATCTCCCTGTACGTCGATGATGTTATGTTCTACCTTCATAATCCCAGAACCTTAGTCCGGTCATTAGAGAATTTATGTTACATAAAATCACTATATGGGATCACAATTAACTGGATTAGATGCACAGTCTTCCCCCTGACTCTCAAAACCTCTGCCACTGCGCTGGAGTAAACCTTTCCTTGGTGCACCTCATCTCTTAAGTGCCTTGCATTCTTGATCAGTCAAGGCACCACGCTAATTATCTCTGAGAACTATGGTGCAGCAATTTCCAAAATTGATGACCTGGTTCGGAAATGGAGAGGTGTTTGACTTGGCCCTTTTGGCAGGTTCCCCCTAAACTTTTTGCTTTTAAATGTGACCTGATACTAGTTGTTGTTGGCTTCTGTGCACTTTAACCCTGTGTCTCAGTGTTAAGTGAGTGCGCAGTCTGAGTGCGTGTGGTGAGATTGGCCTGCTCTCCCATAGGAATGCATGGGGATATGTGTGTCCATGGTAGTTCCTGATGTGAGAGGAGTGCAGGGGCGAGTTTGGTATGTGGGAACTCGTGTGATTAAATGCTGTGCAACGGTGTGCTCAGATTTAATATGGCTAGTGTGGAAGTGCCACTTCTAGAAGTTGGCATGTCTGTGCAGTGAATGTGAATTAGTATTATTATTATTATTATAATTGCATTTATTGAGCGCGCAGCTACCCGGAGGTTTCCCGGCGCTAAAGCAAACAGAAGGTGAGCTAAGTGTGAGGGACTATGGGCATGCAAGTTAAGTATTAAAAAGCCAGGTCTTAATTCCTTCTCGGAATGTCAGGTAACAGATTTCAGATCGCAAGGATTGAGGCAAGGAATTCCATAGGGAGGGTGCCAGTAAAGCGAACGAGCGACCGCCCATTTTGGCTCTGTTGACGCGGGGGATCTGAAACTTGTTTTGTGTGGAAGATCTCAACGTACGGGAGGGAACATATTGCTGCACCAAAGAGGACAAATATTTCGGAGCTTTACCCATCTTGATGTGGTGCATTGTGCAGAGGGATTTAAATTTTACTCGGCTCTCAATTCGCAGCCAATGCAGCTTGCGCAAATGGATGGCGGCCGAGGACCTGTCATGTAAGTTACAGATAAGGCGAACTGCCATGTTCTGAACCACCTGATATTTCTTTTTACCTCCTTACAGGCGCCCAGAAGTAGAATGTTCCCGTAGTCCATACGTGAGGTGACAAGGGCCTGGACTACGGTCCTCAGGGTATCAGCTGGAAGCATCCACGTGATTTTTCTCAGCCACCTGATGATGGTGGTGCAGGTGGCAGAGACTTTTACAACATGTTGCTTCAAAGACAGCTTGTTGTCAAGAAGGACCCCGAGGTTGCGGGCTGTGGCTGAAGGGGTGGGTAAGGGGCCCATCTGAGGAGGCCAGTGTTGTGGCCCCAGAGCGATGTATTTGGACCAAAAAGGAGCAGCTCTGTTTTGTCACCATTTAGTTTTAATTTATGTCTGTGCATCCAGTTAGAGATATGTTTCAGTCCAGACTGCAGGGAAGACGTGGGGAGATGTTTATTAGTGGAAAGTGAGTAGACGATTTGCATATCGTCTGCGTAAGAATAGATTGTGAGGCCAGCTTGCTCTGCCAAGAAAGCAAGAGGTCTCACATAAAGATTGAAAAAAAGAGGACTGAGAATAGACCCCTGGGGAACACCGTGTGGGGAGGAAAAGATGGAAGAAACAGAGGTGGAGGAAAAGACTTGAAAGGTGCGATTAGAGAGAAAACTAGCAATCCAGGCCAGGGCAGGGCCATCAATACCCACAGATTTCAGGGTGGACAACAAGATGGAATGGGAGACGGTGTCAAATGCAGCACTCAAATCAAGCAAAATGAGTGCCACTGACTCCCCGTTGTCCACCTGTCTTCTGATGGTCTCAGACACACCAAGAAGCTTGGTCTCAGTGGAGAAGCCAGCCCTGAACCCAGACTGTGAACAGTGAAGAAGATTAGAAGATTCAACATAAGAGCTGAGCAGAGAGTTGACGTGCTTTTCAAGAACCTTAGAGTAGCAGGACAGCAGAGAGATAGGACGGAAGTTGGAGGGGTTGTTTGGGTCCGCGTTGGCCTTTTTTATCAGTGGAACCACCATCGCATGTTTCCATTCATTAGGGACTGTAGCTTCGATCAATGAAGCATTCAAAATATCCTGGATGATCTGGAGTATGGCTGGATCCAAGGTGCACAATTTTTGAGGAGGCATAGGATCAAGGGGAGAGCCAGTTTTCATTTCATGTAGATATTTTTGAAAGAGCATGGGAGAGATCGGCTCCCAAGAGTGGAGTTGGGGGGCAGTGGGAGTTAAACTAGAGGCATCGGCGAGACAAGGGATGGGTGGGCAGGCTCAGGAGTGGTAGATACAATAGGAGTAGCGCTAAAAGTAGCGTAGATCTTATCTATTTTCTCCAGAAAGAAATTTGCCAGGGCGTTACATTGTGTAGTGTCCAGACAAGGGTCTTTAGGCGCAGAAGACACGCCAGAAAGATCTTTTACTACTTTGAACAAGGCCTTCGGTCTATTTTGGGCATTGAGTATGGTACTATTAGCATGATTAGCTCTGGCGGTATCACAGGCAGAGTGGTAAGCCAGGAGGGCGGCCTTATATTTTGTTTTGTTATCCGTACAGTAATTGGAGCGCCAGATGCGCTCCAATTTCTTGCAGCGAGATTTTTCCTGGCGGAGTGAATCATTAAACCAGGGTGCCGGAGGATGATGGATCTGTGACTTATTTCTTTGGGTTGGGAGACAAGAATCTAAGGCTGTTGTCAGCCAAGAGCTGACAACAGACACCTCTTTAGTAGTAACAGTGGAAAACGTAGGTTTAGAATTTACAAGGCAGATGTTTAGTTTGTCCTTATCTAATCGTTTCCAGTTCCTACTGGCTTTATGAGGATGTAAAGTGGTGGAGGAATTGTGGGCGGATATCTTGATTGAGAAATTAATGATAAAGTGATCGGACCAGATAACAGGAGAGGAAGAGTGGTGAGTGATGCAGTTAAGATTCGAGATAATGGGATCTAATAAATTGCCGGCTTTGTGAGTAGGGCCGGAGTTATGTAGGTGGAGATCCAAAGCGGCTAAATCCTGTAGTATTTGTTTAATACAATAGAGCCACCCAATATTCCCACAGGGACTGGGTATTATCAATAACAATTAAACAGATGTCCCTGAAGGAATTATTTCAATTCTATTCAGTAGATTAATAATATTGCCACAGAAGTGGTCAGCAATTGAAACTAGAACAAGGAAAAAAGAAAACAGATTTAAACTGTTTTTTTATTACTCAAAATTATTTCTTTTTGGATCTTTTTTCTTTTTCATACACAAATCTAAAATATGGCAACAAAAATACTACTATACAAGCAACAAAAATTCTCAGTAGTATCAGGCAACTTTTGCTATACACATGAAAAACTAAATATCATGTCGAAAACGGTACTTTACAAGAATACAATTATTTGGTACTCAAAATAATGTAACAGCAGTAAGCAAAACGTTGCCAGGCGTTGACGTTTCGGTCCTTAATTGGTTAAAACAATCCATAGGACCATCTTCAGGACCATGCGCTGCACATATTAATCCAGGACCTCCAGCCGGAAGTCAAAAGGTTATGCACTGCATAAACCTCCTGTCTAAAAATGTAGATGTTATCTCTCAAAATTCAAATTCCAACTCCAATGATTCATGTGAAAATCAATGTAGACCAAGGGCGAGATTTCGACATTAGTCCAAGTCACTCGCAACACTTAATGGCGTTGGTGAGGAAGCCGTCGTCAACAACTCCGTATCGGCATCTCAGAGATGCCGATACGGAGTTGTTTATCGAAATCTCGCCCTTGGTCTACATTGATTTTCACATGAATCATTGGAGTTGGAATTTGAATTTTGAGAGATAACATCTACATTTTTAGACAGGAGGTTTATGCAGTGCATAACCTTTTGACTTCCGGCTGGAGGTCCTGGATTAATATGTGCAGCGCATGGTCCTGAAGATGGTCCTATGGATTGTTTTAACCAATTAAGGACCGAAACGTCGACGCCTGGCAACGTTTTGCTTACTGCTGTTACATTATTTTGAGTACCAAATAATTGTATTCTTGTAAAGTACCGTTTTCGACATGATATTTAGTTTTTCATGTGTATAGCAAAAGTTGCCTGATACTACTGAGAATTTTTGTTGCTTGTATAGTAGTATTTTTGTTGCCATATTTTAGATTTGTGTATGAAAAAGAAAAAAGATCCAAAAAGAAATAATTTTGAGTAATAAAAAAACAGTTTAAATCTGTTTTCTTTTTTCCTTGTTCTAGTTTCAATTGCTGACCACTTCTGTGGCAATATTATTAATCTACTGAATAGAATTGAAATAATTCCTTCAGGGACATCTGTTTAATTGTTATAAATCCTGTAGTAGGCGCGTGCTAGTGGGACAAGATGCTAGATTAAAATGAATATTTAGATCACCCACTATAAGGAAATTAGTGGATTGTAATATCAAAGGGGCAATGAGCTCTGGGAGAGAGGAAGCCCATGCGCTGGCCGAGCCAAGTGGACGATAAATCAGCGTTCCAGTCAGATTAAAATAGGGAGAGAGAAGAAGTTTAAAAAGACCAGCTTCGCAATTAGGAAAATCTAAGTCTTCCCACTTGCAGGAGAATTCTCTTTTGAAGATTATCGCAATACCTCCGCCCTCTTTGAGAACACGGTTTCTCCCCACAAAGGTGTAGTTGTTGGGGAGAGCCATTGCGATGTTGGGGCCGGAACTCTCGTTAAGCCATGTTTCCGTTACAAACACGGCTGCCGGGCTAGCTGACTCAAGGAGGTCAAAGATATCTCTCTTATGTTTGGAGAGAAATCGACAATTTATGCTAATAAAGTTCAGAGAAGGACAAGTTTTGAACGAAGTAGAGGAGACGTGATGCGTGGCAGGTGGGGTGACCCAGAAAGTGGAAGATAAGGAGTCTGTGACCGAGGTAACAGAGTCTAGCGTAAAAGCGCATTTAGAACATTGTAACGGCCCATCTTGACAATTAAAAATAGTGACAGAGGTACAGGGAGGTCGCTGTAGCCTCAGTAAAGCAGCGCGGGAATATGTTATGTGACCGGGGGCAGGGGGAATGGCCCCTGGTCCCGTCCTGGCGCGGACGGGCGCAGACGGGCAGGACTTTGGCACGACTTCGGCGCGAAGTCGGCGCTCCCGCTGCGCTCGTCCGCTGCGCTTCCGCCATTGCGTCATTAAGTACCCAGAGGAAAGAAACACACTAGCCCGCTAACCTGCCAATGAGCCAGCAGGGCGGAAGTGAGTATGTGAGGCCAGATGTCGTAAGTATCGCTCGAGTGGCCCCGCCGCTGCAAACGGCACAAGCCGTGGCGGATCGGTGCCTAGAGCGGAAAGAAGAACAGGCCCAAGAATGAGCGTTGTGCTGAGGAGCGGCGTTCAGACAGGGTAAATTGTTAATAAAATCAACAAAGTAACCAAATTGCGCGTTGCACTAAGGAGCAGTAAACGAAGTAAAAAACACAAAGGATAATGTTTGAAATTATGCAAAATGCATGCGCAGAGCCTCAGCGGCCTGTTACACCAGCTATCAGCCCCCAACTGAGGCTGCACTGATCTTTATGTAGCCACAGCCTATTCTACACACTAGCCCGCTAACCTGCCAATGAGCCAGCAGGGCGGAAGTGAGTATGTGAGGCCGGATGTCGTAAGTATCGCTCGAGTGGCCCCGCCGCTGCAAACGGCACAAGCCGTGGCGGATCGGTGCCTAGAGCGGAAAGAAGAACAGGCCCAAGAATGAGCGTTTCGCCGAGGAGCGGCGTTCAGACAGGGTAAATTGTTATTAAAATCAACAAAGTAACCAAATTGCGCGTTGCGCTAAGGAGCAGTAAACGAAGTAAAAAACACAAAGGATAATGTTTAAAATTATGCAAAATGCATGCGCAGAGCCTCAGCGGCCTGTTACACCAGCTATCAGCCACCAACTGAGGCTGCACTGATCTTTATGTAGCCACAGCCTATTCTACACACTAGCCCGCTAACCTGCCAATGAGCCAGCAGGGCGGAAGTGAGTATGTGAGGCCAGATGTCGTAAGTATCGCTCGAGTGGCCCCGCCGCTGCAAACGGCACAAGCCATGGTGGATCGGTGCCTAGAGCGGAAAGAAGAACAGGCCCAAGAATGAGCGTTCTCGCCGAGGAGCGGCGTTCAGACAGGGTAAATTGTTATTAAAATCAACAAAGTAACCAAATTGCGCGTTGCGCTAAGGAGCAGTAAACGAAGTAAAAAACACAAAGGACAATGTTTAAAATTATGCAAAATGCATGCGCAGAGCCTCAGCGGCCTGTTACACCAGCTATCAGACTGTCTGGCTTGTGATTGGCTGGAGCTGGCTGGTGTGCCAGGCTCCAGGAGTCAGGATGGGTCTGCCCGGTGGTGAATGGGGAGATCTGAATGTTGATGGCAAGATGGAGTGCACCTGGGACCTGAATAGGGCTGTGCCTTCCCTCCACAATGCTGGATCAGCCCCCTGTGGTGTGTCTGATGTTCCTAGCCTGTCCTGTGAATGGGGCGAGGGGCTGAGCACAACAAAGTGCTCAAGAACCAGTTGTCACTTGTTCTCCCCTCGCCCTACAGCTCCAGACAAAGGAAAACTGTGTATAAAAAGGGGCTGTGACCCCATGCACAGGGTTCTCTGGATCCTATCGTGAGGGGGGCCTGCTGCTGCTGGGCGCCAGGAGGTACCACCACTGGGGACTGCCTGGAGGACCCTGTGAGCTCACCCCTGGGCCCAACCTTTGCCCCCCCTGCCTACCTTCCTAAAGACTTTCCTGGGACTTTGGTTCTCCAGCGCCTGGGAGCGCTTTATTTTTCACCCTGGGAAGCGCTTTATGTTCCTGAGGAGCACTTCTTCTTCTCCTGGTAGCCCTGGGCTGTGCACCATTGCTGCATGGTGTTCGCTTGTTTTAAGCCCTGGGCTGTGCACCGTTGCTGCATGGCGTTCGCTTGTTTTAAATGTTATTTTCCCCAGTGCGCAGGTGCCCACCCTGCGTCTTTGTGTTTGCTTTGTGACTAATGCGGGTGCCCACCCCGCTTATCAGAGCCCACACGGGTGCCCACCCCGCTTTCACATATATTTTGACTTAAGAGGGTGCCTACCCCTCGTTTTGCCCCGAGAAAATCACTGCAGGGGGCTCGGTCGGCCCACAGGAAGTCAGGCAGTGTGAGGCCTGACGTGGGGCGGGACTTCCGCTTCCAGAGGGAAGCCCCGCGTCACCTGACGAATAGAGGAGGAAACTGGAGGTGTCCGGGGCTCCCTTAACCACATCAATGCTGAGGTAATTCCACTGGGATGTTGAAATTTTTCAAATCCCATTGTTCATGACGAGCTCAGCTCGTCATGAGCACACGACCAGTGTACTGCATGACGAGCTGAGCTCGTCATGAGCAGCGAAGGGGTTAAGTGGAGGGAGCCCTGCGTGCTGCCACAACGTCGGATCCTAGGCAGGGCTCTCCTCCGCTGAGAGAGAGCCCCGCGGGTGCAGCGATAGCAAGGCTTGGTCCCAGAAGAGGGACCGAGCGACGCAGAGACCAGGAGAAAGCGCCGTGCCCGCCCCCGAGAGCCGCCCGGATCTGCCGGTGAGTGATGCCAGTGGGGAGGTGGGCTCATACTGAGGCACGCGATTAGTGCCTGCCTCCAGTGTTGGTTTTTCTCCAGGAGCGGGCCGCCCCTTCCCCCTGCAACAAGCATTGGGACACACAGTGAGGGCCCATAGGGGTCAGTGTTCTTGCTCCGGGTGGTGACCTTCGAGGCCCAGGGCCGGTCCCACATTTAGAGTGGCCCCAGGTGGCAGCGGGCCGCTCCAACATCGTGGGCTTGTTGATTTATTGCGCCAAATGGCTCCACAATAGTTGAGGGCCGTTCTTCTCCTCTTTATCTGGTGCATAATTAGTTAAGGAGCCAGTGGGCTCTGGGGGCATAGGTGATTTCAGAGTCTGAGTGCTCCAACCAGGCACATATTGTTTTCAGAGCCTATAGGGCTCCAACGTTTGCTACAATTTGTTTAAAAGGGCTACTGAGAGCCCTTGCCGCATTTGTCCCTACCTCACAGCTGCCCAGCAAGTAGTGGGCAGCTGCACCGTTTAGGTTCTTCATTTTTCTAGGGGATAGGTTCTTTGGGATTTCACAGCTGCCCAGCAATTAGTAGGCAGCTGCCACGTTTAGGCTGTTCTTTTCCCTTGTTGCTTTCGCTGCGTGCGCAGCCAGCCCGGACCTTCTGTACCAACGGCATTTGAGCCCCATGAAAGGCCAGTTGGCCTGGGGTCAGTATCCTATGTGATTTTGGCGCAAGGTGATTGCCTAATGTGATTTATGCGTATTGTGCAATGCCTTTATGCCCGTGATACCTCTAACTGTGTTTTCATGCTTAGGAGGTTGTTTTGCCTAGTATAGTTTATGCTAGTGAGTTTATGTTTCCCTGCATGATCTATGCCTAAGGTGATTAGTATTGCATAGTGTACCTTTTACCAGTGGTTACTGGTTGTGTTCTACAATTGTTATTTTGTGGTACCATTATTCTATGTTCTAGAAGTGCTATTTCTACGAAGTGCTGATTCTGACAGCTGCCCACGTGGCCCTGTCATGTGTAAATAATCCCCTGTAAATACTGCCCAGTGCCAGTTGGCACAGTGTATCTGTGTGATTATGATCTAATGTGTTTATGGTAATACAAAGGCAATTCTTTATATAACCTTGTGTGGAGTTACTTTTTGTGGTGTACCTAGTGTGCTGCTGCTGTGTGTGTGTGTTGCGCAAACGCTTTACACATTGCCTCCAGGATAAGTCTGACTGCTCGTGCCAAGCTTCCAAGTGGGTGAGCAGGGGTTATCTTGGCGTGTAACTCCCTTGCCCTGACTAGAGTGGTGGTTTCTGCCTGGCTTTGGCGCAAGCCTCAGCAAACCAGAAATCCCATTTCTAACATGAGGCCTCCCACTCTGGTTAGTGATCTATTTTACAATATCTCTATTTCTCTAATCAGCAACATGTTTAAGGACCTAAAATCCAGGATCACTGATCTGGTGTGGGTTTGTAAACAATCCAACATACAATATGAGATCCTAATGCTCCCATACAACCAAGTAGGGTTGACAGCTCCAGGTTATGAGTTCTACTATATATGTGCTCAAAGATCAGTTTGCCCACTGTTGTCTGTGCCTGCCTCCATAGATGGACCATGTTGCGCAAAACAAGATATTGTAGCCCTGACTCCCTTAAATGCATTACTTGACCAGGTCTTTCACCACAATTGTAGAGCTTGAACCCACGAATAGCACACAGATGGGAGACGTATCAAAAATGACTATCGTGTTGGGTATTATAGACCCCGGGTCCGTCGCTCTCTCCTTGACCATTATATCAGCTTATTTGAGACACATCATTTCTTCGTAGACTATGCAATTGGTGCCTGGCCACTATTTGTGATCTCTTTATAGAATGACCAATTCATCAGCAGGGAACATATCATGGATTGTAGCCAATGGTCTATGATATGTTAGTAAATGTTCATCTTTGAGCACCATGTAAGGCTAACTACCCCAAATCACTAACAGTACTGCTTACATTCAACTCTATTATACATATGGTAACTAATCTGTATATCACAATGTCAACAGAGGCACCTGTAATAGAGATTAAGACCAAATTACTTTGGGAGATGGATCTGGACAAATCTATATCAAGGGAAGAATGTTGCACCCAAATGAGGCTGCTGTCCCCTAATGGTGGGCTAAGATTACATTTCAAATTAATGCACCAGACTTACAGCACTCACACAAAGCTGGTTAAATATAAAATATCTATGGATTCCCTCTGTAGATGTTGCAGAGCACTGGAGGATGACTTTGTACACTTAGCATGGAGTTTCCCTCAATTTTTTAAATATTTGTGTGCGGTCTTTAGCTGAATCTCATTAATGGTAGAGATGACTGTTCCACCATCACCCATGACTGCATTGTTGGGTTGCACTATACGCGTTCCATCATCATTTTGTGTCTATTGCATTACTACTGGCCAAGAGACGAGTGGCCTGTGCTTGGGGTAGAAGTGTATCCCTAACGGTTAAGTTGTGGATATCTGATATCGAATACTGCAGCAAACAACGTGCCACCTATAACTCCACATTACCACTGACAAGCAGACTAAAAGACTTTTGGCAGCTACTCCAGTCATACATGCTAAATTGTGGTGAGACGCCATGATTGCCTTGCCACTTTGGGAAACCAGCACAGCAGACCAACCAGAGAAACACAAGATTCTGAGCTATCATATGCATGATCAATGTGCCACTGATATGTGATGGACCTGTATGTATATTTTGCCTTCTCTTTGACACCCGCCATTAGAACTTGGTTTGAATACAATCGAACAGTCCTATGTTCGGTTACTAAGCTGAACTGTAACCTCAAATGTCTGCTAGATGCTTACTGTTTCAGCTGTAATTGCTATGTTTATTATTGACAAATTCTTAGTAGTAATAAAAAGGCATTATTTTCTATGGAGGTTTAACTTAAGTCCCTATCTTTATTATTTTCTATGTTAGAGTGTAGTAGTGCCAGTGAATGACCATGTATTGTGCTGGACTTACTAAAAAAGTGTAAGTTACTACAAAAGTGCAATTTGTGAATTAAAGTAATAAACTTACTCAAAAGTAAACTTACTTAAAAGTGCAGTTTGTGAATGAGGCCTGCTGTATCCATTTCTCAGAGTCTACCTGTGACAGTGGCGAATCTCTGGTGGACTGAATATTTACTGCACTATGGCTTCTCCACTTCTCTGGATGATGAAACTGGATGTATGGTTAGGGTTTCAGTCATGACTCAACCACAACTAAAAAAGCTTATATCTTTAGAATGGTGTTGGCTTAAAGTATGGTTAAAATGATTCTGGAAACAGGCCAACCTTGTGGACTGGATTGGTTAATATATCCAGATCCTATGCTGAGTGTGTGAATGGGAGAGGACCGACTGGTTTTTCTCTAACACGGAAGGGGTGATATCAACTTTTAGAGGTTCAGGATTGTTTGGAGATGGTGAACACTTACTAGCTTGTCAAATACTCAGATATTGCAATCTTTCTCAGTATCACTGGGTGCTCTGCAACCTCCGCTGATCAGATGTTCTCAACATAGATGTTTACAGTCAGCTAAACATTTTGAAGGGATTTCAGAATTAAGGGCTGTCGCTCCTAATATGGTAGCCTAGATCTTTTTGCAGGTAGGTAATAGCTGCCTCTTGTAAGGTCACAACAGGCACATCTTCATGCAGCATCTCAGACTTAGACAAAGTTGTGAAGGAGAGCGCTAACACAGCATTGGTTCAGCTGTTGGTGATAAGTCACCTCAATATATTGTGCAGGACCTCCATTGGGTCTCGACTATCTACAAAATACTGGCTCATGCAAGTAAGAATCATCCCTTTTCTGGTCGCTATGGAGGAAAGCAAAAGACAACCAGGGATCTGGCTTGTTCCAATGTCTGAGTATACCTCTAATGGCTTCATTATCCAATTTCCAAAAATCCTCATTCCCTTCTACCACTCTCCGCCTTTCTTGCATATGTACCTACACCTTCTCCTATTTCAGTTCATTTATAGTCCCAACTGTCTTAAACCCAAGAAATACTGTAAACTACTGTCTACCCTTTACCTGGTTCTCTATTTCACCCTAACCATTTATCACCACCCACCCTCTTCCTCTCCCCACCATCTATACCCCATCCTCATCAACAAATGATCAATGAACAAAAAACAAATGCATGTCAATAAATTGGTCTCTGACTCCAGCCCAGAGATTCCCTTCATCACTAAAAGAATGCTAGGGGATGGCGCAGACGCCAGTCTTCAGTACAGACCCCAATCTTCACCAGGCCATTCCACGTAGCTCTCAAACACTCATAGGAAAGTAATCTCCACCAAGAAGACTTGTTGAGCAGTGGCAGCCATTTTCAAGAGTTCCTTATCAAAAACGAGCTTTCAAGAATTTTAAGTTTAGGAAGGCAAATATTTTCATGACATTTGGTCACTTTCTCCAGCATTCTTAATTTCTACTGATCAAACAAAATGCTGAAAAATGTCGCCTTTTCAGCTGCTTGCCTCTATCCCCTGCTGACATGGCCACCATCCACAGAAACCTCTGCATTTTTGCAGACTTCAAAACATTTGGTTTCACAAACTAGACAGACCTCAAACCATATCCTTCCTTTTGAACCTAGAACCTAGAAGCACTGCACTTGCTTTAACTGATCTCTGGTCATACACGTGGCGGAAGAAGCACACTCCCCTGATCCATGGCATCCCAGGCAACTTCATTGTGACAGAAATTCAACCTTGAGTGACTACTCCAAGATTCACTTTGATTTCACCACCCCCTCTGCTTCTACCACATCACAAACAACAGCCAACTAAGCCATCTTTAGATCATGGAAGAAACTGGACCGCATCGCTCACCATTAGCACTGATACATCTTAATCTATTTTAATGCATCTTTACTCATCATGTAATGAACATAATACTAAGATGTTTGCTATTGGGTGTTTTTATGGTTCTTGGAACCGAAATAAAGTTGGATGCTGATGATGATACATCAACAATACCTCACATAATGAATTCTGCAATCCAAATTACAGCTGACTTTCAACTTTTAACTCCTACATACACTCATCATCCATAGGCCAGTTATATCATTGACACTACCATCATCCATCTAAAACTAAGGCCATACTCACAAAATACACTTACCCACTCCAGCTGTCTACAGTCCTGACATTCTTCTGAGCTTTCAGAAATATGCGTGTTGATGGTATCTCTGACTGCAAATGGCATGCTTTAAAACTCTCCTGTCAGGAAGGACAATGCATGACAACTTTAGGATGGCAGTAGAGACCTTCCTGATCTTACACCAGTAGCGGCTCCTGAAAGGCAAATAAATAAAACAAATTTTAATGTGCGAGCTGCATCGCATTTGGCGGTACAGCGCACGCAACAACATTTGTTTTATTTATTTATTTGTATACCTACCTCCGTTGGGCCATAATCTGGAGTTTACTACCCCCCACCCTGCTGCTCCAACGCCCTGCGTCACCGCCAGGCAGCACTCCCACCAGGAGCCGCTACTGTTTTACACGGATGATCATGTCAGATTTGGGGATTAATGTACTTATCCACAAGTTCAACTCACATTTCTTAAACTCTACTACTACACTCCATGCATGAGAACACCTACAAGATTGTTTTCACAAGATTAGAGCATTCCTCTGTGCCACCCACGTGACACTTCATATTTCTCAAATAGGCCAGACTATAAATCCACAACCTATCAACAAAGCCAAACCACCAAGGAGATGGAATGTGTCTCAAAATGGTGCTCTAGGGGCCAGATGTAGGTAAATTAATTTTACTGATTCATAAATACCGAATTTTACCGATTCGGTAATTATGAATCGGTAAAATACAAGGGGGGGGGGATGTAGAAAAAATCGGTTATTGAATTACAGATTCAGTATGAATCGGTATTTACCGAATCGGTAAATACCGATTCGGTAATGCCCATTGATTCCTATGGGCATTGAAGCCCATAGGAATCAATGGGAATTACCGAATCTGTATTTACCGATTCGGTAAATACCGATTTTTGCAAGGGTGCAGGGGGTGTCACTTTGACACCCTCTAGCACCCCGATTTAAGGCATGTGTGACATGTGGCACACAGACATGCCCTAAGGGTACGCCCGTCTGTCACATGCCATAGGTGTGCATGCACACATGTGCATGCACACCTGGAATCGGTATTTTACCACCCAATTGGATTGGGTGGTAAAATACCGATTCGGTAAGGCCTGTGGGACTCAGAAGAGTCCCACCTACATTGCAAAATTACCGAATCGGTAAAAATACCGATTCGGTATTTTACCGATTCGGTAAATTTACCGATTCGGTAAAAAGGTGCCCCTACATCACAAATGACCATTTACCGGTCGGTAAATGGCCACCTACATCTGGCCCTAGATCTCCTAAAAAATTTGCTTCACTTTATATTTAAGTGTACCAACAAATATATTTTTTTTTTTTTGTAAAATTTTTATTTTGAGTTGCATAGGAGAATAAACAAAGGGCTGCGGGGGAACCGCACAGTACTCACATTCAAGGCAAAATCCTTGTACGCACATCAGCAGTGACCCAAACCATATCATAAGCATATCCAGTCCAGGCTCGAGACAACATATCAATTAGGACCACTGTACACAGTGTTCTACCAGCGTATCATTAGGTCGGTCCAGCTAAGATGACCAGCGCTGCAATGTGCCGGACCCCAGACCTCCAAGTTCCATACAAGCGGTGCAGATAATCAATTCGTGGATCCTCCACAGCCCAAAAAACCAAAACAACCAACATTCCTGTCCCACCCCCTCCCTCCCCCCCGGTGGTGACGCCATTCACTCAACACTCAATCATATCCACATTACACTTGAAAGAGGTGCATCGACCTCAAAGAAGCCGGACATACGGCCGAGGGTAACCCCTTAGAAAGAAACGTAACCAGAGGACCCCACTGATATCGGAAATTCTTATACTGGCCCAGGAAGATGTCCGCCACTCTCTCCAGACTGAGCAACCTCCACAGTCGCGCATGCCACAATGAGACCGCCGGGGCCTCCTTCTTCTTCCAGGCCGCAGCCAGTGTGAGCTTCGCTGCGCCGAGGCATAGCCACAAAATCTTTTTATCTGCCCTGGTCTGATAAACGAGGCCAGGGTCACGCAGCCCTAGCAGGACACAGGCCATAGATTCATCAATGGGATAAGTCAATATGTCCTTCATGTGGGAGAGTATTTCCTCCCAGTACGGACGGATCACCGGGCAGTCCCACCAGATATGGCGGAAGTCCCCCAGAAGTCCGCAACCCCTCCAGCACTTATCTGAGGTCCCTGGAAAAATGCGGTGAAGCCTAGTCGGGCACATATACCATTGCATGACCGTTTTGAGGTGGGCTTCCCTCAAGTGCAAGGAATGGTTAAAGGTCGTCAAGTCGCGCCATAGCGCCGACCATTCCGCGTCCGAGACATCTCGCCCCAGCATTTCTTCCCATTGCCCCATATAACGAGGTCGAGGAGCTATCGTCGATTGAAGCAACAGCTGGTAAATGAAGGAAATGGCCCCCTTCATGGCAGACGTCCGCAATATAAAGGCTTCAAACGGCGTCTGCGGTCTCGTAGCCGCCTCCACTACTCCAGGTGACGTAGCCCAGTGAAGCAGCTGAACATGCCGGAATTGTTCAGTCTGGGGGACCCCATAATCTCTCATACAGTTAGCGAAAGTGAGGGTGTCCAGGCCGTGGAACAAATGGGTCAACGCCCGACACCCCCCCTCCCTCCACACCGCAAACGGCCCTTCATGTAGCGCCGGTGGGAAAGCTGGGTTGTAATGCAAGGGCGTAAACGGTGAAGGGAACGTGGTCCAACGATCATCTCCCGCTAGTGAGTCCCACACCTTCAACACCGTGCTGGTGGGAGTGCTGATATATGCATTGAGAGGGCGGTCCTTCTTCGGTTTCCAGGCTAGGTCCCAGATTGACCTACCGGCAACGCATCGGTCCATATGGAGCCAGTGTTTCTCGGAGGTCTGTTGCGACCACTCTACCAAGACTCTCAGTTGCGCCGCTTTGTAATATAACTGCAGGTCCGGGAGCCCAACCCCACCCTCAGATCTCGGTCGACGGAGAACTGCATAGGAGACCCGTGCCTGACCCCCCTGCCACACGAAACGCAATAAATAAGTCTTGAGCCGCCGAAAGAAATCGCTGCCCATGGGGATAGGCAAGGCTTGGAACAAATATAAGAATTTAGGGAGGAGGACCATCTTCACGGCATGGATTCTGCCCAGCCATGACAGAAATTTTGGCTTCCACCTGTCCAATTCCGCCCGGGATTTTGCCAGCAAAGATGGGAAATTGGCCTGGAACAGCCCGCTCACCGTCGGAGTCAGATGGACCCCCAGGTAGACAATCGAACCTGTGGCCCAGGCCAACGGAGTCAGCGGCCGCACCCGGTCCCTCTCGACCTGCGACAGGGTAAGATTCAGGATGTGCGACTTGCTATAGTTGACCTTAAAGCCTGCCACTCCCTCAAATTCCAACAAGACCTCCCAGATGCAAGGTAGCGAGCTCTCCGGATCAGTAATAGAGAACAAGACATCGTCCGCGAAGAGCGAAATCTTATGCTGTTCCCCCGCGAATGGTAAACCTCGGATCCCGCCATGCTCCCGCACCGCCACCGCCAGCGGCTCGATGCTCAGCGCGAATAGCAGGGGGGACAGAGGACAACCCTGTCTAGTGCCTCGAGTGTGAGCAAAGAACGCTGACATATGACCATTCACCGCAACCCGGGACCGGGGGCAGCAGTAATTAGCCCTCACCATAGTGATGAAGGTCTCCGAAAAACCAAAGGCAGTCATGGTATTGAATAGGAACCCCCAGTCCACCCTATCGAAGGCCTTCTCGGCGTCCAGGCCCACTAGGACCGCCGGTATACGAAATCGTTCCGCTTTTTCTATTAGATGCACCACCCGACGTGTGTTATCATGCGTCTGGCGCCCCATGATAAAGCCAGACTGGTCCGGATGGATTAGCGCCGGCATAAGGTCTTGTAGCCTACGTGCCAGGATCGCCGAATATAGTTTGGCGTCCAAATTAAGAAGCGCTATCGGGCGAAAGGAGGCGCATTGTGCCGGATCCTTCCCCGGCTTTGGCAAGACCGTAATCATCGCCTCCGCCAGGGAGCCAGTGGAGGAACCAGAGGTGGCCACGTCATTAAAAAGGGTGACCAAGAATTCGCAGAGCTCGGAAGCGTAAGATTTATAAAACACAGCAGTGTAACCGTCCGGGCCAGGCGCCTTGTGAAGCTTCAAGTTCTTAATAGCAGCTAGCACCTCCTCCCTGGTAATCGGTGCCCCTAAGAGCTCGTTCCATTCCTTAGACACCTGCGGAAGGGGCAGACGTCCCAGGTATTCTTTCTGGGCAGCCGTTTCCAGCTGTTCCCCCTTGTATAGGTCCAAGTAAAAGCGACCGAAGATGGCCGCCTTCGTCTCGTCCCGATGCTGCAGCTGTCCAGCAGAGTCGCGGATCCCTCCAATGTACTCACGTTCCCGCCTGTCACGAAGCTGTCGGGCCAAGTGCCTCCCCACCTTGTTACCACAAGAGTAGGACTGTCGGCCCAACCGCAGTAGGGTGAACTCCGCCCTGTTACTGTAATGGGCCCTCAGTTTCCCCCGTACCGCCGTGAGAGGCCGGAGGGTCACCCTCGAGGGGTTGAGTTTATGCGCCTGCTCGAGAGTAGCCAATTCAGCCTCCAGGGCCTCCCTCTCCTTGAGTCGCATCCTATTGAGTTGTGCGTTAAGGCCCAAGCAAGTGCCCCTGATGGACGCCTTAAAGGCATCCCACGTGTTGGGTACTGAGGTGTCAGACGGTGGATTGAGGGCAAAGAACTCCCTAATGGCCACCCGCAGCGCCTTGTTAGAAGCCTCGTCCCGAAGCACCGAAGCCGGGAAATACCATTTCCGTTGCCCGGTGCCTGCCGACGACCAGCGCAGAGTAAGTACCAGCATGCTGTGGTCCGAGACCGAGAGGGGCAGTATGGTGGAGTCAAGGACATCTCCTCTAAGAGCCTGGCTAAGGAATATATGGTCCAGTCGTGAATATGAGCGGTGTACATGAGAAAAAAACGTGTAATCCCTGGACGTTGGATGTAGAAACCGCCACCCATCAACCAACCCCATTTCCGCAACTTTTTGCCGTGACATCTCTGAGAACACACCAGTATCCGCCCTGCGAGCGCCAGAACAGTCCAGCGCCCCGTCCCACACCAAATTACAGTCCCCCATGAGGAACAACTGCCCTTCAACAAAATCACCCACTTTATGCAGTAAGCCTCGCAAAAACTTATTCTGGCCAGTATTAGGAACATACAGCACAACAAAAGTACAGAGCCTCCCCTGAACCAGCCCCTTCACCATCAACCAGCGGCCCTCCCTGTCCGTGCGTATCGCCACAGGCTGAAAACGCAGCGAAGCATGGAAGAGGAGGGCCACCCCCTTGTGCTTTGTGGACGCAGAGGATCTGTATATTAGGGGATACGCCTTATGCTTAAGACGCAGCTCATCTGTGCGCGTAAGGTGAGTTTCCTGCAGACCCACTATATCTAATTGGTGGTCCGTTATATATTTCCACACCCTTTGCCTTTTCTGCGGAGAGTTCAGTCCCTTAACATTCCAGGTCCCTATGCTAACAGGCATCGTGAGACAAAAAACAAGAATCCTCTATAACTCGGGGGCATGCCCTCCACCCCTGCCGGAAGATGCCCCGGTTACAACACGTGTTAAGATCAGGCTCCCACCATCCCTCCGCCCCACTGTCCCAACCTCGAGTCCCATGCCTACCCGCCTCGCATCTCCCATACCAACAGCACCTCCCATCCTCCCTCTCACCACCACACAACACTATCCACAACACGACCGCGTCACCACCAACACCCCCCCTCACCCCCAACCCCAACACCCCAAACAGCCCCTCCAAGACCCTCCCCCCCCCGGAAACCCCCTCACAAACCATCGAAAGTCCAAAAGAGTCCTCCACGGGATGGCGAGGAGACATCGGCCGATGTCCCCCACAAATCTCGTACCTGGGCGTCTTCTCACAAAGTACATACGAACCCACGATACCTGCAGGGGTGCGCCCCTCCGGCGCCAGCCAGATCCTTCTTCAGAAATCACGCCGCCCCGGAACCAAGCTGAGAGGCAGACAGCGTGGCGGTGGCAACCGAGGCCACCGCGTCGTCCCGTTCTTGCATGCTGGTGGTCCTGTCAGGCACCCTCCTCCCCCCCTCCCCGCCCACCCTGTGCCAGGAGGGGGACCGTCGCCGGCCCCTCGCAGAGGGACTCCTATCGCCAGGTGAAGCATCCGGTCCGTCGATCCCCAGTAGATCCATTGCCACTTGAAGGGACCTGATCTGTTCAAGCCTGTTGTTCCAACGAAATATGATGCGAAACGGGTGGCCCCAGGAGTAAGCAATGTTGCGGTCCCGCAGAAAGGCAGTCACTGGTCTGAACTCACGCCGTTTCCGTAGAGTAGAAGCTGCCAAATCCTGGTACAGCTGCGGGTGGTGCCCACGAAACTGGATAGACGTAGCCTCCCGGGCCTTCTTCAGAATGCGCTCTTTCAACTGAAAATCGTGGACGCAGACTAGGATGTCCGGCGGAGGGCCCCCCCCGCGCCTAGGAAGACCAACTCTATGGGCCCTGTCCATCTTGACATCAGTAATTTCTTCGTCGCCCTAGATCTGCTGGAACAGCGCCAGGACATAGCCTCTCAGATCGCCGGACTCCCCGTCCCATGGTACCGACTTAATACGGACGTTGTTCCGCCTGGAGCGGTTCTCCAGGTCCTCCGCATGGGACTGCAGGTCCAGGTTCTGTTCCCTAAGACGCAGCACATCCTGTTGCAGCTGATGGACATCATTAGCCAGATTAAGATCATGGTCCTCTAGGGTGGCTACCCTCTCGCCAACCCCATCCAGGTCTCTCCTCACCTCCCTAAGGATCTGACGCGAGCTGGGACCGCAGCTCTGAGATGTCATCTTTAATGGAAGCAAACAGCTCAGTCATGAATGCTTTGGTGACCGGCGCCTCACCATCCCCCGACGTGGAGGAGGAGCTCGCCCCAGGCGATGGCGGAAGCTGGGAGCCCCTGGTCAGGCCATCCTTGTTGGTCTTCCCCCTCCTCTGGTTGTTCGCCATCACTAGGTCGGTCGTGTGCGTCTTCCCAAGCCGACCACAATTTGCCGGCGACCACAACCCACTGCGTCAATCGCCGTCTGCGAGGTGAGGTGACCGAGGCTGGCCCCCCTCCCCCGCTCCACACCGCGGGCCTCCCTGTGCCCTTCTTCGAGGTGCTAGGGCCGCTGTAGCAGGTCCGCTCCACTTCACGGCCAGCCCTTCAGATCTTGCGACAGCCCCCACCAGGTCACAGTTCAGTGGTGCGCGTGCCCCCAAAGACCAGAGAGCGCCTCACGTGTCCGGGCCACTGCTCCCCGATTTTATGGCGCTCAGGTTCGCTGCTCGGCACAGGCCCTCCGAGCCGAGCCTCACTCAGGTTGTAGGCCGCAGCTGCGACTCCAGGTGCCTCGCTTCCCCCTCCACTATAGGCCGCCGCCGTCCAGGGTGCCCTGCATGCGTAGGCTACTGGTGGCCGCAATCCTCAGTTGACCCACTCAGGGGGGGCCGCCCAACCTGCACCAGGCCGTCCTTGCACTCGGCCAGAGCTCAATGCCGCCCCCTCGCAAGTCCTGCCCAGCAGCCCGGCTCAGTCGGCGCCCTCCGCGTGCCAGATCGCGGTCCTGAGCCCCCTCCGGCTGCCTCCAGGCGCTCACCTCCTTCCGTTCCGCAGGGCCTCCGCTCCTCCGATCCGCACTCAGCCCCCGGCTCCGCCGCCGCTCCACACACTTGACACACGGGGAGGGGGCAGCGGGGCAAATGCTGACCTCCGGGGATCTCGCCGGCTACTGAGGTGCCGCTCCAGGCATCGGGCCGACCTCCATCCCCTTACGGCGTCCGCTCTGCCTGCACTTCCGGTCGGCGTTCCCTCCTACGCCAGTCCGGCGTCGGACAGGCCCTCCACCGCTTCCGCTCCAAGAGCGCGCCTCTCCTCGCGGGACGCTCCGAAGGACTAGCGCCGCCACCAGAACGCAGCCACTATGCTCCGGTGCCCCTTGGCAACAGAACCACCGGTCAAAGCACGGTCCCGGGGGTGCTATTCGCTGCTTTGTTGAAGTCGGCGCCGGAGGGAACGCAGAGAGCGTCTCACTCCGTCGCCATCTTGGCCACGCCCCAACAAATATTTTTTTAACATAGGCCACATAACATCAGTGATGCACAACACATCTGTGTGCACTTGAGCTGATACATCAAAAGTGGTTTGGTTCCTCATCAATGGTATGAAACATTATACAAGTGCTACGAAACAAAATAGTTCAATCTTTGAGAAGTGGTTACTTTTATTTTCCATCTTTTTTGGATTCAGAAGGCGTGTGTCTCAGGTCACACCAATATGGATAGGTCAAGGTTGTTTTGTTGATTCCAGGCCAGGCAGCCCTTCCCATCTGTTCCCACTGACCTTGAGACCTGTAGTGATACAGGAAGCAAGGGATGAGTGAAGTTCCCTAGAGCAGTGGGATATTTTAAGAGGGACAGGTTGGTAGATTTCTCCCCTTTGATAGGGTACAACTGTTTTCTGGGAGGGATTAGCAGGTTTCAGTAAAATGTAGGGAGACTCTTGCTCTTACAATTTAACGTACCACAATCCTTTCAAGATTCCAGAAAATGTTTTTGTTCAGCATAAGAGCCCTAGATTGGGCCACCTGACAACAATTGTCACAAGCAAAGAAGCATTAACAAAGATGCAGCATTCCACCTAGTGTGAATGAGGGATTTGTGTCCTTTTTTGTTACAAAAAATCATTCAACTGTAGTTATCTGTTTTTCTATGAAAATACCTAGCAGAAGAGTCTTTGCTTATGACAGAGCAACCCAGTCTTGAAGGTGATGGACTGAAATGTCAATATCATTACCAACCATGGAGCGATTAAGCCTAAATAATATTTATTTGCTGATTGACCACTGCAACAAACAGAATTGACTGACAGTTGGCTAAGTTTAGGGATTCTATTTTTTAAAGATATATATACTTTTTCTTTCTTTCAGATGTGATTGGATTGAAGTCTCTGGATGATAGTGACAACTTGGATAAGGGCCTTAAGGAATGGGCTCTATTTTTAAAAAATCTCCCCAGATCCTACATTGCAAGGGTTATCAGATAGTAAGTACAGTGTCACTTGGATACAATTTTTCAAGTTCTGGCCTTCCCTTTTTACAAATCATTGTTTTTAGGTGTTTATTCTTATTTTTTCAACCCGTTTGCTGCTTCTAACGTTCCGCACTGGTGCGGAACATTCTATTAAGCGGGCGGGGCCGTGTCGGCCAACGGACGTGCACAGCACTACCGAGGAAGTGCTTGCGACGGCCGTTGGCCGACAGAAGCAGCAAACGGGTTAATTGAGCTCACCTATAATTACAACTTCCAGAATAAGTTTGCTACACCAAAACTGGTGCAGACAAAGACATATTCTGATAACATGGAACCATTTAGTAACCCTATATCTGAACCTAATGTATTCCCATGTCTTTGTGAGTCAAAGTGGATATGTTGCTCAGGAGGGATAAACAGCTTCACCTGGTCTTGCCAAGGATCTGACATACTTTATCATTAGTCACCTCTTCAGAAAAAGTGCAGGGGCATTTGTAATTAATAAACAGCTTTGTAGCGGGCCTCCCAAGCGGTTGTGTCTTGGGCCTTGGTATAATTTAGTGTTATTCTGGACCATGGCTACTAAATTAACTTGAAAGCAAGTGGATATTAGGACCTTTTAGACCAATGTGTTAGTGATATCCGGCTGAAAATTGCATTTAAGTCGGTTTTAGCTTTAACATGCCTACGGTGATTAGTGCAAATTGTGTTGATATTTTTGCTATGATATTCTTGTTGCACAAGGTTTCTGCAATCAATATCCTAATATAAAAAACAGTGCATTGGCTAAGACTGTGTAAGCTCAAAGGACCTGTGCCAGCATTCTGTTAATACACTCACTCACAGTCTTGTAAAAGTAGTATTATGTAAACCATAACATATTTACTGTAACAGTCATGTAAAGGGTGTTACATAAACAACTACAAAATAGTATTTTATATCTAAGTATAATATGGTAATTAGACAATATGAGCACCGGGGACATGCAATTAGAAATTTTAAGAGATGCATAAATGCAGCGTTCCCAGTGGTTCCCATGAAGAGACTTCGCCAGCTGAAAGCTAAATTTCCAGGAAGGAAACTGCCTAAATTAGGCAATAATTCCAGGAATCAGGTGCAGTAATTAATACCTGTTCATGTAGTAATTCCCCATGTCTAAGAACACAATTCTGAGTCGAAATCCTGTGTCCGAGAACTACTTACGGAAGTTTTAGTGGTAAGTCAAGGGGCCTCATTTATGAGGATGTGCGTCACTTTTACGCCGCTGGTGCGTCACTTTTTGTGACGCACCAGTGGCGTAAAAATGCACCTTCTTGAGCCATATTTACAAAGTGAGGCATCTAGGTAGATGCGTCACTTTGTAAAGCCTTGAGCCACATTATACCTGCGCCAGGTATAATGCATGCAAGGGGGGGCGTATTGACGCCAGAAAGGGTCGTAGAAGCGACGCAGTGAAATCTATAAGATTTCACTGCGCCACTTCTAGGATGCAAATGCATCAATATCTAACGTCTGCCTCACAGCAGGCGTAAGACTGACGCAGGCCAATCCCCATGTGAAAGGACGCATTGCTGGAGTTGCGTCACTTTTGTGACACACTCCAGCAATGCGTCACTTTTGCGCTATACAGATACATCAGAAATACTGACATATCTGTAACTCCTTGCACAATGATGCATCATACTGTAAATATGACGCATCATTGGTATCGCAAGGAGGGCGCAATGAAAAGTGACGCATCGCTGTTTTCACGCAGCGATGCGTCACTTTTCATAAATGAGGCCCATGGTACCTTAATTCTGCAATGGTCTATACAGTCACCTTGTAATGGGGGCCTCCGACCCACATATGGTATATTCATGGTAGCGCACATAAAATATACATCTTTGAGATATAATTCATGGTAGAAGGTTCTTCATGGGGATCACAATCGTAAAATTCCATCGCCGCCTCTCTTCTTCAGGCAACAATCCCCACCCTATATTGCAACCTGTACAAATTAGACACGCGAAAGGAATACAGGTAGAGGTGCTGTCTGCCAGATTAATACCTGTATTTCTTCTTGAGACCTTGGAGTCCTGCCACCATTAAACAAAGAGGCAACAGATCTTATGGGAAAGACGATCAAGGAAGCAGGAGCTCAGTGGGTACAACGTGTGTGCAGAAGAAAGCTCTCTGAATCACTCACTGTACACAAGCCAACTTAGTGCCAGGCAATGTGAAATGAGGCCTCATTTGAATGAACAGTCACGCAATCGGAAGAGCAAGCAACGCGCATGCGCGTGAGGGATGTCAGAACACGCTGCAGCGTGTTTACTGAACCCAGGCTAGATGTACGAAAACAGACTAGTACGAAATGCGTTTGCAAACTGAGCACCAGCTTCTGCGACCCGTCTTTAATTTTGTGACACATGCCTAATGAATATTACAAGAAAGATCGCAGTTTTCGTCGCCCTGTGTGATTGGATTGGTCAAGAACACGTGTGGTGGCCTGCAAAAAACAACAGCCCACCGTCCTTGTGTTTGCAATTTTCGAGAAGGATTTTTTTTAAAGTTCTTTGTACACCTTGAAATAATCGAAGATGCTTTAAAAATAAAATCCTATTTGCAAGCCAGCTGAGGTCGCTCGACACGATTTCCAGTGAGGAATCTGTCCAACGCGGGCCTCTTCCCCTTTGCAAATCTGTTGGTAATTTTCCAGTGGTTTGCTGTCACAATTGTGGTTGCAAACCAGCGATAAAATTCCGAAATGCAAATTGGTATACGGTGCCCTTTCATGCGCCTTCCAAATTGCAATTCAGAATGACTTGATAAACCTGTTTTCCAAGTCAGAAATGTTTTCCGACTCACAGAATGGGTTTACTATTGTAGCAAAAAGACATTCTGCTGTTTCAATCACTATACTTTTGTGAATCACAGGGATTTTAAGAATCGCAGGGTTGTTAAATGGCTTTTTACATCTGGCCTCCAGTTTCTCCCCTGGGAAGCTCCGAGCCCAAGAACATGAAAAACTGGATTCTGATAAAACTCTCCGTTATGGCACCTCATCAGCTGCCTATGATGATTGAAGTACCATTTTATGCCTCTTCTGTCTCCTGTACACTCAACTGCATTAACAAATTATATCTCAACAATAAAATGTAAACAATTATACAGAAATATGATATTCCAGAACAATCTGCCAACCATAATCTGCTTTGTATCCCACATTCACACTCCGATTTTAAGAAATGGAGGGGCAGATTTACAAGCCCCTGGCAACTCTTTTACGCCGCCGTTGCGGCACTTTTGTGATGCAGCAGCAGCGTAAACAATGCGCCACTTTGTGACACATTTACAGCGTGACGCATCTAGGGAGATGCGTCATATTGTAAAGCCCTGCATCACATTATACCTGCATCAGGTATAATGTATGCAGGGTGGGCGTTCCAACGCAAGAAAGCCTTGTAAAAGTGACGCAGTGAAATCTACGAGATTTCACTGAGTCACTTCTACGATGCCACTGAGTCAAAACCTTACGCCTGCTTCAAAAAGGCGTAAGGAGTGACGCAGCACATTAGGAATAGGCATTCCTGAGCATTGCTGGAGTTGCGTCATGCTTGTGACATGACTCCAGCAATGCGCTACCGGTATGGCAGCAGATGCGTGACGCATCTGTCAATCCTTGCGCCACGGTGCGCGTGCATTGTAAATGCGACGCATCCATGGTGGAGCAAGGGTTTTTTGCATGATGTACTTGAACTGACGCATCTCTGCTAATATTCAGAGATGTGTCAGTTCTTGTAAATCTGCCCCGTAGTGCCTAATTCATATTATGGCGGGGTGCCACTTTCAGTGAGACGGAGTAAATTACTCCCTCAACTTGACAAAGGAGCTGCTTGCCAGATTTATAAATGACCACCAAGCTGGCGGTCATTTCTAAAGCCTTTGTAGAAACTGCTGTCACCGTGGTTTCTATGATAAATATAACAATTGTCCCGAGGGACTCATTCAAAAGTGGCATCTTCTTTTGTGTCTTAGAAGGAACCCAGAGTTACTCAGGCTTATTAGATGGACTTAAATTAATTACAAAGAAGACAAAACTCAGGACTGATAAAGTTTGCATCTTGTAATGTTTTGACTCTAATCAAGTGTAACAATCAACAAAATAGGTGATCATAGTGCAGACAAATTAGTGCTCCAATGGTGATTATATATTCAAAATACATAGATATAAGACATTCTACAATTCTTACTGGTTGTATACATTGACTGATAACATTCATAACCAGGTTTCATCATGTCATTGTGGAATCTCCTGATGTTAAATTACACCTAACAACCAAGAGGGAGTGTTCAATGATGTTTCAACCCTGTGTGGCAGTTAGGGTCTCTTCAGGACGTGGTCATCAGACTGCCAGGCCTATCTCAGGTAAATGTTTCAGCACCGGAGCGTATTCTTTAACGCCTTAACCTCGGCGGCAATACCGCCGCTGTGCGGGCGTTCTAATGGGTGGGATGGCCAACGGTCGTGCGCAGCACCAGGAAGGGAGTGCTCCTGTCGGCCGTTGGCAGACGGGAGAGCACGGAAGGGGTTAAGAAACAGTAACAACTCTCTTCCTACCAAAGACGGCTGAGCTGATCCCATAAAGGTTGACCAGTACCAATATTAAAGCAAAATTGTCCAAATTGTAATTTAAACTTATTCTTGGACAAGAATGTGGTGGAGCTAATATCACTCTGTTGAACATCATTGAAGGGTGAAGAGACAGAGGGGACCTCATTTTCTTGACTGTGGAGCACCGAGCCCACGAACATGAAAAACTAGATTGCAATTACACTCTCCGTAATGGTGCTTCATCAGCTGTACATGATGATTGAAGTACTACTTTATGCCTCTTCTGTCTCTTTTACACCCAACTGTATTGACAGATTATATCTCAATATTAAAATTCCAAAAAATAAAACACCATGATTCTTTGGGACAATCGGCCAGCCATAATCTGCTCTGTCTCCCACATTCACACACAGGGACATATTTATGAGCCAGTTTGCATCGTGTTTGCACCACACAACGTGGTACATGCACGACGCAAACCTTGAGTGAGATTTATGAATCCATGCAGGCCACTTTGTGTGGCCCTGAGTGGCTCCACGAATCTGGAGTAAAGCAACACAGCGCAAATCACTGCGTTGCCTTAACCCCTTCACTGCGGCGGCTATTCTGCCGCAGTGCTACGGGGGTGGGGCGGCCGCGCAGCGGGCGCCTGCTGGTGACGGAACCGCTCCGTCACCAGCCGCGGTTGCGCTGTGCTCAAGACGGAGCGGTTCCGTCACGGCCCTGCCCTCTCAATAGCACGTTCAGCGCAGGTGCGGAATCCACGCCGCGCAGGCGTTCCGAGCGGGCCGTGACGGAACCGCTCCGTCATCAGCACAGCGCGACCGCGGTTGATGACTGAGTGGTTCCGTCACCAGCAGGGAAGGGGTTAATCTGCCTGGGAAGGTATTTGATGGGCATTGCGAGGTTGTTAACTCCCATGATTTTTTATGCATTCCCAGATTTACCAAAATTGGTAAACCTGGGAATGCGCTAAAAATACCCCTTCCCAGGAGAGGCGTAACGAGGAGAAATATCTTTATTTCTCCTTGTTACTTACTCTTTCTATGTGTGCCGCATTTTGCAGCACACATAGGTAGAGGAATATACC
Organism: Lissotriton vulgaris; assembly: GCF_964263255.1. Taxonomy (NCBI): domain Eukaryota; kingdom Metazoa; phylum Chordata; class Amphibia; order Caudata; family Salamandridae; genus Lissotriton; species Lissotriton vulgaris. Next base: position 1,568,134,021 of record NC_141695.1, on the reverse strand, counting down.
TCTCAGGGTTGTTTTTGTACAGGAAGGGGCCCCTTCATACTCAAAAACAATCCTGCATGTAACAGAAGCACCCTTGCACCATGTTGCAAGGGTGCCTGCGTTGGCGCTAAGCTGCCAAAGTGCGCAGGGAAAAAGGCAGGAATGTGCAGTATTCCTTTAAATTTGGTGCATTCTCGCCCTCTCCGTGTCATGCAGTGCAGCACAGCAAGGTGACTGGCTCCGCTGCACGGTGTGACAATCCTTTAAATCTGCACCTCAGAGTTTAAGAGACATAGGGCATCATTTTTAGAAAGGTGGGCGGCAACCTTCACCATCAGGGAGGCGGAGTAAATTACTCCATCGCCCTAACAGGCCAAACGGCCACACGGCCAAACACTGGAACAACCTCCCACGAAGACTGAGGACAGAACCCAATCTCCTCAGTTCAGGAAAGCACTAAAGACCCTCCTTTTTCCTCACCCATAATTCCCTCCTCTGCTGAAACCACAGGAGACTCAGGTTTAGCGCTGGGATGCTCTAGGGTTACTACGCGCTCTACAAAACCTTTAAATAAATAAATAAATACATAACAGAGCTGCTGCGTGCTACATTTAACAAATGACTACTAAGTCGCAGTCATTTCTAAAGCATTGGCAGGAACTGCTGTCACTATGGTTCCTGTCAATGCTGTCTGTTTTCAGTTTTGTGCATGACTACGTCAAGATGCCGGGCCATGCACTAAACTCTTTTCTTTTTTTTTCTTTTCCCCCCAAAAATTCCCAAACTTGGATTTGCTAAAACAAATGCTCCCTTTGCCATGGGAGTTCTCTCCCATAGTAAGGGGTGCATCTAGCAGTTTTCTCTGCCCCTTACCGCCAGGGTTTTCCTGGTGGTGAAGGGCAATGAAAACTGATCTGTGATTCTGCCCATCTAAATAAGGTGGACAGAGATAGAGGTCTGCCTCCACTGGCCCTTATGCCACAGGGCCGTGGAGGGAGTTTTATCACAGTGGAGATGGAGTACTCCCCACCATGATTAAACCAAAGGTCTGGCTGCATCTAAATTTGGCAAGCAGACCATTATCTTGGTGGTATAGATACTCTATCACCATTGTGACGGAGTATCTATACCACCAACATATACATTTGATCAGTAGATTTGCTACTTGGAGGATGTAACACGCTTCATGTGAGCTACGACTGAGGTCCCTCACACTGTCCAATCAGAGGACTACACTGTGGAAAAATGCTTTTAGTAAGCAATCCTTGAATCATCATTACAGTACACAGTACAAATACATGAAGTATGTGTAACTAGCAACTAAAAAAAGATACACCTAAAGTTAAAGAACGAAAGCATTTTATTGCACTTAGGGCACCAAATGCAAAAGCAAAAAGGTGATGGATTGAATGCTTGAACTAATCTCAGCCACTGGCAATCAGTTGGGCCGCATCCCAATCCATAATTTTTCACCCACTATTCTACCTCAGCTTGACCCCAGCCATAGGCAAATCAGTCTTGACCCTGCAACTCATGGGAACAGTCCAGCCCGAACTGCCAGGCCTGGTCCTCCCTGAACTGGATCACAAGCAACACCAGGCTAGTTACGCCCATATTAGGGCTCTCCAGCCAGGTATATCTTGGTTCCTGTAACATAATGAATCCAGGACCATGTTTGGGCATACTGGTGCACTTAGGGAGTCAAATACAAAAACAACAAGGTGATGGATGGAATCCTTGGATTAATCTCAGCCACTTGCAATCAGTTGGGCCGCATCCCAATCCATACTTTTCACCCACTATTCCACCTCAGGTTGGACCCAGCCATATGCAAATCAGTCTTGGTCCTTCTCATCATAGGAACAGTCCAGTCCGAACTGCTGGATCAGGTGCTTCCTGAACCGGAACACAAGCAAACCAGAACCAGTTTCGCCCTTATTAGGGCTCTTCAGCGAGGTATAGCTTGGTTCCAGTGGCACAGTGATCCCGGGATCCATGTCTGGGCATTCCCAGTGCACTTAGGGTGTCAAATGCAAAACTACAAGGCAAATGATGGAATGCTTGAATTAATCTCAGCCTCTGGCAATCGCTCTGACATGCATCTCAATCAATAATTTTTTATCAACCATTCCAACTCAGTTTGGACCCATCCAAATGCAAATTAGTCTTGTCCCTGCTCCTCATGGGGACAATCGAGCCTGTATTGTCAGGCCAGGTCCTCCCTTAATCTGAACACAAGTAACCGATGACCAGTTGCGCCCCTATTAGAGCTCATTAGCCAGACAAATAGTGTGACAGGATGGACCATCCTGACAGGATGCGTGGAGGCGGAGCTGTCACCTACCACACTTCCATTTCAAAGGAGCTGCTTTAGCATAAAGAACATGCAAATACAACAGGTGATGGACCGAATGTGGATCAATGTCACACACTCATCCCCGTCCAAAGATCTGGGCCCAAATCCATCGTTTTTTGCACTCCACACCACCCCGGGTTAGACAATGGCGATATGCAAATCAGCTCTGACCCTGTGCCCCATGGGAACAGTCCAGTCCGAACTACAAAAGCCATGTCCTTCCCAGAACGGAATCAAGCATCCGAGGACCGGACCGGTTTCGAGGTAACACCTCCCATCAGCCCGGCTAGCTTGACTCCAGTGGTGTGGAGTGCCTGGGACCCACGTCTGGGCATCCCCAGCGCACTTAGGGCGGAATATGCAAATACAACAGGTGATGGACCGAATGTGGATCAATGTCACACACTCATCCCAGTCCAAAGATCTGGGCCCAAATCCATCGTTTTTTGCACTCCACACCACCCCGGGTTAGACAATGGCGATATGCAAATCAGCTCTGACCCTGTGCCCCATGGGAACAGTCCAGTCCGAACTACAAAAGCCATGTCCTTCCCAGAACGGAATCAAGCATCCGAGGACCGGACCGGTTTCGAGGTAACACCTCTCATCAGCCCGGCTAGCTTGACTCCAGTGGTGTGGAGTGCCTGGGACCCACGTCTGGGCATCCCCAGCGCACTTAGGGCGGAATATGCAAATACAACAGGTGATGGACCGAATGTGGATCAATGTCACACACTCATCCCAGTCCAAAGATCTGGGCCCAAATCCATCGTTTTTTGCACTCCACACCACCCCGGGTTAGACAATGGCGATATGCAAATCAGCTCTGACCCTGTGCCCCATGGGAACAGTCCAGTCCGAACTACAAAAGCCATGTCCTTCCCAGAACGGAATCAAGCATCCGAGGACCGGACCGGTTTCGAGGTAACACCTCTCATCAGCCCGGCTAGCTTGACTCCAGTGGTGTGGAGTGCCTGGGACCCACATCTGGGCATCCCCAGCGCACTTAGGGCGGAATATGCAAATACAACAGGTGATGGACCGAATGTGGATCAATGTCACACACTCATCCCAGTCCAAAGATCTGCGCCCAAATCCATCGTTTTTTGCACTCCACACCACCCCGGGTTAGACAATGGCGATATGCAAATCAGCTCTGACCCTGTGCCCCATGGGAACAGTCCAGTCCAAACTACAAAAGCCATGTCCTTCCCAGAACGGAATCAAGCATCCGAGGACCGGACCGGTTTCGAGGTAACACCTCTCATCAGCCCGGCTAGCTTGACTCCAGTGGTGTGGAGTGCCTGGGACCCACGTCTGGGCATCCCCAGCGCACTTAGGGCGGAATATGCAAATACAACAGGTGATGGACCGAATGTGGATCAATGTCACACACTCATCCCAGTCCAAAGATCTGGGCCCAAATCCATCGTTTTTTGCACTCCACACCACCCCGGGTTAGACAATGGCGATATGCAAATCAGCTCTGACCCTGTGCCCCATGGGAACAGTCCAGTCCGAACTACAAAAGCCATGTCCTTCCCAGAACGGAATCAAGCATCCGAGGACCGGACCGGTTTCGAGGTAACACCTCTCATCAGCCCGGCTAGCTTGACTCCAGTGGTGTGGAGTGCCTGGGACCCACGTCTGGGCATCCCCAGCGCACTTAGGGCGGAATATGCAAATACAACAGGTGATGGACCGAATGTGGATCAATGTCACACACTCATCCCAGTCCAAAGATCTGGGCCCAAATCCATCGTTTTTTGCACTCCACACCACCCCGGGTTAGACAATGGCGATATGCAAATCAGCTCTGACCCTGTGCCCCATGGGAACAGTCCAGTCCGAACTACAAAAGCCATGTCCTTCCCAGAACGGAATCAAGCATCCGAGGACCGGACCGGTTTCGAGGTAACACCTCTCATCAGCCCGGCTAGCTTGACTCCAGTGGTGTGGAGTGCCTGGGACCCACGTCTGGGCATCCCCAGCGCACTTAGGGCGGAATATGCAAATACAACAGGTGATGGACCGAATGTGGATCAATGTCACACACTCATCCCAGTCCAAAGATCTGGGCCCAAATCCATCGTTTTTTGCACTCCACACCACCCCGGGTTAGACAATGGCGATATGCAAATCAGCTCTGACCCTGTGCCCCATGGGAACAGTCCAGTCCAAACTACAAAAGCCATGTCCTTCCCAGAACGGAATCAAGCATCCGAGGACCGGACCGGTTTCGAGGTAACACCTCTCATCAGCCCGGCTAGCTTGACTCCAGTGGTGTGGAGTGCCTGGGACCCACGTCTGGGCATCCCCAGCGCACTTAGGGCGGAATATGCAAATACAACAGGTGATGGACCGAATGTGGATCAATGTCACACACTCATCCCAGTCCAAAGATCTGGGCCCAAATCCATCGTTTTTTGCACTCCACACCACCCCGGGTTAGACAATGGCGATATGCAAATCAGCTCTGACCCTGTGCCCCATGGGAACAGTCCAGTCCAAACTACAAAAGCCATGTCCTTCCCAGAACGGAATCAAGCATCCGAGGACCGGACCGGTTTCGAGGTAACACCTCTCATCAGCCCGGCTAGCTTGACTCCAGTGGTGTGGAGTGCCTGGGACCCACGTCTGGGCATCCCCAGCGCACTTAGGGCGGAATATGCAAATACAACAGGTGATGGACCGAATGTGGATCAATGTCACACACTCATCCCAGTCCAAAGATCTGGGCCCAAATCCATCGTTTTTTGCACTCCACACCACCCCGGGTTAGACAATGGCGATATGCAAATCAGCTCTGACCCTGTGCCCCATGGGAACAGTCCAGTCCGAACTACAAAAGCCATGTCCTTCCCAGAACGGAATCAAGCATCCGAGGACCGGACCGGTTTCGAGGTAACACCTCTCATCAGCCCGGCTAGCTTGACTCCAGTGGTGTGGAGTGCCTGGGACCCACGTCTGGGCATCCCCAGCGCACTTAGGGCGGAATATGCAAATACAACAGGTGATGGACCGAATGTGGATCAATGTCACACACTCATCCCAGTCCAAAGATCTGGGCCCAAATCCATCGTTTTTTGCACTCCACACCACCCCGGGTTAGACAATGGCGATATGCAAATCAGCTCTGACCCTGTGCCCCATGGGAACAGTCCAGTCCGAACTACAAAAGCCATGTCCTTCCCAGAACGGAATCAAGCATCCGAGGACCGGACCGGTTTCGAGGTAACACCTCTCATCAGCCCGGCTAGCTTGACTCCAGTGGTGTGGAGTGCCTGGGACCCACGTCTGGGCATCCCCAGCGCACTTAGGGCGGAATATGCAAATACAACAGGTGATGGACCGAATGTGGATCAATGTCACACACTCATCCCAGTCCAAAGATCTGGGCCCAAATCCATCGTTTTTTGCACTCCACACCACCCCGGGTTAGACAATGGCGATATGCAAATCAGCTCTGACCCTGTGCCCCATGGGAACAGTCCAGTCCGAACTACAAAAGCCATGTCCTTCCCAGAACGGAATCAAGCATCCGAGGACCGGACCGGTTTCGAGGTAACACCTCTCATCAGCCCGGCTAGCTTGACTCCAGTGGTGTGGAGTGCCTGGGACCCACGTCTGGGCATCCCCAGCGCACTTAGGGCGGAATATGCAAATACAACAGGTGATGGACCGAATGTGGATCAATGTCACACACTCATCCCAGTCCAAAGATCTGGGCCCAAATCCATCGTTTTTTGCACTCCACACCACCCCGGGTTAGACAATGGCGATATGCAAATCAGCTCTGACCCTGTACCCCATGGGAACAGTCCAGTCCGAACTACAAAAGCCATGTCCTTCCCAGAACGGAATCAAGCATCCGAGGACCAGACCGGTTTCGAGGTAACACCTCTCATCAGCCCGGCTAGCTTGACTCCAGTGGTGTGGAGTGCCTGGGACCCACGTCTGGGCATCCCCAGCGCACTTAGGGCGGAATATGCAAATACAACAGGTGATGGACCGAATGTGGATCAATGTCACACACTCATCCCAGTCCAAAGATCCGGGCCCAAATCCATCGTTTTTTGCACTCCACACCACCCCGGGTTAGACAATGGCGATATGCAAATCAGCTCTGACCCTGTGCCCCATGGGAACAGTCCAGTCCGAACTACAAAAGCCATGTCCTTCCCAGAACGGAATCAAGCATCCGAGGACCGGACCGGTTTCGAGGTAACACCTCTCATCAGCCCAGCCAGACGTGGGTCCCAGGCACTCCACACCACTGGAGTCAAGCTAGCCGGGCTGATGAGAGGTGTTACCTCGAAACCGGTCCGGTCCTCGGATGCTTGATTCCGTTCTGGGAAGGACATGGCTTTTGTAGTTCGGACTGGACTGTTCCCATGGGGCACAGGGTCAGAGCTGATTTGCATATCGCCATTGTCTAACCCGGGGTGGTGTGGAGTGCAAAAAACGATGGATTTGGGCCCAGATCTTTGGACTGGGATGAGTGTGTGACATTGATCCACATTCGGTCCATCACCTGTTGTATTTGCATATTCCGCCCTAAGTGCGCTGGGGATGCCCAGACGTGGGTCCCAGGCACTCCACACCACTGGAGTCAAGCTAGCCGGGCTGATGAGAGGTGTTACCTCGAAACCGGTCCGGTCCTCGGATGCTTGATTCCGTTCTGGGAAGGACATGGCTTTTGTAGTTCGGACTGGACTGTTCCCATGGGGCACAGGGTCAGAGCTGATTTGCATATCGCCATTGTCTAACCCGGGGTGGTGTGGAGTGCAAAAAACGATGGATTTGGGCCCAGATCTTTGGACTGGGATGAGTGTGTGATATTGATCCACATTCGGTCCATCACCTGTTGTATTTGCATATTCCGCCCTAAGTGCGCTGGGGATGCCCAGACGTGGGTCCCTGGCACTCCACACCACTGGAGTCAAGCTAGCCGGGCTGATGAGAGGTGTTACCTCGAAACCGGTCCGGTCCTCGGATGCTTGATTCCGTTCTGGGAAGGACATGGCTTTTGTAGTTCGGACTGGACTGTTCCCATGGGGCACAGGGTCAGAGCTGATTTGCATATCGCCATTGTCTAACCCGGGGTGGTGTGGAGTGCAAAAAACCATGGATTTGGGCCCAGATCTTTGGACTGGGATGAGTGTGTGACATTGATCCACATTCGGTCCATAACCTGTTGTATTTGCATATTCCGCCCTAAGTGCGCTGGGGATGCCCAGACGTGGGTCCCAGGCACTCCACACCACTGGAGTCAAGCTAGCCGGGCTGATGAGAGGTGTTACCTCGAAACCGGTCCGGTCCTCGGATGCTTGATTCCGTTCTGGGAAGGACATGGCTTTTGTAGTTCGGACTGGACTGTTCCCATGGGGCACAGGGTCAGAGCTGATTTGCATATCGCCATTGTCTAACCCGGGGTGGTGTGGAGTGCAAAAAACGATGGATTTGGGCCCAGATCTTTGGACTGGGATGAGTGTGTGACATTGATCCACATTCGGTCCATCACCTGTTGTATTTGCATATTCTGCCCTAAGTGTGCTGGGGATGCCCAGACGTGGGTCCCAGGCACTCAACACCACTGGAGTCAAGCTAGCCGGGCTGATGGGAGGTGTTACCTCGAAACCGGTCCGGTCCTCGGATGCTTGATTCCGTTCTGGGAAGGACATGGCTTTTGTAGTTCGGACTGGACTGTTCCCATGGGGCAACAGGGTCAGAGCTGATTTGCATATCGCCATTGTCTAACCCAGGGTGGTGTGGAGTGCAAAAAAACGATGGATTTGGGCCCAGATCTTTTGACTGGGGGAATGTGTGACATTGATCCACATTCGGTCCATCATTTGTTGTTTTTGCAACTGCCGCCCTAAGTGCGCTGGGGATGCCCAGACGTGGGTCCCAGGCACTCCACACCACTGGAGTCAAGCTAGCCGGGCTGATGAGAGGTGTTACCTCGAATCCGGTCCGGTCCTCGGATGCTTGATTCTGTTCTGGGAAGGACATGGCTTTTGTAGTTCGGACTGGACTGTTCCCATGGGGCAACAGGGTCAGAGCTGATTTGCATATCGCCATTGTCTAACCCAGGGTGGTGTGGAGTGCAAAAAAAACGATGGATTTGGGCCCAGATCTTTTGACTGGGGGAATGTGTGACATTGATCCACATTCGGTCCATCATTTGTTGTTTTTGCAATTGCCGCCCTAAGTGCGCTGGGGATGCCCAGACGTGGGTCCCAGGCACTCCACACCACTGGAGTCAAGCTAGCCGGGCTGATGAGAGGTGTTACCTCGAAACCGGTCCGGTCCTCGGATGCTTGATTCCGTTCTGGGAAGGACATGGCTTTTGTAGTTCGGACTGGACTGTTCCCATGGGGCACAGGGTCAGAGCTGATTTGCATATCGCCATTGTCTAACCCGGGGTGGTGTGGAGTGCAAAAAACGATGGATTTGGGCCCAGATCTTTGGACTGGGATGAGTGTGTGACATTGATCCACATTCGGTCCATCACCTGTTGTATTTGCATATTCCGCCCTAAGTGCGCTGGGGATGCCCAGACGTGGGTCCCAGGCACTCCACACCACTGGAGTCAAGCTAGCCGGGCTGATGAGAGGTGTTACCTCGAAACCGGTCCGGTCCTCGGATGCTTGATTCCGTTCTGGGAAGGACATGGCTTTTGTAGTTCGGACTGGACTGTTCCCATGGGGCACAGGGTCAGAGCTGATTTGCATATCGCCATTGTCTAACCCGGGGTGGTGTGGAGTGCAAAAAACAATGGATTTGGGCCCAGATCTTTGGACTGGGATGAGTGTGTGACATTGATCCACATTCGGTCCATCACCTGTTGTATTTGCATATTCCGCCCTAAGTGCGCTGGGGATGCCCAGACGTGGGTCCCTGGCACTCCACACCACTGGAGTCAAGCTAGCCGGGCTGATGAGAGGTGTTACCTCGAAACCGGTCCGGTCCTCGGATGCTTGATTCCGTTCTGGGAAGGACATGGCTTTTGTAGTTCGGACTGGACTGTTCCCATGGGGCACAGGGTCAGAGCTGATTTGCATATCGCCATTGTCTAACCCGGGGTGGTGTGGAGTGCAAAAAACCATGGATTTGGGCCCAGATCTTTGGACTGGGATGAGTGTGTGACATTGATCCACATTCGGTCCATAACCTGTTGTATTTGCATATTCCGCCCTAAGTGCGCTGGGGATGCCCAGACGTGGGTCCCAGGCACTCCACACCACTGGAGTCAAGCTAGCCGGGCTGATGAGAGGTGTTACCTCGAAACCGGTCCGGTCCTCGGATGCTTGATTCCGTTCTGGGAAGGACATGGCTTTTGTAGTTCGGACTGGACTGTTCCCATGGGGCACAGGGTCAGAGCTGATTTGCATATCGCCATTGTCTAACCCGGGGTGGTGTGGAGTGCAAAAAACGATGGATTTGGGCCCAGATCTTTGGACTGGGATGAGTGTGTGACATTGATCCACATTCGGTCCATCACCTGTTGTATTTGCATATTCCGCCCTAAGTGTGCTGGGGATGCCCAGACGTGGGTCCCAGGCACTCAACACCACTGGAGTCAAGCTAGCCGGGCTGATGGGAGGTGTTACCTCGAAACCGGTCCGGTCCTCGGATGCTTGATTCCGTTCTGGGAAGGACATGGCTTTTGTAGTTCGGACTGGACTGTTCCCATGGGGCAACAGGGTCAGAGCTGATTTGCATATCGCCATTGTCTAACCCAGGGTGGTGTGGAGTGCAAAAAAACGATGGATTTGGGCCCAGATCTTTTGACTGGGGGAATGTGTGACATTGATCCACATTCAGTCCATCATTTGTTGTTTTTGCAACTGCCGCCCTAAGTGCGCTGGGGATGCCCAGACGTGGGTCCCAGGCACTCCACACCACTGGAGTCAAGCTAGCCGGGCTGATGAGAGGTGTTACCTCGAAACCGGTCCGGTCCTCGGATGCTTGATTCTGTTCTGGGAAGGACATGGCTTTTGTAGTTCGGACTGGACTGTTCCCATGGGGCAACAGGGTCAGAGCTGATTTGCATATCGCCATTGTCTAACCCAGGGTGGTGTGGAGTGCAAAAAAATGATGGATTTGGGCCCAGATCTTTTGACTGGGGGAATGTGTGACATTGATCCACATTCGGTCCATCATTTGTTGTTTTTGCAATTGCCGCCCTAAGTGCGCTGGGGATGCCCAGACGTGGGTCCCAGGCACTCCACACCACTGGAGTCAAGCTAGCCGGGCTGATGAGAGGTGTTACCTCGAAACCGGTCCGGTCCTCGGATGCTTGATTCCGTTCTGGGAAAGACATGGCTTTTGTAGTTCGGACTGGACTGTTCCCATGGGGCAACAGGGTCAGAGCTGATTTGCATATCGCCATTGTCTAACCCAGGGTGGTGTGGAGTGCAAAAAAACGATGGATTTGGGCCCAGATCTTTTGACTGGGGGAATGTGTGACATTGATCCACATTCGGTCTATCATTTGTTGTTTTTGCAATTAGCATAAAGAACTGCACGCAGCTTTTCTCACCCGAGTCGTCTTGGGTCCAAGGCTGGGGAAAAAAATGAAATTCCAGAACCAGATGAGGGGGGAAGTCTAGAAGTTTCTCCCACTTCAAAGCTGGCACCAGCTTTAAACATTGGACCCTGAGACCCACTCTTCAGTTCACTCCTGGGGCTGTGGATGCTACAGAAAAAGCTCTACCCTACCTTGAAGCCTGCCCTGCTCTCTGAAAAGGAAGATTGGAAGTGCTCCCCTCATCCCAGTTAGAGTAACTCCCAAGTGCAGGTGATTGACCTGTTCAAGACGACAAGGAAACAACAAGATCCAGAGGACTCTCTGCAGCTGACCGGCTGACCTGCTGCATTGGACCTGCTTGGACCTGCTTGAACCATGCTGGAGTGAGTTCCTGATCCTAAAGAGGTGCCTCCCCAGGTCCTGGACCATTGGCTGGCATCTGTTGAGCTCCTCCTGTGAAGAAAGGGAGAAATCCTCAAGTTTTGGGCTTTTCGTGACCACGAATAGGCCAGTTTACACCGAGATCTTGTCACCTTATAACAACTCTTTGCAACATAGTGACCGCTAGCGATGACTGGTAATGTGAGTTCTGCACTTCGCATTACAGCATCAATAGCCTATGGTGACCTCCAACTAGAAGCTATTGTGATGACCATCCACGACACCCGGCCTGCTCTTGGTGCTACAGCAAGTACCATTCGTAAAGCTCTCCTTGCTCCTCGCAACCTCCTCCGCCGCGGACTGGACTCTTAGCACTGGACTTTGAGTAGGTAAATTTTTCAGCAGGACCAGCCTGGTCCCTTTATCTGGCCACACTCAATCGCAGTCTGCCTGAACTTGAGACTTTGCCCCGGTGTAGCACGACCAGTTGACTGCGAGTGGAGCTTTGTGCTTTTAGGCGCTATACTTACCTAAATCTTTGAAAGTGCGTACCTCCGGTTCTGGTGATTGGATTTTTGTTCTAGTTTTATTTATTACATTTCACTCTCTATTTCTAAGTTACTGTGGGATTTTTCTTCCGTTCTATTTTCACTTTATTACTGTTTGTTTGCTGCATAAATACTTTACATGTTGCATCTAAGTAAAGCCTGACTGATTTTGTGCCAAGCTACACGAGGGTTAAGCACAAGTTAATTTAGTGCCTTTTTGTAGTTCACCCTAGCACGGACTGTGGTCATTGCTTGACAAGGGCTAACACCCACTCTCAACCAATAACACAACTTCTCATAGGAATCAACACATTGCTAACAGAATTGTAAGTAGGTATTATCATAGTCCTTATGTAAAATCTACTTTATTTGATTGTTCAATTAATAAGATATGGAATAGCAACTCCCAGAGCTATAAAATGTACAGAGAGGTACTGGCCACCTCATCATGTTGAGCTTTAATAATAGTAATGCAATTTGGTTTGTTTCTACGTTCAAGAAATAAACCCTTTCCCTTGTAGGATAATGTATCGGGTGCACCAGTGATTAACTGTTTGACGTACTCTACTGGGAGACTATAAGTAAGTGCCCCTCTTGGGAAACAGGACATGAGACTTTGGACTATAGGTGATACCTATTGCTGTTTTTCTAGATATCCCTGTAGCTGCCATCACCTTCCACCAGGTGGTTCTAATGTTCTCTCTTTGAAGGCTGCATTGGCTGTGCAGGGGGCATTTTTGCCCATGCCTCTTCCTTTCCAAGCAGTCACTTTCAACAGATTTGGATCATGGTGAAAGATTCCAAATCAGCCCTCACACATTTTGGGGTGGGGGGACACTGATCCCATCCTGCCATCTGCATTGTTTGGTTTCTATATGAAGCTGCTGCCTTTTTCGTCAAAACTCACTGACTATAACTAAATCGTAGGATCTCCAATTAAGGAACATCTAGTGTATCGTGTTTATTCAAGGAGTACATCTTTGTGAATCACAAAGCTTTGTTACATGAATAAGAATGTCTTGGAAGTTCAGGAGTAAATCACAGCTAAACCTAGAGTTTGGCAGAACTGCTCACTTGATATGCTGACCGAATAAATTAGGTGTAGATATTGAGGAGTAATTCACATCTTGGCCATAAATAAGACACTAACAACAACAAAAGAGTGTTCAAAGCTCGTCAGGAAGGACGGGTTGACCAACACATAAATCTAGAGGAAACAAGCCACTCAATTTATCTGGCTGAGTTTTCCCACACATATTTTTAATATGTCTTATTGATCAGCCAATAAAAAATTTTTTGATACAAGTAAGGCATTTTTAATCTCACCACTTACACTTTCTCTAGTCACTTACACAACCACTTAGCCACTCACGACTTCACATTACCCGCTCCGCAGTAAATCTGGGGTTGAAGCACACTGGGGTGGCACTCGGCCACTCCCAGTGGGGCCCGATGATGAAGCCTGTCACCGACCAGGTCGGCGAGTGAGGGCTTTCTATAAACACCAAGAGGGTGTTTCTACTTTCTTCTCTTTGTGCTCTGAAATCCGTCCTTCTCGACGAGCTCTGAACAATCTTTTGTTGTTGTTAATGATGATCAGTGGGGAATAAGAGTGTTCCCTTCTCCCTACCTCTCTCCTTGTTGATACATAAATAAGACACAGCTACTCAAAGAAAAAGCTTTGTGAACTGAGGCCCACGTGTGCAGATTTTCATTTTAGGCATCGGTGACATAATGATGCAATACACAGTTCAGTTTAAAATTGGCACCTACATTTCCCTATTTTGTAGGGTCATTTCTCCATTTTAGCACAGTTTCCATTGGAGTTTGTTCAGTGTTGCATAATCCCACCTGTGCACTATTGCACAACCAAGCGCTCATTTGCCCTCTTGCACTAACTGATCCAGTCACCCTAATCCAGCAAGAGTTTCTTAGTGGTTTGTCTTCACAGCATCAGACATACTCAAGCACTCTCTAGTGATGCACTGAAACGAAATGCTAAAATGTCACTTGATTATTTGTTGATCATTGTTGAAAGGTCCATCATTAGGGCTGATCTGCCCAGAGCAATTCTAAATATTCAACTCATTTTAACAAGGGTTATTAGTAATATCACATCTTGAGTGTAGTACATTTTATGAAACTAAAAAGACAGTGACACCCAACATTTTAATGTTCTTGAAGTGATACCCAACATTGTAAGCTTCTTGAAGAGATACGTTATCTCATCTTTTAAAAATGTTTATGGTCTTATCATTTAAACTGTGCACTGATGTAAAAAAAACACCCCAGTGCCTATATATTAACCCAATTGTTTCTACTTGTGCAAGTGTGTGAAATGACTTTTCTTAAAAGGGTTAAACAAGAACTTTAATTTCTTTTTTTTCTCAAATCTGTTATTACCAGTCGTTTTAGCATCCATTTTGTAAATCTGGCTAACTTTGGCATGCAGATCTCAGACCCGGGCTCGGAGTTGGGCGGAAGAATACGTGCCAATTGTGGCACCCCAAAAAACGTGATTCCCTTTGATGCAGAATTTATGGGGTGTGACAAATTGCACCTATTCCAAGTTTTTGGCGAATAACGTGGATTTTAATGGTTACTGCATCAAAATCCGCATTTGTTGGTAAATACATCCCCTACTAAATTCTGACTGGTTTGACCTGCTGAAATTTAACAAAGGTTCAAGCATCTGATAATTATTAGGTGCTGTAAATTCTACCCAAGTAGAGGTTCTGACCCCAACACAAACCCCTCCAGACTAACTCGGAATCAGGGCTTTAATTTAAAACAACCTGTAAAAAGAGTTGCACTTCAGCACATTCAAAGTGTACCATGAATTGGACATTGAAACTAACTTCAGAGTTAAACAGGCAGTACAAATTAACATTTGGTGCAGAAAACATGTCTGTTCTCAGTAAAAAAGTGTTGTTGTTGACAAACATATGCAGATAACATATTCTACCTTCCACTTACGATTTTAATTTTTTTTAGGTTTACATATCTGATTTGCATCAACCTTGTACTCTGTCCTAGTCCACTGTAGACGAGGGAAGCCTTACTATTAGTCCAGTGACCAAGAAATGGGAAAACAAGTTTCTCATGGAAGATGCGTTTTCTTAGAAGCAAGATTTACACCTGGTTGGTATTGGCAGAAGAGAATGCAATGACATGTTGTGTTCTATTTGCTTACATTTTCTCATTGTTTGTGTTTGCTTATATTTGTGTTGTGCATCATTCTAACATGAGCCTGCTCCATTTGTTTTCCACATTCCTGTTGCTCTTGGAACCTACGGGAGTCATTGGTGGGGAAGGACGAAGAGGCACAACCTATTAGAGATCAGGTTGTCATCTATATATGTGATCCAGTTATTCAAGAAAGACTATGGGTTAATGGAGATGCTGATCTCCAAGATATTCTAGCGATAGTGTATAAAACACAATTGTTGAGTCGTAGTGCTAAGACTTTGAAAAGCAGAGAAGAAGGAACCCTGTGAGAAAATATTTAGCAAAGTCAGGAGTAAAGCCTAAGAAAGAGAGTAACAAGGTGCATGAGCCTAGAAAAGAGGGGGTTAGGTGCAATCATTGCGATAGCAAATCTCAATTTATTTCTAGTAAGTTTTGTCAAGCTGCCATTAAAAAGAGTTCAGCATGTTGGGTGGTTGGACATTTTGCCAAAGTGTGTAAAAAAAAGAAAGGGTTCAAAGTGAATTGTGTGGAAGAAGGAAGCTCCAGTGAAGATGAATGGGGTGAGTAATACAAAACAATTTATGGATTGTGGTGCAGGAAGTGAAATTCAGGAGTGTCAATTTGTTTTGAATGTCAATGAAAAGATAGGTAGTGACAAACAGAAACCCATATGCTTGATGACTATTGGGTGAATTAAGGTGCAAATGTATGTGGATTTGGGTTCTCCTTAGGCTATCATAAATGAGGACATTTGGAAAGCAGCATTTGTAAAGGAATTGAGGAGAGGTTATTGGAACCTGATATAAATCCAGAAGGTTTATCAGGAGAAAAGATAAACATGGTGGGTTACAGAACTCTTGTGTTCCGGTTCAAGAATTGAGTCTGTGGGTAAACTGTATGTTGCCAGAAAGGGTCCCTCGTTGTTGGGATGGAGAGAACGAACATGGTGAATTTCACATTACCCTGGATCTTAATAGCCCAGAACCAGTCATGATTTTGTAGGAGAGGGAAACCTTTGGATCTGACATGTTAAAGATATTTCCCAGAGTATTCTGTGGGGAGATTGGTTTACTTAAGGATTTTGAACACTGTATTGTTTTAAAAACTGACGCTTGCCTCAAGATATACAAGGTGTGTAATACATATTGTTGATGGGTGAGGTGGAGAAAGAGTTAGAGAAGTTGGTCAAGGCTGATATAGAACCCATTGAATCCTCTTAGGGATTTCTCCAGTTGTGGAGACAAGATGTATTAATGGTAAGATCAGGTTGTGTATTGACCTGCGCCATGTGAAAAATAACATTGTAGTAGATACAGTTCCTCTGCCAAAAATGTCAGAAATGTTAGCTTTGATTAAAGATGCTCAGTGGTTTTCTACTGTTGACCTGTCAGCGGTATTCCATCAAATACAGCTGAAGGAAGAAAGTAAACAGTACATGGCCTTCATCACACAAACAGGTTGCTTCCAGTATAGGAGGATGTCATTTGGGTTGACATCTGCACCTGCTATTACCCAAAGACTCCTGCATCAACTTTTTGGGAGGTTTGGGAGAGTGGGGTGCTTTCAGGATGACATCCTATGCTTTTGGACCAGAGGCAAAAGTATGATAAAGTACTACAGGAGGTTCGGAGTATTGTGGAAGAAACGGGTCTAACTGTTGAGCATTTAAAATGTGAATTTGATGTACAGTCTGTGACTTATTTGGTCATGTATTGAGTGGTGAAGGGGTGGCTACTAAACGAACATTGGTGGAAGCAATCCAGAGTGCACTACATCCTTCTAACAAAGATGAAATGAGGTCTTATCTTGGCTTGGTGGATTTTAACTCCAAATTTGAGAAGGGACTTTCAAACAAAGTTTTCAACATAAGGCAGTTATTGAAAAACAGAGTGACATTTGTGTGGACGGATGTGTGTAAGATGAATTTGTGGGTATAAAAAAGGCCATAATGGAAGCCCCAGTATTGAAATGGTTGTGAAGCATTCTTTCTCAGATTGATGGTGAGGGCAAAGAACTTATAATTCCGTATGCCTTGCATGCACTGTCACCAGCAGAAGAGAAATTCTCAGTTATTGAGAAAGCAATTCCGGCGTGTGTGTGGGCCTTGGAATATTTCAGATCTTCTCTTTGGGGCAAACAGTACACAGTATGCAGTGACCACAAAACCCCTGGTGAACTATAGCTAAAAGAAATCAGTATTACATAATGTACATAATTAATATTCAAATCAATAATTAATAATAAATGAATATTTAATTGTCAATTAAATATTATGTAAAAAACTTCCACCGTATACCCCTACCAACCCAGCAGACTCCGCCTGAATTATAACTGAAATATATGATTATTACACAATTTACATAATTAAAAGTAAATTAAATCATTGATAATGAATAAAAAATTAATTTTTCATTAATAATCACCCAATTTACTTCCCACCTTATACCCCTACAAACGTAGCAACACGCACCTAAACTATAAGTAAATTAAATCAACATTAAATAATATACATAATTGATATCAATCACATATTTACTTAAAATTATTAATTACTTGCTTAATTAACTTCCCACTGTAGCCCCACACAGACCCAGCAACCTGCTACAACACTATAAATTACTATTAACAATTAAATAAAGCATTCTACATCAGTTAGAATGGCAATCTGTGTTTAAATAAATGTATAACAATTAAACAGATAAACCATAAAATTAATATATGAACTAAAAAACATTAAAATAATTAAAAAACGAAATTCTTTACAACTTTATTATTGAAAACGATATTAACAGCAACAATATTCTTAACAACAATATTATGTACCTGAATAAACTATATTCTTGACAACATTATCCCTGCATCACAATATTTTTGCATCGCAATAATTGTTTTACAGATATTTCTGTCTCCCAGTATTTACAACTCGATATGTTGTCCAAATACCTTAGAAAGAGGGAGGAAGAGAAGCACTGCTATTTGAAGAACAATGGTTTATTGGAGTAGAAAGGGTTAAAAGAGAGAAAGGCATCAGCCTAAAGGGTGCAAGGTGTAAGACCCTGGCACCTTGCTGCTCTCTGTAAGTTTTCAGTGTAGCTCCAGTTAGAACATGGGAGGGTAGTACAGGCATTCATCAGCCTAGATGGGTTTTGTATTGTAAGAGATGCTCAAAGAGTCCACTGGGGAGGAAGTCTCTTACTTCGCCTTCAAATGGAATTCTGTGCCCAACTATCTAAGAGCTCTGCCCAATCTCTTTAAGTTCAGGAAGGAACTAACCCCCAGATTCATGAAACCCATTTTCTGCGCATTCTAAATTGCGATAAATACCGAATCACAATTTAGAATTCGCATAATGGGATTCATGAAAATCTGCGAGAAAAAATAGCGATTCGCATTCGGCCGCAAAAGCCGATTGCGATTTACCCAAAATCGCAGAATAATCGCTAAATTGGACAATTTCCGTGTTGAAATTGCGATCTCGCTATTAGCGAAATCGCAAAAACGGGACGCCGCATTTCGAGCACAGTGATGACATCACAAACAGGAAGCAGGCAGTTCCCTCCCTCATTCTGAATACTGAGGCTGATTTGGAAGCAGCACTGCCCAGAGCTCCACTCTAAACCACGATACACCCCACTGCTGCAATGTCAGAGGAAGCAGCAGGGACCACTTCCACAGGGAGAAAGCGAAGAATTAAATTCTCCGAACAGGAGCTTGAACATCTGATAGAGGGAGTCTGTAAAGATCATGACAGACTGTTCGGGAAGGACTCCAGGAGGGTGCCAGAGGCCGACACACTGCAAATTTGGTTGCGCATTCGAGCAAAGGTAAATTCAGTTGGAGTCACCCAGCGATCAATCAACAATCTCAAGAAGAGGTGGTATGACCTCCGAGGTCGTGCCAAGGAGAGGATCGCCGAGAGGCTGGGTGAGCGCCTTGCAACAGGAGGGGGAGAGCCAACAGTCCCTCCCAACACCCCATTGGAGGACCTCGTTGAGGACACATTGCAACCAGAGGCATGCGTGGGGGTAACCCGGCTGGACTCCTCCCGACCTACCCAAGAAAGCCAAGGTAAGTGCCATGCGACTGCGACCCTGTCCCCTAACAATGGCCATGATCCTAGAGCTACCCATAAGAAACCACAGTCATGCAGCCCATGCACACCAGAATATCCCTATTTCATTGTGGGACATGTAGTCTGACCACAATTTACATTCAGCCCCATACAGCCAGATATGTCCTAATAGAGTCAATCCAACAGCCAGTCAGGGACTGCTAGCCTGCATGCATGTAGCAACCTTCCATGTGAAAGATACATGTAATTAATCAACGTCCACTTTACATCACAGGTGGTGCTGAAAACACCAGCAGTGACAGTGAGGGGCTGCAAATTGACGAAAATGATGAGGATTCTGAGGGTGACACACATCCATCCACACAACCAGGTCCATCAGGGCAAGCACCAGCGCCAGCAGCCTTACCACCACGTGCAACACCAGCGACAACAGGCGCACCACTAACGCCAACTGTGAGACCCATGCCAGTGGCATCGGCAACACCAGCAGCCGCCAGGCCACCAACACAATGCACACCTACTGTGCCCACCCAGTCCAGAGGACAGGTCAGGGAGCGGCACCAAAGTACACCACGCGCCGGCAGGAGGGGGGTGACTGTGCATGTGCTGGGTTTTTCAATAGAGCGCCGCATGCTGCGCGTCCACCAACAACAGGCACAACACCTTGCAGCAATACATCTGCAGCTGCACAGTACAGCCAGGAATGTTGGCCAGCTGTCCGACCGGATGGACCGAATGACCACAGCAGTGGAGGCCAACACTGAGGCCATGCTGAGCCAGCGGGACCTCACCCGGCGCCGCCACCGCCAGCTCCTAACACGCCTCTCGGCGTACACGCGCTCCAATTATTTAATTGGCAATGCAACATCCCAGCTGTCCCGTAGATCATTGGCAATGCAAATCCAGATGGTCCAATGCTGCCAGGACGTGGCACGGGCACTTGAGCAGGCAACCACTGCAGTTCAGGCTCTGCAGGCACCTGGCCATGGCCAGGCAGGAGGGGATGACGCTACTGAGGGAACATCTAGCCACAGCAGCCTTTCTTTGCCACCGGTTAGTGTTCCACGTCGCAGCAGCAGGCCCACTGCGGCATCACGTGCGAATCCGGAGGAAGAGGTCGAGAGGGGACTCGGAGCTTTGGGCCGGAGGCACCAATGACATTTTTGATCATCATGCAGGGACATGCTGATGAGAAAGCATGCCCACTAAGAAATCAGGAGATGTATGACGCAATATACCTCAAATGTATCTTTACAAAATAATGCAATATTATTGTGAAAACAACAATAATATGTATTCAATAACATTACATCAGACTCATGTCATTATTTCAATTGTCATGCATGAGTGAAGTTTTGGGTGAGGGGAGTGGGTGCACTAGAAACAGTTCATTGTGATTTGGTTGCGCCGTCTATGTCCTTCAGCTGGATTTTCCCCATGTGCATGACGGGCATGTGAAGGTGGGTGGTTGTCCCCTTCCGACTAACTGCCAGATATCACTACAGGTATCCTGCGCTTGGTAGCAATGTTGTGGAGTATTGCACACACGGCCACGATGCGGCAGCAGACCTCAGGCTCGTATTTGAGGACCCCACCAGTCTTGTGCAGTTTGCGGAAGCGGCTCTTCAAAAGGCCAAATGTCCTCTCAATGCAATTTCTAGTGCGGATGTGTGCAGCATTGTAACGCCGTTGCTGTGGTGTGGCAGGGTTGAGGTATGGGGTGAGGAGGTACTCACAGAGACCGTAGGCGCTGTCACCTGAATGAAAGGAGCAGAGGGTGAGTGTCTGTTCTGCGCATCAACATGGGGATAATGTGCCATTTAGTGACATATGTAGTTACCTAGAAGGTGTCCTTCGCCAAAGTCTCCCCTGGTCTGTAGTGTGTGCATGCCGCTGTGCCGGAAAATGAATGAGTCATGTGTGCTCCCCGGGGATTTTTGCCACTATGTCCGTGATGAGTGTCTTATCGTTGCACACCATCTGGATATTCAGGGAGTGGTAGGACTTGCGGTTCCAGTACATGTATTCTGTTTGTGCAGGTGGGCAGATGTGGATGTGGGTACAGTCTATGCATCCAATTACTTGGGGGAATTGTGCAATGTTGTAGAAATCCATCTTGGTTTGATTCAAGTCCTGCTCCTGTTGGGTGGTTGGGAATGTGATGCAATGGTTTAGCCGGGTAAGCATTGCCTCCAGGAAACTCCTTAGGCAGCGGGACATGGTGCTCTGGGCAATCCCTCCTGCATATACAACTATCCCCTGGAAGCTTCCGGAGGCCAGGAGGTGTAGGCTGCACAAGTCCTGTACATGGGTGGGCACAGCATTAGTCCTCCTTGTTGGGTGCTGCATCAGGGGGTCTAGGTCCCGGATCAGCTTAGTGATCATTGCCCCATTCAGGCGGTACTTGGAGTAGATTTCCTCTGCAATTAGGCCCAGTATGGTGATCCGCTGGCGAAATGTTCGCTCCTGTATCCTGCGTCTGTTCCGTGCTGCTCGCTGAAGCCTTCGCCGCCTGACCACCATGTAGAGTCCTGGCATTGTGAGAGTCCTCATGCTCCAGCTGCCTATCCTTAAGTGTGTTTGGTCAGGCCTGCACCTGTGGGTAGTTTGTTTGAATTTTTTTTTTCCTTCATGGCTACCACCTGGTTTGGGTTTTCCTTAAATTGCGCGTCGCTAATAGCGATTTTCGGCTTTTTCGCATTTTGTGATTTTTCTTGAATAGAGATTGCGAATATTTTGCAATTTCGCAAATTAATTCGCAGAATCTATGGCTTCTTGCAATTTCAGATTTGCTAAAGGCCTTCTTCCAGGATTCTGCGAATTACTTTGCGAACTCGCAATTATTCTTTAGCGATTTCGCAATTTTGAACTTTTCACTATAATGAATTCCTTTTCTTCGAATTGCGATCGCAATTGCTGATTCGCAGCTATTGCGATCGCAATTTAGCTTCATGAATCTGGCTGTAAAAGCTTATCTTTTTAGCCCCTCGGTTTAAAATCTCCTAATTTCACAGCAATATTTGTATGTTTCCTGGCCCCAGATGTAGTATATACCCCTGCTTTTGCACTGTATTTTGTCTGTGTCAACAGACAATATCGCCAAGACACCATTTGGTGTTTGCGTGCTTTATACAATTATTAACATAACAAATGTGTTCCTAGAAAAATATCTCAGGTTGAGAACAGAGAACGAACAGTAAGGAGTGAAGTGTGACAGAAAAAGAGACTATTTCCAGCACAGTCAAATATGAACTAGAAAACAAATGCCCTTGTGCGAGGCAATCTTGACCAACTCTACCCTAGCTACGCTGGTCCTGTGCCCAGCTGATGTGCAGCTTGCATCATTGAGGCCTCTCCTTGGTGTGAACCATTTAGACTCATAACTCTACGTAGGTTAAAGGTCAGAACGAAACAGGCCAGCCAGTGTTTGGGTGACTTCCTAGCAGATCTGCACACACAAGAGGAAAGGGTTCCTTTGAAAATGGCCAAACAGATCAAAACAGCAGAGTTCCCCCACTCTCTTTCTTTGTGTATGTGTAGGATACTAATGTATGTTTTGCAGAGGTAATGCAGGTAGGTGTGAGTGTATATGTGTGAGTGTGTGTGGGGGAGAGAAAGTTGCCAATGGATGTTTTGCAAAGATAATGCGGATGTGTGTGCACACATGCAAATGTAGCGGGGTGTGCACGTGTGTGTGTGTGTGAGCAGTGTTTAATTTGTACAAGAATAAGTATCAGAACCCAAAATTTTGCTCAGAAGCCAGTGACCTTTCTATTGAAGGTCAGTGTGCTGAATACAAGGGTGTGTAGTCTTGATTCTACCTCATACCGTTTTAAATCCCAGAAGATACTCACTGCCTCACTATATCACTCTTTTGTATTCCTGCTTTTACCCCTTGGCACTGTTTTTCCATGTTTTTTTCTTCTTCCTCCTTACCCCCTTTTGGGTTTTTCACTCTTTTGGTCTGGGTGGAAGGCTGATGAGGAAAAATAAGTACTGGTGCAAAAACAATGAGTGTGAAGGATACCAAAGGATGTTTTGCAGAGATACAGCAGGTAGGTGTGTGCAGGTGCACTTGATAGCCTGCAGCATCAGAGAGATGAGACAATGTAGCAGGAGAACCAGTCATTCCTGTAGCGGCACAGGCAGCAAACATAGCTACAGCAGGAAAAGCACAAGATATCGCTGCAAAAGGGCTTGTGTGGTTAGTAATAGGACCCACACCACAGACTGGTGCATAATGCGGGTGGTAGTTGCTGTCTTGCTCCAAGTATCTCTGGTAGGTCCAGAGGCCTGGCTGGTGGAAGGGCTCATGTCTGTTCCTGCATTTTCTGCAAAAGGAGGTGATGATTATTCATATGCAATTATACATTTCAAACAGCCATTTTATCACTCTGGGTCGGAACCAGCAGTATCAGGGCATTACAAATAAAAGTAAGGGAACTGCGAGGCTGTGCACAATGGGGGTGGGCCAATAGAAAGAATCACCCTGCCATGAATGATGAAAGGTGGTCCCAGGTGGGATCCGCTTTTGGTAGGGGGGGAGGAATGTCAGGAGAATACCTAAGACCAAAGGGACGAATGGACCACAAAGAGGATCATAGAAAATATATATGTTTTATTTTTTATTTTGTTAATTTAGTGCATTTAGTCATATTAACAGTGTGTTCAAAGATTATACATGTAGAAAATTCATAAAGTCATCAGTGCTGTTCATCATTTTTAAAGAACAGTTCATAAAAGATAAACATAAGGAAAACATAGACAAGATATACAGTGTTCCACTCACTCCGGGAGATAAAACAGTGGGGATGGGGCAAGAAAGCCTGGGGTGGGGCAAAGGCATAGCTAAAAAAACAAAATATTCTGTAACTTTTTTAGGTCTTTCACCTTCAGGTATGTACATATAAAAAAACACACAGCTCAAATGTAAAATAAGTGCAAGTTAAGTTAATCAGTGGGAAATTCACTATCGTACTTTATGAAACCTTTATTAGAGGTCTGCTTCTGTAACCAGAGAACAACAAAATTGAATCCTGTTTGGAGCAGTGGTGAATAGTTAGTAACACAGGTCCCTGCAGCTTCTACGGCACAAGGGACAGTGTTACGCCTCTTTAGAAATAACACACTTCACAGCTCAGCTGGTAACTCCTTTCCAAAACCACTCAAAAATAATAAAGCTGTGTCATCAGGGAGGGTCAAGTGATTCCATAAATTAAAGTCAGCACTGGCATCTGAGCTCCCTTTACATTTGCAGAACGTCCCTTGTGCAAATTTACATTTCTTTCAGGTAAGCAGGCACCCTGGCAAGAAGGCTTGTTTAGCTGTGTGCCCACCTTCGGTTTCACAGCGCAGACGACTTCCTGCCTTACACTGCAGCTGAAGCATTTCAGCTCTTGGAATTAACCATCCCTGAACGGTTATTTTTTCACATAAAGTAGGGGAACTGTTTTCCTTAAATTAAAAATTGTGGGCATACCTTGCCCCTCCATTCCCGCCCTCTTCGATCACTGGTTGGAACAGAAGTGGGACTTAGAGGCATATGTACAACACTGTTGTAACAGCTGATGTGGCCCACCTGCAAGGTGCGTGGAGGGCCCCCCTCCGGCCATATTAAGGATCTCTCCGGGGAGAGTACTGTGCTGAGGGGCACCCCTGGAACTTGCACACCCCCGCCTTGCGGGGGCTGCGGAGGCCTGTGTTACGCAACTGATGTTCCAGCCCCTATCACCGCGGGAACATCACTTTTTTTTACGTTACTGTGGCGATAGGGACTTCGCCTAATTTGCAAGGCATCGTTAAGCCACTTAACATGGATTAACGCTGCCTCGTAAGTAAGGCCCCCTTCACGCTATGCTTAGTGGGAAAGGGGAGGGCAATGGGTGTTGTGGTGGGCGGTCCTCCTATTTACAAGGGAGGTGTAAATAGGAGGCCGCACCAGATTAAGACCAGAGAAAACGTGGTCTTAACCTGGCGAAGCGAGGTGAAATGTTTAATTTCTGTTTGTTTTAGCTGTTTTCATGGGTGCTGCATTGTGCAGAACACATAAAAACAGCAAAGGGCCAATGATTGTTTATGTACAGGAAGGTCCCCCTTCCTACACATAAACAATCATTTTTCTAAAATGCCATTTCAACTTCTGTGTGTGCTGCATTAAAAGCAGCACACATAGAAGTTACAAAACAGCATTTCAAGATTGTTTATGTACAGGAAGGGGGACCTTCCTGTACATAAACAATCGTCCCCTGCACGCAGAAACCCTTGCACTATGGTGCAAAGTTGCCTCCATTGGCGCTAAGCTGCTAAACTGTGCGCCAGAGCAGGGGGAAACGCAGGGCTGCACTATGTTCTTGTAAATATTGTGCAGCCCTACGTTTCAGAAGTGGCGGAGAGTGCCGTTAAGCCAAGGAGGCTAATGACACTCTCCGCCACTTCTTTGTGCACATACCACTTAGTGTTTTGATGCAAGGTGATAATCATGTCCAACAAGTTTCTACCATCCCTTTGTGCCCTACATTTATCCTAAAAGTTAGTCATTTATTTTGGGTGCCTGCACAACTTTGCCTGACTACCTTTACACAAATACTGATTTACCTCCATTTGTTGTACATCCCCTCATGACGACCCACCAATGTAACATCAGGCGTATTGTGATATCATTCCATTGTAAATCATTGGGCTAAACAATGACATTTTCGTTGCTGGTAAACCCTTAAGCTCACATACTGTGTGTACACATTTGCCCAAGCAACAAGAGACATAATTTCCCCTGAGACTGATTACTCTTAACCCTGCAATATTCCTACCGCTCCTGTACCCCAAATACATTCTATACCCCTCTTGGGCACAGATGAGGCCCTTTTCACTTCTGTCCCCGGAATTAATTGGAAGCAATTAATCAAAATCATCCATACCCTACAATGTTTACCCTACATTGATAATTTCTTATTTGACTTATATACATGTATTACATTGTAACTATGCCAATGAAATGCACAGAAAAATAAATTTCAAATCTTATTTTCCCCATTATCACATTTTCCACGTTCACATTTGGATAGTTGACCCTCTATCACTTTAGAATTTGGGAAGAGTTTAAAAGTAGAAAAAAATGTGGCAGATTATGCCCAGACGTGGGTGCTGGCTCACTTTGCCAGAATATATGATAATACAACGCTAACGTTTTCCACGCATGGCATTACCACGCGAATTTTACTTTGCATGCTTCTTTACCATGCAGGATTTTCCAACGCACGATTATACACCGCAAAATTTACGTTACTTAACCTCTTACGTCCTGTACATAATGATACTGATAGGCTAAAAAAAATAATTTCCAATCTGCCGTACAAAGCAAAATATCGATGTTTATAACAAACCAATACTACAGATGACCTTCCTTTTTTAATTTTTTAATTTACAATGCGCTTTAATTATATTTTTTTTATGTATAAACATTGGATCCTTATCTCACCTCTCCACGCCTTTCACCAGCTGCCCTTCACAGAAACGAGCGTCAAAACACGTTTTGAAAAATAGAGATAGGACTACTATAATGACGTACACGCCACGTCGCTGGGGAGGCTCTTTTCTTGATCGTCAGAGGCATGAACGTTGCGTGGTAAAGACGGGTGTGGAATGCACCCGCGTTGAAAAGACGTTTGCGTGGTAAGTGAACCGTAGTAAACGTCACGCGTGGTAAAGACTTCGTAGTAAATGACGTTTCCCACTTTGCCACTGAATTCAAGCTAGCCTGGCTGATGAGGGGTATTACCCCGAAACCAGACCCAGGAAGCTTGCTTCCAGTCCAGAGAAGACCTGGCTTGGCAGTTCGGGCTGGACTGTTCCCATGAGGCACAGGGTCAAGACTGATATGTTTGAAAAGTGGAGAGTGTGTATTCCATGAAGGATAAAAATTGTACTTATTTGGATTAATATCCGTTCTTTCAAATTGTCATAATGAGGACAGAACTACTTCAGGTTGCAGTGTGACATCTTTATTATTTTGTAGTGAGACATAGACAGCCGACACGTGTTTCGCCCCCTATTGGTGTGTTGCGCCGGGGCTTTCTCAAGGCTATTTACACATATACAGCGTATATTATTACTGCTTCCAAACTGTCAAAATCCAAGAGACAAGAGTTTCAATACTCGAGGAGCAAAATTCTTCTGCAAGTTTTCTAGGCTGACGAGTGCAGTTCGGTCCCTGCTCGCGGCTCTCACTCTGCGGGTTGATGTGTGGGTTGAATCCCTAATTCGAATCAAGACTGATATGTGTATAGCTCGGTCTGAACTGGGGTGGCAAAGTGAGCTAAAGACCGATGATGGATTAAAGAACCCAGATCTGTGACTGGGGTGACTGTCTAAAACACTTCAGCGCTCCGACCATCATCTCCTTGTATTACATGCGCCTCATTGGCACACCTGGGGGTAGCCCAATGATTGCGGGAGAAGGGCAGCAGAGCTACTAGGCACCAGGGACTGTTGAGCAAAATGCACTGTAGGGAAAAGCAGTGGCGAGGCTTGTAGATTTGCTCATCAAATTTCTCACCTTTCGCCACCCTGGCTAGGATTGTTTATGTTGTGACACATGGACCATCCTCCTCCTACTAGACCTGCCGTGAGTGAACTCAACTTTAGGATTGGAGAGAGAAATTCACACACCCTGTTTCTCCTACCATTAACCTCACAACTTCTTGCTCGAGACATAGCCAGAAAATGTCGATGATCCATTAAAAAAGAATAGAAAGCATCAGAGGAATACACTGTTCCCAAAACAAGAAAAAAAACTGATTTAAGAGGAATGACTAATGTTCTGGGTCTTGGTAAGTAACCCAATTTGAAAGAACAATGTCCAATAAACTACTAAGAACATGTGCATTCACAAAAATAACAATTTCATAAAAAACAATTATTGCTATCATTTTGTAAATAGGGAGTGCTCTTTTTGAAGATGGCATAAACAGATGATATACTTACTGTAGACTGTTTCTCATGGTCTTGTGGCGAAGTCATGTGACAGTCTCACAATTGCATTATATTATTTTCAAATCAACATTTACAGAAATATTCACACCCACTTCAACTTTTTACACATAATCCATGGTTCATTCACGAACATTTTCTGAAAGTTTACACATGTGCACAATCCACGCCCTTTTCTGAGCATTCTTGAGATGGTAGCAAACCCATTGTAGGCTGTAGGCAGAATTCTTGCTTGTCCCAAAGGACAAAATGCCCTAAACTCGGCGTTCTTGCTTATAAATGACTCTTTATTTCCGATGATGGGTTGCTGAATAAGTGTTTGGACTGAATGACCCTGCTGAGATTGTCTACCTGAGTGTGTATAAGCGGTTCTGTGTGCAAAATGCAGGTGGTTACAGGTGGTTGTATGGAGTTGCATTCTAGACTTCTAGACTAAACGAGAATTGGCAAAGCCCATACATCTGGCTTGTAATTAATGTTGTTTGTATTATTTGTCAGGCCTATAGATAGACTTGGTGAACCATAAGAATACTGATTTAGAATTTTAACAGCGTATGAAATGTACTGGAAGTGGTGGTTTGAACGTAGAGCCAGTCTCTGAAAACCGGATTGCTCTACCAGAGTCTTGTGTGGGGTCACTCCATCCATGAAGTGAATTAATGGTGTTTAATGACCTTTGGGCCTGATTCACATTTCGGTATTCACAAAGGGCATTTAGTAGTAGTAAAGTTAGGAATCCTAACTTTACTACTCCTAAATGCCCTTTGAGAATACAGAAAGTCGTAAAGTTAGGATTTTGTCTCAGATTACTTTTGTGAATCGGACCCCCTGCCTTTACATTATTAAGGAGAAGGGCTTCAAATCTGGATTTCCTGTCATTTACACACTTAAAGTAACATTGTGTTTCATTCTTTTAATCACATGTTCAACTTTACTAATTCATTGAAAGCATGGACCTGTAATTGAAGGGCTAGATTACTAATGCTTTGCTCTGGTTTGCATTACTGATATAACATTTACTTTCCAACACAAATCCTGATTTGAAAGTTGGCCTAACTAATTCAAAGTAGTGCTGTGCTATGTGCTACTTTACACTACTTTGCATCAAGGGGGTGTTCCATGGGTGATGCGTGGATATTCCCATGGAATCACCCATCAGTATTGGTGCAGATCTACAAACATTGGCAGGTGGGTATTTGCACCAAAACCTTAAGCTTCCTCGAGACATGCACAACGGTGAGGCAAAATTTAAAACTCTGCACATTTGTCCAATTTTACATGTGTGCTCCTTTGTACAACACACATATAAAGTGGGAAATGTTTTAAATCATAGTTTATGTACTGGAAGTCCCCCTATGCTTTACAGAAGGCCAGCCGTGGCCCGTGCAGGTAAGATCGGAGAGGCGGTGGGCCGATCGGGGGGATTTCGACTGACGATGACAAGGGAAAATTAAATAAATAATTAATTTTCCTTCATGTTCGTCTCTCGAAATCCCCCCGCCCCCATCTGGCCCCACTGCTCTTACCTACATGGGCCGCGGCTGCAAAAGGCATACTCCCTCACTCTATGGTTCATGGATGTGTGCATTGGCCCATGCCAGCCTAACATGTGCCAACACTGGAAGAGAGAAACACAGCAACTTATTTTAGTATAATGGCACTTGTTTTCTCTCTCTCTTTGACACAAAGAAGCGCAGCAATTTTGGTTGCTGTGCTGCATGGTGCCAAAAGTTAGTAAACCTGCCCCAAAGTGTTTTTCTTTTAAGAGACACAAACGAATCGAAATCAAGACACAACATGAAACAAATAAGAAGATCTCTGTGTTCAACATTTTCAAAAATGCACCGCACCCAGCTCATGTTTTTACCTATGTCTCCAAAGCCAAGGTGGAGGTGTAGCAGCTTCAGTAGCCAGTTGTGGGTGGCCTGTTTCATATATAACAAACACTCATTCATGGGGTAGACGTGCATGTAAACATGTAAAATAGATTGCTTTCTGCATTCAAATAAATAATGAAATCAAATAAATGAAAGCAAAGGCTGCAAGTAGTGACAATAATTGATAACTTAAACTACAGAACTGTATGCTAAACGGCTAATGTTTGTACTCTTATTTTCAACTCCGGTAATGGCAAGGGCTTGTGAAAGCTTATGTAGCAAAAATAAACAATATTGCTTATTAGCATGATCTATCTATCTATCTATCTATCTATCTATCTATCTATCTATCTATCTATCTATCTATCTATCTATCTATCTATCTATCTATCTATCTATCTATCTATCTATCTATCTGTCTATCTGTCTGTCTGTCTGTCTGTCTGTCTGTCTGTCTGTCTGTCTGTCTGTCTGTCTGTCTGTCTGTCTGTCTGTCTGTCTGTCTGTCTGTCTGTCTGTCTGTCTATCTATCTATCTATCTATCTATCTATCTATCTATCTATCTATCTATCTATCTATTTATCTATCTATCTATCTATCTATCTATCTATCTATCTGTCTGTCTGTCTGTCTGTCTGTCTGTCTGTCTGTCTGAGATACTGTTCTGACTGACTTTTTCGGCCCTCCTATGAGGGAAGATGATTGGAGGTGACTCCAGTCTATTATCATTCTAGTGCAAGGATTAGAACCATAGACAGGGCCTATTCACAAGGCATAGTAATGTATTTCCGTACCCTTTTCCTTAGATCAGGGCTTATAAACTTATGTTAGGGGATAGATTCATTAGTACTAGTGATAATCCGTCCTTTTGCAAGAGTGTTAGTATACCTTCTATGGAGTTATGCTTATTTCGGGCCTTGTAGGCCTCAAACGGGAGAGACTCCATCTTTCTTTCTACCCCGGCAGCTTGAGATGTTTTTAGGTCAAATGTAATGTTTTAGTTACGAGGTGTTGTTCGCTTGGAGAGAACCGGCTCAGGCTGGCCCTTATCGAAAGACTGTATTTTTCTCCACTCCGAAGACACAACATCAGGCCGGCCGGCTGGGAACGTGTCCTTGGTACGGGGAGGTACAAGAATTTGGTGGGCGGCAGGTTACTGGCCGTAACTTTCCATGAAGGAACAAGCTTCCATATTAGTGAAAGCATGAGGCAGTGAATCAGTCAGTCTGTAGGCGGCAGCTAGCCGTTAGCATCAATGCCGTTAAATATTTCCAGGCAGACAGTCCCCATTTTGAAGTCCGAGAAAGACCAAGAAGCTGATACTCTCTTAGACAGATTGAAGTTATTTTAGTTGGAGCAGCTGGCGAGCTTGGACCTATAAGATCAGAGCATTCCGAGTGAAGCAGTTAGTCAAGAGAACGAATACCAGAGTGGCTGAAACTGAGTTATAATATCGAAGCCGAGAAGTGAAGATGGTCCGTGATTGAGAGGAGAGAGGAGTAGCGCAGAACAGCCAGAGAGAAAGCAGCTAATGAAAGGAAGGTTCCAGTGACTTGGAGGGAAGCAGAGAAGACAGAGCATAGCGGTGCAGACGTGTATCCGTGACTGCAGAAGTGTGACCTTAAGACGAGCCAAGGCACAGACGAGAAGGGAACCTAGATGACTGCTGAATCCAGACTTCACATTAATCAGGTGACGTCAGTCTTTGTCTCATAGTGTGCACATTCTAACCTTTCACTTTCCTTTGCAGGATATATATATATATTATAGTATAGTATTGTGTTATTATGATTATTGTAAGAAAGTACCCCAGTTCTTAGTGAACCAGCATGTGCCTTGAATTCTTGTTCAATCAGGGTAACCTGTTCTTCTAGTCAGGCATTGTTTTCATGAACGGATGTGATTCCCGGTCAGGTAAGGAGTGACTGAGCAATGAGGGAGAGAGGGGCCCCTGAAGTGGAGAATAGATTGTACATCATCTAATTCGTTAACCCGTTGCGTGATCTATAATATTGTAGTATTATATCCCTAGTAGCCAATGAAAGATTCCTTCCAATGGTATTCATAGGAAAGTGATTGTCGTTGGTAAGCGGCGTTAATGAGATCACCAGGCGGGAAACTGGTGCCGATACCCACAGGATTGCGGCTTGGGATGTAAGTAAGAGAACACCAGGGAGGAGACTGGTGTCTAGACCCGCAGGATTGCGGCTTGGGATGTAAGTGAGAGAACACCAGGGAGGAGACTGGTGTCTAGACCCGCAGGATTGCGGCTTGTTGGGTGGGCACTGACTGTGATCAGTGTGTAATGGTAGCTAATCAGAACTGCCCTAGGGTAGACTAGTCTGGGCCTAAGCTGCCGCGAGAATAACTGGTGTGAGTGTGATATTGTAGAAAACCTATGCATGTATATTGCTAATTTCCCCATCCTTAGGTATAAGGCATAGATACCTGTTGTAAATAAGTCCTGAGGAGGGAGGTGATTACGTTCCGGCTGGGTTGGTGGTGCTCTGAGGAGCTGATTCTATCTGGTCTGAGAATCCGGCCGTTACATTTGGCGTCACGAACTGTTTACGAAGCCTGTGTGCGATGTATTGTTTTTATCTTGTTGGTTTGCGCTCGGCTTGTGCGTGTTTATTTTGTATATTATTTGTTAATAGTTGTATATATCTTTTTGGTGTGTCAATATGTTTTCTCGAAAATCGAAATCTACTTTTAGATTACCTGTTGAAATTCCCGGCTGGGAATCGACGCCTTACGAGGTCTTGGCCCGTGAGTGGGCCGATTCTACTGGTTTGAGTGAGAATTGGACTTCTTGTTTGGAGCTGGCGGAGCCGGCTGATGTGATTTCTTGCTTACAGAAGGCACCAGTAGTGAAGGGTGAGGAGCTTCCTATTTTAGGACGCAGAGGTTGGATTATTTTAACCGCGTACAGGATTGTACATGAGAAATTTGTAAAATTACAGCAACGATTTGTGGATATGGAGGAAAAGTTTGTTGAAGTGCAAAATGCGCATACTCTTTTGCGATGTCAAAATAAATTGCTTGCCGACAAACTTGAAACTTATCAGACAATTGCCGAAAGGGCTGCTGTTCGCATTGCGAAATACAAATATAG
Organism: Lissotriton vulgaris; assembly: GCF_964263255.1. Classification (NCBI taxonomy): domain Eukaryota; kingdom Metazoa; phylum Chordata; class Amphibia; order Caudata; family Salamandridae; genus Lissotriton; species Lissotriton vulgaris. Next base: position 1,568,100,983 of record NC_141695.1, on the reverse strand, counting down.
GCATCGTCGTGGTCGTGTTTGTAAACGGAAAGTGCGTCTGGTCGTGGCTAAAGCCGGACTGGATTGGAACCCCGACGATTGGGATGGTAATATCTGGGACTCGAATGATTCTGGCTCCTCGGCTGAGGAGTCTGACAAGCGCGAGTCTTCTCGCTCCGGACGTGACTGTAAATCTACTTCTTGTGACAAACATGATGGTTCTGGCGACGGTGGTCGCTCTTCCCATTCTCATGACGTTTCTCCTCCTGCTTGTTCTTCTAAATCAATGGATCGGGCTTCTTCGGATGCTCGTCCGGTGGTTTCTGCGCATCCGTTTTTCGCCGTAAACTACAACAAGCTCCTGGTAATCCGAATGGTATTGCTTTGGATAGTGTGGAAGACTTTCCTCAACAGGAAGTTAGTGACATTTTGCAACGATTTCGACAACGGCCTGGTGAGGCTTTGCTTACGTGGATGGTGCGCCTTTATGAATTGGGCGCTGCAGGTATCATGTTAGATGCAGGAGATGCCTTGAAATTTTGCTCTTTGAGTTCCGATTCTACTGTACAAGATCATTTTTGAAATTTTAGTGGTGCTGGCCAGATTAGTCTACTCCAGTTAGCGACTGATGGCTGTAACCATAAATATCCTACTGAATCTGACTGGCCTGTGAATGACAAGCCGTGGTATACATTGCGCGATGCGGCGCAGCGATTGAAAGAGGAGGTGATGAAAACTGCGATTTTTCTCAGTACTGCTGACAGGTTGTTGGATGGTTTATTGACATCTTCTGTGCGGAATCGCATTATCCGTTCTTCCCCTGTTGCTTATAAGCAGGTTATGATGACTTTGTTAATCAATCAAACTGGCAATGCTTTATCTATGGTGCTTGAATCTGTCCGTCAGCTTGGTGAATTGGGTGACTGGTTTAAACCTGAGAGACAATCTCGACCGGAGGGTCGTACTGCTGGAGATTATAAATTCTCTAGACGTGATATGTTTCTTGCGCTGTTGGATGACGGTGTGAAAAAGGAAGACATTGATGGTGAACCTAATAATCGCCTATGGGAGATGTTTCGCAAGCGTGGTTTGGATCGTAAGGAGGGTGCCCGTCGTGTGCGTAAAAATGATTGTGATCGCGGTTGTTCTGATGACAGTGGTGACGACAGGCGTCGTGTGGATTCTGATCGTCGTGGTGAACGGCGGTATGAGCGTGATGTGTCCCCTCGTCGTGAGAAGGAGAGGGGGCGAGAGGTGGAAAAAGAAAGGGGGAGAGATGATCGTGTCTACAACAGATATGATATAGAGATGAAAGGGATCAGTCCCCTGAGTTGAGGAGAAGGGAGGATCGACACAGACTTTCCGATCGTAACTCACAGTACCATACAGATGACAGGAATCCATTTCGTAATGGAGATGGATATGAACATGATGTTTTAATACCCAAAAAACATGAGAGCATTTACCCTGATTTGTCCTGGTTGACAGAACGTAGTAAGAATGACTAGGAAATAGGTCAAGCTCCAGTACGCAGGTGGGCTCACAGAGACAATAGACCCTATGTAGATATTGAAATTTTTGGGAAACATCGTAATATCCAAAGGGCCCAAGCATTGGTAGATACAGGAGCGGAGGCCACTCTTATTCATGGAAAATCAAAGAAATTCAAAGGCCAATTTTTCACAATTACTGGTTTAGGTGGAAAGGAAACTCCCGCAGTGCAAACTACACTTGAAATGAGAATAGGCGCAAGTAATTGTTCCGAGGCAAGATGGCGTCTGACGGTCAGACGCGAGTGTGAGAGCTCCAACTGCGGCTGGGAGATCGAGCTGGTTTTTGGCTATGAAACCTCCGTGTTTCATCTTTAAGAAAGCGGTGGCGGCGGCGGCGGCGATTTAGAACGGTTTACAAACACTCACCATTTTCGAGCTGACGATACCGGAGCTGGAGCTCGGCCTGAGTTGGAGCTTGAGCCGAGGCATAGGAGGAGCCACGCCGACCCAGGTGTGGGTTGAGCTGAGCCGACGCTGCAGGCGGAGTCGGGGAGCTGTGGAGACACGGAGATACGGGCACACGGAACCGCGGACCGGCGGAGTACTGCAGTACTGCAGCAAGGCAATAACGGAGCAATGGTTTAAAGGGAATATTGACGAGCTAAATTCGAGCAGTTTTTTGGTGGAGTTTACAGGCTATACCCGAGAGACTACTGGATATATCGCCCTGAAGGAGGGCTGGTGTTGAGCCTTGCTGACGTGCAGCCGCATATACAGTGTGAGAGACATTTACCAGGTACTTGGTGCATTACCCATATTTTCATCTATTTGCTCAAACTAATTAGATATATAGACTGCCTTTAAGACTGCCTTTAAGAAGAAATAGATAGACTCCCCGTCATGGGACCTAAAACTGCACGTGGTGGGAAAACCAGAGCAACTGGAGAGATGCAGATTGGCACACGCGCAGCACTAGCAGCTAAAGGCAAGCAGGACCCCAGTAATGTTATAGAGACTGATGGATTCCAAGCTGGGACTCCAAAGATCACGCAAATGGCAACATCAAAAATAATGAACGTAGCATCGACCTCTGCAATTCCTGTTGTTGAGTCAGTAGCCCCCCTGAGAGTGTTATTCCTGCTAATTTAGAAACAAAAGAGACCACATGTGACACAGAAAATAAGATCAAACCCCAAAAGGAGAACACCGAGGGTATAGAACTCAAAGAGAATTTTGAGAATATTGATAATGTGGTAGATACTACCCTGACGGAGGCATTATCAGATTTGGTAGTCTTCCCTAAGTCCATACAAACTGCCTCCAACCATACTACCATTCTAATATCTACCCCCACACCGACCTCTATCACAGTAAATAAAGTTGACTCTGGAGAGGGGGATCTTATTGGTAGCAAGGATAGTGAATATTATTCACTATCTGAACATTCAGAGCACTCCTATGCCTCAGAGGAGATAGAGGGAGAGGAAGAGGAGGAGGAAGAGGAGGGAGACTTGGAGGACGATGGCGAAAACACTGGGAAATTATCTCTCGATCTTACTGCCGTCGAGCAAGGGAACATGAATTGGGCAGACCTGACTGCTGGCAACAAGGTTAATGATAATGGTGGTCATCCTGGATCTAAGGAAATTCCTGAATGGGCATTAATTGAGGATAATCCCAATTCCAATGCTGATCAACCTGGTGGAGCGGTATATAATATGGGCGCAACGGCACAGGAGGCATTGGATGTAGTATTGAAGGCAATCTCTGATCAACGTGTAGAGGCTAAAGCGGATCATCAAAAAACTCATAATGCCTGCAAAAAGCTACAGAATACTGTCCGCCGTCTAGCAAAAACCTGCAATGATTTTACGGACAGAATGATTGAAGCAGAAGGACGCATCTCTGCACTTGAAGATCAAATGACTCAAAACCAAAGCGATATTAAGGAAATTAAGGCTCAAAAATCCGATGTTAACTCAAAGCTGACTTTACGGTGGTCGAAAAGCCGGACAAAAACACCTAGTCCCTGGTATAATGAATCTCTTGCAGAATTGAAAAAATCCTGCCGAAAAACAGAGAGGGAATGGAGACGATCCTATGACCCTGCTTTGAAAACTCGGTATTTCACTGAGTTGAAGCTCTACCATAGAGCTATCTGCAGAGCACGAGCTGCATTTTACGCTCATGAATTTGCCACCAGCCCTAATCCAGCAAAATTGATTTTCAAGGTACTGAAGGACCTTATGAAAAATAGATCCTCATCAGAGGTAATTTGCACAGATTCCCACTGTGACAAATTGGCCTCCTTTTTTGTGGAGAAAGTGGAAAAAATCTATCATGGGTTCGACACACTCCACCAGGATCGAGAGGCTACTGTCCCTGTCACGATGGACTATGAGCCTCTGGCCATTTTACCTGAACTGTCGATTGAGGCCTTTGACAGGATCAGCCTTAGGGTCAAGTCAGGCTCTCCTGCGGACCCGTTAAAGCCAGCCTTCATTAACACACTTTCCCCGCTGTGCCGTAACCCCATATTGAATCTCATCAATATGTCACTGTCTTGTGGAACGGTACCCATGGCATGGAAACAGGCAGTGGTCACCCCTATATTAAAAAAAGCCAACTCTGACCCCCGGTTGCCAGAAAACTATCGACCTATCTCCCTGTTGCCTTGGATCGCCAAAGTAACAGAAGCCCACGTCAACTCTGTTCTGTCTGAGCATCTGGTTCGCAACCAGATTCTGGACCCCAGTCAGAACGGCTTCCGGTCGGGACACAGTACCGAGACGGCATTACTTTACATCACTGAACATCTTCGCCAGGTACTTGACTCAGGTCATACTGCAGCGCTTATATTATTAGATCTAAGCGCTGCCTTCGATACTGTGTCCCACCATATATTGATCCAACGCCTACAGGAGGCGGGAGTGACAGACGTCGCTCTCCAGTGGTTTCGGTCCTTTCTGGCAGACCGTTCCTTTAAAGTGGCTATACCACCTGGCCAATCTGCCACCTATCCCCTGGAGCTGGGGGTACCACAGGGATCTTCGTTGAGCCCTACAATGTTCAACCTCTATGTGAAACCGTTGGCTGGTGTCGTCAAACAGTGGGGTCTCACGATGGCCTCATACGCGGACGACACACAGCTAGCGGTGACACTTAGTGGAGACCCTGAGGTGCAGGCCCCCAGATTCCGTGCGGGTCTCTTGGCAGTAGCAAGCTGGCATCGCACCAACTGCCTTCAGTTGAATGCCACCAAAACGGAGGTGATGGTGCTAGGGAAGCACGCTGAGCTATGGGGTAACCAGTGGTGGCCATCTGAGCTTGGTGTCACTCCTATTCCAGCTGCTGGAGTGCGAAATCTAGGAATCTGGGTGGACTCTGCGCTCACCTTCAGGGACCACACCAAGAAGGTGGCTGCCACGTGCTATGGAATCTTGAGGGGTACTAGGCCGGTCTTAAAGTACTTTGATCCCCCTACCAGACAGCTTGTGGTCCAGGCCTCAATACTATCTCGGTTGGACTACGGCAGTTCATTGCTGTTAGGGGTGAATCAAGCGGAGGCCTCTAGGCTCCAAAGAGTACAAAATGCCGCGGCACGAGCCATTGTGGGCCTCCCCAAACATTGTTCAGTGTCTGGTACCATCACGGCCTTGCATTGGCTCCCGGTCAGACAGCGAATTAAGTTCAAGGCGCTGTGTCTGGCCTTTAAAATCTTGAAATCTTCTTCGCCGCCGGCTCTTGCTAATCTACTTACGCCCTACATGCCTTCGAGATCCTTGAGATCGGAGGGGCTTCATCTGGCTGTCTGTCCACGCTTTAAGCTAAGCAGAATGGGTGGCCGCTCCTTTAGGGTGCTAGCGGCAGGTCTATGGAATTCGCTCCCGGTACACATCCGAGCTCTTGAAGATTTGCTCGCCTTCAGGCAGGCGATTAAAACTTTCCTGTTTCCAGTTTCTAGTTAATTTCTTTTCTTTTTTGTGTGTTATGTTATAGCGTCTGTCAAAGCGCCAGGACGCCCCTTTGCTGGGGCAGCTGCGCGCTATAAAAATACAAATAACATAACATAACATAACATAACATAACCTAGAAAATAGGCTACGGCGTAATAATTTACGCATTTTGGGTGTGCCCGAGGGCCGTGAAGGCCAAGATGTGCGTAAGTTTGTTATAGATTTATTTAATGATGCATTTCCTGAAGTCAAGGAATGGCAATGGGCGCAAGAAATCCAACGGGCTCATCGTTTTCCATTTCGGTCACAACCAGCACGAGCAAACCAAGGTGCTCGACATCCACGGGCTATTTTAATTTCCTTAAATAACTTCTTGGCTAGACAGCTACTTTACGATCTTGCGCGACCAGACAAAAAGAGATCAGGTTTGGGGGTGGAATTTTTCGTCCGCCCCGATTATTGCCACGCTACAGTTGAGAACCGGTGGCGACTCCACCAATTAATTCCTGCATTTCAAGCAAAAGAGGTGCAAGTGTACCTTTTGCATCCTGCTACTTTGAAAACGATTTATAAAGGGCAAAATAGATTCTTTACGACTGAAGTTTCAGCCAAAGAATATCTGAACTCATTACCCTGAGATGACATAGACTTGATTACCATGTGACTATTTTTTTCTATATTTTGGAATCTCAAGGTTTTCTGTTTCTAGTTTTGATAATGATCTCCATAGCCACTGGAGGTACTCTCACACACATCAGGGGGCAATAGGCCCTACTGCCTCATTGTTGGGGGAGGGTCACTGGGGTGGGGGAGGGGGTGCTTTGGGAGCTGGTGGGTGGGGGGAGGGTGCACGGTGGTGGGGGGTAAAAAAGGGAAAAAACTCAGTTCAAGACCGACAAGATGTGAGAGATATTGAGGTGAAATGCTCTGGATTTAAGGGATGGCTGTTATTTACTACTTTAAGTTAAAAAAAATGTCTGGTACAAATTTTCGAATATGCTTCTTTAACGTTTGTGGGTTGAATAATGTGGTAAAACGTAGGAAAGTGATGCACGAAATACGTTTGATACAACCAGACATTATTTGTCTCCAGGAGACACACATATCATGGGGAAATCGTAAAGTGCTGAACGAACTAGGGTATACTGTTCTAGTTGTATCACAACAGTCTACTATGAACCGGGGTGTTGCTATTTTGGGGCGCCAATCAGTTATTGCAACTACAAGAGTTAAAGCTGATAATATGGGTCGCTGGGCAATTTGTGAATGTGTGATAGGGAATACTCCTGTGACAATATGTACTGTTTATGGCTCAAACAGTGACGACCCTGCTATACTCGAATTTCTGAATGTTGAATTAGCACTCTGGCGTACCCCCTTGTTGGTAATGGGAGATTTCAACATCCATGGAGATATAAATACTTGGGACCCAACCTTTAAAGACTATAGGGGCCGAAAACCGAAGGTATTTAGGGGGCTAAGACAACTATTGCTCCAACATGGTTTGGTAGACTGCTGGCCACTCTCAAATCCACTAGACCCTGGTTATACCTTTTTTTCTTCCCCACATAAAAAATTTGTTCGGCTCGATTATATTTTTTCAACACGAGACTTGATAGTAGGTGCTCGGATGTCCTTAATGCCACGTATCACATCAGACCACGCACCCGTAGTGTTGGATATGTTAATATCTAGCTTACCTCGCATGCAAAGACCTTTCACATTTAACAAGAAACTTTTGGTAGATACGCTGTATGTCTCTCAAATGTTAGAATGGTCCCAACAGTTTTTCGATATCAATAGAGGATCCTCAACTAGTGCAATGGTATGGGACTGCTTCAAAGCGGGGCTGCGTGGTGAGACATGCAGCTATGGCTGGGCAATGCAACGTAAGGAAAAGGAAGCAATGAAACAGCTACTGCAAGACCTGGCCAACGCAGAATGTGATTTGATAAGTGATATAAGGAGAGGACAGGACTGCTGTAATACCCAAGATAAAGTGGCAAAATGCAAGGCGAATATTACGGGGGTCTGGAGCCAGAAAATTGCTTCTCAATATATATTGTATAAGGCCGAAAGGTATGAGTACGGTGAGATGGTGGGTAGGTGTCTTGCTCAAAGAATGCGACAAAGACAGACGATGCAACATATATCCTCTATTGAAAATAGACAGGGTTTGAGGATAGAGACACCCGAAGGCATCATGAGAGTTTTCCAGGAATTCTATACAGAGCTTTACACTCAAGACAATGCCTCCCCAGAGTTAATAGAGCAGTTTGTCAACAGTTGTTATACGGGACATACTGTGGAGGATACACAAAGAGAGGAATTGGAAGCTCCAATCACGATGCTAGAAATTGAGACAGCCATTACAAGTCTAGCTTTGGGCAAAGCTTCGGGCCCGGATAAACTGCCATTAGAGTTATATCTTAAACTGTTTCCGATCATTAAAAAAGACATGCTAGAGACATTTATAGCTGCCCAGTCAGGACATCCACCGCCATCATGGGACGACGCTACTATAGCGGTTTTTAAGAAAAAAGATAAGCCCTCATATTTGCCTGGCTCATATCGGCCTATATCGCTTATTAATGTTGATGTCAAAGTTTATTCTAAAATTCTTGCGAACCGGCTGATTGGTGTGGTCCCAGGATTGGTTTCTAATCAACAGCATGGATTCCTACCTGGGCGGGATACAACTAATCACGTTTGTCGAGTCATTACAGCCCTGGACTACACCGAGACGACGCATAAGAATATAGGTTTAGTATTTTTAGACGCAGAAAAGGCGTTTGATCGCGTCTCATGGCCGTATTTATGGGCTGTCATGACTAAAGTCGGGTTTGGACCTCGCTATCTGCAGGCTATCCAGGTTATGTATAGGCATCCAAGGGCACAGATCTCTATGTCAGGGCAGCTTTCAGGGTATGTAAATATTTTTCGTGGTACACGTCAGGGCTGTCCCTGTTCACCACTCTTATTCGCTATATACATTGACCCACTGCTACAGGCGTTAACTACATCATCACATATACCATCTATGATGCTTCCGGGGGGCAGCATGCGTGTGCTAGCATATGCAGACGACATTGCAGCCGTAACATCAGACCCGGAAGCTGCAGTTTCCGAGATTGAAGCTATAACTAAAGAGTTTGGTCAGGTAGCAGGATATAAACTCAATATCTCAAAAACACAAATTGTATGCACATCAGGATTATGCCCTAATGATAGTCGAGTGACCCCAGAAGCCAAGTACCTTGGTATTAAAATCAGACTATCCCTTCATGATCTGGTTATGGTCAATTGGACCGATATTATACGATCAATCAAACAACAACTAGAAAAACTTGAATGTTTACATTTATCGATGGTGGGACGACGCAATGTGCTTAAAATGTCCATACTTCCTAAAATACTGTATTTTTTTAGGTCAGTTCCACTTGAGGTACCACCCCTAGAAGTGCGGAAACTTCAAGCAATGGTTGAAAGATTCATATGGGGATGGAAACCCCCACGTCGGGCATCTAAATTCATGACACTTCCTATGTTGAGGGGAGGCTGGGGCGTCCCAAACTTTGTATTATATTATTTGTCTTGTTTGCTACAGAATATTAAGTTCGCTGTAAATGGAAATGACCCACCTCAATTTGAGGACCCTGATATTTTTTATTTATTACTGGGTCCACAAGCACGACAGATGCTTCTTCGTTTTTACGAACCTAGCTACTACAAGAGAACTAAATTTAAGTTGGTGTACACTGCTTTTAAGGGTTGGCGTATGATTAGCAAAATTATGCAGCTGCGTCGCATTAACTACCATACTCCTTGCGACTCCCCGGCACTGCTACCATCTATATTTTGGGACTATAGAATGCAAATTTGGGGAGAAAAAGGCTTAAAAGCGGTTGGCTCGTTGTTTAAAGACGGTGTAGTGTTATCTTTTCAAGAGCTTAAAGACACCTATGCAATCCAACAGAATGATTTCTTTAAGTATTTACAGTTACGAGACTTTATTTTCAAACATCTAAATTCAATATCTATCCTGCCTAACGGTCTTTTGACAATACTTAATAGACCGACACGGATCGGTATTATATATAATTATCTACTCGAATTACATCAGGATGACCTTGCGCTGCAGGAGTCCAAATGGTTGATGAGGCTTGCTACTAGCTCTGTACCCCTACAAGAGTCTATTAATACAGCGGCCGATATTATTCTATCGGCGAATTTACGTTCTCAGCACTACAAAACTGTATTTAATCTTTACCATACTCCAGCAAAAATGGCAAAGTGGGGCAACAGTTATAATGGGAAATGTTTTAGATGCCAAACTAATATGGCTGACATTGTTCATATATTTGCTGATTGTAGTGCGTTAAATCCATTCTTCACATGCATTGTACAATTTCTCTCAAATGTGTTAAAAGTTGATGTCATAATCACCAAGGAAATGATTATCTTTGGTTTATCTAGTGACTTGGATGTGTTCTTATCGTATCGCAAGTATAGATACTTGCTATTCATGGTGACGGCAGTGGCTCGCCTTTGCATTGCCTCAATGTGGTTGAAACCTGAAGCTCCAGCTTATGAGATGTGGAGAGCAAAATTTTACAATGTGTTTTACTTGGAGTACAACCTATATTGTACTAAGTCAATTAAGAAAAAGCAAAGGGGGATCAAGGTTTGGCAGGCGATGATTGATCATATGGGGGTTGAGGAATGATGTTTGCATAAATCTAGACCAATGAAGGTCCCCACTGTAGCGTAATATCAACATTGTTTTATATTTGGTAATACCCACTTATTGTACTGTTTTTATTTATCTATATAATTTCTATTGTTTCCCCCTGTCTTTTGGGAGTGTATAACTTCATAACTGTATTATGAATATCAAAGATATCGGTTTTGAACTGAACCAATAAAAAAATTTAAAAAAAAAAAATGAAATGAGAATAGGCAGAATTCCCCGAAAAGAATATTCTGTATTAGTTGTACCACTTTTGGAGTACATAATTGGAATTGACATTCTAAAGGGAATGATTTTGCATTTAGATGACGGCTGTTATCAATTTGGAACTAAACATTATATATCGTCCAGACCGTACGGGTTGGTCGTTTAAGAATGCCCCCCCATAAAAATCCCTCAGGCTACAAAAGTTGTTTCCCAGAAGCAATATCGTATCCCAGGTGGCCATGAAGAGATTAGTGCTACTATTCAGGATTTGGTTGGTGCAGGAGTTATAACTCCGGTTACTTCTGCTTGGAATAATCCTGTTTGGCCCGTGCGTAAGAGTGATAATTCTTGGCGCATGACTGTTGATTATCGCGAGCTGAACAAACATACACCCCCTTTGACTGTTGCAGTACCGGATATTATTACTTTAATTGAAAGAATCCAAAAGCATCCAGGTACATGTTATGCGTCCATTGATATTGCTAATGCTTTCTTTTCAATTCCGATTGCCCCCGAGTGTCAGGAACAATTCAGTTTTACATGGAATGGACCTCAAATGACGTTTAGAAGTCTTCCCCAAGGCTATGTACATAGTCCTACGATCTGTCACCGGCTGGTGGCGGAACATTTGTCCGAAGTATCTGTACACCCGCAAATTCAGATATGTCATTATATTGACGACATTTTGATTCAAGGTGAAACACAAGATCAAGTTCAGACCCAATTAGATCAAACCCTTGAGTGCTTACGTGAGAAAGGTTGGGAAATCAATCCCGATAAGTTACAAGGTCCATCTCAAAGTGTAACGTTTTTAGGCATCAATTGGCATGAAGGTCACAGAGAGGTGATTCCACAGGTTAAACAAAAAGTTTTGGATTTTGCAGTCCCAAGAAACAGGAAAGAAGCCCAGAGCTTCATTGGTTTGTTTGGCTTTTGGCGCCAACATATCCCACATTTGAGTCAGATACTGGCCCCTTTATATCGAGTCACTCGCAAAAAGAATGTGTTTGAATGGGGCGAACCACAGCAAAATGCGTTCAATTTGGCAAAAGAAGCGATTCAGTATGCTTTGGATCTGTGGCCTGTGTGCGAGGGTGATGTGTATTTGAATGTGTCCGTGCAAGGTCTTTATGCAAATTGGAGTTTGTGGCAAAAACAAGGCAGACAAAAAGTACCATTATGTTTTTGGAGCAAAAAGTTACCTTAGGCTGGTGAGCGTTATACACCTTTTGAGAAACAGTTGCTTGCATGTTATTGGGCTCTGGTGGATACCGAGCAATTGTCTTTGGGTCATGATGTGATTTTGAGACCTGAAATTCCTATTATGCAGTGGGTTTTGAGTTCGCCGAAAACTCATCGAATTGGACATGCTCAAGAAGCAAGTGTGATTAAATGGAAGTGGTACATTCAAGATAGGGCACGTGTGGGTCCGAAAGGTGTGGCATCTTTACATGAGCAATTGGCGCAGGCGCCATCAATTGAGACTGGAAGTGATTGCTCCGTACCTGTAGTACAGGAATCTCCTGTTAAGTGGGGTAAGCCATTTGATGATTTGTCCGTGGAGGACAGAAAACATGTGTGGTTTACGGATGGTTCAGCAAGGTTCATAGGAGAGAAACGGCATTGGAAGGCAGTGTCCTATAATCCGATCACACAAAAATTGCTGAGTACAACCAGTGAGGGAAAGAGTAGTCAATTCGCTGAATTATATGCAGTTTACCAAGTTTTGAAACAGGAATTACCTGGCACATTTCATATTTTCACTGACTCCTGGTCCACTGCTAATGGACTGGCGGTTTGGTTATCAACTTGGCATTCTCATAATTGGGAATTGCATTCGAAAGAACTGTCGGGAAAATAATTATGGCAAGAAATTTGGGAAATGCTCCCACAGAGTACTGTGACAATCTTTCATGTGAATGCTCATACCCCGATAGACTCCCTTGTCAAATTCTTTCATAACATTGCAGATGAGAAATCTAAAATTGCTGAGGCAGTGGTGGACATGCAAGATTCTGATTTGGCGGGATTGGCGAAATGGGCCCACCAGAAAGCAGGACATTTTGGAGAAAGAGCCACTAGCAGGTGGGCCGCCGATCGAGGAATTTATTTTCCTCTAGATTTCATTAAAGATACTATTTTGCATTGTCCCATCTGTCAACATTCCAGACGACGAAAAGTACCACAAATTGTTAGAGGTCATTTACATCGAGGAAAATTGCCCGCTCAAATTTGGCAGATTGATTATATTGGTCCACTCCCTATGAGTAAAAATTGCCAATATGTTTGTACAATTGTTGATACCTACAGTGGCCTTTTAGTGGCCTTTCCTTGTAAACAAGCTACCCAAGTGAATACCATTAAAACATTGGAATTGATTATGCTCTATTATGGTGTTCCATTTCAAATTCAATCTGACAACGCATCCCACTTTCGTGGAAGATTGGTACAGGAATTTTGTGTGGAAAATAACATTGAATGGGTGTTTCATATACCATATTATCCACAGGCATCAGGCCTTATTGAAAGAATGAATGGTTTGCTAAAAGAACAATTGCGAAAATTGACTGAAAATAAATATAAGAATTGGAGAGATTATTTGCCCCAAGCACTGTTAATTTTGAAAAATCATCCCTTTCTGAATGCTGAATCTCCTTTAATGTGTTTGTTTCCCCCAACTGTTGATGCAAAACCCAATTCCATTGGCAATACTGTAATGTACTGGGAAATTTCCCCCGGAGCACTGGCTCCATGCAGAGCAACCCCAGGTTCCGCAGGCTTGGACCTGCATGCCATGAATGACACTGTGATTAGGAGTAGAGATCGAGTCATCATTGAAACTGGTGTTGGTGTCTGTATACTAACTAAAAATATTGGACTGATTGCCCCTAGATCGGGCCTAGCCTTAAAAGGCGTTCAAGTACTCAGAGGAGCCATTGACAGTGATTATCAGGGAGAGATTAAGGTTCTCCTGCTGAACAGCAGTGAGGTTGATTTATCAATTCAAAAGACTGACCGAGTTGCTCAATTGCTAATCATGCCTGTTTTCAGTGGCGAGATTCAGAAAGGCGCTGCCCCAACGTTGCTAACTGTGCGAGGACAGAAAGGATTTGGCTCTACGGATAATCCGGGAGCGAGAATATGGGTGCAATAGCCTAAAAATCCCCCTGAACAAGCTGAAATCATTGCAACCGGTCATGATAATACCATTCTAGTAATGAGACCAGGGAAAGATAGCTGGGAAGCTGTCCCGGCTGACAAATGTTACCTACGAGAATGAATAATGCCTGTATTTGATTTTCTTTCAGATCATTCTCTGGACTGTTGCTGCAGGATGTGCCGGCGTTGGACTCCTTTTGGTCTGCTACGTCGGGATAGAAGGAAACCCACAGACTTTGGTTGATTCGAGAACCCGAGTACCGCGTTCCTTTGCTGCGTGGGATTCATCATCTAACTTTTGGACTACTTTAGCTAAACGAGTTACCAATTCTCCACATTTTTGCCTGACACCGATGCGTTCAGTGACTGACATTCTAGCGACCTGTCTGGTTGCTGTCCCTGCTTCGTTAGAAACTCTAACGCATATTTTTAATATAACAAATGCCCGTCCCAATGTAATTTTTGACGATTTCGCCGCACACGAATACTGTCCTTTATGTACTATACTTTCAGATTTAACGCCCCGATTCATTCCCAAATCACTACATATAATATCACACAGGGTGATCTGTGTTTTTTCCTTACTTGTGATCCTAATGCAATTACTGAATGTGTACGGTTAAAGCTGAAGGCAGCGACCTCTTTTTCAGCCCATGAACGAAGTTTGTGTTCCCGAAGACCTCCAAAGTCATGTACTTCTGTTAAAAATAATATGACCTGTAAGAGTATAGTAGTTGCCCCTAGCCATTATCGCACAATGTTGGTTGGCTTTTCTCCTGTGGCAATACTTCTTGGCCCTATATTCCCGCAAATATTTCCGGAGGCCCATGTGCCATCACTAGACTGAGTTTATTAATGTTTTCTTCACATCCTAATACCTATTCCCGTGTAGTTCGTGATGCTATGATGTTACATGAGGATTGTGATTCTTCCTTACATCTCTATTCCAAGTCTGAATACCTTAGTTTAGCTATTTCAATTATTGGTGTCCCAGCATTGGCTGCCTATAATGCTAAATCAATTGGGAAAATGGCCTGCTGGATGGTCAAGTCAATTAATCATACTTCTACAATTTTATCTGATATGTTATTAGATGCCCAGGGTGAACGCAGAGCTATTTTGCAAAATCGTGCTGCTATCAATTATCTTTTACTTAAACATGGACATGATTGTTCTGATTTTGAAGGCCTTTGTTGTTTTAACTTGTCCGATCACACTAAATCCATTCAGGCTCATATTGACAAACTTCATGACTTGACTGAAGAAGTTAGAAAACACATTGACCAGGGCTGGTTTGACTGGCTCTTCAATTGGTTACCTGACTTACATTCCTTACGACAGATATTAGGGGGTATTATGATTGCTATTAGTATTTTAGTGACTATTTGCTGCTTTATTCAGTGCATTCCTTCCTTGCTCCAATACTGTAGATTCGACACGAGGAATAGATCAGTTAGTTTTGTTTCCTATTATTCTTCCACGGATGTGAGTTCTATTTAACGAATGATTAATAGACTAAAGTCAAGGGTGAAGTGTTCTGACCGACTTTTTCAGCCCTCCTTTGAGGGAAGATGATTGGAGGTGACTCCAGTCTATTATCATTCTAGTGCAAGGATTAGAACCATAGACAGGGCCTATTCACAAGGCATAGTAATGTATTTCCGTACCCTTTTCCTTAGATCAGGGCTTATAAACTTATGTTAGGGGATAGATTCATTAGTACTAGTGATAATCTGTCCTTTTGCAAGAGTGTTAGTATACCTTCTATGGAGTTATGCTTATTTCGGGCCTTGTAGGCCTCAAACGGGAGAGACTCCATCTTTCTTTCTGCCCCGGCAGCTTGAGATGCTTTTAGGTCAAATGTAATGTTTTAGTTACGAGGTGTTGTTCGCTTGGAGAGAACCGGCTCAGGCTGGCCCTTATCGAAAGACTGTATTTTTCTCCACTCCGAAGACACAACATCAGGCCGGCCGGCTGGGAATGTGTCCTTGGTACGGGGAGGTACAAGAATTTGGTGGGCGGCAGGTTACTGGCCGTAACTTTCCATGAAGGAAGTGAAAGCATGAGGCAGTGAATCAGTCAGTCTGTAGGCGGCAGCTAGCCGTTAGCATCAATGCCATTAATTATTTCCAGGCAGACAGTCGCCATTTTGAAGTCCGAGAAAGACCAAGAAGCTGATACTCTCTTAGACAGATTGAAGTTATTTTAGTTGGAGCAGCTGGCGAGCTTTGACCTATAAGATCAGAGCATTCCGAGTGAAGCAGTTAGTCAAGAGAACGAATACCAGAGTGGCTGAAACTGAGTTATAAGATCGAAGCCGAGAAGTGAAGATGGTCCGTGATTGAGAGGAGAGAGGAGTAGCGCAGAACAGCCAGAGAGAAAGCAGCTAATGAAAGGAAGGTTCCAGTGACTTGGAGGGAAGCAGAGAAGACAGAGCATAGCGGTGCAGACAGACGTGTATCCGTGACTGCAAAAGTGTGACCTTAAGACGAGCCAAGGCACAGACGAGAAGGGAACCTAGATGACTGCTGAATCCAGACGTCACATTAATCAGGTGACGTCAGTCTTTGTCTCATAGTGTGCACATTTTAGCCTTTCACTTTCCTTTGCAGGATATATATATATTATAGTATAGTATTGTGTTATTATGATTATTGTAATAAAGTACCCCAGTTCTTAGTGAACCAGCATGTGCCTTGTATTCTTGTTCAATCAGGGTAACCTGTTCTTCTAGTCAGGCATTGTTTTCATGAACGGATGTGATTCCCGATCAGGTAAGGAGTGACTGAGCAATGAGGGAGAGAGGGGCCCCTGAAGTGGAGAATAGATATTACATCATCTAATTCAGTAACCCGTTGCATGATCTATAATATTGTAGTATTATATCCCTAGTAGCCAATGAAAGATTCCTTCCAATGGTATTCATAGGAAAGTGATCGTCGTTGGTAAGCGGCGTTACTGAGAACACCAGGTTGGAAACTGGTGCCGATACCCGCAGGATTGCGGCTTGGGATGTAAGTAAGAGAACACCAGGGAGGAGACTGGTGTCTAGACCCGCAGGATTGCGGCTTGGGATGTAAGTGAGAGAACACCAGGGAGGAGACTGGTGTCTAGACCCGCAGGATTGCGGCTTGTTGGGTGGGCACTGACTGTGATCAGTGTGTAATGGTAGCTAATCAGAACTGCCCTAGGGTAGACTAGTCTGGGCCTAAGCTGCCGCAAGACTAACTGGTGTGAGTGTGATATTGTAGAAAACCTATGCATGTATATTGCTAATTTCCCCATCCTTAGGTATAAGGCATAGATACCTGTTGTAAATAAGTCCTGAGGAGGGAGGTGATTACGTTCCGGCTGGGTTGGTGGTGCTCTGAGGAGCTGATTCTATCTGGTCTGAGAATCCGGCCGTTACAGATACTCCATTCAGTATCCTATTGGGCTTGACAAAGGCTTCATGGAATAATTCTTTATTAGAACATTGGAATGTTGGGAGCTGCATTGCAGACAATGGAGTGCTCCCTGCTTCTAGGGGCCGGTAAAGGCCCGCAGAGCAACATTCCAATGTTCTACAAAGGCTTCTCGAAGCTCGAGGGGATTTATATCGGAGGAGAAGAGGCGTACCGAGTGAAGGAGACGGGAGGCGGAAGACCAGAAGCGCGGACCAAGGAGGTTGCAGTGCCTTGAGGCCACCGTCACCACGAGTCGCCCAGCCACACTCGCCGAGGAGTGTGGCTCAGCCAGGTATGACAGCGTGTGTCGGGCTGGATGGGGAGGCAGGGCGATACGTTTGAAAAGTAACCCGTCCGACCGGCTACTGCCTGTGGGGCTTATATTGTAAATACTCTGTTCCTGTTGATCCCGCCCCCCCTAGCTTTCCTATACCTTCATCACCCTTTCCTCACAATCGCTACACTCACCTCGTGTATATAAGTGTTTGTATATACACTTGTGCACCGGTGCCCTTTCACCTCCCGGTTTTCCCCTTGGGTGTTACTGTGAGAGAATAAACCACCTGGCGGGCGTATTTTCTTTTCTGCATGTCCTACGGTGGAGCAACCGAGGAAGAAAATCTTTATCAAAATAAAACCCTATATACCAGGGTCCAGTCTCCGAGCCCTTCCTTCAACCCCGCCACAGGGGGCTTGCAGGATTGAACACTAGTCTCAATGCCTCCCTGTTCAAGGGACTCATTACCACATAGACTTGGTAATGATCTTGGCATGGTAATAATACCCCAGCCCTGGGCCACCGAGTCATAAAACACCAAAGTACAACTAGTAACATGCCCCAGGTCCTTCAGGCTGACTCATCATGACTATGGTGATATTGGGCTGATTCATGAGCACATGACTATGGTGATATTTGGGCTGACTCATCAGGATTTGAGACCAGTAGTTATACCGCACTCAAACCACGATGTGACACTTGGCTTACCCACTCTTTGAAGAGGACGGATCCTCTTCAGCTATCCCGCTCACCCGAATGCTCCATGACCTGGCTTAGGCATTGGGGTTCTCCTGCAAATCTTCAACGCTGCGGACATCTTCTACCCTGCAAATCCAGCAACGTAGCGAACACCATCTGTGCAACGTTGCAAAGCTCTCCTGTGATTCTCCGACGCAGCAGACATCCTCTCCCCTGCAAATTCAGCGATGTAGGGAACACCAACCCTGCAATGTAACACTTAAAAGGAGAAAACATGGTTAAGTACCATTCTTAAGGTTAGGGAACTAACAGAAAGTGTATCAACCAAAGACTTGCTTTTATTGTTCTGAAAATCAGAAAACAGGATAACTTTTGAACATCGAGATATTGTGGGTATAATTTAACGTGCATACTGAGTCCTTGGCATTAGCACCCAGTGACGTTCTTATGTGCCATCCTCTATTGTGCTGTAGCCTCTGAATCCAAAAGCACACTCTAGTGCACCTTGTGCCTAGTGTTGAACAAACAAGGTGTACCTTAGTATGTGATGTGAACACATAATATAGCTTCTACTGGGAGTGCCACATCTCCAAGGGGAGCAGTTGATTATTGGAAGTCTATGCAGCAACAGATTCATTGTTGTGTAAGTGACTGTTAGTATACATGTGAAAAGTAATAGGGAATATTTCACCACTACTCATTTGTTGAAAAACCTCTCTACTTGTATTTGCAGTACAGCTCACTATGCACTACATTACGCACATATCACAGCAATGCTCTCCAGGACTGCGAAGAGACGTACGTACAACTCCAAGAAGATGGTCGCTGAGCTCAAAGGCATGCAAGTTTCTCTGTTTGCTATTTTGTCTCATCCCCACTTCCTTTCTGGGGCAGCAGTTGTTTCACTGTTACAATTCCCTAATGAATAGCCACCCTAGGTAAGATAGGAAGTCCAGCATTTTCTCTGTGGACAAGATCCAAGTGATTGGCATGGCACGGGGAGGAATCACGGATCTGGGCAAAATTAAAAATAAACAAGTGCAGTTTCCCCTGCTTGTGTTTATTTTTCATGCCACCCGGGTGGGCCACGTCCTGCGGGTGGGGAATACTTTGATTTGGGGGAATGGGGTTGTGCGGGCCTCCCTCCCCAGGCCAATTTCTTCCTCAGGGATCCAATCCCTGGCTTATATCACAAGGGGGGAAGGGGGACACGAGGCCCCCCCTCCCGGGCCGATTTTAGCCCCAGGGACCCCAGCCCCTGGTACCCAACCATAGCTGAAAATGGGGAGGGGGCGTGCATCCCTCCTCCTAAGCGGATTTTGGCCCTGGGGACCCCATTGCCAGGTCCAGCTCCTGCTGTGTCCCGGGGTGTCCAACCCCGGGACATCGCAGTTTCCCTGCCCATACTGCAGCCAGCAGGGAAACCTGTGGTTGCTCTCACTTGACGGGAGCAATTTCAAAGCTCCCACCGAGAGAGAACAAACACTTGGGGGGAGATTTACGAAAAAGTCATGCAACGCAGCACAGACGCCCACGAGGCTGCGCTGTGTTGTGCGACAGGGAGGGAGCAGGAAAGTGCCATATCTTCAAACATATGGCTATCTTCTCCCCTTTTCCTTGCACTGGCGCTGATTACAGCTGCCATGCAGCATGCACACCTTAGCGTTGCAGCACTAGGGTTTGTGCATGAGTCCAGCATAGGTTTTGTACAGGAAGGGTACCCTTCCTGTACAACATACAATGCTCGACCAATGGGAAAGCTTTTTCCACTTTGTATGGGTGCTGCACATTGCAGCATGCATGCAAAGTCATAAAAGGAAGGAGAAATTAAAGCATTTCTCCTTTCTTGCGCCTAGTTAAAAAGGGCTCAATTTTCTCTTGCTAAATCCAATCTACTGTTTTTAGTAAATTGGGTTTAACGTGAGAAACCTTGGGTGGTTGCATGGGAACACCCATGCACCACCCTTGGTACGCCCCATGTAGCAAAGTAGCGCAAAGCAGCGCAATGAGCTGCTTCGAATTACTTTTACGTTATTTCCAGCGCTAAGGAAAGTTAATGACAAAAAAAAGATTTTGAGTTGTTTTGAGTCTCTTTTGTGGTGCAAACACGGAGCAAAAGCTTAGTAAATCTCCCCCTAAGTGTGCTCCAGCCCTCAGGGAGGGAACTTCAGCTCTATTTCCCTGCCACAGTGATGTGGGCAAGAAAACCAATCTGAATATTGCTCTCAGCCACAGGGAGCAGGATTTTTAGCTGCCTCCTGCGGGTAGGAGCAATGCCGACAAACCCGCCAAGCTAGATCAAACACCAACTTTGCTTACAGCAAGTGGGAGCAGTCACACTGCTACTGCTTGCTGGGAGCAGAGTTTTCATATGTTTCCCTACCCTCTGTCATATGGGCAGAGAAACAGATGAAAGATCATCCCACACGCTGGGAGTGTCATATTCAGCAGCTTCCTGCATGCTGTAACAAAGCCAGCTCCCGCAAGACACAGGGAGCCAGCTGGGTTCGCGGGGGAAATTAAGGCTCCCCCAGCGATCCCCATGAAAGCACACTGAGGGCCCTGGTTGGGGCCTGGTCACCCAGGTAGATGTGGCCAGGCCCCTGGTTATGGGGTCCCTGGGGTTAAATTCGGCCTGGAGAAGGGGTGCGCAAGGTTCCCCTCCACCATTAAGTTTTGGTGAGGCTGTTCTGACAGAGATGCTCATTTCACAGAAATGAAACCTCAACGGGAAGCTCTTACATATATAAACATGGCAGGTGCCCCAATTAAAGCTGCCCTTCTGTAAAGGACGAATGATCCTGATCCATGGCTGCCAAGCTTTCAGATTGAATATGTGTGACATGTCCACATTAAGGGGTGCTTATGTGTGACATGTTATTCCTTGTGTGTGATACATTGAGTGACAATTTATCACTGCAAGTTACATAGCCATAATTTGTGGATGCATCTCACATGCATCTTAGTACAGGGCTGAACCGTAGTCCCTTTATATATTCGTAAACGTCCCTCATAACAACTTCTTTAATAAGTCTAATTTTCAAAAACATTACAGAGGCTTGTTTTGAGCCCCTACTGCCACGAACACTCCACCCTTAGCATGCAGCATGTAGAGCCCTCACTGCCCCAGGACCATACTGCAGAAATCCCCTACTATTCAAACTTCAGAAGTGGTACTGCTGTGCCAACCACTACACCAGCACCCTAACACCAGCATCTTGCTTGTCTTTTGTGGGGTTCCTATGTTTTTAAACACACACTGGTTTTGTATCCCCTGCAAAGCCCCCTGTTAGCAATCCTCTTTATCTCACTACAGCAAACTCTTCAGGCCTAGTAAAGACAGCCTTTCCAGGTCCAGGATATTGTCACAAAGTGATTCCTGTGCCATTTGTATCACTTGAAGCCAACCCTTGATTGCAGTGACAATGTTTTTGTGGGACCTGCAGTTCACATCTATAGACATTAAATGGAAAACCAGAAATTGCAGGTCTCAACTGCATTGCACAATTGGCTTATAAGTGTGGAATGGCTCATAAGTGTTTCCTGTAGAAAGTGACTGTTTGGCAGCTATGCCAACAAGTCTTTGACCTCGTCTTCAAAACTACCCAAGCCCTTCTTCTGCATCCGTGATACAGTATAGGCAGGCTCCCATGGCAAACCTGCACTCTCAGTGTTTGGGCTAATCTATAAATAGATTTAATAAACACCACAAAACGAAAGTAAAAGGAGAGTGAGGGGAATCCATGTGACTCAAGAAAGCATTTCAGCCTCACCATAACAAAAAATCAAAAATGATATTTGTTTTGCAACAAAAGTCAATATTTATATTTGGGCTTCTAAGCTTAAGGCCATATTTAATGGTTGTTGGTATACATTTCTTACATGGATCGTTAATAATAAAGTAGGACCAATTCTCTCATGGCAAGCGGTTCCATGTCACATAACAACCTTGACTAGTCTTGCCTTCCTAGCCAACAACACTTAAAATGCTCATGCTTTAGAACTGATAATTAAAAAGTATCTTTAGTGTCCATTATACAATTGCTGTTAAACTACAGATCCCAGAATGCAAACTGATGTGAACAAAAAAGTTAGGACTTGCTGTAATAGTTCCAAATGCCACTTGACAACTTGGCTGGTCTGTCACAGAAGCGATTGTGTGTTTTATTTTCCTAAGACTAAATGAAAACTAAAGACTTTCTTTTCCTAGTCTGTGCCATTTCTTAAAGGTAGCAAGCCATCAGCCAGGTTCTTATGCAATAGTTCTATTTTGCCAAGGCCAGACCTGCAGAATACTTCTTCCCCCTTTACCTGTACACAATGTCTCGCTGTAGTCTGAGATTTTGTTCCTGCATTGAGCTCCAGTGAGTGAACTAAAAACAGCTCTGGTGACTATCACCAGTACACCAATGAAAAGGCAGAGTTATGCAGTGTTCCTGGACATGCTGCACTCATTCTGCCCTACAGCTGGTCACAGCTTGGGCGGCACTGGTGATGACAACACACTGCTCTCAGTAGTACTAGTGTCCACACCAGAAACACTCCATGGAGGGGCACAGACCTGAGTCACAGGAGAGTAAAGATGTGCACCTAGTTGCCCGCAGCTCTGTCTGACTATGGAAGCAAGATGCCTATTCATAGTAGACCCAGAGCCATGCCACGCTTGTAGAACCTCTATAAAATGTATTCACTGGGATTCCAGTTTGGGGTGGAACACCGCTGCTTGGACATGTTCAGTGCTGAGTTATGGGTGGTCCGGTAAGCTACTGGCGAAGGCCTGGCTATGCAGCCCACAGCAGAGAGCTCTAAAATGAACTGGACCTGGTTGACAAGTCTGCAGAGGGATTAAGGTGTCTGAACCTCCATTGCTGTTGCATAGCATTCCATCCCAAGCTCGGATCAAGTGCAGGAACCACCTTACAAGTCGGTAGCGTGCTAGAAGTGCACATGACTGCTGGTTCAGATATACCTAAACCCCTTCCTATTCAGAGGAGAGGGAGGAGCTAGTCAGCTCCAGGGCAACATTCTATGAGGCCGGGCTGAGCGAGGCTTGAACGGTGAACACATTATCAATCAAGGTTACATTTTTTTACTGTCCCCACAGTGAAACAACTCACTGAAAAAGCATAGTAAGAGCTAGGCAGTGTCACCTCACGCCCCACCGGCTCCATAGTTTCTACCCCGACACGCATTTCGCCTGCCCCCAATGTCAAGTCCCTGAGGCGAACTTCAAGCACAATTTCTGGGATTGTCCCAGCATTCAAGTCTATTGGGATCGAGTCCACCAGACGCTTAGGGCAACGACCAACATCACGACTATTTCCGCATGGGAGGAGTGTGCTCTCGGGATCTTCCGCAGGCGGAAGACCGAAAAAGTGCAGTGTCGCTTTATGTCCCTCGCCATCCTCTTAGCGAATAGAGGAATAGCTATGCACTGGCGGGCCCCGACGGGCCCTCCAATAGCAGCCTGGATAGGAGCCATGAAAAAATGGGGAAAGTCGGAGGAAAAGGTGTTACATGACGAGGAAGTAAAGCGAATCTGCAAACATCCCATCTCTTTGGAATGGGCACAATTATTGCACGCATTCACACATGAAAACACCCCTGCGGGAA
This sequence comes from Lissotriton vulgaris, assembly GCF_964263255.1. Classification (NCBI taxonomy): domain Eukaryota; kingdom Metazoa; phylum Chordata; class Amphibia; order Caudata; family Salamandridae; genus Lissotriton; species Lissotriton vulgaris. The sequence continues at coordinate 1,568,077,404 of NC_141695.1, read as the reverse complement.
CATCAGCAGACTCCCAACCCCAGACCCCACCCACACCCCCTGCAAGATCCAACGCAGACCCTCCACGGTAGGATCAGTGCGTTCAGGTTCGCCCATGCATTGACGTCATGCCTGAAATTCCCCTTGTCGGTGTAAAAATACCCAACTAGAACCCCTCCACACCCGACCCCCCCACCCATGTATGAAAAATACGTCATCACATAATTACACTATAGGGAGACAATAACATCACCCTCACCGCAGACCATACCAGCACAAAAATCGGTTGGCTCTCTAACACCCCACCCACAGTTCACCCCAAAGGTTATAGGTTCGAAGTTCTGCATCAGTAGGTATGCCCCTGATGCAAAGTTGTTGGGAACACACTCAGTCAAGAATGGACATATTAAATACTGGCAACAAGCACTCAAATGCAGTAGGTCTACACATGCCCATTGGAAGCAAACACACCCGAAATCTATAACGCTATTGTCAATGACGCATAACAGCAGGAGGGCCCACTTTCCAAAAGGTACTCTCTACTGTCCGACGATTGTAATGGATGTGATTTAACGATAACATATGTGTATTAGCATACGACTGTTCCACACCCAACTATATACGTGCATCAATATGTTGCAAATGTGTTGAGATATAAGAATTTGTAAAAACCCAATAAACAACATTTTTTAAATAGTGTTGATGCACTGCAAGGCACAGCTTGATGCCCGCCTTTAATTGACCTGCTGCGACATCCCTAACAGGTGTCATTCATTGCGTGACAATCTCAGCCACTTACCACAAGTGTGTTAGTCTAACAAACAATGCGTGGTACTTGGCGGGGCTGCTGACCTCCTGGGCTTGACGAAGGCAAAGCAAGTGTGTTTTCTCCGAAATTCCACATTGAAAGACGATCTGAGATGCTTCATAGAGGTGAATGCATCGTTGATCTATTGGAGCTCAATCCTTAGTGACTGTGACGAGTGGGTTCTTTCTTGTGAAAGAATAGTAATTTAACCTATGCAATAGCTTAGCATATATTTTAAGTCTCAGAAACGCTTAACTCATTGGATGATGTAATCAGTGACATCATCAGTGATGTCATTTGAGATGTCATCATTGATGTCACAGACCATGTAATGATTGATGTAATAAGTGAGGTCATAAGCAGTGCATTGCGGTGGCGTACGTTATATTTAGCGCAGGTAACTATAACTGCTGAATTTCTTAATTATTAATTAATTAATTGAGAATTATTTGTAAATAAATTTAATTAATTGATTAATTGATAAATATGTTCTGTAGCGGGTTATGGGTTTATAGGGGAATAGGGTTGGAAGTAATGTAATCATGTTTAAATAATTATTAATTAGTAGGAATCATACATTAATTAAAAATAATTGGTAATTATATTGAATTATTTTGGTAATTATTGTTAGTTAATTGATAAATATGTTCTGTAGCGGGTTATAGGTTTATAGGGGAATAGGGTGGGAAGTAATTTCATTATGTAGAATTAATTATTAATTAGTAGGAAGCATACATTTAATTTTATTAATTGGTAAATAAATGTAATTAATTGGTAATTAATTTTAAATAATTAATTAATTGATAGATGTAATTTATAAGTATGTAATTTAAACCCCTACGCTATCCAACACTTTCCCTACTGTTGCACTCTCTGGAGTTGGAATAGTAATTGTTACCCCTACGCTATCCAACACTTTCCCTACTGTTGCACTCTCTGGAGTGGGAATAGTAATTTTTACCCCTACGCTAACCAACACTTTCCCTACTGTTGCACTCTCTGGAGTTGGAATAGTAATTGTTACCCCTATGCTATCCAACACTTTCCCTACTGTTGCACTCTCTGGAGTGGGAATAGTATTTGTTACCCCTACACTATCCAACACTTTCCCTACTGTTGCACTCTCTGGAATATGAATAGTAATTGTTACCCCTACGCTAGCCAACACTTTCCCTACTGTTGCACTCTCTGGAATAGAATAGTAATTTTTAATCCTACCCTATCCAACACTTTCCCTACTGTTGCACTCTCTGGAGTTGGAATAGTAATTGTTACCCCTACGCTATCCAACACTTTCCCTACTGCTGCACTCTCTGGAGTGGAAATAGTAATTTTTACCCCTACGCTATCCAACACTTTCCCTACTGTTGCACTCTCTGGAGTTGGAATAGTAATTGTTACCCCTACGCTATCCAACACGTTCCCTACTGTTGCACTCTCTGGAGTTGGAATAGTAATTTTTAACCCTACGTTATCCAACACTTTCCCTACTGTTGCACTCTCTGGAGTTGGAAAAGTAATTTTTAATCCTACGCTATCCAACACTTTCCCTACTGTTGCACTCTCTGGAGTTGGAATAGTAATTGTTACCCTGACGCTATCCAACACTTTCCCTACTGTTGCACTCTCTGGAGTGGTAATGGTAATTTTTACCCCTACGCTATCCAAAACTTTCCCTACTTTTGCACTCTCTGGAGTAGGAATAGTAATAGTTACCCCTACGCTATCCAACACTTTCCCTACTGTTGCACTCTCTGGAGTTGGAATAGTAATTTTTAACCCTACGCTATCCAAGACTTTCCCTACTGTTGCACTCTCTGGAGTGGGAATAGTAATTGTTACTGCTACGCTATCCAACACTTTCCCTACTGTCGCACTCTCTGGAGTTGGAATAGTAATTTTTACTCATACGCTATCTAAAATGTATTTAGCTTTTTTACTAGTATTATTTTGTTATTAATTGTTATTTATGTGAATATTTTATGTAAATAAATGTATTAGTAATTTATTACATTTTTATTTGTTTTTAAGTTATGACAATAATTAATTTAGAGTTATTAATAATGATAATTATATATTATGTATTATATATTTATTAATATTAATTTCTATTACATTATGTATTAATGTTAAATATTATAGTACATTTTTAAATATGTTTATTATATTTATAAGTATTATTTTGTTAATATTACATGTTTATTATATTTAAAAAAAGATATTTTACAAAAAACGATATTTTTGTCATTCTATATTTTATTTTCGATATATTTGTACTTACCTTGTTAGGGATAGGATTCCTATATTTTTGACTTCGATATTTTTGTTCCGATATTTTTGTATATCGATATTTTTGTTTTCGATATTTTGTCAGACATTCGTCTGAGTGGGTCTATGAGTGGGTGTGTCAGTTCTGATAGGGGTGGCTTCTAAACACTGTTCCACAGGTGAGTTTGCCACTCCACGCTCCACTTGGAATGCGGAGTTCAACATAAACTCAGCCATCCACCAGTGGAGTAGGTTTTACCAGGGTGCTCACCCATATAATTCACCCCCAACCAGTAGTGCACCATGAAGCCCCTTTGCAGAGTGGTTGAAAGGGAGCAGGGCCTCCGACAATATCTCAGCAATCGGCTGTGGGAAAATTACTTGTCGCAACAATAGGGGTTCTTGGCCACTAGCGATCCTCAGCAGCCAAGTGGACTTCATCCCCCAAGCAGAGGTGCACCAGGAGGCACATTGCAGAATGGTTTAGAAAGGGGACGGAGCCTCTGATGAGGTCTTAGAAATCCCACCCAGCATTATACTTTGGGGAGGGGGGGCCACGGCCCCCCTCCCCATGCTGATTTTGCCCCGGGGACCCCCACCCCCAAGGGCCCAGCCTTTTAAATAATGAATGTTCAAAGTGGAGGGGGGCCATGTGGCTGTCCCTCCCCAGGGGCAATTTCAGTCCCAGGGACCTCATCCACCAGAGCCCACCCATTATATTATGGGGAAGGCAGCCACGTGTCCCCCCTCCCAAGGACGATTTTGGTCCCGGGGACCCCATCCAGGGATGACTGTAGCACTGGTGGTAACCAGTACAACAGTACCCCTCAAGACTCCATAACCACTCTCTCACAGATGCATTTAATTAATTTTATAGTGCTACTGATACCAGTGTAGGGTGTCAAAGCACCTTACATCATCCACATATTATACTGAGACAAACAATCATACGTGGGTAAATCAGTGTATAGGAAATGTTACATAAGATAGAGGACTACAAGGTGTAGGAATCACCTGCCATCCATACAGTATAGTTTATTAGTGTTTGGTTTGGAGAAGCACAAACTCAGAATTTAAAACGTAACACCATGGTTAGGTGTTCTCCTTAATAATCAGAATTGATTTCTATCCAAATGAACCCCTTTTCCAACATTAGTATAAAGAAAGACTGGGGAAAAGATCTTAATGCTCTAATCTATACCTTGTAGTTTGCATCCAGCTCTATGATGATGGTTAATAGCTTACTGTCCTATGTTAGGATTTTAACTGAAAGTAACAAAAGGGTCTCTCAGTCAAAAGCAGTAACACTCTGACCTATTTACATTATATGCACTTTGTGATGTGAATGGTACACGTTCTTTCCAGCAGGCATATTAGCCCACTGCCCTACCTTACCATAAGTCAAAACTTCCACTAGACAAACCTCTGATCTCTCTCCAGGAAGAACATTAATTACATGGGTTATCGTGACATTTTTATTGTTGCCTGAAATTTTTCTGGAGGCAAGGAATGCAGCAGTGGGTGCTTTTTGAACAATAATATACTTGCAAACATGACGCCCCCCCCACCCAAAGTCAGCGCCCGGTGTGGTCGCACCACCCTAGAGCCGGTTCCGACCCCATCCTCTGGGGCCTGGCCATTATACTATGGGGAGTGAGAACACAACACAGACTCCCTCCCTGGACCGATTTGGGCCTGGGGACCCCATCCCCCAGGGCCTTGCCATGGTTTCCCAGGTTGCCACAGGGCACCCAGTCTGCACTTGTACCGTGTGGGGAGTCTGAATGCCCCCATGTTCCCTGCCGGCTCCCTGCCTCCTGTAAGAGCCAGCATTGCTTTCACACAAAGGGAGCTGCTAACCCTGCAGCCCGATGTGTGTGAAAGCAATTTGTTTGTTTCCTTGCTTGTTTGACAGCGGGCAGGGAAACAGACAAATGCTCTCCTTCCAGCAACCAAGAGCATTTCTCCGCTCTCACTTGCTGAAAGCGGTGTGTTTGCTGTGGCCTGGCAGGAGCGGTTAAAGCGGTTAAAGCTCCTGCCAAGCCACAGAAAACAGCTATTTTCCCAGGGTGGGCACCCTGGGACATAAAAGGAGCTGACCCTGGAGAGTGGCAGACCCCAGGGTCATATATGGCTCCAGGAGGGGTTCCCAGGTGGTGGTGCTTCCTGAGTCCCGGGGGTCCACGAGACCCCCATCACAAAGAAAATAGTCTGAGGTGGTGGTGGTCCTCGGGACATGGGGGGTCTGTGAGCCCCCCCCAATTTACTTATTTATGCCCACATGTCCCTGCGACCTGATGCACCTGGGGACTAAATAATAGAGAAGAGCTTTTTTTTTTTTAATAGCCCGCAGCCCCCCTTCTCTTTTTTTAAACGTTTTTGTGATACTCGGCTAAAGCTGAGTCCCAAGATGGCTGCCAACACTTCCTGGTTTGTGTTGTTGGCAGCAAATCAGATTTCATCCCAGGACTGTAGAATCCTTGGAGGATCTGCGCCCCGATATATACTAATTTGAATTTCTTTTAATAACTCCACAACTACTGAATGTATTTACTACAAATAAGAAAAAAGGGCACTTCTCTGGACCAACAGCTACCTTTCGGGCAAATTTGGAGCAATTCCAGTCAGCGGCTCGGGCTCTAGCTGTGTCTAAAGTCCCCATGGGGAATTGCATGGTGAAAATGTGTTTTGAGACACCTCCTTTTTCATGGCCCCTTCTTGACGGGTTATATATATATATATATATGTATATATATATATATATATATATATATATATATATATATATATATATATATATATTACCTACTGGCGGTCGCCAGTAGGTATATATAGTTAGGATTTTTTCCCTATGGGATTTCTGAAAATTCTATGCCTAATAACTTTGGCGTTTGTGGACGGAATTGGCTGAAATTTTCAGGAAAATGGCACATTTTGTTTCTGAGCAGCCCTTGAAAATTTGGGGGGGTTTTGTGGAGGGGGGGCCGAGAAAAAAGGGGGGTCCCAAAACGCGTTTTTTCCATGTTAATTTCCATAGGGCGGTTGGACTCACTTTTAGCCCGAACGGCTGAATGGATTTGCACGAAACTTGGCAAAATTGTAGGGACTGTTAGCCCGATGTGCCTTTGCTAGGTCTCAATATATGTGCTTCAGTGGATTTTGAGAAATTAACGTTTAAATCAAGATATATATCTGTAACAGCGCTCCGGGCAGCGATCCGGTTAGCGAACCTTTCGCGTATTGGAACTTTGCGATGCGAAGCTGATTGGCCCTCCGGTGTCTGTCAACATTCTAAACAGTCCGGAGCGGCCGCCATCTTGTCTCTCGGTAGGATCGAGAGACAAGAGGAGGCCAAAACAAAGGGGGAAATTACCATAAGGGGGCATAGTAGATCCTCGTTGACCCCCTAGGTTTTATGTGGAGGTTTTAAAAGGGCCTAGGAGGGTCCAAAAAAAAAAATTTTTTTTTTGCGTGGTAAGCGCCAAGTTCGCGAACCGGAAAGCGTTCTGGGCAGCGAACTTTAAGGATAAAAGAATGATAGACTTTTCTAATACTGTATGTTAATTATTTGTTGTTTTTGTTCGTTTTTTAATTTATTTATTTATTTTGATTTAAAAAAAAATTATTTATTATTTTCATAGTTCATTAAAACTTCCAGCATTATATCATCTGGTATCTCGTCAAACATGGATGTTTCTGTCTCTTGTAAGGTTTGAATAAATTGTTCGTCAAAAGATTGATCCATAAAATCTTCATCCACATTTTCTTCAGTTACAATGTCTTCGGATGTAATCTCGAAGGAAACATTAGTTTTTTCTTGCTCCCCTTCCATTTTTTTGCTGTAAATTGCATAAAAAAAATAATTAAATTAGAAGAGTTAGGGCACTGTTGGGTTTAAGTTCAGACAGGTAGTTCTGTTTTTTTAACAGTGAACTTAAAGTAAGTAAATTCATAATTATAGCAGAGAAGTGTAAGTCAATCAATAAATATAACAGAGGAGTCTATCTGTATCTATAACTATAGCAGGGGGACAGTAAATTATTATCAAAAAACGTTTTTACAAATTAATTTAAAGTGCCACTTACAAATTATCAATTTAATTTACAGGGAGGTGAAAAGGCTCTTGAAATGTAGTTCAGGAAGTAGTAGTCAAAATGGCTGTGTTTCCTTCTCTTCCTTTATATATATTCAGGTACATAACCAATCAAATGTCAGGAAAAAAAATTTGAAAATGAAAGTAACATTTTCATTGGTTGTCAATTCCAACACTTCAGATGTGTTTTGTGAAGTAATTTACCTCACGGTACTTAGAGAGGTCTACAGGCTTAATGGCTAAATGGAATTTCAATCAAATTTGTGAAAATGAAAGGGATTGTTATGTAGTATGAGCTAATCTATATTTGGTGAGAGTGTCTCTAGTCGTTTTTCTGTAAATTCCTTTCCCACCTTTTTTTAGGACCGCTTTCCGGAAAGCGGCCCGGTTAGCGAACCTTAAGCGTCACGGGAGTCCACCATTTTGTGTTTCGGTCGCATTAAGATACAAGATGGAGGGCAAATAATGTTTAGAATGGGTAGAAGGGGTCATGGTAGACTTATCTTGACCCCCTAGGTTTTCTGAGGGTGGCTGAGGAGGCTTATATGTGCGGAAAAAAAACATTTTTTTAAAAAATCCGCGAGGTTAGCTTTCGGTTAGCGAACCGGGTAGCGCTCCGGGGAGCGTATTTTGTGGAAAATTAGTGAAAAAAGTTAGAGAAAAATAATAATTGTGAGTGATCAGATGTAGGGTAGCTCTAAGAAGAGCTTTTGGGTTTATGGTACATTTAGGTACTTATAAGTAGGTACCAATGCACAGTCTTAAATTCAGAATGAAAATTCTGTTGCCCTCATCTGAGAAGTGAACTCCATCTCCTCTGTAGATATCTTGCAAACCAAAATTTTAAAGAAAGAATCTCGGGATTTCCTGTGAAGAATTGCAAAAGGTTCATGAAGTTGAGGGAATGTAAGTCTGCAATGCTGTCTAGATTATTGGTCCAAAACTTTTAATTATAATGTCATTTTGTAAAATCCGACTATATAAACCTGATGCAAGTAAGTCTGCTTCATAGTAAGCAGTATCAGTGTCATAGGAAAAGGAGAACATGAGTGACAAAGAAGGGTAAGATATTAGTAGTCCAGGATTGTGAAAATTATCTTAAATGTTTTCTTTTTGAAAGTTGCGAAAATAGAAAATGACGGGATTTGATTGGAAGAATTACAAGACTTGTGAATAGCTGCAACATGATTTGGCCAAGTGGAAACATGTGGTAGAATGTGAGAAGTCTTTTCTTGTATGTAACATATTTTTCGAATCGTTGGAGGTTTTCTTTCAGAAAGTGGCGGGCTGACAATATTTATAGCACAACACAGTGGACGCTGTTCATAGGACATCCTTCGACGTCATTGAAAGTAAGTTAATTTTAAGGAGTTTTGAATTCAGATTTCTTATGTTGAATGGGTTTTTTAAACACAATTATTTTGATTGTGTTTTTTTTTCCCCGCTGTTACATGATGAATACCTTCAAGTCACTGATTTAAGTGAAATTTGATACATTCTGAGAACAGCAAAAATAAACCATTTAACATGTATAATTAATGTTCTGCTTTTTGTACTTATGATATACATTTAGAAATGTGAGGTAGATATGGAGAAACTGAGTCTTCTGTAAGTGTCAATTTTAATGCTTACAGTGCTGTACTTCTGGGTACTGTTTTTTTTTAAAAAAAAATGAATAGGCCTCACCTCAAAGAAAGCTCTTGAAAGCACACATCTTATTTGCATCCTGAAACAATCATTTAAAATGTTAGACACAATTTTATGATGGCTTTACATCTTTTTTGCGCTGCTATTGCATCACTATTGTGAGACATTAGCAGTGCAAAAGAAGCACCATGTTCCAAAATAGGCCTCAGTTCATCAACATCAAGATACAGTTTGTTTAAAATATATGTGTTTAGGATTGTGTAGGGGACGTAGAGAAGCAGAGGCTTCTGTAAATGTCAAAGTTGTTGAAAAACTGTTTGTTCTTGAACCTTTTCCCTTGTCTTTTCTAATTTTTAAATACATGTTTTAATATTTTTGGAAATGTTTGTTCTCTCTTTTACAGATTGAAAGTATGAAAAAATATTTTAAAAAGGTAACAAGAATTATAAGGTAAATGTTTTCTACTCTTATTACCCGCAATGCACTGCTGATGATGGCACTGACCATGTCATGAATGATGTAATAAGAGGACATGACTTACTTCATTGGTAGGCCTTCACATGCATTATCTGCTCTGTATTCTTCAACAAGTGTAAAATTGATCTGTAACCCTGAGTAGGTCTCACCTTAAACAAACCTCAGGACAGATCACACCTTATCGTCATCCTGAATTAATAAATAGATCTATTAAACAGTATCTCTGGTTTACTCCCTATAGCTGTCTTTCTTTTAACATTACTCTCTGTTTACTTCCCTTATACTAACTCTTCTTTTTTTAAAAAAAATATTTTTTTGGTTCGCTTCAAGTTCGCGAACCGGGCAGCGAACAGGAAAGCGAACCAAAAGAAATAGAGCTTGCCAGAGTGATAAACATTCTAGCAATTTTATTTGAAAGGGGAGGTAGTTCTGAAAAGAACTTTTTTTTTTTTGTTTTTGTTGTTTTATTTATTTATTTATTTTCTGAACATTTTTTTATTTTTTTTTATTTTTAGAACAGTTTTATGTTTTTTTTGTGTTTTTTATGGAGGGGAAACAACAAAAAAACAGGCATTGAAAAGGGCTCAACAGGAGCAAAAAAAAAATTACTGCTTGGGTGGGTTAGGGCACTTATGGTTTTCGTACACCATATTGATCAAGTTCACGCTCATGTTCCCATATGAGAGCATAGCACCACAATATATACAGGTAAACTTCATATGTTTGAAGTTTGGCTGAATGTTTGGCACAGTTTCCTGTGCCTCTCTTCCTGTCAAAGATATAGTTGACGTTGATCTTGCCACAGGAGTTGTCGGGGGATTATCTTGTAGGTCCCTTAACTCTGCCCGGCTGTAGTTTAAGGGATGCCACCTGGCCATATGGCGATGCATAGTATAGTTGCCCATACTATATTTTTTCTCTGTGCCTCTAGACAATCTGTATTTACAGATGAGGCAGGTGGCATATTTAGCATTGACCTTCTTGTCCCCTGGAGGGATGGAAAAAAACTGCCATATGAAACTTGTTTTCCTTCTAGAAACACGGGGCAACTCCTGTATAAATTCTGGTTCATCTCTATCCTCTTCTTCTTGTTCCTCCTCTTCCTCCTCTCTGTTGGAGATGAATTGACTTGGTGGTCCTCTCTTCTTATGAGGAGGTGGAGGTGGTGGTGGGGGTGCACCAGCTGCAGCAAGTATAGAAGCCATTGCTGAACTCCAGGAAAATGGTCTTTCTCTCACCAAGATGAAAGTCAGAGTGAGGAAAGAAGGAGGGGTTTACATGATTTGGGAAAAGCAAAAGTTCTGAACCAATGAAAAGTGTTATTTTTAGGTCACATGACCTAGTCATACATCATTTGGAAACCAAAAGTGAAATGAACCAATGAAAAGTTTGATAAACAAGTCACATGACCTGTTCCGCTTACGTTACGCGGTGCGCGCCGCGTCCCGCATCGCTTCCGGTTCGCGGTCCGGAGCACTTCCGGGAGCGCTAACGCGGCGCGTCATTAGACGCATTACGCGACAACGTGATACGTCGCGCTTCCGCGACGCGTCACAGTTGCGCTAACGTAACGTTTACCGGTTCGCGGACTAGGTCGCGGCATCAAGATGAGCTAACGGAAAGCTTCCCGGTTCGCGAACTGGAAGCGAAGAAAAAAAATATAAAAAAAAAAATTATTAATAAACATCTAAAATATATTTTAAGATTTAAAGAAGAATACATTTTACAGCTACAGATGTTAGCTTTTAAAAAACCAATGAAATTCACAGAAAAAACCATAGGTTATAGACCATATATAGTTAGGAATTTGCATTTACAAAACCTTGAAAATTCACTGAAAAAACCATAGGTTATAGACCATATATAGTTAGGGATTTGCATTTACAAAACCTTATTTTACTCGCATAAAACCTTTGAAATTCCATATATAGTTAGTTGCGCTAACTATATATCGCGCACCCGCAATCCACTGCTGATGATGTCACATATTACATCATTCATGACATGGTCAGTGACATCACTGATGACATCACTGATGACATCTCAAATGACATCACTGATGACATCACTGATGACATCTCATTTGACATTACTGATCACATCACTGATGATATCATTCATGTGATAATACGATGAACCTCTTCAGACTCTAATATAACCTTAGATACAATCAGTGTAAACAGACACTCACAGACTGTCACTCATCCATGGAGTTACTCACACACCTAGTCAGTCATGCAAAGAATCAATCACACCTCCATTTCCTCAACTATACGGTTATACAAACTTTACTTATTCAAACATATACTAACACATATTTACTCTCTTATACAATCCCTGATACAAGTTCACAATGATCCATACAGCCACTCACACATTCACTGGCTCTTATGCACAGTTATTTATATATGTCAACTCTCACATGTACTGTGTTTTACATATGTACTTACTTTGACATGTAGCACTGAGACATCCATTCACTCACCAATACACTCATGCACACAGTCAACCGCCCATACAGCTGTTTCCACATGCACTTTTGAAACCATACATCTAGTGAATCAACTGCTCACACATCTATGCACAGAGTCATACACCTCCCAGCCACCCACACACACACTCAGTCTCCCATACAAATACTTGGGCAACCAATCAATAACCCATATAGTTACTCATATAGCTACTTATCAACACATGCAGCAGTTTACAGAACAATAGACATAATAATGCACAAATTAAGACAGTTTAGTCACTAACCCATGCACTCAGTGAGACACATTTAATCACTCACTCATACAGTCAGTCATGCACCTACTAAATCCTTCATCCAGACACTTATACATCCACTCATTCTTCAATATGTAAGACATATTTACACTTTACAGAAACATACAGTCACTGGATGTTGTCATCAGTGATGTCATCAGTGATGTCACTGACCATGTCATGAATGATGTAATATGTGACATCATCAGCAGTGGATTGCGGGTGCGCGATATATAGTTAGCGCAACTAACTATATATGGAATTTCAAAGGTTTTATGCGAGTAAAATAAGGTTTTGTAAATGCAAATCCCTAACTATATATGGTCTATAACCTATGGTTTTTTCAGTGAATATATATATATATATCCATGCTCCTGTCGTCTTTACCTTTGCACTCACAGGCGGGTGCCGATCATCACGGGGGCGCAGCCATGTTTTCAATATTGCAGCTCCATAGCCTTGTCGTAATTTAACAAGGGAAAGGCACTCTTGGGGTGAGTTCACAAGAATGTATTTAGAACTTTGCAGAATCAATCAGCACAGATGTATTTCAGCAGTCGCCTTTGTCAATGTAATCAGGCGCGCTGGAAGCAAACACTTTTTTATCATAAACAGAACATGAAAATTGATGACAGACTACCATTCTTTGCCGTCTCTCCATGCATGAAAATCAATGATGGACTCTCAAAGCATCATAAGTCTACTAATGGCCATCTTAGCATGCCGTCATACAACAAAGTTCATTATGATAGACTCAACATGATTACATACAAATGACATATCGATTCCCCGACAATATAATTCATTATCAATCTGTGTGATACAGAAAATAAATATGAGGCTCATGCCCATGATATATCCAATTCATGTGTGAACATGGGCTTTTATTGCAATTCTCCAGGGCATATTATCAAGCCCATTATCGCAGCTTTAGCAGCAGTTTTCTGCCGCTAAACTGGCGATAATTTTAACACCGTCCTTGATAATATGCCCCTACATGCTGGATAAGGAGTTGAGTCTTCTGAGTCCTAAAGCAGGAACGGGTCTAAGCTGCCTCCATAGTGGTTCTTTCATCTGTGGAAGTCTTGCTCTGAAATGCATTTATTGGTTTGTGTGCCTGCATAGACTCCACTGTGTGTAGGTTGTGTTAATCCTCTCCTTTTGTGGTATAGGCAGTGTTGTTCATTGATGTGCTGGCACACCAAAAAAACCTCTTGTGGTTTTGACCATTCAATCATGTTTCCATAGTTTGTCACTTATTTTCTGAGATTCAACCTTTTGTAATGTTGGTTGGTGATCCTTAACTCAATTGCAGTGATTTGCTTTGAGGTGGAGGATTTCCTCTTGACTAGCTCCAAAAGTTTGGCTGGAATTCCCTATGGTGGTCTTACCGGAAGTGGTAGGACCACATCCCAAAAATGACCAGGTCATGCTAATAGTCTTCAGAAGTATGTCTTTGTGCAATATAATAGCACTCACAGCGGCTTTTACTGCAAGTACGTGGTAATTGCTCATCAACATGGCTTGGGTTGAGGGCCTAGGTGCAGGGCCGAACCATCTTATATGGCAAACAGGCAGGGCTCGAGTGGTTGGTCTAAAAGGTCTGTGTGTATGCCTGATTGTTCAGCTGTTTGTGGGCCTGCTTGTTTTGGCTGTTTGTGGGCCTGTTTTATGGTCTTGCGGGCCCTTTTTTATTTTTTATTTCACTAACATTAAGACAAACATTGCCTGCAGCAAGCAAAAATACATGCAGTCTCACATATGTTGCGAAGCACTTCTACTGAGTGTCTTTACAATCTCAAAACAGCACCAGATTGCAAATGTGGGTCCGTTTTTTAGCTATCGGATTTGGTAATGGGGGCACTTTTTTAAGCCTGTTTTCTATTTTCTGTCCCAGTCCGACCCTGCCTGGGGCGCAGGCACTCTACTATGTCCAGAGATAGATTTCCTTTGTTGTTTTATACATATTTTGTGCAATCAAAATACCTTTATTGGCATCTAAAGTGTCTGTGCCAAGAAGTGCTTACTTAGTTAATGATGTGCTCACTAGTGAGTTTTTACACAGGCACGTCCGGGAGTGTTTTGAGTGTTCCGTTTGCAATGTCATGAAACAATGACTCAGCACCAGGCACCTTGAAAAATCAATGCATACAAACTTTATGAGTTGCCTAATTAGATATGTCACAATCCTGGAAGTGATTGTGCGGTCAAGGGGAAAAATCCCAGACAGCTGAGCCATGCTGTGGATATGGCTTCCTTTAAACAAGAATGCGAGATGTTTGTGGTTAAATCAACTCATATAGATACTAGTGCAACATTAATGAAATATTCATATGTGAAAGCTGCAGATTATTCACAGAAATATTAGTTTTAAAGAACTTGCTGCTAAAATATGTTTCATGGACAAAGTTCAATTAAAAAAAGCTACAACACAGGAAGTGTTAAATGCACAGTGCATGACAACATGACTACTATAACAATCAATGTTTACTTATAATTAGTTTTTAAGTAAGTTTTAACTAATGTGTGTGAAAGCAATAGGAGAGCAAAACATAGAACCAATGGTTCCTGAAAAGCATAACGGTCAAAAATGTTAAACACATGAGAGCAATCAATAATAACTTATAAATATAAACCACGAGTTATATTATAGAATTTGCCTACACCTTCTTGGCTTGCTATCAGTGAAATGCAATTCAGTTAATCAATTACATTTATTGTCAGGAGCACTTCCTTTCCAACTAGGCCTACCTTGTGTCTTTTCCCGTGGGTGTGGCCTGCGTGGGTACCAACAGCTTTGAAATGTCAGACATTTTATAACCCTGGTTGGTCACTCATTAAGTCATTTTTAGTGACTTCTAATTTCGTATTCGGTGGCTTCTTGAAACAACCAGTCCAATAAGGAATTCTGAGTATTGGCCATTCAGTTATCCTCAGGGGTCAGATGGGCCAATAGGGCAATCAGGTAGTGCCCCAAGATCTCATCTGACAGTTCAGTCTGGGTGTTTTTTGGCTGTTTGTGGGCTTGTTATATGGTAATCTGGTGGGCAACATTTCCCTGTTTGCAATTGTGGGGCACTTTTTTAGCCACCTGGTTCTCTCATGGAGGCCACTTTATTTTGGTGGCTGGACCTATTTTCTAACCCAGTCAGACTCTGTATAATATATGCATTTGACTAGTGCACAATCTGCCAATGGTATAGCCTCCTAAGTGACTGTACTTTCTCCATTGAGCAATGAGGGAATTAATGTGGCAGGAAGTTGCTGGCAAGTGCAGATGCATTTGCTGCTCGCTGAATGGACACATGGGCTCATCACAAGAGCTTTTAAAATAACTCTCCAAAGCCTCGAGTTTCTTATAACAGACTACAACAATATACTGTGGTTGAAATGTAATTATCAAAATATACTGTGGTTGAAATGTAATTATCGATGCTGACAAGCATATTCAGCTTTCAACACATGTATGAATGCCTCCTTAATGCCCTTTTTAAAAACGTTTATTCTCTTGCTCAGTTTCCTCAACCCTGCCCCCATCGTCAAGCTGTCCACTCCCCTTTCCAACACCCATGCCACCACACAACATAATGTTCAAAGTTTGCTATTTTGGGTCTTTATTTTTTTAACTTGGTGCCATCTATAGATGGTACCTTACCTCACCTTAAGGAATCATCTGCCCTACTAGGCATCTAAGATAATAATTAGGGTTGTATTTAATTTAATAGAAAAACTATTTCATGGAATGCCAACACAGTGGGCCCGATTCACAGAATGAACTTAAGACTCAATCCTAAACTTACTACTATTTTGGAATTCACAGAATGCACTTACTACTTTTGGCATTCACAGAATGAACTTACTACTTTTGGTATTCACAGAAGTTAGGATTTTGTCTTAAGTTTGTCTTAAGACAAACTTAAGACAGACTTAAGACAGACTTAAGACAAACTTAAGACAAACTTAAGACAGACTTAAGACAGACTTAAGACAAAATCCTAACTTAAGTCTGTCTTAAGTCTGTCTTAAGTCTGTCTTAAGTTTGTCTTAAGACAAACTTAAGACAAAATCCTAACTTCTGTGAATACCAAAAGTAGTAAGTTCATTCTGTGAATACAAAAAGTAGTAAGTGCATTCTGTGAATGCCAAAAGTAGTAAGTTTAGGATTGAGTCTTAAGTTCATTCTGTGAATCGGGCCCTGAGAGACCATTTCATCTAAACTGTTTAATGGAAATTTTCAGGGTGAATGGCATTTACCTTTCGTAGGAACCAATTCATAGAATGTCTTTCTGGTTGAAATTTGCTTTGGAATGCTTATTTTTTAAGTGTGCAAAGGTTTTCAGGTTGTTATTTCAGAAATAATTTTGTTGGAGATGATTATTTCAGTGCTTTATTGCAAAGGACATTTTTTCAGATTTATATCTTTTACATTGTCAAACAATAACTTTGGATGCTTTTAATTCGCTGAGCACCCCCCGCCCGTAAAGACCATCCATCGCTAACCCCTGAACACCTTCAGTCCCCAACCTCGGAAGCTCCTCACCAAACTTAAACTACACTCATCCCTGAAGCCTAAAAGCCCTTTCTAACCCGAAAATCAACCATCCCTGAACCATAAATTCACTCAATAAATACCCCAACTCTACCCATTCCTGAACTGTAAAACCCCATTTCTACACCTAACCCCACTTATCCCTTACCCCTTAAAACAGCTCAGCACACCCACCCTCCACCCATCCTTGAACCCTAAGAAACCCTCAAAGCCCTTAACCACCAGCCATTCATGACCCATAGAACTCCTAATCACCATAAACTCCCTACACCCTAAAACCCCTTTCTACATCTAAACTCCACCCATCTCTGAATCCTTAAAGTCCCTTACCATCCTAAACTCCACCCCATCCTGAACCCTAATACCTCTTCACCAACCTAGCCACTACCCATAATTGAACCTTAAAAACCCTAACCAGCCATAAACTCGCCCATCAATGAACCCTATAAACCCCTCACCACCACTACACGCCACCCATCTCTGAACTCTAACAATTCTTTCTACGCACAAACTTCAAATATTCCTGACCCCCCAAAAATCCCTCATCATCCTAAACATTACCCCTCCCTAAACCTCAAAAATCCTCAGTAGTCCTAAACTCCACCTAAGTTTGATGTAATTTTTGATTTTTCCTTAAAATTACCTTTCCTTTAAAATGTTTCCTCTAATTTTTAATATTTTTGTATTTCCTTGAAATGATCTTGTCTTGAATTTGTTTTTCCATGATTTGGTTTCCTCCAATGTGGTTTCTCAGGTTTCGTTTTCTATTGATTCACACACATCAAATAACTAGTCGCTATTAGAGTAAGCATGTACACAGCTAGCAGATACAGATAGCATGACTTTTCAAAGATATTACGATTGAGACAGAGAGGAGACATAGGAAGAGTCTACCCTGAGGGGCTTTTTAGGACAAAATGTATGCCATAACTGATAATACAAATACGTCCCTACTGCACTTCTTTTCCAAGCAATATATTTTGTGGATTTCCCTTCCCTCCCTCTTACTCCTCACTTTCCCTCAGCTCATTGTTTCTCACCTTGTCCTCTCTCACCCTCCACTGCTCTCACTGTCATGCTTCTCTCCTTTTCTCCCAGCTCTAGTATAGAGTGGAGACCATTGTGATTCATATTAGAATTAGGTTCCAGGCAAGCCCCTGTGAACTCTCCTGATAGTGTTCCAGTGCTGTGTGCAAAAAAAAAGATTGACCTAAAACCTACAAGGATTCAAATGTGTACCATGCATGTTACTTGTCACTGTTGGCAGTAGGTTCATAGCACCTTAAGTTGGCTTGTCGGGTGTAGAACAAGTGACCTGCATGTTACACTAGACTTTAAACAAGTGACCTGTGGTTCACACCTAATGCTCCACAGCAGGCACATTATTATTTTAACTTTTTTGACAATTCAAACCTATAACGAAATATTACATTTATTTTTTTGTAGGCAGTGATTCACCAGTTGAGTTACCTTAAGGTAACTGAATCCAGAGACTTGCTGGAAACACAAACATGTCTACAGAGGATGCCTTAACCCTCGAACCTCCCTTATTATGTTATGAGTTTGCGATAAAAAAAGTAGTTAGAAAATCCTTTCTATTCATTCTCCCATTTCGTTAATTTCTTTGGAATCAGAGCTTGTAGAACTAGGCATGTGTACAGAAAGATTGACTGCACTTTCGTGACTTCCTTTTCGCTTATAGAATCTGGAGAAATATGCTTGGATCTATCAGGACTGCCCCAACCCTGCACAAATTCAGGAAAGAGTTGAACATGAGCATCATTAAACAACCCTTCATCATGATGCAGTAACGCTCCACACACCTGCTAACTTTCATATCACTTGTTGGATTTAGGCCCAAAATACACATAATATGTCAAAGATGAAAGAGGTACATATGTGCTTTGTTGTCGATCAGTTTTGCCAATTCAGTTAATACAATAAATGAAGGTATGCATAAATACACTATGCATTTCATAGGACTTCAGAAAAATGTCAACTTCATCTGGAATTTAGTTAGTTGAAGTCAGTTGCCTCAGCCGCATCCCTTTGTGACAGTCTTTTGTTCTCAAGATGTCAACTAACTTTCCAGGTAATATATAGATAAGGAATGGCTTCAAAAAAGCAGAAACTGCAGACACCCTGATCACCTATGCTGAGGGTCTTGAAACAACTCAACCTGGAAAGAAAAGCTCTCGGAGCTGCTGATGATGCATTAACCCCTTCTGCAAATTACTTAGAGCAGCCTTGTAATGATAGAAAACATGCAAAAAAATCATATTTGAGGCCAAAACTCTTCAAGATAGTTAGTCAACAAATCCTTCACACAACTTTTTTTCAATTATTTAAGGATAAAATAGTGAAAATTGAAATCTCCCTTGCACTGACATCCATCATTCATGTTACCTCAGCACTCATTCAGGAATGAATGCACATTTACCTGGTCTGAGTTTAAACATGTCACTGAATCTAAACTTTGCAAAATCAAAGCAAAAATATGACGTTCTTCCCACTTTGTACATCACATCTATGGCTCCATCATCAAATAAGGGATTGTTCCAGACAGTCTAAAAAGTCATCAAGTTATCACCTCCAGAAAAAGCCATGGGCACACTCCGAAGAACTGACCGACTACCATCCGGTGTCAACCAATTTCATCCTGGTCAATGTCCTGGAGAGCTTTGTAGAAGACTGACTGAACTGTTCATCATGGAGAACAAGCTCCATGATGATGGTCAATCTGGTTTCAGCTAGGGATGTTGTTCTGAGACAGGACTTCTTCAAATCATTGATGAGGCCTCTTCACCCTATCTATGGAACCTCTAGGCAACCTGCTAAAAATCCAAACATATCCTGTTGAGTTCCATATTCTTGTCATGGATAAAATCCAAAGCTGGATGACCCATCACCTCCTCAAATTGACCCCATCAAAAATTTAATTCTTACTGATTTCTACACCCAACTGTTCCATTCCAGTGCAATCCTGGAGAAACACAACCAATATCCTTTACTGTCACCCCACCATCCTCGACTGCATAAAACCCTTATGCTTCTAGTTAGAAAAAATCTCAATCTTTAAAAACATACATCAATACCTTAGCAAAAGGCGCTCAACTCCTGCCTATACTTTTACTTGATATTGAATTTTTCTTACTAATAGATGTTTTTAAACATATGGTCCAGTTTTTGGTCCTCTCATGGTTAGAATATGGAAATGTATTCATAGGTATCAGGAAGTATGAGCACATCACACCTGGTCTGATTCCTCTCAACTGGCTCAGATCAAACTGATAAGAACCCTGATACATTCTTCCATTATGCACAAATCTCTACAATCTATCACTCTTAGGTACCTCTCAAGATAAATAGCTATAATAACTTTGGAGTGCAGATATTCTTATGCTTAAATAACCCTTCTGTGGAAAGGAAAATATTCTGGAACAATTCTTCACTTGAAGTGCACCCAAGTTGTGGAACACTATCCATCCCAATATCAGAACAAAGCAAATAAATAAATCACATAAAGTCTGAAAAAGTAAGATAAACAGGCTATTATTTCAACAATACCTCTGAGTCAACACAATATATTAGGAACAATGCAAGTCCTACTGAGGATTAACCCTGTGAAACCCTTTTAGGGTTATGAAAAAAGATGAAAGCAATTAATAAAGAGTTTCCGAGAGCATGGTGAGAATTAAGGGAGAAACTAAAAAGACTTTAAAGAAACAAGGCTGAAACAAGGCTGAATTGGCACTGTTGTCCAAAAAAACCATTGCATCTACCAAGAAATTATGGGGAATATTTAGAAGAAAATGTCAGAGCACAGTGTTACACCAAATTTGGCAACACCACTGATGGAGCAAGGTTTTGTGGAAAAGAGACTTGCTCGGATGCAATCCACTCGTTTAACTTACTTGCAAAGTCATTAACAAAGTGTCGTAAATAACTAATACACACCATATGAACACGCGGGTTAGTGAAGCTTGCGTATGTGTGTACTAATGCGGATAACAATGAAGATGGACTAATTAATACCGCTTTAAACGGGGAACTGTTTGTGCATGCGTCAACTACATCTACGTAGTATGACGAAATAATGCTTGGAGGGAAATTCTGGCGCATGAGCAGAAGACACTAAAATGGAGTCTTGAAGACTCGCATGCATGGCATCTGCTTACTTGAAACGAAAACAAGTTATTTTACTAATGCTAATGCGGGAAAAGTAATAAGAAAAGGGGAAAAGAGTAGAGGTGGTTGGTATACAGTGTGACCACTTTACTTGTGAAATTAATATTTGTCTTTCTGACTTTATCACTAGTGCATATTTGGGTCTCTCTCACCTAACTGAACTAAGCTGAGTGATGTGAAGCCCACTGAGTGAAGTCATGAAGGCCATGACTGTGCATTTGAAAGAGAGCCAAGATTGAATATTACAGCATGGGAACGGACGGTGAAGAGTTCAACGATGAAGACTTCAATTCAAAATGTATTATATTGTTTCAAAGTAAAATGTGAAAGCGTATGAGTATCAAATTTATTAATAAAAATTAAGGGGATTGGTTTGCGAACAATAGTTGAACTGATTTTAACTCCTTTCATGTGCAGCAAATTTTCGCGCTTTGCTGGTGTTTTTAAAAGTGGGCGGGATTCAGACGGCCCCAGCCATCCTCCGCACACGCCCACCGTGATTCATGACGGCCGGGGGCAGTCATGAGCACGCAAGGGGTTAATGACATGTAAGCATGGTGTGATGGAGCTTCCTCCCTTGTCTGACCAATCATATTTCATATTTTTACGATATTGAAACATTTATGGGTGGAACATGCAGAACGAAAGGTATAATTAAGGTAGCTTTAGTTAGTTAGTCAGAACTGAATGCTGTAGATGAAGAATTGCAGAGATTGCGGGAGATGCTGTTGCTGGGAGAGATGATGTGAGATCCTGAACCAAATGCAGAACCTGAAGCAGAACCTTCTATCCTAATTTTATTGGGTTGGATCAGAAGATCCCGGAAGAATCTCGAGGAGGAAGAGAGTATCAGACAGGGGTGTGGCGCAATCGTCGGTATTCTAGAGAGGTCATCTATCCTGCCCTTAATCCTGTTCTGGAGTCTTTGTCTCCTGCCCTATCCCGGGGGACCCTCACCAGCCCTTTGGCCAGGGGGTTGGCCTTTCACACCATCCAGGATAACTATATTTTCTTGTTATTTGTTGATGTCCTATTCTCTCTGTCCTCTCCCTCTCTGAGCATTAATTATTGTGGGCCCGATTCACAGAACTAACTTAAGACAAAATCCTAAACTTACTACTTTTGGTATTCACAGAAGATAGGATTTTGTCTTAAGTTTGTCTTAAGACAGACTTAAGACAAAATCCTAACTTAAGTCTGTCTTAAGTCTGTCTTAAGACAAACTTAAGACAAAATCCTAACTTCTGTGAATACCAGAAGTAGTAAGTTTAAGATTTTGTCTTAAGTTAGTTCTGTGAATCAGGCCCAGTATGAGTCCAAAGTATATGCTTGGTGGTTATGAATTTAATTTTCTCTCCTATGAATGACGGTGACCGTACTGTATTTTGGAATGGTTTCACATACATTCATTTAGATAAAGATTTAAAATTTTCCTGAGTCTGTGGTTATTTACATTGAATAAAAGAACAGCTAGTTTTATGTTAATTTTCACCATCAACTAGTTCAACTAATGGTCCATTGACCAGAGGAAAGAACTTACTGATCAGTGAGAGGTTTGTTAGCAGTATTAAATAACTAATCCTGAAAACTTTGGGACATTACAAACTTGACCCCAGCAGTTTTACACACTGTGAGTTTATGGGCACAAGTGAGTATATGATAGTAGAGTATCTGTTGTTGTTGAACCGCTGGATCAGTTTTCTGGTAGCAGAGCTATAGTTATTATTGACTAGTCTGATGATAAGTATTGATTATTGAAAAAAATCGATTTATATTTAACAAAAGAGTTAGTGTCTTGTTTTATGTTGTCTAGAAGCACAGGTACAGAGGTTGCCTGGGCATCCCGGGAATGGAATACCGGGTGGTGATAGAAGCCATACTGCAGGAGGTTACTCGTCTGTTATCCTAACACTGAGAAGCTACGGAGGGCTGGCCGTGTTGTAGTAAGGATTATATTGTGTAAAAGAAAAGTGTGAATGATAGCAAAAGGGGTTTGCTGGTGAAACTTTGGTCTCATTTCCCAATACGGGTGACACTGAAGAAGTAACAGGTTCTCCTGAACTTGAATGAAGGGTAAACAGGGGTTTTACTCGCAGTAAAAGGATTCTGGAATAAATTGTAATCTATCCTGGTTTAGTGGAACAGACAGAGTAGCAAATGTTTTTATGTTGTTACTAATTAATTTTTATTAGGAAAAGTTAAAGAAATACGTTTTTGTGTTACCTTGTGAAGGGAGGGTCAGTCGCAGGAGTTGGACTGACTTCACAAAGAGCCGCACAGGGATTGGTTGGAACAGCGGGCGTGAGAAGGGAGCAGATTGTAAAGGGAGGGTCAGTAGTGAGGAGCAATACTTATGTCACAAAAAGGCAGCGCTAGTATTGGTTAAACGAGCAGCGCAAGTCTGAGCGTTGATTGGTTGTTAGATAGAAGCTTTGTAAGGATTGGTTAAAAGAAAATTGTATGATGGCTTATGATTTGATATTTGGTGTGAGTCGCGCTGAGATAGTACGAGACATAAGTAACAGAACTCAAGGATTTACGGAAGACGCTTTCATATATATCGTTCATCTAGAATGTATGGAGAATAGAGAAAGATGTTGTTAATGAAGAAAATTAAACATTTCTTTAAGAAAGATAAGCCTATGCTGACTAGAGAGGGAATTCCTATTCCACCACATAAGACGCCTGCCTCATTTATGATGATGGAAAGAGGATATCATACTTGTATATGGTTGGAGAATTGGATAGAGTATTCAAAAGGTGATGGTGTTCGAGCTTTCCCCGAACATGGTACGTTTAATGGGAGAGTTCTTCAGAATTGAATGAGAATGAATGATCTAGAGCCAAGACCTAGGTTAACTCAGTATGAGGCTTTGGAAGAATGGGAAACTGAGGCATTTGAATGAGAGAAATTCAGAAGTGGAAAGAGATTTAGAGGATTTTTACCTAGATATCCATATGAGTCACGTGAGGATCAGATGAAGCAATGGAGGGACGTTATGGTATCAGAATGTTTATATCCAGTGTTAATGGCTGAAGAGCAGTCCAGAAGCAAGTGTAAAGAGAAGACAAAACACATGAATATGTCAGGGTATGGAGAATTTTTATTAAAATCCCTCCACCGTATCAAGAGGTACCTAGTAGGGTCACCCGAGTGCTCCAGTGTTGGGAACACCATTGGTTCTACTGATTCTTCATGATACATCAAGTGCTAGAGTATTACAAGATAGCAAGAGAGAAGCTTTGAACAAAACTAGAGAAGAGGTAGTACAGAAAATAAGTCAGTTGAATTAGAATACTGAAGCCTTGACAGTACCAGTGACAATTGGTCCCGTGATCCCATTGAAATGAGATAAAAAGAATAGCCTGAAACCAGAAACTGTAACAGTCCATTTAGGTGATTTTAGAAAAGAACAAGTGATGTCTGATGATCAGGTCAGTGAGAGTGATTCGGTTACTTCATTAATGGATCTTCCAATTATGGAACCCTTAACAGAGTCCCCAAAGAAAACTGCACCTGAAAAGGCAAAATAAAAGGTGTCTACAAGCCCTAGTGGAGCAGTATGTTCAACAATGGTTACTCCTGAGGATTTAGAAAGATGGGCACAGGTTATAGAAACACTAAATTCACAACCAAAGGTGTTAAATATTGCCAGATTGAAAGTAGATTCGGAAGAAATGGTAGCTGTTAATGTAAGCACAGAATGATTGAACATTTATAGTGAAGAAGAATTGTTGTTTTTGTGTAAAAGCATAACAAGAAGAACAAGGATTTTTCATGAGCAGTTAACAGAGGTTGCTTCAGAGATTGGAATAGATAGAGAGAGATCAAAGTTGTTGCAGAAACCATATCGAGTGGAGTTCACTGAAAAGGATTTAGAAAGTATAAATACTTCCAGTCAGAGATTGCAGATAAAAGAATTGATGAATATTTTGAGAACATGGGGAGATATTGATAAATGGAGAACTAGATGCATAAGAAAGAAAGAAGAAGCACAAGCTAAAGAAGCTTTGTCCGCATTTCCATTAAGGGAGTCAGAGAAGGTTGAAAGGGTATGTCCGATGAGGGAGTACCTGGCAGTGGATATGTTCATGTTCCATGGAGCAGACAGGATATTTTGTCATTTACAAATGACTTTCCCAGGTTGAGAGAGAAACCTATTGAATGGTATAAGCCAGTGGAAAGATTTGTGAAAGTTTCTAAGGTTTTGTTGAAGCATTTAGATGGTTTATTCGATATTATGGTACCAGCTGATTTATGGACAGAATGTAAGATTACACTTGATTGCCTAAATGAGGAAAATCCAAGGGATTCCAAATCAGGAGCACCATCAGAGGAGGTGATGAAGAAGTATCACCAAGTAATTACTTTCTTGAAAGGGAAAATCCCTCCAAAAGAGACTGATTGGGTCAAGATAGATAGAACAACTCAGGAGCAAAAAGAGTCCGTACATGCGTACTATGAAAGGTTGTTACAAGTCTTCAAGCAGTATAGTGGATTTGAGAACATTGGTGATAAGGATATGGGACATTTTGTATATCGGTGTGTGTATGGTTTGAAATCGGAGATTAGTCAGATGATTCAACAGCACATGTTGTGCTAGCAAAGCAAAACCATAGATGAAATATTGAAATATGCAAAGTATTGTGATGACAAAATTGAGGCAAAACATAGAAAGTTAAAAGAGAAAATGATGTGGGCACAGGTGAAATTGGCAGAACAGTAGGAAGCAAATTTAATTTCCCAGACTGATAATGAGATGAAAGATCAGAATCAAGGTGAAAAAGTGTTGCGTGGGTGTAAAGGATGAGGACTAATGAATAGAGAAGCAAGGAAGAAATGTCCTTGTCATGCGTATGGAAAGCTTGGAAATTAGAAGAACTAGTTTAATTAGAAATTTAAATCTGCAGATGCAGAATGTAGTGGTTGTGAAACAGCAACAGAAGCAGCAGGTAGTTACTCCACAGTATCGGGTGCCACAACCTCCTATGCCAAACCATGTGAACATTCAAAAATACAGCGCAAACACCGGATTTCACGGAGAAGTTGGTAAGAATAACCCTGTGGTTTCACAGTATTTTTGGCAGAATGATGACGAATCGGACTATGTGCAATGAAGTTGTTTGAGGGGGGAGGAAGAGGAGTGCGTGCTTGGCGCATCCTTGCTGGTAGATCAGACAGGACAATTAATTGATAGGAAAATTGAAGGTAGTAACATAACTTTTCATTTGGACACTGGTGCTACCCGGTCTACTGTAAGAACAGCAGATATTCCAAACCCATCCCTCTCGGGAGAAACTATCCAAATTGTAGGAGTGTCAAATAAACAGATTAGGACCCCAGTTACAAGACCAATTGAAGTTCATTTTAGAAATTTTAAAGAATGAATAGAGAAGCAAGGAAGAAATTTCCTTCTCATGCATATGGAAAGTTTGGACATTGGAAGAACGTGTGTAAAAATGTCCAGAATAATAATGAGAAAATCAAAATTTAAATCCGCAGATGCAGAATGAAGTGGTTGTGAAACAGCAACAGCAGCAGCAGGTAGTTACTCCACAGTATCAGGTGCCACAACCTCCTATGCCAAACCATGTGAACATTCAAAAATACAGTGCGAACACCGGATTTCAAGGAGAAATTGGTAAGCATAACCCTGTGGTTTCACAGTATTTTTGGCAGAATGATGACAAATTGGACTATGTGCAAGGACGGCGCTTGAGGGGGGAAGAAGAGGAATGCGTGCTTGGGGCACCCTTGCCGGTAGATCAGACAGGTCCATTTATTGATGGGAAAGTTGAAGGTAGTGACATTACTTTTCTTTTGGACACTGGTGCTACCCAGTCTGCTGTGAGAACAGCAGACATCCCAAACCTACCCCTCTCGGGAGAAACTATCTAAGTTGTAGGAGTGTCAAATAAACAGATTAGAACCCCAGTTACAAGACCAATGGAAGTGCATATTGGAAATTTTAAAGATATGCATCAGTTTGTGGTGTGTGATTCAAGTCTAGTGAATTTGTTAGGAAGAGACATACTGTGCAAGATGAACTGCACAATTTACTGTACGCCAGATGGTGTTGCTTTCCCAACACCTAATGAGGACATTGTTTACAAGATGATGTTAGCTAAGCAAGGTACAGTAGTGGATGAAATATTTTCATTAGTAACTGAAAGCGAATTACCAGAGGAATTGAGAGACACCATAAATCCAGAGGTGTGGGATTTTATAGGAAAGGATGTAGGGCTAAAGGCGAATGTAGACCCCGTGAAAATAGTGGTAAAAGAAGCTGCAGTGTATCCAAATACCCGACAGTACCAAATGAGTCTCTAAGTAAAAGCAGGCGTTGCTCCAGTAATTGATCAAATGATTAAACAAGGAATTTTGAAAGAAATAATGAGTAGTGCTTGTAACTCGCCACTCATGGGACTCAAAAAGCCTAGTGGAAAGTACAGATAGTGCAAGATTTGTGAAAAATAAACAAAATTGTAGTGTCTTGTTGCCCAGTGGTGCCAAATCTAGCAGTTGTTCTTTATCAAATATCCTGGAATGCAGGTTGGTTTACAGTGATTGATTTGTGTAAGGCATTCTTTTCCATTCCTTTACACCCAGAAAGTCAGTATCTTTTCGCCTTACGGTTTGAAGATGGTGTTTTGGCATGGTGCCGAGTTCCTCAAGGGTACACAGAGAGTCCCTGATTTTGAATCAAATCCTGAAAAAGTGTCTAGAGTCATTAGTAATGCCCAGGAAATCAGTTCTGGTTCAGTACATTGATGATCTATTGGTGCCATTAAAGACATGAGAAGATTATGTCACTGACACAATTGCATTACTGAACCATTTGGCCTAAGGAGGACACAAGGGGCCCGATGTAGGTAAATCCCATTTACCGATTTTGAAATACCGAATCTTACCGATTCGGTATTTCAAAATCGGTAAATGGGATGTAGGTCCCAACATCTGGATTCTTTACCGAATCCTTAAAATTCGGTATTTACCGATTCGGTAAATACCGAATCGGTATTTGCTATCGAATCCTATGGGCCTTGAAGCCCATAGGATTCAATATCAAATACCGATTCGGTATTTACCGAATCGGTAAATACCGAATTTTGCAAGGATGCAGGGGGTGTCACTTTGACACCCTCTGGCACCCCTGTTTTAGGCTTGTGTGCCATGTGGCACACATACATGCCCTTAGGGCATGTATGTGCGCCACATGGCACAGGTGTACATGCACAGATGTGCATGTACACCTGAATCGGTATTTTACCATGCAATTGTATTGCATGGTAAAATACCGATTTTCAAAGCCCTGTGTCAATGTTAAAATTGGCACCTACATACCAAACATGCATTTTCGGTAATTTTACCGACCGGTATATTTACCGATTCGGTAAAATATACAGAATCGGTAATTTTAACGATTCTGTAATTTTACCGAATCGGTAAAATTACCGATTCGGTAAAATTACCGAAAATGCATGTTTTTTACCCCCTACATCTCCATGGCCATTTACCGGTCGGTAACGGCCGAATTCGGCCGTTACCGGCCGGTAAATGGCCAAAATCTCCCACCTACATCTGGCCCAAGGTGTCTCCAGAGAAATTGCAGTTTTATCAACAATAAGTTAGATATTGAGGGCATAAAATAGAAAGAGGAGTTAGAAAAGTGACACTGGAAAGAATAAAAATAATAAAACATATGCAACTACCTCAGACACAGAAAGAGATGATAATGTTATTGGGAGTGGTTGGGTATTGTAGGCAGTGGACAAATAGCTTCTCTCTGCTAGCGAAACCATTGATACAATTGACTCTGAAAAGAGCGAAAGACCCAATTGATTGGAATGACGGATGTTTGGAAGCATTTGTGAAATTGCGAAATTGTCTGTGTGAGGCCCCTGCCTTAGGCATGCCTGATTATTCAAAAGAATGTACACTGTTTTGTTGCGAAAGAAAAAATTGTGCGCTTTCAGTTTTAACACAGAGACATGGATTGATAAAGCAAAGAACCAACGGCGGACTCCAATTGCCGCACTTTCCTCTGTGTGTTCCCCAAGTAGTACTTTAAGTGAAGGTTGGTAGTTGGTGTGCACAATCAGCTCCTGCACCCGCCGTTGTGGGATGCCACCTGCCAAGCAGGAAAACAGAACTGTAAGGACAATGGAGCGGTGCACTCCCAAGGCAGTATTGCATCAATAAGGATTGAACTTCGTCAGGGCAAAATGGTTGTTGGATGGGTGAGCTACTTGTGCGTGGAGAACAGGGGTACAGCAAGCCCAACCTGGTCCGCACCTGTAATGTCAATCACGGCGTGTCAGCTACTCGTACAGCATGCTGTACCTAATCAAGAAGGCCACCACACCGTTGTTAGCGACTGCACCGCGCGCCGCTGATTCAGTTTTCAAGAACAGGGTGTGGACCAGGTTGGGCCTGATCTTGTACAATGATCAATATTCCCAAAAACCGCACGATTAATATGGCCATACGAAGTTGCAGATGAACGAGTGAGGAACTCCGGTGATGCCGAATACAGCATCTCAGAACGGACAGTACTACAGTCCGCGCCTTAGCACGAATACTAAACCGTGCTAGTTGGAAATTAATATTGTTCGAGCATGCATATTAATCATGCATTTTTTGGGAATATTGATCATTGTACAAGATCAGCGTTCGAGATTGCATTTACTCACACAGCCAATCTTAGGCTGGGATGGAATTAGAACCAGCCAGAAGGCAATTCAGAAAAAGTTGAAATTTGCGAGCCCTGAGTAAGTCGTGGGTCTTGTCCCAAACGACGAAACACGTGTTGGCTGGATTCAGAGCGAGATACTAACATTAAAGCATCTTGCCAAATTATTGTGGTCATTTTGAAGATTAAAGTTTTGGACTTGTAATAATATATATTTTAGTGCGATAGGGATCTGCTTAAACGAAAATGTCTTAGGTTTTGTTTATGTAGTATTCTATTAGTAGTATTAGTGTGGTTATTTTGTAACAGTGGGAGTACCTTTATTAATGGAAACAAGTAACAAAAATAATACAACTACTAACGAGAAAGTAAATAGAATAAAGGGAATTAAAATAGAAATAGGGGAAGAAGATGGGATAAACTATCATCATAATGAATCTGACAATGATTTGTCTTTAAATATGTTTACTAAGTTGTTATTTCAGTATGTTAATACAATGGAGATTAGTGATTGTTATGTCTGTATGAAGTTTCCCTCATCTGTGTAAGAAGGGGTGACCTATTACCTTATACCTTTAACATATGGTGTATCATGTGGTGTTTTATCAAGTTTATTTTATGTAACCGGGAAAGTCCAGTATTTCTTAGATGTAGTATTTTCTGAGCTACCTATTAGAAAGAATATAAATCCGGTACTTACTAGTAAAGATGCACAGTTTATGGGTGGATTTTTCTTAACAATGAGTTCAATAGATATAGCACAGGCACACAAGGATAACCTAACATGTATATTACGTAAAGAAGAAAAATAGTTTTTGAATTTAGTAGATGAAAGAAGATCGGATTTAACAAAGGAGGTTGCTCAACAGAAATCTCATGTACCGCCATGGCTGAGAAAGAGGGAATGTATGCAAAGGGCGAGGCTCATGCTGCTCTGTCCATAGACTTTGTGAAAAGGGGAAAATTCTGCCTTCATAGGTTAAAGACAGATTATAATAACATTTTCATTGGTTCCGGTGAATGTGAACACAGCTTCCTAATTTTAGGGGGATGGGGACTAAAAGGGGGAATTGATCCTGTATTTCCAGGAGTTTATTATGTGTGCGGAAATAATGCCTATTATAGGTTACCTGCAAGGTGGTATGGTAGCTGTTACTTTGGAATAGTATTTCCAAAAATGTACCATGTGGACAGAATCAATGGAATCAATGGAATCAATGAAATATCTAATGGACTAACACGAATAAGAAGAGCTCGTTTTTCTGATATTGTAGGTGATATATTTAGTGCATTGATACCCTCAGGTAGAGTAATTCTAAATTCATGTAAAATTTGCAAATTATCAACAATAGTCGATCGTCTTTCTACAGACACGGCTGGCGGTTTCTTGATGATTAATACAGAAATGGTTACGATAAGGTCTAGGGTTTTACAAAATCGTCTTGCTCTTGATATCTTATTGGCAAAAGAGTGTGGAGTCTGAGGTATGTTGAAAATTCAACATTGTTGCACTTATATTCCTGATAAAAGTCAGGAAATTAAAGGGTATATCGAAAATATTACAAAAAGTCATAAAGATTTGACCCAACTGGAGGTTGACGGTGTATGGGGAAGACTAACAAAGAGTGTTACATCGATAGGGAAATGGTTTACTAATTTTGGGAAGAGTTTTCTAGGTCAACTAAAATTACCAGTAGTTATGATGATGAGAATAGTATTGATAATGATGATTACATGCAAGTCTTGTAGAAGCAAGGGAAAAAGAAGAATACATTTAGAAAAAGAAGGGAAAGAAAGGAAACGGAAGGGGGAATACGAAGAAATTCAGCTGGAGGAAATAGAAGGAAAGCTATATAAAAGGATGAAAGATTTAAAAGGAGAAGGAGAAACTGACAAAGATCAGAGAGAAGGAAAAGAAGCTGAGATATGCTAAAGTTGGCATCTGGGAAGGGATGGGTAATTTTGTGATGGCTCGAAAATGCCATGAGAAAGGGTATTGATGGAGCAAGGTTTGGTGGAAAAGAGACTTGCTTGGATGCAATCCACTTGTTTAAGTTACTAACGAAGTCATTAACAAAGTGTTGTAAATAACTAATATGCACCACGTGAACACACGGGTTAGTGAAGCTTGCGTATGTGTGTACTAATGCGGATAACAATGAAAACGGACTAATACCCCTTTAAAAGGGGAACTGTTTGCACATGCATCACCTACATCTACGTAGTATGATGTATTAATGCTTGGAGGGAAATTCTGGCACAGGAGCAGAAGACACTAAAATGGAGTCTTGAAGACTCGCATGCATGGCATCTGCTTACTTGAAACGAAACAAACTATTTTACTAATGCTAATGCGGGAAATGTATTAATAAGAAAAGGGGAACAGAGTAGAAGTGGGTGGTATACAGTGCAAGCACTTTATTTGTCAAATTAATATTTGTCTTTCTGGCTTTATCACTAGTGCGTATTTGGGCCTCTCTCGCCTAACTGAACTAAGCTGAGTGATGTGAAGTCCGCACATGCCCACTGAGTGAAGCCATGAAGGCCATGACTGTGCATTTGAAAGAGAGCCAAGAGTGAATATTACAGCATGGGAACGGACGGTGAAGAGTTCAACAATGAAGACTCCTATTCAAAATGTTATTATATTGTTTCAAAGTGAAATGTGAAAGCGTATGAGAATCACATTTATGAATAAAAATTAAGGGATTGGGTTTGCGAACAATAGTTGAACTGATTTTAATGACATGTAAGCATGGTGTGATGGAGCTTACTCTCTTGCCTGACCAACATTATTTCGTATTTTTACGATATTGAAACATTAATGGGTGGAACATGCAGAACAAAAGGTATAATTAAGATAGCATTAGTTAGTTAGTCAGAACTGAACGCTGTAGGTGAAGAATTGCAGAGATTGCAGGAGATGCTGTTGCTATGAGAGATGCTGTGAGGTGCTGAAACAAATGCAGAACCTGAAGCAGAACCTTCTATCCTAATTTAATTGAGTTACATCAGAAGATCGTGGAAGAATCTCGAGGAGGAAGAGAGTGCCAGAGAGGGGTGCCACGCAATAATCCGTATTCTAGAGGGGTCATCTGTCCTTTCCTGAATCCTGTCCTGGAGTCTTTGTCTCCTGCCCTATCCCGGGGGACCCTCACCAGCCCTTTGGCCAGGGGTTGGTCTTTCACACCATCCTTGGTAATTATATTTTCTTGTTATTTGTTGATGTCCTTTTCTCTCTGTCCTCTCCCTTTCTGAGCATTGATTATTGTATGAGTCAGAAGTATATGCTTGGTGTTAATGAACTGAATTTTCTCTCCTATGAATGATGGTGACTGCACTGTATTTTGGAATAGTTTTACATACATTAA
Organism: Lissotriton vulgaris; assembly: GCF_964263255.1. NCBI lineage: Eukaryota > Metazoa > Chordata > Amphibia > Caudata > Salamandridae > Lissotriton > Lissotriton vulgaris. The sequence continues at coordinate 1,568,044,565 of NC_141695.1, read as the reverse complement.
TTTAGATAAAGATTTAAAACTTTCCTGAGTCTGTGGTTATTTACAGTGAATAAAAGAACAGTTAGTTTTATTTTAATTTTCACCATCAACTAGTTCAACTAATATTCATTGACCAGAGGAAAGAGCTTTTTGATCAGTGAGAGGTTAGTTAAGAGTATTAAATAACTAATCCTGAATACTGTGGAAATTACAAACATGACCACAGCGGTTTTACACACTGTGAGTTTATGGGCCCAGGTGAGTATATGATAGTGGAGTATCTGTTGTTGTTGAACCGCTAGATCACTACGCCCCAACATTTAAAAAAAAACGCAGTATGCACCGTATTTACAAAAATACGGCGCAACCCTGCATTTCCCTAGCGCTAAAAAATCTGTCTAGCGCCTGCACAGCCACCCTGCTGCCAGGTTGCCAGAGTGCCTGCGCTGCAGAGGTGATTGTTTATGTCCAGGACCTTCCTGCATATAAAGAATCAATATTGGTTCTTTGCTCTTTCTATGTGTGCTAGAAAATGCAACACACATGAAAAGAGCAAAAATCTAGAAGAAATTAATAATTTCTCCTCGTATCGCCATTCTAAGACCAGGTACTACTTGGCCTTAGCTTTTAGCGCTGCCCCAACCGTGTAATCTAGGGCCAGGATGCTTGTTTCCGGTCCAGGGAGTGCCTGGCCTGGTAGTTCGGTCTGGACTGTTCCCATGGGGCACAGGTTCAAGACTGATTTGCATATGGCTGGGTCCAAACTGGGGTGGCGTAGTGGGCAAAAGAATTATGGATTTAACACAGATCTTTTGACTGGGGGGAGAATGTTTGCATTGTCAGCATTCCGTCTATCATTTGTTTGTTGTAAATCTAGAGCAGCATCAAAAAGCAATGGGTGTTGTGGTGGAATACCCTCTGCAACACCCATTGCCTGTCCCTTTGCCACAGCAGACTGTGGCAGAAAGAGGCATATTTACAAGGTGGCATTAAGCCACATTAGGTGGCTTAGTGCCACTTTTAAATATGGGGAGTGGCGCAACGCCACCGGAGTGTCAGAAAAAGTATGCTCCAGTGGCGTTAGGGGCTTGTAAATATGCCCCTCAGCAGGAGGGGCCAGGGTAGCACTGGGTACGGCACTGGCTTTTCGTCCAGTGCCACTCCATGCTGATGTCCTCTCACTGTCTGTTGAATCTGCACGAAATGCTGGCACAGGTAACCTTTTCGGTGCGGATGGTAAATAATATGTGGAATTTTTGCAGGTAGACTCCTTTGATCACAACTAATGAATGTGGGAGGTTTTTCTCATCCACCCCTTGGCAGCCATTCTTCATTTTCTGTTTAAATGATGTGATACATATTGCCACCAGAGTTGTTTTGAAGGAGAATCTACAAAATATATTTTTACTTGTGCCACTGTGTGGCATATCTAAGGTAAAACCTTAAAATTGTCTTTGTGACAGGGGTATCCGTTTATTAGAAAATGAACAAACACCATTAACTCATTTTGTGCCAATCCTTTGGACAGCATTCAGTTGGCAATGCATTTTGATAATTGGAGAACAGTATCCTAGTGTACCCTTTGACATGTCTGTGACACTAGTACCAAACAACAGAGCTGTCAATAGCCTATACTCAATAAAGAGATATCTACAAGCCACCAACAGTTCTGCCAGAATTAAATACTAAAATATTAGCCCCACTTTCAGTGGCAATTCAGCTTCCACTTTCCTTCTTGTACACATGACAATGCAGTTTTTTTCACAGTACACTAAAAATGTGCAATTCTCTACGGATATAAAGAATGACATTCAAAGTAGCTCCAGAACTACAGACCCATGCACAACTTTCAGGAAACCATCAAACCAGACATTTACATACAGTGCATCTAAGTTGAACTCATTTACATAGTCAGCGGTTACCTTGAAATTCTGGCTTGGATTTGAATCCCGTTTGACTCTACTGACCCTGATCGAATTAAAGAAAAGGAATATAGATTATTGCTTAATGAGTATCAATAAGAGGAGTATTTCAGCAGTGGATTTGGGATGCCTAAACCCACACGTCCTTGCCTGCCCTAGGGGATTCCATCCCCAAAACTACAGCACACCGGAAGGCCCTTTTGCAATTGACTATGGCCTGAGGGGGCGAGGTCTACATCACGAGCGCTGAAAAGCTCCGCTGCACACCTGCAGCGTGGGATGCGCACAGGTGAAGCCGGTCAAAGAGTGGACCCATTCTGCCCCGGTCAGCGCAAAGAAGAGGCAGGGCAGGGTCACCACCTTTGGCCCTCTAACCATCTAGAAGTGCTACCTGCATTCCACCAACTAGCCCAACATGAAGGTACTGCTTTTGCAACCGACAACAGCCTGAGGGGCGGGGTCCAACATCACAAGTGCTGAAAAGTTCTGCTGCACAACCGCAGGGCAGATGTTTTTCAGAGGTGGATTTGGGGTGCCTAAACCCGCAGGGCCTTGGCTCCCCTTGGGGACTCCATACTTCAAACAACAGTGTGCCAGGAGGCGTTTTTGCAATCGACTATGGCCTGAGGAGGCATTGCCTACATCAAGAGCGCTGAAAAGCTCTGTTGCACACTGGCAGCATGAGAGTTTTTCAGAGGCGGATTTGGGGTGCCGAAAACCACAAAACCTTGCCTCCCCTAGGTGACTCCATCCCCCAAACTACAGCGTGCCCGGAGGTGCTTCCACATTCAACTACAGCCTGAGGCTGTGGGGCCTACATCACAAGCGATGAAAAGCACTGCTGCACACCCACAGCGCAGGTTATGCCAGAGCAAAGCCTAGGCCAAGAATGGGCCTATCCTGTGCTCGTCTTTGCAAGGAAGAGGCAAGGACCATAGCTTTAAGTGGGATGAAAAAACTGGGGCGTCTCTCAAAGGGACGTGCTCAATGTAATTAAGGGCGTTGCTTAAAATCACACGTAAGCAAAAAATCTGTGCTTAGCATAGTGTGCTGCCCGACTTGTATTTTGCTGTTTCTGTCATTGCATCCAGATATATGATACAAGTAACATCATACCTACAACAACTCAGGGCTTTGTCAATGGTTGTTAGTTGCATAAGATAAATAAGCAGCAACTATGGCTTGTATATAATTAGGCTTTCCTGTTTTCAGTTTCTATTTTTGGTAAATTCTGGTGGGTTTTTTTCAGCGATTTCAGTATTAAAAAAAAACTGTGGTTATCAGTGGTTACACATTTTTGCGCCATTAAAAACAATGGAAACAGTGTTTTTCCAGTGTTTATGGAACTTTTTTCCTTTATTATTGCTTGCTTTTTGCACTGATAGTGCATGGTATATAGACAGTGTACATACAGTGTATATGAGGTCCAAATACATTTTTACAAATCAAACTTATCATAGTACTGTGAAAAGGCCCTCTCAACATTAGCACTTGAGACAGGCAACGCCAAAATAGTCAGTACACAATTTGCTAACTCTGGCCACTGACATACCTTTCCATGTCAATACTGGTGCACCTGAAGATTGTAATTCTCTGCAACAGGTTTTGCAACATAGGCATTGAACTCGGTGTATATGCCCTCAGAGTTATTGAAGCGGTCAAAAATGAAGCAGCACATTTGAAACTCCGGAGAAAATGTCCTTTTACAAAGGGATCTATAACTTGTGCCCGGTACCACAGTGAGGCTTCATTGGCTTCAAGTGCCATGATTGATGAAGGGCTATTTCTCATACATTGTAAAATAAAAGTTCCTGAATTGCTCCTCAACATTTCTTGGCTTACCAAGTGGAAAGCACTCTAACAAGGAACATATTGCAGTGCCAAAGTCACTAAAAGTGTTGTCCATCCTACTCTCAAGGAGATGTTTCACATCTACACTAATTATGCTGAACACATGACAGACAAGGGTGTTTTCAGACTCTAGTTTTTTTAATTATGTCCACTACAGCAGTCATGCTCTCCTGTAGAAATCTAAGAATGCAGAACAGTGTACTTTTTTTCCAATCACTATCAATATGTGACCAAAGATCCTCACATTTCTTGCCTTTGGCATCATCACTCAGCCAATGTTCTGTAAACGGTTGCCACATGGATAATATAGCATTCATGGCCTCTAGGAATGAGAACCATCAGCTAAGTGACACAGTTCGGATGACTCTTTCTTTGATGCCACACAAAGCACAAAATGAGAAATATTTGCGTTTTAGTTTCCCTGCCTAACAAAACAGTGCCCCAGAATGGACTAAAAAGTCAATAGCATTCTTCATTAACTCTGAAGATTGTAAAGATGCTTTCAGCATACCATCTGACAAGTGGCAAGGATCTCTTACAGGGAAGCACTTCAGCTCAGGTATCGATTTTGACAGGTCATTCTACAACCTTTTCATATACGTAGCTGAATTACTGAAAATACAAACAATCCAATCTTTGTTGAACTTGCTAAGAACGTTTTGCAGCAGCATTCCAAGTGACACTGCGTTCCATGTTTTCCAAAGGTCTGGTGTTATGTTTTCACCAGTATCCCAGAAGCTTTGTGACAGCACTCTTTTCACATATGCCTGTCACTATACATTGCATTGAATGTTTAAACACTGGGTTGTTTGGCATTCCCTTACTATCAATACTCACCCACTAGAAAAGGGGGCTGATGTATCAAGGGTTTTTACCCATTCTCTGTAGGTAAATGTGATGGTACATATTGGGAAAGATTCTTATGAAACCTACATTTTTCCTATCAGTGAAAGACTCAAACGTAGCCAATAAAACAAATATGATTTTGATATTTCCTGATTCTCTACAGTGTATAAAATAAATAAACACCTAAAACATGCTTCTAACATCTGTTTCTTTGGACCAAAGACCACAAAACTGAAAAAAGGAAGAAGAAACAATATTTTAGTGACATCCCTAAATAACAAAACTCTAGTAGAATAATGTTTGCCCAGTCTTTCTTACTGCTACCTATATAACAAAGTTACATTGTATTGGCCCTTATAGCAAGAATAAAATGACTCTTTCACTCTCCTTTACCTTTCTTTGAAAGGCATTTAGTTTGTGGTTGTGCAGGTTTTTTTCAGTGTTTATATGTTTACCCTGGTGAGGGCTATTTCCCTTCCGGTGGGTTTTCATCAGTTATTATTGGTTTAAACATAAAACCGGACAGCCTATATATAATATTGAAAAAGCTTCTACTTAAAACCCTGGTGACACCACGACAATGTTGCTGCTCCTGAGTTTTAAAAAGAGAAGGGAAATCCAGAGGGAAAATGACTCTCTTTACAGGATTTCCCTTCCCCTACAACGCTCACGTCATTCCGTAACCTCCACAAGTGCGAAGTAAGCAGTGTGAGCACGCGCACATCGATGTGCCTGCTGTCACTGCAGTTCGGGAAAAAAAACTGACCGCCTTTGCCAGGGCACAAAACAGAGCCCGATAGACACCCGTTTCAAAGCCCCTCTTTAAAAAACTGCATTGCTCAGCACTGTGAGACCCAGCTCACTTAAAGACCTGCCTTTGACCATGTTTAAGTGCTACCTGCATTCTACCAATAGCCCAACATGCAACTGCTACTTCTCATGGATTTTCCCTTTTATTCTATTGGCATACTAAGTATACAGAGTTATTGAGACTGATATGGGGATGCGGAAGGCAGCAGAGCCTGGGGCCAGAATTTTGTGGGTGCTACCCTGGATGGGTTTATCAAGAGAGCAGTGAGACTAATTAAAAATGAAACTGACTTGGTGGAACATCGACTTTGTTTGACCCCGTCCCAGTCTGGGTCTGCCCTTCGAGAGGCCAGGATCTGACCAGTCCGTAGCTAGGGCAGTCACTGGGAGACGATGCATCCTGCCCCAACTTGAGAGATGAGCCGAGTCACACACATGGTGTGAGCGTGGTTCCAACTGAGCAAACAGAAGAGGAGTCAGTGCACATAGTGAGCCCCCCACTGGCTCATGGAAGCCCTGAAACAGTAAAAAATCCAGGGAGTAAAAGGAAAAGGGTGGCTCTAATCCCTAAAGCTAAACGACCATGCCCTGCGAGCTTGTGGAAGACGGGAGCACTGGGGGGGTGAGCCCTCTGCAAAACATCTGAAAGCTCCCAGGATTGGTGCGATAAACTTCCTGCATTGATAAGGGAAAGCCTTGAGCCCATTTACCAGCGTCTGGGTATGATCAATAAGGAGCATGAGGGATGTGGCAAGCGCCAAACAAAATATATCTAACCCATCTAAAGTGCCACGCGCCAATAAGGTCTACCCTTCCAAGTCACTCCATACTGTGCGACCTTCTACCACGAATAATATCCCACTGTCTAGGGTGTAAGGAGGGGCCGTCCACCATCAAGTGGGAGAAGGCAAATGTATCGCCAAGGGAGGTGGGAGCAGAGAGAAGCACTGTGCTCACCCAGGGCTCCAGTACAGAGATGAGAACTTGGTTTGTAGTCCCCGCTAGAAAACAGTTCTAATCAAGAGCAGCTATGCAGGTTGTGGACCTTACAAGCACCTATGGTATTTGGAATTTTAATGGGCGCTCTCCATCGAGCAAATTGCTTACTCCAAACTTTAGGCGAGGTCCTTATCACATCAGAATTAATTATATCCTTCTGGATGTAAGACTGTGGAGCAAGATGGCTGATATGGTTCTTACAGAGAGAGATAAGAGTGATCACAACCCTTTGTCATTACAGTTCAGAGTTCCAATCACCCTCCCATGCCCCGTGCCTGCAGACAATGTTGTAGGACAGTTTGTGGTCACAAATATCAAGAGGAACGTGAGGTGGGGAACCGTAGCCTCCTCTCAAGAGGACCTTAGGGTCCTCTATTCAATTCTGGCTACTCATATGGAGAGTATATCTGCAAACTGGGGGGAAACGATTTGATCCTTGCTGAACACCATATGGTATTCTCCAAGTTGAGGAGTGTCTTAACTAGAGAGGTTTGGGAGCCCACAAAGAGGCCATAGGGATGGTTTGATGACCAGTGTAAAATGGCGAAGGCACACCTCTTGCTAGCTATGAACAGGGGGGAAACTCAATCCATAAGGGTCTACATGGCAAATTATCTGGAAAGCCTAAAAGCAGCAAAAGCATCATGGGAGGAGGACAGGTGGGCTGATCTGCTAAACTCTGTTGTGAATTAGGACAAGAATAAGTTCTGGTCTATAGTTAGTAAAAGTGAAGGAAGGTCAGAAAAATATGTAGAATCATCTATTTTGCCCTGACATTGGGTTGCGCATTTCATGAGCGTGTGTGACTACAACCATGCAACTCGAAGGACCACACGGGATTGAGAACGTGCCCATTGAAGAGCCATATCCACCATACGGTAATTATTTCCCTTAAGGAAACCGAACGTGTGGTGACTTCGTTCAAGTCTGGGAAAGCCCTGGGGCTTGATAAAATTCCTGCTGATGCCTTTAAAGCTGATCCTGGGTTCTGTGTGCCTAGATCAATGTGGTTTCAAATGCCATTTTGACAGAAGGAGCAATTCCCCCATCTTGGAAAGCGGTGGAGATCGTTCCCATTTCAAAAAGTGGGATCCAGTTGTGCCTTCTAATTATCGCCCTATCAGTCTACTAGATAACCTCCCAAAATGTTTCTGCAAGCAGGTCCTTGAGCGCCTCCTGGGGCGGTGCGAGGACAAGCAGATCCTGACAGGGCTCCAAGCTGGATTTAAGCATAGGGTCAGCACCTTTGACCAGGTCTTCTTGTTCTTTTTGGTCAAGTGGAAGGTGGTTGACCTGGCCAGGGGCAACTTCTTTGTGGCATTCATTGATATGCATGCTGCATTTGCCGTGGTGCCCAGAGGGAAATTGTGGGAGGTGCTCTCAGAAATGGAGACTCTGCCTGACCTCCTAAATGTAATTAAATTACTGCATGAGGGCAACTTTGCTAAAGTAAGGTGTGGAGCAAAAGGAGAATTAACAGATGCATTTCCAGTTAACCAAGGTGTTAGGCAGGGCTGTGTACTTGCCCCCATCCTTTCCCTCCTCTACATCAATAATTGTATTGCTTATTAGACTAACTCTGCTAATGATTCACCTATGCTGGCAGCAGTAAAAATACCTTCCCTCCTCTTTGCAGACGACACGTTGCTTTCCAAAACCAGGAGGGGTCTACAAAGGCTAATAAATAGCTTTAACCAGTTTTGCAGTGATTTTGATCTTGAAATAAATACTTACATGACCAAATATCTGATATACACTAAGAAGGGTAAGGTGAGTGGGGTCAGCAATATGGTGTCGGAAGTGCATGAAAGGTTCCAGGAGTTTGACTACCTGGGTATCAGGCTAGATGAGTCTGGATCCTTGGACCACACATTTTAAAGAGTATCCTAACCGTAAAGCAGCGGGCTTGAGTCATACTTAAGTTGGCAAAAAAGGCAGCATGGTCCACTGTACGGCCAGCAGTGGACATCTACAAGGCCCAAGCAAGGGGGGCTGCCCTTTTGGGGGCAGAATTAAGGGGGCACTGTACCATTACTCTCCTGAGTATAGCAGAGACCAGCTTTGTTAGAAGTCTTGTGAGCCTAGGGATGGGCATACCTATTGTCCTACTCTGTATGTATCTGGGGATTCATGAAATCTCTTCATTGGTGGCGCTGAGCCCCTTATTGTATTTTATCAGAATTTGGGGCACTGATGAATTGTGCCTCCTAAGACAGGGCATGCAGGATGCCATCTCGGCCAATGGTGGGGGGGAAATCAAATGGCAAGGGGTACTTAAGAAGAGTTGGAGTGAGTTGGGCCTGCTTAAATTCTGGAGCTGATGAGGATTATGAATCCGAAACCGGTCCCAGGATGCTTGTTTCCGGTCCGCTTGGCAGTTTCGCTTGGCAGTTCGGGCTGGACTGTTCCCATGAGGCACAGGGTCAGACTGATTTGCATATGGCCATGTCTGAACTGGGATGGCGGAGTGAGCTAAAGAATGATGATGGATTGAGCCCAGATTAGTTGACTGGGGGTGAGTGTTTGATTTGCTCAAACACTCCGTCCATCATCCCCTTTGGTATCGCTAAATTCTGGAGTGAGCAACAATCCATCAAGAGAGGGGATGCTGCCCTAGTTAAAAAGATGATGGAAGAGAAGGCCAAGATGCAGGGATCGCTCATCCTCAGTCTCACAATTGAGTTTAACAAATGCCTTTCTCCTTCTAAAATCAGTGTGCAAGGCAGAGAAATTCCTGGATTTTATCCGCCTTGTTTGGGCTCGGTTCCTGTACCTCCAATTTAAGTATGGGTCACTTCCTGTACCAGCCTTTACCACTAGTTGGAGAAAGATGAACCAGGGATCTGAATATTGTTTTTATCGTAAAAATGAAAGCGAAAGCGAGGAACATCTTTTGTTTTTCTGCCCACTTTTTGCGAAACCCAGGCTCAAATGGATTGTGCCAACGTGCAGGATATTGAGCTTACCCACTAGAGGAGAAGCATACAGGGTATGCAAAAGTGAAAACTCTTCGATTGAGGTTATGGCTATTTCCAAATTTTTCCGCATAGGTTGTGTAATCAGGTGCAAATTGTTTGACATTCTATGAAATTATGATCTAATCATGGGGCATATTACCAACAACTAGTGATAATTATTGCTATGTTGGTTTAGCTGCGATTTTTTTATCGCCGAGCTGCGGCGATTTTTATCGCTTAGGAACCTTGATATTATCAAGGTTTATCTCCTAAGCGATAAAAATCGGCCGAAATGCATGAATATCGCTGAAAAGTCAGCGATATTCATGCATTACCGAGCTAATGCTCTTAGCCATGTTATCCACCTACCATTGGATAACATGGCTAAGAACTGCTATGGGGCAGGTGTTAGCTTTTGGAGATATTCCCGCTTAGCGCGAATATCTCCAAAAGTTGGTAATAGGAGATAGCGATGTTAGCGACTGGACGCCCACTTTGCATGTCATTAGTGATAAATATCACTGACATGCACGGCGGGGCCCAAGATGGTCGCTATCTCCTACTAGCTGTCGCTAACTGGTGTTAGCGACAGCTAGGTAATAGGGAGATAATTTTATCTCCGCTTTCTTGGCTTTTAAAGCCAAAAAAGCGGAGATAAACCCCCTTGATAATATGCCCCCATGTCTTTAGTTGACCTTAACTGTTTGAGGATGGTGGTTGGTGTTCGCATTTCTGTACATAGCTGGGTCAATTAGATGTAAAATGGCAGTTATTTTATGGAACCTTCTACTTCTCGAATGTGTTTATCTTTTTGCTTTTAACTTATTAAGTTACTTTTTATTTCGTGCTTTTAGATTTTAAAACGTGATTGTTTAATAATTGTTTGGACTTGATTTACAATGTTTTTACACTTGGATTTTTGGATGATGAAACAAAATCTTGCGGGCTGTCAAATGAATGAATGAATGAGTACCCATACCGGTTTGTTTTTTGTGATCCAATTAAGCTTGTCCTTTGAACAGTGTTCAACATCAGCAGAAAATCGAAAAGTCTGACACGCAGGTGAAGCTGAACATGTTCCAAATGAGCGTCGGAATCCAGATTTTAGTCACACCCACCTTTTATTTTAGTTATCGTATTTTTGATCTGTATGAAAAATATAATTTTGCATTCTAACTTTGCATTTTAATTATGCTTCCCACACCCTGGGTGGCTTCAGACGTTGCCTTCAAATGACAGAACAGTGTTGCCTTAGGCCAAAGCTGTACTTATAGTTTCAGACATTAATTAATAATTGGCACACCCTTTCGGTTTCCAAGCCCTGTTTGCATAATTACCTGTGTGTAGCCGACCGCAGCAGAACGCAGGTAGGGTGATCCCAACTTTAACAACCTGAATGCACGGTGTAACCCTGACAGGAACGGGGCTGTTTTGCCAAACTTCAGTCAAAATTCCGTTATTCAACTTCTGTCTAATAGTTTGCTTATCCAGTCAAATATGACCAATTAAAGGTGATATTTGCCAAATGCTGATTCTTCTAAGACTAGCTTTAGTTCAAAACAGACACATTTACTTGTGGAAGAAAAAGTGGTGCTTGCTGACAGCTTGTTTTAAAAAATGGACTTAAATGTTAGTTACACAAGTTGTCCTGATGACAATAACAGGAAACACAGCTTTCAGACTTTATAGTGTACATTTATATTTTATTCAGTATAAAACAACATGTCTTTCTTTTATACATCTGCGCAGCTATATGTTCTTAAGCTTCATGTAATAAAAAAAATATATAAATAAACAAAAAAGGGTAAATATATGTATATGTACGAAGATGCCTTTGGCGAGAAGCCTCTTCATCCGTTGGTCTGTTCCCCTGGCATTCACAGTTCACACCCTCCACAGCATATAGCATGGGGCAGTGGGTTAATGGGTCAGACCACTTCAAACACAAGTTCTCCAGGGTTTTCCAAAGTGGGTTCTGGAGGGCTGGATCCATGCCAGATTTGTAAGATAACCACATTTATCTAAATGGGGATATGCTAAAAGTCCAGGACCGACTTTGGAGAACCCATTATGTCATAAGTGTACATATGCATAAAAAGAACCTCAATTCAGTGCCAAGGGCTGATGGGCTAATACTTTGGAAATGCTCTTTTCTTTCCATTATTTATTCTTTTCATTACCTTTTGTAGCCATCCTTGTTTGTTTAAACTCTGTCTTCCTATTACATTAATTCACGACAGAGAGCGTCTTTTCTTTATGCCAATAAAAAAACAAATTTTATTGAGATATGCATTGTTTGTAAGTATGTAAGAGGTATTTGTGTATGACAACCTATCAAAAAAGCAGCACAGTGCTGTACATGGGGAAAGACAAGCCTAAAGCCAACGAGTGATAGGAGAGGTGGCTTGTTTGTGGACTGGGAATACGTAGAGATGGACTGGTCTTTAAAGAAGTGGGTCTTCAACTCTTTCCTAAATTGGAGCAGAGTTAGAGTTATGGTTGCCACCTCGGACGTTTTTTACAGGCCAGGCCAGTGTTTTCTATGGATGATTCAGAAAAGGGGGTGGTGATGAACAGAGTGTCTGAATTAAGCAGACCACTCTTACCCAGTCCAAAGATCAGGGCTTGATCCATCACCGTTTTTTAGCTCACTGCACCATCCTAGCTCAGAACTTGGCTATATGCAAATTAGTCCGACCCTGGCCCAGTGCATCATGGGAACAGGGCAGACCAAACTACCAAGCCAATTCTTCACCAGAAAGGAGACAAGCTACCGGGGACCGGTTTCTGGCATTTCAGCCGTCTTCGGCCCGGCTTGCTTCAATCCTGATGGTGCAGTGAGAAAGGGACTCATGTCTGAGTATACCCTGCCACACCTATAGTGGCCAAAAACGTGTTTTCTATGGAGGCCAGCTACTAAAGATGGCAATCCTAGTTAGGATAGTTCCGATGGATACAGGATGGCTGCACTAAAGCTAATAAGGGTGTCTAGGCTTGCACTAATACATCTGCCTGCTAGGAAGCACCTGTACCATTCTATTAACAATTTATACATTTCTTAGAGTTTTGTCAATTTAAATTTGGATTGAAATTATATGGTCATCCTGTGTAAGCTACCGCAGGATTTGTTTTTTTCTTCATTATTATATTTTTGTTGCACATGCTTGCAATCAAATAAAAAAAATGATAGCCATCACTCCAGCTTGGCAAGGCCAGACCTGCTATGGGTCTTTGCCAATGCCTGATCTAGTGTATAAGAAAAATGTATTCCACATAGCATTATGCCCTCTAGAATATTGCATCAGCGTGATCATACAAAGGCTGTAAGACTCAGAAAACAAATATGTTGTACCGTCTTTTTATTCCGCATTCCGTTAGTCTAATGACTGCCTTAAGGCAATGACTTCTATTATTATCTCAAAAAGTACTAAATGACTTACCAATGTGTGCTTGCCCGCACCTTAGTCCTGATTCCCAGAGTGCCAGAGGATTGGCCTAACAGTCGGTGTGAGAGGGAGCTCTGTAGCATGCAAGGGACTTGCTAATGTCGCAGATAAAGGCCCCTCCTCCTCCAGGTGTTATTATTCACTTTGGAACAGCAACCCCTTATATAAAAGTCAAGAGCATCATCAGAAATAGAATGTATGCTAAAAGCCCCGGAAAAGGTTTTAAAACCATATCTGTATGGCTGGCACAAATAGACTTCTCTTGGGTGGGTGCACAATGACCCATCAATGATTTAACTATATTGAGGTAAGTGATTCAATATGCAGCACCATTTCCCAAATATCTTGGCAGAAATATCATAGGTTTTACAGATTTCATTATCTGGCAGAAGTCCTAGGAGTATTTTTGGTTGCAGCAGGAGAAGACGGATGTGCTTAGAAAATGAGTGCCTCCAGCCCCTTCAAAGGGTCCTTCAAGGACAGATTGGCTCTGGGTCCCTCCTTCTATTATGCCCTGAAAGCAATCTAATATCCATCAGCCTTTCGGAGGTATTCCGCATGCGTCCTATAGCCTGCCCAACCGTGTATACCGTGTGGTGGAACTCCCTTACACTGGGTGCTACAAGCAGCTTTGTCTAAAAGTGTAACTTATTGCAAGGAGTTGCTATGGGAAAGGGAATGTGATAGTGAAACAAATCTTTCATCTGTATAAAAATTAAATAAATAAATAAGAAGTGCAGGGGCCAAAGTGTTTCCTAGCAGCTCTTCACTTTCTTTAGCCACTCTGTAGTTACTGCCTCTTTCTTATTCTTGTTCGTTGTTTTTCGCCCCTGTTTTCTAAAGTTTGCACTTTTTCTATAGCTTCCTTCCATTGTAACACCTTTTCAGCCTTCAACTCCATTGCGCTGGTCAAAGTTTGAGGATGAAAAATGAGCTCAGTTCCCAAAAATGAGCGTCGGAATCTACCATCTTCAACCAGCAGAAGAACAAATGAAGGTTTAGGAGCATGGGGTAAACTGATCTTGTCATAAGGTTAACTTGTGTCTGGCAATGTAGATTCCCTGTTTTCACATTACAACGTCTTTCCTCCATTCAGGGTTGGACTGGCCGTAGCTGGCATTGGGCATTTCCCCGGGAGGCTGAAAGAATGGGAGCCGGTTTTGCAGGGGTGCTGCAATTTTAGCCCCCAGTAACAACAGCAGTAATGCTTCACACTTGAACCCCTTCCCCTCCGGGGGCTGAGCCGACAAAATTGCAAGGGTTGCTTTGGGTTTCCTGTCCAGCCCTGCCTCCAATCACAAAATTCTCTCGAGTTGCAAAGGCTCTCAGGAGAACACACCATTGCCCTCTTTTTGCTTCCTTTTTCTCTACTCTGGTCTAAGAACTATTTTGTATGTGCGAGCATTGACATGGCTTAACATTGTTACATGTTTATTTTTCTTGAGTGCTGTTTGTTTTTGTTTCATTTTTCTTTTCACAGAATCAGGGCCGGACTGGCCATAGCGGGCACCGGGCAATCCCCCGGTGCGCGGCATGGGCGGGGTACGTTTTTGCAGCACAGCTGCAAAATCGGCCCTGTGACGAAATCGTTCGAAAACCGACCCTGGCAAAGAGCTTGGCCGCCCAACCCACTGGGTCCGTGAAAGCGGTAGGAGAAACGGGAGACTTTCAAGAGTACGCCAGGGATTCAACCCCCAATAAATTTACAAACCAGATCAAATGTTGAAAAATACTGTGTATAAAATGAAGAAGTTTACAGAACTAATAACATTGTAAATAGCCTTGAAAAAGCCCTGGCGCAATTCGCCACAGGGGCGAAATACGTGTCGGCTGTCCATGCTTTTATCTACACAAATAAAGAGCAACTTTTCTATAAAGCAAGGACTCTCTTGATTCTATTTATACAAAAAAGGATTGAGCCTAAGGACACTAAGATGTAACGTCTAACACACTCATCATCCCCTTCAAATACAATAAACAACTTGTGAAGCAACCACGTTTGAAGAGTACATCATTATAACTGTTATATATACGTTTGTTTCTTTTACGTGTTCCAGATGAAAGTACATTATTATCCACTGAGGCAGACAGCTCAAGCAGTGTCCTACGCCTTGACCAGGGGTGCACTTAACAGTTTCCAACTGCGTTTCCAAGAACACGCATAATCTATAGGTCCCACTGTTATATATGATCCATTTTATTGATGTGTCATACTGTTTTATTTATGAGAATAAACACACCTAGGCAATTGTATCCTCTTGTCTATACAATGATAAATGGGAGAATTAAAACATCCAAAATGTTAGTTCTGTCTTTATTGTCATGATTTTAAAGTTTCTATAAAAACACTTTTTTTGTTATACATACATCATTTAAAAAATTGTATCAACATACAATATATGGCAAATTAAACACAGTATTATTAAAAACAATTTCACAGGTATAAAGAAAAAATATAAAACAAAAACGGAGAAATGTGGCACAATAATAATCTCGACGCGCGTTTCGGCGAACCAGCGCCTTCTTCTGGAATAGCCACTAATTACCTGAGAAAAAAGTATATAATAACATACCTTTATTAGAATAGTATTACATTTAATATATCACATAATCACTTTAATACTCTCTAATAGGCAAGAAAGAAGCATGTTCAAATAAGTCAAATATAACAACATATCGACAGAATTCATAATTTGACAAACCAAAGATATATTCTCCCACTAATGGACAGGAAAGACTTATAAACAAATCAAGTCTTTGTGTGTAGTTTACTTCAGTGCTCATTTAGATCAGTAACCAAATGTTACTTACATAGATACGAAATCAAGTTGCCATTGTCATTAACTTTTAGCATAGAAAATAACATATCTGGTTTATAGGGACAATATATAGATTACTCACTTATAGGACACTTTTGATAGTTAGATAATTAATAGTTGAGATTTTGGAGGTCACATTTGATGATTAAAAAAAAAAAGGGGGTGGGGTCGCACACTACTCACACACCGGCGGAAGTTGCCGGTGTGTGAGTAGTGTGCGACCCACCTCCTTTTTGTAACTTAAAGCTCCCTTGAGCAGCGGGCTGACGAGCCTGGGATCCCGCACCTACGCGCCGGAGTGGTACTATACATGGCAGATATTGGCAGCCATCGGCGACCCCAGAACACTGCCTATCCCTGCTGACGAGGGTTGAAAACCCGAAACACGTGTCCAGGGATGGCGAAGACAGCGAAGATAGCAAGATCGAAAGATGATGCATCGCGAACACTCTACTACAATGACCAGAGTCCTTAGGGGCAACTTCTGCCGGTGTGTGAGTAGTGTGCGACCCCACCTCCTTTTTGTAACTTAAAGCTCCCTTGAGCAGCGGGCTGACGAGCCTGGGATCCCGCACCTACGCGCCGGAGTGGTACTATACCTGGCAGATATTGGCAGCCATCGGCGACCCCAGAACACTGCCTATCCCTGCTGACGAGGGTTGAAAACCCGAAACACGTGTCCAGGGATGGCAAAGACAGCGAAGATAGCAAGATCGAAAGATGATGCATCGCGAACACTCTACTACAATGACCAGAGTCCTTAGGGGCAACTTCCGCCGGTGTGTGAGTAGTGTGCGACCCCACCTCCTTTTTGTAACTTAAAGCTCCCTTGAGCAGCGGGCTGACAAGCCTGGGATCCCGCACCTACGCGCCGGAGTGGTACTATACCTGGCAGATATTGGCAGCCATCAGCGACCCCAGAACACTGCCTATCCCTGCTGACGAGGGTTGAAAACCCGAAACACGTGTCCAGGGATGGCGAAGACAGCGAAGATAGCAAGATCGAAAGATGATGCATCGCGAACACTCTACTACAATGACCAGAGTCCTTAGGGGCAACTTCCGCCGGTGTGTGAGTAGTGTGCGACCCCACCTCCTTTTTGTAACTTAAAGCTCCCTTGAGCAGCGGGCTGACGAGCCTGGGATCCCGCTCCTACGCGCCGGAGTGGTACTATACCTGGCAGATATTGGCAGCCATCGGCGACCCCAGAACACTGCCTATCCCTGCTGACGAGGGTTGAAAACCCGAAACACGTGTCCAGGGATGGCGAAGACAGCGAAGATAGCAAGATCGAAAGATGATGCATCGCGAACACTCTACTACAAGGACCAGAGTCCTTAGGGGCAACTTCCGCCGGTGTGTGAGTAGTGTGCGACCCCACCTCCTTTTTGTAACTTAAAGCTCCCTTGAGCAGTGGGCTGACGAGCCTGGGATCCCGCACCTACGCGCCGGAGTGGTACTATACCTGGCAGATATTGGCAGCCATCGGCGACCCCAGAACACTGCCTATCCCTGCTGACGAGGGTTGAAAACCCGAAACACGTGTCCAGGGATGGCGAAGACAGCGAAGATAGCAAGATCGAAAGATGATGCATCGCGAACACTCTACTACAATGACCAGAGTCCTTAGGGGCAACTTCCGCCGGTGTGTGAGTAGTGTGCGACCCCACCTCCTTTTTGTAACTTAAAGCTCCCTAGAGCAGCGGGCTGACGAGCCTGGGATCCCGCACCTACGCGCCGGAGTGGTACTATACCTGGCAGATATTGGCAGCCATCGGCGACCCCAGAACACTGCCTATCCCTGCTGACGAGGGTTGAAAACCCGAAACACGTGTCCAGGGATGGCGAAGACAGCGAAGATAGCAAGATCGAAAGATAATGCATCGCGAACACTCTACTACAATGACAAGAGTCCTTAGGGGCAACTTCCGCCGGTGTGTGAGTAGTGTGCGACCCCACCTCCTTTTTGTAACATTTGATGATTAATTTATCTGTAATAAAAGAAAGGATTCAAAAATAAACCCAAATAAAAAACAATACATTTTTTTCAGTTACTATTCAAGAGTTTCTATTTTTACTTACTAAAAGTTATCGATTTATTTTTCCTTAAATCGCGTTACTCTGTTCTGAAATGCTGTTACGTTCGTGATATCGAATGTGACAGACCAAAAAGGAATTATTGTTCGCGTATTCCTTTTCTATTAAAAAGACATAGAGATAGTTCAAAGATTGAATTTTTTCCCTGATCTTTATTCAAAATGACCGATAATTACTTGTTCTCTGTACTACTAAGGTATATACTCTGATCACGAACCTGAGATATTGAAGATTACATCTTTTTCGAATATTACAAAAGCAATATATTAGCTGGGATTTAAATACGTATATATATACACCTCGTAGTAATACAATAAAGGCTTCTTAAATTTGATCAGAGGCACTGAGATGTTTTAAATGCGACGATGAAACAAGCAAAATCAATGAATAATACTTATTAAGAAGGTACCTTTAAAGTTTTAATGTTGCGACAACGTCGTCTATATAGTCATACAGATAAAACATAAAAATGCGCCTTGTTTTAAGTTCTCGTAACAGTAACCTGATAGCAGGATCTAAATAAAAAGAGAATAGCATGTATAATTATAAATACACATTGAGGGCGCAAAACAATTAAACACCCAAATGTAAAATTAGGAGCCTAGTTTTCATATAGGCATCCTTACCTAATTGCTTTTGACGACGAGCGTAGCCTTCGTATTCTTAAACAGTGATAAAAATCGGAGCTGTAAGAAAGGCAAAAAAGGGGGGGATATTTAAACAAAATAATTAGCCCAAGTAGTACTCAGGCAGTTAATTTCTCGATCTAAACCCACGTATATATCGTGGTCTTGTTGTCAAGATATTTCTATCTACAAAAATGGAAACTAACCCATTTAAACAAAACCCACCTTTGATAGAGCTTCGCCGAGGAAAACCGAAGACGAGCAAGAAGTCACAGCGTCTTACATCACAGGAAACAAGATGGCGGATAGATATCAAAGATGCATTGGCTTTCAAGGCTTTAAATACTCACAGGCTAATTGGTTTACTGCACGGGAGTTCGTCACGTGATGTAACACCTGATGACATGACTTTTCATGGAGATAGAAAAAATACTATCTTGCGCGAAACGTGGAAATAGACAATTTTGTCAATAAAAAGTGTCTATATAAACATGGCAACATTTATTTACCTTCCATCGATTTCGAAGGCAGTATTTCATTAGGTGGCATTAAAATTGGAGGTAATTTACAAATAATTTTGATTCTAATGCAAAAGTGGAAAGATGAAAATCACCGCAAAGGAACCCAAATTAAGAATTAAAGGGACAAAATGGGACTAGGAAATAGAAAACTAGACAGAAAATCCTATCAAGTAAAGAAACGCACAAAAAACGAAATAACTCAAAATAGTTATCATAATTAAATGGTATTAAACAATAGCGTTTTCCCATGGAATTTCGCTGTTTAATCCATTTTTGAAGGTGTCTAAAGAAAATATCCAAAAAACCTCACGTTTTTTTCTTATGCACATACCTCCTCTTATATCTGGGGTGTTAATTTTTTCCAGAATTCGCCATTTAAAATCATCTGGTCCATGATTGCAATCAATGAAATGTTTTACCATAGGTGAAAGTAATTTTTTGGTTCTTATGGCGGAACGATGTTCCGTCAGTCGAACCTAAATAGGTCCTGAAGTTTCACCAACATATCCGAGTGGACAGGGACATTGAATAATGTAAACAGTGGTAGGTGTCTTACAGTTCCACATGTGGGTAGCGTGGGTGGTGTATCCATTGTGGGTGAAACTTTCACCAACTAGAATAGTGTGGCAAGATTTACAAGATGAACATTTCACTGTTCCTTTAATCGGTTGATTTGTATCAATGGATTTTTGCAGAAAACTATCTTGATTCTGAGATCCATCGAAACAGGAATGGACAATCTGATCCTTGATGTTCTTATTACGCCGATGGGCGAACAAGGGTTTAGCTAATTTTTGATCCCGTGCACACTTACTATTCAGAATGTGTTCATACTGTTTCATGACATAGATACAACAGCTGCAAATTGCAAAGTACCCGGTTGGGAATTCGTTTTTTGTGTGGTCTTTCTTTGGTGGATGTGTTCTCTCCAGAGTTAGCTGATCACTGTAACTGGAGGTATCAATAAACCTGGCAGTGATATCAGACTGGAATAAGCATCGTCAATGCAAATTGATTTTGCTTTTGTAAACTGAAAATTATTTTCCAAGCTTCCTTAACACTAAAAACAGATGCCAAAAGAGCAAGAATATTGCATGTTTCTCCAATATATAGAACAAATCCAGGACAGGTGGCATCATCAGTGGTGGAAACCAAAACAAACACACACACACACACAAGCACATGATACAGTGGCCCAGATTTACAAAGGCTTTGTGTTGGATTTGCATTACTTTCTACTGGTAGAATTTACAATTCAACACAATTCTTCAGTTGCATTTGATTGTAACCCATAGTAATGCAAAGCAGTACAATGTACTGCCTTGTGTTTGCATCAAGGGGGCGTTCCAGGAGTGGTGCATGGCTATTCAACTACCCATGGGTTTTGATGCAAATCCCTATCTACTAAAAATTGTAGATGGGGGTTCGCAGCAAAATGCTGCACCTCTTTGAGGCAGTTGTGATTTAAAATATTGTCCTTCTTTTTTATGGACTGGCTTGGCAGTGCAGCTGTCACCAGACAATTCTGTGAGCATCCCTAGAGAAGGGCTTTTGCTCTGCCCACATGTGGGAAGCTAGGAGTACATGTTTTGATTGGACAGAAGTTGTGTGCTTCCACAAAAAAAGTGCTTGCCTCCACGTTGTGATCATTTTATTCATCAAGCTGCCTAATCGTGAACTTTTAGGGGCACACACATGATACTGGAATGCTATTAAAGTGTCTTAAATAACAAGATCATTTATGTTGTTTTTCTCTGGCTGTAGTACAGATGGGAGGAAGGCAGTCATATTTTCGGTCTGGCTTGACAGCGCAACTGTTACCTTATCTTTCAACTAACACCAGCATTATTGATATTATTCTAGAGTTACTTGCTTCCACAAATCCAAATCCACTTCCATGCATTTTACTTGTAATGATTCACATTACCTCACAAAATTCCTTTAAAAAGCCAGATTTATTGGCATTGCCAATGCTTGTTTCTCTTTGGATGTGTGCTGCATTCTACAGCACACATGCACTAAAGAGGTAGTCTACAAAGTTTTGTAGTGCACTGTTGCAAAGCTTATACTGAAAGAATAGGTAAGGCATGTGTGGCAGCATTGAAGGTTTACCTGAGTATGGGATTATGGTCTGGTTTGACAGAGCAGCCATCGCCAGACAAGTATCTGAGATTCACCAGCAGTAAGGATTTGGCTCAGTGCACATTTTTGGATCCATGAGTACATGTTTTGATTGGGCAGAAGTGCTTTCACAAAATAGTGCTTGCCCTCCAAACAGCAGTGATAATTCTCTTTATCAAGATGCCTGCGATTGAACTTTCAGGGGCACCCACTTGACATTTAAAGTTATTAGAGTGTCCTAGAAAACTAGAAACTCTATATTATTTTTCTGGTAGCATCACAGTTGGCAGGAGGGGAGTCATTAACCTACATGAATCTTTAGGTATGACTTGACAGTGCAACTGTCACTTGACCATGTATCCTGTTCCAATATTATTCTACAGTTCTTTGCTTTACCAAAATTACAGATCCATCCCCATGCTTTTTACTTGTGATGATTCACAGTTCCATGCAACATTTCTTTAAAGCCAACACTATTGTAAACACTTGTTTTTTGTATGCCTTTGTGTAATGTTTTGTGAGCTTGGACTATGTTAGGTTATGTAAAGTATGATTATGTCAATTGAAAGTGTCTAATGGTGTGCGGTTGTGTTGATGGGTTATTGATGGTGTTGATGGAATGTTGGTATGAAGCGATGATTGTGTGATCATGCTTGTATGTGTGTGTGAGAGAGTTCAAGCAATGCATGTGAGGATGATATATGGGTTTGTGTATGCATGGGATGCTTTGATATTGCCACCCGATGTTCCTAATGTCCCAGTAAGTTACACAGCGGCCCTGTCATATTGCGCTAGGTAAGCGTGCAAGTTTCAGAGCACAGCAATTAATTAAGGTCTCCGTACGTATCTACCCTAGTTATCTGCATCTGGCTTTATTACTAGAAATTAAATATGGTGCTTAAACTACAGCCACTCGCCACTGCCCCTTATGAACACACACATTGGATGAGGCGGACAGGTTAGACTGCAGTGCAGGTGGTTTGAGGCCCCCCAGATATCACTCTCCCTACCTATTTATTAATATAAAACTAAATTAAAGCCCAATGGAGTAGACTCATCTTTTCAGGAGCTACGTCAGAGAAGTGATCATGGCAGTGTAGTGGTTTGAAATCCTATTTAAATATATTTAAAAAGTATTGTCAGCTTTTGCTGGGCTGTTGCCAGTCGAGATCTCAACAAAAGTGTTATCCTTTCGTTTGTAGGTGGCTGACTGGATGAGCTACACCTTGTCTGGGTTGGGGGAGCACTTTGCAGGGTACTCTCATTCTGGCACTTGCTCTGAAAGTTGCAGGTGGTTGGAGATAAGAGTCGCACATAAAGGACGCTGCTTGGTAGCTCATTGGTAATGGTTCCAGAATCATTTGGTTGTAGGAGATCTCACAATTCAAAGCCTGTGGCTTTTCCCCACTGTTTTAGGACAAGTGTGGTCTGCAGTTGAACTAGGTGCAGGAATAACTCCACATGCTCAGTTTAGCTTTGGGTAACTCCGGGTCAATCCTAGAGAAGAGAGGGAGTTGGGTGTAATCAGATATTCTCTCTATACTGATGTCACACATCTCCATTTGCTTGCTCTTCACCACGACAGGTAAAAGAACTGCCACTTAGCGCCATTGAAGTATTGAGGCATTGAGGCAGGAGGAAAGCTTCTCAATCTCCTGACTCATCTCCAGTGTTCATGGTTAACCAAATTGTCCCTGCTAAAACATTTCTACTGTTCTCAGTTCTCAAAGTGCTGGATGAATCCACATTTTGGTATCAATTATAAGATCTACAAAGACACCAAACCACCAACGATGGTAACATACTTTGTTCATTCGTTTTATTTCATATTTAGATTGATGAAGGCCATTGTATGTATGCCGTAGTCCTTCAAATTTCGTCCTGGGACATCTTTGAGGCAGCATATCATAAATGAAGTTACTCTGGTCATAATGCTTTTCCCTTGTGTGTAAATTATTGCAAATACCTATCTCTTGGATTCAATCAGCTTGTGTCAGTGAGGCTACGACCATAGTGAATACATCTGAAGCGAAGGGCTTACTAATGCACACACACGTAGGGAGGCCACGTAGAGGCTAGCGTATGATTTCTTTCAGGGACATGTGCATTGAGCATGCATGTCATCCATCAGATTTTCCCTTTAAACAACAAAAAGAGAAAAGAGAAGCACTTGGGTTAATGGTGCCCCTGCATCCTGACCCATGCCATATGCCGGCACCCAAACCCATCATGGCTATTTGGCACTCTGTATGCACATGGTTCTATCCAGATATTTAGTTGGGGTAGGTGTAAGATCAAGTTGTGTGAGGCATTTATCAATCATTTTAATTCAACATGCCTTGACCTACTGAGTCTAGGAAGCCACCTTCCTAAGGGTTTGCTTTATTTCATTTGAGCTGCAAGCTTTACATGGGCTGGTGTAGGTAGGAAACCACAACAAGTGATGTCTTGTGCTTTGAAAAGGTTCTGGTTCAGTCTGTCCAGACTCTTGGGCACTTGGCCTGTAACTACACTGCACAGCTCTTGCTCTAGCAAGCTACTTAGCTTCCTTGGTTTTCTGCCAATGCCTTAACATTCTCCCCCGGTGCATATGCTCCTGACGTCCGAAGTCCTTACTCCTGCCCTAACATATATGCAACCTCTTCCACCTGCAGTCCACATCACACCTCTGCCTCAACTCCTGTGTAGGCAGGTTCCACAATTGAGCTTCCGGTCACTAAATCGCAAAATGTAGGCAGCCTTTGTCTACAACCCCTGGTCTTCATGTAATTGCCCACAATGGTACCACGTTCCAAGGATTCACTCCTGAAACAGTCATCCTCTTCACTCATGTTCAGTTGGCATCTGCCAGTCAACACTCCATCATTCATCATCTTCCCCATGCATCCAGCTTTTGTCTTAAGACTCATGCACCAACACTTACCATGGCCATTCAAACCCTGGTTCCAACCAAAGTACTCACAACTTTCTAGATCATGTGCAACAAAGGGTGAAGGTGCTCTGAAGCACTGAGCTGTTTCACTGCTTACTGTTGTACACTATTTATTCTACCAGCTCCTGTGCCTGCATTCCATTCCATTCCAAGTCTGCTTGCCAGTATTATCAGCTCTTCTTACTGCTGTAAGTCAACTTCCTATTATGATGCTTGAAATGGAATGGTTATTAATGATGCATTGGGACCAATGTACTGGAGGTCCCTGAATCCCATCAACACCCTGGCATCATCTTGAAACATGAAAGAGCTGCCAAAAGACTTTGTGTCAGTGAGGGAATAAGTGTTACCTGAGAAAGCAAATGGTGTACAGACTTGTCTAATGTGGGCAGTAAACAAAAAATAGCTTTGATAGGAAAGTTAAAAATAACAGAAAATATTGCATTGTGTCTCTGTATATTGTGTTGTTATTCTGGTAGTCTGCTTAAAAAATGGCTGTTTTAGATAGGGAAATAGACTTCTTAGTATTTAACATTTTGGGTCAAGCACTTTATTACATTTATAGGTTTGATATTCTGGAAGGACTCTGGTAGAACCAAGGTTGGTTTGCCTCTCTCTAGGACCATTCTCTCTAACCCCTCCACTTATAAGGCTTTGGTCAGCTAGACCAGGACTCACGTGGCCTCCCCTCTTCTAACCCATGAACTATTTAAACTAGAACCCTAAAACCTTAAAGGTGTCACACCTGTTTGGTAATCAGTGGAAACAGCATGACTAGTGATATCCCTAATGCCTGATTAAATTACTAACACAGCAACAGGAGCCGCAGAAAAGTAGGACCTTCCGCCCCAGGCATCTACAGTCATAGATTCCACAAAGGCATCCACCACATCTTAAAGGGAAGAGAGGGGTCATTGGCTGGGCAAGCACTGGAAGAGGTCTGGAAGCCGCAACGTTCCTATTCGGAATCATGGAACATAACCATTAGAACACAATTGTTCCACACTAGATGATGCAATGGCCAAAGATGGCCTTGAACCAGGCTCAACGGGGAAGCATGAGAAATCTGCTTTGATTGACCCCACCTAAAGGACAATCAGCAGAGAAAATGTGGTGGCACATAAAATAAATGAAGAAAGGACAATCAAGTGGAGTGAATGACACATGGAGCCTTAACCACAAGGCTGCATCAGAAGACAGAGTGGACCCCTCCTGAACATTGGATACATAAATCTAGGAGGACCATATTAACCAGAACAACAGCAGATTCCGGGAATGCGCCATAGCATAAAACATACCCGTGAAACACTAAGCAATGGAGGCAAAGATAGGATGCCACCACAACCATGTTCAAAAACTAGATTATAGGTTTCAATGAAACAGTCAGATACCAGAAGTCAGAGAAAACAAAAAATCTGAAATAAACAATTCATGGAAAATAAGAAAATGCTTCATCTATGTTCAAACTCTGCGTTCCGAAGTTAAATAGTAGTCTTGTAATCTTCAGTTTTGTCTTAATTGAAGTCCTCTGCTTCCTCAAAAACAGTATTCTGGTGCTCTGCAGGTATCTGAAAATTTTAAGAGACAAGGGTCACTACTCTCTATCTCTTTAAAATGCAATACCTGTGTGCATTTCTTTAAAAGTCAGTGCCCGAAACTGTAACATGTAATTCACATAGTCGGTCTTGTAGTTAATCATAACTCAAATTTCAATTTCCCTTCCATTAGAACTTGTGGCTAGTTTACATTTGTCTAATGCATTGGAACACATGTGACATCCTCAAAATTTGTGAAAGGTTTTGCTAGTTTAGAAAGTTTTTTGTAATTCCTATTAAAGAAACTGTCTCTCCCCCTTTCACTTATATATGGGACTTTCACATATATGCAGGCAATTTTAATTATGCAAGTCTCATTGTCACTCAAAAGAAGCGGCCCGTATGTATTCATAATACAGGTTAATTTCCTGCTGAGTATAAAAAATAGACTAAGAAATTTGATTTTTTTCAGGCCCTTATTGAATGTTTTGCACTTCCTGATTCTTTCTATGAGGAGGTCTATATGTGGTATTTTATCAACTTTCTGAAGTACTAATCATACCTTTAAAGTCTTACCCCTTTTTAATGAATCTGTAATTTGTTGGTGTTTTCCTAAAAACTGAACCATATGTAGAGGTACAGTTGCCACAGAGAAATTCTTCAAATGGTACACTGTGTACCATGTGATCACGATGGCAGTTCTCTGCGGACAATACATAATTTGAGTTTTTTATTTCCAGAAAAGTAGCCTTTAATTTCTCCCCGTTTTTCATAAATCTACAATCTAGAAACTCAACTTCTTTGCTTCTGTATATGTATGGAAATGTTAGCTGCAAATTATGTTGATTTCAGTATATTATGCAGTCAGCGAATTAACATTTAGTGGAACTCCCAAAAATAAAAACATCATCTATTTATTGGGGCAAGACTCTGATCTTTAAGCTGTAAACGTATCAAGGCATTCTCAAAATATCCCATGGTGAGTTTGGGATAATTGGTCGCAAATATGGAGCCCATGGCACTATTCTGACTGCAGAAAGCGCTTGCTTCTAGCAATAAAATAATTACTTTCTAACATGAAAATTGCCATGGAAGGTAAAAGCTTCATGTGTTTCAAAAATATCATACACTGTTATGACATGAAGTGAGGTAGGGCTTTCAGATTCACTTTATGTTGAATAGATATATTTAATGTATAGACACCTATATATACCAATAGCTATCCCTACCATGCCAGGAGATTTTCTAGTTTAAAAATAAATCAACTTTTTGACAACAGAGTTAGAATGACCTAACCTAATGTTTGTCAAAATAATTTGGGAATCAGTATGTTGATATGTTTTAAGATCAAAAGACATTACATAAATATAAGAACAAATGATGTAAGCTTAACGAAGGTCAATTTCAACCTTTAGATAATATTTCTAAAGATAATTTTATTGGTATTAGTTTATCAGACACGAGGTGGAGATATTGTCATATTTCCATTCA
The DNA here is from genome assembly GCF_964263255.1 of Lissotriton vulgaris. NCBI lineage: Eukaryota > Metazoa > Chordata > Amphibia > Caudata > Salamandridae > Lissotriton > Lissotriton vulgaris. Next base: position 1,568,017,612 of record NC_141695.1, on the reverse strand, counting down.
CTCACATATTTATTGTCAGCAAAAAAATCATAAAATTAATTTCAAGCAACCTGAAGACCCACAGACAGTAGAAGAGGCTAGAAAATCTCAAACTAGAAAATCTCCTGGCATGGTAGGGATAGCTATTGGTATATATAGGTATCTATACATTAAATATATCTATTAAACCAGCTTTCCAGGCTTATGATATTAATGCCCAAATCATTAGCAACAACTTCATCATAGATTTATTGCCGCCACGTTTCCATTCTAAATCTGATAGATCAATTAAGGTGTCTAAATTATTGATTTTAAGATTACTAAGGAGTAAAGTAAACTTGTTTGCAACAGCCGCTGAAGGTTTTTGGTGTTTGCACAGTCTTAGTGTTCTGGATAATTTCAATAAGCACAACACAAACGTATTCACATAACCATTTTTTGATGCATGTAAAGTATTAATTCAGAGGTCTAACCTATTGCTCACCTTGATTCTTTTTTGAACATGTATCATGTTGCTGTGAGTCTGTGTCCACTACTATCTTTTTTCTGTTCCTATTCCATTACCTTTGATGTCGTTTTTTGGGTCGAGCCTGTCCAGCTCATGCGCTGCTCTGCTAGGCATGCTGTATTCGAGTAAGGAAGCTTTGGCTTGTTGCCCTTTGTAAATGCTGCCTTCCGATTTGTTAATAGGCTTGTTAGTCCCTCCTTAGTACCGCCTTGTCTTTAATTGTAACCTACCCATGACCACTGGCCCTTTCAATTCTGTTGCTGCATGAATCATCTTATTTTATCTATAAGCACTATTTTCTTTAATGAGTTTCTCTTACTGCAGGCACAACATGCTTTCCAGCAACATTCAGCGCTCTGTGCGCCCTTGACTTTGCAAGCAGCCTGGGAAAATGTCTGGCTCTTCTTTGAAATGAAATAAGTCTCACATTTACAAGAGTTTGAGCTATTGGCATTGTAAATTGTGATTCGCTATTAGGGAATGCTTTCCCATTCATTCCTATCGGCCTAAAGGCCCACAGGAATGAATGGGAAACCATTCACAATTTGCATTTACCAAATAGATAATCGCAAATTGCGAATGCAATTTCAAGGGTGCCAGGGAGCCAAAAGGCCACAATGATGCACCCCCAAAACTGCCATGTGTGCGTATGTGGCGCACACACATGCCCTAAGGCATGTTGGTACAGAGGGAGCAAAGAGATGGATTAGAGCTTTTAAAAAGCAGATTGCAGTCATCACCTTGGTAGTAGAGGACATCAAAGGTTTACTTAGCTTTCTCATAGGAGGTGAGACAGATGCTGTTTTTCAGGAGACTTGAGTGAGAAATGTTACTCTCACTGATTCAAGCAAGCCTGGCTGAAGACGGATGTAATGCCAGAAACCGGTCCTAGGAAGCTTGAATCCGTTCTAGGGAAAGCATGGCTTGACAGTTCGGGCTGGACTGTTCCCATGAGGCACAGAGTCGAACTGATTTGCATATGGCCATGTCTGAACTGGGGTGGGAGAGTGGGCTAAAGAATGGTGATGGATTAAACCCAGATCTGTTGACTGGATGTGAGTGTTTGATTGGTTCAGATGCTCTGTCCGTCACCACCCCCTTTTGTATCGCTAGGTAAGAGCCACATGCATGATTCCTGTTCGTTTATGACCAGAAATTGTTACCAAGGATCCATATATAACTGCAGCTTGGGCATAATACTGGGATAAGTTATCACCACTCAAGGGGCTTTTCCTTCCCAACATAGTGTCTCTCTTTCCTACCTTGAAGAATTACCTAGTGGTAGGCCTGACAAACACGAGAAGGGAGTTCTGGATAATGGGTGCTCAGCTGGAGAAGGCCTACTGCCTTCCGTCTGTATCTAAAAGTAAACCATGCTAAATCGTTGGGCGTAAATAACACACAGAACATAGTAAAATGCAAGGTCATTGAATTAGAACTGCAAAACAAGCCGCTTAATTAGTTAAACACACAATCACAGCATTGCCAGGGCGCTCTGTACTTCCCACTCTTGGCCGCCGCCCATGTATTCGGGCAGTTGTGCACCTCGGTGAAGCTGGACCGCTGCTGCGAGTACACTCCCTGCATGACACACTGTGCGCTGGTGAATGAACCCGCAGCATCCAGGAAGACCGCCTTCTGCTCTGTGTGCGCAAGGGCCATGCCCTCTTCTGGGGATTTCCCCAGCTGGGCACCCCTCCCCTTCTTGTAAGCAGGAGCACATGACTGTGACTGTTCGGGGCCGTGACTGCAATTAACTCGTTCAGTGACTAACAACGCTGTTCCAGTTGAGGCACTCTCGGTAACAGGAGGCCCCTGCTGCTCGCGGCTGCTTTGGCATCGCGAGGAGTTGCCACACTTCAGTATTAGCTCTCCAAGGGGTGTACACAAGGTCCAGCCGCAGTAATGTTCTTGTTTTGTTTGTCTGTTTTATTTTTATCATCTGTTTTGAAAGGTGATGCCCCGCGGGGGAGAGCGGCGGCTTGCCCATCTGCTCGGGAAGACGGGGCCTCGATGACGCAGCAGTGTCGCGGCAGCCGCCTTCCATCCGAACCATCTGACATGTGATCCGTGTACTTGTGAGGGAGTTTGCGGCTGTTTAAAGCGTGCCCCGCAGACTGAATGCCTTCCAGTCTCTTGGCCAAGAACAGAGGTTTTATGCAGTCCGGTGTAGGTAGCGTATCCTGCCTTGGTGTACACATTCTGGTACACAATTTGACCGTTTTTGATGTTAAGTAAACTGGTGTGCAGTGCTTGAAATGGAAAAATAGAAGTGCCGCTACCCTTTACCAGAGTATCTGTTTGTATCTGAGAAGTTCCGGTGCTCTCCAATTAAACTTATTATGTTACTCATCAGAAGTGCAGGAACTGTCCCTCTAAAAAAAAGTGCCGGTAATCAATACCGGACAGTACCGTCCGGCCCATTTAAAGCACTGCTGCTGAGCCATTCAGGATTAAAAGTCCCACAGGAGCACACCAGCTCAGGTGTTTCTTGGGTCACTTTTCCTGCTATAAGCAGCCGAAATCTTGGTGGCAACTGTGGAGAAAATGGGGTGGAAAAATAGAATGAGGTGTGGTATTTCCGTTTTCTCTTGTAATCTTCCATTTTTCATGGTAACTTCTGGTATCAAATTGTGATCTCTCCTCCTGGAGGTAACATGTCCTCAGTATCGTTAACTCAGGGTTGGGCGCGGGGCGGGGGGAGGGAGGAATCAAGCCATCTCATGGCCATCTTATATTGAGCCCCTACATTTTTACACGATATTGACCTATGGCAATGTATGAACAGTGAACATGAGCTGTGGGCTGCCTTCAGGGATGGTATAGGTTTACTCTAGAATTTGGAAAGCTAAGACTCTGTAAGTGGGACACAGGCACCAGACAACAGAGTACATTACTGCTGCTAATCTCCAAGCAAAAAATGTCCCAAAATACTGGAGCCTAAATCCTTCCCACCCAATATCATGGGCCTCAGCTAGGTCAAGCAAATGGAGGTTGTAGGGTGCCAATAGTCTTGATGTAAAGTTGAAGTGAGCAATGAATGGGGAGTGTGGCAGTCAGTCTGTTTGTTACCACAGGTAAACCTTTTATCAGGCCCCTAATGTACCCCTATAAGGTCATACATGCTGGAAGGGGAGGCTGACAGGTTGTTCATTTTCTGGTACCTGCGCCCGCCACCCCAGCCAAGGTACATCCCAGATGCCTTACAACAGTACCAAGACTTCAGAAAGTAACCATAGCAGACATTCCACCATCTCGAAATACCTTTCAGAAAGCCAAGATAGACTTGTAAGAGTGAGACATCCTCCCACCCACTGAGAACAACCAGAGCTTTTCCTCCATCCCTCCCTCCTCTCCACCTTGACTTGCACTGAGAATGTGTCCATCAAGCATACACTCAACCCCCTAGAGTGTCCAAGTCAAGAGGGCAATTACACCTGTATTCCTGCTGTCCAGAGCTATTTCAGCCTCCGTTCCCCATACAGGTAAATACATGTAATGTTGAAAAGGAACGTAGCATTGTGGGTTTGGAAGGTTTGTGGGTCATGGGGAACTGGTTGCAGCAGGTCCCGGCCTACCCTTGTGAAAGGAGCTAAATAAAGGTCTTGGGAGCCCACTGAGCCCTGGAGCCATGGGTCTGCATTACAGCCTAATATGGGCATCCTCAGTCTTCCCTGTGAAGGTGGTCCTGATGGTGCTGTTTTGATGATCTCCAGCAAATGTTAAGTCAAGGGTGGATAAATGCCTCAGGGCTGGGGAAAGGGAACCTGGGGAGAAGGTAGAAAGCCGCTCCAGCCCCACCCCCCCAGTCTGTGCATTAAAGTTAGATATGCCTCCAGGCCTGGGCTGCTCCCTCACTGGGAGTAAATGCATCACCGAGAGCCACCATGCCTGTGTACAGCCCAGCAGTCACATGATGATGAGGTGGCTGTGGTTCAGAGGTCAAATGGGACATAAGTAGGTAGTACTAGCAGCTGTCTCAGCAAACATGACAGGCAACACATATTAAATGAAAGCCTCTTCAGTAGGAAATACTTGATTCATATATTTTAAGGCGTTATACTCTCAGAGATATGGTATAGGTGCTAATATAGAAGAATAGCCCAGAGCCATCCCAATGACTACTTTGTTTTAGACTATACATCTATACTAATATAATAAAGAGAGAGCCCAAACCTTTGCGGCGGTTAATCTCAGGAACCACAGCACCAATCACAACACACAATACAGCGTTGGAAAGGGCAGTTGCAGCAGAAGGACATAGGCTATGCAGACGCCCACCATATACATTTAAAAGGTAAAAGAAGGCCCCCTATACCTGCTTTCCTCGCTCCCGCCCCAATGACGCCCACAGGTGGTTTACACCCCTCCTGAAAACTCACAAACTTGAAGTCCGTCAACTGGAGCGAAAATGGCGCACAGCCTATTCAGAACAGGACAGGGCTAATTACTGCAAGGCTCGCAAAAACTATCAAAAGCTGATTTTAAAACACAAAACCGACTATTTCTCGGAAAAAATTCTTAAAGCTCAGAACCAATCTAAAGAACTGTTCAACATTGTGGAAGATCTTAGCACCAGTGACAGAACCTCCCTCCCGACAGTACCCACTCAGGAACTTTGCAATTCTTTAAACTCTTTTTTCTTTGACAAAATCTGTACCATTAAACAAAACATTCCCACCACTCAGCCTCCCCTTTTATTTGCAGACACCTTTTATAACCCTGCTACCCTGGACTCCACCCCCCCATTGAAAAAAACAACTTATCTAAACTTCTCTCTAAAATCAAATCCGGCTCCCCTGATGACATCTGCCCCCCTTACATCCTGAAAGAAGTAGGTACCAGCATCCCTGGGGGTCTACTTCCCATGCTGAATGGTTCACTTGCTCAGGGTAAAGTTCCAAACAACTTTAAACAAGCATTTACAATGCAATGGTTTTGCCTTTGTTAAAGTTAGAGCTATTGGCATTGCTCTTGACATTATTTTTATTTATGTGTTTTTTAAAAACATAAATAAATGGCATTGTCATTTACAATGCAACTAGCTTTATCTCTCTCAAATGACACACACAAACACCCACAGAGAGCCCCCCCAACACACACACACACAGACCCCCCCACACACACACCCACACAGAGCTCCCCCCCACACACACCCACACAGAGCCCTCCACACACACCCACACAGAGCCCCCCCCACACACTGCGACCCCCCCCACACACACTGCAAGCCCTACACACTGCGACCCCCATTTCAATAGATGTGTGATGCTTACCTGGTACTAAATTGGTCCCTGCATGGCTGAAAGGTTGAAATGGTGTAGGAGGCAAGGGGACAAATGTGAGCATGGAGAGAAAGGAGTATAAGTTTGAGATTAGTGACTAGGTGAAAATAAAATCAGGAAGGACACAGGGTGGTCTTTCCAAATTAGATGGTCTATTTCAGGTAGAAAATGTCAGTAGGTTATTTGTGTTCTTGAGGGGGGATAGGTCCAACCGGCACCATAATCGGACGTTTATTGTTTATACCCATTCACAACAGGCAACTAGGCAGTATGGCCGTCTCAGAGCCCAATCAGCAGTGAAGCAACAAGGTCCCTAAACCTCCGTAAAAGCATGTCTAACACTGAGGGGCCCTCCTCAACACACACAGGGCTTGATAGAACTTAATTAGTTCCATACTGACAATTATTGCCAGACCAAAAATGTGTTTAAAACAGTAACATACACACTTGATATCTAGGAGAGCTGACCGTGTAGCACTGCAGACCCCAATTTTACCCCCATTTTTGCCTGCACACCCTAAAAACAACCACATACAACATGTATACACAGAGAAGTCATCTGGAGTATACAGAGCAGAGGGAGCAGGCACTAGGAACAGACAAGACACAGGCAGGGGCACAGAGAAGTCATCTGGAGTATACAGAGCAGAGGGAGCAGGCACTAGGAACAGACAAAACACAGGCATGGGCAAAGAGAGTTATCTGGAGTATACTGAGTACAAGGAGCAGGCACTAGGAACAGACAAGACACAGGCATGGGCAAAGAGAGTTATCTGGAGTATACAGAGTACAAGGAGCAGGCACTGGGAACAGACAAGACACGGGCATGGGCAAAGAGAGTTCTCTGGAGTATACAGAGTACAAGGAGCAGGCACTAGGAACAGACAAGACACAAGCATGGGCACAGAAAGACATGTGGAGTAAACAGAGTACAAAGAGCAGGCACTAGTAACAGACAAGACACAGACACAGGCATGGGCAAAGAGAGTTATCTGGAGTAAACAGAGTACAAGGAGCAGGCACTAGGAACAGACAAGAGACAGGCATGGGCACAGCGAGACATCTGGAGTATACAGAGTACCAGGAGCAGGCACAAGTAACAGACAAGACACAGGCATGGGCAAAGAGAGACATCTGGAGTATACAGAGTACAAGGAACAGACCCTGATAACCGAGGATGTGACCTAGGAGCAGGCAAGAGACAGGCAGGGGCACAGAGAGACATCTGGAGTATTCATAGTGCAGAGAATAGACACTGAAAGACAACCGAGGACGTGACCTAGGAACAGGCAAGAGACAGGCAGGAGCACAGAGTGACATCTGGAGTATATAGAGTACAATGAGCAGGCAATAGGAACAGACAAGAGACAGGCATGGGCACAGAGAGTCATCTGGAGTATACAGAGTGCAAGGAGCAGGCACTAGGAACAGACAAGACACAGGCATGGGCACAGAGAGACATCTGGAGTAAACAGAGTACAAAGAGCAGGCACTAGTAACAGACAAGACACAGACACAGGCATGGGCAAAGAGAGTTATCTGGAGTAAACAGAGTACAATGAGCAGGCACTAGGAACAGACAAGAGACAGGCATGGGCACAGAGAGACATCTGGAGTACATAGAGTACAACGAGCAGGCACTAGGACCAGACAAGAGACAGGCATGGGCACAGAGAGTCATCTGGAGTATACAGAGTGCAAGGAGCAGGCACTAGGAACAGACAAGACACAGGCATGGGCCCAGAGAGACATCTGGAGTATACAGAGTACAGGAACAGGCCCTGACAATCGAGGACGTGACCTAGGAACAGGCAAGAGACAGGCAGGGGCACAGAGAGACATCTGGAGTATACAGAGCAGAGGGAGCAGGCACTGAAAGACAATCTGGATTATAAAATGTAAACAGCCAGGAGACAGAGAGGGAGACACTCGAGCACAAAGAGACACCTGCAATACACAGAGAAAGCTCAAAACCTACTCTTGAAACGGTCAGGACAGGCAGGGACGCACTTGGCCCCATGGAGGCGTCTGCAATAGGACCATGGGAGAATACGGACCATGCACAGAAACTGACCGACAGGAAAACCCCTGGAAACAAAGTATCCGAAGTTCAGAGAGAACAGGGAACAGGCACTGAAAGACAACCAGGTGCATAAACTGGAGACAGGCAGCAAACAGACAGGGCCACGGCTCGACACAGAAGCACATCTGAAATACACAAACTGCAAGAAATAGACAGTGAAAATCAATAAGGACACACACTGGAAACTTACAGTGACACACCTGTGCACAGAGGAACATCTGAAGTATTGATTAAACAAAAAACAGACACTGAAGAAACAGGAACATTAACTGGAAGTAGACAGAAGACAAACAGGCAACCAGAGACATCTGAAAATATTGAGAAAAAGAAACGGATGCTGAAAACAACTAGGGGAACTCTCTGGAAACAGACAGTCGACACCTAGGGACTCTCCTGGGCACCGAGGGGCGTCTAAAGTATTAAGAAAACAAGGAGGAGAACGGAATTTGCACATTATGATTACATGTCCTGCGATCACTGTGTGCACATGTGAAAGTTACTGTATATTATGTTTACATGTGGTCTGGGTGCCTCTGCATGTAGATTACATGTGGTCTGGGTGTCTATGCATGTAGGTTTCTGTCTCACGTACACACATTTAAGGGATCTGTATATTATATTGTGTGCACTTGTTAAGCTTTCTGTGTGTGTACATTTACTTGTGGTCTGGAGACATCTCTGTGCATTGTGCCTAAACCTGGAGAAATCTATATATTGAGAATGAATGCAGGGAGACATGTATATGGGAATGTGAGTGTTTCTGTATATAATATATTGTATGTACATGTGGTATGATGGGTGTGTACATTGTGTGTGCAACTGAAGATCACAGCAGATACATGTGGTTTTTTTGTACTCTATAAGCATATGTGGAGGGATAGGTATATACGTAGAGTGAGATGTAGACTTTGTTTAAATGTAGGGAAGCTGCATATTATTATGTATGTTTACATATGGGGGCTTAAGTGTGCTTCATTTTAAAGTTGACGATCACAGTTTTGAACGCATGTAGTTGGCTCTGAGAATTGTTTACACGGGCTGGCTGAATATCAGTTACAAACAGAGCGGGCCACGCTATCACACGTTGGGGGTTCTCGTGTTCTCGTTACACCGTGGGATTAGTGCATTTTGCTTGCACGAGTCCGCGGGATATTCTCTGTCTTGTGGACGCGTGGAAGGACAGAGAGAGGTCCTGCAACTCAGCACGGTACTTGCAAACGGTAACAGTGCGGTTACATTGTAGCTACTGGGTTCACGTCAGCAGTCATTCCTCGTGGATCGGATGTCAGTCAGGGCTGTGATTCAAGGGCCTCGGGGACAAAGCCGAGGACTTCGAATATTGGCAGAACAATGGGGCGGGGTAAATGCAAAAACGTACGCGTCGTTATGGAAGTTTTCCAATAGACTACTGAATTTAACTTAAAATATAACAGTTGAAAGCGAACACGAGTCTTAATTGGAATGTAAAGGAGGGTGGGGCTGGGAGGGGCGCAATACGAAACTAACCAAGGCGCACGTGGCGCTAGAGTGAACAGGATCCAAGACGTAGGGCCGGCCAGGGCGTCCAGGGCAGGCAGCTAAGCGTTCAGCGGAGGTGCACTCCTCTGGTGGATCCCACCCAGAAAGACCCGAGGTGCAGTACAATTTTGAGTGGGACAGCGGACATCAGAAATATGGATTGCTACATACATTTGAGATCGCTTGGGCACAACCCCGCGGGCGCCGCCATGCTGCTTGCCGTCTTCCTCTCCTTCTTCCCCCGGGCTGCGGGGGGCGGGCACTTCCGGCCGGCCGCGCTAGGATTGGCCGGCCGGCCAGTCACGGGGCAGGAGAGACGCAGAAGTGCCGGCAATGCCGGACCAGACACGGGGGCATTCCCGGCGTCGCGTGACGTCGGCAAAAGCCAAAGAATCTCGGGAACGCCCCCGTGTCTGGTCCGGCATTGACGGACAGGCCCCTCGTCCAATGGCAAGGCTCCGTTTACGGAGCCAGCCAATCAATGACGAGGGCCGACCCAAAGCCACACTACAGTTCTCATTAGGTTTTTGCTGCGCAAAAAAGATGCGCAGAGCGCATCTTTTTGGCGAGGCAAAACCTAAAAAGCCCTCCTTATTCCCCTCATAAAAAAGGCAGGAGCCAATCCTCTAGACCCACTCAATTACAGGCCCATATCTCTGCTGCCATACTGCGCCAAACTTCTGGAGTCTCATGTATGCGACAGCATTTCCACTTTCCTTGAAAAATCGGAATATCTGGCACCTAATCAGGCCGGTTTCCGTCCTTGCCATTCTACGGAGGCGGTCATCCTCTCGGTGCAGAACACCCTGAGGCGGAATGCGGATGAAGGGATCTATCAGGCTCTGGTGCTTCTAGACCTCTCTGCTGCCTTCGACACGGTCGACTATACTATCTTGGTCGACCGTGTCGAACAGGCAGGCCTCAGGGGCCCTGCACTGAGCTGGATCCGTTCATTTATCACTGACCGAACTCAATCGGTCAGACTAGGCCCCTTCACGGCCCCCACCATATCTACCATCTGTGGAGTACCCCAAGGCTCTTCGTTGTCTCCCCTGCTTTTTAATTTGTATCTGCGCCCACTTCTGTATAACATAACATAACATAACATGTGTATTTGTAAAGCGCACGTTCACCCAGCGGTTTCTTGGCGCTGAATAACAGATGTTTATTGTTACCCAACTCAATGGTACTCATTTTATCGACCTCAGATGGATGAAAGGCTGAGTGGACCCGCCGGGATTTGAACCTGTGACCATGAGGTCGAACACAGGCCCCTGCAGTGGACGCATTAGTCCACTGAGCCACCAGACCCGGCTGTATTCCCTCAGGCACGCTAAGGTCACCATTTTCAATTACGCCGATGATTTGCAGCTCATCTTTCCTTTGAACACCAAGGACTCTGTGGTAGAACTCCAAAACACCATGTCCCACATTCTGAGTTGGATGAGCTGCAATCACCTGAAACTTAACCCAGGCAAGACCGAACTGGTCTTGCCGGGACAGAGCACCCTCAGCTGGAGCCCCAGTTTCTGGCCTTCATGCATGGGCACCCCCCCACCCAAATCTTCCTCGGTCAAGAGCCTCGGCATTTTCATTAGTGAGGACCTCTCTCTGAAAAAACAAGTTGGAGCTGTTGTTTCCTCCAGTTTTTTTCAGTTAAAGAAAATAAAAAAAATCGCCCGCTTCTTTTCCCAAGCGGCCCTCACTCAGATTGTCATTTCCCTGGTTTTGTCCAGATTGGACTTTTCCAACAGTCTATACCTTGGGCTCCAAACTGGAGAGCTTAAACGCCTCCAGCTGGTTCAAAACCAGGCAGCCAGACTCCTCTTGAACATTCCTAGAAGGCAATCAGTCAGACCTGGCTTGAAACAGCTGCATTGGCTCCCGGTCGAGCAACGCGTGGCCTTCAAAGCTGGGTGTATCCTTTTTAAAACTTTACACGACATTGGTCCCATTTTCATTAGAGACCTATTTAAAAAATACAGCCCCCCCCGTAACCTCCGGTCTGCTCACAAAGCCCTTCTGACTATCCCTCCGTACAAGAAAAAGCGTCTCGGAGGCAGCTGCTTCGACCATCTTGCCGCTGCCCTCTGGAACTCTTTTCCTCTTCACCTGAAACTTAGTGATAACATCCTCAGCTTCAGACATTCTCTGAAGACCTGGCTCTTCTGTCAGGCGCATCACTAAGCTGCCTTATCTCCACCCTCCGATGGTTACGCCTGTTCCTTACTATAGCGCCATGAAGCCTCCGGGCGTACGAGCGCTTAACAAATACCAAATAACATTAACATAACAAGAAGCGTGCCAGCAAAGTAGTCCCTTGTGGGCGTGTCTGGGTTGTGCTGTGGGCGTGTGCTGGGGGCGTGACAAACGCTGGGGGTGTGTGGTATGTTCCGCCCTTCATGCCATGTCTCATATCGTGTGGTGTGGGCGTGTGCTGGGGGCGTGGGCGGGTGCGGGGCGCAGGATTACGGAAAAAAAGCGAGCGTTGTGCCCAATATTTCATTGTTTTTTCTTCCCAGGTTCTGTACATTCCAGCTCCGGGTGTCCACCCTGTTCCCTTTAAATACCCCTGCACCCCATAATCATAACCCACCCGTACTCCTTAAAATACCCTAACACCCTTAAACACTAACCCATCTTAACCCTATAAATATACCCTGTACCCCAAAACCCAAACCTATCCCTAAACCCTAAAAATACCCATGTACCCCAAAACCCAAACCTAGCCCTGAACCCTATAAATACCCCTGTACCTCAAAACCCAAACCTACGCCTGAACCCTAAAAATACCCCTGTACCCCAAAACCCAAACCTATCCCTGAACCCTAAAAATACCCCTGTACCCCAAAACCCAGACCTACCCCTGAACCCTAAAATACCCCTGTACCCCAAAACCCAAACCTAGCCCTGAACCCTAAAAATACCCCTGTACCCCAAAACCCAAACCTACCCATGAACCCTTAAAATACCCCTGTACCCCAAAAACCCAAACCTACCCCTGAACCCTAAAAATACCCCTATACCCCAAAATCCAAACCTAGCCCTGAACCCTAAAAATACTCCTGTACCCCAAAACCCATACCTATGCCTAAACCCTAAAACTACCCCTGTACCCCATAACCCAAAACTATATTTGAACCCTTAAAATACCCAAACTCCCCAAAACATATACCTCAGTGCCCCAAAACATATACCTCTATACCCAACTTACCTTATCCAAACATTAAAAAAAAATGCTTTTACCATTCATGCATTTACAACGAATTTCGTTGTAAATGTATGTGTGGTAAAAGCATATAAAATGTAATGCCATGCGTTATAATGGCATTGCAGAGTCATGGTACTTTCGTAATGAAAGTATGCAGAGTGATGGTATGCGGAAAGAAAGTTGCGGAATAATGGGTGTTTACCCTCCCCTGGTAAGTACATTGGTGGCACGGCGGCCCACATCTCCAGCAACATACTCATATTTTTTCAACACAGATTTGAAAAATGCTAAGGTCTCTCTCATTGATGGCCAGTACCGACATACACTTTTAGACACACCTTACGCCACAAGTTCTAGAATTGCGAACTTTAGAGCTGGGGAGCTACTTTCAAATCTTGGCATCAGCTCAACATGCTGTGATTCCAGGCAAATCGCTTAGTCTCCCCGTGCCTACCACAAATGAATGTGTTCTTCTGTAATGTAAATTGTGCTCATGCCATGTTGTAGAGTTCACGCTATATAATATTGCAAGGAAAAATAAAGTAGGGAAACTCGAGTTCACACGCTACTGAACGCGCACTCTTAAGTGCATCAGCAGTGCACTGTGAATCAGAGCGTTTCACAGGCCTGTCACAGATAAGAAATGCTATCAAAACAAAATCCTACAAAACAATATACTACTGTCCGGCAGCAATTCATACCCGGACAACATCGGGACAGCTGCTATTATATATATATATATTCTTCCTGGAATCTCCTCTGGCCTCTGATTTCTTCGCTGGGACAGATGTGGTGTCATATTTGCTGCGCCTGCTGCATTAGAGACCCAGACTTTTCACTGGCATCATGTTGTTTGACAGCATTTATTGACTCGGGGGACCGAGATGTCCGGAGACCACCAAGTCGGAAAAAGGCCTATGTTAGAGAATTGAGGTATTTTACTTCTGTTAGGGTGCATTATTGTCGTAATGACGGCCCCTACTCCACTGCGTTTTTATTTCAATTGGGAGCAGCAGTCCAAGGGGACCCAGTGAGGAGGCCGTGGATGTTGGACTTCATATGGGGGATACCTACATCACCTACATGCAGAGTAATAACACGCCAGCACCAACGTGCTCCACTGCTCCCCATGCCGCCAACCAGACACATAACCATGATGTATTCTGGGAGTTGTAGTTGGGACATTCAGCGCAACGAACAACAG